>NW_026126407.1:54684000-56088000 GCF_943737965.1 Phodopus roborovskii
TAGACTCTCTGGCTCTTTGATGAACACCCCGCTCATGGCTTCTTTTCAGGAAAGGCATCAGGGTATTGCCAGAAGAAGCAGGGTGAAAGACTCCATTCTGGAACCTTCCCAGGCTGGGATCACATCAGGCTCTTTGTTTGCGTTCTGGGTCACTTTGGACCAATCACTAAACCCCTGTGAGCCCCACTTCTGGTTTCTTCCATGGAAGATGGGACTGGCAGCGATATCTCACAAGCTGTTGTAAGGATGGTATGGAATGTTACTTGAGGTAAGTCCAGTACATATAGGAGGCATGTCCTGACTAAGACAGTGAGTGTCTGTTTTTCTCTTCATTCTAACTCAAAGGTTGGAGTTTGGCAATTGGGCAATTATTTGGTGCTTAGTAAATGTGCTGCCTCCCTTCTTCTGGCCTAATGTGACACTCCATAGAAAATTCCCAGGTATGACTTTGAAATATTCCTTCTTTCCCCCCTGCTTCCTAGGTGTCAAAGAGCCTTTCCAGCCCATATGTTTTGTAATTATAGGACTCTAAGAGCAGGGCACTATAGAGAGTCCTCAGGAATTAAGACTCTTTGACAGCAAGACCCCATCTTAAGTTTCCTTAAGCACCAAACATTGAATGAATCAACTAGCATGTCTACACATGCAGTCGTGGCTGCATCCAAGGTCCTGAGCCCATTAACACACCTTCTTTCATCTTCTGTCTCAATTGGTCTCAAGATGGCTACCTTCACAAGCTGAGTCCTGTGATCCTATACTCTAGTGGTTTCAACTCAACACAAAGGCTGACAATAAGCTGAATCTGGCCCACTGTCTACTCTGTAAATATGATTTTACTGGAGCACAACCACATCTACTCATTGGTGTGCTGATGGCAACTTTTGCAAAGCAAGGCCAGAATTCAAAAGCTGCAATGGATATAGAGGAGAGAGAGAGAGAGAGAGAGAGAGAGAGAGAGAGAGAGAGAGAGAGAACAGGGCAGTGGTGATGCCTGCCTTTAATTCCAGCACTCAGGAGGCAGAGGCAGGAGGATCTATATAAGACCACCCTGGCCCACAAGAGCTAGTTCCAGGACAGGCTCCAAAGCTACACAGAAAAACCCTGACACAAAAAAATAAAAAGAAGGAAGGAAGGGGGAGGGAGGGAGGAAGGAGGGAGGGAGGGAGGGAGGAAGGAAGGAAGGAAGGAAGGAAGGAAGGAAGGAAGGAAGGAAGGAAGGAAGGACACACCATGACAGTCATACTGGGTCCATCACAACAAGGCTTGCTGGCCCTTACCTATGCAGCGCCTGCTTTTGTCATGTGACAGTGGTGGTTTGAATGAGAATAGGTCCCATTTAAGCTCATATATTTGAATTCATGGTCCATAGTTGATGGGACTATTTCTGGAGTCAGGCTTAGAGGAGGAAGTGTATCACTGGGGGAAGTTTCAAAAGCCATTCCATTCCCAGCTAGCTCTTTTTGCCTTGTGTTTGTGGAACAGATGTGAGCTCTCAGCTTCTGCACCACACCTGCCTGACTGCTGCCATGCTCCCCACCATGATGGTCATGGGTTTATCCTCTGACACTTTAAGAAAACTTCCAATTAAACGCTTTCTCTAAGTTGCCTTGACCATGCTGTCTTTCCCAGCAATAGAAAAGAAGATAAAACAGGGGGTAGAAAGTCTCAGGGTCAGGCTCTTCTGAAACCATTCCCAGGGGCCTGGGAAACTCTCATAAGCCCATCTTTACCCTGTGGGCACCCCTCAGCTGGAAGGTGAAAACAGCCAAAACACCTTGATAGAAATTCCTCCCCACCAAGCTCATGGAGAACAGTAGAGGTGGATGTAAAGAGAAAGACAGGCAAACCAAGGGATCCCATCACACAGACAGGTGAATGAACATGGACATTATGTCTCGGGTCATAGGCACCAAAGCCAGGTTCCAGCTTGTCAAAATTTCCCAAAGAATCTCTTGGATACAACTTTTCAGTTAACAGACAGATGCCTTTTTTCTGGAATAAGCACTCATGTGGATTCCTATATTGGGAATTCCATAGCTAGCCTGTCCTTACCACTGTTGATTCAGCAGAGAGCAGAGAAAACCAAGTCTAACACTATGATGTTTCTGTTCAAGACACCGAAATGGCAGAGACTCAGCCACACAAACCTCTTAAACCAGAGGCAGTGTCTGAAGCTGGAAATGACACTTCAGACCCTACATAGTATGCCTGCTCCCTACTCATCAGGCTATGAAGCTCTCCCAGTCACAAACAGCATTCCATGAGCCCAGGAGACAAAACCAATCAATCATAGAACTCTCCCTCCCACTCCCTCCCCCTGCTGCCCTACACACACGCGCGCGCGCACACACACACACACACACACACACACACACAGGCTCTTCAATGTAGCAGGTGTGCATGCACTCACTGTGCTAAGCCTCCTTACCTGCCCTGGCTATCCAGATTCCAGAATCCTCATCTAGTCACAAAAGAAAGCTTGAAGTGCCTCTCTCTATTCTAAATGCATGTCTCCTCATAATGGTGCCTTATTGAAATAAAGAAACCAAATGTCTATCGATACATGAATGAATAAACTGAGTAATATGTATATACAATGGAGTATTGTTTCACCTTTAAAAGGAAATTCTGACATCTGCTGTAGCATGGAGGAAACCTAAGCTCTAAGTGAAATAAGCTGCAGACAAAATGATAAATAGTATAATTCACTTAAATAAGATCCCCATGCAGACAGAAAAATATATGCTATCAGTGTCTGGAGACTGAGAAAATGGAGAGTTTATGTTTAATAGGCCTCGAGTTTCTAAGTGAAAGTTCTAGAGTTGGATAGTGATGGTGCTAGCTTCCCAGTGACATCACTGTATGTAAAAACCACTGCATTGTACCCAGATCTAAGGAAACATCACAGAAGAGAGAGGCCAAAAGAATGGAGGAGTCAGAGGATGAGAGCAATGCTATGAAAAGCTGACTTATGGACATGATGACATGCATTCACAGCACTTGGGGTTCTGTGCATAAAACCTGTACAGTCAAGAGGCAAAAGCAGACAGATCTCTGAGTTCAAGGCCAGTCTGGTCTACAGAGCAAGTTCCAACAGGACAGCCAAGGCTACACAAAGCAACTCAATCTCAAAAACAAAAACAAAACAAAACAAACAAACAAAAGTGTCTTATTCGAGATTAAGCTAGCCTAAGTCAGCATGGGTGGGAGAGGGGCTCATGAGTCCCTGTCCCTAGCTGAGGTAACCCACTCCTTACCCAAGGTGCTATTCCAGCTACTGAAGGGGGAGAGTCACGTTTCTTTGAAAGTGTGGCCACTGGTAGGTTGTCTATTCCTCAGTTGTTGGCCCCAAATGATTCACAGATGGGCAAAACTAATTGGACTCAGGGGTATTTTAAAAGGCAGAGAGGATAGGAAGTTGGTAGGGAGGCATGCTGTGGGGGGGCTGTGGAGAACTAGAGGGCGGAAGGAGGTAGAGATGGCATATATATGTATGTATGTATGTATATAAACTTTTTAAAGAATGAATAAAATATATTTTTAAAATAACTGGTGTTTAAACAAATTCTTTACGGTGCATATGACTTTGTATCATCAGCTTGGTGTTGAAGTTCTTTATTGTTCCTGTCTGTCTCTCTGACTCTATCCCACAGTCTTTCATGTTTTCCCCTTACCCAAGCTTTTTCTTCCCCTGGAAACAGATTTTGATCACTACATGTCTACTTTTCCAGGTTCTAGGAGCACTCTTCATCTAGGAGTTCTTCTTCATCCTTGGGTCCTGATCTTACCCCCGACATCCTGCCGATCTCACCAGAATCAACCGAAGTAGAATGTCTCAATTCTTACATGTTTCTTTAGCATTGTGCCATAGATGCTCATCTCTATTCACCTTGTTCTGAGATGTGGTCTGTCTGTCTTTCTCTTCTGCCATTTTAGCCTGATATTTCAAAGTCACACTGAGCCCAGTGCACACCATCCAGAAGAAACATCTCATTGTACCCAAGTATCCAGAGTATTTGCCCCCAAAGCATTGATGGGCATAAGCTCACTTGGGAGTTTGTTTTAAAATACAGTTTCTTGGGCCCTTGAGTTGGCTCACTGATAAAGACACTTACACCAAACTGACAATATGAATTTGATCCATGGATATCACATGTTATAAGGAAAAAATCAACTCCTGAAAGGTGTAAACAAATGTAAAAAAAAAAAAACTATTTTAAAGTGTAAATTCTGGACCCACTTAGAAATTCAGATTATTTGTCCAATATATCCCAAAAGTACCATTCTTGATTCTACCAAGTCAATTTTTAAACCCTAGTCTAAGAAAACATCAGCCTGAGGTTGAAGGAAACAAGCCATTGGCTTTAAGAAGAGTGCTACAATGTGTATCCAGGTATAATGTTTCTTTAGATTGTACTGCATCTTTTATTTCACAACCAATCCACTTTGTACTTATTCCCAAGCAATTACTGTTAAATATTGTCATTGTGTAGCTTGTTTTCCTATAAATAGCATAATTATGAAATTTTCACAGATGTTGCCACTTTCTACTTAATTGTCTACACCTGGACTATTTTAACCACTGAGGTTATAAACAGGGAACAGGCTCCAGCACTCTCAATGAACAGCAGCCACAGAGTGAGAAAACTACCTGAGCCACTGGCAAACTGCACAGAGGGTACTACCATCTACTCATTCAACTAATGTCTACTGAGACTTCCTCGTATTTCATTACCACATTGTGCAAATGTGACCTAGGAATCCATATGAGGAAAAGGTGGAATAATTTGCCAATTAGAGCAGCATTGTCAGTGGTCTCAGAGGCTGATGCAACAGTAGTTGATAGAGGACATGTTCAATGAATGCTGAGGCAGGGAAACTTCCTATAGTCTACTAATTACCCATGCCCTTTTTATGACTTCTCATTGTCCACCTGCTCCTCACACTTAACTGAGCAGCCTCAACTCTTCCTCTTGGCCATCCCTGAGCCATCATGATCAAGAAGAGGAAGTATGCTGGTTTACCAGGTCTAGGCCATGTGTTAACCATGGGATTAGGAGGCTGGACTGGTTGTAACCCAACCATAAAGACCATTAATAACCAGTTAAAGGTAGTCCTTTAAGGTGGCTGATATTGACTATAAACTGGGAAAGGTCTGTATCATCATGGAGGCAAAGCTCTGGGCATGTCTATGACACAGTTTCTAGACTAGATTAACTGAGGAAGGAACCACCTTGGATGCCTGCAATGCTGTTCCATCAACTGGGGTCCTGGACTGAATAAAGAAAAGAAAGTAAGTTGAGCAACAACACTTATTGTTCTCTTTGTCATTACTATGGGTACCATGTGACCAACTGACTCAATTTCCTATTGCCGTGCCCTCCCCATCTTAATGGATGATATGATACTCTCAAACTGTGATTCTAAATAAACTCTTCCTTCTTTGAGCTGTTTTTGTTGGGTATTTTGTTGCAGCATAAAGACAAGTAGCAAAGCTCCAAAGAAAAACAGGTGGTATCATCAGAAGATGGGTGCAAATGCTGCAGAACACCCATGAGTGTCCTCTCCAGAGATGGCCTATCTTCCTAACCCTGGCTATGTAACACCACTGCTCTAGGGAATTATGAATTGATAATAGCATGCCCACCCCATTCTTAGCCCCGGCCCACTAGCTTCCTTGGACTCCAAAGCTTTCCCTGATATATTCCCACATCTGGTATGACAGGATGAGGAATTGAACACTGGCTGCAGCTGACAGAAGAGGCAGAGAATCTCTGCTTGTTCCCATAACAGATGGGCACCTGTCAGAGAAGCCCTCAGGAAAAAATGTGGTCTCTAAGGTCTCCTGCCTGTAGACTTTAAATTTTTCCACTGCGTCCTGGCATGGCTATTAATTAATATTATTATTATCTTTCATTGAGATGGATGGGAATACTAATTGATCCTCTCATTCAATTCTCTCCATAGTCATACTTATCTTTAGACAAATAACAACATAAAGACAAATGATTGATGCTCAGCACTTAGCACTCATTTGTAAGTGAGTTGTCTGTGTTGATCTTCCTGCCACTGACCTAGGCTCTTTGCCTTGCTCTTTTTCTGCACCCTACCCTACCCTCTTCCCCATTCCATCCCTTCTGTGGCATTTCATTCGCTCCTAGGCTGGGAGCAGAGACAAGGAGAAGCCTCCTTGAAGCAAAGCATGCCTGGTGGAAGAACAGTAGCTTATTCCCCATAAAATCAAATACACAACCAAGACCCAAGGACTGTTTCCTCTCTTCCTGAATTGTATGACTTTGAGATACTATCAGTTGACCAAACTGCCTCCATTTTTAGATGACTTGATTACTTCTCTATTGCCTTCATTAGACACCAATGCCATGGAAACATGAAAAAGTTTATTGGGAGCCTACAGTTACAGAGGGTGAGTCCATCACCATCATGATGGAGAACATAGCAGCAGACAGGCAGGCAGGCTGGGAGCTCATGTCCTGATTCATAAGCAAGAGTAAGAGGGAGCTAACTGGGAATGAGAGAACTCCCAAATCCCAACCCCAGTAGCATGCCTCCTCCAACAAAGGCACACCTCCCAGTCTTCCCCCAAACAGTTCCACAAGTTCTAAACAGTTCCATTCAAACATAGGAGCCTGTGTGGGCCGTTCTCATTCAAACCATCACATGAGGTAAATTCACAATCCACCAAAATATGAACTAATAAAAAGAATTATCTAATAATAGCTCAGTCACCAATGCTTGAATGTGATCAAAGTGTAGAGGAAAGCAGAGGACTAAGGGAGGTTTACAGAAAAAGAGGTCTTTAAGCACACCCTGACTGGGGTTTAACAACAGATACTGAAAGAGTCTCTCTCTCTCTCTCTCTCTCTCTCTCTCTCTCTCTCTCTCTCTCTCTCTCTCTGAGCATTATGAACATCATGGCAGAAGATTCTCCAGTTGGTCCTGAGCTGGAAGTATGAGCAAACCTGTTCCTCAGAGAAGTTGTTTGTTGACTGAATCCTGGCAATTTGGATTCAGATGATGCTGCCTTGCATGGTCTAATCATTGTCCATGTAAATGTTTAGTCTCCCAGGCTCTTCTCCAATGAATTGATGGTGAAAATGATGCCTAACAGTAGATATGGAGACAGCAACAAGAGATGACATATAAATTTCTCAGCTTCACAGCTGGCATCTATTTGTACATTTAGCAAGTGATTTTTAGTCCCTCTTCTGATGATGGGAATGCCATGATGAGCAGACAAGAAAATTCTCTAAACTTGCATGGCTGCTCTTAGTGTTAGAAAACATCCCATAAAGTATCAAGCAACAAACAATGCCATGCCATGGCAAACGCTAGGGGAGTAACAAGGGTTGTGGGGGCATATACTACTGGGGAGTGGGAGGTTGTCACTTAGCTGTAGAAAGGTGATCAGAAAGGACCTTCCTGGAAAATTGATATCAGATATGGAGGCAACCTTAGCCACATTGAGGCCTCAGGAGAAAGCCATCAAATAGCAAACAGGGTACATAGACCCTAGGCATGGCATTTCAAAAACATGATGAAGACCAGGATGTTTGCAAATGGAGCAACTGCTGAGAAACGGAGAGGACAGAACCTCAGAGGGCCAGGAGTGTGCTGGCAGACTGCTGGTCATGCTCTGTGGCTTTGACTTTAAAAGAAAAGGTAAGTAAAGCACTGGTGGTTGAAATGGTACCTCCTGGTTTTCCTTGAGGAGACAGGAATAGATAGATGTCTATCCATTCAGGAAAGGCAACAACAGACCAAAGGAACCATTCCAGCTCAGTGGCTTTATAGGACTTCTCTGTGGCTGTAATGGTGCTCTCTCAAATCCTAAGGCATTTACCATAACAAAAAGCCATTTTGGAGAGAAAATGGTTAGTTTCATCTTACAGTTTCCAGCCCATCATTGAGAGAAGATAAGACAGGAACTCCGAGCTGGAATCCAGAGAAAGAACCTGAAGCAGAGGCCAGGAAGGAATGCTGCTCACAGGTTTGCTCTGGCTGGTTCGTCTGCCTTTCTTATACAGCCCATAATAAGCTAATGCAATCCATTATAAGCTAAGCCCTCACATACAATCAAAAAACAACAAAATATTCCACAGACTAGTCTGAAGAAGTCAGTTCCTTGGTTGAGGCTCATTCCTCCCAGGTGACTCTAGTTGATACAAGTTGTCCAAAACTAAACAGCACTGCTTACTTACAGTAACATGAGTGATTGGTTATAGGAACATAAGTGATCTCAGAACATCTTACATCACAAAAAAGTCCCATACCATCGTGAATGACAACCTCCCCAAAGCTGCAAAGATGGGGCACCCTCTCCACCACCAGGTGCATCTAGTGCATGATTCCACACCCCTGGGGGCTGCTCTCTGGTGAGAATCTAATTACCTTTCCAGGCCCCTCCTCCTACGAGGGAACGTCAACAAGCTCAGTTTTAGGGGGCCCTATAAGATTAATCCCAGTTGCTGATGGAAAGATGGCAATGGCCAATATCATGTTCAGAGGATAATGTCCACAGCAGATTCAGCTGTAACAGGAACCCAGTCTGCATTTTTAGTGCATGCTCCAGAGCCGCAAAACTGCTGTGGTGGTCCAGCTGTGGCCTGGGCTGGTAGCATCGGACATGAAGGGGCATAAACCCATGCACACAGTGGAGGCTGAAGCAACAAAACTTGCCAAGGGCGGGACTTGAGGCAAGATAAAGGAAAGTGAGGAAGCAAAGATGGGCTCTAGGTATGATGGTTAGAGGAAGAGCCACAATTTCATCTGAACGGCTGTGTTCACCAATTGTGGGAGAGTTTGGAATGAAAGAGGCAAACAGGAAAACAGGAAAGGACTGTGGCTGGAGGGAAAGAGGGAGAACAATCTCACCAGCCTCCAGCTTGTTTTAAAGATAGATGGGAAATAGCTACACAGTCCAGGATCCTGTGCACATGTCTTCCCTTGCTTTTCCATTCCCTCCCTTCTCACCCTGGCACCGTGATTTTTCTCCCAGCTGCACAGTGCAGAATGCTGCTGGGGGGTGGAAAGAAGGCATCCATAGGCCCTTCATCACCGTTCTTTCTCTTCCACAGAGTAGGAGAGCAGGGTCTCCATGGCCAAATTTCCTAATTACCTTCACAGCGGCTCTCGGATCCCTGGTTGACACTCCTGAAAAAATGAAATGCATCTAGATGAAGAGCCCAAGCAGGGAGCTGGCCTGCTATTGGTCAAAAATGAGTAGGCTGTTGTCCGAGACTCTCAGAGAGGGCAGTTCAGGAACATTAGCTAGGTCTGCCGGCATTTTGCAGGCTGCAGCATGCAGAGAGATGGAATGAGCCAGGCAGGGGATGTGGTGGTCATCAGAAACAAACTCTGCTGGGGCTATGGGCTGCAAGGGTGTCCTGGAGGTGGGGGGAAATAGAGACTCCAGCACTTCTAGATGTCCTGTCTGGTCCCTTTAGATAAAAGCCCCCTTCAGGGGTACAGTGAAAGAGCATTGAGTTCTTCACTCTCAGGATCCAACTGGCCTCCGTGACCCTCCATTTCTCACCTGTAAGATGGAGTTATCAACGCTTTCTTGATGGTTCTACATAGGACTCGGTGAAGTCTTGTATGTCAGTGTCCCCCAGTAGAGAGATTGTTCAGTGGCTAAGACGTTTGCCACCGAAGCATCAGGACCCGAGTTCAGATCCCCAAAAACCCAAGTACATGTCTAATGGGCATGGAAGCCTGAGTGCAATTCCAGCTTCAGAAAGCAGAGACTGGGGAAATTCCCAGAATAAGTTCGATACCAAAATTAGCCAAGTCCTCAAGCTCTGAGTTTGACTAAGAAGCCCTGCCTCAATTAATAAGGTAGAGAAGTGATCAAGGATGATTCCCAGCATCCATCTTGAGTCTCCATAGATGTGTACACATTTGCATGCACACACACACACACACATATGTACACCATACACATACAAAAACGCATGGATATACACATTCATATCACACACAAGCAAATGAAAAATAGTAAGAACAAAATATTAATATCTCATAAAGTTCCTAGGATGTGACAGATGTCCAGTAAATATGGTTCCTTCTATCTTCACTCACTTTTACTCACTTTTGTCTTTTTTTTTTTCCTTTCTACTGTTGTTTGTTTTACTTTTACTTTGTCATTGTTGGTGGTGGTGGTAGTCATGGTTTTGGTTGGTTGTCTTTTCACTAGGGGAAAAAAACAGTAGTTTTGGCTTTTATTTTAAAATCAGAAGTAAGTCATGGTGAGTTAAGGCAAGGTAGTGAGTGATTAGCAGCTTGCATTGCACTTCTGCAATGTACCCTGCCTCCATCCTTCACTTCAGATGGGATCATTCTTGAGGGGCAACCATATCCTCACACCAACTCAATACCCCAGATCTGTCCTGGATTCCTGCAGCCAGAAATCAGTTCCCTGCTCCATCTGCTAACCTCACCATTCATGCCTGACCTCTCAGTGCCTCCCAAGCTTTTGAATACAGCTGATGGGTGACTATCATGATTCTGCTTCATCAATACAGTGCTTGTTAGATGTTTACTGTGCTTCCCATGTTGTGAGGAGCATTTCCCATCCACTTTCCTGCCTGATCAGCAAATCTACCCACAAAGCAAGACTTGTTAGTGTCTGCATTTACAAATAGGAAAATTAAGGCTCAAAACTCCAACACTCCTCTAGGAGGTCAGTGAATAAATGGCAGAGCAGGAATTCATCTCCCAGTCTGTCTAACACAGTATACTTAACCTAACCACTATGCTATTCTTGTACAAGACCATCTCCTACCACATGTTTTGCACTTCTTCCCATCTTTTTTTCTCAGTCAAGGTCCATAATAACACAGACAATAAGAGACTTTCTTCTTTCTGCCATGCCCATTTTGAACGTAAAGAGAAAAAAGTCAAGATCTGATAGAAAAAAAAATTACCTAATACCAAGACATGTAAATGACAGGTTCACAAACTTAGCTTTACAAGAAGTGAAAGATAAGATATGATATAGGAATACAGCCTCTTCCCAGCCACACAGACTTGCCCACAGAAGAGGAGAATTTACTTATGTTATATGAGAACTTGAAGTAACAGCCTCCCCTCTCATGCCTGTGTGTATAAATCAGTTTCACTTCTGGGGCACATTGTACCTTCCATTTGAGATAGTCTCTCATCAGTCCAGAGCTTTCCCAAGTAAGCTAGGTGGACCTGCTTATTTCTAGCTTTCCTTCTTGCTATCCAAACCAGTATAAGCATGCCCCACCATGCTTTGCTTTTCCTGTGGGTTCTAGGGATCAAATCCAGGTCATCATGCTTCCAAAGCAAGCACTTGACTAACAAGCCATCTCCTCAGCCCTCACAGATTTGTTTCCGGTTCTGAAATTAAACTTTTACCTTTATGGTTAGAGTAGGAGAATTAACAACGTCTCATTATTGTCCTGACATGACACTTGTAATGGTTTTTCTGAAGTGTGAAGGCACCTTCCTTAGATTCATGCTGAAAACCCAAGCGGGGACAAGAGAGTTTTCTGAGTTATCAGTCAAAACTTCATATTGATCTGTCATGAATGTTCTTGCCTAGTCAAGATCTCAAGATGTGTTGATCCTGAGTACTTCAGAAGAGGAAAAAGCAAAATATTATGGTTGTTGAGAGTTCAGCCTGCCTGTCCACTAGGGATTAGCTAGAACTGTCACCTGGGGTTCATAGTGTGACCTTGGACAAACGACTTTAACTCCAAGAGGATGAGCATTCTCCTTTGAAAAAATAGTGGTCAAAGTAACACACATACAACACAAAACACACACTTGTACAACACAACAGGGCACATAAACACACACACTACCCTGTTACAAATATTTGAGGAACTGCTGAGTATAAAGAATTTGCCAGGTCCCAAGTCAGTAAGAGCTGACATGGTGCCTTAAGAGTCAGGAACTCCATGAGAGACAAAGGAACACTGTGATGAAGAAATGGAAAGATGTAGACACTCCACATCTTAACCACCCCCCCAGAAGCCCAGTGACAAGTGTCCACTGTCAAAGCCATAAAAGAGCTTTATAAGGAAAGTAACGAGGCTAGAGCACAATAGAGCAGGCTACTCTATCAACTTTGGGCATCTTTCTCTCTGTCTTTCTCTCTCTCTTTCTCTCTCTCTCTTTCTCTCTCTCTCTGTCTCTCTCTCTCCACCCACAACATCCTGCATAGCATTCCACAGTGGGGGTAGATTAACCACCACCCCCACATCCAATTCTTTCTTCTTCGACGGGTTACCGCCTCCCAATAGTCCCCTCCATCATTTCCCATCATCCCTAGACTCCACCCACACCTAATCACCTTCTATCTTCTAACCATCTCATAGCTCCCTGAAGATCCAGGTTTTCATCTTTCCCATTGGTTCATTTTCTCCTTATAAATTTAGCCCTGCCAGCGTCTCCCTGGAACAGTCTCAGAGGCCCCTCCAAGACAAGGATTAGAATGTTTTCAGTGTGGCCTAATAGTGCTTCGGGGAGCCGTGTGGGGTGTCTTAACCCTCCCTTGCTCCTCAGCAATAAACAGCAGCTTCTCATTTTATCCTGGAGTGCCAGAGACTGGCTCCCTCTCCATCCCAGAAGGAAACCATCTCCTCCAAACTGCTTTGTTCTCACTGAAGAACCCTTTGTTTTCTCTGAGTCCACCTGTGTACTCTCAGGTATGGACATGTCCGAGCAGGTTTACAACTCATTGCTAACCAGAGCACTTGGGTGTTGAAAATGCCCCAGACAGCAGTCAGCAAAAACCTCTATTCTCCAGCCCTGCAGCTGGCTAAGGCCCAGGAGTTTCCTACACTGGGTTCTATTTCAGTGTGAAGGTGGTTTCATTAGGGCACTAGAGAAGAGGTAAGATGTTGGCCAGGATATAAGCATGAATTGTGGTGAAAATCAGAAGACAGAACCAATGTAGTAATATTCAACAGTCAGAGAATAAAGTCAGGTTACAGAGAAAAACAGTCTGAATTGGCATATAAGGAGTTAATTGGAAAATGGGGAACAAAAGGAGACAGATAATTGGATCATCAAAAAGCTTAGAGGTAGCATACACCAGCATCAGAGCCCACCCTACATATGCCTTCCTTGCTCTGTTGCTTCAAGTCAGTGAGATTAGCTATGGCAAGTTATTTACACCATGGTTGTGGGCAGACACTACAATCATAGCTTTGTGCAGTGCTTACTAGAAAACTAGCTGCTGCCTAGATGTCCACTGAAAGATGCATGATAGGGCCTGGAGATATGGCTCATCAGTCAAGAGCACTGGCTGCTCTTTCAGAAGATCGAAGTTCAATCCTCACCTACAACCACCTGTAACTCTAGTTCCAGGGGATCACGTGCCCCTTTCTGATTTCCGTAGGTACTGCATGCATGTGGTACAGAGTCTACACATGCAGGGAAAACATCCAGATACATAAAATTGTTTTAAATTTTAAAGATGGTATAACATGACATGAAAGCAAAAGGGTGAAGATTTGGGAGGTAAGTGGGGAACCAACATGATGGGAGCAGAAGAGGTGAGGAAGGACATAGCAAGGGAGATGAGTTAGAACAAAGTCCATATACATACATATATATGTATACATATATACATATTTACACATGCAAACTCTCCAGTGAAACTCACTACCCCACTACTGCTATGATAACTTCAAAGTCATAATTTTAATGTGGCATATATAGAAATTAAGTTTTATTCAGCCATAAAAAAGAATGAAACTATACAACTTGTAGAAAATGTAAAGAAATGGAGATCATCTCACATGAAATAAGCAAACTGGAAAAAAAAACATGTTTTTCACATGTGAAGAACCTGTGTGTGTGTGTGTGAGAGAGAGAGAGAGAGAGAGAGAGAGAGAGAGAGAGAGAGAGAGATGAAAGCAAAGGAGTGACAGTATATAGGAGGAGCAGATAGTGTTGATGAAGCAAAGACAGGAAATTAGCATCACATGTGGTCTCTTGTGCCCAGAATCTAAAATTTTTGAAACATACCTAACAAATAAGAGTATAAGGACCACTGAGGACAGGAATGTAACTCATGAGAGAGGAGGGGAAATGAAGAAGGGTAACGGGAATGAAAGTACAAGATATATGTGTGTTGCACCAATGTGAGGTCCAGAATCTTTAATCATCTAAAATATAAAAAATAAATATTTTAACTATTTAAAACTAGAGAAACCTAGCCATTGAGCATTTTCCAGTGCATCCATGGAGGGGAAGGCTGCCCAAAGCCCCACCCCTTGCTGAGGAGCTATTGACAACTGGTGGCTGCCAGGGGATGTAGCTATTGGTAGGTTGCCCATGACACAGTGCCCATACCCATGTGCACATAGAAAGACTAATTGGACTTGTGTTATTAATAACAATTTTTCAAAAAGGGAATGGCATCAGGGGACAGAGTGTAGGAGCACTAGGGATAGTTGGAGGATGTAGTGGTGTGTGGACATGTACAAAATATGTTTTCAAATGCATGGTATTCTCAAAAAATAGGTAAAATATTATCTAAAAATAACTAGTGAAGCTTATTCTTCAAAGACATGTTCAACACAGTGTTGGGTCCCAGAAATAGGAAATAATGGCCACTTCGGACATCAATGTAAGTGAGGGGGGGCTCTTTTCCTATAGTTTGGGTCCAATTCACACTCAATTGGCTTGAAAGAGGTGGGGCAGAGAAAAGTTGAGGGAAATATCCTCTCTCTTTCTCTCTTTCTCTCTATCTATCTACCTCTATCTTGTGTACATGTGTATATAAGTGATATGTCTTGCAGTTTATTTCAGAACTTGCCAAAATCAAGAAAGAAAATCTATTTCTCATCTTTTCCAACTTACTTTTAGAGTATTTTTTAAAAATAGAATTCAGAGAATCAAGTCATTTTAAGAGTATTCATCTTCAATAAATGTCTTTTTTTCCCCATTCGGGTGGGTAGAGGTGATGTCCACTACAATGAAGACACAGATGAAAAGAAAGTGGAGTGTTTGCATGTGAGGCCAGGATGCCTCTTGAGCAGGGCGGTTATAACAAGAAGATGGCTGTCTGCGAGAAAAGCTAATCTGTCGTTTTCCTGTCCAACCTTTACAAATTGTGCCCGTGTGGCAGACTTTGAATCACTTTTTCTAACAGCCTCCGAAAACAAATGCAAAACCTTTCAAGTTCATTCAAAGTCATTACAACACTTTCCCGAACTGAATCAATTACCGTAACCTCTGTGGGTGTGTAAAATATGAAATTACCAGCACCCTTGCAGAGCTTCAGAATTGGTAAATTAGCAGAAATTGATTATGGGAGTTTGGGGAGCAGCCCCTGGTGGACTAAGTGTCTTGATGACAAACAGCAATGTATTGTTTGTGAGATTTAGTCTGATGGAATCATCTTGTCCGCTAATGACACTCTGCTTCAATTGTTGCTGATGTCGCCCTCTAACAGATTGACACTGAGGCTGATGTTTCCATGCTGTGATGGACAGGAACAAGGCACTCCGACTGTTCTTGCAGACCTAGTATCCATCTGTGTGTAGCACAATCAAGATGAGAGTGTGTGCTCCTCAGATGCCCTTACCATGGCTTCTTCTGGGCACTATGGGCCACACACTCAGAACAGAGGATTGTTTAGGTTCCCAGTAAGGAGAAGGGTTTCATTTTTCTCATCATTCTTTCTCATAGCCTATTCTTGGCTCTCACTTATGTGGATCCAGTTTCTCTCTCTCTCTCTCTCTCTCTCTCTCTCTCTCTCTCTCTCTCTCTCTCTCTCTCTCTCTGTCTGTCTGTCTGTCTGTGTGTGTGTGTGTGTGTGTGTGTGTGTGTGTGTGTTTCTCCGTGTATGGCTATGTGGGTGTGAGCACAATTTCTTATGGAAGCCAGAGGTGATGGATGCCCTGCGGCTGGAGTCACAGGGAGTTGTGAGCCACCTGACATGGGTGCTGAGAACTGGTCCTCTGCAAGAGCACTCAGTGATCTTAACCCTGAGCCATCGTTGCAGCCCAAGTTTTTCCATTTTTAATTCTGTGGTTGTTGGGTGGAAGGATCAGAGTATGTGTGAGTGTGGGTGCTCTCAGAGGCCACAAGAGGGCGTCAGATTCCCCAGCACCAGACTTACAGGCAGTTGTCAGCTGCCCATTGTGGGTGCTGAGAACCTAACACAAGTCCTCTGCAAGAGCAGTACACAATCTTAACTGCTGAGCCACCTCTCCATCCCCATCTTGGTTGATCCTTGATTGTCCAATGCCTTCTGAATGATCCTTATCTTTTCTTAATGCCTCACTTTTTATCTTAACTTCCTGTACTTCATCCCTGTGCACACAAGCCAAATAACTTAAATGCAATAAACCTAGAGGCTGTCAAAGCAATCAAACTGCCCCGAATAACAGGATCAGTGTCCTCCACAGACCTCTGCTTTGTATTTGCAGAATAGAGAGAGTCTGGGATTTGAATTCAACCTAGATTTTAGTTTTGACTCAGCTACAGGAGAACTTATGAGAGTCAGCTACCTTATGCCCATGCACCTCAGCTTCCTTGCCTGCACAATGGGAATAAGACAGAAAGCCTTTCAGGGATATTTTGGAAAGTATATGAGACAACAATCATAGTCACAATATGAGGATACAGAGATAGCTCAGTGAGTACAGTGCTTGTGGCACAAGGATGAGGAACCAAACTCAGATCCCAGCACCATGTGAATGCCAAGTATGCAATCCCAGGACTGAAGCAGAAGGGAGGACCCTGGAGCTCTCTGTCCAGCCATGAGAGCCAGACCAGCGAGCTTCAATTTCATTTCAAGATTGTCTCAAAAATAAGACAGAGTAATAGAGAAGATGCCCAGTGTTGCCCTATGATAACTGTCCATGTGCACGCACACACACACACACACACACACACACACACACACACAGAAGAAAAAAAAGCATAGGTATATAGTAGGTTCTCAGTGATACTCTCCAGATGAGAAGCCTACAACAGGATCAGAAGTGTCCTCCTAGACTCCCATGGGAACCAGGAATAGCCATGGTGGCTATAGCCAAGACCCACCTAACTTTATACAGAGCTAAAGCTCAGGAAAATATTACCTTGATTATCTTGAAAGCCTCCATTTCAGGAGAATTGCATGATTGGTATTGAAGGTGAATGTGTTCACCTCTAGCCCTGATATCCCTTACAAAGAGAAGATAGGGTACCCATAGGCAAGAACCAAAAGCAGGAGGAGGGACTGAAAACATGTGCACAAAATTCCTTCACACAGTGGGCCATACCTCCCTCACGGCAGTTTCCACCTCCCACTACCATCCATCCAATGCTGAAGAATGCCCCCCATGCCTGGAATACAAGAAAAGTTATAAATACAAGTTGAGTCTATTTCCCCACTGTCCTGGTTTCATTTCTGTTGCAGTGACAAACACCATGACAAAAAGCAACATGAGGAAGGAAATGGTTTGGGGGCTTACAATTCCAAGCTGCAGTCTATCATTTTGAGGAAGCCAAGGCAGGAAAGAACTCAGGCAACCAGTCCCATCACATCCACAATCCAGAGCAGATAGAAGCACACACTCTTGCTTTCTCCTCACTTGCTGCTCCATTTTTTATGCAGGCCCAGCCCTGACCCACAAAATGGTGATTCCTACAATAGACTGGATCCAATTAAGAATCAAGAAAGTTCCCCCCACAGACTTCCACAGTCACCCTGGTCTAGTCAATTTCTCAGTGGAGGCTTTCTTTACAAGTGATCCTAGGTTTTGGCAAGTTGACAATTTAAAACTTCCCATTAACTCACATACACACACACACACACACACACACACACCAACTCACAAACATCTTCTTATCATCAACACTTAAGAGTTTAATAGACATGAAAAGACAATAAACACAAGAAACCAGACAAAAAAAGCAACATATAGCCATGACCTTAACCTCACTGAATGTTAGCCAAGGCAAATTTCCAAACGCAGGACTAGTTACCAAGAGCTGGGGTTTGGGAGGAAGTGGACAGCAGTTGTTAAGAGTATGGAGTGTCTTTCTGAACTGTTTTGTGAGGTTTTTTGTTTGTTTGTTTGTTGTTTGTTGAGTTTAAGATGATTTATTTGCATTATGCATTTAGGATGCAAACTTTAAAAATTTATTCCTTTTATTGGTTACATTTGTCCTTGGACAATTTCATACAGGTATATAATGCACTCTGTTTTCCCTCACACACCCCTGTCCTCCCACCGCTGTTATCCCCCCACCACAACAATTTCTTTTCCCATATAAACGTCTTTTTGTTTTATTGTATGACCCATTGATCTTAACCAGGACTGTGTAACCAGGGTGGAACTATCCATTGGAGTCTTCTGGGCTCAGCCTCAGGCACACAATTGAAGACAAGAACTGTTCCCCACCCAGAATCCATAATAGTTCAGCAGGAAGAGGCAGATCTCCAGGAATGCCTCCTTGCTCTATGGTTGGCTGTTGATAGTTGATAGGTGCAGACCTGTGCAGGCCCAGTGCAGGCCGAGTTTGCAGTGGCTATGTCATAGCTTGCATTTTGCAGCCCTTCTAGCTTACATTGTTTCCATTTTTTGCTTGATGCTTCATGAGCCTTACAGGGGTTTGCACTTAGGGCTGAACACTCCACTGTCTCTTGCTTTTAGCCTCTGGAGCCATTTTTCACTGCCTGGTCCGGGTACTGCTGAGCCATTTTTAGATTTCTTTATTGGCTTTTCTTAACATGCCAATGTTTTAAGAAAGTTTAGATAATGGCAGGAATTAGGCAATGGAGAGAAGGTAGGGGTGGAAATGGAGTTGGAAATAGGTCTTGGACTTGGAATGAGCTCCTACGAGAGATGTTTAGAAAAGTAGCTAAGAGTATGGATTCAATAGCCAAATGGCTTATGTTTAAGACCTAGTCCAACCTCCTACTAGAGGTGCCCAGATGATGAGAGAGAGCATTATCAGATCAATGAACCAGTAACTGCAAAGCCCTTTGGATAGAACCATCTCCCTTTGCTGGGGAGATGGCTCAGTTTACAATGTATTTGTCTCACAAACACAAGAACCCATATAAATGCAAAAAAAAAAAAATACAAAAGCTAGATGTTATGCTTTGCACTTGAAATCACAGTACTGGAGAGGTGGAAGCAGGTGGATCCTTGGAGCTCAGTGGATAGTCAACCTAGCCTAGTTGGCAAGTTCCAGGCCAGTGAGAGACCCTGTCTCAAAAATCAGAGTGGACAGCTCCAAAGGGCTTGTTCTCTAGCCTCCATATTTGTAGATGTGCCTGCAACACACATACAGACATACACTCCACACCTGTACACACACACATAGGCACCTACCTACACATAAAAAGTAATGCTATAAGCTATCTGCAACTACAGCTCCAGGGAAACACACACACACACACACACGATTCAAAATAAAAATAGAGACTGGAGAGATAATTCTGTGGTTAAGAGCATTTGTTGCTCTTCCAGAGGACCTGATTTGATTCCCAGCACCCACATACTGGCTCACAAGTATCTATAACTCCATTCTAAGGTATTTGATGCCTTCTTCTGGCCTCCATGGGCATCAGGAATACGCACAGTGCACAGACAAACATGCAGGCAAAACATCCATACAACTTAAATAAAATTAAATTGTAAAAAAAAAAAAAAAACTCAAAAGAATGGGTAATAAAAATGTGGTACATTTATTTAATGGAATACTATTCCTAATGGGCGTGGATAACGTGGTTAAATAAGGATCAGGATAAACAAATAGGCCGAATAGATGTTTATTCAGGGAGAAATAACTTACAACCTAGACAGATAAACACCAGGAAATTCAACCCGATCCTCTCCTGTCTGAGTCAAGCCAGCAAGAGAGCTTTTCCTGGCCCTCCCTCCGACCTCCTTCCACAGGTCACTCCGCCCATGGCTCCACCCCCCAATGGGCGTGGTCAGTGCCACAGAAGGACTATCTCACTACAATTCCTCTGTTAAAACAAATTAAATTATTGAAGTCTTGGGTAAGTGAATAGAGCTAGAATCATCCAGATGAGGTGATCTACACACAAAAAGACAAATATTGTATGTTTTCTCTTATGTAGATGTTAGCTTTTAAGGCTTCAGTGTGTGCGCTACAATCTGAAAAGCCACAGAGGTTAAGTGCCCAGTAAGGGAGTTATGATGGGGAAGTCTTTCAAGGAAGGGGAAATGTAGTGATATATTATTTATGATTTATTAAAGCTTGAATGAGAATTCAGAAAAGTAAAGTCAGCCTTAAGCTATAGAGATTCAAGCACTGGTGATATGCATCTTCAATCCCAGCAACCAGAAGTTAGGAGGTGGTGATACACACCTTTAATCCTAAAACTCAGGATTAAGAGATAGACAGATCTCTGTGAGTCCAAGGCCACCCAGATCTATACAAGATTAAATTAGTCTAAAAGAGAATTCTAGCTCACACCTTTACCCAGCACTAGAGGGGTATAAAAGACAGAAGCAAGTATTCAGTAAGAGGCATTCAATCTCCAGCCATGGTTATAGTCTGAAGCTTGGTGAGAGCTTGTGGAGACAGGACCAGTCCATTCAGCCTGAGGTAAAAGTAAGAAGCTAATGGCCAGCTGCTTTGCTTTTCTGATATTTAGCTTGAAGTTTGAACCCCAATATTAGTCCCTGGGTCATTTATTTTTTATGTTACAGGGAAATAGAATATATTTTTATGGAGAGATGAAGAGGAAACTAGAATAGAAGAAATGTGGAAGAGAAGGATAAAGGAGGGAATACGGGGAGAGACAACTAATGCTAAAGGTCATTTGAAAACATATGGAAACATAAAATATATACATATATGAAAAGAATCTAAATAGAGTCACCAAATAATTGGGGGAGACAATGATACCTTGTGCCACCAAGTAAAACCTTCAATACCTAGTATGGTGAGGTGGTTTGGAATGAGAATGACCCCTGTAGGCTCATATATTTGAATTCTTGGTTGAGGAGTGGCACTACTGAAGAGGAATTAGGAGGTGTGGCCTTGCTGGAGGAAGTGTGTCATTAGGTCTGGAGTTTCAAAAGCCCAAGACAGTCCTAGTGTCTCTCTTCCTGCTGCCTGCAGACCCAGATATAGTATTCTCACCTACTTCTCCAACACTATGTCTACCTATATGCCACCATGCTTCCCACCATGATGACAATGGACTAAACCTCTGAAACTGTAAGCCAGCCCCAATTAAATGTTTTCCTTTATAAAAATTACCTCACAGCAATAAAACACTAAGACACATGGGTTATATCCTATCAAGTTGTTGGCCAAAGGTGCTTGATGGAAACCCCCAAACATCACCGGCTTACTGCCAAGGCCACTGTTTTTTCTCCAAAATGTGATGGTAAGGCTCTATTGCTGAAGACAACACCTATATATACCTCATAAAACCCAGGAAAGTCAAGTTTGTGCCTAACTAGAAGCTTCATCCCTACTGACAAGTGTTCATGATACTAGAAGGTACTCTTCATGCTGCTGGAAGAAAAGATAATCACCAATATCTCCTAGCTGCAAACCCTGCAACCTATAACAGTGGCCGGCCTGTCAGTTAAACTTGTGCAATAGTAGTACAAATGTTATAAAAGTAACCAACCACTTTCTGATTGAATTTAAGGCCCACTTCATGATCTAGAACCCACACATGATAGTGCTAAAGTAGCCAAGAACCTAAGACCTCATAGAACATGAGCACTAGGGGATAGCCTTCTATTATTATTATGTTAAAGGTGCATGCCAATAAAATGATTCCTAAAGACATACTGCTATACCTGTAGATCAGTGCCTTGCTCAGCCTTCAGAAAAGCAGTTAATAGAAACTAACTCAGAGACCTACAACTGGATAATGTGTAAAGAGTGAGACTTTGGGGCACTCAGCCCTAAATGGGACATTTTCATGAAAGCCATTCACTCAGTGTTCAGGGACCTAGGCAAAAAATGATGTAGAAAGATTGTAAGAGCTGAAGTGATGATTGACTACAATGAAATGGTGTCTTCCAGACACAACTGGGCTGATGCATGTACAAACTAGAAGAGACTGTGCCAGCATGCACAAAGCCAAATAGAGTTGCAGCACTGAGAGGGGGGAATGGACATGGGCTCCCACCCTAAGCAAGAAGCTATCTAGAATTGATAGCCACTGACAGAAAAAAAAATCACTTTTCTCCAACGGAGCCTCAAGTATATTAACCATACTTCAGGACAGGCCCATACCCAAAACAAACATTTTTCTTTGGGAATTTTTTATCTTATTGCTCAATTACTTTAAATTTCCATTTAGTATTTTGTGGAGTGTGTGTGTGTGTGTGTGTGTGTGTGTGTGTGTGTGTGTGTGTGTGTGTATTTCTTTTTGGTTTGGTTTGGGTGGGTTATTTTTCTTAAGAAAGAAAACAAACAGAACATAAAATTGAGTGGGTAGCAAGGTGGAGAGGACCTGGAAGATATCGTGGGAGGGGAAGGTATGATCAAATATATTGCATGAAAAAAATTTCCAATAAAAACAAATAATTTGAAAAAAAAAATGAAAACCAGTATGAGTTTAAGGGACCATTCCAGACATAAACCATAAGATCTCCTAAGATGCAGTGGGTCCAGGAGCGACTTTCTACAAGTTATTTCCTCCTTATCATCACCTAGAATGGAATCTAAATTTATGACAGTTTCTAATTTGAATATGCTCTTTCCAAGGCTACCTTAAATGCCCTTCCCTGATAATGAGATCGACGACTAATTTATTCGCCATCATAGAGCCCTCATCTAGTAGCTGACGGAAACAAAAGCAGACACCCACAGCTAAACACTGAGCCAAACTCCTGGAATCCAGATGCAGAGAGGGAAGAGTGATAAGAAAATGGGGGCAAGACCAGGCTACAGAAACCCACAGAGACAGCTGACCTGAACAATGTGGAGCTCATGGACAACCCCCCCCCTCCAGACCGATAGCTGGGAAACCAGCATTTGACCAACTCAGACCCCCTGAATATGGGTCTCAGATAGTGGAACCAAGATGTATCCCTGGTGCATGAAAGGACTTTGGGAGCACATTTCCCTTGAAGGGATACTCCCTTAGCCTAGAAACAGGAGGGAGGACCTAGACCCTACTCCAAATGACTTGACAGATTTTGTTGATCCCTCCTGGAAGGCATCACCTGCCCTGTAGACTGTTGGGTGGGTGGGATAGGAGGGTGGTTGGGGGGCATGGTAGGAAGAGAGGGAGTGAGGGGGAGGGAACTGGGATTTATATTTAAAATAATAAAAAATAATTTAAAAAAGAAAGAAAAAGTGTAAGTAATAGGCCAAATAGTTTATAATTAATATAAAAAAAGAATATGCTCATTCCAAATGCACTCAAGCGCGCGCACACACACACACACACACACACACACACACACACACACACACACACACTTTTAAGGAATCCTTAAGTCCTGATAAAGAAACACATGCACTTTGCCCCCTCCACTGTGGAGGCCATGTCTAACTTGTGCAGTGCTCGGTTCTAATTAATAGGTATCATCTCCCTGCCCCCATCTCCTGCCTTTCTCCTCCAAGCATACTGCCTCCTCCCAGAGTATCCAATCATAGCCCTTTCCACCCTTCGCACCATGGGGGAGCATCTCTAGAATCTAGAGCAGGGCCTGGCTGCTTTCATCAGGAGAAACTCCAAGGGCTCCTGACAGATCAGAGGCAAGAACTCTCAGGCTTCTCACTCTGTGAACATAATGAGGGGATAACCTGGTATTTAAATCGCAGCCACAGTGGTAAATCTGCATTGTCAGCCTTCAACGTGATTTACAAAATAATTTAAAAATGCATGAACCTTCTTCTTTATAAAACATAGGGGTGCGAAGTTAAATTCTAAATATTTTATTACCCAAGGTGAGCTCTTTGCCCCGTGGCCATCTCTCACAGAGCACACTCCCTGGGTCTGACTCTGAGACTCTCCATCATCAAATGTGCAAGGGCTCTCTGGAAGTTGATTTTGCCTCTGGTCATCTGAGCATTCTGGCTCACCATCTTTGTGGACAATGGCTTTTGCAGGTATCCCCATAAGGTCCTAGCTCTTCATTAGAATTGAATAAGAACCCATTGACTTTTCAAGTTTCTCTTGCAAGATGAGGACAGAACTCCCAGAAGAGAGCTTTAAGTTTCCTTTGCAGAACATAGCAAAAGCGCATCTGGGCAAGAAGCAGCTAATCAGTCAGGGAAGAGGAGGAGCATTTGCTGCTTCTCCAGAGGACCCAAGTTCAGCTCACTTGTGAGGCAGCTCACAAGTTCCCTAACTACAACTCCAGGGGATCTGATGTCCTCTTCCAGCTTCCTGGGGCATGCACACACATGACAAACGCACATACACAATGATATTTTTTTTAATCTGGGAAGAAATAAAGAAAATGCTGAACTTGGAAGGTTATTTTGTTTGTTTGTTTGTTTATTTGTTCTTTTTACTTTTTTGGAAGATTATTCTTTACTACAATCTTCCTACTCAGCAGCCAGGAATAACAGCCATTGACTGGACCCTTTAGAATCAGGTTCCTACAGCTATTTTGGAGAAAGCTGCCCCCACCACAACCCTTTTAAGTGATGCTAATGCATTTTCAAAGTGACCCCTTTTGTTTCAACTAAAATTCTTTGGAGAAACTTAAGAGGAATCAGTCAAGATTACCAAGCCAATCTGACTCACCCCTTTAGGTGATGTAGCGTAAATTTAGTTCATTATAATACTGAACTGAGGATGCCCAGAAGTGCTAGAATCTGCCATCTTTCTTTTTCAAAAACTTGTGGCTTAGTGTAAGAACAGCTTACACTAAGGATGCTCACAAATGTGCCTGCCCCACATGCATTTTCCTACATAAATATGTATAGATTCCCCCATAAAATCCTCACACTTCCTTAGATCAGAGAGAGCATTGCTTTAAAAATAACGTTCACTTTACCTGCTCCAGATAATCACACTTCGTCTTCGGTCATCTTTTGGTTGTGCTTTACTTTTCCTTGTCGTCTCCTCTCTAAGAGGTGATTCTGTGCATGCACCCCTAAAGAGGCTCACTTCTGGTTGGCACTGTGGCAAAATGACCCTGCTTTGGGGACTCACATATCATCTGGGGATGTTGCCTTGCTTCACACCTCTGCTACTCATCTACAGTAGAACTGTATCCTATCACCACGAGAAGCAGAGTGATACGTGCTCAATGGGAGTTATTCATAGAAGAGAGTGAGATATCCTGCTCAAGTAGGACAGGAGAAGTTTCTAAAACTGTGGTCCTTACAACAGCTGCACCATCTGGGCAGTGTGTTAAACACGGGACCCCGGGCCCCTTGCAAATGAACTGAGTCAGAATATGGAGGAAGAGGAAGCCAGGAACCTCCATGGATGGTTAGCTTCCTTTGTGGTTCCCAAGCACACAAATAGGAACACAGGATGGCAGTGGTAGTTCTAAATCCTGATTCAATGGTGAAGGTCTTCTTCTTCTTTTTAACTTTCTTTTTATTGATTCTTTGTGTCTTTCACATCATGCATCTTGATCCCATTCATCTCCCTGTCCCTTCATGTCCACCCTCTGCCACTGAAACCTCTCCCCCACCCCAAATACAATAAAATGAATTAAAAAGGAAAAACATAAGAGAAAATCTCATCAATAGAAGGAGAGAATGAGGAAAGGAAGGCAGGGAGGGAAGGACAGAGTGAGGAAAGGATGGAAGGAAGGAAAGGAGGAGAGGGAAGGAAGAAAGAACAACGGTGAAAGAAGTGAGGAGAGAAAAGAGAAAGGGATTAAGGAAAAGGAAAGAGTGGGAGAGGAAGATTAGAAAAGAGGGAAGTGAGGGAGCATGGAGGAAGGGAGGGAGGGAGGAAGAAGGGGGATGGTTAGAAGGAGGGAAAGCAGGAGACATGGAAGAAGAGATCTTAAAAGCTTTAAAACTTTCTCATGCACCAAGCAAAATATTTTGAAAATTTAGACAACAACACTACCCTTTATATAGTTACTTATTACTCAGCACTGGTGTGCTGTTTGAATCACAAATTGCATGCTAATGGCCTAATTCATAAACCATTGACATTCTTTATGAGTCCTTAGCATTCAGAAATGAAGAATTTGTGTTCAAAATATAATTTGCATTGCAAAATTCAATAATTTAGTTTCTCATATTCATTAATGCCTAAAACCACAACACATAACTTATCCCATTCCAACTCCCTTCTTAGGACACTGGAGAAAGAAGTGTTGCAGCTGGGAAATCAAGTACCGCTTTTTTATGGCCGCATTTGGAACTGCACTGAGAGTCGTTGCCAGAAGAGTCACACTGCTTTTTTGCAGGAGTCACTACTGAAAGATACTGCAGTGGAGCCAAGAGACTTCACAAACCAACACAGAAGTCTATTTAACCTTCCTGATCTCAGCAGCCCCATCTGAGACAACATATCCTGCAGAAAGAGATGTACATCTTTTAGAAACATAGAAGGAAACTAAGTGAAATAGCTGACACTGTAACAACTGTATAGTCTGTGAGACACACAGATGAACAGTCTATGTGTGTCTGTGAAAGAATAAATGAAACAGTTTGATAGTTCGTGGGGTGCTGGGTTGAATACACTAAGGGACACTCATGTTTTAGTTAGTTTTAATTGTCAATTTGACACAGCCTTGAGTTATCTGAGAGGACACAGCCTTGGTTAAAGGAATGCCTCAATCAGGCTGGCCTGTGGGTATATCTGATTCATAGGAAGGCAGAGGGCCAGTCCACTGCAGGTGGCACCATCTCTATGCACCCTGACTGAATAAGAGAACTAGCTGAGCATGAGTCAGTGTGAGCCAGCACGAGCCCACAGACAGCATTCCTCCATGGTTTCTGCTTCAAGCTCCTGCATGACTCCCCTCATGAGGGTGTGTGCCTTGGAAGTATAAGCTAAGAAAACATTTTCCTACTCCTGATTGCTTTTGGTCAGAATATTTACCACAGCAACAGACAGGAAACTGTAATAACCCAAAAATCAGATACTTAATGAAAAAGTGTGTGTAGTATACTCTATGAACTGGAGAAAAAAAATTCTTGGCAGATGCCCCTGCTGTGATACAGAAAACCTGCCTCACATATATGAAAGACCAGACCGAACACCGCTAGCTACTTAAACCTATTTTAGTTCACATTCTTTAGTGAATTCATTGTGGCGAAGGCAGTAGGACAGGAACAGCTAGCAGCTGTGGTGGCAGGTGTGTAAGACCACTTATTCACATGTGGACAAATCGGGAAACAGAAGAGAAAAGCAGGGATGAGCTGTAAGCCTCGAAGTCTGTCTCCAGTGAACCATCGTCTCCAATGAGATGACTCCTAAAGGTTCCACAGCCTCCCTAAATGCCACCAGCTGGGACCCAGGTGTTCAAACACATGAGCCCGTGAAAGACATTTCACATTCAAACCATAGTATTTGTTCCTGATTGTCTCATAATGCAAAATAAATCCAATCCAACTTGCAACATCACCATAGCTTCACCTTTCCAACACTGGTCAAAAGTTCCAAGTCCCCTCTGAGACTTAAAGCTATCTATTAACTGCGAGCCTCTACATAATTAAAACAAATTACATGCTTCCAACATACCGTGGCACAGAATAAACATCCCCATTTCAAAATGGAGGAACAGGCAGATAGCAAGGAAAGATCAGATCAAAGCAAGATCAAAGCCCAGGTGGATGAGCACTGAATCTTATGTATCCAGAGTCTGGGGCACACAATAGCTTCCTCTGAGATCCCCTGGGCTGGAATAGCCTTGCCACTCCATCCCTGTGGGCTGAAGCACTAGTCACCTCTCCATTGGACTAGATCCCCCCATACCTGCAATTCTTCAATTAATATCCCACATTTCTGGCATCAACAATCACCTGGAATCTCCACTGAGACTCAGGTTTGTAAGCATTGCAGCTTGGATTAAAAAGGTATCCTGGCAATTGGGAGACAAGGAATACCACAAAGTCACCAGCTCTACTCCAGGGAAAGATTTCCCCAATGCAAGTATAACAACTCTGCTCCCACAGGGGAGGATTCCCAAGAGGTTGTTACACCCCCCCCACACACACACACACACACACAGTGTAACAGCTCTGCTCCACTAGGGCAAAGTTTCCCCCAGCAACAGTGTTACAATTCGGCTTCTCTCTGCTCACTTCTGCTCTGCCAAAAGTTGTTACAGCAGGGCTCTCATCTGGAGAAAGTGTCACACCACACAACAAACCTCACTTGAGAGATTTATTGGGAAGGAATGGCTGCCTCAGATGAGAAAGAGCAGCAAACTGTTTCTGGGATGGGGGCTGTCCAGGGTGACTTGAGATTGGTGGGGTTTTGTAGCCTGACTCTGGGGAAAACTCGGGGATTAGTGGGATTCTGTGCTCAAGGTTTGGTGGGATACTGCAATATTGACACCATATAGAGAACATTAACTTAGGCTGCCAGCTCCACAGCTGCATGGTCCCCTCGTGTCATCATGGATGAGACTGGAAAAATGCTTCCTTGGGTATCCCTGATGGCAAAGGATGCTCTGAAGGCTCTCTTTATATGATTACACTCTAGAGATCTGAGATCTGAGTATGTGAGGTTTTGCCCCTCCTTGTTGTTCCAGTGTGAAACCTGAGATTTCTTAATAATGGAACTAATCTTCATAGTAGTTACTTTCCTATCCTCATCTTTAATGACAAATTCAACCAAGTTCATGTTCCTTTCTTCACCAAACTGCACATTTTTCCCTTTCTGCTCTTTCACTGTAAATCTAGAGAAATACAACAAGCAGTAACCATACCACAGCCTGAATGCTGTGCTTAAAATGCCCTCTGTCTCCTGGGGACTGGAATTAAATGCATTCACTGCCGCCACCAGGCCCATTCTAACATCTAACAAAATAGACTTCAAGCCAAAATTAATCAAAAGAGACAGGGAAGGAAGGGCACTGCATACTCATCAAAGGAGAAATCCACCAATATGATGTTTCAATTCTAAATATCTATGCACTAAATGCAAAGACACCCACGATAGTAAAAGAAACATTACTAAAACTTAAATCACACATTGACCCATGTGCATTGATATTGGTTGACTTGCACACCCCACTCTCACCAATGGACAGGCCATTCTGATGAAAACTAAACAGAGAAACACTGGAGCTAACAGATGTTATCAATCAAATGGACCTAACAGATATCTACAGAGCATTCCTCCTAAACTCAAAAGAATATGCCTTTTCCTCAGCACCTCACAGAACTTTCCCCAAAATTGACCACATACTTGGTCACAAAGAAAGTCTCAACAGATACAAGAAAATTGAAATAACACCCTGCATCCTATCAGACCACCACAGATATGAGCTGGATTTCAACAACAGAAATAACAGAAAGCCTTCATACAAATTCATGGAAACAGAACAACTCTCTAGTGCACAGAAACTGTGTCAAGACAGAAGTAAAGAAATTAAAGACTTTCTAGATTTCAATGAAAATGAGTGCACAACAACCCAAACTTATGAGACACAATGAAAGCAGTGCTAAGAGGAAAGTTCACAGCACTAAGTTCCTACATTTAAAAAAGGATATCATACTAGCAATTTAACAACATACTAACACCTCTAGAACAAAAAGAAGTAACCACATCCAAGAGGAATAGCCAGCAGGAAATAATCAAACTAAAGACTGAAGTCAACAAAATAGAAACAAAGAGACACTACAAATAATCAATGAAATGAAGAGTTGTTTTTTTTTGTTTTGTTTTGTTTTTTTGAGAAAATCAACAAGAGAGACAAACCCTTATCCAAACTAATCAAAAGATGGGGAGAGAATATCCAAACTAACAAAATCAGAAACAAAGGGGGGCATAACAACAGACATGGAGGAAATCCAAATAATCATTAGGTCATACTCTAAAAGCATGTACTCCACAAAAATGAAAAATATAAAAGAAATGGATAGTTTTCTCCATAGATAACACTTGCCAAAGTTAAACCAAGAACAGATAAATAATTTAAATACACTTATAACCCCCAAGGAAACAGAAGCAGTCATTAAAGTCTCCCAAGCAAAAAAAAAAAAAAAAAATCTCAGGACCAAACAGTTTTAGCATAGAATTCCTCCAGTTTCAAAGAAGAGCTAATGCCAATACTCCTCAAATTACTCCATAAAATAGAAACAGAAGGAATGTCCAGAGTCACTGCCCAGCTGGCTAGGTTTTCTTATCTTTTTTTTTCCCCCAAACCTCTGAGCAAGTTTTCAATTTTCCTGTTGTAGCCTCTCTACAACAGTTTCCAGCTGCCACCCAAACTCCAGAAGCACCAGGGCTCCAAATGCCACAGGACTTGTCTGCCCTAGACTGGCTGGCTCTGCCTTCAGGCTGTTCCCACCACACGTATTTTTTCCACATAATCCTGTGTGTGGTTTTCCAGACATCTGACTCTCTGCCTGCCCCCACCCTCCCCACCAAGGCTTGTGGGCTTTCCCTACAGCCCCTCTCCTTGAGCTGCCACTCTCGGCTCATGGCTACAAGCTAGTTCTCCAATCCAATCAGATGTGCTATGCCTCACAGTTCACTGACATCATCAGCAGATTGGGAATTCTTAAAGGAAGAGGGCATTTTTCTCCACATTAAAAAATGGAAAACACTATTATCAATGGAGAGGGTTAGGCCTCTGTGTGACAAATGGGACAATTAAATGAAGAGATAATCAACTTAACCGGGATTGACATAGTGCTTATCTTTGTTGTCGGTTTGATAATTCTTGGTGTACCTCTCTAAAAGTTGGTTGATATAAGTTCCTAGATGAAAGCCTTAGAAAACCTTATTAAAGTAGATCATAAAGAGATTCAAACCCAGACAGAGGAATTTAAAGGAGAACCAATGTCAGCATTGCATTATAAGGTTAGAAAGGAACAGTCTAAGTTCTTAGGAAAACCAACCTTACAGAAATTGTCAAATGATAGAAGGTCTGTAAGAGCTGATTGGACTCCTATGCCAATGTTAGATTTAAAGAAATTCAAGGAAGCAATAATATCACATGGCATGCATTCACCATTTGTGAAACAGATGTTAAACTCATGGTCAGTTTGTAACAGAATTATCCCTAAAGACTGGATAGACTTGCTTAAAGCTGTTTTAGAGCATGGACCACAATTACAATGGAGTACCTGGTTCAGAGAAGAAGCTAAGACAATTGGATAATTATGTAGAGTTGGGGTATGGAAACCTCTGAAAATGAACTTCTTGGAGAAGGACATTATGATACTATAGAAAGGCAAACTCTAGATGATGGTCATGCCCTGTCTTTATGCCATGCAGCAGCTTTGAATGCTTGGGACAGAATTGGAGAAATAGGAAAGAAAATTGAGTCTTTTACTAAAGTTATATGGAGTGCAAAGGAAACCTTCACAGATTTCTTACAAAGATTGACATCAGCAGTAAGTAGAATGATACCAAATTCAGAAGCTAGACAATAATAATTGAATCTCTGGATTTTGAAAATGCTAATTCTCAATGCAAAAGGCTAATTAAACCTTTAAAGGCAAGGTCAGCACCCTTTTAGGAATGGGGTCTCAGATACAATCAATACTGAATCTCATGACCATGATGATGCATGGGTAGGAGAGGTAATTTCAAGAGGTTAGAAGAAAAATCAAAATGTCAAATGTTTCAATTGTGTTAAACAAAGCCACCTAAAAAGAGATTGCAGCAGGGTGTTCCTAGAAGCAATGCTTTTTCTAAGCATAATCCAAACAGAATACCACGCCCTTCCGGATTGTGAGAAAATGTGGTAAAGGCTGGCATTGGACTAATGAATGTAGATCAACAAGGGACAGTCAAGGTAACCATTAGCAGTCAGGAAATGCCTTAAGGGGCCTCCCAAAGGTCCTCATGCCAAATTCCATTCATATATTTCCCATCACCATGGAGGAAACTCTTTCCCAGAGCAATTAAAGAATCTAATGCCTACTTCTCTGGATGATAGAATAGCTGCAGAAGACAGAACAAAAATTTCAGGAGAAACCATGAATCAAATTGGTAAAAATTAGATTAGGAACCTCCCCAAAGTTAAGGGTGGGAAAGGGTTTTTGTCATTTCAGGAAAATAAAAACAACCATCTTGAAGAAGTTAAAGACCTTTGGACAAATAAGCATTCAAAGAAGAAAGGAGAACTACCTGGAAAAAAATTACCAGGAAAAAGAATAATCTGACCTAATATCTTCTCTGAAGTCTCAAAAAAAGATGTTGGGACCCCACAATAATCATTTCACCAGGACTATGATAACACCACTAAGCAGAAAAACACCAACTAAAGATTGACTTTGGACTGCAAACAGCTCAGAACAATTTTGATGTGGCTAGCTGAAATAATCCTGACTCGTAGACAACTCTAACCAGTCTTGAGACAAGCCCTACAGTTTCCCATTATGCAGAAACTGGACTTGACAACCCAAATTTTTTTCATGATTCCCTAAAGATGCTGTCACCCTCAGGCAGCAGAAAGTAAATTTAAGAACATGATGCCTACATTCCCAAGAGGTAGGGTGGGGTATTTTTTCTTCTTTCATTGGGTTACGGGTATTTGTCTTTATTTAGGGGTTAGTTACAAGTTGTTATTGGTTACATTCAAGAAGAAAGTGAACAAAGGGGACTAGATTCATAATTTTGTTTTGAAAACAAAAAAAAAAACAGGGATACAAATATGATAGGATAAAAGGATAGATTATTGAATCTACTCTGAAAAGAAAAAAGGGAGGACATGGATATGATAAAAAAGAAGATTATTGAATCTACTTTTAAAAAGCAGCTACTAGTTTTAAATATTTTGTATTAGATTGAACTTTTGCATATTGTATACAAATTTTGTATATTTATACAAATTTGAGATTAATTTTATTAGAACATATTATACATATGTTTCTAATCTTGTTCAAGGTATTATAACTATACAGCTCACTTAACAATGTAATGCAAATTTCTAGTCCTTGAAAGTTATTACCAACTTATATAAGTTAATAAGGAAATGCAGGTTAGTAATAAATTACCTATTGCAATCGAATTTGTAATCACATTATGTATGTTTTCAAAGTCAAACAGATATATATTTTAAATAGATCATCATCTTCAAACACTTCAGAGATCTACAGAATATGGCATTTAAGATGTTTTAATAATATAGGTTCTTTTTTATGACAATGAGACATGTCTGTTCCTGGTAGCACCAATCTACTTCAGAGAAGATGATGAGCATTCAAGAAACTCCACATGGAATCTACTTTCTTTGTGGCAAAAGTAAGCCACTGGGCAAGAAAGTACCCTTGCCTCGACTGCTGATACTATGCTCACAAATTGGACAGGCAGAACAAAAAAAGAGCGACTGCCAAATCTTGCCAAGACAAGTCCTTCAAAAATCCTGCTTCACAGAAAAGTCTGTCAGATATGCTAGGCCTGTATGCCAAAGATGAATGCCCCAACACCGCAGAGGAACCTTGGGTGACTGTCCAGGCATCCTGCTGCTTCTGTCATCTCTCACATGTTTTAGAAGTCACTTGCTCACACTTCCTGATTACTCAGTTAATATTATTTCCTTCTTTGGTCTCTGAAGGATTTGAAGACTCAATAGTTATAGTTTTCCTTATTACCAATTCAGAAAAGAGATTCACTAAAGAATTGTAAAATGTATAAGGTTGAGAGACATTAAAAAAATAATTAGATAGTGCAAATTAGAATAGAAAGTGAATTGGGTACAACATTTGGACCAAGATAAGATAAATAATGGAGTATTTTCTCTGAATTTGTCAAATGTGAATGGACTAGCTAGACATTGTTGATGTTATTTATTGCTTAGTATATATTGTACATAGTTATTGTGCTTATTGTATATAGTTTTTCTTATATTAGCTGTAACCTTTTTATTTTAGACAAGAAGGGAGAAATGTGGTGATATTTTGTTTATGACATGATATAATAAATAAAGCTTGCTCTAAGATCAGAGTGCAAAGCTAGCCATAGCCATAGAGGCCAGGCAGTGGTGATACACACCTTTAATCCCAGCACTCAGGAGAGAGAGGTGGATGGATCTCTGCGAGTTCACAACCACCTTGGGCTACATGAAAGTGAATTGATCTAAAAGAGAAACAAAGCATGTACCTTTAATCCCAGCACTAGGGAGGTAGAGACAGAGTGATACTGCTGGACAGAGAGAATATTATAAGGCAGGAAGAGACAGGAACTCATTGCCATCTCGGTGAGTCTCAGGAGCAGTGCAGTGAAGTCTGAGTTCTGGTGGATAGATAGCCTCTTCAGTCTGTGCATTCATGTAGAGGTGAGAACTTTCTAGTGGTTTGACTGCTTTGTTTTTCTGATCTTCTGCTTGAACCACAATATCTGTCTGTGGACTTTTATTATTCATGCTACAACCCTGATACCTAAACAACACAAAAATTCAACAAAGAAAGAATTTCAGACTATTTTTCCTTATGGACATAAATGCAAAAATACTCAATAGGATACTCAAAAATTGAAAATACATCATCCAAACTGAAGATGATCATCCAACATGATCAAATAAACTTCATTCCAGAGATACGAGGATGATTCAACATATGAAAATCAGTCCATGTAATCCACCATATAAACACACTGAAAACAAAACAAAACAAAAAAAAAACCTACATGATCATCTCATTAGACGCTAAGAAAATCTTTGAAAAAAAAAATCTAATACCCCTTCATGATAAAAGTCTTTGAGAGCTCAAGGACCCAGGAACATATCTAGATATAATAAAAAACAATATACAGCAATCTGGTTACCAACATGAAATTAAATGGAGAGAAATTCAAAGCAAGCCTACTAAAATCAGGAATAAGACAAGATTGTCCACTTTCTCCATACCTACAGTCCTTGAAGGTCTAGCTAGAGAAATAAGACAACTAAGGGAAATCAAGGGGATGCAAATTGGAAAGGAAGAAGTCAAAATATCATTATTTGCAGATGATATGGTAATTTACATAAGTGACCCCAAAAATTCAACTAAGGAACTGCTATAGCTGATTAACACCTTCAGCAAAGTGGCTTAATATAACATTAACTCAAAAAAATCAGTAGCCCTCCTATATACAAATGACAGACTGAGAAAGAAATCAGGGAAACAATACCTCTCACAATAGCCACAAATAATACAAAAATATCTTGGAGTAACTCTAACCAAAAAAGTGAAAGACCAATATGACAAGAACTTCAAGTCTTTGAAGAAAGAAATTAGAGAAGATAACAGAAGATGGAAAGATCCTCCATGCTCATGGATCAGTAAAATTAACATATTAAAAATGGCCATCTTGCCAAAAGCAATCTACAGATTCAATGCAATCCCCACCAAAAATTCTAACACAAATCTTTACTGATCTTGGAAGGACAATACTCAATTTCATATGGAAAAAAACAAAAATCCCAGGATAGCTGAAACAATCCTGAACAATACAAGGACTTCTGAAGGTATCACCATCCTGAGCCTTTTCCTCCTACGGGATTACTTTGTTCAACCTGATAGGAGGGTTTGTGCCTAGTCTTACTGCTATCAAGGGGAGGCCTGCTCTTAGGATGTTTTGTATGAGATAAAAATAAATAAACAAATAAATGAATGCTAAGGACCTGTTGAACAAAATAACAGAGAGGCAGACTCTTATGGGAACATCAGAGTGGTTCAGCCCCAACACAGATGTCTATTCTTAGAGAGCTTTGGTATATGCTAGCATAAACACTTTGTTGTTATTTTTCTGTTTTCTTCTAGTTTTTCTTTGAGTGTTTTAAGTGTGAGACAAGATATCATTATACACTGGCCTCAAATGCTTGGCCCTCTTGCCCTAGTTGCTCAAATACTGAGATTTCAGGTATAAACCTGGATGCTCAGCTCAAATCTTTTGTTTTGAAACAGAGGGTGGACCTCTAGATCAAAGACCCAGATTTAAAGTCAGGACACCAAGCTTGAATGAAGCCGAGTCCTACAGCAGATGTCCTATGGTTTCCTTTTTCCTCCTACCTTCTGTGTGGATTGTTCAGTTTCCACATCTCTTTGGGAGTTGTGGGGAAGCAGGGTTAGAAGTTGTGATCTCTAGAAACTCTCAAGTTGGTTGGGCTCAGGGGTGCACACTTGCAATGCCAGCACTCAAGAGGTTAAGACAGAAGGATAGAGTTCAGAGGTGGGGGAGGGGTTCTCTGTAGGTCCTGCCCCTCACTGAGGAGTTACTGGCTGCTTCTGGGGAGAATCACTCTTTTTTGGAAATGTGACAACAGTAGGTTTCTTCTATTCTAGTAGGTGGCCCCACATCCAGGTGTATATTGACAGCACTAACTGGGCCTGTTAGATTATCAAGAAGAAAAAGAGGAGAAGGAAGAAGGGGAGGAGAGAAAGTAGTGAGGAGGAAGACACGTTAGAAAGGAAATGGGAGACATTGAAAGGTGGAAATGGAGGGCATGGATATGACCACATTTCATTGTGTGTGTGAATAAAATTCTCAAGAATCAAGAAAAAGTATTTCAAAAAGAGAGAGAGAGTTTAAGGCCAGCCTGACCTATATAGCAATTCTGGGTTAGCCTGAGCAACAGAGTGTAACCCTGTCTCAAATTAAAAAATAGAAAATGAAGTAAGTTAAGAAGTAAAAGCTCTAAGTACTGGAGATCTGACCTCAATCTCATGACCAAAATTAGGAACTGATCACTGGCTGAGTCTGGACCTAGACTAGAGTCCATGGTTCTGGGAAACCAAGAAGCACACACCTTGCTAGACTGTGAGCCCTGGCTCTGAGTTTGCAGCTCCCAGCAGATCTCCACTTCTCAGGAAGTCACCACTCACTCATTCAACAGGAGTTTTCTGAGCACTGAGAATCTTGGCAGCAGGGTTGCAGCAATGACCATGTAAGTTAAACCCCTATTTTAATGGAGCTTCAGTAGACTGAATAAGATCAATAACAAACAAGGAAATCACACATAGATAAATAAAACAAAATCTGAAGTGATTAGAGTTCCTACAATAAGCTAACAGAGTAGAGACTAGTTGAAAAAGACATTTAATGAGCTCATTAAGATATTTCTTCTCAGGACTGTGGAGATGACTCAGTGGTTAAGAACACTGACTGCTCTTCCAAATAAACCAGAGTTCAAATCCCAGCAGCAAGACAACAGCTCACAATTGTCTCTAACTCAAATTCTGTGTCCATCTACTGCCCTCTTCTGGCCTCCACTAGCACTGCACACACATAGTGTACAAAAATATATGCAAGCAAAACACCCATAAGGTAAAATAAACAAATCTTTTTTTAAGAAAATACCGAAATACTATCTCCCCTAACATTTGAAGGAAGATAGGAATGGAGACCTAAAAGACCAAAAGAAGCCAGCAGTCAGAAAATCTGAAGATGGAGCAGGATGAGGGGATGGAGGAGCAAATGCAGTTCTGAGGTAGATACATATTGGGTGCATTCATGGGTGATAACTGACAGCCCATGTGGGTGGGTGTATTTTGAGTGAGGGTAAATGAGCAAGTGAGACAGTCAGAGGAAATAGGAAAGTGATCTATCTGCCTTAGGGTTTCTGTTGCTGTGAAAAGACATCATGACTCTTATAAAGGAAAACCTTCATTGTGGTGGCCCACAGTTCAGAAGTTCAGTCCAGGACCCCCAAATCCGGGCCTCTGCTAAAGAAAGAGGCCTCAGATGGAGAGTTCCAGTTTCCAGTGAGATCTGACTATCCTGCAAAACCTTCCCATGTTCCAGCTCAGCCCTTGTCCTCTTCCGCCAGCTATTGGCCAGAGGTGAGTCTGGGCCCAATCGGGGCTGCCTGACCCCTACAACCTCTTTCCTCCCCTCCCCTGCCTGAACTCCCTGGGTTGGCCCCTGATCCTGCTGCTCCTGTCTCCGGTCCCCATCGAGAGCACCCTTGGAGCTCTGATACACCCCCACCCATCCCCACCGCGAGCCTACACCTCTACCCTGTGCCCTACCCTACCCATGGTCCTGCCGTTCTGCTTTAGCACTGGGACAGAGGGTGGAGCCAACAGTCCACCCTACTTCGGAGACTTCTCAAAGCAACTCTGAACAAAGGAGACCTAACTATCCACGCAAGACCACCCGTAATATCCACCTGCTTGGTCTCTGACCCCACCTCCAGTCCTCTGCTGGAGTCCCGGGCTCCTCCCAGAGATCCGCCTATCTCTGCAAGACCACTGTGAGTACCTGCTGGCATCTTCTACTGGAGCCTCATCCTTGACCCCATCCCTGGATCCCTGTCTGCGGAGAAACCTCCGAGAGAGCTTGGACCACACAGAGCTACAGATATTGAATCTCAGACCCACATAAGCCCACTGGGGAAGTACCATAGAGAGAGGGGGAGACCCCACCAACACCTACTGGAAGAAGCTATGGGAAGAAGGCAATACAAGAGAACACCTAACAACAGAAAGACAAGCATGACACCACCAGAATCTAGGGAATCTACACTAACTAGACTGGAACACAACAACAAAGCAGAGGAAGCAGAAGGGTATGACTTAAAAATTACCATCATAAAAATGATAGAGGCCCTCAAAGAAGATGTGAGAAAATCCCTTAAAGAAATGGAGGAAAAAACAAACAAAAAAGTGGAAGAAATGAACAAATTCCTTAAGGAAAGTACAGAAAGCCAAGAAAAAACAATTAAGCAGGTGAAGAAAACAGTTCAAGACTTGAAAACTGAAATAGAGAAAATAAAGGCAACACAAACTGAAGGAATGCTGGAAATAGAAAAGCTGGGCAAAAAATCGGCAACTACAGACACAAGCATAACCAACAGATTTCAAGAGATGGAAGAGAGAATCTCAGGCGCAGAAGATAAACTAGAAGAAATAGATTCATCGACCAAAGAAAATCATAAATCCAACAAATCCTTAACACAAAACATCCAGGAAATGTGGGACACCGTGAAAAGGCCAAACCTAAGACTAATAGGCATAGAGGAAGGTGAGGAAGCCCAGCTCAAAGGTGCCGAAAACATATTCAACAAAATCATTGAGGAAAACTTTCCAAATCTGAAGAAGGACTTGCCCATGAAAGTACAAGAAGCATACCGAACCCCAAATAGGCTGGACCAAAGAAAAAAGACCCCTCAACATATAATAATCAAAACACCTAGCATACAGAATAAAGAAAGAATATTAAGAGCAGCGAAGGGAAAAGGACAGGTAACATATAAAAGCAGACCTATCAAAATTACAGCTGACTTCTCCATGGAAACCCTCAAGGCCAGAAGGTCCTGGATAGATGTTCTAAAAGTATTAAGGGAACATGGATGCCAGACTAGGCTACTATATCCAGCAAAACTCTCAATCACTATAGATGGAGAGAACAAGATATTTAATGACAAAACCAGATTTTCCCAATATGTATCTACAAATCCAGCACTACAGAAAGTACTGGAAGGAAAACTTCAACCCTAGGAAGGTAACTACGCCCACAAAAATGTAGGCAACAGATAATCCAACTACACCAGAAACCAAGGGTAAAGCAGAACTAATATATTCACAGTACCACTGCCAACAACAAACCTAAATCAAACAAGCTTCAACAATCAATGGTCCTTACTCACCCTCAACATTAATGGTCTTAACTCACCTATAAAAAGACACAGGCTAACAGAATGGATACAAAGACAGAATCCATCCTTCTGCTGCACACAAGAAACACATCTAAGATTCAAAGATAGACATTACCTCAGGGTAAAGGGTTGGGAAAAGATTTTCCAATCAAATGGAAATAAGAAGCAAGCAGGCATGGCTATCCTAATATCTAACAAGTTAGACATCAAACCAAAATTAGTCAAAAGAGATGAAGATGGTCATTTCATATTCATCGCAGGAGAAATCCATCAACACAAAGTCTCAGTTCTGAACATCTATGCCCCTAATACAAAGGCACCCACATTCGTAAAAGAAACACTACTAAAACTCAAAGCTCATATAAAACCTCACACACTTATAGTGGGAGACTTCAATATACCACTCTCAACACTAGACAGGACCACAAATCAGAAACTCAACAAAGAAACAAAAGAATTAATAGAAGTTATGTCTCAACTGGGGTTAACAGACATCTATAGAACATTCCATCCAAAGACAAAAGAATATACCTTCTTCTCTGCTCCACATGGAACCTTCTCTAAAATCGACCACATACTAGGTGACATAACAAACCTCAACAGATACAAGAGAATAGGAATAGTCCCCTGTATCTTATCGGACCACAGTGCTTTAAAATTCAACAACAACACAAATAGCAGAAAACCTGCAAACTCATGGAAACTGAACAATGTGCAATTGCACCACTCCTGGGTCAAAGAAGAAATAAAGAAAGAAATTAAGGACTTTCTAATATTCAACGAGAATGAGGATACAACATACCCGAACTTATGGGACACCTTGAAAGCAGTGCTACAAAGGAAGTTCATTGCACTAAGTGCCCAAATGAAGAAAATAAAGAATAGCCACATAAGAGAATTAACAGAGCAACTGAAAGCCTTAGAACAGAGAGAAGCGAATTCACCCTGTAGGAGTAGACGCCAGGAAATAATCAACTTGAGGGCTGATTATAGAAACCAGGAAAACAAAATCAATGCAACGAAGAGTTGGTTTTTTGAAAAAATCAACAAGATAGACAAACCTTTACCCAAATTAATGAAAAAGCACAGAGAGAACATGCAAATTAACAAAATCAGAAACGAAACGGGGAACATAACAACAGACAATTTTCAGGTCATACTTTGAAAACCTGTATTCCACAAAAATTGAAAATTCAAAGGAAATGGACAAATTTCTGGATAACTATCACTTACCAAAATTAAATCAAGAACAGACAAACAACTTAAATGACCTATAACCCACAATGAAATAGAAGCAGTCATCGAAAGCCTTCCAACCAAAAAAAGTCCAGGGCCAGATGGATTCAATGCAGAATTCTACCAGACATTCAAGGAAGAACTAATACCACTACTCCTCAAACTGTTCCACAAGATAGAAACAGAAGTTCATTGCCAAACTCTTTTTATGAGGCCACAATAACTTTGGTACCCAAGACTCACAAAGATACAACTAAGAAAGAAAACTACAGACCAATATCTCTGATGAACATCGATGCAAAAATACTCAATAAAATACTGGCAAACCGAATTCAAGAATACATCAGAGAAATCATCCACCATGACAAGTAGGCTTCATACCTGGAATGCAGAGATGATTTAACATACGAAAATCTATCAACGTGATCCACCATATAAACAAACAGAAAAAGAAAAACCATATGATTATCTCCCTAGATGTGGAAAAAGCCTTTGACAAAATTCAACAACCTTTCATGATAAAGGTCTTGGAGAGGTCAGGGATAACAGGAACATAACTAAACATAATAAGAGCAATATACAGCAAACCAACTGCCAACACCAAACTGAATGGAGAGAAACTTAAGCCAATTCCTCTAAAATCAGGAACAAGACAAGGCTCCCCTCTCTCTCCATATCTCTTCAATATCATACTAGAAGTTCTAGCTAATGCTATAAGACAACAAAAGGAGATCAAGGGGATCCAAATTGGAAAGGAAGAAGTCAAACTGTCTCTATTGGCAGATGATATGATAGTTTACATAAGCGACCCAATAAACTGTACCAGAGAACACCTACAGCTGATAAACACCTTCAGCAAACTAGCAGGATACAAGATAAACTCAAAAAAAATCAGTAGCCCTACTTTTTTCAGGCAACAAAGAGACAGAGAAAGAAATCAGAGAAACATCACCCTTTACAATAGCCACAAGCAACATAAAGTATCTTGGTGTAACACTTACCAAACAAGTAAAAGACCAATATAATAAGAACTTTGTGGCTCTAAAGAAAGAAATTAGAGAAGATAAAAGAAAATGGAAAGATCTCCCATGCTCTTGGATAGGGAGGAAAAACATAGTAAAAATGGCAATCTTGCCAAAAGCAATCTACAGATTCAATGCAATCCCCATTAAAATCCCACCACAATTCTTCACCGACCTTGAAAGGATAATAATCAACTTTATATGGAAAAACAAAAGACCCAGGATAGCCAAAACAACCCTATACAATAAAAGAACTTCAGGAGGCATCACCATTCCTGACTTTAAGCTCTACTACAGAGCTATAGTTCTGAAAACAGCCTGGTATTGGCATAAAAATAGACAGGTAGACCAATGGAATCGAATTGAAAATCCTGATATTAACCCACACACCTATGAACACCTGATTTTCGACAAAACAGCTAAAATTATACAATGGGGTGAGGACGGCATCTTCAACAAATGGTTCCGGCACAATTGAATGAGGGTGTGTAGAAGACTGCAGATAGACCCATGTCTGTCGCCATGCACAAATCTCAAGTCCAAATGGATCACAGACTTCAACATCAATCCAGCCACATTGAAACTCTTAGAAGAGAAAGTAGGAGGTACCCGTGAACAAATTGGTATAGGAGACTGCTTCCTGAACATAACTCCAGGGGCACAGACACTGAGAGCAACAATTAATAAATGGGACCTCTTCAAACTTAGAAGCTTCTGTAAGGCAAAGGACACAGTGGACAAGACTAAATGGCAGCCCACAGACTGGGAAAAGATTTTGACCAATCCTACATCCGACAAAGGGCTGATCTCCAAAATATACAAAGAACTCAAGAAACTAGTCAACAAAACACCAAATAACCCTATTTAAAAATGGGGTACAGAACTGAAGAAAGAATTCTCAATGGAGGAAATCAAAAAGGCTGAAAGACACTTAAGAAAATGCTCCACATCCTTAGCTATCAGGGAAATGCAAATCCAAACAACTTTGAGATACCATCTTACCCCTGCCAGAATGGCTAAAATTAGTAACACCAATGATGACTTATGTTGGAGAGGATGTGGAGAAAGGGGAACACTCCTCCACTGCTGGTGGGAGTGCAAACTCATACAGCCATTTTGGAGATCAGTATGGTGGTTCCTCAGGAAAATGGAAATTAGTTTACCACAGGACCCGGCAATCCCCCTCTTAGGCATATACCCAAAGGATTCACATCCATGCAACAAACACATCTGTTCAACTATGTTCATAGCAGCACTATTTGTAATAGCAAGAACCTGGAAGCAACCTAGATGCCCCTCAATTGAACAATGGTTAATGAAGATGTGATACATCTACACAGTGGAATACTACTCTGCAGAAAAAAAAATAATGGTATCTTGAAATTCGCAGGCAAGTGGAAGGCACTTGAAGAAACCATCCTGAATGAGGTAACCCAGTCACAAAAAGAGGAACACAGTGTGTACTTACTCATATATGGATTTTAGACCTACATCAATGGATCACCAGCCTATAATTCACACCACCAGAGGAACTAGGATACAAGGTGTATTCTAAGAGATTCATATAAAGTCCCTCACAGAACTTGGAAGGGACAAGTCCCCCAGAGCACAGGGGAAGTGTGGGGAGGACAGCGAATGGAGAGAGAAGTAGGAGAAAACGAGGGGGAGGAAAGGAAAACATGTGCGACCAGGAAGATTGAGCCTGGTTAGGAATAGAAGACAGGAAAGAGAGAGAGAGACAGAGACAGAGAGAGAGAACATAAAAGAGGGAGCCAATATTGGTTTGAAGATAAAACTGAACACAAAGAAAGGTCTAGAGAACTACAAGACTGCTCCCAACTAACAATTTGAGCTTCCGTGGAAAGGCTACCATAAATGCCCTTCCCCAAGAGTGAGATCAACAACTAACTTATCCATGGAGCCCTCAACTAATGCCTGTTGGAAACAGGATCAAACACCCATACATAAACACTGAGTCGAACTAGAACCCAGATGCAGATGGAGAGGCCAAGCCCAGGCTGCAGAAGCACATAGAGACAGCTTACCTGAACAGGGAGGAGCTAATGGCCACTAGACTGATAGCTGGGAAGCCAGCATGGGACTGACTCAGGCCCCCCTGAATATGGGTCTCAGCCAGAAGGACTGAGCAGTCTAAGGGACCTCAGACAATGGAGCCAGGATGTATCCCTGGTGCACAAAAGGACTTTGCAAACACATCCCCCATGGAGGGATAACTGCCTTAATCTAGAGACAGGAGAGAAGCCCTAGTCCCTACTTCACATGACCTGTCAGATCTGCATGACCCCAACTGGATGGCATTCCCCTACATATGGAATTGGGGAGGGGGGATGGGAGGGCAGGGTGGTTAGAGTGCATGTGAGAGGGCAGAGAGGGTAAAAGGGAGGGAAGGAGGGAGGGAGGGAGGGAAGAAAGGAAGGAGGGAGGGAGGGAGAGGGAACTGGGATCAACATGTAAAATAATAAATTAAATTTTAAAAAGATGCTTTGACTCCAAAATTTAAGTTGAAGGACAAGTTACTGGGGAAAAGGATTTCTATTTTTGTTTCCACAGAAAATGAAAAGATGTGGATTCCTTCCAGACTAATGTGGTTTGATCAAGCCAGACCGCCTGAAACAGAGTAAGAGGTGATCCTACATTCAAAACACTGGACAAAGCAGCCTGACAGACTACAGCCAGGATTTCTGAATCTTCTTCGAATTCCCCATGACACCGCCCCTTACCAGCAGGAAGTAGTTTGGAAAGAACAACGCCCAAATTCCCAAATATTGACTATAAATGTTTGTTTTCATTTAAATGGACTTTGTTATATAAAATAAATAAAAAAATGAAAAAAAATAAGTTCAGTCCATATCATCATGGTGGGACATGACAGCATGCAGGCAGATACAGTGCTGGAGCTGAGAGCTCTACATCTTGCAGGCAACAGGAATTGGACTGTCTCACTGGGCATGACTTGAGCATATATGAGACCTCAACGTCTGCCTCCACAGTGACACACTTCCTCCAGCAAAGTCACACCTACTCCAACAAGGCCACACCTACTAATAATGGCACTCCCTTTGGAGGCAATTTTCTTTCAAACCATCACATTATCTCATGGGACCTCATATACGCATTACCAGGAACTAATAGGGTAACTTTAACAGGTGTCTTAGTTACTTTCTCTTTGCTGTGATAGAATACCATGACTAAAGAAACATAAGGAAAAGTGGGTGCATATTTAGCTCATAGTTCAAGGTCCCATCCATGCTGGATAAAAGCAAGGTGACAGGACATTAAGGCCTGGCTACATGGCATCCACAATCAGGAAACAAAAATGGATGTATAAAGTGATCATCTCTTTTGCTCCATTTTATACAGTTCCAAAGTGAAATAATCCCAGCCACAATCTAGATGGGTACTCCCAAATCAATTAATTCAATCAAGATAATCCCCCATATGTATTCTCAAAGGCCTGTCTCCCATGTGACTCTAGATTCAAGATTCACACTAGCCATCACAATAGATAAGAGGCATGACCTAGTCTGTAGCTGATGGGAGATTTCATTCTGTAAATATGTTTCTCATACTGGTTAATGAATAAAGCACAGTTGGCCAATTTAAGGTCAATTTTGTGATATGCATATTTCTCCTTCTATTTAGGTATTGTGCTTATATATCTCAGTTAGAAATGTAATGTATAATTTAGTGCAGATTATAGTTATCTATAATAGTCAAAACTTATAATTAGGTGAGTTAGGATTTCTAGAAATATAGAGATGTATTTGAGATGAATAGGCAGTCTTCAAACTTTTCAAAGACCTACAGAATATGGCATTTAAAATGGTTTAGTGTTTTTCTTAACAATAAGGCACAACTGCTCCTGGCATCACCACCTGTGTCAGAAAGGAAAATGGACATCGAAGAAACATGTATGCAGTTTGCTTCCAGTATGACAAGACTAGCCATTTGTGCAAGATACTGCATTTATCTGGACTGTTTGACTTTATGCTGTATAAACTAGACATGCAGGACCCACAGGAAAGTGACTGGCGATACAGGATGGACATTGCTAAAGGATTCCTGCTTCATGGAAGAGTCTGCCAGACAGTCTGCTGGACACAGAGAAAAGTGACTGACAAAATGCCTGGACAGTTTAGTTTCCTCCTTTGCTGAGGAGTCTGCCAGACACACTATGGTCTATGGGCTAAAGATGGAAGATTACAGAAGAACTTTGGGTGACTGACCAGGAAGTGAGTTGTCTCTGTCATTTCTAGAGTTTATATATTATCCTTCTGTGGTCTTTGAGGGAGTTGAAGATAAATAGTTATGTTTATAGTTTTCCTTAGTTAGGATTAAAGATAAGTTACATAGATTTTAGACACACAAAGATAGGATAGATGATTGAATTATTTTCTTCAAATCTTGCCAAATGTTAATGGACTCTGATTTTTACTTGATAAGTATTGTGATATATATTTTGCTTTGTTAAGGTTAAACCCCTTCTTTTTACTTAGACAGAAAGAGGAGATGATGGGAGATGTCATTCTGTAAATATGTTTCTCATACTGGTTAATGAATAAAGCACTGTTGGCCAGTAGGAAAGCAAGATAGGTGGGACTAGGAGACAAGGAGGATTCAAGGAAAGAGTAAGGAGGAGTCAGCATGTAAAGACTGGAGAACAGAGGTCCGGACCCACTCTCCGGTAAAATGAGACCACGTAGAAATACTTAGATTAATAGAAATGGGTTAATACTTAAACAGAGCTAGCTGATAAGAAACAAGTAATAGGCCAACAGCATTATACCTAATACAGGTTCTCTCTGTGTTAATTGGGGCTGGCATGGCGGTGGGACCAGACCAGTGGGAAAAACCTTACTGGTAACATGTAGCTTTAAGGTTCTCACTGGGACTGGGCAGTGTTGGCACACACCTTTAATCCCAGCACTCAGAGACAGAGGTGGGTGGATCTTGGTGAGTTGGAAGCCAGTCTACAGAATAAGTTTCAGGACAGCCAAGGCTACAGAGATACATAGAGAGAAACCCTGTTTCCAAAAAACTAAAACTAAAAAGGGGGTTCTCACTGGGTACCACATGGAATCAAATTCTTATATGATCTATAAAGCACCTATTAAGTGTTCCTTGGGAAGAAATCAATCTGGGAACACTATCTACAAAAAAAAAAGGCACAACACAAATCTCCATCACTGCCCCTGCCACAGGGTACTCATGGAAAAGCCACGACATAAGCCTCACACCCAGCACTCCCAGGGAGCCTGAAGGTGACTCTCACTTTGAAATTTGTTCAACTTCTTCCTCCCGTCCCTGCAAACTCGGCAGCCTTGCCTTGAGAGCAAGTCATTCATCAGCAAATCTAAAATATTTATTGTGCATATTTTAAAGGCCAAAGTGCTACATCATGGAGCTCTGCCCAGATGGGGACAAGTTTCACAGTGCCGATGACTGAGATGAGGATGTGCCAGACAAAATTGCAGGCAATTAATCTGTGCAAATGGGATTCTTTAAAGGGGACTAGAGGACTCGCTTCAGACCACAGAAAAGTCTGCTCATAATGACCACCATTAAAATTTAACACAATTTGCTTATTTTAAAGAAACAGAATTCCTCATGTTCTCCCCAGCAATCATTCATCCTGCTCTTGCAGTGAAAATGGGAGAGGTCACAATGTGGATGATACAGGTTTGCATAGAGGGTGAATCTTGAGCTAAATTCCCATAGAAGGGACTCCCCAGGGCACCTGCATTCACTATGCTTCCTTTGGGGTAAAAATGGGATGCCGTGCATCAGTGCTTTTGTGGGGTGCTGGAGGAATAGGTGATAATGGCAAGATGGCTGTTGTTTCTAACTTGAAGCAAACTCATTCAGTCTTCAAAATCCTCATTTATAAAATCTATCCATCTGTCAGCACATGGTCAACCTTGGATTTATGTTACTAGCATCATCATCACTACCACTGTTGTTGCTATGGTTATGGCTATACACCTAGCTACTGGTCTTTGGGCTTTGGGGAAATCTCTAAGGTTTCCATAAAATAGGATCATTGTATTGTTGTGTGTCTTCCCCGTTGGGTTCTTGAGGAAATCTGACAAAATAACATGTGCTCAGTACTTAGAGCCATGGTCAAGGTCATCAGACAGCTACTCCTTTTATGGTCAAGGTCATCAGACAGCTACTCCTTTTATGGTCAGCATCTTCATCATGCTCTGTGATTGACACTATCTGTAGATCAGGGTTTGCCCTAAAACTAAGGCTGCTACCAAGATGCTCTGAGGAGGTGCTGTTGGAGGGAATGTAGATGGTAGAACTGTCCTGTTCTGAGTGCTGGCACTGCCCAGTCCCTGAGCTCAATGCCCCCATCAATAACTTAGGAGGTATGCAGAGGATATTTCACTAGCATAGTGGTGAAATTAAATGTAGTCATGGAAACTAACACACCAGGAAGGACTAAAAATCTATACGAAGTATAGATCATTATTGTTTATTAAGTGAGAAGAAATATATTTTATTATTATTTTGATTCATCTAACCATGAGGTAATGTATAAATCAAAAAAAAAAAAAAAATGTCAAGCTGGAGTGAAACACAAACCTCCAAAAACCAGGGTAGAGTTTCCTTTCATTCTCCCCCCTCTCTCTCTTTCTCTCTCTCTCTCTTTCTTCTCTCTCCTTCTCCTTTTCTTTTTGCAATCTTTGCTGAAAGACATTTGAAGTGAAGTTAATAATTGAAATGTAATGAATAACTGCAGTTTAGGGTCCATAGCACAATCATAATTGCCAGTTTATTACTTTTTTAATATATTTGCCAAGTATTAATAATATTGAAATAATGCAAGAAGATCATGGGGAATAAATGAAATATATCATTTGTCAAGGAAAAAGAATTTCCAAACAGTAGGCACTGCACTTATGAGCCTAGTGATGGATGCAGCATCGCCCTGAATCCTTCCGCATAGGGAGACACCTGGAAGTTCAGGTCTCTGCATAATTCTCATGTAGTCAGACAGAGAGGAGGTGGAGATTTGCCAAGTACCAAGTTCCATATCTGGAAATAACTAGGAAGTCCGGGGCTCTTTGCTAAAGACCTTTAGGCTCTCAAGTCTTCTTTGTCCTCATCATAAAATGAAATACATTTACATGATAGCACGTGCCTGTAATGGCAGCCTGGAGAGACCTAGGCAGGAGGATCATGAGTTCAAGGCCAGCCTGGGCTTATGTTGTAGTAGATTCAAAGCCAATCTGGACTACATAGTATGACCATTTCTCAAAAATAGATGGATGAAATAAAATAGATTCAAAAATATGAGACAAATATAAGGGAATCTAAATGGGTGCTTGGTAACTGCTCATTTTATTTATTTATTTATTTATTTATTTTTTATTTTTGGATGTTGGGGGGAGGAGAGACAGGGAGACAGACAGACAAACTTACCTGAATCCTGCCCTCTGCTCAAGGAACATTGACCTAGGTGAAGATGTTCCATTTTCTTGTCTCAGCATCAGGGGCACGCAATGGGAAAAGTGGTAGAGAATCTGTTAGCAAGATTGGTGACAGGAGTGCAGAGTGAGATCTGGAGTGTGTCACAGTCACATGAACCCTAAGGGCCCCCTAGCAAATCCTCTCTTGTTCCTTCCCCTTTACACGCTTTTCTTCTAGCCTGATGCCACATCTTAAACACATATGGTGTTTTGGGGACTTGGCTAAGGAAATGGGAACTAAGGAGGATATGGACCAAGAGCTAGAGCACAGACATCACCACTGTTCACAGTCTGGGTCACCATCTCCAGCCAATAAGTAAGAGCAAAGCAGAAGTGGTGAGCACCCGGGGTTTTCTTCACTCTGGTTGTAAGAATTGTGCATTTTCATTTGTCCTCCAAATATAAAATCAGCATCACATTAAACAGCACTTGGATGTAACTGATGCTGGTATTTTCATAAACACCTTCCCATTTAGACATAGATTCTATGCAGAGATGATTCTATTTGACATTAGACGCTAACACTTTCTTCATGTTATTCAACATTGGGAAGTTCTTCCCAGGACCACAAAGCCTTACAGAATGGCTCTGTTGTGTTTCTTTCCTGCTATTCATTCACCACAGATGTCAAATCTCTATTCCACAACACCTACAAAAAAGAAAAGAAAGTCTCCATGTACCGTTATGGCATAATCACCAAGACAAGCTAAGGATAAGAAGAAGGGTTAAGTTGCTGTGTGTTCACTCCTATTTCTAATGGGAGTTGGAGTTAAGGAAGAGAAGGAGAAGGAGAAGGAGAGAGAAGGGGAAGAAGGAAGGGACCGGGAAAGGAAAGCAAAGTAAGTGCCAGCAAAAGGAGGGTGTGTAAAGTGTTGCTCTCATGGTGTTTTAGTTTGCTTTTCATTATGATAAACACCATGGCCAAAAACAATTTAGGAAAGGTTCTATTTTTGATTAAGTTAGAGTCCCTCTCCAGGATAACCAGGGCAGGAACTCAAGCAGGAAATGAGGCAGAACCCATGGAGGAACTCTGCTTCTCTCTCATGCCCAGCCTGCTTTCCTACACATCCCAGGACCACCTGCCTAAGGGTGGTGCCACCCACAGTGGACTGGACCTTCCCACAACAATCAGAAATCTAGGAAATGCCCCACAGATATACCCACGGGGCCACTCTTATCAAGACACTTCATCACTGAGGCTCATCCACATCACTCCTTCCGGGTGTGTCAAGTGACAACCAAGATTAGCCATTACAGAAGGGGAACCCAAAGAACTGCAGTGTGGCTTTGCAGGAGGACCTAGCGAGCAAGCATGGCAGCTGGAGAGGGAAGATGCACTGTGCTTGCCACTGCACTTGTGGATGTTTGAATCACACAACTGGATTAGCATAGGTGTGTGTGTGTGTGTGTGTGTGTGTGTGTGTGTGTGTGTGTGTGTGCAGGCACAGTACTCATGCATGTATTAGGCTAGGTAGGTGCTCATCTAGCACTGATGGAGTTCTTGATTTGAGCCACACCACCTCATAAACTGGGTGTGGTAGCACATGCTGTAACAATAGCACTCGGGAAGTGGAAGCAGGGAAATCCAGATTTCGAGGTCTCTGGTTGTTTACTAAGTCTGAGGCCACCCTGAGCTACAGAGGAGCATCCAAAAACCGTGTGTGTGTGTGTGTGTGTGTGTGTGTGTGTGTGTGTGTATGTGTGTGTGTGTGTTGTATTGTTCACCCTGAGCTACAGAGGAGCATCCAAAAACCGTGTGTGTGTGTGTGTGTGTGTGTGTGTGTGTGTGTGTGTGTGTGTGTGTGTTGTATTGTTCACCCTGAGCTACAGAGGAGCATCCAAAAACCGTGTGTGTGTGTGTGTGTGTGTGTGTGTGTGTTGTATTGTTTTTACAAGTGTTATTGTATATGCATACATAGTTTTATTAAAGTGCAAGAATTGAGGCTATATTTGAATTATTTTTATTAACATGAATGTTTTACCTCTTTAAAATAGCTCATCATGTGTCCCCAGCTCCCAGCTTCCTCCCTGCTTTGTAAAAAATAGCATTGCAAACATCTATCAAATAACTTGATGATTACATTAATATACAGATTTTTTTATAGTTTAATGTATTTTAATAGCAAATTTACAGGAACAGCACAGAAGACAGACAACATTAAAAACATGCATGTACTTGCATGTAGGACAACTCAGTTAGAAAAGTATAGTGAATGGATGGAGTCTACTGTATGATAAAAATGCTACAAACACCATTTAGTTACCGTCAATAAGAAATTTACTTATTTAAAAAAAAAAATCCAAATGCTGGCACTGTCCAGAAAATTTTAACAGGTTTATTTATAATTGTTATAAAGTTGAACTGTTGAAAGTGTTCACTGAAACATTTTGCTTGCATTAATGCTTTACATCTTGCATTTATATTAAAAATTCACACACAAATGAAAACGGAAAAACTGCCAATACCTGATTTCTGTCCCCTATTTTTCCACTTGCAATCATATACTTAGGTACCTTTTGACCCCCATGGAAAAAATATCTAACATTCAGAACTACTGATAACAGGAAGAAGAGGAAAAAATTTTTTGAGAATGAAATGTTTCCCCTCATAGTGGACTCTTAAGCACATTCTCCACGTATGCGGCGTGCTAACTGGATATCTTTTGGCATAATTTTTACACGTTTGGCATGGATAGCACACAGGCTGGTATCTTCAAAAAGGCCAACCAGATAGGCCTCACTTGCCTCCTGCAAAGCACCGATAGTTGCACTCTGGAAGCGCAGATCTGTTTTGAAGTCCTGAGTAATTTCTCGCACCAGACGCTGGAAGGGGAGCTTGCGAGTCAGAAGTTCAGTGGATTTCTGATAGCGTCTGATTTCACGGAGTGCCACAGTACCAGGCCTGTAACGATGAGGTTTCTTCACCCCTCCAGTAGAGGGCGCACTCTTGCGAGCGGCTTTTGTAGCCAGCTGTTTCCTGGGTTCTTTACCACCGGTGGATTTACGGGCAGTCCGCTTTGTACGATCCATGATATAAGCACCTCCTTACTTACCCCCCTTCTCTTTCGGCTGGAGCTAGGCAAGCGAGAGGTGGCGCTGGCGTTAGAGAGCGGCTGCGAACACAATTCAATATACAGATTATTTTACTACAATATTATATTCATGAGTTGCATTTTTCATGTTCTCTTATATTCTTTTTCAATTTGGTTTTTCTGTTATAATCTGAATATCAAAGGAACACGCATGAGTGAACAAAGTCCACATTGTGCATGGTGGCAAATAAATGTTTGAGATCCCTTGGGGATATATTAGTTGGGGTTCTCTAAAGGAAGAGAACATATAGAATAAATGTATATTCCAAGGAGAATCTATTAGATTGAATTACATAATAGGGGCTGGGTAGCCTAACAAAAGTCTGTACAATAGAAAAGCTGAGAACCTGGTAAATTCTCAATCCGTGAGGCTGAGCCTCAGTAGCCCCAAACAGATTCTAAATGGTTGGGTGTTTCCTGGTGAGCTTCTTGCCTTCAATCCACACTGGAAGACTGAAGAAGCTGGACTTCATCAGTAAGGATGGCAATGGCAGCAGCAGCAACAACAGAACAGATGCACTCACCAACAAAAAGGGAAGGCAGGCAGGCAAAGATCACTGCTTTTCAAACTGGGATCTCTTTCTATCTAGGCCAAAAGAAGGTATGTCACACTCTTGGCGGGGGTCTTCTCTCCTCAGTCTTCTCTGGGAATGCTCCCATAAACCTTCCCAGGGGTCTGTCTATTAGCTGATTCCAGATTCAATCTAGAATCAACCCATCACAGGAAGACTTCATTTAAGCGCCTTCAGCTATCTGAACCAGCATCCCAGGGCTGATCTGCAGGACATGGGTTGTCCCCTCTAGAAGGAGCTGTGAAGTGGCAGGATTGGAGAAGGGGCTGGGAAGAATCTGGACAGATGTTCCACTAAGTGGAACCAGGTTGAGACAGCAGATGCCCCCATAGACATGGTAAACAGATCTTGTGAGGGGACTCTGTGAATAATCTCTATCTCACCAACAGCGGTAGGACATATTTGGGGTTGGAGAGTGGGAGAGTTGCATGGAAGGCAAATTTTACAGTTAGAGCTAAGACTGCAGTCTTAAAATAGAACCCCCAAGGCAGTGCAGAGTAATATCTCAAGAAAGAGAAGACAGCAGTGACTAATAAATCTCCAGAGAAGCTGGATGTGACAGTGTGGGTCCATAATCCCAATAGCAAGAAGGTGCAGGAGGGTAGTTAGCATTCAAGACCAGCCTCAGCTCTAGCAGGTTCAAATCCAGCCTGGACTACCTAAGACTCTGTCTCAAATAGTAAGAATGGGGAGAAGAGGAGGAGAAGGCATAAGAGAGAAAATGGGAGGAAGGGAAAAAAGAAAAAGGAGAGAGAGGACAGATGAATCTGGAGGAGCAGGAGATGAGACACCATTTAGCTTCAGGCAAAGAAGAGATCTCTATATAGCCAGGAAATGGCTTTTTAAAACAGTTCCCCCTGTTAGGAGATGAAGCTTCAGTCTAGCATAACCACAACTTAAATGCATTTGACATTTCAGAAAATAATTAATGGTGTTGGTTTTATTAATTTTTTAAAATATAAATTTAAAATGTGACAAACCAATGAGAAAGAGCAGTCTGTTTTAATGAAATTTTCACTTCTGCCATCAATAAATACAGAAAGAGCCCTGTCTGTATCACAGTATTCTTTCCCTGTCTGTGTAGGAAGACACGCATCTAACACAGGGAGCAGGAAAGATTCCAGACGTCTGCAGGGTTCAAGAAGACAGACTTGGGCTGCAGTGGAATGGGACCACAGGGAAGTTTGTTTGCTTTCCTTTGACAGTTTTCAAGAGATACTTCATCCATCCCTTGGCTAGAAATAAACGAATTCTTATCTGTTTCAGTTTTGTTCACAACTCAAGAACGTGGAACATTCCTTTCCACTGTGTTAATATATGTCACTGTGATTGGCTTAATAAAAAAAAGCTAAACGGCTAGTAGCTAGGCAGGATTTCTGGTGCAGAGAGAATGCTGGGAAGAAGAAGGGTGGAGCTGGAGGAGATGCCATGAGATGAAGAGTGATCAGGATGGGAAGTACATAGATGAGGTAAACAAGCCTCAGGGTAGCACATAGATTAATAGAATTGGGTTTATTTAAGTTATAAGACCTAGCTAAAAACAAAACTAAGCTATTGGCCAAGCATGTATAATTATAATTTATCATTAATAACAAGTCTCTGTGTGATTATTTGGGAACTGGCTGTTGGGACAGAAAAGTCTACCTACACAAGATGATGAGTATTTTGGCCCAGTCCTGTAATCCCAGACCTTGGAAGACTGAGGCAGAAAGATCATAAGCCTGGAGTGTCTCAAAAGAAAAGTGCAAGGCTGGGGATGCCACTTAGTTGGTAGAAAGCTTGCCAGGCACACACAAAGCCCCATATTCAATCTTCCATGGCACACCCTAGCACTGGAAAAGTAAAGGATCAGAAGTTCAAGGTCATCTTCATGTACATAGAGAATTCAAGACCAGCCTAGGCTACATGAGACCCTGTCTCAAAAAAATAAATCATCTGAGAACGCTATGGTATTCCTTGGTGACCCACAGCAAGGTGACATGGAGGGTACTAGGGTTTTAACCTGGAGCCTCGTGAAAGCCAGGCAAGAGAAGCAGAGTCCTCAGGTGGTATCCACAGCCCTCCTTCTTTATTTTTTATTTTTATTTTACATATGGATCCCAGTTCCCTCTCCCTCACTCCTTCCCTCTTTCCCTCTCTCCCACCCTCTCATGCCCCCCACCACCCTCCCCTCCCACCCACCCCCATTCCACATGTAGGGTGATGCCTTCCAGGAGGGGTCATCTAAATCTGTCAAGTCATTTGGAGTAGGGACTAGGCCTTCTCTCCTGTCTCTAGGTTAAGGCAGTTATCCCTCCATGGGGGATGTGCTCCCAAAGTCGTTTTGTGCACCAGGGATACATCCTGGCTCCACTGTCTGAGGTCCCTTAGACTGCCCAGACCTTCTGAGACCCATGTTCAGGGGTTCTGAGCCAGTCCCATGCTGGATTCCCAGGTATCAGTCTGGGGGTCCATTAGCTCCTCTTTGTCCAGGTCAGCTGTCTCTATGTGTTTCTGTAGCCTGGTCTTGTCCTCTCTCTCTACATCTGGATTCTAGTTCAGCTCAGTGTTTAGTTGTGGGTGTTTGTTTCTGTTTCCTTCAGCTACTAGATGAGGGCTCCATGATGGTGGATAAGTTAGTCTTTGCTCTCATTATCAGGGAAGGGCATTATGGTAGCCTTTCCACTGTTGCTCAAATTGTTAGTTGGGGTCAGTCTTGCAGGTCTCTGGACATTTCTCTAGGTCCAGTTTTCTCTTCAAACCTATAATGGCTCCCTCTTTTATTCTCTCTCTATCTCTATCTCTGTGTGTGTGTCTATCTCTCTGTCTCTCTCTCTCTCTCTCCTCTCGTCTATTCCTCCCCTGACTCAATCTTCCTAGTCCCATATGCTTTCCTCTCCTCCCCTTCTCTTTCTCCTAGTTCCCTCTCCACTCACTGCCCTCCCCAGCCCATATGCTCAGGAGATCTTGTCCCTTTCCCCTTCTGTGAGGGACTTTATATGAATCTCTTAGAATCCTCCTTGTATCCTAGTTTCTTAGGCAGTGTGAATTATAGGCTGGTGATCCTTTGCTCTATGTCTAAAATCCATATATGAGTGAATACATACCATGTTCCCCTTTTTGTGACTGGGTTACCTCATTCAGGATGGTTTCTTCAAGTTCCATCCACTTGCCTGCAAATTTCAAGATTCCATTTTCCCCCCACATTGTATTCCATTGTGTAAATGTGCCACTTCTTCTTTATCCATTCTTCTGTTGAGGGGCATCTAGATTGCTTCCAGGTTCTTGCTATTACAAATAATGCTGCTATGAACATAGTTGAACACATGCCTTTGCATCATGGATGTGGATCATTTGGGTATATGCCTAAGAGGGGGATTGCCAGGTCCTGTGGTAGACTGATTCTCATTTTCCTGAGGAACTGCCATACTGATCTCCAAAATGACTGAAAAAGTTTGCACTCCCACCAGCAGTGGAGAAGTGTTCCCCTTTCTCCACATCCTCTCCAGCATGAGTCATCATTGGTGTTTCTAATTTTAGCCATTCTGCAGTCCTCCTTCTTGCTATCTATTTTGAGATGGGGTCTTGCTAAGTTTCCCAGGCTTGTCATGAATTCACTCTATAACCCAGACTGACCTTGAACTTGTATCTATTTCCTAAGCCTACCAAGAAGTTGGGAGAGAAGAAGGGAGGAGGAGGCTTTTCTAATTAGGCTAATTAGTGTGAGAAGACACACCCTAAATGCCGGCAGCATCATTCCCAGGCACAGGGCCTGAGACCATCTACAAAGGAGACGAGTGTGGTGCAGCGTGCCCCTCTGCCTCACACTCCTGCTGCCACCCACCATGATGGGCAGTGTGGCCCTTAACTGTAAGCCACAAGAAACTCTTCCTCTTCCCAGTGGCTTCTCACAGGGTATCTGGTCACAGCAGTGAGACAGACAGGGAAGGACAGGGTTTGAAGAGTGCTCTGTGGATGTTGGATGGCCTCTTGGGAGCACCAGCATCCTTGAGTCTTGTGGGGAGTGTGGGAACTGGGCCTGGAGTCTGCAGGTGTTTTGGAGGAACTGGGAAACCTCAGTCTGGAATCACCTCTCTTTCAACTCCTCAGTCCTTGCCACCCTTCCCTGAGCCCTTCCTCTGCACCAGAGAATCCCAGCTTTGTCTTCTGAGGGCAGATTGGAATGCCAGAATGTATGGAGATTAATCACAGAATAATACAAACTGCCGCTTATCATTGCTCATATAGTTGACATAATTACCCTACAGGCAACATGAAAACGTTGTACTGCAGTAACTCCCAGCCAGGAGGAAAGGCAGCATTGCTGATAACACAAAAGAGAGAAGAATACTGAACACAGCCCTTTGAAAACTTTTAATTAATTTTCACCCTCGCAGCATAATTGGTGTCAGTTCAAACTTCAGTGTTTCCAGAGCCCTTGGCCTTGTTGCAGAGAAATTTAGGACCAGCATGGCTGCCTACAAAGAAAGCTCGACCCTGGTCAGGGATGAGGGAGAGGAAATAAAGTATTTCTGCATCGTTAAACATAGGCTGTGTCACTAGTCCATTTAAAATTCTTCCACAGTTCCTCATTGCATGTTAGCTGCCACCAAGGCAGCCAGCCTTCCTAGGCCACCCTGGCAGTTAAGTCATTGCCCATTGCCAAGTGCCAAGCGCACCCTTAAAAGTGCATTTTTATCTTTTCAGCATGCCCTGTGGAACTCAAAGATAAGAACTTTAGGTGTGACTGCTGACCCTGGCAAGGGCTGACTTGCCTTGTGTATTAGTCAACTTTCTTGTTCGTATGACCAAATATCTGAGTTAAGCAAGGTGGGGAGGTTACTTTGATTCATAGTTTGTGAAGATACCGTCCATCATGGCAGGAACACATGAGTGACCCTCTACTTCCAGTGAAACTCCACCTCTTAGCAGCCCCACAAGCTTTCAAAGCAGCAGCACCAGTGGGGGCCAGGTGTTCAAACACTCGGGTCTATGGCCATTTCACACTGCAGCCACTCCTGATCAGTTCCACCTGCTGTCCCTCCTCCACCCTGCACCAGACTTAGTGGATTCCCTGCTGTCAGATGCACTATTCTCCCAAAACTTTGCATTTGTGCGGCTGCTAATCACCTCTGCAGACCCTTCCCCTCCAGACTCCACCAGAACGATATCATTCTTTAAACTTAATCATTTAGATAGCAACATATCCCCAGAGCCTTCCACAGACAAGTTTTCTGCTTTGAGCTCTCAAAGCTTTGTAGTTTCTCCTCTGTTTCAAACCATATCCGACTACTGTACATGAGTGTGGACCTCCTTCCCGGACGATGCAAAGGCACCTTAGCGGTGAGTGTAGCCAACACCTACACTGTGTCTACAGTAGAGGATTTGTCCCTAGAATGTGCCACGTGGATGTAAACCTGACACTCTGGTGATGCCAATCGTATAGGATCCTATATTTAAACCTCTGGCTGGAACCCTTATCTTTCATAGTGAATTACTCAATTCTGTAGTCAAATTGACATGTATAATCCAATAGTTTCTTTTTTGCCTACACTGCCAGGAAGCCCAAATCTAAGTTTTACATTGCCAAAACATTGCAAAAGTCTTAGCCCACTGTGTTTGCCGTCGTTGTCATCAACTATGATGGTGATTTCCTTTTTCCATCTCTCTGGTTTTATTTGTTGTTATTTTCTAATTCCAATTTTCTGACCCTCTCTTCTTACTTTACCCACCCTGACTGTTGCAGTTACTTTATATACAAGGGCATGCTTGCCTCTCACTCCACAGAAAACATAGCAGTCAGATAAATAGCAAGAATGAGCAGCAAACAAGGACTGAGCAAATGTCTGTTGAGTATTAACTATGAACCTGGCATCACAGCAAAGCCCTGTATATGCACAGAAAAAAAAAAGGCATGGCTCCTCTACTCATGGTTCCTCCACCATCCATGGGGGAGTGATTGCAGCACAGGACACACACCTGCCATAAAAGTGCAAGTGCCCCGAGGCATCTCGGGAACAGGAAAAGTAGAAATACTTCTAGGGAAGGAAGGGGGACTGTCCACAGGCTTGTGTGTTTGAACACTACATCTCCAGATGGTATTGGCATTTGTACAGATTGTGGGCCCTTTAAGAGGTGGGGCCTAACTGGAGGAGGCAGGACTTAGGGCTGCTGTGAGGCCCTATGGCACCCTCAGTCCTCCCTGCTTCCTGGTCAGCCAAAATGTGAGCCACCCAAGCTTCTGCTGCCACTCCAGGTGACACACCTTTCACACCATGAAACCATAAAAATAAACTCTTCCTCGATAATAAGAAAAGCAAAGAAAATGGCATAATATTTGAGTAGAAACTTCATGGATATGTAGGAGTTTACGGTTTAAAAAGAAGAGCAACATATGCCGAACTTCAAGGGTGCTGAGTGACTTGATATTGCAAGAAGACAGGTGTAAGTAGTGGCTCTGTAGATGACTGGCCTGTTAAGACCAAGAAGGACCAGTCCAAAGGCACATCTGGGCAGATTTTCCATTCCAGGCCACTGTCCGTATCCTCTTACATAAGGGGACCTCTTTCCAACACTCAGCTGTTTTAGTGTCAACTGACTGAGAAAACACATCACAGCAAAAGTTATGGGAAGTTCAACGATGCATTTAAATTAATTTGTTCTCTTTTTCAACCCAATCAAGTCTACAGACATTTGAAAAATAGCTTTCCCTGGAAACAACCACTGTTCTCCTCCGAGATGTGAATAAAATATGAGTGTGTTCTCCTGCACAGTTACTCTCATCCCAAACATCTTGGGTCCTTCTCTCTCTCTCTCTCTCTCTCTCTCTCTCTCATCCTCTCCTGTGATGTTCAGCATGGAAATGTAGCCTTGGCAACACATATTCCCAGTCCACATTGCCTCATCCTTCATTGGTTGCTCATTATGCCTCTTTTTGCTGTGTCTTCAATTGATAATTCACTGTGGTTCAGTTTCTCTTGTGTGTTCATCAACTGGATGGTCCTCAAGTCTTGCTGTGTGTTAGAATCAGCCAGAGTGTCAGCTTAAGACCGAGTTCCTTCCAACTTCTCTTGGAGTGTCTAATTCAGTAGATCTTTCTAATCTGAAGCCTGGTAACTTGCATTTAAGATGACCTCCCCTGTCACTCTGAAGCTTCATAAATGAGGACCACCCTTTGATTGTGGCCAACCTGCAGGATCCTACTCATCCAGTCTATGTCACTTTATCAGTTGCTTCATAGTTTCTGGTATAGTTTCAGCCTCCTTAGAACTTCCTTTGTTTTAGCTTGAGGTTTGGTTTTATTAATATAGTTCAGGCTGACATCAAACTCACTATGTAGCCAAAGATGACCATGAGCTCTTGATCCTCCTGCCTCTACTTCTCAAGTTCTGGGATTGCAGGCATGTGCCATCGTGCCTTTCTTTATAAAGAAATAACATCATGGGCCCAAACAGCTGGTACTTGGGAACTACTCAGCAAACAATAGAAACAGTATTAATTAATTTTATCATTGCTGTGACAAAATAAATACCATCCAAAAAGCAGCTTGAGGGCGGAAGGGATGGTTGAGGGTGATGGTTTAAGAGGTCATAGTCCATCCTGATGGGAAGGAATAACGGCAGAAGCATGAGGCAGCTGGCCACTCTAGATCTGTGGTGGAGGCAGAGAGAGATGGATTCTGGCCCTCAGCTGGATCCTCCATTTCTCCTTTTTTATTCCACTTGCAATCCCAGGTCACAAAATCATGTTGTTCACATCCGGGATGGGTTTTTGTTCCTCAGTCAAGCCTATCTGGAAACACCTTCATAGACACCTGGAGGTGCGTTTCTACGGTGACCCTAAATCTAGTCAAGTTGATGATGAAGTGCCATCTGAAACTCAGCCGTGGGTATGACAATTCTCAGAGTTGGCTGTGCGTAAGGCACATAGTCAAGCCCTTTAAATGCTCCATTTCATAACAACCCTGAGAACCAGGTGCTCTGGCCACACCCTTTTCCAGAATGATGCCCTCTATAGGCAGAGAGGATGAGGTACATGTTCAGTCAACCATCCACAGTTGCTCACCTCACTGAGTGGTGGCCTTAGATTCACTCAGAGCAACGACTCACTTCTTGGAGACCAGGCTTTCCTGCCTGTCTTAATAACAGCTAGTCTCTGAGGGCTCAAGATGCACTTCCTCAGGAAACTGACACATTCTAGACAAACATTCTGAGCAGATGTCTTGACCCAGACTAGTTCATTTCCACAGCCCTAACAAGTCCAGATGCTGGGAGTTCAAAAAGCAAGTCACAGCCCACTCAAAGGCACGATGGGTATGGTAGCTGGAAAGAAAATGGCCACCAAAAGGAGTGGCACTATTGGGAGGTGTGGCCTTGCAGGAGGAAGTGTGTCACTGTGGGGGGTGGGCTTTGAGGTCTCTATGCTCAGGCTTCACTCAATCAATGGCACAGCTCCCTTCCTGCTGCCTGTGGATCCAGATGTAGACTCTCAGCTCCTCTCCAGCACCGTGTCTGCCTGCGTGCTGCCATGCTCCCCACCGTGATGAAAACCATAAAACTCTGAAACTGTAAGCCAGCCCCAACTAAGAGTTCCTTTATAAGAGTTGCCGTTCTCATGGTGTCTCTTCTCAGCAATAGAAACCCAAACTAAGACAATGGGCCTCCTAGCCCCGCAGCCAAGACCAGGTCCTCATCTGTGAACTTGCCTTCTGGCCATGGGATGGAAGTCGCTCATACTAATTAAATAATGGGTCTGATGACTGGATAGTGCACAGTGACTTTAGAGTTCACAGCAAAACAGGACAGGCAGAAGAGCATGGTTCTCTGGGACAGTGGATGTGTATTTGGGAGCAGAGAAAAGCCTTTCTGGAGGCAGGAGCTGGGTCAGGTTCCCTTTTCTGGGCCCTAAAAGTAGCCTGGGTTTAGGAGTCTTGTTTCTTTAAACTTCAGCCTCCACACAGCTGGATGTGGAGGAGTTCACACTTATTTTTTCCTAGTTTGTGCTCCCTCACACATAAAAGTGTGTGTGTGTGTCTGGTGTGGTGTGTGTGTGTGTGTATCTGATGTATGGGGTGTGTGTCTGGTGTGTGTGTGTGGGGTATGTGTGTGTGTGGTGTGTGTGGTGTATGTGTGTATGTGTGTGTCTGGTGTGTGTGGTGTGTGTCTGTTGTGTGTGTGTGTGGTGTGTGTGTCTGGTGTGTGGGGTGTGTGTGTGTGTGTCTGGTGTGTGTGTGTGTGTGTGGTGTGTGTATGTTTGGTGTGTGGGGTGGGGTGTGTGTGTGGTGTGTGTCTGGTGTGTGTGTGTGAGTGTGTGTATGGTGTGTGTGTGGTGTGTGGGTTATGTGTGTGTGTCTGGTGTGTATATGTCTGGTGTGTTTGTGGTGTGTGTATGTCTGGTGTGTGAGGTGGGGTGTGTGTGTGGTGTGTGTGTGGTGTGTGTCTGGTGTGTGTGTGTGGTGTGTGTCTGGTGTGTGTGTGTGAGTGTGTGTGTGGTGTGTGTATGTCTGGTTGTGGGGTGGGGTGTGTGTCTGATGTGTGTGTGTGTGAGTGTGTGCATGGTGTGTGTGGGGGGGGTATGTGTGTGTGTCTGGTGTGTGTGTCTGGTGTGTATATGTCTGGTGTGTGTGTGTCGTGTGTGTGTGTGGTGTGTATGTCTGGTTGTGGGTGGGGTGTGTGTCTGGTGTGTGTGTGTGTGGTGTGTGTCTGGTGTGTGTGTGAGTGTGTGTGTGGTGTGTGGGGTATGTGTGTGTGTATGGTGTGTGTGTCTGGTGTGTATATGTGTGTGTGTGTGTGTGTGTGTGTGTGTGTGCACGCGCACATGCATAGGGACCCTAGAGTCAAGTGACATTCCCCAATCACTCTACCTTTGCTGTTTGAGACAGGGTCTCTCTTTAAACCTAAAGAGCAGTGATTTGCTGTCTGATTGTGTCCAATCCTCTCAGGACTGGGGTGACAGTCACTTGTGCCCACTCCTTCCAAGGCTTGGGTGATAGTCGCATGTATGCTACGAGGCCCAACTTTTCCATAATTTGTGGGATCTGAACTCGGGCCCTCACGGTTGTATGACAGTCATTTCACCAAGACCCGTGTCAAGGTGGTGATCTGAATTAAGCATCATAATGGTCCCAGCCTCTCCTCGAAGCTGGAGTTTAGAGTGTGCACTTCCTACATATTAGAGAACAGTTTCCAGAAAACTGCGTGCAGTGCCTCTCAATCAGCAGCCCTGCTGCACCCCCTCCCTCCTGCTCCACTGAATCTGAGAGCACATGGACACCACACACAGCCCATCCTGCAGAGGGCTCTGCAACATAGGCACACTGGGCTCTTTACACAAGTACTCTCCAGGGACACATCCTCAGAGCAAAGCCCTGCCCAAAGAAGTTCATGACTGCTTCTCAGGGTATCCGAGCCCCTCTTGTTTTCCTGTGTGTGCCTGCTTCTCTCATGCTCCCTCTCTCCTCTCCTCACAAACCCTCAAACGCTCCCAGGGGACCCTCGCTTGTAAATGTTTGGAAAGGCTGTTGTTAGAACAAGCCTGGAATAATGACTTCATTCTGATAGCCAAAGAGGCCTAATGTCCCATCCCAGCTGTGGTGTCAGGTGTCCAGGAAACGACAAATGAAAATCACTGAGAGGGCCAGCAAGAACCATGAGTCACCCAAGCCACACACAGCACCACACATCAAACCCAGGCTGTCGCCCCCAGGAGTGGGAGCCCTGTGGATGATGCTGTCACCACTGAAGAACTTCCCAATGCAGTGCCCGTGTGCACACACACACACACACACACACACACACACACACGGGCGCACACACATACGGGCACACACACGCACATGCGTGCACACACGCATAAAGGACACACACACACTGGCGCACACACACATGCACACAGGCACATACCATACAGGCACACACATACACACATGCATGCACACACACCAGCACACACACAAATACGCACATGGGCACACATGTCACACACGCACATGCACGCGCACACACGCATACAGGCACACATATCACGCTCACACACACACACATACACGCACACACATACAGGCGCACACAGTCTCAGGCTCCTGGCAACCAAGGATTGGCCCTTCCCTGTGTGAGAAGGGTCCCTCATGGTGTCAGGGACCTGGCCAGCCCTGAGTCTTGTCTACAGTGAAGAAATCAAAAGCAACAGCAAATGCAGGCAAGCTATTATCTGCCTGCAATCACTGTCCCCAGGGAGGCTCCCCTTCCCTAGGGCAGGGCCCATTGAGCCCTGAATCATCTACTCATTGTGAGTTAGAGCACAGTTCTCCTAGCAAAACAGCCTCTGTGTTCAGCAGGTCAGCTCAAGAGTCCCATCTGGGTCCAGTCTGCTCACCGTTGCCATTTCTCTTACAGAAGGAAATGGGAGGGAGGAGAGAGTTTGGGGATCTTTGCCTGAGATTCTAAGCCAATTGTGTGCCATTCTGCCCTAACCAGCAATCGCAAACCATCATCCATGCTGGGTGAAGACTTCCCAGTGTAGCTGTTTGGGGTCAGCCACTCCTGTCAGTGACCCCCTCATCTGTCAGTAAGCTCCATAATAAGCCAGTGAACAAACATTCAGTAAATGAACTAGTGAGTGAACAAATGAAGGAGGCTTCACAGCCACTCAGGTCAGGTGACTGGGTTGTCCTGTGGCCCCTGCAGCCAAGGCTGCAGCCAGGTGTGGACTCATACCTCCAAAACAGAGGTGACTTCACACCGGCTCTTCCTTCTTTCCATTTTCCTTGGGGCACAGAAACCCCTCCACTGACTGCAGAGCACACCCTGGCACACTTACCCCGCGTCTCCACGGACCTCCTTCACCCGCCATCCCCTGACACTGGCTCCCTACAGGGCAAACCCCGAAGACCAAGGGACTTTAGAACCACCATGCTTACCTGCTAAAGAACAAAAGAGGAATAGCAACATCTGGGCCCATGCTTAGCTCTCCCAGATGAGGTGGGTTCAACTCCCAGAGCCCATGCGGTGGCTCCCAGTCATCTGTATCTCCAGTCCCCAGAGATCCAATTCCCTGTTCTGGCCTCTGTGGACACCGGGTAGGCATGTGGTGCACAGACATGCATGCAGGCAAGACATCATACACTTAGAATAAAATAACAATGATGTTAGCTGGGCATTGGTGGTGCACACCTACTCGGGAGGCAGAGGCAGGCAGATTTCTGAGTTCGAGGCCAGCCTGGTCTACAGAGAAACCCTGTCTCGGAAAACCACAACAATAACAACAATAATAATAACAAGATTAAATTTGTTTTAAAGCTTTTATTCCACTGGGCACCATTGAAGTCTGAGTATCGTGAGTTTGGGGTCTTTCTGTGAGGATATTAGATGACAGAGGTGGGAAGAATGGAAAAGCACCTCCAGGACCTGGCTGCCAGAAGCATCCATAGGTTGTCAAATGCAAATGGATTAGAATAGAACAACAGTAGAATCCTCACCTCATTGTCACAGTCTTCACCTCTGGCCATGATTCCAGCCACAACCCTCCTGCCCCTCCTCTCTCACCCACTACCTCACTCCCCAACTCCCTTTCATTGCCATCAAACATGCCACCTTGTGCCCACAGCAGGGCCTGGCCTGCTGCTTCCTTACACACAGGCTCCTGTCTGGGTCTGAGTACTGTGTCACCTGCTGGGTGAGGCAGGTCACCTCATGCTGTGTTTTGTTGTCCTGATGTTATCCACAGCCTGACTACTGTTTGTTCCTCCCTCTGTGCCGAGGTAAGGGCAGGGACCCTTCCCGCCATCCCATTCTTCTCCTTGCACTTCCATAGTTGTGACAAAATACCCAGACAAAAAGCAATTCCAAGTGACAGCCCATCATTGCTGGGAAACCAACGCAGGAACTTGAAGCAGCCAGTCACACCCCAACCAGTCAAGAGCAGAGGACAGTGAACGTGTGGATGCTTGCGCTCAGCTCTGGTACAGCCCGCTTTGGGGCTGGGTCTGCCCACGTTCAAGACAATCAGCCACAGACCAACCTGATCCAGATGACCCCTCCCTGACACACTTCCCTTGGGTGGTTCCAAACCGAGTCAAGTTGACAGTCGGAAACAACCCCCCACTAAGGTGCCCCAGGCTTGACACCTTTCTTGACACGCTAGATGTCTGTAGACACTCAGTGAACAGGCGAGGGGCTTCTTTCCTAAGAAGCTGTTGCTCCTTGCCTGCTCACTGCTTCTGCTCACTCAGGAGGGGCCTCAGCCTCAGCTCTATTGACACGGAGACCAGGAAGGCACCGCCTTCAACCTCTACTCTCTATGTATCGGTGGCACTGCTGCCTCCAGTTGTGAGGACCAAAATTGTCCTAGGGTGGAGAGCACCACCCAACCTGACAACACCTGTTCCTCACTGTCTCCCTTCCTGTTAAAACTCAAGAGGGTTTTTTTGTTTTGTTTTGTTTTGTTTTGTTTTGAATCCTCAGCCCCCATTGTTGTTGCTCTGGCGCAGGTCTATCATGTGGCCAGCAGATGGCAGCAAAGACCATCCTTCTGTAATGCAGCCTCTGCAAACATTTCCTGGCCCTAGACAGCAGGCCGCTTCTGGCAGGATTTGCTGTAGTCTGGTAGGAATTGCCTCGATGCTGTGTTTACAGTTCTCCTGAATAAACAGAAGATGTCCCATGTCCAAGGTCCAGGGACAAAGGAGAAGTGGAGGTGTAGGTCTTGGCAGGGAAGCAGAGGATGCTTTTGGAATTCCCAGTTCTGAGTTTCATTCCCATTGCAACCTTTGCCTCCTTGTGCCTTTGGGGCAATTGACATAGCTACTTGTACCCCAGTTTCAGTGGGGGTGATGATATCATATGAGGGGTGGCATGGTCAAGATGGTGCTGTGGTGAACATGATATAAAATGAAGATGTCACGTTGAAGGTGATACTGTCCTGAGGATTATAGTGATAAAGTTGATGTCATAAGTGAGAGACAGTGGCATCATGAAGTTGGTGGCATCATTGTGGTGATTTGAATGAGAATTCCCCCCATGAACTCATATGTTGGGATAATTGGTCCTCAGCTGGTGGGGCTGTGGATTAGGATTAGGGGGTGAGCCACCCATTCCCAGTTAGTCTCTCTGCCTTCTACTTTTGGATAAAGATGTATGCACTAAGCTACGGCCTCAGCGCTCTGCCTGCCTGCCTGCCACCATGCTCCCTGCAGTGATGGTCATGGGTTCTAACCTTCTACAACTGTGAGCCCCAATTTTAACATTTCCTTTTTATAAGTGTCCTTGGTCATGGTGTTGTGTAACAGCAATAGAAAAGTAACCAAGACAGTTGTTAGGATCTTGAGGTCACACAAGGGCAGTGATATCATTGGTGACTATGACGTTGCCATTTGAATGGCAATGTCACATGAGGATGGTGACTTATATCATGATGCTGAGAGCAGTGTTGCCGTCTAATAACCATGGCCATGGAAGCCACTGACCCACCGGCAATTCAGGGAGCTCCTTCAGCCCAAGGCTCCCTGCCTCCCATCCCAGGGAGGGTTCTAGTGACTCCTCCCTGGGCACGGCCAAGCTCCGCACACACTGAGAGAACTCTCATCCCAGGCCTGGGGAGGGCAGATACCTGGCACCTGGCGTTTGCTGGGCACAGATGCAGAGGTGACCATCCAAGGGGATGACTGTGGTTTTGAGGGCTTTCTTACTGACTGCAGCTGCCACCCACCCCTCTTCCTGCGGGGGTCTCTTGTCAGCCCTGGAGAAGTGCGGGGACCAACGCTGCCAACCTGAGTGGTCTAGAGGGTCTCTGGGATGCATCTGCTAACATTTCCAAAGTGAGCCCCTCGTTGTACCAGAATGCCTTTCCTACAGAGAAGTAGGCCGGACTCTTCCCCACTCCCCTGCTCCCTCCCTCATTTCCCTCCCCCTCCCTCCTCCACCCCTCCACTCACACACTGGCTGGAGTGACCCACACTCTCAGGGAAACTTCCCTCCTTGGTGTTAGGCCCCCAGAGTCTCCCTGGCACTGCCCACTGTGCCCTCCCATCTGTGTCCAGGCTGTGTGAAGCTCAAGGCAACATTTGAGGGCCAGGAGCCCCACATGGCCCTGACTCTGCTTAGAGAAGTCATGCTGGAAGGCAGGGTTGCTCTGAAGAGCAAAGTATGCTGTGTCTCTGCTGTGCACCTTTACACGTGTTAACTAAGCTCTCTGATCCACCCGACCTTTCTCACAAAGAAGAGACAATGATCCAGAGGTCAGAACTGAGGACAAAATAAAGCCAGAGAAAACAGAGACTGGGACTGGGTTACAGAGCTCTGAGGTGGTAAGGATTGGCATTTATTTCAGGTGATATGAGCTCCACACTCCCTCTCCTCTTGCAGTCCAACACACACACACACACACACACACACACACACACACACACACACACACACACACACCATAGCAGAGTGAGCATTCCAGAAAGCACAAAGACAGCAGCCAGCAGAGTTCACCCGCGGTGGGCACCACAGCCCTCTGGCCTCTGTGAAGGGCGTTTGAGGAAGAAAAGGCTGTCGCTCACTGGGATGGGGCCAAAAGACTCTGGGCCTAAGGGGCCCACCAAACTCAGACAGCCTGGTCCTGCCCCTGTCTCAGGCTGAGCACTCGTGCGGCTGCCAGGAAGGCCACCCCAGTGAGCAGCTCCGAGACAAAGCTAATCCAGCCTAGGGCCAGGGACCAGCCAAAGCGGATGTCCACCTGGTCCAGCAGGGCCCTCTCCTCCAGGAGGCATGCTGCCTCTCGGAAGGCAGCCGCTGAGTAGGCGATGTAGATGCTGATTCCAGAGAGGGTCACCATGGCTGCAGGGAAGATAGCAAAGTCAGCCAGAGCCCTCTGGCCTGCCCCTCCTCCCTACTTTTTCTTCCCTCTTCTACTCCTTCACCCCCTCTCACCTCCTCCCTCCTCCCCTGCCTCCTCCTCTCACCCTTGTGAATGGAAACCCTGAATGGAAGCCCTGTCAGCAATCCGAACTGGTGGGTCCTTGAATGACAGGGAGGGCTGTACCGACCACAGGGCTTACAGTGCTGTCAGAGAGCACCAAGGCTTCCTTCATTCTGCTGGAATTGTTGCTTCATCGGGGCGTATTTGTGGAGACCTAAATCTATGTTCCCGGGCCATGTTAATTCATATTCAGCTTCAGAAACAAACTCATCTCCTATCCTTTTGACAAAAAGCTGCTGTTTTCCAAGTGCCTTCCCTTTCCTCTACCTCCCCCCTCCCTAACGCTGGCCCACCTCTTCCTCCCTCATCTTCCTCCCTCCACCTTCATCTCCTCTCTCTCCCTCCCTTCCTTCCCCTCTCCCCTTCTTCCTCCTCCTCCCCATCTCCCTCTATTGTGCCCGACTGTTCTCCCAGCCAAACTGCTGCCATCTTCAAGAGTTCTGCTGGGCCTGCACCCAAAACGTCACCAGGGCTGCCTTGAGGGGCAGAGAGTGTCACAGCACCCTCACCTGGGTATGTGGCCACCAGTTCTACCCTACTTACTCGTGGTCTTGGGGGGGATGAGAGGACGCAGGAAGGAGGGAAGGATTGGGGTGTGCTCCAGCCTTAGGGAGTTACCTCCCATGCTGCCTTCAGGCCTCCCAGTGCCTGCTTTAAGGACACCCTTTTCCCACCTGCAACCCCTCACCGGGTGCTCATAAACTCAGTGTCTCCCCTGGTGAACCTCGGTGGAATTGTACCTCACCGGGCCCTGAGAAGAGGGGTCACTGTGGCTTGCACCTCTCCCCGGGAGGGATTTTAGCAACACCCTCCTGTCTCCCACGCACGCATTCTCTTCCCACCACACATACCCCTTTACCTCCTCGTCTTTTCCTCCCTCCCTCCTCTCCCCCCCACCTACCCCCTCCCCCCAACCCAGCCAGGGGTCTCCCCAGCACCATCTGCACAGCCTGCTGAGCTGGACCGCTGCCTGCTGCAACTGTACCTCTTCCAGTCCTGCTCAGCTCTGCGAGCTGGTTCTGGATGAGCCTGGGCAGGCTATGCCCCGGGACTCCACAGCTTCCCAGCCACCCACAGCCTAGGTCTCAGTTTTTCCCTTGGGTCTGTCTTCAGGCTGTGGGTCCTGGAATGTGGACTCCAAGCCTGCTCTTCTTTCCCCTGGCACTTACTGTGCTGGCACACAGGTCTCCATAACATACTGGTTTCCTGCTTCGTGGTCCGGGATGGTGGGTACTGGCCACACTTGGGTTTTCTTTTGTTTGGGTTTTGTAATGCTGGTGATGGCAGGCAGAGCCTCTCACATGCTAGGCAAATGCTCTCACTGGACCCATTCCATTCTAGCCCCTATGAGGCTTTTTACTTTGAAGTATCATTAAATGAATAACTGAGCCCCTTGGTGGTGCCAGCTATATGCTAGTTTGCCTCCAGATCAGAAAGAGCCACCATCAGAGTCTTACCTGAGGGTACTGAGTGACGCCATAGCCAAGACCATGAATAACCATGGGTAGATAATGCTTCGTGTTATCTGTTCCTTGATTTTCTTCCTCTAAGTCTCTCTCTCTCTCTCTCTCTCTCTCTCTCTCTCTCTCTCTCTCTCTCTCTCTCTCTGTCTCTGTCTGTCTCTGCAGGGAGCCAGAGAAAACAACCTGGGCCATAGGTCTGCTTTCCTAAAGCATCTGCATCAGTTTAATTGGATTGGTTTAGTTTGGTTTAGTTAGGTTTGGATTAAGTATGGGTTTGGGTTTGGTTGGAGAATGTGGTTTGGATTTGGGTTTGAGGGGTATGGTTTGATTTGGTATTGGTTTTACGTTTTTAAGAGTTGCACTGTGTGGTATTATCTGGATTTCTACTTGAGATCCTCCAGCCTTAGCCTCCTGAGTGCTGGGGTGACAGGTGTGTACAGCCATGCCCTGTGTCACCTAACAAATATATATATATATATATATATATATATATATATATATATATCCACAGTATGATGTATGTGGTTGTAACATGTGTGCATATGTTGTTGGAGCAGTTTAAGAAGCTACTGAGCACATGCATTGCTTCACATGGCCTCTTTTATGGTGAAACACACAAATCTACCTACTCAGCCACATTCAAATGCAGTGTGTGTGTGTGTGTGTGTGTGTGTGTGTGTGTGTGTGTGTGCATGACATATGGACAATAGTCCCTGAACTTATCACTACTGCTAGTGAAGCTGAGAGCCATTCAAGCATCATGTCCCCAGTCCCCACCCGAAGCTTCTGCTCATGGTTTTATTCTGTCTTGCTGTGAGCGCTGCTTATTGAGAACCTGCAGCTGAATGAAATCATGAGCAATGTGTCCTGCTATGCCATGTCAGTCTGATTTCCCACATCAGATGCTCAGCAGAAGGCAGCGAAGGCAGTGGGTGTCAGGGTCTATTGTCAACCCACAACTCAAAGCTGGAAGCCAAGGACATCCATGGGAGACCAGAGGTGACAGACACAGCTCTTCAGCAAGGTGCTGGGGATGGCTCCCAAGGCTGTACCCTCTTCTTCCCTCCCTGGAATCAGAGATCTTGGGATCTCAAGCTAGAAACCTCTGCCTGTTCCATCTGATAGCATAATGGGGGAAAGCCTGTGCAGGAGTTGAGACCCTGCCCCTAAAGAGGGTTCCTGCACAGCACTCACCACTCATGCAACTATACAGCCTGGAGGCAGAGAGAAACCTACCTCCAAAGAGAAAGAGGGTCCCAGTGAGCAGAAGGAGGAGGTGGGCTCGGAGGAGGAAGCTGAGGAATCCAGTCATTCCCCCAAACACCATCATGATCAGGCTTAATGGCAACAAGATCACAAATGTCCCATGCATTGCTAGAAAGGGGAACCGGCACAGGGGGTTAGTAACATCAGTATTCTATAATTTGCATACATTTACCATGTGCCCCCAATAGTAGGAACACCGCAACTACTTCTATTAATAATAATAACAACAACAGTGGAAGAATTCTTTATATGCACGGTCTGTACTTACTCTCTATGACCTGTAGAGGGCAGTGCTGCATTATTTTTTCAGTGCAGCATCAAGAGACTGATATTCTAATGAGCATACAAATAACAAACAAACCTTTGTGATCAACACTGGGGCTCCTGGAAAATCTAGGCCCTTCTAGGCTAAGGACAGTTGCGAGAGGGTGAGCAGGTGAGAGGGCAGAGGACACGGAGAAAAGCCATTTTATAAACCCCTAAACCCACATTCTGTCGCTACCCCTGACCCTACCCCCAAATTACAGGAACCTCCTAGATTCAAGGCACATGACTCATTTCTCCTGGGGGAGGGGGGTGGATCTAGCCTCATCCCACATCCCAGAAGAAACTACACACCCAGAAGCCTTTGTGATCTTAATAATAAAACATTAATAAAATATCACACAGGGACCAGAGAGATGGCTCAGTGTTGAGAGCACTTGCTGCATCAGCCTTAATCTCTGCGTTCGACACACAGGTGGGAGAAGAGCAACTTCACAAAGGCTGTGGTAGACCTCACACACACACACACACACACACACACACACACACACCACACACCACACACATACACACACACCACACACACCACACACACACACCACACACACACATACACACATCACACACACACACCACACACATACACATACTCACACACACCACACACACACCATACCACACACACACGCATACACACCACACACACACCACAAACACACACACACCACACACACACACACCACAAACATACACACACCACACACATACACACACCACACACACACCACACACACACACCCACACCACACACACATACACACACACCACACACACCACAAACATACACACACCACACACATACACACACACCTCACACACACATACACACACCACACACACACCACACACATACACATACTCACACACACACACCACACACATACACATACTCACACACACACACCACACACATACACATACTCACACACACACACCACACACATACACATACTCACACACACACCACACACACACACACACCACACACACACACACACACACACACACACACACACCACACACACACCACACACACACCACACACACACCACACACATACACACACACACCACACACACACACCATACACACACCACACACACACACATACACACACACACCACACACACACACACACACACACACACACACACACACACACACACACACACACACACACCACACACACACCACACACATACACATACTCACACACACACACCACACACACACCACACACACCACAAACATACACACACACACCACACACACACCACAAACATACACACACCACACACATACACACACCACACACACCACACCACACACACATATACACACACACACCACACACACACACCACACACATACACACACACCACACATACACAAACCACACACCACACACATACACACATACACACACACCACACACACCACACACACACACACCACACACACACCACACACACACACCACACACACATATACACACACACCACACACACACATACACACACCACACACACACACCACACACATACACATACTCACACACACACACACCACACACACACCACACACACACACGCATACACACCACACACACACCACAAACATACACACACACCACACACACACACACACACCACACACACATACACACACACCACACACACCACAAACATACACACACCACACACATACACACACACACCTCACACACACATACACCACACACACACCACACACATACACACATACACACACACCACACATACACACACCACACATACACATATCACACACACACACCACACACATACACACACCACACACATACACAAACCACACACCACACACCACACACATACACACACCACACACACACCACACACACACACCACACACATATACACACACACACCACACACACACCACACACATACACACACCACACACATACACACACACACCACACACACACACCACACACACACCACACACACACACACACACACACACACACACACACACACATATACACACACACCACACACACACACATACACACACCACACACACACACCACACACATACACATACTCACACACACACACACCACACACACACCACACACACACACCACAAACATACACACACACACCACACACACATACACACACACCACACACACCACAAACATATACACACCACACACATACACACACACACCTCACACACACATACACCACACACACACACCACACACATACACATACTCACACACACACCACACACATACACACACACCACACATACACACACCACACATACACACACCACACACACACACCACACACATACACACACCACACACATCACACACACACACCACACACACACACCACACACACATACACACACATACCACACACACACCACAAACATACACACACCACACACATACACAAACCACACACCACACACCACACACATACACACACCACACATACACACACCACACACACACACCACACACATACACACACCACACACATCACACACACACACCACACACACACACATACACACACATACCACACACACACCACAAACATACACACACCACACACATACACAAACCACACACCACACACCACACACATACACACACACCACACCACACACATATACACACACACCACACACACATACCACACACACCACACACACCACACACACACACCACACACATACCACACACATACACACACCACACACATACACACACACCACACACACACACACACCACACACACACCACACACACACACCACACACACACCACACACACACACTACACACACACATACAACACATATACACAACACACATACCACACACCACAGGTACACAGTAACAAGATTTTGAAGCCCTGTCCTTCAGGCTGCCTCTGACATAATCTGGGGCCTTGACTATGGTGTGGGCACTAGAGATTCAAACAGGTCCTCAGGCCAGAGCAGCAAGCACTTAACTGACTTAAGCTGTCTCCTCAGTCAACCAGGATGGCTTAAACCCAGCAGTTGAATAGACAGTGTCTGCTATGAGCCCAGATCCACAGTCCAGAGACAAAGATAAACAATTCACAGACAGTACCCCCTGTGGGTAAACTGATAGAGTGTGCACAGAAATTAACATCCAGATCACAGTGCTTCTAAGAGCCAGACAAGCCATTAAATCACCTGCCTCAACCACAGCCACACCAGGACTCAGACAGCTGGGACAAGTGTGCGTCCCCATTGTCTCAGGATGTACCCAGCCAGGCTGCCACACCCCCTCCCGGGGCTCTAGTGTGCACCCCCTCATCTGAAAGCCCAGGGGCCATGGCAAGCCAGGATGAAGCTTTGCAAACCTGTTTTCTCCTATGTTAAATGGAGAGCCAACAAATATCTCATCCTCTAAGCCTGTATGTTGAGACTCAGAAGAAAAAAAAATCAACCATCAAAGGGTTGGGGGGATGGTTCAGTATTTAGTGACTGCTGTGCAAACACAGGGATTGAGTTGGAACCTTAGCATTTAGAGAAAGTGGGGTGCAGCAGCACAAATTTGTAACCCCATGCTGGGGAGAGGTAGAAAGATGGGTTCTTGTAGCTGCTGGCCAATCAGTGTAACTTGCAGTGCTGGCCAGTTACACTGTCTCAAAAACTAAGGAAGAGAGGCCTTTAATCCCAGTGGATCTTTGTGAGTAACTTCAAGGCCAAGTCTGGTCTATAGACTGAGTTCCAGGACAGGCTCCAAAGCTACACAGAGAAACACTGTCTCAAGGGAAAAAATAATAATAATAAAATAAATAAGGTAGAGAGCAATAAAAGAAGACACCGGACATCAACATCTGGTCCCACCTTGCCAATTATAACCCAGTGTAGGAGAGGGACTTAAGTAACAAAGGGTGGGGACAGCTGTGGAGCCAGGAGATGTGCCCAAATCAACTCCTACTCTTTGATAACCACCTGCATTTCTGCAGCTTCCAGATCTAATGTCCAGCTGCATGGTGTGAAAGCTGGAAAGATGGCTCTGGGGGTGTGGCTCCATTGAGTGCTTGCCTGTCATTTGGCAAGCACCAAATAAAACCAGGCTTGGTTCTCAAAAAGAATTTTAGAGCCAGTCCCACCCTCCACCCCCAAACTGAAGAGATGAGTTGTCAGTTCAGAGCATCAGAACCTGTTTAAGCCAGGTTCAAGTCCAAGCTCCCACGAGACAACTAACAAACATTTGCAACTCCAATTCTAAGGGGGTCTGGTTCTAAGCTCTTCTGGCCTCCATGTGTACTGCACACATAGACAAGACACCCATACACATAAAATTCAAAAATAATTATCTCAAAAACAAAAGGTTGAAACCAGACATTGTAGTATATGCCTATAATCCCAGCAGTAGGGAGGTAGGGGCAGAAGGATCCAAAATTCAAGGTCATCCTTGGCTACACAGTTCATTCATGGCCAGCCTGCACTACCCAAGACACTGCCAAAACAAAAAGCACCAGGAATTTATCTGCTAAGTTGTAGAGGCGAGGGCAGCAGTTAGCAGCACAGGGCATTGCTTGGCTCAGCTCCAGGCTCTACGGCCATGCCTGCCTCTTCTCTGAGCTTTTCTTCTCATAGAACACACTCATCCTGGGCTTTGCAGCCCGTCACATTAACCCAAGAGGACCTCCCTTGAGATCCTCAACTATGTCTGCACTGTTGCTTTCCCCAAATAAAGTCACTCTCCAATTCTGGAGCTGAGGGCATGAGCACATCTTTTGTAAATGTGTTCATTTAACGTGGGGGACATGCCATGGCACGCATGCAGAGGTTAGAGGACAATTGTGTGGAGTTGGTTGTCTCTTTCCACCCATACATGGAAGTGTGAATATGAACCTTGTCCCCAGCTGGTGGCACTGTGTGGGGAGGTTGAGGAACCTTTGGAATTGCCCAGCCGGAAGGGGTTCATCACAGAGGTCTGGTGGGCTTTGAGCTTTTACAGCCTGACCTCCTTCCTTTCCCACTCAGTCCTTGCTTCCTTTGTGTGGAGCCAGCCTCCTACTCCTGCCCCCATGCCGCCCTGCCTGCTGCCATGTCTTCCTCACTGTGATGGACTCTATCCCTCTGAGACTGTGAGCCAAATAGGCCTTTTGTCCCTTGAGTTGTCCTTGCTATGTTTATTCAATCACAGCAACAGAAAAGAAACTAACACACATGGGTTCTAGGTATGAAACCCGGGTCCCAAGGTTTGTGAGGCAAGTGCTCTTCCCTCTTGTAGCCATGCATAATTTTTGTTAGTGTCATCATTTTTTAGTGCAGCATCATCTACTACACTACCGTACTGCCATACCTTCAGTGACATACAGTAGGAGCATCGTATATGCCAGGAGTAGGTGCTCAATAGATGGTAGCATTGTTGCATTATAGATGGCTATACGGTGTTACTATAGAACTGGGTACTGTACTGGCCATGGTTAGCATGTGTCCCCACTTGGTCCCCACTTATGTCTATCACGGAGTGATGGGAACAGCAGGATCAGAGGCCTGGAGTGAGGTCTGAAGTTGGGGTATGCCTTTCAAGGACATTGCCAGGCTCTGGCCTCTTTCTCACCCTTACATCCTGGCTGTTTAAGTGAGCAGTTTTGCTTGGGCCTGTGTTCCCATCACAGTAAGTCACCACAGCCCCAAAGTGACGGGCCCAGTTGCAAGTACAGTGTGACCTTGGAAACCATGAGCAAAAATGGACTTTCTGTCCCCGTGAGTTGATCACATCAGGTGCTCTAGTAAGGGAGCCTGATTAATCCAGCTGGGGAGCTACACCGGCATCAGGCGGCCATAACGTTCTGTAACCAGCATGCTGCATGCCCATTCCTCTGCGGCTTCCTGGTCTAAGCACATTGATCTTTCTTCTTACAGAACTTTATGTATGCACATGAATGGCTAGCCATTTTCATCCTATCGCCAAGCTTTCTTTTTCAGTGCTTCAAACAAACATGACACATATCTTCTGAGAAACATCATACAGATTCCAGCAGAATCAACTTTTTCAATGCTTTGACATGGGGTTGGCTTTCCCTAGAGCCCCCAAAAGGCTGTCTTCACACCCAGCCTTCCCTCTCCCAAAGAGTTGAGTCTCTGCATTTGTCAGATTTCTATTAAGAGGAAAAAACTGAAAAGAAAGATTGATTTGGGCTCAAAGTTCCCAAAGTTTCAGCCCATGGTCACATGGCCCCCTGGCTTTCAGACTGGTGACAGGGCAGAAATGTCATAGCCCAAGAGGCCAATGCAGTGACTCCTCAGCCACTTCCTCCAACCAGCTCAACAACCTAAATCTCATTCAGTTCAAACTTATCCACAGATTTGTTCATGGATAGATACAGCTAGTGCCTCGCCATCCGGTGACCTCTCTGTCCTCCCTCGCCATCTGGTGACTTTGGTAAGTGAGACCATGAGAGGAGACCCCATATCTGAACCATGACAGACTGGCTGCAGGCTCTGGCCTCTCTCTCTGCATCCCACCTTGCCGACAGCAACTCTGAGGAAATCATACGTTATCTCCCTCCTGCTCCTCCTGCTCCCAGAGCCTCTCCACATTGAGTGTTTTATGTCCTACTCCCTGTTTCCACCCCCGCACTTCCATTTTCATTTTGTACCCAGCTTCATTTTAATTTTCCACACTACTGCAGCGGCCTGCATCCAGAACTCCAGGAAACCCAATCAGGTGTTTTTTTTTTTTTTTTCACCGGAATTTCAAGGCCTCACAGAGGCCAGGTCCAATCCTCAGTCAGCCTCTCCTGCCGGCTTGTTTGCTGAGAAAGCATTTGACCCTCTGAGTCTGCCTGATCATGGTCACCGACTCTGAAGAGACATGAAGACGGGCCTAGACAGAACAGGCAGTCCTCCCTCCAAAACTGCAGGCCTTCTGGCTGTTTATGGAGCACACTGGCCCAATCCTGTCTCCTGTTCCCTCGTTTCCACTTGCTTTTCCTCTTCAGTCTCATGTCTGAGGCAGAATAGCCTGAAACTCTGATCTCACACACATGTGTGAGTGCATGTATGTGCCTGTGTGTTTTTACATGTTCCTGTGTGTGCAGGTCTGAGTGCACCTGTGTGACGTATATGTAGAGACCAGAGGTCAACCTCAGGTATCTTCGAAGGACCTTCGAAGGTTTGGTTTTTGAGAGTCTCACACTGGCCTGGAACTCATGGATTCAGCTCAGCTGGATGGACAGAGAACCCCAGGGGTCCACCTGTCTCTTGTCTATCTGCCTACTAATAATACTAGAGTGACAAGTGTGCCTGCTAGTATTGGGGTGACACACCTGGTGGGGAGTTCTGAGGGGGTTATGAATTTTGTTTTGGTTGTTGTTTGATTGGGATTTTGTAGATTCTGGGTATTGAACTCAGGTCCTCATACTTACATGTCAAGTGCTTTACCTACTGGGCCAGCCCCCAGGTCCTCTGGTCTTCTTGTACACACATTGCACAGCATCATTCCAACAGAGTAGAAGTAAACTGCCAGGGTTCAAGTCCCAGACCTGCCAGCTACTGTGCAAACTTAAGTAACTCACCCTCTCTGTGCCATATGTTTCTTCACCTACAAAGGTGGGCGTGATAATGTGCATAATATTGACCACCTCATGGGCTGTTGTGGAGATTAAATCAGTTGATACATGTGAAGAAATCAGAGCAGGCCAGAGCAGCTAGGAGTGAAATAAATATATACTGAATAAATCAGTGTGTCAGGTGGGGAGATGGCCCAGAGGGTGAAATGCCTGCTATGCAAGTGTGAGGACCCAAGTTTAAAACCCAGCATCCATCCACACCAAGGCCAAGTATGGCATCACCCATGTGTAACCCCACAGGTTGGGCAAGAAGGGAAATCTGGTCACTGGAACTCACTGCTAGTTGTCTGGCTGAAGCAGGAAGTTCCAGATTCAGGGAGAGACTATATATATATATATGCAGAAGACACCAACATCAACTTATGGCCTCCACATGTATATGCCTGGCATGTACACCTTCATGCACACACACACCAACCACACGTGCACACACAAAATATTCTTTTTAAAAGCTTTGTCATTGTGTATGCATGTGTGTATATGCATTTTCATGGGTGCCAAGGACAAAACTCAAGCCCTCAGGCTTGCACAGCAAGCACTTTACCCACTGAGCAATCTTACCTCCCCCCCCCAAAATCTCTACAAATAAATAAATAAATAAATTTCCAATGACTAGTTCTATTTTCCAAGTGAGAAGCTGGAGGCTCAGGGATGTAATAAAGATTTAAGCATTAATTGTGTCCCTGTTATATACAGATCCTATCCCTGTGTCTTTGCATCTTGGATCTCATTTCGTCCCAGAGAAACCCACTCTCAGACACAGGTGATTGCTAGGAATTCATACGGGAGGGTAAGCTACAATCAAGAAACCTCTCTCTCAGTCCATTGTCTTTAAGGTGCTGATGCCATCTCCATCCCTTTATTAAGAATGTCCACAAGGCCAGGTGTGGTAGCCTAGGACTTTAATCCCTGCACTCAGGAGGCAGATGCAGGGGGAATTCGGGGCAAGCCTAGTCTACAGATGAGTTCCAGGACAACCTAGAAAGTGAAAACAAATTTTAAGAGATAAAGAATGGCTACGTGGTTCAACTTGGCTAATCAGCACACAGCATCTTATTAGCTTTAGCCAGTTGGCTCAACACAAAAGCATATGATCCGATCTGGTCCAATGGGATAGCCCATTCTTCTGGGTTGCTGGACTCAGCCCAAACATACCCCTGTCCAAAGCAAAGCTCACAGAGGATCCCTCAAAAACGTGTGCCAGCCATTCCTCCTCATCTTTATGTTGGCATAATTGATGTTTTTGTCAGTTGCCACAAAAGATTACTGGCTGACACCCCTAGAACACTGGCTGTCCACCGAAACTCTTGAAAAGTGTTGATGACCTCATTGCCATCAAATGCACTGGCCCAGAGTGAATCTGGAAGCCAAAATAAATATTCAAGACAGGGTATCAGGACATTGTTACTAAGGGACGTGCCTCTGGAGGCTGAACTAAATGGTTTTCGTCTAAGAAGAAACTCTTAAGGAGGAATTATATAGACCTGGTTGGCTGGTGGGTATGTGGGGAGGAGGGGGTTTCTTGATTCTTGGTTGAAGTGGGAAAATCCACCCTAAATGTAGAAGGCATTATTTCATGCACATGGTCCCTCACTATATAAAATAGTGGTTCTCAACCTTCCTAATGCTATGACCCTTTAATATAATTCCTTGTGTTGTGGTGACCCCCAGCCATAAAATTATTTTTGTTGCTACTTCATAACTGTAATTTTGCTACTACTATGAATTGTAATGCAAACATCTGTGTTTTCCATTTGTCTAAGGCAACCTCTGTGAAAGAGTGGTTTGATCCCTCAAGGGGTCTGGACCTTCAGGTTGAGAAATGCTATTGGACACAAAGCTCTAAGTTCCTGCCTTGACTTCCTCACAGCAACAACTGTAAACTGGAACTGTGAGCCAAACAAACCCTTTCTCCCCTAAGTTGCTTTTCATCGGGGTGTTTGTCACAGAAATGGAAGGAGAACAGATGGCTTTCTCTGTCCCTGACTGGATGAGGTGAGGAGCTGAGCCATCTGCTCATTCGCTCCTCCCCAGAAGGCCAAGGGAATCATGAGGCAGTGGTGATGGGGTTTGCCTGACCACTCTGCTGCTGTGGTCAGGATACACTGAAGTGGTCCCCTGGCAGGCTTGAGTTATCTGACCATCCATGCCCACCAGGATCAGCTTAGGGGGCTGACTCAGAACAAGCCTGTGGTCAACCTGTCTCTCTGGCCCATCCATGCAGCAGATCTTTAAATGACTGGAACATCTTTACATCATAAAGAGCTTGGACTAAACACAAAATTCATTTATGGAAGAAAACCAATTCTGAGAAAAAGCTCTCTCTGGGGGTGATCTGCAATGAGTGTGCAGTCCAAAGGGGCAGCTTGTCCTCATTCCTGGATAATACAATAGAAACAACAGTAGCCTCAGCGCCTGGCTGTATATGTATGTAATCAAGCACTCGCCACCCTGGGCTTTTTAAAGGCAACTCTCAGATTCTGTCATCACTTTAAGGTTAGAAGGAGGCCATCAAGATGGCTCAGTGGGTAAAGTGCTTGACATGCAATCCCAGAACCCACATAAAGATAGAGAGACCCAATTCATGAAATTGTCCTTTGATCTACACATAGACATCACACACAATAATAATAAACATGCTTTTTTTTAAAGCTCTCTGTGTAGTGAGGAGGTTAAACAAACAAACAAACAAACAAAAAGATTAGAAAGAAAATGGCCAGTGCCCTCAACACAAAGGATCCAGACAAGTGAAGGAAATGCCCAAGGTCACGTGTGTCACATGGACACGGTAGTGAAGTGTTTAGACTTGCATGGGGGTGAAATGCCAAGGAAGCTGTTTCTCAACATTAGGAAAAAAGCAGGGCTGTTTCAGGAACAAGGCAAAGGGATGCCAGGCCAGTGTCATCTACCTGCAGCTGTTGGAGTCATCTATAAGCAGGACAAGGTGACTGAATGATAGCTCCCAACCCCAGCAAAGGGTCAAGATAAGAAAGAGTCTGGAAGGGGTTGTAGTGGGGAAAGTGGATGATTGCTTAGAGCTTGCCATAAGCCTGTCAAGCCCTTCTTTGAGGCAATATGTTGCCTTGCACATACACAACTAAAAAGCAAAGTAAGCTCCTAAGTGGTGTTCATTTTACACATGCCATCTCTTGGTTCATCATGGTTATTATTATTCCCACTCCACCCCATGGTTGGGGATAGAACCCAAGACCTTGCACAGGCTAGGCACCTTACTGAGCTATACCCCAGACCTTTTTAAATTATTAATTTAGTTTAGGTTGCCAGGCTAACATCAAACTCACATTGGAGCCCAGCAGTCTTTGGTCTTCCTGCCTCAGCCTCCTGATGTATCATGTATCTTTGTTCCACTTTGTGAACAAAACAAAAGGCCAAAAAAATCTACTCTGGCATCAAGAATCAGAGAAGAACTGAGTTAGGACGGGATCCTCCTCTCCCCTACTTCAAACACAGAATGCTAGATGATTCTTGAAGCAGAGCTCAGACCTCCTCTCCCCTACTTCAAACACAGAATGCTAGATGATTCTTGAAGCAGAGCTCAGACAGCAGCCAAAGCACCTCTCAATGCCGCTAGAGAAGCTGACTGTACCAATACTCTCCTCAGCCCTCACACAGGGGTGACCCTCTCAGCCCACACAGGGGTGACCCCCTCAGCCCATACAGGGGTGACCAAAGGAAACCACTGGCAGTGGGAATGAACACAAAGGTGTGCTGGAGCTGACTGAGGAGAAGCTCACAAGAGCTAGATGAGATTTGGGGAACTTTGTGAGCCAGGTAATAGAATGCTGACAATTTAAAATTGGTCACAGTGGAAATATTTACACCACAGAAATAGATGAGTACTATGAATTAAGGGCATTTAAATTTTTTCCAAGCATGCTACTGAACTTGGGAGAAACAGTTATGATCCATTCATCTATTCATACATCCACCCATCCACTCATCCATCCATTCACCCATCTAGTCATTCACTAATCCATCCATCCATTCACTCACTCATCCATCTATCTAGTCATTCACTCATCCAGTCATTCATTCAACCTTCCATCCATTCATTCACAGGCCCAGCCACTCATAGACACACACACACACACACACACACACACACACACACACACACAAATTTTGACCCATAATATAGCTTGCATTTACTCTCATATTCATTCAACAGACTTAACGCTTTGTGCTAAGTGCTAAGTATTGACAATTCAACAGTGGGCCTGCCTTCGTGGACTTTACAAACTAACAAGAGAATTGGATTCTACATCCAAAATATTCTCTTTACAATGAGAAGGAAGTTAGCCAAGCTAAGCAGGTAGGCAGGAGCAGAGAGGCACCAGGAAGAGGAAATGGCATGTGCAAAGTTCTATGGCAGGATGAAGCCTGGGATGGAGAGCGAAGTACTAGGCAAGAAATGAGACACAGAGACCAGCTTCTGGTCACTTCCTAAGACTCAGGCTGTCTGCCCTAGACTACCCACATCCAAGATCTATGGATTTCCACTCTCATTTCCTCCTCAGGCTCTTCCCGGACTCAGTTTCCAGGTGAAAGCCAAAAATGGAAGCACCAGGCCTGGTGCTACGGGCCTATAATCCCAGCTACTCAAGCTGAGGAAGGAGAATTGCAAATCCAAGGCCTGATGGGGCTACAGAGTGTGTTCAAGGTCAGGCTAGAAAACTGAGACTGTTCAAAATAAAAACTAAAAAGAAGGAACATGGTATAGGGACAGAGTTCGGTGGAAGAGCATTTGCCTGGTACAAGCATGGCACTGGATTCAGTGCTCAGTACTGAATGGGAGTGGGGTGGAGGGAAGATTACAGTACCAACTTCACAGAGACAACAAAGAAAAGCTGCTGGCTCCGTGTCTGCACAACTCTAAGTCTCAATAAATGAAACCACTCCCTTTGTTCCCTTCCTTCCACAAGTGCCATTCGGCCCTTTTCCCCTCTTGTGTGGATCCTCTCTTCTCTAAGGAGTCTCGGGCGCTGTGGGAGGTGCTGGGAAAGGCGGCTACCAGCAAGGCACAGGCAATGGCCCTCAGACAATGGCCCTTTCTCCACCTTCTAAGCACCTGCCTTGAATGGCCTCACACCCTTCCTACTGGCAAGCTGGCCCTCTTGTCTAGGAAACAAGTCTTCTCATTTGGCCTTTAGCATCCAACGATGTTCAGACACAGGTGTGGGCTTCCCCACCTTCTTTCATGCTGATTGCCACGGAAATGCAATTGCTCCAGTAGCGAGGACCTCTCTCCGCAACAACTCTTTGAGAGCTTAGAGGGCATAGCCTGGATTTGAGTTCTCATTCACCAAGTTGTTTGGTACGTAGGACTGTCACTTGGTTGGATGAATTCTACACAGATTCTGGGTAGAGCAAGAGGGGCCCCGCCCCCTGCCATAGCACCCCCCACCCCACCCCCACCCCGCTCTTGTCTCAGGCCTGGTGGTCAAAGGCCACCCAATGCCATCACGAACACTGCAGTTCAGGAACCCAAGTTTAAAGAAGAGCACCCAAACTGAGAGGCTGAAAGAGGCTCTTCTCTCCCTCCATCCATCCAGTATCCCCAGACTTACTGAGAAGCTGTCGGCTGGAGTCGCTGACCGTCACATTCTCCTGCCAGAAGGGGTTCATCAGCGGCGTGCAGGAACTCTGGACTGGTGGGAGGGAGGAGTTCAAGGGGAGGACCCTGGCATTCTCTCTCCCGCAAAGCCTTCCTAGATGTCTCCCACCCAAGAAAGCAAACCGAACACTGCATTTGTGAGCCGAGCTGGACAAAGCCGGGAGCACTTGCGCAAGCCTCTGTCCACCCTCCCCGCACCTCTAAGTGCTTGGCCCTATAAGCTTGGAGGCTGAGCCAAGCAACAGGTCCCAGGCTTGCAAGTATGGCACCTCGACCCTTACCCCGGCAAGTCCGCCAGAGACCGGAGTGGGAGCTCAGAGGCTCCGGCTGGCTGCGGTTGGCGGGTCCCTGGCCCTGCGCCCCCGGACTGCTCTTCTCCAGCCTCTCGGTGTCGATGATGTACCAGAAGTCGGTGCCGATGGCGGCCGCCAGCAGCACGAAACTGAGTGCCCCACTCAGTGCCGCCGCGCCTGCCAGAGCACCCAGGCGCACCCGCATCTCCCAGCGTAGGACCCCTAGCCGCCGCCGGCTCCTGCCCAGGCTCCCCGTCTGTTCGCTGCACCCCAGATTCTCCAGCGCGGATCTAGAGCCCGGCTCAAACTCTGGCTCCACCACCCTCACCTGAGCATCACACTCGCACGTGTCCCGGCTCGGACCCACGATTTCAGAGATCCCTGTCCTCTCAGACCTCCTCCTTGGTGTCTTCGGACCCTCTCTGGAGCTGGGATCCCAGACCAGCCCAGTCGCTGCCTCCTCACTCAGTTCTACCCTGTGTCGGAAGCACAGTTCCAGCGCCTTATACCTTCTTGCTCAGCACTTTTCTCCCCAGACCTCCACTGCCTCAAGCTCCATGAACGCCCCAGCTGCTCCCCACCTCTGTCAGCTTCAGCTCTCCTCGCTGTCCCCACACCTCTGCCTTGACCCCCCCCCCCAACCGCAGCTCAGGTCTGCTACCTCTACTATGTTTCCCACAGCTCTGGTTCAGGGCCAGTGTGCTAAAACCTCGGGAAGACTGGCTCCCAGTGCAAGCAGGCTGGACTGAGGGAGGGGCCAAGTGCTGGAGGGAGGGGCGGACTTCAGACACTCTGGAAAAGAGGGGGTGACACTCTCTAGGCTGGGGGTACAAATTCTCCTGCAATGCCATCCCCTGAAACGATTTTGATTCCAAACTCCACTTTCCAGTATTTTTTCTGGGCTGGCTACAAAGAAATAAGTTGAATTTGGGTTTGGGTTTTTGTTGTTGTTGTTTGGGTTTTTTGTTGTTGATGTTGTTGTTGTTTGTATAAAAATTCTTTGAAGTAGGGAAGACCAGGTCTGTGAATCTATTTTCTTTGTCACCAAAATCTTCATCATCACAGCCACCACCTCTATCACCACTACCTCACCCCTACCCCACCACCATCATCACAACCATCACCCTCACCATCTCTACCATTGCCCCATCCCATAACCATTACCACTACTGTTCCCACCCTCACTGCCTACCCAACACCATCACCAAGGACAACCATCTCCATCCTCACCCCACCACCATCACCAACAACAGCCATCAGTCACCATTGTTACCAGCAGCAACACAAACATCATTACCATCTCTTTACCTTCACCAGTGTTCTTATATTCTTAATCAGCACAAACTTTCCATCCCGTGAAGAAATACTTGTAAAGCCAGAATGTCTGACACAGCGCCCATGTTGAGAAGGAAGATATGAGCAGCCCAAACACAACCGAGACTTCCTAGTCCTTGACCAAGACATCCAGAGAAAGTACACATGTGTGTATGGCATATGAAAGTGAAGGAAACAGATTCTGAGATAGCCTGCCTTGGGGGCTTTAGCTGTCAAGAATCCTCATGACTGCCTTCACGGCTGAGGGGCTCAAACCCTTGGCACTGCTGTGATATATTCTTAAAGACTGTCACACTAAAGTCCAAAAGTGAACAGGCTGTGGTCAAGCCCAGGATCATTAAAGCCTGAAGAGAGCATGTGGAGTACTGGTCGTGGGGGGAGGGGCACCACCACAGGGGAGGTCTCAGGTAGTCTCTGAGGAAGTGACAGTGACCTGGGAGACACCAGCCTATCGTGCCTACAGATGTGTGAAAGTTACATCCCAGAGGAGCTGAAAGAATCCAGTGAGAGAAAGGTACACAGACAAGATGGGAGAAGTAGAGGTCTGCAGACTCTCGAGGCCGATGGGACTTCAGAGCCCCCAGGACAGTTTAGAGCAGGAAGCAGAAACGTTCTAAAGCACATGGTGAAGGGTGCAAACCCCTCGTGCTGTTAGTGTGCACCACTGGATGGCAAGAAGCAAGAACAGCTGAGGAGGTGAGAGCTGGGGAGATGGCTCAGCCGGTAAGAGCCCTCGCTGCACATGCATGAGGACCTGAGTTCAAATCCCCAGAGCCCTCGCTGCACATGCATGAGGACCTGAGTTCAAATCCCCAGAATGCACATAAAAAGCCGGGCATGGTCACATGTGCTTGTAACCCCAGCTTTGGGTGGGAAGGGGAAAGACAAGAGGACTGTCAGAGCTTGCTGATTGCCAACCTAGCTCCAAATTCAGAGAGAAACCCAGCCTGAAAACAACAAAGCAGAGTTCACCTGCAACCCCCACCCCAGTCTCTCTGGCATGTATGAGAATGTGCACACACACATACATGAGCAATACAACAACACACAAAACTTTTTAAGATGAGTTGGGTAAGGCTAGTACCATGGTGAATGGGGGAGGGGGTAGAATGTACAGTTTCTTGAAAGGTCAGACTTGATAAGGATTGTAATGTGGAGAATTATGCTGTTGCTTTTCTTGTCCCCAAAGCCATCTTAGTCTTCATCCTTCTTACCCTCATCTCTGTCCTCAGCAGCAGCTGCAGCAGCAGCAACTAAACCCTCAATTTCACTTGCTCTTGGTTGGCTCTCTCAAAAGTCCTTAATTGTGGAAGTCACACAGCTGGGCCATTCATTTCTAGTCTCCCACTGGTTTTGCTGTTAATGACACCTCCAACTAAAGCCACCTAACAAGTTGAACATGGTTCCTCAACAAATGTTATCTTTCCTGTCCTCTGAGGCAAACAGCTTTTCTCTGTATTCCCTGATCCTCCAGGGGTGGGGAGGAGTAACCTCTTTCTATCTTTTCCTGTCTCCAGAATCAAAGACTCCTTTTGTACCCTAAGCTAACACAGCAGAATAAATTGTCCTTGGGAGGATATCAGTCATGGGAACTTTTCTTCAGATCTACAGAATCCAGAACACAACTTGTAGATAGCAGCAGCCCATGAACCAGAAAAATAGGTCCCCTCCGCTGAAATTTGTAACCACCCCATGATTTGTGATTAGACCATTGCCCACCTATCTGATACATCTCACCACAGCTCCCTCATGCCTGAAACCCTCAGGGAAGTTGGCCTTAGTTGCACAGATTTTTATTCTTAGGACAGCAGCTTGTACTTGTAAACTCAGATTCATAGTTGCAAGCTAATAGAGCTATCAACTGCAAAATGGATCTCCTTATTCTGTGCGCCGTTCTACCCCATCATCTCCATCCACCATCTTCCACAGGATCCTTCTTTTCCCTCTTTGTCACCACTGATGGTGTGTGTGTGTGTGTGTGTGTGTGTGTGTGTGTGTGTGTGTGTAGATAAGCTCACCTATGAATATACATGTGAAAGCCAGCTTTGGCTATCTTCCTCCAACACTTACACCTCATTTGTTGCCACAGGATCTCTCATTGAATATGGACAGCACCATTTGAAGCTAGACTGCCTGCCCAGTGAGTCCCAGAGACCCACCTGTCTCTTCTACCCATCTGGCACTGGGGTTACAGCTCAGCATTCACATGGGTGTAAAATGGATTCAGAAGAGGTCCTGGGTTTACACAACATGAGCCTATTCCCACCCCTAAATTTTGTTTGCTTCTAAACTCATTTTCATTTGAGAAATCACCAAAAAGATTCACACCATCAACTTTACAAAGGTAAAATTCAACTACATTCCAGAAGGCCTAAAGATCTGCTCCAGTCTCTCTCTGTCTCTGTCTCCCTCCCCCTCCTCCTCCTCTTCTCTGCTCCTCCCTCTCTCCCATTCCCTTGACCTCAGGCTCTGTCCTTCAGTTTGACTCCCACTTGCAGCACCAAACACAGCCTTCCTCACAGTGCAGCAGCCCAGCAGAAGGAATCTTTCTCGATGGTACCAACCAGATTCGCGAGAGTACAAAACTCATTGGCCCATTTTTGATAGAATGCTCATCTTCTCTGGTTACATGAGTCATACTATAGCACTGAAGACTATGATGTGCTTGCTGGCCACATTTGGGCCACCTGCAGAGTCCCGCCATAACCATTTAATTGAGATGAGAAGTCACCTGTGGGAGTAGACAATAAGAACATAGATGCCCAATTAAATTAGACCTTCAGATTCCTAGTGAACCTTTTTCACATAAGGATCTCCAATGTCAGACATGACAGTGCAAGCTTATAATACTAGCACTTAGGATATTGAGGCCAGCTTCCAACATAAAGGGAGTTCTAGGCTGGCCAAGGTTATATGAAACCTTATCTCAACACCCCTGTTACTCACAAAAGGATATATTTGAAATATACTTTTAAAAATGTGTTGTGCTGTTTGTCTGAAGTACAAATTTAATTCTTTTTTTCTGCATTTTATATGATGAGCTCAGTAGGCGACAGTAAGAAAACCAACACACATATACCAGAACCAACATGGACAGTCATGGGTAAAGCCACTAGATACCTTTCATATCTAGCATGTACCTAGTGAACGCCCGTGCTCCCCACTTGTAGACGACATCCTTAGAGGTTTCTCTGCGAAGATAATTTTATAGGCTTTAAAAAATCCCTTTTCCCCCAGAGGATTTTAACACAGTCTAGCTAAACTGTGCCCAGTCATTCTGAAAGGAACATTCAGGGAGTTCTTAATAATACTGAGGTGTGTGTTGGGGGGGGGGATCATATCAAACACTGTGTAGCATCATGACTCAGCCAGTCAACCACAGAGCCCTGAACAAATGCTCTGACTTCTGGCACAGGAGCCAAACGCCAGAGCACTGAAGGTGACCGACCCTGTTACCAGGCACCCTGCTAGCCAGGGACAGACGATGGAGAGCAGCAGCCAGCATGGATTCCAGAGGCTGGTCCATGACTTAAATCAGCACCTAACAGGCTGTGTGAGGGAGAATAACTTGCTTCTCTGAGCCCTGGTTTCCTCATCAACCCCAGAAGGACAACACAGAGATGATGGTCCTGTGTGGAGCTTTTGACTAGTGCCATCACAGTATGTGGGGTGTGCTACTCACAGTATAATGGGGCGACGGTTTAAAAAGAAGGGGAAGAGGGACAGACACTGGTGGCAGCCGATCGTGATTATCAACTTGATTAGATCGGGAATAGGCTAAGAAACACACTTCTGAGTGGGTCTGTGAGGGCACTTAGGGGGAGAATAAGCGTGTGCTCGCAGGGGTGGGGGGGATAGCCCCGCCCAGCTGTGAGAGCAGGTGCTAAGAGGAAAAGAGGTCAGAGTAAAAAACAGTGCCGCTTGCCTGCTTGGCTTGGCTTGGCTTCCTCCAGTGAGTGTACCTACTCTCTGCCCTTAGCTGCTGCTGCTGTCGCCACCACTGCCTTTCTTCGTTCTTTGCTCACATCAGAACCCAGCATCAAGGACTCTCCCAGCTCCTCAGTGCTAGATTGGGGCTGTTGAGACAGGCAGCTTCGTGGGCTGAGCTGCTACTGGGTTCTCAGCCTCTCTGGTGTAGAAAATGGGATTGTTAATCTCCCTGGCCCATAACCAAGTAAGACAGTTTAGTGAGTCTCTTCATGTAGTGTACATTCATTCTCTCAGTTCTCCCCTCTAGAAAATCCTGACACCACAGTGAGGTTTGTTTTTCACCGTGAAGCCTGGAGCATCACAGAAAAATCCTGTTTGAGTCAACAGGACTCAGGCTTGGCTCTTTTCTTCCTTGCTTACCAGCATGTAAACTCAGATAGGCCACTTTTCCTATAGCCTCAGGTTACCCATCTGGTAACCTGTGCTGGTTGGCAGCATCCTTCCAATCACAGGGCCCTCTTCCTGGTACCCAGCCTTTGTATGAGGATGCCAGCCCCTGGCCGCCCTGATCCTTGTGACCTCACCCCACTTGAAAGTGTTGTTCCCAGGGTTGTATTCTGGGGTTCTGGAGGCTGTGGATTTGGGGAGAACACCAGTCAATCAAGCTAACGAGCCAGAGTCTGCAGGGACTCAGGCCAGAGACAGCCATCACCACCCCCTTTCTTCCTCTCTGGATCCAAGGAGCTGCTGAGGCAGAAATTGTCATTGCTTGTACCTTATGAGTCTCCAGTTTGCTGGCTCCCTCATCCAGAATAAGAAGGTTCCTTTGTGTTTCCTCCTTCTGGAAAGTCTGCTTGTTTGTAAGGATGCATACAGGTGTGTCTCTCTAGTCACAACTAAACTCTTGGACAATGATAGACAAGGTCTCACTGTCCAGTGCTATATCTTGCCTTTTACCTGGGTACCAGTGCACCTGAGCAACTCCAAATCCTGGCTTGTTCTTCCAGCATCACATACCCAGCCTTTAAGGTCCCCAGACATATGGAATTCTTCCTCACCCACGGGCCTTTGAACAACTGGCTCCTTAGACTGCAGTGTTCTTGAGCCATCTGCCTGCATTACCATCTAGTGGAAGTAAACATCCCAGAGGTGATATGGGGGTTAGGGGAAGCTGGTACCAAGCCAGCAAGTGAGCCACTTCAGGTCCCTGTTCATCTTACAGCCAGGCACTATAGTGCATGCCTATAATCCCAGGATTAAGAAGGTAGAAACAAGAGGATCATGAGTTTAAGATCATCCTCAGCTACATACCAAATTGGAGACCACATGAGGGTCTGCCTAAAATAAAAAAATTTTAAAAATGGAGATAAAGTGGGGCTGGTCAAGTGCTTCCCTTGCAAGCATGAGGGCTTAAATTCAACCCCCCCAAAAAAAAGATCCCAGTACTGGAAATTCAGAGACAAGTGGATCCCTGAGGCTCCATGGCCTACTCTACCAGCTTCAGGCCAATATAAGACCCCATCAAAAGAAAAGATAGATAGTTCCTGAGAAAAGACACCCAAGGTTGTCCTCTAGTCACCATACATAAGTATACATCTGTGTACATGATCTGCACACATACCTCACACACACATATATCTATATGCACACACACACCTGCATACACACACACCTGCATACATACACACACATACATACCTATATGCACACACACCTGCATACACACACACCTGCATACATACACACACATACATACCTATATGCACACACACCTGCATACACACACACCTGCATACATACACACACATACATACCTATATGCACACACACCTGCATACACACACACCTGCATACATACACACACATACATACCTATATGCACACACACCTGCATACACACACACTTGCATACATACACACACATACATACCTATATGCACACACACACCTGCATATACACACACCTGCATACATACACACACCTATATGCACACACACCTGCACACTCACACACCTGCACACACACACACACATAGCTATATGCACACACACACACCTGCATACACACACATCTGCAGACACACACATCTGCAGACACACACACATACACACACGCCTGCATACACACACATATATACCTATATGCACACACACCTGCATACACACACACACACACACCTGCACACACCATAAAGCACAAAGGCCCATTGCCTTGGTTTGTAGGTTAAAGGCTCTGACAGGCATTTGGGGGCAGGGTAAACCAGATAGGTACATGACAGGAAAGTCACTCATTTTGGGTATCTGTTTCTTTATATAAAAATAAAGAAAAATAACTAAGACCAATCTGGTAGTGCAGGCTTCTCATCTCAGTTGTACTGGAGGCTGAACGAAGATTGTAAGTTCAAGGCCAGCCTGGGCAACTTAGCAAGCAAGAGCCTGTCTCAATTTGGGTTTTTTGTTTGTTTGTTTGAGTTGCTTGTTAATAGCAGCTGCTGCTCTTGCAGAGGACCTAGGTTTAGTTCCCAACAGCCACATCACGGATCATAACTATCTTTAACTCCAGTTCCAGGGTATCTGATGCCTTCTTCTGACCTGCTCCGGTACCAAGCATGTATATGGTGCACAGATAGTCATGCAGGCAAAACGCCCATCCACATAAAATTTTAAAAAGGAATCATGTTTTTTTAATATCCTAGAAGAGACAAACTAACTGCCAGCTGCATAGGGACATAGAGAAGATTAAGAATGACTGCAAGTGGACTTGAAGGTGATCTGGGGAGTGGCACAAATGCTTTTTAAATAGATTATGGTCATAAGGATAGGAGTCATTTGAATACATGTACATTACAGAGCCAGTGTCTACCTTATCTAGGCCTGAATGAGGCAAAGGGAGAGTGGATGCTTGGGAATAACTGTAATGCTAGAGGTGGGGAGACAGCAGTGGTTGAAGTAACAATAACAGAGATGTCTGTAGTACCCTCTGTACAGTGAGAATGCCAGGTGGCACATGTTGGCTCCATGATTAGAGTACTTGCTTAGCATGTACAAAGTCTGGTTTCCATCCTCCAAATCACAAAAATCACAGATGAGACACACCTGTGATCCCAGCACTCAGGATGTGGTGCAGGAAGACCAAGAGTTCAAGGTCATCTGCAGCCATAGAATTAGAAGTCAATTTGGACTACTTGAAACCCCATTGAAATAAATAATGAACATTTGCTCAACTATGTTCATATCAGCATTATTTGTAATACCCAGGCCTTGGAAACAGCCTAGATGCCCCTCAACTGAAGAATGGATAAAGAAAATGTGGTACATTTATACAATGGAGTACTACTCATCAGTAAGAAACAATGATATCCTAAAATTCACAGGCAAATGGACAGAACTAGAGAAAAACATCCTGAGTGAGGTAACCCAGACCCAGAAAGACAAATCTAGTATGTACTCAGTCATAAGTGAATACCAGACATAAAGTAAAAGATACCCAGCCTACAATCTACAACCCCAAAGAAGCTAGATGGAGAAACAAATGGAGTCAGATTAAGAAATCCACAACTAACCAATGGGTCAAGCTCCTGGAGTATAATCAAAGTGAGGGAGGAGTGATAATATGAACGAAGGAGTCAAGACCAGGATGGGAAAACCCACATTATCACCTGACTCGAGCTAGTGAGAGGTCACTGACTCTGCTCTGACAAATGGGGAACCTGCATAAGACCAAACTAGACTCCCTTGATATAGGTGACCATAGTGTGACTGGGACAATAGATGAGGCCACTGACAGTGAATTCAAGATCTAACTCTAATGCACAAACTGACTTAGTGGAGCCCATTCTGTATGGAGAGACACCTTGCCCAGCCTAGCCACAGGGGTATGGAGGTAGCGAGGTGCCCTCAATGAGATGATGGGACAGGCTTAGTAGACTTCCTAGGGGAGGCCTCACCCTCTCCGAGGAGCATGTGGAAGGTGGGGGGGTAGGGCTGAGAGGAATGGGAGGAGAGGAGGGATGGGGAACTGGAATTGGAATGTTAAAAACTAAATTAATAAAAAATGTTTAAAAAACAAACAAATAAAAAGATGGGTTTGATCCCTAGCATTCCATTTTAAAAAGGAAGAATGAGAGAGGGGGAGAGGAATAGAGGAGGGGAAAGGAAGATGGGATGATAGAGAAGGGGAGGGGATGGGAGGAGAACAAAAAAGTCACCTTCTATATCTCAGATACCCACTGCTGCACTTCCTGCAACAGTCCAGGAAGCAAATGTGTCCACTGTTGGGTTGGTAGTGTCCACACTCACCACTGGCCTCAGGAGACTGTCTGCCTGTCCATGGGACCTGCTGTCTTCCTTGGCAGTGGGTTTCCAGGAAGTCAGAAGCCTAGTGGAGCTTCAGTTCCTCCATCAGTGTGAAGGTGCTCCCTCAGTTCCTCCATCAATGTGAAGATGCTCCCTCAGTTCCTCCATCAGTGAGAAGGTGCTCCCTCAGTTCCTCCATCAGTGAGAAGGTACTCCCTCACTTCCTCCATCAGTGAGAAGGTGCTCCCTCAGTTCCTCCATCAGTGTGAAAGTGCTCCCTCAGTTCCTCCATCAGTGAGAAGGTGCTCCCTCAGTTCCTCCATCAGTGAGAAGGTGCTCCCTCAGTTCCTCCATCAGTGTGAAGGTGCTCCCTCAGTTCCTCCATCAGTGAGAAGGTGCTCCCTCAGTTCCTCCATCAGTGTGAAGGTGCTCCCTCAGTTCCTCCATCAGTGTGAAGGTGCTCCCTCAGTTCCTCCATCAATGTGAAGGTGCTCCCTCAGTTCTTCCATCAGTGTGAAGGTGCTCCCTCAGTTCCTCCATCAATGTGAAGGTGCTCCCTCAGTTCCTCCATCAGTGAGAAGGTGCTCCCTCAGTTCCTCCATCAGTGAGAAGGTGCTTCCTCAGTTCCTCCATCAGTGTGAAGGTGCTCCCTCAGTTCCTCCATCAGTGTGAAGGTGCGCCCTCAGTTCCTCCATCAGTGTGAAGGTGCTCCCTCAGTTCCTCCATCAGTGTGAAGGTGCTCCCTCAGTTCCTCCATCAGTGTGAAGATGCTCCCTCAGTTCTTCCATCAGTGTGAAGGTGCGCCCTCAGTTCCTCCATCAGTGAGAAGGTGCTCCCTCAGTTCCTCCATCAGTGTGAAGGTGCGCCCTCAGTTCCTCCATCAGTATGAAGATGTTCCTGACCTCAGGATTCAAGGCCGAGCTTACTGAGTTCCAGGTGGCCGGTGGAACAGATGGCCAGTGATTAACTCCAGTTATGAGCTTGGAGTGTGATCTAACAAGTTCACACAGCTCTTGAATTATGAGCTGACATTCAAACCCGGGGCTGGCTCAAAGCTCAAAGCCATTGCAGGTGTCCAGGTATTAATGAGTGATTAGGTCTGAAATTGGCTCCTACACCAGAACCTTGGACAGCAGCCAGCCAGCACCGTCTCCTCCTGGAAGCATTTACAATTCTAGAGGGGACCTATGCCTCCACACATGGCTTATGCTGGAAGCGCTACATCAGTATCCAGCACCTCCTCCTGCCAGCTCCCCAAGGCCCTCTTAGGCCAGAGCAAAGGAGGCCACGCCAGAAATTCACTGATCAAGATTCTGCACACCACAGGGATGACAGGTGGAGAACTGGAATCAGAACCCAGCCGATCCCCAGAGACACTGCATGCCTTCCCCAGTCAGGCTCTGCAAAGACAGATGACAAGAAATGAATTTGGCCCTACCTCCTACGGAAGAGCTATAAGAAGTTGGGAGGACAGACGGAGAAAGATAAGCCAGCATCTCCTCATCTCTGACCTCCAGCTGGCCCTCCCCAGCATCTCCTCTCCGACCTCTGGTTCACTTTATATCCAAGCATTACACTCTCTCTGACCTCTGGTCTATCCCTATATCACCCCAATTCTCTTGCCTCACTCTAGCATTCTTATGACCATGCTCAGCTCCCTATAGCATCCAATAAATCTCTCCGTCTCAAATGCCTTTACTTAGCCTTCCTTCATAAGTCCTCTTTACCTTATCAGATAATATTCATACAATTTTTAGAGGTTGAGCTGTGGGCATCTTTTATGTGTCATGGTTCTGTCCTCCAGGAACCCTAACTGTATATAGACTTACAGTGACTCACATGTCAGAGATGAACGATATTCTGAACAGTACAAGGGTTTGGGATACAGTGTGTTTTGATGGGTTCCTGTGTTGGAAGTTTGATCTCCAATGAGGTAATATTTGGGCCATGCACTTTCAAGAACTTGGAAGTCTAAAGTCCCCAAGGCTGTGTCCTCCCAGGAATTGGTGCCTCTGATGCGTTTGTTTTTTGTGGTGATGGAAAAAGAACTAGGACCTCATGAAAGCTAGGCAAGTGTTTCAGCATTAAATCCCAAACCCAGCATTCTGAGAGGGGTTTTCATACCAGGAGCAAGTCCATGAATGCCCCCTACTCCAGAATCCTGTTGGAAATGGGGCTGCTTTCTCCCCCATGTGCTCCTGTGACCATCCACCATGACACAGTGCAGCCAAAGGCCCTCTCCAGATCCAATCTCCCACAGGCTCCACACCATTGAGCCTCCAGACCCACTAGCTCAATAAAGGGCTTTACTCTATAAAGTTAGGCATCCTCCAGTGAAAGGAGTGACTGGGGTAAAGTCATTAAAACAAGAGAGACTGCCCATGCATAGCAGCATGGACTTGTCAATCACAGCTACTTGGGAGGCAGGGCCAAGAACACGGAAAGTTCAAGGGTAGCTTGGATTGCACAGCCAGATCCAATCTCAAAGGCAGAACAGGGATTCTAACCATGTTCATCTGATCTTCAACCATATGGTCTGGCCTCCATGTAAGGATGACTAGCCTTGGTTCTCAGCTTCACTGGGTCAGGAATCAACTAAAGGCACACCCTGGATGCACTTGTGAAAGATTTCTTACTTAGGACAATTGAAATAGAAAGACCCACCCAAATGTAAGTGGCAATTTCCACTGGCAGCCCATATATAAGGAGACCAAAGATAAAAGGCTTGGCTTTTTGCCTGTCTACCTTCAAACCATGCTGGCAAGTTCATCTACTTCTGCAAAAGCTCCAGGAATCCCCCAGGACTTCAGTACCAGACTAGGGCTGCTGAGGCATGTAGCCTCATGGACTAAGCAATTACTGGATTCTCAGCCTCATCAATGTGCAGATGGCATTGCTGGACTACTCAGTTTATATTTCATAATTCAATAAAATAAACACTCTTGGCAAAATACATTTATTCTGTGGGTTCTGTTCCTCTAGCAAAATCCTAACAGGTCATTGAAAGAAGACTTTAAGGAAAGAAATTGTGCAATACAGATCAGGCAAGCTGGGGCTGGGCTGCAGAATGCTGAACTCCTCTTTGTATCACTGCCTTCCACAAGTGGGTCTATGAATGCAAAGCTGGAGAAGAACCTAAGTAGCCAGTGTCCCCAAAACAACCCAGGCCACATGCAGCTGCACACCATCAAGGCTCCAAGAACTAGGCCATTTATCTCCAACTCAGTCATTTGAATGTCTGAGGCCCCTGTGAGCCCTGGTCTCCCCACTGGACACAATGGCTGACTACTGGTTCCAATGAGCTAGCCTCTCCCTAAACCATCTCCATGCTACTCCCAGACCCTGGGCTTGCTGTTGCTTTGCTTTGTTTTGTTATGTTATTAGACTATCTTTATAGCACTTCAGGGCCATAGCAGACTGAGGGATGGTACTACACACCCCTGTGCCACCATGCATTATCCCATTATTCACATCTCCTATCAGAGGGCTTCACTGGCTACACTGTTGACCCATGCCCATCACCTGGAGCCTGAAGTGTTGTTGAGAAGCACTTTCTCCAAATTTCTACAGCAGGAAAGGGTAATAAAGTGTCTAGACACAGGCCAGACGAGCCTGCCTCAGCATCCTCTGATGAGACTCACAGTCTACACAGATTCCCCCAGAGGACTAGCCGTGAGACTCCTGGGTCACTGGGCTGCGAAGGAGCAGAAAGGTGCATCATAAAACAGTATGCCATCCTTTTACTTGGGAAAGGGGGGAAATAAAAGCTAGTGTCCCACAAGCAGGTGAAGGCCATTAACCCCTCAAAAGCATGTCTTCCTAATGTCTTCAGGCTCTGGGGCTTGAGAACTAGAAGATGCTGTTGTAGCCAGGGTGCCATCTTCTTCCCCAGCCCCTGCACAGTGTATGGATGTGGAAATGACAAGGGCTCAGTAATAGGCACTTCCTGCTATGCCCTGCCCTGTTTTTCAGCCATGCCGACTCCATTAACCCTGTGAAGACTGCAGTGCAGTGCCCTCTGCGGGATGGGATGTATCAAGTGTTTGCATGCATGTGAAGGCAAGAGGACAACCTCATTTTTTGGTGATGGGTCTCTCACTGAACTAGAACTCACCAATTAAGATATAGTGACTGGCAAGTGACCCCCAAAGACCATCCTGTCCCTGCCACTCTAGCACTGGAGTAAGTAACACCATAACTGGCTTTAAAAAAAAAAACAATGTGGTGGGGGTTAGGTGGTCGTCTGGAGAGATGGTTCAGTGCTTAAAGCACTGCTGCTCTTGTGGAGGACCCAAGTTTGGTTCCCACAACCCACATAAGGCTCACAACTAACCTTAACTCCAGGTCCAGGGGATCTGATGACCTCTTCTGGTCTCAACAAGTAGACACATGCATATGGTGTACATATATACAGGCAAAACACTCATGCTCGTACAATAAGAATAAATCTTTAATTTTTCATTAATTTATTTGAGTATGCATGCATATGCACGTAGATGTCAGACAACAGTTTGCAGTGTCAGTTCTTTCCTTCCCAAATGTGGGCCGCTGGAATCAAACTCAGGTCATTTCAGCTTGGTAGAAAGCACCTCTACCCACTAAGCCATCTGGCGGGCTCACACCAGATTTTTACATGGGTTCAGATCCTCATGCCTGTATGGCAAGCACTTTTACTCACTGCCATCTCTCCAGCCCTGTCCCTGTCTTATAGACAAGGAGGCTGATTCCTGAAGCCAGTGCAAACCAGCCCACTGCAGCCCTTGCAGTTTTATTGTAGCTCCAACCCACAGCCTGAGTACTATTGAGATGAAATTCCATAAGGGGGTTCTGTGCTTCCAATGCCCACAACCAGCCCTCCTCCACCAGGTGAGTGCTGGGACTAATTCTGGTCACAGGTCACAGAAAGCATGGTTCTTAAAGCCTGTTGACTATTATTTGAGTTACTTTTATGTGGCTGTGACAGGGTACTTGACACAACTTGAAAAGGGAAGCAAGGTTTGTCCTGGCTCGTGGTTTCAGACTTGCCAGTTTCACTGTGGTGAGGAGGGCAGCATGGAGCCGTTTATATCCTAGCATACAGGAAACAGAGAAACTAGAAGGAGAATCCAGGCAGGAAATGGGCCCCTAGGACATGCCCCTGAATCTACTGCCTCTGACCAGGCTGCACCTACCTCTCTCTCCCTCCAAATAGTGCCATCATATTACAAAGACAGCAAGAGATGAGCCCACTAGTTAGGTCAGAGTCCTTCTTTCTGTTCTTTGTCCCTTTTTTGTTTGGTTTGGTTTGGTTTTTTTCCACACAGAATTTATCTGTCTTTGAGGCTGGCCTGGAACTCACTCAGTAGTCTAAGCTGACCTAGGACTCGCAGAGATCCATCCACCTGCCTCTGCCTCCCGAGTGCTGGAATTAAAGGCATGCGCCACCACCACCCCGAATTTGTCTCTTTCTTTCTAACAAAAATCAGTCGCATGCAGTACTTCAACTGGTGTGTCTGCAGTCTTGCAAGTTAGACCCCCTTCTGTCCTCCTACTAATGGATTTTGGAGGCTAATTTGAAGGTTCCAGCAAGGGGAGCTTCTCGTCTACCTGAGACAAGACTAGTTTCTTCTGTCAAGGAAGGGCAACCTCTTGACGGAGCGTACAGGATGGTGAGGGAGGAAGGGGACACCTGCCTAGCCAGCCAGATCAGCAGATAAGTCCTGGTAATGAGTGGGATGACAAATGTCTCAGCAGGATCAGCCCCACCTCCAGAGCCTTGTGTTCTAGTCCTCTCTGGAAGACTGGTGGACACCACCAGAGATATGCATAAGTATGCTAGGTATTTTTTTAATCCAGTAAAGTTGACCGGTAAATTTAACCACAATGAGCTTGGGTTATAACCCCTGGTATCTACTATTTCCTGGTAACTGGGCCAACCACCTTCATGCATGGTCTCATTAAAACCACATGCCTTGGGCCATAGGCACCGTTGCTACAACTTCACTCCACAGGATTACAAGATGGGTTGAATGAACTACTATGGGAGCAGTGTTTGGCACATAAGATGCATCACGTATATAATAATTAGTACTGCTTATAAAGCACCTTGTGCCTGGTTATATGTTGGTCCCTGGGCAGCAGGGTCAGGGGACCATGAGCAATAGGCACAGATGCCTCTCCTGTATCCGTTTGTGGACAGTTTCCCAAAGTGGGGTATTGCTGTGGTTTGAATGTGAACTGTCCCCCAAATACTCCCATGACTGAGCACCTGATCCCCAGCCAGTGGCAATCTTTGAAGGCTATGGACCTTTAGAAGATGGACCCTTGCTGGAGGAACTGGGTCAGTTGGGGTGGGCATGGAGGTTTTATAGCCCAGACCCACTTCCTGTTCACTGACTACTTCCTGAGGGTACATACAGTGTGACTAACTGGCCCCTCCTGAAGGTAGATACAGTGTGACCAACTGGCCCCTCCTGGAGGTAGATACAATGTGACCAGCTGGTCCCTACTGGGGTAGATACCATGTGGCAAATGAAATGAACTCTTGTCTCCCAGAACTATGAGCCAAAACAAGCCCTCTGTCTTAAGTAACTTGTGCGTAGTATTTTAGCACTGAAGAGAGATGTTCACTAAAGCAGACACATTCTCAGAGTAGGCTGGAACTGGAGACCATTTACTGATGGTGTGCCTCAATGGATGTGGTGACATCTGACCAACCATGAGACAGCCACTGTCTCTCTGTCTGTCATTGGAGTCCATGTGATTACCCACAAGAAAGAGGTGTCACTTTGAGGCCAGAACACATACCTTCCACAGGTGGGTTACTTACTTTTCTCATTGTTGTGACAGTGTGCCTGATGATAGTAACTTGAGAGAAGGGCTTGTTTGTGCTCAGAGTGCATGAGCATGAAGCGGGAAGTCACAGCCACAGGGAGGAAGCAGAACAAGATGAACACTGGTGCTCAGCTCACTTTCTCCTTTGTATTCAAACCGGGACACCAACACGTGGGATCGAGATGCCCACACTCAGGGTGTATCTCCCCACCTCAGTCAATCCTTCCTGGAATGTCCTCCCAGCCCCTCCCAGAAGCATGTTTCCATGGTGATTCTAAATCCCATCAAGTTGAGGACCAAGACAGACCATTCACTGTGTAACACCAGAATGTCTCCCTTCACCTTCACAGTGAGAGTGTGCCTGGTTCTGAATCGAAACAGAATGGCCCAGGCTGAAATCCAATGACTCATTTCCAGTTACCTCCATGGGAAGAAACAGTGATTTTTTTTTCATGTCAGTAGCAGCAAATAGAGTTCTTCCCAAAGTTATTTTAATAAGGCATGATTTAAACAAAAATATCACACAAATGACCAGGCTCTGGATTTGAGGGGGAAATCATAAAGATGTCTGGGAGCAGACTTTATGAATCTGAAATGGCTGTGCTATGCATAACAATAGCCAGTATTCATTGATGGCTGTCTATCTGTTTATTTGAGAGTTTTTAAACAGACTCTGGATATGTAACCTCCTGTCTCAGTCTCCCAAATACTGGGATTCCATAGTGCCCCACTGTAATTGTTAATACTGATTGTCAACTTGTAGACATGCTTCTAGGCATGCCTGGGAGGGATTATCTCAATTGGGTTCATGAAAGGGAGAAGTCCCACATTAAGAGTGGGCAGCACCATCCCTGGGCTTGGGGACTGGGATGCATACGCAGGAGGAAGAGAGATGAACACCAACCTTCATCTCTCTCTGCTTCCTGTCTTCCCCATCATGGTAAACTGTGCCATTTATCACATTAGTGAGCCAAAATAAGCCCTTTCTCCCTGAAGTCACTTCTTCCCGGGTATTTTGTCACAGCCATGAGAAAAGTAACTGAGATGCCACAATGCCTGGCTCCTACATATTTAACATTACATTAATCATGATTTTCAAAATGTAAGTGTATTTCTACTACAAATAGGATACATTCGGTGAGTGCTCATTCAAGTGAATAAATCAATTTTTAGATCTCTATCATACATGGAAAATCTTATTTTAAGAAAAATGAGTCCTGCTGGGCCTGATGGCACACCAGGGCTTGTAATCCCAGCAACTAAGGCAGGAGGCAAGTTCAAGACCATCCAGGGGAGTTTAGTGAGGCTTTCTCAAAATAAAGAGAGGGAGAAACAGCTCCCATGGCATGTGTAGACCCCGGGGGGGGGGGCAACCTCCAGCGCGCACACACACACACACACACAGTGGATGGCTGGGGTGGGGAGACAGGCAGACAGACAGACAGAAAGATACAGACAGAATATGCATCTATAAAAGTGTTGATGCAGGCAACCCATGCCTAAGCAAAACTAGCCAGTCCCTGTGAGTAGTAGAGGAATGTCTACAATAATACATCACACCTGAAGCCCTAATCACACAAGTAAGATATATAGCTTATGCATTAAGGAGTCACTTTCTTTCTTTCTTTCTTTTAAAGATGTATTTACTTTTAGTTTGTATATAGGTGTTTTACCTGAATTTACTTCTGTGCACTTACATGTGTGCATTTCCCATGGATACCAGAAGAGGTTGCCAGATCCCCTGAAATTGGAATTACAGGGCATTGTGAACTGCCATGTGGGTCCTGAGAATTGAACCCTGGTCCTCTGGAAGAGCAGCAAGTACTCCTCTAAGCCTTCTCTCAGCCCCTGGCCAACTTTTCTGAAATGGCCAGACAGGAAATATGTGAGACCTCCCAGCATCTCTGTCCCAATGACTGACATTGAACATCTTAGCAGCACTAAACTGAGGTCTGAGATGTTACCTGACTTCCAAAGCTTGGTCCCCTGTAGGTGGCAGTACTCAGAGATGGCAGAACCTGGTGAAAGCAGAAGTGTACCCTACAGTGGTAAGAGATAGTGACTTTGGTAACCCCCCCCCCCGCATGCTTTCCTTTTCCTTCCTTTCCTCTTTCCCTCTCTTCCTCCTTGTTAGCCACAATGAAGTAAGCAGTGTATCACCACATACCCTCTACTATGTTGTCTTGCTTTGCCAAGACCTACACCAATGGGCTCAAATGACACCTCTAAAACCACGAGCCAAAATAAGTCTTTTCTCCTCTTACATTATTTTTCTCTGGTGTTTTATCACAGCATAAGCATGTGTGTGGCATAGCAGCTAGAAATGAACAAGCCTGGACAAGCTTCAAAGAGACCTTGAGATGTTCACTCATAAACTCAGGATGTCCCAGGGGGAGAAGGGGAGCCCATGAATTCTTCCAGGGCTTCTGCTTGAGAATACCTGGGGGAGAAAGGAAAATTCACTGATGAAGCAAATACTGTATGGTATCTAAAGGTCCATGTTTTGATCCCAGGTTTCCATAGCAAAATCCACTGGGCTGGGTGGGGATGGGCTTTGGGATGGATAGCATGTTTGAAACAGATACAGAGATGGATTTAGAGAAAAGGTCTTTAATGGCAACAGTAACAGCTAGACAAAGAAAACTCATGATCTTGAAAGCCAGTGGGGACTGGGCTCCAAATTAATACATGATCTGTACTCTAATGACTTGGGCACCTGTCATTATTCCCCAACAGGGGAATAGAGAGATTCATGTGTGACTACAATTCATGGAGCCTCAGACCCCAGGCAGTAGGGGGTTGGGCTCACTTTCCCAACCTGCCCCTGGAACAGCAAAGATGGCATTTGGGTCCCACTGCAGTGTTGGTTTAGAGCCTGAAGGATGGGGGCGCTCTAACTGACAGAAAATTTGGGCTACTTCAAGCTACATCCTTTGCTTAGTTCTAAAAGAGCAACCCAAACAGGTGGGTGCTGTTTGTCTGCTTTATGGCTGAGGAAAGAGGCTCTGAGACATCAGTAACCTGCCTAAGCCATGCACTTTTAGGAACGAGTCCCAGACTCCAAATACAGGGCTTTGTGTTTCCACCCTGCTGACTCGTTAGGCGTGTGAAAAGTCCATTCCTGGTGCCCGCTGCAACCCAGCACTCCAACCTCCTTCACTTAGCCCCTTAATCTGTGAGGAGGACAAGTCAATAATGCAAGTCCTGGTTGCCCTAGTCCCACCTCCCTGCCAGCCCCACTGCCCCTGTCTCCCTGCCCCCCTCCCTTGTGGTCTGTCCCTGCCCCCTCTCCTCTAAGCCCATTTTCTGCTTTCCCCCATGGCACTCAGCCCTGCTGTCTGGAACATATTTTCCCAATTGAGCGACAAGAAATCGAAATTTTTGTTTTCGCTCTAGCTACCCTTTCTCACCCGTGGCTAAAATCCTCACACAGAACAGTAATATCCAGAACAATTTGGAAACCAAGTTAGGAGCTTGGCCTCCCCCGGTCAGTATCTACTAAATCTGCACCTTGAACCAGAGGCTGGCTTTGGTCTGGCTAGGGGCAATAGGCATAAGAAGGGGCTAGGGTTGGGCGCCTGGGGATCAGAGCTTCCCAGCACCCCTTCCCCACCCCAAGCAAGTGAGCCTCAGATTCCTGATCTTCAAAACAGAGGCCTTCGGGGAGTGGGGATAAGGGGAGCCAAACCCCCTTAGAACACACGGGGGCTGAGCTTGGAGCCCATTCCCTAAGCAGAGTTCTGGAAGCTAACCCTGGCAGATGCCACCCTCCTGGCACGCCTGCCGCCCTGCATCAACTGGATTTGCCTTACAAAATGTTCCCAAGATGAAAGGAGCTGCTGGCCAGCCAGACAATCAAAGCTTCTTTGGGGCCTGAAGTTCCTAGCCTATCGCTGGCTGGAAAAGAGAAAATGAGAGGTGGAGAGAGGGGAGGAAATGGCAAAAGATCACAGAGCAGGTTGAGCCTCAGTACAGCACCCCCTCCAGCTCTCTAACTTGTTCACACGCAGGAGGAGTGGGAGGCGTGGCGTTAGCCTGTCCATCCCTCCAGTGTAGGGAAGCTGGCACTCGGCAGTTCTCAGATCTCACCCCTTGACTTCCTTCTGCTGCCCAGAGTCTTTCTTGGACATGTTTTATTCCTTTCTCCACCCTGAAGTCTGCTTCCCAACCACCAAGTCAGTCAGTTTTACCCCTGGTGCAGTCTGTGCCTGGCTGTTCCCTATACAGGGCAACTGTGAAACCTAAGGTACACTGGGCAACCGCAGCGGCTGCGGCTTCTTCAAGGATTCAGCCCCTGGGAGGCTTCCCATGCCCTGGTAGATGGCCTAACCCCATGTGTATAGATTCAGTGGGTTGCAAGGACTGGGAAAGGGAGAGGGAGAGAGGCAGATCGAAGAGCACCTGTGGAGCTGAGAGGGAAACATAGAGGAATAAGGGAGGAATTGTATGGGAGGGAACAGAAGACAAATTTCATCAAAGCACATTGTGTGCACCTATGAAATTCTCTAACAGTATAAAAGTATAAAAAGAGAAAGGAATGAGAAAGCATCTCGGAGGCAGTCCATCATCACCACACTGTGGCCATGGATGCTTGCTATCCATCACGATGCCATCTAACTGGGTATCAGGAGCAGGCTGTACACAGAATCTCAAGGTGCCACTACAAGGTGGACATGGGGTTCAAAGAACAGCATAGTGGACTGGGACACTGGTGGGCTAAGGTAAAGAATCCTTCATGGTGCAGGAACAGTGGCTACACAACTACAGTGCTTGGGTCCCCAGAAACCACATCAGTGCTGGGTGAACATAGGGGCCTGCCTGGAATCCCAGTCTCAGAAGATAGGGCTTCTTCCCCAGAGCGAGCTGGGTAGTGAGACTACACATACCAAAACTCTCTGGGTTTGATTGAGAGACCCTGCCTCTCAAAGGGTGGTGGAAGAGAATTCCATCAACAACCCCAGGTCTCCATAGTTACATACATGCATGCCACACATGTAAAACATGCATATACACACATGCCTATCACACAAATGGAAACAGGGAAACAAATAAGTGTTTTTATTGGGTGATACAAGTAAGGAGTTTATGACTCCTAGAAACAGGCCTTGCAAACAGAAGAACCCTAAGTGAAAAGAGTTGCAGGTAAGGCAAGGACACATCCAGCTCCACTGCTACACAGGTCCAGAGGCAGGGCGATGACTGACAAGTTGTATAAGTTATATACTAACTAGACCCATTGTTCTGCGGAATGTCCTACATGCCCCTTACCTAGAAATGCTTTGGGGACTTTGCAAACACCAGCTGGAGCCCAACCCACAAAGAACACCATGCCTATTAGCCTATAAGTTGGCAATGTCAACCAGTCTTGGACCCATGAGTCTCTCAGAACTTTGGGAATGGAATGGGTTTGTACTCTGCTTCACTTGCAAGAGCTGAACAGTGTTTAGAATGTTGCAAGGCCTATGTTACCCCCTAGCTCACAGGGAGGAAACCTTAACTACAGTACTTTTACTCTTCAAAGGGTCAACACAGCCTGACATGGTGGAAAGAGCAGCTCACACAGAGTCTGCCTAGCACCCATCAGATTTTTTGAATAAGTGTAATTGCACTGTGGCCATTCCATGAAACACCATACGGCAATGAAAAAGAGTGACGCTCACGGGCAGAGCACAGGAATTGGACAGTCCCATAAATGTGAAACAAAAAGCTTCAAACATGAAAAAATATGCCCAGTACGATTCTTATTAAGTTTAAAATAAGCAAAACTAAGCTATGCTGGGAGGAGAATGCATACACAATAATACCATGAAAACCAGCCAACAACTAAGGACCTCAGAAGGAAGGATGGTGAGTTTCTGTAAAGAAGGACATGGGAAGCTGTCTCTATGTGCTTCTGCTGCATGGTCTTGTCCTCTCCATCTGCTTCTGTGTTCTAGTTCAACTCAGTGTTTATGTATGGGTGTTTGCTCCTATTTTCAACAGGCATTAGTTGAAGGCTCCATGGAGAAGTTAGTTGTTGATCTCACTCTCCGGGAAGGGCATTTATGATAGCCTTTCCACGGAAGCTGAGATTGTTAGTTGGGAGCAGTCTTGTAGTTCCCTCGACCTTTCTTTGTGTTCAATTTTATCTTCAAACCAATTGGGAAGCCAGCAGGGGACTGACTCAGGCCCCCCTGAATATGGGTCTCAGCCAGAAGGACTGAGCAGTCTAAGAGACCTCAGATAGTGGAGCCAGGATGCATCCCATGGAGGGATAACTGCCTTAATCTAGAGACAGGAGAGAAGCCCTAGTTCCTACTTCACATGACCTGTCAGATCTACATGACCCCAACTGGATGGCATTCCCCTACATATGGAATTAGGGTGGGGGGAGGGGAGGGGAGGGTGTTTAGAGTGCATGTGAGAGGGCAGAGAGGGTAAAGGGAGAGAAGGAGGGCTGGGGGGAGGGAGGGAGGGAGGGAGAGGGAACTGGGATGGGATCGAAATGTAAAATAATAAATTAAATTTAAAAAAATGCTTTGACTCCAAAATTTAAGTTGAAGGACAAGTTACTGGGGAAAAGGATTTCTATTTTTGTTTCCACAGAAAATGAAAAGATGTGGATTCCTTCCAGACTAATGTGGTTTGATCACGCCAGACCGCCTGAAACAGAGTACAAGCTAATCCTACATTCAAAACAGCTGGACAAAACAGCCCTACAGATTACAGCCAGGATATCTGAATCTTCTTCGAATCCCCCCAAGACAGCGCCCCTTACCAGCAGGAAGTAGTTTGGAAAGAACAACGCCCAAATTCCCAAATATTGTGTATAAATGTTTGTTTTCATTTAATTGGACTTTGTTATATAAAATTAAATAAAATAAAAAAAAGAAAAAGAAAAAAAAAGAAGGACATGGGAATAAACAGAGCCTCTTGAATGGGTTGTCAATTAGAGGGGTGTTTATTTTACAGCTATCATACCTGCATGCTGTCTGTAACTTTATTATTATTATTTATTTATTGTTGTTGTTGTATTGTGCTTTACAGAGACATGATCTTGTTGTGTAGCCCAGGCTGACCTGGCACTTGCTGTGTAGTCTATGCTGGTCTGGAACTCACAGGCCATTGCTGTCTTTCATGATAGAAATGTGTTCAAACTGTCATTAGGTACCTATAAATTAAAACATCAATGAAATAGCACTACCTACCTTTAGTGTGGGAATAATGTTGGGGAATATTATATTGAGGTGTGTTACTTTTTTTAAGTTGCATTTGTTTAACTCAGTGAAGCTGTGTTACTATGCCTGTCTAAAACAGCTGATGGTCTAATAAAGAGCTAAAAGGCCAATACTGAGGGAGGGAGAGAAATAGGCAGAACTGCAGGCAGAGAGAACAAATATGAGGAGAAATCTGGGGAAAGAGGAGATCTGAGAATGAGGCGGAAAGGAGGAAGACTTCAGGGGCAGCCACACAGCCACACATGGACTAAGAAGGAAAGGAAAGGTATACAGGGATAGAGAAAGATAAAAGTTCCAAGGCCAAAAATAGATGGGATAATTTAAGTTAAGAAAAGCTGGCAAGAAACCAGCAAAGCTAAGGCCAGGCATTTATAACTAAAAATAAACCTCCATGTATGATTTATTTTGGAGCTGGGTGGTGACCCCCCCCAAAAAAAGCCAAGCATCCAAAGAGCCAAAAGAGTAAACCATTGCATAACAAATGAGAAATGGTACAACTGTGTAATTTAGAAAGCAGCACAAGAAAGAAAGATGCCATGTGACAGAACTCACGTGGAGGGTTCCCCCCCCTATTAGGGGAAAGGGGCAGGGAAGGGGGAGACTGAGCAAAGAAAGGCAGAGGGGTGGGGGAGACAGACAGGCAGAGAAGGAGAAAGTGAGAGGAAAAGGGAGAGGGAAAGGGAAAGAGGGGAAGAGGAGAGGGGAGAGGAGAGAGGAGAAGAGACAGAGAGAGACAGAGACAGAGAGAGAGAGAGCAGAGATGGCAGAGCCTTTTAAAAGGGAACACAGTGACTGTGCACAGGTGCTGCTCTTAGTGGCTGCAGCTGAGAACATACCCTGTCAGAACCTCAACAGCAGGACAGTACAAAAGCCTGAATACTAACTATTGCTGTTAAATAAGAATCAGGATAAACAAATAGGCCGAATAGATGTTTATTCAGGGAGAAATAACTTACAACCTAGACAGATGAACACCAGCAGGTTCCACCGGATGCTCTCCTGTCTGAGTCCCGCCACCAAGAGAGCCTTTCCCCCTGCTCTTCCTCAGACCTCCTTCCACCAGTCACTTCCGCCCATGGCTCCACCCCCCAATGGGCGTGGTCAGTGCCACAGAAGGACTATCTCACTACAATTCCACTTTCAGTCTAAAAAAAAGATTTAGGCTTAATACAAAACTATATACAAAACAGTGAATAACAACTGTGCTCTAAGAAAAGGAAAATCGAGAACAAAATGACCTACATATCTAGTCCTAGGGTGAAGGCATAACGGAGTTTACAATAGAGTTGTCCTAAGCTGGAAAACATAAGTCTAGTACCTAATATATCTAACTAGGAAGAGAGAATAATAGTTGTGATAGTTTAATCTTCAACCTCATCAAGACCTGAGAAGGAAAATAATGATACTAGGGTAGACAGGAAGTGTGGATGGGCAACTTCCAAAAGGTGCAGCGAGGACAGAAACAGCAAGCCACCTGGACAGTCACCCTAGGTCTCACAGCAACGTTGGTACACCCAGTTTTGGTTAAGGCCAAGAGAACTTGACAGAGCACAACAACAGGGAGGTAGAAAGGCTGTCTAACCCTGACTTGGCAAGGTCCAGCAGTCTTCTATATTTGTCTGCTGCAAGCACATAGGACTGCATGTCCAAATCAGTGGTCAAGGTGGGGGCAATTCTTTGCCCAACAGGCCATTAGCTGAGACAAGAATGAACTCCAGCAGGAGCAACAATAGTGTCCAACATATTTTCGGGAAAGTGCACAGTGCTGTCAGGAGCAACAGTGTCTCATGTCAACGGAGTACTAATATTAAAACATTTAAATGCCATGTTCTGCATGTCTATGAAGTGATTGAAGATTAAGCATCTATATCTGACTAATCTCAAAGGTACAGGAAACATGAGTGAAGATAATCTGTAATACTCAGGAACTTAGTTAAAAAACTGATTAAAACTTCCCTGAGTAACACAGGAACAAATACTTAAACAATATAACTATATACATACATATAAATCCCTAAAATAGAGGTAGAGTAGAAATGTCAAGACAAGAGGTAGAACTCTAAAGGGCAGCATGATAAATATCCCAAATTGTATCAATATACAAAATGTCTTGAATACAAGAAAAGTATACATACATAGAATATGGCAAGAATAAATGTGCTTAAATTGTATTAATATATGAAATGTCTTGAACATAAGTAAAAGTATACATACATAGAATATGGTAAAAATATTGTGCATAAAACATCATAAGTGGAAAGATTTCACACAATATAACAAAATATAAACTTAATTTTACATAGCTTACCACAAATAAGAATATATAACAATGTAAGCTGTAAAATACTATCTCATTCTTACTCAAATTCACAAGAAAATAGGCTAATCTACCTATATCCTATCTAAACCATACCTTTCCCAACCATTCCCTATTCCTGTCTAAAAGATAAACCCGAGTGTAAGCATCACCTTCCATACCCAACCCTAAATAACTAAAACCAATCCAAAGAAGATGACTATTATCCCAAAATTCCAAGTGTAGGGAAAGGGGGTGTTATTATCTTAAGGTTACTTCCTGCTGAAATGGGACGATGATTGCTCCAATGGATCCTGTAGGAAGAAAATTTTTAGCAACCAAATTTCTCAACAGATGGGAGATATCATTATGTAAATATGTTTCTCATACTGGTTTAACGAATAAAGCACTATTGGCCAATAGGAAACTAGTAACGGGCCAACAGAATTATATCAAATACAGAGTCTCAGTGTGTTATTTGGGGCTGGCGCGGTGGCAGGACAAGACCGGCGGCAGGCGGAAAAACCTTACTCCTTACAACTAACAACTACTTTGGGAGAAGAGTTGATTTCTTACAAAATTACATACTCTTTCCATGTGACCTACAGTTGTGATCCTTGATTTTCACCCAAATGAACTGGATGTTTCCACAAAGTTAGCACAGCATTTTATAGCAGGTTTTTTTCATAATAACCAAAACCTTAAAGAAAGCAAAATGTTCTTCAGTGATGAATTAATAAAATGGTGATTTTCCAAATAATGGAAAATTATTCAGCACTGAAAAAGATGGGCTACAAAGCCATGAAAGAAAGTCAGATACACATGGGGCTAAGTGAAAGAAGCCAGCCTTCAAAGGTTATGGGTTGCATGGTTCCTACTATAGGATAAACTGGAAAAGGTAAAACTTTGTGTTAAAAGTTCATGGGTTAGGGCAAGGCAGAAATAACTAGGCAGAGCCAGGAGGACTTTCAGAGCAGTGATACTATGACCTATGATATCATAATGGTAGACACATGTTCTCACACATGTTCCAAACCCTCAGAAACACATCACCAAGACAGAATCCTAGTGTAAACCATGGACTTGGAGTGACAACAGCGTGTCAGGCAGCTTCGTTGTGCCTGGGATGGGTTGGGATGAGCATCACTGCTGGGATAGGCAGAAGCTCTGGAGTAAGGGGGAATAGCTATCTTTTCTGTTTTCAGTGAACCTAAAACTGCCCTTAAGGTGAAGTTTGATAGACTGGCTTGATAACCTAGAGTAAAGTTCTTGCCATGAAGCATGAGAACCTGAGTCCAATACCCAGAATCAACATGCCCAGAGGTTTATCTTCATGGTGATTCTAGATCCTGTCAAGTTGACAATATTACCCATCATAGGCAATGACTGTTGGATAAGCTGGAGCATTTGCCAGTCCATCATGACACTCCTCCCCATCTCTGCATCCATGGGTGATGTGCCCCAGCTGAAAATGATCAAAGCTATGCACAATGTTCCAGCAACATTTGTAAACTCCCCTGGGACCTGGGGTAACCCAGGAAGGAGAGAGAAGCTGGCTGGTAACAATTGGAAGTGGATAGTATTCTCCCAAAGCCAGACTCCAGAAGGAACAGGTGGCTTCTCCTCATTTCTCAAGGGAACACACTGATCCAAGTGTCAATAAATGGCTAACACCTCTCCTTCCCACAAAGCTAGTCTTCTCAGAAGCCCTCTCTTCCCAGAGGCCTCCAAGCCAGCAGTGCCCCCAGTGGTACTCAGTAGTATCTCCAAGGTCTTTTTCCTTCTTCAGGCCATGGTACTGTACTTGATTTTGCAGCATAGACCATAGGAACAGGATAGCATGTGTGTGCATATACCTGTGAATGTGGAGGCACAGGCTGACATCAGGCGTCCTCCTCAATCACTCTTCACTCATGTGCGTGCATGCGTGTGTGTGTGTGTGTGTGTGTGTGTGTGTGTGTGTGTGTGTTTCTGCATAATGTATATGTGTGCAGGTGGAAGTGCATACAGAGATTAGAAGAGGGTGCCAAATCCACTGGAGCTAGAGTTACAGGCAATTTGTAGACAAAATATGGCTGATGGGAACTGAACTCTGGCCTCTGAAAGATCAATCAGCAAGTGCTATTAGCTACTGAGCCATCTCTTGGGCTCCTTCACTTTTTTTTTTTTTTTTTTTTTTTTTTTTTTGAGTCAAGGTCTCTTGCTGAGCCTGGAACTCATCTATTCAGCTATACCAGCTGGCCAATAAACTCCCTAGTATGGGGATCGCAGGCTCACCAGCATGCCTGGCTTTTTATGTTGGTGCTAGGGGTGGAATTCTGGTTCTTGTGCAAACACTTCACCCCTGTCCTCATTCTGTGGAAACCCTGGCTCTGCTCATTCTTCTATCTACTCACTGAGTCTTCCCTCCCATTTTCAAAAGTTTCCTTTTCAGTATCATATCCCCCAAGAACTCATGTGTTCTGTCTTCTAACTTAAGAAACACTTGCACAGCATAGCCACTTGGAAAATGGGCACTGGGTGATACTGAACACATTCACAACACAGTGCAGCTGTCCCTTCCACCTTGATGTCCCTGAGGGGGATCGGCTCCACCAAGCAATCACCCATTCTTACCACTAGCCTGCTTATTTCTCTAAGAAGTTTTGCCTCTTCTAGACACTTCCTATAAACAGAATCCTACACCGTGTGACTGTTGTACCTGGCTCCTTTCACTCAGCAAATTGTTTTCAAGATTATGGTAATGTGCATCAAGGTTCCATTCATTTTTACAGCCAAACACTATTTGACAATATCTTACTTTGCCTTCTATTGCTGTGACAAAACACTGACCAAAACCAACGGGTGAGGAAAGTGTTTATTTGTCTTATAGCTTATGGACCATCATTGAAGGAAGCCAAGGCAGGACCTCAAGTCAGGAATTCAGAGGTGGAAACTGAAACAGAGACCATGAAGGAAAGCAGCTTACCAGCTTGTTCTCCTTGGCTTGCTCAGCCTGCTTTCTTAAGATGATAGATAGATGGTTGATTGATAGATAGATGATAGACAGACAGACAGACAGATAATAGAATGTTTTGCCTGCCTGTATGTGCGCCATGAGCTTGCAGTGCCTATTGAGGCCAGAAGAGGGCATCAGATCCCATGAAGTGGAGTTAGCACCACAGGTTCTTGAGTCCCCTGTAAGAGCATCCACTGTTCTTCACCAGGCAGCAATCTCTCCAGCTATTCAGCCTGCTTTCTTATATAACTTAGGACTATCTGCCCATGGGTGGCACCACCCCTAGTGAACTGGACCCTCCCACATCAATCATTAGTCAAGAAATGTCCCACAGATGTGCCTACAAGCCAGTCATATAGAGACATTTTCTCAACTAAGGGTCCTTCTTCCCAGGTGACTCTAGCTTGTGTCAAGTTGACACAAAAATTAACCAGCACATGTGGTATGGATCATTGACTGTTATTCAGCCTTCTTCAGTTGGTGACATTTGAGTGTCACCAACAGAGTGTCATTTGACATTCCACTCTGAAGAGTAGAATCATAGGTAGTGCCAACGTCTGTGTGCAAGCATTTGTTCACACACTGTTCATACAGATTGCGTTTTGTTCTTTTCTTGTTTTGTCTTTTGAGACAGGGTCTCATGTAGCATTAAACTCCTGATCTTCCTTCCTCAGTCTGCCAAGTGCTGCCACACACCTGGTCTATGCAGTACCAGGGAAAGAATCCAGGGCCTCATACATGCCAGGAAAGCACTCTACCCACTGAGCTACATCCCCAATCCTGTAACCTTACTTTTTAATAAATGTTTAGCTATATGGTACTGTAACTGGCTTTCTTGGTAGAATAACATGACTCAGTAAAGTGACAAGTGGTACTGCAGGCTACCCTATGCAATGAAGAGACACATGGCTGTGATCTCTGTGTGCTCTGTGTCATTCACTCTCAGATATACATCAAAGTAGAAGTTGCTTTCTGGATGCAAGAAACTATAAGATGGGGCCTAAAAAGAAGCAACTACCCAAATGTCTACTCGTGAAAAAAATCTCTACAACCAGGCATGGAAGAAATTATGGAGTTCATGAATGGTTGAACAGGGGCTTTGAATCCATGTCTACATCTGAAGGTGAAACTTCTCACTTCTCTATGTGTAAACAGGGGCAGGGTAACAACCCTTGTACAATTAAAATAGCTGCAGGAAGTGACTCACAAAACTACAACCACCTGTCTTCAGTAGTTCTGGAGACAAGCTTACTCTCCTAGAAGGTAGTGGCTCCGGGGGCTGACAGAAAGTGGATAGTTTTCAGAAAGGTCACTGCAGAATAACACCAATCACCTGGTATCAATAGAAACCAAAAGCTGATTTCCACCTCTCATCTACCCGTCAGTCTATGCCGTCCCTCTGCTGCAGGCATGATCTGTCTGTCCAGATGGTGGGAGGAAGGGGCAGTCCAGCATCTGAGTATGTCTTTTAACTCTTGCATTGACAAGCCTGAGGAAGCTGCTTAGAGGAAAAGAAGTCCCTTGGGGCTAAGAAAGAACCAGGTCTCCAAGGCCTGCCCCAGTGCTTGGACATGTCAGAGCCTGGAGTCCACATCCAAGCTCTGCAGCTTGCTAGTGAGGACTGAGCAAGACACCACTTGTGCCTCAGAAGTTTGTGAGCACAGAATAACTCAGGGGCCACTGAGATGGCCTATGAGGTACAAGTGCTTACTGTAAAGCCTGATAACCTGAGTTATAAGAGAACTCCCAAAAGTTGTTCTCTGGTCTCATGTACACACACACACACACACACACACACACACACACACACACACACACCACGCACGCATGCACTGAAGAAAGGAAGTTGGGAAGGAAGTGAGGGGGTCTAAAGGACTGACTCAGGAGTTAAGGTCACAGATCTGTGGACTCCTTATATCCCAGGGAAATTGTTACTTTTTAAGTTGAGATCTGAGGATATCTTTGAGAGATGAATGCTGAATGCTTTCAACTGACTCTCCGGTAAATGCCTCAAAGAAATCATAAGATACAAATGACAATGCTGTCCCCAGATCTTTCTGTGTTGAGACAGATGCCCTGCAGATGAGCTATACCATGTGGCAGCCATCAACCACCAGCCCACAGGTGGCCACTGAGTCCTAACATGAGACTGCTTCATGACAATGGAACTGAGTTCTTTGTTACACTACATTTTGACTCCTTCTAGCTGAAATGCACAGATTATCTATGGCTTGCAGCCTCTTACTGGACTGCACATCTCTGAGGATGTCATTTCTTCCTCATGAATGGCTCATGCAAAATGAGAACAAGTATGCTCACATAATGGGAAGCATACGAAGCATGTTGCGCTTCCAGGTGTTAGAGTACAGATGTTAGCATTAGTACTGCCTGATTGGTTTATTCTGAAAATTAAATGAATTTGAAGACAAATTTCACTGAACTAAATGGTGTTTGACATCTGGTAAACATCACACAGGACATGTCTTTTGTCTACTCAGTTGAAATTATATTCTTACTAGGTGTAGGCACATGCCTTTAACTCCAACACTTGGGAGGCAGAGGAAGATGGATCTCTATGAGTTTGAGGCCAGCCTGGTCTACAGAAGGACAGTCAGGGCTGTTACACATAAAAACCCTGTCTCAAAAACAAAAAATGAAGGAAGGAAGGAAGGAAGGAAGGAAGGAAGGAAGGAAGGAAGGAAGGAATTCTACTCTTATAAACAGATGGCTTGAATCATAACTGCCTCCCCTGTGGTCCCACGAGAGCAGGTGGTTGTCAGTGTTACCCTGTATGGCACTGCCAGAGTGTAACATGGAGCTCCCAACAGAAGTGATTGTCCAGTGAGGAATTAACTGCCAGATGGATGGTGTTAACCAATCTCAGAGCTGCTTGCTCAATGGATTGGGAGTCTTAGTTGGACCCTTCACGTGAAAAGGACTAAATGGGTTTGCAGTGGGTGTGCCTAAGAGCAACAGAAAAGCTTTAACCGTGTCTTATACACATGGTCACCTCACTTAAAAGCCTAGAGGTGACAGGCTGAGTGAAGTCCTTGGGAACCTTCCAGCTGATTTGCTATGTCATCCCTCAGGTGGGGCCTTTAAGGCACAAGAGAGTAGACATGATAAATTGTGGAATTGTTTTTAAAAGGAAATCTTAAAAACCAAGCATGGTGGCACACACCTATAATCTTAGCACTTAGGAGGTAGAAACAAGAAAATTGGGAGTTCAAGGTCATCTTCAGCTACATAGCAAGTTCAAAGTTAACCTGAGTTATGTGACATCCTGGAAAACAAAACAAAACAAAACACACCTGGAAGGGCATGGTGGAACACACTTTTAACCCCAGGAATCGGGAGGCAGAGGCAAGGCCATCCCAGTACTACACATCCAGAATAGCCAGGACGGCATGATCCTATCTAAAACAAATAACTTTTTAAAAAAGAAAATATTGTGTGGGTGTGTGGAGAATGGGAGAGCTGGCCCTACTCCTCACCTGACCAGTCAGAGAGCTGGTGCCTGTGGGCATGGGCATAGGAGAATTGGCAGGCTGACCAACTCAGCTATCACCCAGACCCCCATCCAGGCCTTTGATCCACCCCAACACCTTCCCTATGTGTGAGCTGCTGGAGGGCACAAAAGGGCCAGTCATGTAGATTCATAGTCACAGGACCCCCACAGTTCAGGACAACAGCAGGATATCTGAGAGTCTCTATGAGAGTCCAGTATTGCTGGTGTAGCAGAAGCCAGAAACCTTGAACTAGACTAATGATTCACTGAAGAAAAAAGAAAAAGAAAAAAAAAACACCATTCAAAAAATAAAGCTGTTTGGGCAAAAGGTACACAACATGATGACACACCACAGCTCCCAATGCCGCTACAACAAATATGTGATGGAGGAGATGGAGGGGAGGAGTGGTACATGCACAGAAGGCTTTGGTTGATAGAGGATTGGTTTATTATTTATTTTATTTTTGGGGGAAGTTTACAAGGGTGGAGGACAGATATGGAAGGACTGGGAAATTAATGGGATTGGGGTACATGGTGTGAAATTCCCAAAGATTCCATTTTAAAAATCTGTTAGCTCACCTGAAAATCCATACAGGGTATAAGCCCTACAGCTGTGAGGTGTGTGGGAAGTCATTTATCCACACCCCAGACCTGAAGAAGCATGGGAGGGTTCACAGCAACGAAAGACCATTTGCATGTCACATGTGTGACAAAGCCTTCAAACACAAATCTTACCTCAAGGACCATGAAAGGAGACACAGAGGGGGGAGCCTTTCATGTGTGGCTCCTGCACCAAGGCATATGTCAAGGCCTCAGATCTGAAGAGGCATGAGAACAATATGCACAGTGAGAGGAAACAGGCCACCCCCAGTGCCATCCAGAGTGAGACAGAACAGTGCAGGCAGCAGCAATGGCTGCTGAGACAGCAGCAGCTCGAGTATTGCCTGTAGCTAGAGGTGAACACTTGGCCTGGGAGGTCAATGCCAAAGTTGCATTTATCATAGCCTGTCAACACCTTTGACTGCTTCTGTGGCAACTTAAAGTGTTGTGCTGGCTGGAACTAATGCAGAGCTTGCTCCAGTTAGTTAATTTTCAAATTTCTCAAGGCAGTTTTGTTCCTACGTTCTGACCAAATGGGTTTTTTTTATTTGTTTTGTTTTTGTTGTTTTTGTTTTTTGTGGTGTCTAGTATTCATGTTCCCTGTAAATTTCCCTGCCCAGTCTAAAGTGAATGGCTTCTGTTCGTTCTTGATTCCTCTACACTTGTCAAGCAGGTGAGTACGCTGAACAGAGGAACTGAAAAACTTGATTTCTTAATTGTCCCAATATATGTGACTTCCAGTCAAAACAGCAATCTTAGTAACTGGATACAAGAACTTTTTTTTTAAATTTAAATTTAATGTATTATTTTACATGTCGATCCCAGTTCCCTCTCCCTCCCTCCCTTTTACCCTCTCTGCCCCCTCACATGTACCCTGACCACCCTCCCCTCCCATCCCCCCACCCCAATTCCACATGTAGGGTTATGCCATCCAGGTGGGGTCATGTAGATCTGACAGGTCATTTGAAGTAGGGACTAGGACTTCTCTCCGATACAAGAACTTCTTATTGATGCAGAAAACGTTGGCACATGCTGACCCAGGACACTGTATAAATACAAAATCGAGTTTGGAAACATAGAATTGTGTTAGTTTTGTATTTTCCTTTTGTTGATTTTTAAATATCTCTATATATCATTGTTTTTACTGTTTCTGTGGACAGTAAATGGTTGCTTTGCTGGTTTCTTCATCCTTTGATGATGTCCCCTGTATCTAGCCCAAATGCTGCAGGTCACATGTGCTTCAGGATGAGTGAAACCACTGGGATGCTGGTAGGACTGGAATTGAGTTCCTCATTTGTCCAGTGTGGCCACACTCCCTGAGGGTGTCTGTGGAATGAACCAGTAGTGAGATGGAGAAAAATCTCCAATCTGAGACAAGGTTTTCACAAATACAGAAACCCTAAGATTTCCTAGGTCTTCAAATCCTGGCTGATTTCAAAATTGGTTTTGCATTTAAGATCGAAATGAAGACAAGAAACAAGTGATTCTTGAAATGTTTTTGTAGTTGATGGATGATCAGGCTTTGGGGCTGTCTGCAGCACTCCATTTCTCATAAAGGAGATGCTGAAATAAATTTATGACCTTTCAAATGTGTAAATAGTAGTGTTGGTCCTACGTGTTTCAAGGAAAAGGACAGCTGCACTTTTATTTTCTCTTTTCTTTTTCTTTCTTCCTTTTTTCTTTTTCTTTTTCTTTTCACATTGGATTAAAGTACCTTTCATTGTCAACAAACACCAGACTGCCTTAACCAATATTGAAGATCATCAGACCAAACGTTTATGTTTTCCAAGTATGTTTTATCATTGGCTGCAGTTTTCAGTAGATGACTGCCTTTTCATAGCCATAAATCAGAATTATAAACTTTGTTTCAGATCCAGATACTAAATGTGCTTTTAACTATTTCCTTAGGAGTATACTGAAACACTAGAAGAGTTTGAGTTACAGTCTGTGAGAGAGTACTAGACGATTGTTTTAGGGTATGTACAGTTGTAGAAAGTGCCAACTTTTAAAGTTTATATTTGGTTCTTAAGATTCTCTTTTAAAAAAAATTAAAATCACTTAATTAAATGGCTTTCTGTATTACCACCTGTTACTACTATTGTGAAATTTTTTTGTTTTCAGAATTGGTGTACCTGTTGTGCCCAGGATTGTGGGGTGAGGATGCTACCTTTTAGATTTTTTTATTTACTGGTAAAATGTTTTGGTTTAAAATTACTTTTGTCCTGAAAGCTCTTTTTCTGTATTGGAGGCAGTCCTGTGCTGTTGTGCTGTATGGAGGGAGCTGACTGCTGTTCCCAGCCAGTGTTGACCAAAGCAAACATGAAATCAGCTGACATCTATTGATAGCTACCCAACAAACCATATTTTGGGCCTTTATTTTTGTATATAAAAAAGTAACATAGAAAGAATATTGAACTCTCAACTGGCCGGAGCTTGTAATATTAGCTACTTAAGAGGCTGTGATAGCATGGCCACAAGCTCAAGACATAAGACCTTGTGTGGAAATAGAGAAATAGAAGACAGCTGGGACATCATTAGTAGTCAAGCACTTGCCTGGTGTGCACGAGACTGGTTCAAACCCCATTACTAAACCAGAGAATGAGGTAGGGAAAAAATAAGTCAATCCTCCCTTGTACCCTCCACCCTTCCCCACCTCTCAGTGCTGAGGATGGAACTCATGCATGCATGGCAAGCATTCTACCACCAATCTCTAATCTCATCCATCTCCCAAGAGCTACTCCATGACACAGGCTCTCATGTCCCATTATCCCCATTGGTTATGGTTCATGCTAGTAGCAAGGGAAGCTAGGAGATGTAGTTTTAAATTCTGAGGAGGCCTTACCCAGTTATGGAAGAAAGAGAAAAGGGATGTTGTCCATGCCTTATGAAGGAAGTATAATAGAGTGAAGCTGGAATGGTCAACAGGATGGGGGAGTTTAAACTCAAGTCTCAAAATGATCAGAAGCTTAAAAAGATATTAATCGCCTCAAGGTCACACTGACAAGCTGCCCAGACCACCAAATTTTCTCTGCTCAACTATTTAACACATCTGGGCAGTCCAGAGATACCCATCAATGCCAAGTCTACTTTCCACTCTTTCTGCACACCTGTAAACATGTTTGCCTGCCTTCACTCTTTTCTTCCTTCCTTCCTTCTTTCCTTCCCTCCTTCTTTCTCTCCCTCCCTTCTTTTTTCCTTCCTTCCTTCTCTCCCTCCCTCCTTCCTTCCTTCCTTCCTTTCATCTTTGCTGAACAGCTCCTATGTGCCAGGCATCAACCCAGACACTGCAGATGGAGCAGTAATTGATGGACAGGACTCCTGCCCTGCTAGAGCCTACATTCTGATGGGTCAAATAGACCACAAGCACAAGAGCACATTAAACGTTTGTTCAGACTGGGTAGATGTGCTACGGAGAACACCAAAGGGGTAAGGAATACCTAGGTGGGAACATAGCTCTAAGTAGGGTGGTCAGGGAAGGTCTCAGTGCTAAAACAAGGCTGGGAGAAGGTGAAGGACTCAGCAGATGGGTGTCAAGGGATGTAGCTCCTCCGTAAATCCAAAGGAATCACAGGTGACCATGGCTGGGACAGGACAGGTAGTAAGTTCAATGTGCCTGCAGCAGGAAGAGTAGATGAGATTGGGAGGAAGAGGGGGTCTGTTGTAACTTTTGCTTTGAAAGACTCACTTCAGCCTGGGCCAGTGTTGTAGACCTGTAATCCCCAGACCTGGGAGGTAGAGGCATGAAGATCAGGAGTTGAGTTCAAGAACAGCCTCAGCCGGGCTGTGGGGGTGCACACCTTTAATCCCAGCATTTGGGAGGCAGAGACAGGCAGATCTCTGTGAGTTCGAGACCATCCTGGTCTATAAGAGCTAGTTCCAGGACAGTCTCCAAAGCCACAGAGAAACCCTGTCTTGAAGAACAGCCTCTGCTACATAGTGGGTTGGAGACCAGCCTAAGCTAACAAGGCTGTATCACCACCAACAACAACAACTAAAAAATATAATAAACGTTCACTCGGAGTAAACTAGAGCTAGAATTTGATCCCATCACCCAGCTGGATTGGGTTATTTCATAAAACATAGTCTGTTTTCTTTTTTTAAGTTGGGTTTTTTTTCTATTTGTGTTGCTCAGCCACCATATCGACTCTTGCGTTGTAGCAGTTGTAGTCATGAAATTGCTGTTGACTCACTTCTGCTCTGAAAAGACAAATCTTGGCTTAAAAGTAATTACTGAAAGGATGCCAGCTGGGGCTAAGGAAGAGCAAGGGAGTGCTCCTCATGCATGTGCACGCATGTGCTCAGAAAGGAGTGTGCACTTTACATGTGATCCTGTATGAGTGTGCATGTCTATGTGTTCATTGAACCACAGTCTATAGGTGAGCCCAGCTCTCTCTCTCTCTCTCTCTCTCTCTCTCTCTCTCTCTCTCTCTCTCTCTCTCTCTCTCTCTCTCTCTCCCCCATCTGTCTGTCTACAGCATTGTGAGCTGTATTTTCAAAGGCTCCCTGGCTCCCTAGAGAGTTCTCACAATGGATCCAAAGCTCTGACTGATCCTGGCTACCTTTGCAATTGTACTTTTCACAGCTCCTCCCCAGGCTCATTCTGCTCCAGCCAGGCTGACTTCACTGATATACATAGCACAGCCCTGCTCTGGGCCCTTTGCCCGGGCTTTTCCTTCCATCTAGAATGCTCTTCACTAAAGCAGGCATTTGGCTGATTGAGACAGAGGATCATGACTTTGAGGCCAGCCTGGGCTATACCATGAGTTCTGGGATAGCCTGGTCTACTTAGGGAACTCTGTCTCAAAAACAGCCACCATCAGAATGGTCTCTGCTAACACTTTCCCAGCTCTCTCCTTGCTTCTTTCTGTCTCTGCTCCTCCTGACATAACAACCAGGCCTTCCCAGACCACCTGACCTCTCCATTCCCTAACTCTCTAACACGCACTCTGCACTTTTTAAAACATGCCTGCTTATCATCTAGCCCTTCCCCAACAGAAGTTTCACAAGAGCAGGAACCAGAATGTCTTATTCCCTAGTTTAACCTCTTCCCTCCTGCATCACACCTAGAATACATTCTGACACCAGCAAGACTTTGATAAATATTTGCTTAGAAGAAATCTCTCCCATGATCACATTAGTGTGCATCTATCCTGGCAGGGGATAAACGTGTCCTCATCTGCATGCATTGCTATGTCTGCCTGACTCTCAACACCCAAGTGTCTTGGTGTGAGGAGGCATCTACTCAAGACTGAATACAGACATCGGGAAAGTAGCAAAAGGTTGCAGTGGCTTCTGCAAGGGTGGCCAAGGTGGTTTAGGATACCCAATAAACCTGCTGTTTTGTTTTACCAGAAAGATGTGGCCATGATGGTCACTTCATTCTGTGCCAACACTGCCTTGCTTATAGAGAATTCACCCGGCCCTGGGGTATCCATGGGCTCCCTCTGCCTATCTGTTTCCATAATTGTCCACATTTCCTCTTTGAGCCCTGGCTTTCAAGAGCCCTGATAATCTAGGGGGGAAATGCAGCAAACAGACTATTGGAGGACAAATGGAGGCTGTGAGATTCACATTTGACTCTACTACAGTTTGATAAGAAGTGTTCCAAGAGTCTAACACACAGGCTCTGGATCCCTTACCCTCTAATTTGAGCACAAACCTCACTACTTAGTAGTTGAGTGACCCTTCCATCCTGCCATCTTTGCAGGAATGAGGATATTCCAAAGCAATGGTTCTCAATCTTCCTAATGCTGTGTCCCATTAATACACTTCCACACGTGTGGTGACTCTCAACCATAAAATTATTCACGTTGCTACTTTGTAACTGTAATTTTATCACTGTTTGAATCATAATGTAATCTGATATGCGAACCCTGTAAAACATTATCTGATATGTTCACCCCCCACCATCCCCGTCCCCGAAGTTGTGACCCACTGGTTAAGAAGCACTGGTCTAAAGAGCTGCCTGTGTTCCTTCCTCCCTTTGGCTCTCAGAAAATTGAAACCTTAGACACCCCCCAAAAAAAATTTGAATTTCCCCAAGAATCTCAGACTAGGAGAAGATAAAGACTAAAGCCAGAGACCAGCCAACCAGAAGGGGAACTTCTGTTCCAGAAAAAGAGTTACGACATTTCAGAACATCTTGCAAGAGAGACTGGAGCCAAAACAATGATGGTGCAATGGTGGGCAGGACCACACCTTGACCAAGACTGCTTAGCTATGCATAACTCTAGCTCTCTTCTTAAAAATAAGTGTCCCATCAGAGCGCCGAAGATATACTTGGTTAGGTCCTTGGATGTCTTTGTCCCTCTTCCTAATGTGGCCATATTGACTAAAGCTCATGTTTCTGCTTTTGACTGTTACTTGTTTCATTGGCATAGTTCGGACCAGTGGCCAAACCTAGTTTACTGGGGCTCTGGCACCTAGCTCTGGCTCTGACCTTAATGACTGTGGTAACACCTGGAGCAAATTAACTTTTTTTTTTTCTTCTGTGCTAGGTTCTCTAAACCGCTGAGATCCTCGGCCCTATTTAAATTCTTTACCGGAGGGATTCTCAATACCCAAGCGCAGATAGATGTTTCTCTTCCATTCCAGCAGGCCATGTGAGCAACCCAACCAACCACCTGGCTACAGCCACAGCGCTGGGCCAGAGCAGCAGGTGTTGGCTGGAAGCTGCCGCATGCGCATGCGCGATCCGAGGGAGCTTCTACCACGCCTGCGCAGACTGTCTGTCATGGCGGCTTCCTGAGTCCTACGGCGAGGGCTTCGCGTGGGGCGCCAGTCCAGGGTCATGGCTGGTAAGCGCTGGGGAAAGGTAATGGGACCCAGGGGACATCTTGGCTTTGAGAGCCAAGCTTCCACGCCCTTGAAGCCTGAAGCCCAGTTCCGCCCTCAGCCTCAGTTTCCCCTTCTCTAAGGGAACTCTCTCGGCTTCCGTACCGAGTGAGGCCGTCCCACTTGGTGTGGGATTCGGAAGCGGAGGCGGGTCAGTGACTGGCTCTTCAGAGCGCAGCGGCTGGCCCACGAGTCAGTGGCCGGCGGGGAAGGGAGGCGGTCCCGGGAGCGCGCCCTGCGCGCGTGGCCAGCCTTTTCTCGCACCCCTGGGCCATGCGCGCTCCAGCTTCCTGGCTTTCCCTTCTCCGGCTCCTAATTCTCGATTTTTGAGTGGGAATGCCTATCACCGGACAGGGAGGAGGGGAGTCCTTTCAACGCCACCATCCCTGCAGACTTGTTTGGGGAACAACACTGACTGCAGGCCCCTAAAGAAAGAATCTGTGGGAATCCTGCTCCACCATCTTCGAGGAAGCTGAAACACCTGCTAGCTCCCCTAAAGGAATGAGTTGGCTGTCTGCAGCCTGGGTCTGCTTTTTCAGCAGTTCCCAGGAGCCCTCCAGCCCTGGCATTCCCTGGTGGAAACTGCATCTGCTATTCCTAAGCAAAGAAACTGGCCCAAGATCTGTCTTTTATCCACCTTTCCAACATTCTCTTCTATAACCATGATACTAGAGTTTACTTCTGAGCCCTGAAAGGGATGCTCATCTCATTTAACCCTCACACAGGCCCCAAAATAGACAGGAGTGCCACTGTATTTCCAAAATGCTGACTCCCAAGAGAGTCGATTAAAGGGGATTCGCCTAACCGGGGGCTTCCATCTCAGGCCACATTTCCTGGGAATCCTACTTAGTTGAGACTTTTAAGTGAAAGAACTTGACTAGGAGTTAGCAATAAATTTCATTTCCATCTCTATGTAAGACAAATTGGTCTTTGTATGCTTCCCATTTTCAGAAAGTGCAATGAGCATCCACTCTCTTAAGGTATAACTTTTCTTATTCCAGCAAATTGCTCCTTCAATTTATGTTCAACGTTGGCAAAGACAGCAGAAAGGATTGTTTTTGCAAAGTAACAAAACAAACAAACAAACCCAAAGCCAAAACACTCTAGACAGGAGACTTGTCTTGCCTCCAGAATTAGAGGAGCCAGTCAGCCTCAAACCAATAAGTGGGTGGGGCTACGCTGTGTTTCCTCTGCCTGAATCTTGTCTGAGTTTGTTGCCAGTGGTTTTGCTGATGGCTGATACACTTGAACTCTGGCATCAGTTTGCCTGATTTCCAGCCCCTATTCACAGCCTGCTTGTTTTGCTGGCTTGTCATGTTGTGAAGGAAAAAGCAAGCTTGGAGAACAACTTTCTGTGTTGGTATCTTCACCATTCCCTGGCAGTCATTTGTATACAGGAGCTCCAACTGTGGGTAGTTAGAGCATGAAGATGTCTAAATTGTGATAGTAAAATTAAAGTTTTTTCTGACTTCCAGTTTGAAAACATGGAAGTCCCAAAAGATTTGATAGCACACAGCTAGTACGACAGCCAGGTAGGAACTGTTCCTGTAGGCAGCAGTTAAGGTCAGGTTAATACCAAGCTCAGAGCAAAGAAGTTGCTGTTTTACACCTGTTGTGGGTGATTGAAGCAGTCTGCTCATCGATTTACCCCAATCTCCCAACCCCCAGCACTCCTGAATGGTGGGATTATGGCAATAGGTCTAGAGAAGTAAAGTGAGTTTTCCCAAAGTCCATATCTGGGAGATGGGGGCCATGGTTTATGCCCAGCTGCCTAGCTTCAAAGCCCATCGAACTGCCTGCCACTGCAGTACTCTGCAGTAAAGCAGAACAGTTGGTTGGAGGAATCCTTCTTGTTTGCAGACATTGTGCCTTGGATATGGCTTTCTAAATTCTAATTGTGGCATATGGTTCTATAGGAAAATGTTTCTCAGAGATAGAGGGGGAAAGAATTCAGTAGTTAAATGTCATGCAGCTCACTCTTAGTTCAAGGTAAGGACACATAGATGATGATGATAGATAGATAGATAGATAGATTGATTGATTGATTGGATCTCTACTAGATAGGCAGATATATATTATTAGATAGATGGTCTCTATTAAATAGAGGATCTGTACTATTAAGTATATAATCTATTATCAGATAGATAGTCTCTGTTGGTAAAAAATGAAATGGTATTAGGTAAATAGTCTCCATTAGCTAGATGAGCATATATTATTAGATGGTCTTTATTATTGGGAAGATGTTCTTTTATTATATATAGGGTCTCTTATCAAATAGAGACCATTATTAAATAGATGGTCTCTAATATTAGATGATATATATTGTTAGATAGGTAGTCTCTACAATTAGATAATTAGATAGATGGTCTCTATTGTTAAGTAGATGGTCTCTATTGTTAGGAAGATAGTCTCTTATTAGATGGATGTTACCTATTATTAGATAGGGTGACTACACATGACAAAGTGCTAGTTTTCCATCAGTCCAGGCGATGGATATGTGATTGGTTTCTATGCTGTTTCTCCAGCTTTCTTTCTTTCTTTTTTTTTTTTTTTTTTTTTTTTTTTTTTTGTGGCTTTTTTTGAAACAGGGTTTCTCAGTATAGCCTTGGCTGTCCTGAACTCACTGTATAGACCATGCTGGCCTTGAACTCAGAGATCCTTCTGCCTCTGCCTCCCAAGTGCTGGGATTAAAGGTATGCACAACCACCACCTGGCTTCCCAGCTTTCTTGACTGAAAAATGTAGTTAGTAAAGACCTGTCATCCTGCTGAGATCATAAATTAAATTCAAGGCTTATCTGGACTACAGAATAAGTCAAGACCCCCTGTCTCAAAATAGAAACAGGGCTGGGGTTATAGTGCAATGATGGAGAGCTTGCCCAACTGGTTCAAGGCCTTGGGCTCAGTCCTCAGCACCACAGGTGAGAGAAGAGTAGAAAAGGAAGTGTAAAGATTCTTGTCCAGGGAAGAGCTTTCCAGGCTTCCATTGGCCACGTGTTTGGAGCCACTATCCTAAGCACTTGCTCTCTTGCTCTCCCTCTCAGGGGCATCCCCGGAATAACATGGGCCAGCCATGGATGAGATCACCTTCAAAAGTGACACTGTGCTATCTGATGTCCACCTGTACACCCCCAACCAGAGACACCTCATGGTACGGCTGAATGGCATGGGGCAGCCAGGTAAGATAGTCCTTGGGTGAAGCCGCCTGGTGCCTGGTGGAGCCCACTTGATCTCTCCCTTCTTCTCATACTTCTTCTGGGGCTAAAACCTGAATTGATTAGCTGTCGTCTTTTTTGTCACCTTTTTTAAATGGCTAACTTTTATACAGTTAGCCATTGTGTATATTTCTATACAGAAATAGCCATTCTGAAGCTGTGGAGTTTTTCATGGGATTTTATCATTTCACTATCAAATGTTTTCCCTTTCCCCCACTTCCACTAAAACAGACAAACAAAAAGCCCCACAAAAATCTATGATGCAGTTTAAACTAGAACAGCAGCAACAAACTTTATTTTCTTTAGTGAATTAAGTTCCTTTACTTACACTCAGCATGTCACTTAAGTGTCCTTCCTTCACTGAACACACACCTGTGCTCCCCTGAATCCCACAGTCCACATAAGGATGATGCCAGTCCAGTGATTTGTGTGCTGCATATGTCTGTAGGCCCCAGTCACCTTCATCCTGTGCCTGGCTGCTCTGTTCCCTTCCTCCTCAGCTTCCCGTCTTTTTCTTCTGCACAGCCTTGCTGGTTCCTCTTCTATAGCCAAGCATAGCTTTTGAAAATGCAAACCCAGCCATAACACTACCCTGACTTGGATTCCCCATGGATCCCCATGGCTCTAAGTAACATGGGGTCTTCTACTGGGCCTGTGAACGTTACCCAGTGTGCCCAACTTAGTCATCCTTCCCTCCTTGATCTCTATAGCCACCTTTACCTCCATCTGTCCCTCATATTTTGTACTGCTTTCCTCCTCTTCAGCTCCCAACGCCTGGCTGACTTTGTAAGCCCTACAGCCACCTTCCCCAGTCAGTTACTCTGCATTCATTCATTCTTTGGTGTGCTCATTAATACTTGTCCCAATTTGGATAACATATTATAGCAGGCATTGGCAAACTATAGCCTGTAGGGCCAGACCTTGCCCTGCTTTGTTTTTATAAGAAATGTTTTGTTGAAATGCCACCAGACCTGCTTTTATGACTACAAATAGTTGGGTAGTTGCAGCAGACATCATATGGCTCAAATAACTTAGGATATTTGTTTCTTGGCCTGCTGAAGAAGGATTTGCTGGCCCCAGCCTTACATAGTTGCCACTGTGTGTCTGTAATTATCTTGTTTACTTTAGTGTTTCAACACCACAACCCCTAAATATAGGCATCCTAAGATGCTACGTTCTACTTTGTATCTCCAGCACCTAAAGTCGTACTCCCTATAGTCAATGCTCAGTACATGTTTGGTGGGTGGGTGGGTGGGTGGATAAATGAATAGATGGATGGGTAAGATGAATGAGCAGATAAATGGGTAGATGAATAGGTGATGGGTGAGTAGATGGATGAATGAATGGACAAATGGGTAAATGAATAGGTGAAATGAATGAACAGACAAGGTGAGTAGATTAATTGATATATGGATGGCTGGCAGGTAAGTAGACGGGTGGACAGTGGTGGATAGGTGAGATGGGTGAATGGATGGGTGGGTAGATGACTAGATGATAGAAGGATATAGGATAAATGGATGGTTGGATGGACAGATGGGTAGATGAATGGGTACATAAGTAAGATGGATGGATGAGTAGATGAATAGATGGGTGGGTGAGTGGATACTTAAAACTTGATGTGGTATGTGGTATACTATAGGAGCCTGAAGGAGGGTCAGCTTACTGAGCACTAAAAGTTAGAATCTGTCTCAAGAGCTAAGGAAGGCATCCCAGGAAGAAGAAACAGTTACACAAAGGCAGCAAGAACTGTCATTAAGTGTTCCCATTTCCCGCTGCTTCTCAATGATGTTCACAGTGCCATTTTCCTGGGAGATGGTGAACAGTGAGCTGTGCCTGATGTAAAGTCAGGTGAGGGAACAGGTAGAAAGGACAGGGGTCTCTGAGGCAGCTTCTGTGCTCACCAAGGCTGGCCTTGGCTGGCTTGCAGAAGATGCCCTTATTCCTGGGATGCAAGCTTGGAAACAGGCTCGGAGCAAACGAGTACTAAACATTCTGAAGTCCCCACTCTTTCTGTCTCTGGCACATGTACCCCCTACTGAAATCTGTCTCGGTGACTTTCTGGCCACCCAGTGGTAAGAGATAGTCCATGTTCTTGTCCTGCCCTCCTTAAGAAGCTGAAGCACCAGGCAGCCTGGGTCTGTATCCTGACTGAGCCACTTTACCAGCTCATTCACCCCCTGAGCCTCAATGTCCAAGTCTTCATGCTGACTCTGCAGTTAGTCACATGACACAGGCCAGGTTCCTGCACAGACACTCACTCAGCAGAAACCACCCCATAAGGGGCTGCTGCTCCTACTCTGGTGGCCACTGCTGAGTCTAGCCAGCCTTTACTCCTGCTTAGTCTGTACACACCATCTGGCCTGTAAAGGTGTCTACAGTTGAGCTGGGCATGTGGCACACTTAGTAAAACACTTGCTTAGCACATGCACAGCCCTGGTTTTGAACCCCAGCACCACGTCAAACTGAACATATGGTGCTTGTGTATGATCCAAACACTGGGCGGTAAAATCAGGAGGATCAGAATTTCAAAGGCAATCCCTACCTGACTATATAATGAGTTTGAGGCTAGCTCGGGCCACAGGGTACCTATATCCAAAGAAAAACTAAAGCATCTCCAGTTAGCAGTCCCACTTCTCAAAGAAGAGGGAACAGAGCCTTGGCATTGCTCATTTTGTTTTTGTCTCACTTACAGTCTTCCTGTCCCAGTTCAAGCTCCTGTGGAATCAGGACTCTTGGACACACTCAGGGGCTGAGGACAGTGGTCCCAGAGATGTCTCCGCACAGGAGACCTCACCTGCTGGGTCAGAAAGTGGCCACAGTCATGAGGATTTGTCCCTCCAGGCTGGGGATGACATCACCATCCAGGAAAGGTTGAATGTTCCCCTGGATGAGGATGGGGACCTAGATGTGGTACGAAGACCACGAGCTGCTTCTGATCCCAACCCAGCAGAGCCTGCAAGAGATAAGGTACATCCCATGATTCTAGCACAGGAAGAAGATGACCTCCTGGGAGATGAAGAGCAAGAGAGCAGCTCCCACAGCATTATCAAAATAGGTAAATAAAGTCTTGTTCTCTGGCCACCAAGGTAGTGTCACAATGGCTGTTGGAGCATGGTAGAGTTTTGGGTATCAGCTCTTAGTTCAGAAGCAATGCTAGTGAGTTGGGATCAGGTAATGCCACAGCTATCAGACTCTGTTCCAAACTTGTAGATCTTCTCTTGCTCAAGACTCTTCAATGGCTCCCCATTGCCCTGGAGATGGAATCCAATTGACTCCACTTAAAAAGTTGAGGTGACATGGTCCCCACCACCTCTCACCACCATTGAACCTTATGACCCCAGACTTTTACATATTCTCTTCCCTTCAGGGTCTCTGCTGGTCTGCACTTTCATCCTTGGCTGCTTGCTACCAACCTCTACTTTCTAGTACCTTCCTAAGTGCCCCAAGTCCCAGCTTAGGTACCACTTCCTCCAGAAGGCTCTACTTCTACCCCCTGCTTCCTTGTTCTCTAACCCAGTGTGCAAGAGTCAGGACAGAGTTTGTGGGCTGCTTGGCTGGGCTCGTTGGAAACAGGAAGCCATAGGAAATGCAGTAGCCAAGTCTGGAATAGAGAGGGGTGTCAGTTCACAGCAATCTGCCCTGGGCCAATTCAAATTGGAAGCTGGCAGTGATGGGCAATGAGAAGGAGAGATGATGAGGCCCAATTAAGGGATTTTGATAGACACTCAGAGACAACACTATGAGTCTTACTGCCTGGGCTAAACAGGCAGAGCAAGGGTCTAAGGACCCCAGGTGTTGTGTGACACTATTTCTGGAAAGACATGAACAAATATCTATTCATCTCAGATAGGGAACCAAAGACAGACCAAAGCAAGGATACCATCGAAGTCTAACTTAGTGAACCAGTGGGTTTTGTTGGGGTTACTTACATGAATGTGGGTGAGGGGTCACTTACAGGAGCAGAAATGACTAGACACAGCTGCATCATCAAAGCTCACCCCACCACACTGCACAGGACAGAATATGTGTTTACTCAAGAGTGACAGCTGCCCACCCCCATCAAACCTAATCCCTTTAACCTTTATTATGTATGTCTACTCTCTAGTGTTTATTGCAGCTGCTATTCTTGAAGGTCACCAGGAATTAAAGCACACCTACTTCCAGCATCCACCAAAACCCAAATATTTTAACACTAATAGAAAGAAGACCAATAAATCTGTACCTTAACATGGGTACTTTCAGTCCACCTGATTCTAGTTTTTCTATTGCTGTAATGAACCCTGTGATCAAAAGTAACTCAGGGAAGAAAGGCTTTACTTGGCTTATGTGTCTGATCACTGCCAATGACTTAGGGAAATCAGGGCAGGAACCATGGAGAACACTGCATAGTGGCTTGCTCTTAGACTTATATTTGGCGGCCTTCCTTGATTGTTTATTGATATAGTAAAGCCCAGCCCCTGTGGACAGCACTACTCATGGGCAAATGGTCATAGACTGCATAACAAAGAGGGAAAAGCCAGGAAGCATCATTCCTCCATAGTCTGCTTCAGGCACTGCCTCTAGGTTCCTGTCCTGTCTTCCCTTCATGGTGGACTGATGTAGAGATATAAACAAAATAAGTTGCTTTTGGTCAGTGTTTTATCACAACCATGGGGGAGTAAACTAGGATGCTTCCCTTCCCCTCCAGGACTAGAGTGTAACAGAGTGTGTCTTCCCACAGTGACCCTAGCCTCCACTGAGCATGTGCTAGGAACACTGTCATATAAACTTGTTGGGAGCCTTTGTCATTTATTGCAGAGCAGCAACTAATATTCTAGATATTATTGCTATGAATCTGTATATAGAATATATACTGGGTGCTTTGTATTCTCAAAAAGGCCCTAGAGAAAGGAATTCCTTCTCACTGAGGCATCAGCAGTAAGAGCTGCAACTTCCGGATCTCACATTACAGAGCCTTAGTTTTCCCTTTGATAGAGCACTGAGAAGCCCCCTTTAATTAGTTATCAGCAAGTATTGCAAGTCACATGTCCCCACCCCCCAACTTGTTTGCTAGTACATTTTCCAAGTCACATCCAGGGGAGAGATGTGAGGCACCTGCTTTTCTCAGGAGCCTACCTGCCTTCCTGGCTCTGAGGGCATGCCCTATTTTCAGAGAGTTGTTAAGTGTGCCTGTGGTTACAAAAACTAGCAGCCTTGTGGGATAGGAGAGACCTCAGGAGAACTTTTAGAAGAAGGAACTTTTGAAGACTTTTTAGAAAGAATTTTAGAGAATTTTTAAGGAGAACTTTAAGAGAGCAAGTTTTTAGAGGAAGAACTTTTGAGGAGGGAACGTTTAGAGAGAAATCTTAGAGATTTTGAGGAAGAACTTTCTAGGAAGAACATTTTCTTGAAGAATAAAGAGCCATGAGAGGATTGTATGTGTGAGCTGGGTTATTTCTCTCTCATCGTCAGACTCCTTTAGAAAAACCCTACCCGCTGCTGTCTAGCCCCTAGCTTGGACCCTGAGGGGGACTCAAATGCTCTTGTTAGAGGCTAAGGACAAATTCCCACAGGAAAGGTGGAAAATGTGGCGGCCTCTCCAAGTACCCCTCCTGCTTTCCTGTGGCCTTGGGTCTCCAGACTTGGAAGTTCTCTCTCAGTCAAGGTTCTCAACTACCCCAGGACAGCATTAAGAATTTTGTTCTGGGGCTGGAGAGATAACTCAGCCGTTAAAGGCTAGGCTAACAACCATAAATATAAGAATTTTGTTCTGAGGTATTTTGGAATTCAGAATATATAACAACCACTCTCCTCATGAACTTTTTTTTTGCGGGGGGGGGGGGGGTTCAACACAGAGTTTCTGTGTAACAGCCCTGATTGTCCTGGAACTTGCTCTGTAGACCAGGCTGGCCTCAAACTCACAGAGATCCTAAGTGCTAGAATTAAAGGCATTTGTCGTCACACCCAGTTTCTCAAAAACTTTATACACACACACACACTGAAACTTACTGTGTTAGCTTCTGGTGCAGTTGTAAGCATAAGAAAATATTTTGGAAGTAGCTGTAGTTATTATTAGCATGTAAATATATTTCAGTTCTAAAATGGCAGTTCACATAGTGTCATACATGTGTGTACTTTAGCTGGGTTTAGACCTGATGTGCCCCAGGATTCCTGGGCCACAGGATTGGACCACATGCCTGGCCTCAGTGATGCTCCCACCTAGCAGCATAGCCCATGCCTCTGCTTCTCTTTTGGTCATTTAACTCTGCCACCCATCCAGTCAGCCTGGCAGACTGCCACATTGCCCCTCCCTCTGTCTTCTGTCTATCTCCATTTCACCATGAATGTTTCTCTCTTGGTTTCTGTCCTGTCCAGAGCATACCATGGCCACGCCCTTGGAGGATGTAGGCAAGCAGGTGGGTAGGCCCTGTCCACTTCCTGTGGCCCCTGAGGGTCTCTTGAGAGCCTCAAGTCATCTGTGGTTCTATGCTCCCCGCCCCTTGCAGGTGTGGCGGGGTGCCCTGTTCCTGGCAGACTATATCCTGTTCCGAAGGGACCTCTTCCAGGGATGCACTGTGCTGGAGCTTGGGGCAGGCACAGGACTTGCCAGCATTGTGGCAGCCACCATGGCGCATACTGTTTATTGTACAGGTAATGACTCTTTGGCCCAGTTGAGGGACTGCTGGGCTCTGATGTATATGTTACATAAAAATGAAGGTCACCAGGAGCTGAACACTGGCAACTCCCAGTTTCCCCAACTTACCCTGGTTCTCTCCACCCTCTATTTTTTTGTTCACATGGCACTCAATACCCAGTCACTACAGTGTCACCCTGTAGCCACAAGACTAATGTGCATGCAGTATCTGGTGTCCTTTCTCTGTTCCCTGACTAGAGAAGAGCAAACATCCCGAGAAACCTCTAAGCTGTGTCTTCAGAGGCATCACACACTGCTTTACCATTTATATCTGATGATGGAAAAAGGGCTTGTTCTTAGGACAAAGTGTAAAATAGAAAGTTAAAGTTACTTATAATATTACAATCCCTAGAGTGACTCAACATTGTGCAATGTATTAGACACTGCTGCAAGCCAAGAACAGTTCCAGAGTATAAGCAAAGCAAGTGCTGGCCCCACGGACTCACAAGAAACTTACTTTTAACCAATCTGTGCACACTTCTGCATGTGTGTTACAGTCTACTATCTTTTTGTAATTTATCTTTTTCTTCTTCTTCTTCTTCTTCTCCTCCTCCTCCTCCTCCTCCTTCTTCTTCTCCTCCTTCTCCTCCTTCTCCTCCTTCTTCTCCTCCTTCTCCTCCTCCTTCTTCTTCTTCTTCGTTTTTGGTCTTTTTTTCAAGACAGGGTTTCCCCGTGTAACCCTAACTGTCCTCGAACTCATTCTGTAGACCAGGCTGACATCAAATTCACAGAGGTCTGCCTGCCTCTGCCTTCCAGTTTCTGAGATTAAAGGAGTGTGTCACCACTGCCTGGCATAATTTATCATCTTTTTAATCTTACATGTTCTCCCTTTTTTTTAAGTTTTGTTTTTTGTTTGTTTGTTTCTTAAATTTTGAGACAGTCTCACTATATTTCCCAGTTGACCTGGAACTCATCTGCCTCTGCCTCCCCAAGTGCTAGGATAAAAGTGTGTTCCACCATGCCCAACTGATTTTTAAGGTAGGTAGGTAGGTAGGTAGATAGATAGATAGATAGATAGATAGATAGATAGATAGATAGAGGGGCTGGAGAGATGGCTCAGCAGTTAAGAGCACTGTCTGCTCTTCCAGAGGACTCAGGTTCAATTTCCAACACTCATTTGGCAGGTCGCAACTACTATAACTCCAAGATCTGACACTCTCACACAGACATACATGCAGGCAAAACACTAATGCACATAAAATAAAAATAAGTAAATTTAAAAAGACAGAACATCCCAGTAGCTCAACCTTGGAGCCATCTTTCCATCACCCTTTATACTCTTAAGGAATAACTGAAATCTCTATAAATAGTTGCTGTATACTATAAGTATGAATATAGTATAAATAGTTACTATGTACTATGTGAGTGCACACCTTATACATACAGAGAGAGAGAAAGAGAGAGAGAACCGCAAATCTTGAAAAGTATTTCTTCAAGAACATGTTCCTGTGTCCTTAAAAGTTATCCTAAGTGTAACTTTTAATAACTAGATCATTTTTATCATTTTGTGTTCCTTGCCAGGCACTCCAGTCATCCTGTGCTTTCTCATAGTTGTTGAACACCTTTGTAATCCTTACAGTGATAGGCTGGGCAAACTGATTACTGTTTTAACATTTAAATTTGAAATTATATCCATTTCACATTAAAGTTTCTAAAATAATCCAGAACATGCCACATAACCTTCAACCAGCTTCTAGAGATGCTAACACTTTAAATGACCATACCCCAGCAGCCCAGCTACTGTTGGTGGCTCTCCATGAAGAACGATGGAGACATGTGTCTTAACCACCCATGTGTCATGGTGCACCCTTCTGTCATTCCAGATGTGGGCACAGACCTCCTGGCCATGTGCCAACGAAACGTTGCCCTCAACAGCCACCTGGCTGCCACTGGAGGTGAGGATCAGTATTGAGGGGGTTGGAAGCATCAAACCACACTGTATACCTGGGCACAGTGTTGGGGGTAGCATCTCTTTGCATCATATGAAGGGAAGATAGATGCTGCTGTGTCCTTGGAGCATAGATGACCTAGCCTTGGGCACAGTGAAGCCCTCCTGACAACCCTGGGCTGACAGACAAGTTTGTCCTTCCTTCATGTGTTTGCTCATTCTGTTAGTATTACCCTAATCACACAGTCTGAAGGGATCTGCTAACCTACCAGCCCTTTGGGTGGCCAGTTTCCAGAGATCATGACCAAGACTGATAGATGCTTACATTCTCTGACCCTGACACTGAACACTGAAAACATGAGGAAAGAGAAGGGGGTATGGGAGAGGGCCAATAGAGGAACTAGTGGAAGGTAACTGCCTGGGTAGATGGTAAGGATGATTGATGGGAGAGTTAGGGTGCTTTCCTCCCACTTGTGTGCAGTTAGGGAGTTCTGTCTGCTTTTTTACAGATGGCGTGATTAAGGTCAAGGAGCTGGACTGGCTGAAAGACGACCTCTGCACAGGTATGTGCCACGTGCAGTGCTGGCTTAAGTTCCTCTGTGCTACCCAGAAGTCTCAGCTCTGTGGCCTAAGTGAACCACAGAATCCTGGTTGCCTCCACAGCCCCGCATCTTGTGGGAGGTTTCCTCCACAGGCTTCTGAGCTCTAGTCAGTCAGTTACTCTTGCCACACATGCTGCTGTTCACACCTCCCAGTGTGTGTGGTGTGGGGGGGACCAGCACTCAGATGCCAGGCTGTGATCCCAGGTCTGTGACTTCAGTCCTAACCGCTTCCCAGGAAGCCCAGTGAGTGGCTGGGAGAGTTTAAATTCTTCTGCAGACATGTCAGACCTAATCTGCTATTTATGCAGCAGCTTCTTTCTTTTTCCCTGTCAATAAGGAAAGTCTTACTATCACCTCCCTAGCACTCTGCTGTGAGCCATTGACCTTGACCAAAGACAGTAGGTCTTTCTGTAAACACAAAAACTGAAACCAGGGTGATGCAACTCATTTCATGGTCTCACACAATGAATAAATTTGTGAGGTGGTAGACAGATAATGTTCCCACAGGGCTCCTGGCCAAGTGGCAAGAATGGATGGAACCCACTTGCCCCTCACTGGTGGGAAGGGTGCCCCTTAATGGTGTGGCTATTCCTAAGGTACAGGGCATCCTATCTCCAGCCTTATCTTTCTCCCTTCCTTCCTTCCTTCCTTCCTTCCTTCCTTCCTTCTTTCCTTTCTTCCTTCTCTTTCTTTCTTTCTTTCTTTCTTTAAAATAAAGCCTCATTTAGGCAGTTATGGTATGGCTGGCCTGGAACTCACTCTGTAGACAAGGTTAGCCTCAAATTCACAAAGATCCACCTGCCTCTGCCTCCTGAATGTTGAGATTACCAGGTATACCACCACACCAGGCTCAGCCTTGTCTCTTGTACTGAAGCTTCCTTTGGTCACTTTATAATAAGAGCTGGTGGCCAGCAAAGGAAGGAATGGCCACTCAGTCTTCTCTTCTTTGGCAGATCCCAAAGTCCCCTTCAGCTGGTCAGAGGAAGATATCAGTGACTTGTATGATCACACCACTGTGGTGTTTGCAGCTGAAGGTGAGTGGTTCTCTGTCATCCTGTATGCTTGTCATTACCTGCGTCATACAGCATCCCCTTGGGCAGAGGGTACAGCTCCTTTTGCTCATCAATAAGCAGTAGGGAAACCAGGAATGTTAACCATGCAGGGTTATCGAAACAGAGGAGCTGTATACCTCTTTTCTGCCCGGAAGCCTGGGAGTGAATGTAAACAGCCTGCTGATCTGTGCTATCTGTAGAGCCAGGCCGCACCAAATCTCCCAGACTGTTATGTTTATCCCTGGATCTTCCTGCTGAGACCTTTATCTTAAGCATCGTTTCTCAGTCAGTAGAACCCACTGTCCCCAGGGGTGATGTCACTAGTCCAGGTCTTCCTCCCAGGCCCTTAAGCTGTAGAGCCCATTCTTAATGGAGGAGTACTTTGTCACATGTACTTAGCAAAAGAGTTTCTATGTGTTCACTCTTTAAGCCTTATTTTGATAATTGTCACCAGGAAATCTTTCTCCAACGTTACACTGGCCTTAAATATGTCCAAAATAAACTGTCTGGGGTCAGACTCCAGCACCAGTTAAGTCCTGTAGAGCCAGATTTCCTTCTTGCCTCACACAGATGTTACTTTGCCAGTCCCGGTGGTGTTCGCAGAGACCTCAAATCCTTGCCTGCTCTGAATGACTTCTCCAGAGAGATGTCAAATTAGCACCTTCCCTGCACTGGGAGGTGCTAGCAGCCCTAAGAATGACTCCCATCTTGATGAGTAAGACAGGATCTGCTTACAGACAGACAGTGGCCAGCCGTGTTTCCCCAGTCACTACCCCACCTTACCAAGCTCCTATTTTGTGTAATTGTCAGTCTACAGAATTGACAAAGACCTGGCTTCAGATCATTGCCCAGTGTCCAAGCAGTGGAGGTGACTGTAGGCTCAGACATGCACGCACACACGCACATACATACATAATACTGAGAAAGTCAAACATTTATGCCTGTTCTGTCCTTATCCTTGTGAAGGTCTCAGTAAACACTGCCCAACCGTGAAGAGGCTGGCTCTGATTCATTGTGGTCTGCTATGTGGATTGGGTAATGGCAGCTTGATATGAGAGACTCTAGTTAGGGCTCAGTATGCTCTGAAAGACATCCTAGCAGCTCCTTTCCAGAACATTCTTCCATAGCTGCTACTGTTTGTGTTGATAGGGATCCACTCCTTGGTGTTTCTGACGGTCCCCCTGAGGACACTTTTTCCCCAGTGTCCTTCTTTCTCCAGTGTTCTACGATGATGACTTAACTGACGCCCTGTTTAACACGCTGTCCCGACTCGTCCACAGACTGAAAAATGCCTGCACTGCTATACTATCAGTAGAAAAAAGGTGAGCTCTGTTGCCCACAGCTGCACCCTTGCTGTGGTGTGTGCACTCAACTGCATCTGTCCTGCACTCAACTGCGTCTGTCGTGCCCCCCCCCCCGCTGTGTGCTGGACTGGGGCTCACCCTCATAACCATCCCTTCATTTAATCTGTGTTACACTCTTATCGGGCACAACCAGCCTGGCCCCATTTTCAAATGGAGCAGACAGGGTTGAGAGACACTAGGGTGCTGGTCCCCAAGCCACAGTGAAGTAGTGCCAGATGAGGACCTGCCTGAGACCAGACCCCTCACCACTAGCCCCACCTCCTGTCATCTTCCACAGACTAGGGCAATCATCATTAAGGCCTGCCATTAGTATCACTTAAACTTTGTTTTTCTATAAAGGAAGCTTTCTGTATTCCTGTGTCTTTGAACTTAAAATGAAATGGTCAGTAAAAATAGGAATGAAGGGGACTCCTCTGTGGAAGCCGCGTATCTCCTCACATTGTCCCTGTGCCCTCTGCTAAGACCCTGCTGCAGAGTATCTTTGCATCAGCATTGCCTCTTCTACGCCATGCATAGTTTATCCCAATAAGTCCAAGTCCCTCCTTCAGACAGTGTCCAGTAGAAGCAAGGGCCTCATTTAGATCCTCACTCCATAGACTATAAACAAGAGACTTAAGGCAGATGGGAAAAGCTGAATTCTGTAAATGACATTTTAAGTTATTGTTTGCCTGGGCAGGAGGATCAGAAGCTTGAGGCCAGACTCAGCTACATAGTGAATTCAGGCCTATCTGGGCTACTGGGAGACCCTGTTTCAAAAAAACAAAAACAACAACCACAATCACAATCATGAACCAAACAAAAGTTGTTAATGTACAGACGTATTTGCTGGTGAAATGCCTGGGTGTCTGGTATTTGCTTGTTGATAAGGGAGGTGTGAGGGACTCTAGAAAGACGGGGACAGGATGGCTGAGAGTCAGTGGTGGCCGAAGCTGGCCAATGGCTTCACTGCAATTTGCTATACAGTCTTGCTTACTTGGATGTTTGAGATTTTTTTTTACAACAAAAGGTTTGAAAACAAAGGGGTCATGAAGATGGTTTAACAGGCAAAGCACTTGCTAGAAAAGATGAGCATCCCCAGCAGGAAAATGCCAAGTACTGGTGGCCTCCAGATCACAAGCCTGGGTTCAAGTGAGAGACTTTGTCTTAACGTAAGGTAGAAGAGTATGTCATCCTCTGGCCTTCACAGTTACACATGCACACACAACACACACAAACATAAAAACACACATGTATGATGTTGCATACACACGTGGAAAAAAAGACAGATGAACACTTTGAATTCAGGGTAAATCATTTTACAGATTCCCTGTTCCACAGCCTCTCGTTCCCCCTTCCCATAGATGGTACCCACAGCACCCAGCCAGCAAATCTGCCCTGGAATCCATTTGCAGCAACTCTTGAGGTAGGCATCCGCCTTTCCTGGGTGTCATCTTGGCTCCCTAAAGCCGCATCTGTGAGTGGTAGCCATGCTTCCCTCTATGCAGGCAGGCTCTGGAAGAAAGCTGCTCAAAGAGTAGAGTAGTCCAGACCCGTTGGCAGGCACTAAGTGGGAAACAAGCTGTGAGGATGCAGCAGAGTGAGCCCTTCCTGGCCATGACAAGGGTGTTGCTCCTGCTCAATTCACAGGTTCAACTTCACACTGAGACACTTGGACGTCACCTGCGAGGCCTACGATCACTTCCGTGCCTCCCTGGACTCACTGGAGAAACTGGCTGATGGCAGGCTGCGCTTCCTGGTGGAACCTGTGGAGGCCTCCTTCCCACAGCTGCTCATCTACGAGCGCATCCGGCAGCTGGTAGATGCAGCCACATGAGGGTGATAGAAACAGCTATGGGCCAGCCTTACCGTCACAAGCCATCCATAGTCTGCCCAGACAAGAATGCAGATTTAACATTGTCTGTGATCCCTGGGGAGTCAACCCATTCTCAATAGTCACCTGACCTGAGCAGCTCTGTGGCTGTCTCATGTTCTTTCTCTATGGGCAATTAAGACTCCAGGGGAAGCTAGAGGGTAGGCATCAGTTCCTTTCCTCCTTGCTGAGACAGGGTATGACCAAAGCTGTCTCAGAGAGAGTGTTCATTCTGGGTCACACTTCATGAGGGTGCAGTCAGGGAAGACTGGGCTACAGGGGCAGGTGGCAGCCAGTCACACAGCACCCACCCATCCTGCACACAGTGACCCACTTCTTTCTCTACCTCCCCAAGGCTTCACCCCTTCCTAAGCAGTGCATGCAAGTGGGGATCAAGTGTAGGAGACATTCCACATTCAAACCCCAGCAGAGCAGAAGGCCATTTATTTGGGGAGCAGTAAGTCAGTGGGAAGGGCCAGGGAGTCCTGCAGATGGTAAGGCAGGTCTGGGTGCTGCCTGATGAAAGCAGCAGCAGAAGGAGGGGATGGGGTTCACTCCCAGTGTAAGGGGGTCGTCCCTCATAATGAAACTGTAGCTTTAGGAGTGTGAGGCAGCTGGTCACAGGCATCCACAGTCAGAAAGCAGAGATGGACACGGTACTCAACTGGCTTCTCCCTTTTAAGTCAAGGGCCACAGCCCTTGGCACAGTGCCACCCACATTTAGAATGGGTTTCACCACCTTAATTAACCCAGTCTAGAACTCCATCATAGACGTACACAGAGGCTTGTCTCCTGGGTGAGCCTAGATCCTGTCAGTGACAGTATTGACCATCATGCAAATGGCTACATCTGCTCTGTAAAGATGCTGCTACTTCTCTAGCCAAGTAGGAAGGCTTGTACCAGGCCTTGGATGATCCTCCTGCAGTTGTAACCACACGTGCTTAGTGTCACACACCTTTTGTCCACTGCCTTAGTTAATGCGCCCATCCAGGCCCTGGCAGATCTGGGACGTCATCTTATAGCCAAGGAACCTGCTATTACAGCTTTTAAACCCATCACTTAGAGTAAATTTGAAAATTCAAAATTACCCTGAAAATTACCAGGAGCTGGATTCACAGAAGTCCCTCTGGCATCTTTTGTTCTCCTAGCTGTTTGGCTGTGGGAATCAGGCCCTGTTCTCAGGAGAGGGAAGGCAGTGACGGAGGGAGGGGCCGGCTTTCTCAGGCTCCCTCCTTCATTTGTCTTCGGAAATAGAGGAGATGCAGACCATAGTGGTTAAGGTCCCCGAAATGGCAAAACTGTGGCCACTGCTGCCATTCCTTCAGTCCCTTGTGACCACGTGACATCCCTATATCCCTTTGGCTACTTCTAGACTTTGGTCTACACAGCCACTGTGCCACCACACAATGGCCAGAGCCTCAAAGACAGGAAGGCCCCCATCCCTGCCCTGGTCATGGCTCAGACCCTGTCATTTCTGTGTGTTGCAGGAGCTCTGGAAGATCAGAGTGGAACCCACAGCATCAGTCACCTCTGACAGAAGTAACCTCTTGACTGTTATTTAATATATTTCAAATAAAAACAAACCCTCTGTGCACTGAGATACTGTCATTTTAAATGACCCTAGCTGGCTTCCTGGATCCATCACCACCTGTAGCAATAGCCCAAAAATGCCATTGCTCAGAGTGTGATGGCTTGACTGTCTCATGCTTGTCACAGAGCTCTTAAGTGCTCCCAAGCTACTTGGTCAAAGTAAACAAATGGTCTGTCTGAATGCACTCTGGTTATGTCTGGTGCACTTTCCTGTGGGAGTGGGACCATGACTATGTCATCACTTTTCATACTTCTCTGCTAGAAGGACTAGGCACTTGCCCAGCATATGTGAAGTCCAGGGTTCTATTGAAAATTATGTAGAGGTGGGCTGAGGTCTAGCTCAGTTGGTGAAATATTTATTTAGCAGATACACAGACCCCTGGAATTCATCCCTAGCACCGTGGGTATGGCAGTACATATCTGTAAAGCCCTTGTTACGAGGTATCCACCAAAGAAGATGCTCAGACACAGGTTCAGGCCAATAGAAAGTCTTAAGTTAGGTGTGGTGGTGCATGCCTTTAATCCCAGCACTTGGGAGGCAGAGGCAGGCCAGGTTGGTCTACAGAGTGAGTTCCAGGACAGCCAGAGCTACACAGAAAAACCCCTGTCTTGGAAACAAAAACAAAAAGTCTTAATTAGCCAGCTGGTGAGTACACTGGGTGTTTGGAACCCAACTACAGTCCTGAGCCTTTCTCAGGGCAGATTTTTAAGCACAAATCCCACGTCCTGGGTTGACATGCCTCAGCAAGAACAGTTAGCCAGAGGCAGACTGCAGAAGCTAGAAAGCAAGGTTAGTCCTTTTCAGAACTGTGGATTTTTGATGAATTAGGTCTTTGTTCTCTTTCTGGTAGATGTTGGTGTCTACACGTTGGGTTTCAAGGCCCAGATGGTACTTCCATCATGGTATCAGTTGTGCCAAGGGCTGGGGTCTGATACACCAGCACTCAGGAGGTTGAGGCAGGAGAGTGAAAATTCAAGGTTGGTCTGGTGAGATGACTACTTGTAGCAGAGCCTGAGGACCTGAGTTCAGATCCCCAACACTGACATAAATCTAGGCACAGACCTGCAGAGGGGAGTGGGACAGGCAAAGACAGGCAAATCTCTGGAGCTCATTGGCCATCCAACCAAGCTAAGCCAGTACGCTCTGTAAGAGCCCTTATCTCAAGATAAGGTAGAGAGCATTGAGGAGGACACCTGCCCTCAGCCTCTGCCCTCCATGTGTACTGAATAGGCACTGAAGAGAACAGTCAAGCAACCCTTGAAGCTCCTTGACCAGCCATTCTAGCCAATTCAGTGAGGGCCTAAAGGGAGGGATGGGCAGAGGAAAGGCACTCAACATCAACTCTGGCCTCCACACACACCTGCATGCACATGTATACACCCACACTAACAAGTACATATGCTATTACACACACACTACCTCACTACCTCTCCCTCTAAAATAAAATGTTCTTCAAAATGACCTCCACAAAGGGCCAGGCATTGTGGCACACACTTTTAAGCCTAGCACTTGAGAGACAGAGGCAGTCAGATCTCTGAGAATTTGAGGCCAGCCTTCTCTACATAGTGAGTTCTGAGACAGCCAGGGCTACATAGAGAGACCCTATCTCAAAAACAAAGAAAAAGAAAGGAACCAGACAGAAGACCCAGTGAGTGGCAATTTCCTAGCACTCTGGGAATATATGTAATTGTCCCCAAGCAGTAGAGTGGTGCCAGCTTCTTCACCTAGTTCATTGGGGCAGGCCACTTCTGTGTCTAAACCGCTCATCCTAAGAGCTTGCTTCTGGCAGCCCAGAATTCCTCTTGGCAGTAATTCACTGTGCCACCTGAACTTCATGTCCCAGTCTAGCCTCTGTGTTTTACAGCCTCCAGAGAGCTTTTTGCAGTGATATTTCAGGATCATCAAACCATTGAGGTACACAGTAGGTAATTAACCCAAGCCATTGAACTCAATTTTTTTCTTGACACATTCTAACATCAGAGAACTATATGGCCCACGGAGATGATGTAGCTGCTCAACCATACCCTGAACAGAAAAGATTTATTCAACAATAACAACAACAAAAAAAAAGATGTTTCTATATCCCTCTGCTCCCCCACCAGCTTCTCAGATAACTACATATGGATCAGTAGGGGTCCAGATGCTACCAGTTCTAACCTGGTCTCCTAGACAGAGCCTCACTGCAATTAACATGCCCATGACTGTGGTTCAGAGCACATAGGTAACTCCAAGGCTGCAATGTGTCACTTCTGGTTATAGACATACTCAAGGGCTATGTATTTGAGTTCATTGCTAGAGTGTTTGCCTAACATGCATAAACTACTGGTCTCAGTCTCCTGTGTGCATTAAACAGGGCACATGTCTTTAACCCCAGCACTGGAAAGGCTGAGGAAGACAATCAGAAGTTCAGGTCATCTTTGAGTGTAGAGTAAGTTTGAGGCCGGCCTGTTGAGACCCTGTCTCAACAACAGTGAAGGCTTAGTAGAGTGTAAGTGTGAGAACCCAAGTTTGGTCCCCATGCATTGTTATGTGATGCTCTGTGGCATGCACTTGAAATCCCTAGTCTGGGGAAGCAGAGCAGAATCTCTGAAGCTCACAGGCCAGACAGGACCCAGGTTTGATTCCCATCACCTCACAACCTTCTGTAACTCTAGTTCTAGGGAATCTGGTGCCCTCTCCCTCTTCTGACTTCTGTGGGCAGTGTACACATGTGATGTGTATATATACATGTAGGCAAAGCATTTGTATACATAAAAATAAAACATTTAAAAAAAAAAAAAACAAGATAGGCCTCTCCCCCGCCCCAACATCTTGGGGAGGCTGCAGGGGCCATCAGCACTCTCTGAGCTTCATCATGCCGCCTAAGGATGACAAGAAGAAAGATGCCAGAACATCAGTCAAGAAAGACAAAGACCCAGTAAATAAGTCTGGTGGCAAGGCCACAAAGAAGAAGTGGCCCAAAGGCAGAGTTAGGGACAAGCTCAACAATCTAGTTCTGTTTGACAAAGCTACATACCACAAACTCTGTACGGAAGTGCCCAATTACAAGCTTATTACTGCAGCTGTGGTCTCTGAGACTGAAGATTCAAGGTTCCTTGGCCAGAGCACCCCTTCAGGAGCTGCTTAGTAAAGGGCTTATCAAGCTGATTTCAAAGCACAGAACCCAGGTAGTTTACACCAGAAACACAAAGGTGGAGATGCCCCTGCTGCTGGTGAAGATGCATAAACTGGTTTAATCAGCTGTACATTTAGAAAAAGTAAAACTTTATTAAATTAAAAAAAAAAAACAAGATAGGGCCCATTAAGATGACTTAACAGGCACCTGATCCCTCAGTTCAATTCCCCAAGGGCCCACATGGTAGAAAGAGAGAAAGAGAAACCCAACTCCAGCAATTTGTCTTCTGACCTCCACATACATGCCATGATACTTATGTACACACTGTCTCTGTCTCTCTAAGCAAAAAAAAAAAAAAAAAAAAAAAAAAGTAAAGAAAAAAAATGCTAGGTCTTATCCTATGGAACAAGACTCAATATTGACCTCTGGCCTCAATATGAACATGAACACATATACCACCACCACCTAAAATTATTTACAAATTTGACATGATGCACACACATTTATAATCCCAGCATCTGGGAGCTGCAGACAGGAAGACTAGAAGCTCAAAGCCAACTTTTGCCATATTAGCAAGTTCAAGGTCAGTCTACATGAAACCCTAGCTCAATAATAATGCATACCAACTCCAATTGGGTAGTCCAAGTTCAAGTCCTGGGTCTGTTGCTTATCACAAAGAACAAATATTGGAGAATCAGTGTAACCATGATACCACTGTACTTTCTCTGTGGCTCACTTTAGTACTTACTTTCACGTCACTGTGACCACAGAACCCATAACTTAACAGGGCAAAGGCCTACTTTGGTCCATGGTTTCTGAGGGTTTCAACACACCATGGTGGGGAAGGTGCACTGTGAAGCTGAGGACACATAGGAGCCAGGGTCCCAGTAGACCCTTCCAAGGCCGACTCCTAGGGACTGGCTTCTCCCAGCTAGGCCTGATGCCCTTAAGATTCCACATCATACCAAAGGAGCACCACCAGTCTCATTCCAACAGCTCTGAGGGACATCAGATTGAAGGCCCAGTGCCCACCATGCCGCTGGGAGCCAGAGTGCTGTCCTGAAAGTAAATGAGGTAACTGCAGTCAGGGCCCTGGGGAACGTTTCTGGGTCACATATTTGTTCTGAGGCATGAAGTCGGGACAGGTAGTTCCAGAGTCTGAGTATTTACTTGCCATGCATCCACCTTTCCAAGTAACTTACCCACATGATGAAACCAAGACATGGCAACTTATTAACAAGTGAAACTTACACACCACACTGATAACTGTCATTAACCCCAGGGAAAGAGAAGTGTAAAATGTTAGGGTGCATGCTGTATGCATATATTTCCTTATAGCCAGTATACATTGTTTCTGGGGTGGTTTTTAACATGTCTAACTGTTCTGCCTGTGTGTGTGTGTCTAAGCACCATGTGCATACAATGCCCACAGAGACAGAAGAGCATCCCATGCCCTGGCACTGGACTTACAGATAATTCTGAAACACCCTGTGGGTGCTGGGAATTGCTTGTGAGTCTTATAGAAGAGCAGCCAGAACTCTTAACTGGGGAGCCACCCTTCCAACCTCTAAGTTTTGGTTTGATTCCTGATTAAAATGATAAAATGTTGGAAGGCAGAGGCAGGGAGATCTGAGTTCAAGGCCAGCATGAACTACATCGTGAGTTCCAGAACAGCCAGGGCTACACAGGGCAACACTGTCTTGGAGAGGGAAAAATAAGATAAAAATAAACTTACTACACACACCTCTACCAAGTGACAAGTTTCAAGACAAGCAGGTTAAATCAACCATTCTTTTGAAATATGGTTCTGTAGCAAATTTGGAAAAACAAAAACAATTTAGGCCCAAAGATTCTAGGAAGACTGAAAGAAAGACGTTGGAAGATCAGTTCTCAGATGGGTTTGGAACTACAAGATCCTGCACTCAACAACATGCCAAGTCCCAGAGTATATAGAATGGTAAAACAATGAGCCTCCTCCTCCATCACTGAGGGAATTCAGAGCCAGCCTGAGATAGAGACCCATTGGGACTGACTTTAGCATTCACTTACCAGCCTGATGCATGTCTATCATATTCTTTGTGTGTGCTGGGTTTACTAGGTTGAGGGCGCTTCCACATCTCACTGTAAACTACACCCAACAGACATCTGACACAAGTGCATGTAGCCATAACATGTGACTCCATCGCAGCCTCACCATGGGGCTATTGATGTTGTTTTTGCTACACTGTTAGGGCACTGGGTAAGTTAGGTTGTAGTAAGTGCTTTCCGTTGATGTAGCTGGTAAACATGTTTTCCTATCTAGTCTTTCATTGGTAAAGTAAATAAGACTTTGATATATGTTCCCTCTTGGTTTTTTAGCTCAAGCTCACTAGATAACTGAGAATGACCTAAATTTTTTCCTTTTTTTAATTTAATTTATTATTTTACATGTCGATCCCAGTTCCCTCTTCCTTCCTCCCTCCCTCCCTCCCTCACTTTTACCCTCTCCGCCCTCTCACATGCACCCTGACAGCCCTCCCCTCCCATTCCCCCCACCCCAATTCCATATGTAGGGCAATGCCATCCATGTGGGGTCATGTAGATCTGACAGGTCATTTGAAGTAGGGACTAGGGCTTCTCTCCTGGCTCTAGGTTAAGGCAGCTATCCCTCCATGGGGGATGTGTTCGCAAAGACCTTTTGTGTACCAGGGATACATCCTGGCTCCACTGTCTGAGGTCCCTTAGACTGCTCAATCCTCCTGGTTGAGACCCATATTCAGGGGGGCCTGAATCAGTCCCATGCTGGCTTCCCAGCTATCAGTCTGGGGGCCCATTAGCTCCTCCTTGTTCAGGTCAGCTGTTTCTATGTGTTTCTGCAACCTGGTCTTGTCCCCTCCATCTGCATCTGGGTTCTAGTTCAACTCAGTGTTTAGGTAGGAGTGTTTGCTTCTGTTTCCAACAGGTATTAGATGAGGGCTCCATGGATAAGTTAGTTGTTGATCTCACTATCCGGGAAGGGCATTTATGGTAGCCTTTCCACTGATGCTCAAATTGTTAGTTGGCAGCAGTCTTGTAGGTCTCTAGACCTTTCTTTGGGTTCAATGTTCTCTTCAAACCAATATTGACTCCCTCTTTTATGTTCTCTCTCTCTCCTATTCCTACCCAGACTCAGTCTTCCTAGTGGCACCTGTTTTCCTCTCCTCCCCCTCTCTTTCTCCTACATCTCTTTCCATTCACTGCCCCCCACACTTCCCCTGTGTTCTGGGGAACTTGTCCCTTCCCAGTTCTGTGAGGGACTTTGTATGAATCTCTTAGAATCCACCTTGTATCCTAGTTCCTCTGGTGGTGTGAATTATAGGCTGGTGATCCTTTGCTCTAGGTCTAAAATCCATTTATGAGTGAGTACATACCATGTTCCTCTTTTTGTGACTGGGTTACCTCATTCAGGATGGTTTCTTCAAGGGCCATCCACTTGCCTGCGAATTTCAAAATACCATTATTTTTTTTCTGCAGAGTAGTATTCCATTGTGTAGATGTGCCACATCTTCATTATCCATTCTTCAATTGAGGGGCATCTAGGTTGCTTCCAGGTTTTTGGTATTACAAATAGTGCTGCTATGAACGTGGTTGAATAGATGTCTTTGTTGCATGGATGTGGATCATTTGGGTATATGCCTAAGAGGGGGATTGCCAGGTCCTGTGGTAAACTAATTCCCATTTTCCTGAGGAACAGCCATACTGATCTCCAAAATGGCTGTACAAGTTTGCACTCCCACTAGCAGTGGAGGAGTATTCCCCTTTTTCCACATCCTCTCCAGGATGAGTTTTCATTAGTGTTTTTAATTTTAGCCATTCTGGCAGGAGTAAGATTGTATCTCAAAGTTGTTTAGATTTGCATTTGCCTGATAGCTAAGGATGTTGAGCACTTTCCTAAGTGTCTTTCAGCCTTTTTGATTTCCTCTATTGAGAATTCTTTCTTCAATTTTAATAACCCCATTTTAATAGGGTTATTTGGTGTTTTGTTGACTAGTTTCTTGAGTTCTTTGTATATTTGGAGATCAGCCCTTTGTCGGATGTAGGATTGGTCAAAATCTTTTCCCAGTCTGTGGGCTGCCATTTAGTCTTGTCCACTGTGTCCTTTGCCTTACAGAAGCTTCTAAGTTTGAAGAGGTCCCATTTATTAATTGTTGCTCTCAGTGTCTATGCCCCTGGAGTTATGTTCAGGAAGCAGTTTCCTATACCAATTTGTTCAAGGGTACCTCCTACTTTCTCTTCTAAGAGGTTCAGTGTGGCTGGATTGATGTTGAGGTCTTTAATCCATTTGCACTTGAGTTTTGTGCATGGCGACAGACATGGGTCTATCTGCAGTCTTCTACACACCCTCATCCAATTGTGTCAGCACCATTTGTTGAAGATGCTGTCCTCGCCCCATTGTATAATTTTAGCTGTTTTGTCAAAAATCAGGTGTTCATAGGTGCATGGATTAATATCAGGATTTTCAATTCGATTCCATTGGTCTACCTGTCTATTTTTATGCCAATACCAGGCTGTTTTCATAACTATAGCTCTGTAGTAGAGTTTAAGTCAGGAATGGTGATACCTCCTGAAGTTCTTTTATTGTACAGGGTTGTTTTGGCTATCCTGGCTCTTTTGTTTTTCCATATAAAGTTGATTATTATCCTTTCAAGGTCGGTGAAGAATTGTGGTGGGATTTTAATGGGGATTGCATTGAATCTGTAGATTGCTTTTGGCAAGATTGCCATTTTTACTATGTTTTTCCTACCTATCCAAGAGCATAGGAGATCTTTCCATTTTCTGGTATCTTCTTTAATTTCTTTCTTTAAAGCCACAAAGTTCTTATTATATAGGTCTTTTACTTGTTTGGTAAGCATTACCCCAAGATACTTTATGTTGCTTGTGGCTATTGTAAAGGGTGATGTTTCTCTGATTTCTTTCTCCACCTCTTTGTTGTCTGAAAAAAAGTAGGGCTACTAATTTTTTTGAGTTTATCTTGTACCCTGCTAGTTTGCTGAAGGTGTTTATCAGCTGTAGGAGTTCCCTGGTAGAGTTTATTGGGTCATTTATGTAAACTATCATATCATCTGCAAATAGAGACAGTTTGACTTCTTCCTTTCCAATTTGGATCCCCTTGATCTCCTTTTGATGTCTTATAGCTTTAGCTAGAACGTCCAGTACGATATTGAAGAGATATGGAGAGAGAGGGCAGCCTTGTCTTGTTCCTGATTTTAGAGGAATTGGCTTAAGTTTCTCTCCATTCAGTTTGATGTTGGCAGTTGGTGTGCTGTATATTGCTCTTATTATGTTTAGGTATGTTCCTGTTATCCCTGATCTCTCCAAGACCTTTATCATGAAAGGTTGTTGAATTTTGTCAAAGGCTTTTTCCACATCTAGGGAGATAATCATATGGTTTTTCTTTTTCTGTTTGTTTATATGGTGGATCACGTTGATAGATTTTCGTACGTTAAACCATCCCTGCACTCCAGGGATTCTTGAATTCGGTTTGCCAGTATTTTATTGAGTATTTTTGCATCGATATTCATCAGGGATATTCTTAGTTGTGTCTTTGTGAGGCTTGGGTACCATGGTTATTGTGGCCTCATAAAAAGAGTTTGGCAAGGAACCTTCTATTTCTATTTTGTGGAACAATTTGAGGAGTATTGGTATTAGTTCTTCCTTGAATGTCTGGTAGAATTCTGCACTGAAGCCATCTGGCCCTGGACTTTTTTTGGTTGGAAGGCTTTCAATGACTGCTTCTATTTCATTGTGGGTTATAGGTCTATTTAAGTTGTTTGTTCTTGATTTAATTTTGGTAAGTGATAGTTATCCATAAATTTGTCCATTTCCTTTGAATTTTCAATTTTTGTAGAATACAGGTTTTCAAAGTATGACCTGAAAATTGTCTGGATTTCTTCTGTGTCCATTATTATATTCCCCTTTTCGTTTCTGATTTTGTTAATTTGCATGTTCTCTCTCTCTGCTTTTTCGTTAGTTTGGATAAAGGTTTGTCTATCTTGTTGATTTTCTCAAAAAACCAATTCTTTGTTGCATTGATTTTTTTTGTATTGTTTTCCTGGTTTCTATTTTGTTGATTTCAGACCTCAAGTTGATTATTTCCTGGCGTCTCCTCCTACAGGGTGAGTTTGCTTCTCTCTGTTCTAAGGCTTTCAGTTGTGCTGTTAATTCTCTTATGTGACTATCCTCTGTTTTCTTCATATGGGCACTTAGTGCAATGAACTTCCCTCGTAGCACTGCTTTCAAGGTGTCCCATAAGTTCGGGTATGTTGTGTCCTCATTCTTGTTGAATATTAGAAAGTCCTTAATTTCTTTCTTTATTTCTTCTTTGACCCAGGAGTGGTGCAATTGCACATTGTTCAGTTTCCATGAGTTTGCAGGTTTTCTGCTATTTGTGTTGTTGTTGAATTCCAATTTTAAAGCATGGTGGTCTGATAAGGTACAGGGGACTATTCCAATTCTCTTGTATCTGTTGAGGTTTGTTATGCCACCTTGTATGTGGTTGATTTTAGAGAAGGTTCCATGTGGAACAGAGAAGAAGGTATATTCTTTTGTGTTTGGATGGAATGTTCTGTAGATGTCTGTTAAACTCAGTTGAGACATAACTTCTGTTAATTCTTTTGTTTCTTTGTTGAGTTTCTGGTTTGTGGTCCTATCTAGTGTTGAGAGTGGTTTGTTGAAGTCTCCCACTATAAGTGGGTGAGGTTTTATATGAGCTTTGAGTTTTAGTAGTGTTTCTTTTACCATAGTGGGTGCCTTTGTATTTGGGGCATAGACTTTGTGTTGATGGATTTCTTCTGCGATGAATACGAAATGACTTCGTCTCTTTTGATTAATTTTGGTTTGGAGTCTAACTTGTTAGATATTAGGATAGCCATGCCTGCTTGATTCTTGGTTCCATTTGATTGGAAGATCTTTTCCAAACCCTTTACCTTGAGGTAATGTCTATATTTGAAGCTTAGATGTGTTTCTTGTATGCAGCAGAAGGATGGATTCTGTCTTCGTATACATTCTGTTAGCCTGTGTCTTTTTATAGGTGAGTTAAGACCGTTAATGTTGAGGGTGAGTAAGGCATTGATTGTTGATGCTTATAAGTTTATGTTTGTTGTTGGCAGTGGTATTGTGAATATATTTATCCTGCTTTACCCTTGGTTTCTGGTGTAGTTAGATTATCTGTTGCCTACATTTTTGTGGGCATAATTACCTTCCTTGGGTTGGAGTTTTCCTTCCAATACTTTCTGTAGGGCTGGATTTGTAGATACGTATTGGGAAAATCTGGTTTTGTCATTAAATATCTTGTTTTCTCCATCTATAGTGATTGAGAGTTTTGCTGGGTATAGTAGCCTAGGCTGGCATCCGTGGTCTCTTAATATTTGTAGAACATCTATCCAGGACCTTCTGGTCTTGAAGGTTTCCATGGAGAAGTCAGGTGTAATTTTGATAGGTCTGCCTTTATATGTTACCTGTCCTTTTCCCTTTGCTGCTCTTAATATTCTTTCTTTATTCTGTATGCTAGGTGTTTTGATTATTATATGTCGAGGGGTCTTTTTTCTTTGATCCAGTCTATTTGGTGTTCGGTATGCTTCTTGTCCTTTCATGGGCATGTCCTTCTTCAGATTTGGAAAGTTTTCCTCGATGATTTTGTTGAATATGCTTTCGGCACCTTTGAGCTGGGCTTCCTCACCTTCCTCTATGCCTATTATTCTTAGGTTTGGCCTTTTCACAGTGTCCCACATTTCCTGGATGTTTTGTGTTAATGATTTGTTGGATTTATGATTTTCTATTTCTTCTGGCTTATCTTCTGCACCTGAGATTCTCTCTTCCATCTCTTGAATTCTGTTGGTATGCTTGCGTCTGTAGTTTCTGATTTTTTGCCCAGTTTTTCTATTTCTAGCATTCCTTCGGTTTGTGTTGCCTTTATTTCTCTATTTCAGTTTTCAAGTCTTGAACTGTTTCCTTCACCTGCTTAATTGTTTTTCTTGGCTCTTTCTACTTTCTTTACTTTCCTTAAGAAATTTGTTCATTTCTTCCACTTTTTTGTTTGTTTTTTTCTTCCATTTCTTTAAGGGATTTTCTCACATCTTCTTTGAGGGTGTCTATCATTTTTATGACGGTAATTTTTTAGTCATTCCCTTCTGCTTCCTCTACTTTGTTGTTGTGTCCGTTCTAGTTGGTGTAGATTCTGGTGGTGTCATGCTTGTCTTTCTGTTGTTAGGTGATTTCTTGTATTGCCATCTTCCCATAGTTTCTTCCAGTAGGTGTTGTTGGGGTCTCTCCCTCTCTCTATGGTACTTCCCCGGTGGGCTTATGTGGGTCACAGGTTCAATATCTGTAGCTCTGGGTGGTCCAAGCTCTCTAGGAGGTCTCTCCACAGACAGGGGCCCGGGGATGGGGTCAGCGATCAGGATCCAGTAGAAGATGCCAGCAGGAACTCAGAGTGGTCCCGCAGAGATAGGCGGATCTCTGGGAGGGGCTGGGGCTCCAGCAGAGGACTGGTGGTGGGGGTCGGAGACCAAGCAGGTGGAAATTACTGGTGGTCCCTCATGGATAGGCAGGTCTCCTGTGTTCAGAGCCTCTGTGTTCAGAGAAGTTCCCCAAAGTTGTGTTGACTGTTGACTCCACCGTCTGTCCCAGTGTTCAACCAGAGTGGTGGGACAGTGTACAGGGTGGTGGGGGGCAGGCTCGCAGTGGGGGTGGGTGGGGGGAAGGCTTGCGGTGGGGATGGGTGGGGGTGTATCAGAGCTCCAAGAGTGCTCTGAATACACAGGACACCGGAGCAGGGGATCCGGGGCCAACCCAGGGAGTTTGGGGGGGTGTAGGAGAGAGGCCGCCCAGACTCACCTCTAGCCAAGGGCTGGTGGAAGAGCAGAATGACCTAAATTTATAATCCTACTGCCTCCACCTCTTGAGTTCTAGGATTATAGATCCAATGCCACATCTACTTTATGTGATACTAGGGACTGAAGGCAGGGCTTCTTGGGTGCTGATAGAACTCAGTTCTAGCCCTGGACCTATTCTTGATCCCACCTTCAAAATTGCAGGGAAAGACTCCCAGAGATGAGTCTCCTCCCCAGTGGTCCAAGGCTGGAGACCAACTTCTTCATCCAGTGCTCCCGCTAGTGCCTCGAACAGTTCTCACCACGAGGTGGCAGTCTGACTTCATGAACGAATGAGTGGGGCATATCTAAAGGGCACCTGGAGTTTTTGGCTTTGACAACCACTCCAAAGTGAGCCCTAGGGGACTCTTGAGAGACCCTCACTGTCGTGATCTATATCATACAGTTGTCTAACACTAGTTTGAGCACCCTTAGCAACCTGCTACTCTTGTACCGTAATTCAGATAACACCCATCAGTCTTAAGCATTTACAAATCATTGGTCACAGTTATCTGAGTAACTTGACTCATTATCCACTTTATTTCCTGGCAGTGCTAGGGTGACACCCAAAGCTTTATATATACTAAACAACACACTACCTCTAAACTAGCCCCAGACTCTGCATTCATTTTAGATGCTAGTAAGCCAAGCTCAGAGGTTTACACAGGCTAATCAAGGCCATGGGCTCAGAAGTAGCAAATATGTAGTCTAAACCCAGGTCCATCATCTTGAAAGTGAAAGTCCAGTGTCTTCCTCATCTGGTTGCCTATGAAAGCTACTGTTGGCCCGCAGGAGATCAGGGACTATGTGGGCAGGACACCTGGCTGTGTCATTGTCCTAGAATGAATAGAAGGGCTATACCTGCCAGGCATAAGATGGGGTTCCAGCCTTTTCCTTACTTCCTTGGGATTCAGGAAACAACCAAGGATTTTGTTTGGAGCTGCAGGTCTCACCCAGGAAAGAGCCAACTCTCACAGGCAGACGGTAGGATTTCCAGCTTCAGAAGTGAGCTGGAAAAGACTCTCCAATCAATGGCTTGGATGCTAGGGCCAAAGACAAAGCAAGCTTTCTTCCCATTTCTTTTTTATCAGGGGTTTCCTGAGAAGTGGAAGAGTTGGTAGCTAAAACATGGCACCTGACATCCAAACTAAAGCCCACTCCAACACATACCTTCCGATCTCAGTGTCGTAGCCTGTACTAGGTTGTGCCTGGTAGTGTAAGCAGTGTCTCTCATGTGAAATGCAGCCAAGGGACTTGTGATGTAGTTGATTATGGCACCACAGTCACCATCCTCTTCACCATCATGACCATCATCAGCATTACCATAACAATGATCACCATCACCACCATCGCCACCACATTGTGGTTTGAATGAGAATAGCCACCAAAGACTCCTTATGTTTGAAAGCTTGGTCCCCAGTTGGTGGGCTGCTTAGGAAAGATCAGGTGTGGCCTCATTGGAAGAGGTGTGTCACTGGGTACAGGCTTTGAGGTTTCAAAAGCCCATACCAGGCTGTGTGTGTGTGTGTGTGTGTGTGTGTGTGTGTGTGTGTGTGTGTGTCTCCCCCTCCTTTCCTTTTCCTCTCTCTTTTGCTCTCCCCGTCTCTCCCTCAACCCCCCTATCTATCTTGTTCTTGTGGATCAGATGTGAGCTCTCAGATACCAACCCCAGCACCATGTCTACCTGCCTGCTGCTATGTTTCCCCCCATGAATATCATGGACTGTAACCCTAGGATCCATGAGTCCTCCAATTTAGTGCTTTCTTTTATGAGTTGCTTTGGCCACAATGTTTTGTCACACAATAGAAAAGTACTAAGACAATCATCATCATCGCCCACTGTGTCATTTCTATTAACTGCCTATTTCTAGGTGGTGGAAATTCCCCAAGTAGGTGCCTCACTCAAAAGTTAATGATGGTAAAACAATCTCCCTTTTCTAACTGCTTCGCCTAAGTGTTACCTGCTTGAGGAGGTGGGTTATTTTGAGGAGAAAAAAATCAGCCAAATTCTTAAGAGCATTATCACTGAAAGGTTTCTATGGCAACACACACCTGGATGTTCCAGGGGGAAGGCAACTATAAAGGGAGGAGTTCAGAATAGTGCAAGATGGGGCTCCTTCCTCCTGGATGTGTTCACCAGCCCCAACAACCCCTGGGTAAGATGCTTTTTTCAAACTTTAAAACCTTGACACAGCCGTGTGGAGTGAGTGCTATGATTCTTACCCCCATCCTGCAGGTGAAAAACCTGAGGCTCAGAAAAGTTAAAGCTTGGCCAAGGTGAGTCTATTAATCTTGCACTGGGGAGTTGGACCTTTGAGATTTTACTTGTCAAACTAGAGGGATGTGATGGAGGATGTTTCTTCTGATCATGCAGGGCTGCTGTCGAGGAGTCCTGTTGCACTGACTTATGTTTAGCATCTTCACCTACAGGAAGGAGAGTGCTTCCCTTCCCTCACCATCATAATAGTTGTCTTAGTTGGGGTTTTATTGCTATGAAGAGACACCATGACCATGGCAGCTCCTATAAAGGAAAACATTTAATAGGAGTGGTTCACTTACATTTTCAGAGGTTAAGTCCATTATCATCATGGTAGGACATGGTGGCATGCAGGCAGACATGGTGCTGAGAAGGATCTGAGAGTTATAGATCTTAATCCATAGGCAGTGAAAGGAGATTGTGTACTACATAGGCATAACGAGCATAGGAGTCTTCAAAGCCCACTCTGACAGTGACACCTCCTAATCATGCCATTCTCTATGAGACTATGGGGACCATTTTCCTTCATAACACCACAGTAGTGATATCCAAAGTGTCCCCAAGACATAAGCATTGTATTGCTCAAAACTCACCCTGGGACTGGTAAGATGGTTCAGTGGGTAAGATACTTGCTGCCAACCCTGATGACTGAGTTCACATCTACAGCACCCATGCCCATAACCCCAGTGTTTAGGGAATGGAGACATATCCAAAGGACTTGATGGTCATTAGCACGGCCAGATCAATCCACTCCAGGTTCAGTGAAAAGGACCATGGCTTAGCTATTTTTCTATTGCTGTGAAGAGACATCATGACCAAGGCTGCTTATAAATGAAACTGCTTAGAATTCTAGAGGTGGGGATCTTAGCAGCAGGGAGGTAGACCCCGTGCTAGGGAAGGGAAGTGGATGAGAGCTACATCCTGAGATGCAGGCAGAAGCAGAGAGACACACTGTTTCAAAACCTAAGGTGAGAGATGATTAAGGAAGACTTCAGTCTCTGGAATCACACATATGCCTATCCTCACACACATGCACAGTCTCACAGGAACATATACATACACCACACACATATCCCCCATAGATCCAGATATGTGAACACTTGGTCTCAGCTGTGGCACTGTTTGGGGGAGTTTCGGAGGAGGAATTTTGTCACTGGGCTTTAAAAATCAAAGGCCCTGCTTACTTCCAGTTTGTCCTCTCTGCTCCATGCTTGCAGTTGAGGCTGTGCACTCTCTGCTTCCTGCTCCAGCTGCCATGGCTGCCACTTGCCATCCTGCTTCCTCTGCATGAGAGACTTCTATCTCTTTGAAACCCTAGTTCAAATAAACCTTCTTCTATAAGTTTCTCTATTCCTGGCATTTTGTTTCAGTAACAGATAAGTAACTAATACAAATATATACACACACACACATACACACAGAGAGAGACAGAGACAGAGAGAGAATGAAAGAAAGTCACTGCCTCTCAGCATTCCTTGTGTCTGGGCATGGCCACCTAGCCTGTCACTCTGAGACTCAGCCTGAGGGCTCTTTTTGGCCACTTGAACCTGCTCGATCTGAAGGATGAGACAGAAGTGCTGAGGCTTGGTCGGCCAGCAATAGCACTTGAGCGATGACGGGTAGCTGAAGTCCTCCAGCTCCCTTGTTCCTCAACTGGCTGACTGGAGTGAATGTTCTGCACTGGTTCAGCATTCCCAAGGGAATGGAATTCCAGTTTCCCTCCATACGCACTAGCAAGAGAATATGAATGCCAACATCAACTCACGGTGTCTACCCACCAAGAAAGCACTCATGTGCTTGTCTCAAGGTGATCTGATTCTTGAGGAACACAAATCATAACTCTGATGATTATAGTAATACAATATTGGCTAACCTCATTCATGGCTGCATTGCCTGTCAGCCACTCCATTCCACGTGACAAATTCTAAGACGTTTCTCCCACAAAACACAACATTGCACATGTGTACATTACAACATCATCCACATTTCACAGATGGAAACTGAGGCCCGGGGATTTGATGTGACCAATGTAAACTCATACTAGCCTTTCAAAAAAAGCTTTTTCTTAATTATCTATACTTGTACATATACGGATATGTGGTTATGGGTGTGAGTAACCACAGGAACCAGAAGAAGTCACTGAAACTTCTGAGGCTAAAGTTGGTGGCAATTGTGAGCTGACAGATGTGGGTGTTGGGAACTGAACTCGGTCCTCTTTAAGGTGGTTCCTTTGCTTGATGACCGAGCCATCTCTCCAGCCCCTCATACAAGGCTTTATAATTACAGCTAGATTTATGAACTACAGCTAGATTTGTAAAACTACAGTTTGAGGGCATATCCTTTGTGTCACACTGTTTCCTGGGGTGGAGGGGTTGTTGTGTTTTGTCTTTCCTCGCCTATAGAAAGCATTCTTGGACTTTCTGATACAGTAAAAGCTCCAACTTGGCTTTGGTTTTAGCTAGTGTGAAATTTCAGCATCCAGGTCCTGGACAGCTCCCTGGGGCAGCTGCTCCCCTGGGAGAAGCAATGAGTCCACAGGCTAGTAAGCTTAAATACATCATTCCCTGTGTGACAAACAGCATGGGAAACAAGGCCCTCCAGGAGCTCACAAGAGATGCCAGCTTTGGGGGCTCTCTCCAGCGGTGAGGATGATGGCACATTTCTTCTGAGTCTTGGGGTTTGCAGTTCTGATGGTTGAAGGAAAGTCTTCATGTGACCAGACAAATGCACTAGCACTTAGCTTAGCTTCATGCTTAGCCCTCCTGCAGTGAAAATGGGAAAGGGAATCATATCCCTTCTGACCTTGGGGATGGAAAGACAGTGCTAGACTTACAATGGAGTTTAAAGGACAAACCCATAACACCCCCCCACACACACACACACACACACACACACACGCCACCACCACCAAGATCATAGAACAGATTTTGAGAAATTTGCTGTTCATAGAATTCTGGGAAGCAATCAACCCCATCCCAAACCCTGGAGTATGGAAGTTGAAAAAATAAGCAATGTGATTAACCTCTCACCCTGAGTTTGGAAAACAGTTTAAACCTACCCCCCCCCAAAAAAAAAAAAAAAAAACAGTTTCTGGGCCCTATCAAAGCTAGGCCCTTCACACTCTCTACTCTCAACTACAAAAACCTATTTTCAGGTGTGGTGCATCACCCTGTGCCCCATATAGTGAGCTGTGGAGTTTGGGGACACCAACCTCTCACACCAATGGTCACTTACTCTCCATATTTTGAGGGTGAATTGAGTCTTCTGTTTTCCTCCACTGACTTATTACGTACAGATTACCTTGTAATAAACTCATCTTAAATTGAAAATGTCAGTAAGTCCTACCCAACATGAGACCTAAGCCTGGCCTGCCTTAAACACACTCAAAAGACATACATCAGACCACACTTAGGTTTGCTGGATAAACCAAAGCCTGCTTCACAGCCAAGGGCTGACTACCTCATATCATCTGTTGAATATTGCATTGCATATGAGCAATAGACCTGTGTTGGGTTTGCCATCAGCATGCACAGCTGAGAGTGGACATGACCTGAAGAATGCCAAAGCACAGAACTAGTCAGTGTGTGTGTGTGCGTGTGTGTGTGCGTGTGTGTGTGTGTGTGTGTGTGTGTGTAGGCATATATAGACATACATTTGTGGGAATTTACTGGAATGACTCATAGGCTGCAAGCCAACAGTGGATAGTTATGAATGGGAAGTCCAAGAATCTAGTAGCTGCTCAGTCCCACGAGGCTGAGGTTGCAGCTGGTCTGCTGGGATCCTGAAGAAGGAATGGATGTGCTGACAGGGCGAGGGCCAGCATGTGAAGAACAAACCCTTCCTTCCTCCATCATCCCTGGTGCGGTCCAGATTAAAGGTGTGTGTCTTCCTGCCTCAAGATCCAGATGGTAAGTGTACCCTCCATTTCTGGATATAGTTCATTCTAGACAGTCAAGTAGACAACCAAGAATGGCCATCACAGGCACTGCACTGAAGTTACTGCCTGCGTGCCAGAGAGGCCACAGCTATGGACCATCAATTTCTATCTGGGAGCAGCAGCTTGTGCCGTCCTTCATCGAAGTACCACTACATCATGCTTACCTGGAAAACATCAAGATTCAAACACCAAGGCACACTTTCTATTGAATGCACAATACTTTGACCCCATCATAAAGTGAAAAACTACATACTGAACTGTGGCAACTTGGAGACTGACTTGGCAAGAATTTGTGGTCCATGGGAAGGGCATCTCCAAACACAAGACAAAAGGACCTAGGGTGTGCTTAACATCTTCATGTTCTTGGAATTCCATACACACTGACTTCTCAGTAAGCAGTAAGCAGGTGTGCCCCATGCATTGTCCGCGCCTAGGAAGCAGTGGGTGTAGCCCAAATGCAGTATTCCAGTGTGTTCTGTACTGAGTGGGACCAAACTGTTCTTCTCTGTCCTGATTTCTCCTCTCTTTCCAAGACAGAAGCTCTCAAAGCCCAGGCTGACCTTAGACTGATGGAAGTCCTCCTCCTGCTTCAGCCTCCCAAGTTCTGGTCTTACAGACAGTGTATGCCACCACACTTGGGTATGGGGAGGGTTAGGGTGAAGGTATGAGATGGAGAGGGAAGGAGAATCAAGCAAGCTGTCATGAAACTCAGGTTGGTCTCAAAATTGAAGGTGACTTTGAACCTCCTGCACCCACCTCCTGTATGTTGGGATTACAAGCTTGCCCCTGGTTTATGCAGAGCTGAGACTCAAACCCAGGGCTTCATGCAAGCTAGGCAAGTGCTCTCCCAATTGAATCTCTCCCCACCATGGTGTCCTTTTCAAGCTAGCCACTCTGAAAAGTCCCCATCACCACAGTGACAGCAGAGCAAAGCTGCGACAGATGAGTCTCGTCAGAGGCCCAGCAGTTTCTACAAGGTACAATGATGGGAGATGTCATTCTGTATAAGTTTCTCATACTGGTTAATAATAAAGCACTGTTGGCCAATAGGAAAGGAAGATAGGAGGGACTAGGAGACAAGGAGGAAAGAGGAAGTAGTGGGGAGGGTCAAGATGGAGAGTCTGGAGAAGGTAGAACCGCCAGCCGCCTCTCCCTGGTAAGACCACATGGAAATACATAGAAATGGGCTAATAATTAAGACAGAGCTAGCGGATAAGAAACAAGTAACTAGGACAACAGCATTGTATCAAATACAGAGTCTCTGTGTATTATTTGGGGCTGGTGTGGCGGCGGGTGGAAAAACCGTACTCCTTACAGTACAACTCAATTATAAAACACTGGCAGGCCTTACCGGGTCTCAGAAAAGGAAAGGAGGAGGCAGCCTGGGTCTCACAGGGCCCCAGCACAAAGGCAAGGCGCATGGGAATGAAAGGGAGAACCCATGAAAGGCTCTCACTCCATGCTCAGGCCTCCGCCAAAATGTCACACTGCCCCAGATGACCCCTGACCAGCAAGAGTGACTGTTCCAAACCTGAGTAAATCCTCTTATTACTTCTTCCTCCTGAGCACTTTTTTTGGGGGGAGGGGGCTTAGTTTTTCTCAAGACAATGTCTGACTCTAGCCTAGACTGGCATAGAACTTAACACAGCTCAAACTTGAGGCCATTCCCCTGCCTCCTGAGTGCTAGGATTCCAAGAGTGCACCACCATAGCCAGCTCTCCGAAGTGCTCACTAGAAACCAATTCCCTTAGTTACAAGCTTCTAACTTTTATACACTGGATCCCAACTCCAGGGAATCAAATCCCCAGGTTAGCACCTAAAACAGAATAGTTACTATATGCATTAATTTTCCAATGGACTAACGGGTAAATGAAAAGTAATAATTGGGGTGCTGGAGAGATGACTCTGTGATTAAGAGTACTTGCTGATCCTCAGAGGACTCTTGGTTCCCAGCACCAATAGTACATGCTTACAACTGCCTGTGATCCCAGCCTCAGGGAATAAAATACATTTGTCTTGCCTTTGTGGGCACACATATTCATATGTAAATAAATAATTATAATAAATGAATGCAGTGATTTGAATGAGAATAGTTGGTGAAACTGGAAAGGATGAGGAGGTGTGACCTGGTGGGAGGAGGTGTGTGGGTGATCTCTGAGTTTTTAAAAGCCTATGTCATTCCCAGCTGGTGCTCTCACTGCCTCATGGTTGTCCCTGAGATATGATCTGTCAGGCCTGCTGCCTGCTGCCTGCCTGCTAATGCTCCCTGACATGATGGTTATGAACTCTAACTAACCCCCTTAAACAGTAAGCCCCAACAAATTTTCTTCCATATGTTGCTTTCGTCATGGTGTCTTATCACAGCAATAGAAAAGTAACTAAGACACTGAGTGAATGAATGAACTCTAGCCATCCTTCCCAGTCAAGAAGGCAACTTGGTAGAACTATGCAAACAAAGACTGCACAGTGTGACACCAGAGAGGATGGCTGTCTTAGGGTTTTTATTGCTGTGAAGAGACACCAATAGCATGACAACTCTTTTGTTTGTTTGTTGTTTGTTTGTTTGTTTGTTTGTTTGAGACAGGGTTTCTCTGTGGATTTGGAGACTGTCCTGGAACTAGCTCTTGTGCACCAGGCTGGTCTTGAACTCATAGAGATCTGCCTGTCTCTGCCTCCCGAGTGCTGGGATCAAAGGTGTACACCACCACCACCACCACCACCACCAGGCAGACCATGGCAACTCATAAAAGAAAACATTTAATTGGGGTGGCTTACAGTTTCAGAGGCTTAGTCCATTATCATCACAGCAGGACATGGCAGCATACAGGCAGACATAGCACTGCAGGTAGCAGAACCAGGGTACAGCTTGTGCATAGGAGACCTCAAAGCCCACCTCCATAGTAACCCGCTTCCTCCAACAAGGCTACACCTACTCTAATAAACTCACACCTCCTAATAGTACTACTTCCTATGGGGACCATTTTCTTTCAAACCACCACAGTGGAGGCAGAGACAGAAGGAGCACCACAAGCTTAAGGCCAGCCCGGGCTACATAGTATCATTTAGGCCAACTAGGGCTACATAGAGAGACCCTATCTCAAAAACAGTTACCATGTGTATTTGTCCACTAGCGGCCAGGAGCAAATGTCTCTCTTTTATGCGAATGACACACTACATTGGATACTTCTTATTGTGACTAAACAAGCAACAATATTAACCATTTTAATCCTTTTCATGTATACAGTGGAGCTCTGTAAGCTTGTTCCCAGTGTTGTACAGTGAGCCATCACTATCCATTACTCACCACACTCACCCCCTGGAAAATAGAGAGAGATTGAGAGAGAGAGAGAGAGAGAGAGAGAGAGAGAGAGAGAGAGAGAGAGAGATCGGTGTTATGGTACATACTTTTAGCTCCAGTTGAGTTCCGTACCAATCTGGGTTATATATCAAGACTGTTTTTAAAAAGAAAATGGGGTGAGAGCAGAAGGGATGGAGAGATAGCTCAGTAGTTTAGAGCGCTGGCTGTTCTTCCAGAGGACCTGAGTTCAGTTCCTAGGACCTGAATGATGCCTCACAATCACATATAACTCTAACACTAGGGAATTCAATGCCTTTTTCTGCCTTCTATGGGTACCAAGCACACACATGGCACACAGACATACATAAAGGCAAAAACAACCATACACATCCATTTTTCAACTGGGCCATGATGTAGCTTAGTTAATAGAGAGAGCTTGTTTGAATGCCAAGGCCTTGTGTTCCATCCCCACCACCACATTAAACCAATGAGGTGGTACATGCCTGTAGCCCCAGCACTTGAGTGGTAGAGGAAGCAGAATTGGAAATTGAAAGGTTTTTGTTGTTGTTTTGTTTGGTTGTTTAGGTTGTTTTGTTTTGTTTTGTTTTTCTGGGTTTTTTGGGGGGGTTGTTGTTGTTGGTTTTGGGTTTTTGTGTTTTTCAAGACAGGGTTTCTCTCTAAGTAGCCCTGGCTGCCCTGGAACTCCCTCTGTAGACCAGGCTTACCTAGACCTCACAGAGATCCGTCTGCCTCTGCCTCCCCAGTGCTGAGATTAAAGGCACCACCATCACGGGCTAAATTGAAGGTTTTTATTTTGTTGTTGTTTTGCTTGTCAGTATGACATAAGCTTGCATTTGCTGGGAAGAGGGCTTCTGACTGAGAATAATCCTTACATCAGACTGATCTGTAGGCCAGTATATGGGACATCTTCTTGATTAATGATGGCCTAGGGAGGGACCAGGTTACTGCAGGCAGTGCCAACTCTGAACAGGTAGTCCTGAACAGGTAGCTGAACAAACAAGCAATCAAGCCATGGGGAACAAGTCTCTAAGCAGAGCTCCTTCGTGGCCTCTGCTTCAATTCTTGCCTCCAGATTCCAGCCTTCATTCCCTTCACAAGGGCCTATGCCTTTCCTCCGCTAGTTGCTTTGGGCCCAGGTATTTAATCAAAGCAATAGAAATGTAACCAGGATACAGCTGAAGGCTTAGTGGTAGAATACCTGTCTCCACTTGCAATGCAATGCCTTTAGTTTGATTCACAGTACTGAGGGAGGAAAACAGCACCAGAAAAGGTGGAGAAACCATTGCAAATTCAAATTGCAGCCATGAAGATTCAGACCTATGTTTTTGTTTGTTTTTCTAACAACTTTACGATTTTAGATCTTAGTCTCTGACTGGAATTACAAGCATGTACTGCACTGCACCACCCTGTACTACCACGCCTGGACCTTTGTTGTTGGTTGTTCTAGTTTGTTTTTAACCTGGGTTTTAAGGATTGAACTCATGCCCTTCTGTTTTTGAGACCCAGCCATCTCCTCTGACCCCTTAGATTTTTTAGTGTTTGCTATGCAAAGCACAGACCTGGAAAACAGATAGGTCTTTTTGCTTGATTCCAGACAAGTTCTTCTGGGTCTCTGGGCCTCATTTTCTTCTTGGGGTGGGGTGGGGGAGTAGGGGGAAATGGGAGGGTTGTAGCTATCTCTAATGGGAACCTAGGCTCCTCCCTTTTAAGCTTCACACTCTCCACCGTCTTCATCTGCATCTCAGCAGTGATACCCCACGCCTTGCTCCCAGCCAGAATGGCTCTCCAGGACAGACACTGAACATAGGAGAGTTCTGAAGACCCCTCTTGGCAACCGCCCTCACCTCTCAAGACAACCACTGTCCCAGCAGAAAACTGCAGGACTGAGGAAGTAAATGTGCGAAGGGCTGAAGGCTTTCTTCACAGGTTGAGTTGGAGCTATTTGAGAATCAACTTGCAAAGCACCTGCCCCTAAACACCCCTTTCCCACTCCATCCCACTTAGCCAGGGAGAAGCTTGAGAAGCTTTACTCCCTTGGGAACCCTGAGGTGGGGCCCCACAGTACCTTCACACATAGCTGAGGGAAGGCTGAACAGTTGAATGAGATGAGCCCTTTCTCCTGAAGGCTGGACCAGGTAAACTTTTTCCAGAAGAGCACATTGCAACTGCTCAGCTCCCATGCAGAAATGAATCTGGGTGGCCCTGTCCCAATAAAACTTCACTTGCACTCACTGAAAAGTTCTTTTCATGTTGTTTTCACGGGTCTTTTTTTTCCCCCAGATTTTTCTCCAGTCATTTAAAATATAAAACCTAGATCTAGTTTAAGTTCATACAAAAACATAATCCCAGCACTGAGTAGTCTGAGACAGGAGGAACAGGAATTCAAGGCCAACCTGGACTACATAGTGAGACCCTATCTAAAATAAGTATCTCTCAATGCATTTGGCCTATGAGCCAGTTTGCCAATTTAGGCTTAGATGTTTGCTTTTCTGTTTTCAAATTCTAATTTTTTTTTGTTAGAAGAGGAAGGTGTGTGTGTGTTTGTGTGATTATAGAATAATTAGGGATTAGTAAAGGGAAGCGTGTTAGCACCAAAGGTAATCCCAGAACTCAGGAAGTTGAATCAGCAACCCTGAGTCAGGTATAGTGGCACACACCTTTAATCCCAGGACTGGGGAGGCAGCGGAAGGCAGATCTCTGAGTTCACACCAGCCTAATCTACAAAGTGTGTTCCAGGACTGCCAGGGTTACATAGAAAGACCCTGTCTCAAAACAACAATAGCAAAGCCGGGTGGTGGCACACACCTTTGATCCCAGCACTGCACTCGGGAGGCAGAGGTAGGTCCTGAGCAATAAAGGCATTATCAGTAGGTTTAGTTTTTAGGAAAAAATTACTAGATTTACAACACAGCCTCCAAAAAATTCCTCAAGCAAAGTGACAGGATTAACATACCAAAGTAGCTACAGGGCCTTCAGGGTTCCCAAGGGGCTGGGATCAGGCCTTTCTTCATCTGTTCCTCTCAATTATTCTAATCATTGTTTCTTTTGGCTTCTTGAAAGACCTAAAAAGTAATGCTAATGATGGACTAACCTAAAAACCAATATCTGTTCCTTGGAATTTGCTAGCTTCCTCTCACAAGGCCCTGAGATAAGAAGAATTCACACTGCCCCTCCTTTCCTGTGAGTCAACAGGTGGTAAATAGGGTCAAGAGAGTAACTCTGGTTTGCCCAGACAAGATTAATTAGCACACCTGAGGCCCTAAGGTCTGCTGACCCTAATAGCAGACCATCCGGCCTCCAAGGGTCATGTACTCAATGGACAGAGGGTCCCACCCCCTGCCTAAGCTTGTGGGTTTGCCTTTAAAAACACCTGGGCCCAGGGGAGGGGGCTTCTCCCTAGCCTGCGTGCTGGAGGAGCCCGTTTGCGCAAACGTTTCCTGTTCATTAAAGCCTCTTGCGTTTTGCAGCAACTGGACTGGACATTGAGTTCTTGGGGTATCGACCGAACCTGGAAGACTCCTCATTCTGAGGGTCTTACATTCTCTTGGGGATTGCTTATTTGGAGGTATTTTATTTATCATCTACTTCATGTCTGTCTTGATCCCTTTGTTTCTAGGTTTACAGTCCATGGCTAATATGAAGATGCTTGGATTCATGACTGAATTTAAGAGGGACCTCTAGACTCTATGAGAGTTGACTAGACCAGGACACAGTTGCCTGAAACAAGTTTAGAGATGGTTAAATGTTTGTGTCTTTGATTTTACTGCCTGTTGCACCCTCTGTCCAAATAACTTCAGAAAGGTGTAGGACCATAAGAAATGAGCAAGCAATTGTCCTCATCCCATCACACTCAGAAGGAAAATAAATCCTCCCTCCCCTAAAAGGAGTGGGGTAGGCATGGTGGTACACCTTCCTTAATCCCAGCACTCTGGAGTAGAGGCAGGAGAATCTCTGAGTTTCTGAACTATATAGCAAATTCCAGGACAAAGGGGGCAGGGGAGTAGGGCGGGTTAGCTGGGTATGGTGGCAGATGCCTTTAATCCCAGCACTACAGAGACAGAGGAAGACAAATCTCTGAGTTGGAGGCCACAATGGTCTACATAGAGGGTTCCAGAACAGACAGGGCTATATAGAGAGACTCTGTCAAACAAACAAACAAATGGAACAAGAAAGAAAAGAAGAGGGGAGGAGATGGCCTAGCAGTTAAGAGCACATACTGCTCCTGCAAGAGCCCTGAGTTCAGTTCCCAGCACCCAATTCTGTCAGCTCACAACCACCTGTAACTCCAGCTCCAGGGAATCCCAGGACCTCCAATGTCCTCCTCTAGGACCTACACAGACACAGACAGACAGACAGATGATTAAAATAAAATAAATCTTGATTTTTAATGAGAGAAAAAGTATGGGACTATCACATCTTCGTTTTAACTAGTTTTCACACCGAATTTTCAGTTTTCTGAACGCATGCTCATAAAAGAGGTACACCCAATACTGTCTCCCTTTATCATTAAGGAAACCGAGGAAAGGGACCTGAAGGGGCGCCCTGGGTCTGACTCCCAGTTTAGTGTTCTTCTCATTGCCCTGCTTTGCACCATTGATGGACCAGGATGGCATGGAGGGCTGAGGGTACCGTTGGCAGGTGCTTTAGCACTCCCTGATTCAGGGCCTCAGATTCTCAGGTTCCAGAGACCAGAGGCAAAGCAAAGCGCGGGGAGGAGGGGTGGGGCAGCTACATTCTCCAGCAGCCCCAGAATCTTAAAGCAGTATCGTGGGGTGGGGGTACGAGGAAGATTCACGTTAATTAGTCTGCAAAGCCTCCCCCACCTGTAAGGAAACGACCCCTAACTCCCTTCAGACTTGCCGGGTTCTCTCGGGCTGCCTCTCCCCCAGCCTCTTGCACCGGCCCTCGCGACCCTCCTCCGAGACCCCCGGGCGCATCCTACCCGCCGAGGTCGGACTCTGCCCCCGCCCCGCCTTCTCCCTCCCCCCCCGGGGGCGGTGGCCCATGGAGAGCGCTCCTATTGGTCGTGGCGCAAGCAAGGGCAGGAGGCGGCGGTGCTGATTGGCCGGGACGCCTCGGCGAAGCTTGGTAGCCTGGCGAGTCGCTGGGGGAAGCCGAGCAGACGCCAAGAGCAGCCCGGAGCATCGGAAGGTGATCGCGCCAGTCGGACCCGCGGATCGCAGCCTGTAGATCGCGGCCGGGGCCTGGAGGTAAGAGTGACGCGTCCGGGCTCGCGTGGCCGACCCTTCCGAGGGAAGCACTGCACCCGGGAAGCCAGATCCCGGCATTTTCCTCTATAATCTGGGCCCACCATCCAACCAGGACGGGGGCTCCTGCCCCGAAGAGAAAGGGTCTCCCACTCCCCAGGCCCCAGGAAGCAAGACAGCTTCGTGTAACCTTCAGAAATGGGGCCGTTCGTCCTGACTAGAGGAGAAAAATCCCTCCCTTGTTTAAGCCTTGAAATAGAATGCCGCTTCCGCGGAGTCCTGCCTCCCCAAATATATAGACCCTCTACCATCTCCTCCCATTCCTGAAAAACTAAGTTACGGTCTCTTGCTTCTCTCTCATTCCTGTCTCCTTGGGATGCTGAGGTCATAGCTCGTGTAAGGGTCCTGTCCCTCCCCGACTGTGAAAGTCCTGGAGAATAAGACCCTCCCTTCTGCAAGGACATCCCCTGCCAAATCGCCTGCATGCCTACCTACCCCAGAAACTAGACTCTGGATTCTAAAGACAGATGAATTCTCTTCTGTCTCTATGAAGACCCTTGCCTGCCCATAGGAGAGGCCACATGTCCCCCTTCCCAGAAAAGGCTTTTAGGGGCTTCCAGTGGAAGGGGAGGGGCTTTTACCCCTACACAGGCACTCTTCCCTAGCCAAGTGCTCCATCCTCCATGATCTTTCCACCTAAATCCCACCCTATTAACACTGCTGCCCTCCCATCTGTTCCCACCTCACTCCAGCTCCACTCCCACACTTCCCGGTCCCTCCTGATCAGTGGCTAAGGACCAGAGGAGGCTTCCTAAAACTGAGGCCCTTGAAACTACCCCAGGTCTAGGGCTCCTTTCAGGGGCCACCAAGCTCTAAGAACACAGATGGCCTCACACTGCAGGACTTACAGGAACCCCTTCCCACCACCCTCCACCAACACAAATACAAAGAGCTGTTACTCAGGGTTACCTTCCAGAGTCTCTCCACTCTGGACAAAGGGGAATCAACATAGAGAAGGGCTGTTAGCCCACTCCAGGGGTTCCCTGTTTGCTTTCTGGATCTGCCCCTTCAACTCCTGTGGCTATTGCCTGATGGAATTCCTTGGGCCTTAAGCCAAGAGAAGGATGTTACTGGGTTTATCCATTGGTCTGCGGACAGTGTTGGCTCAGCTGTATGGCTCCCACACAATAGCCTGAGGAGGTTTGGTGGGGACAGATTAGGAGACAGGAAAAGTAATGAATCTTGGCTTGTTCTCTGGATCTGGGCACAGTGATACAGGATAAGGAGAACTGTGTTTCCTGGAGGCCAGAGGTCAGCTCTGGGAGAGACCAATGACCCTGTCTGCAATCCTAACATGTGAAAGAGTGTCTAGATTGAGACTGACCATTTGTTTGATAGTTGAACAAACTGAGGCACAAAAAGAGAAAGAGTCTTGTTCAAGGTCATCCAGCCGGTCACTGACAAAACCAGTGGGGCTCCTACGGGTCCCTGGGCTCCCGAGCACTAACTATTCTGCATGCATACAGTGGGCTCTTCCAAGCACCATGTGACCACTCATCGTAGGAAGCTGGGACATTGAGGAAGTCGTCTTAGAAGGAGCAGAGCTTGTAGAATGCCTATCCCCACTTCATGGGTCCCTGGTGGAAAACCATCCTTGGGGTCTTATGGGTTTCTGTCTTATACCTGCTGCCAAGCTAAGCTTGCCAAAATTCAGTCCAACCCCGTAGAGTGGATATTATCAGTTACAATATGCTAGAGCCAAGGCCACTATGGAGACCTCAGCTTCATGGTTGAATTTGCTTCAGGAAGGATGCCTGAGGAAGTTGTAGCCCTTTCCTTTCTGTCTCAGCTTGTTCGCTCTGGTTCCCATTCTCTGCAGTAATGCCTTGTCCCTACTCGGAGACCTGCACTCTTTCCTGGCACATGGGTGATTCTCCAAGATCCTTCAGAGGTGGATGAGAGAGTCTGAGTTACCAACTCTGTCCAGGGGAAAGTGCGGAGATGTTGGTTTCCACCTGCTACTTGGTGTGCAATCTTGGGAAGCTTTTCTTTTTCATTTTTAAAAAGCAGTCTCATGTAGGACAGGCTAACCTCTACCTCCCTGCATAGTAGAAGATGACCTTGAACTTCTGATCCTTCTGCTTTCACTTGAATGCTGGGATCACACCCAGTTTCCATGCAGTGCTGAGACTGGAGTGAAGGGTTTGGTCCATACCCGGCAAGCATGCTAGCATCCAACTAAGCTATATCCCTTGACTTTGGGGAAGTCCTTCTCTCTCTGTTACTTATCCTTAGGGTAAAATAAGTTAACCCACAAAGTAAATAACACAGCTAATGGGTAGAAACAGTGGTCACAATTTCACCTGCAAAGTTAACCCAAACTGGTAGAATGCGTGGCAATGCCTCTAGATGTGCCTAGGAACCTGTTATAGACAGTCCACCAGGACAAAGGCAATAGACAAATGGGGGGGGGCATTGGAGACAAGGGAGGATTTAGAGAAATGGAACAATGTGTGGAATGGACTACAAAACTTAAAGCCAGTCGGACTTATGGTCAGCCATTCATTGGCTACTTCCAGGAGAACATAAGCGAGTCATTGACTTCTCTGAGCAAGCCTCAGTTCTTTTTCGCCTGTGGGGGTGGGATTCAGGTAGGGGACAGCCTGGATTGAGGTTTCCTATTTTTAGCACCACTGGCATTTTGAGTTGGGTGATTCTCATCTATGTGTTTTATCTTCTTCCTTGTGCTTTATACACTAAGATGCCAGTAACACTACCTCGGTTGATAGACAATAGCTCCTGATAAGATAGGGAGGTGGCTTAGTGGGTATAACGTCTGGTATGTAAACATAAGTTTGCATCCCAAGCACCCATCTAAAACCAGGTTGGGGGCAGAGACAGCTAAGTCCCTAGTCAGCCAGTCTTGCCGAAAAGATATGCTCCAGGTTCAGTGAGAGACCCTGTCACAGAGAATAAAACACCTGGCCTCCACACATATGTGCATGGGTGAGCACAACCCCATTCATGCATGCACAAATCTCCAGATGATTAAATGTCTGACAAGGGACAAAATCATCATCCTTCTCATTGAGAACAACTGGTCTAGTGTGGCTTCAAACATAACTGATGTTTGAGCTAAGCCACCTCCCTGTTGCACTAGCCCATTGCTGTGGTGTCTTTGTGATGGGAGGGTGGGAAATGTTCAGCTGCCTCCAGACATAAGTGACATTTTAGTCTCTCCTTTCAGCAGAACTTTGCCATTCGCAGAGCACCATTAGGATTCCCATTTTACAGACCATGGAGATGAAAAGTTTTGTCTGAGAGCATCACCCTTCCCCACAGAGACCAAAGACATGCTCAAGGAGCAGGCACTTGAAATTTATTACATTTATTTCTTTATGTGGGAGGGGCTTTGCTTGTGCCACAAGTCGAGCAAGGTAGAGGGCAACTATCTTAGGGTTGATTCTTTCCTCCTAGTTGGTGGGTCCCGGGCGGAAATCTGCACTTTAGTCTTGGCAACAAGTGCTTTCACCTGCTTGCTGAGCCTGAACCGCACTTTAAGAGACCTTCTTGTTCTAGAGGTGTTCTCAGAAGGACATGAGCCACTCAGACTCCAGGGATACCCAGCAGCCATCACCCAGGAGTTTGCTCCAGCTACATCCCAACATGTATGCAGGTGACATCACAGTGTGGGAAGGAACAGCATTCTTGTGTGCTCCAATGTACAAAGAAACAGCCCTTTTAGAAGAATGAGGTAGATTTAGATCCCAAGCCTGGAAAGGTCTCAGAAGCTTACAATTCAGTGAAACAAAGCCACTGTATCAATATAGAGAGGGTGGTCCTATTTTAAAAACACCATATAAATACACAAGAAAATGAGTAGTTAGGGGCCATTGAAATGGCTTCGTGGGTGGAAGGGCTTGTCACCAAGCTAACAACCTGAGTTCCATCCTCAGGACCCACATGGTGAAGGAGAGAAATGACTCCTAAGAAGTAGTCCTCTGGCTTCCACAAGAGCACTATGGCACATACACAAAAACACATTTGGAATTTTTAAGAAGGTCAGGCTGTGGTGATTCATGTCTTTAATCCAAGCACTCAGGAGACAGAGGCAGTTGGATCTCTGGTCTACAAAGTTGGATGTCCTGGTCTATAAAGCGGGTTCCAGGACAGCCAAGGCTATGCAGAGAAACTCTGTCTCAGAAAAAAAACAACCAAAAAAAAAAAAAAAAAAATTAAGAAAACGAATCACTTGTCTTAGCACAAAAGGCAGCTCATCAGAATGATAGAAATAAAAATGATAGCCATGGAAGTGATTCCCAAAAAGGGACAAACTGGATGTGTTCGAGGGGAAGGGGAGGAGCCCCAGCCAACTTCTCTGAGCAAACAAAGCCCCAGAGGCTGAGCCTGATGCATACCTGAAGTTGCCAATGGCAGAAACTCAGACCTGAGCTTCCAGAGAGTTCTGGGGCTAAGAAACAGGAATTGGTGACCTCATCTGTGCTGGCTGGGTGTGTGTGGGTGTGTCTTTAATGTCTGTTGTGGGACTGGGCTTCTCTTGGCATCCACTCTGATCACTCGGAGCCTTGTTTACCCCATCTTTACATAGGGTATTAGTAAAGAAGAGAAGAGAAAACACAACAGTATAACTAAGAGTTGGGACAATAGTAGAAGCCACCTGACTGGGTTAGTGTGAGGATTCATGGAGACCTTGTGTCCCAACCCTCTGTTAATAGTTGGTTTTTGATTTATGTAGTCACTACCTCTCATCTCTTTTCCCTCTGCTTGCCTGTCCCCAGGCTAGAGACAAATGACAAAAGGCTTATCGGTGTCAGCTGGGAAGCCTGGGGTCTGCAGGACTGCTCAGTATATTGAATTGATAACCCCCTGCCCTGCACCAGGTGCCTGACAGGGTTCTCAGCTGAAAGTCAGGGGAGGACTCTGAGGGGAGCCGAGCTCCAGTTCCTCCTCCTGTGCCTGACTCGCCTGGCTTCCTCTAACACTACATGCTACAGGCTCAAAGAGTGGACTCTAATTACACATCCCCTTGGTAATTCCACTTTCCAAGGGCAGATAGTCCTTCAAGAGCTGCTTCAAGATCCATCTTATTTTTCTTTTCCTTTTTTTTTTTCCTGCTCTTTTCTCCTCCTCTCTCCCCTCCCCTCCTACCTGGTCCCCTCTCTTCTTCTTTCTTCCCCCCTTCTCCTTTCCTCTCCTTACTTCCTTCCCCCAGCCCCTTAATATTTTGAGACACAGCCTTACTATTAGTTCTGGCTAGCCTGGTCCTCTCTATGTAGCCCAGGCTGGCCTTGCATTTGAGATTGTAGCTCAGACTGGTCTCAACCGCAGGACAATTCTCCACCCTCAGCTTCCCTGTGCTCAGTTACAGGCTCTGGCATCATTTATGGGACATTTTCCTTTAATCCTCCTCTACCCTAAGCCAGACAACCATTTCTCCCTTCCACCACATCCCAGTCTCCTTTGGAACATTCACTGTTGCTGGCTTTTCTCCTCTTTGTTAATGCCCTAGCAGGTAGGGCTTGTAACTGCCTTGTTTGTGCCCATGTCTCAAATGCACAGCTCAGTTTCTAGCAGCAATAAAAATTTATTGAATGCATCTCTGCATTAGAAAATTTTATTTGAGGGCTGGAGCAATGGCTCAGAGCACTGGCTGCTCTTTCAGAGGTCCTGAGTTCAGTTCCCAGCAACCACATAGTGGCTCACAACCATCTATAATGAGACCTGGTGCCCTTGTCTGGCATACAGGCATACATGCAGGCAGAATACTATATACATAATAAATCAATAAACCTTTAAAAAGAAATTTTTGTTTTAATTTTATGTATATGAGTATTTTGCCTGCATATATTACATATATATACATACATATATATATATATATATATATATATATATATTACACATATTGATACACACACACACACACACACACAATATGTGTGCCTGGTGACTAAGCAGGGCAAAAGAAGGCACTAAAAGCCTCGGATGGACAGTTGTAAGTAGCCTTGTGGGTGCTGAGACTCAAAAGCAGATCCTAGGCAAGAGATGCAAGTGCTCTTACCATGGAGCCCTCTCTCTATCAACTAGAGGTTAGCCTGAATCTGTGGGGTTTTGACTGTGAGAAAATGGGCATCATGTAAAATTGACTGCTTAAAGCACTTTAAAGGAGGCAGTTCTGTGACATTACATTCAAAAGGCTGTACTTCCACCACCAGCATCTAGTTTTAAGATATCTTCTTTACCCTGTAAGGAAAATTAAGTGATCAGTCCTTACGCCTTGGCTCTGGGTCTCTGTGGATTTGTGTTTTAGTTAGGGGTTCAGTTGCTGTGAAGAGACCCCATGACTATGGCAACTCTTATAAGGAAAACATTTCATTGAGGTGGCAGCTTACAGTTCAGAGGTTCAGCCCATCATCATGGTGGGAGCATAGTGACATGCAGGCAGACATGATGTGGAGGAAGAGCTGAGAGGCCTACATTTTACAGGCAACAGGAAATTGAATGAGACACTGGGCGGTAACCTGAGCATAGGAAGTGACACACTACCTCCAGCAGGGCCATACCCTTTCCAACAAAGCCACACCTCCTAAGAGCACCACTCCCTATGAGATTATGGGGGCCAGTTACATTCAAGCCAGCACAGTCTACCCATCAGAAATACTTCATGATCTACTGGGTTTAGCTTCACCTTGATTTTGCATACAACATACTTCTTCCTTTTTTTAGGATTGAATTATGTTCCATTATATAGGTTGATCATGATTTGCTCCTCCATTTATCAGCCAATGTATGTGAGTTGTTTCTATCTATCAACGTGCAGACCTGCTTTTGAGCCATTGATGTAACTCATTTGGTACAGTGCTTGCCTAGCATGCATCAAGCTCTGGCTTTAAAGTCAGCCTTAACTGGGCTAGAGAGATGGCTCAGAGGTTAAGAGCACTGGATGTTCTTCCAGAGGTCCTGAGTTCAATTCCCAGCAACCACATGGTGGCTCACAACCATCTATAAGATGTAGTGCCCTCTAGAACACTTTATATGTAAAAATAAATAAAATCTTTAAAACAAAACAAAAAACAACCAAAACAAAACAAACAAACAAAAAAACTAAGAATGAGTTTGAAGCCTGCCGGGACTTTGTGGAGAGCCTGTCCTTAAAAAGGGGATAGTGCCGGTGCCGGTGGTGGTGGTGGTGGTGGTGGTGGTGGTGGTGGTGGTGGTGGTGTATGCCTTTTATCCCAAGGCTCCAGAGGCAAAGACAGGTGGATCTCTGTGAGTTCAAAGCCAGACTGGTCTACAAGCTCCAAAGCTACAGAGAAAGTATATCTCAAAAAACCAAAAATTAGGGGTAGCAGGGGGAGTAGGCATTTACCAGAGAGTGGCTCAGTGAGTTCAGTGAGTAAATGGCTTTCCTGGAAAGCATAAGGAGTGGAATTCGAATCTCCAGAGCTTATCTATATAAAAACCAGGCAAATTTGCTGGCCACTTATAATCTCAGACTAGGCAGACAGAGACAGGGGTAGAACAAACTGTCTGGAAAAAGACAACCATCGACTTCAGGCTCATACATGCAAACACACATACATGCAAATACACACACACACATACATACACACACAGAAACACACACACATGCAAACACACACAAACATGCAAACACACACACAGCCACAGACACACACATGCAAGCACATACACTCTGACAGTATGATGCTGATTCCCTATTTAGCCATCTGAGGAACAACTTGTCTCACAGCAGCACAGTTACATTCCCACCAGCAATGTGTAAGGGTTCCAGTTGCTGTCTTCTGCATTGTCATTGCAGCCTCTGATGCTGCTATGCTGTTGTTTTGACCTATATTTTGGTATTTGGTAACCACTCACACTGTGGTGATGAGTACCACTCAAGTGCTTGCTGCCCTTTTTCACATACACACACAAATTACAGACTTGGTGTGGTGGTATATACCCTTAATTCCAGCACTAGGGAGAAAGAGGCAGGTGGATTGAGTCCAAGACCAGCTTGGTCTACTAGGGAGTTCCAAGCCAGCCTAGGCTACTTTGTGAGTCTCATTAAACAAAAGTTTCAACAAAGCAAAAAGAGCAAGTTTTAGTACAACTATTTATTAGAGAGCACATATGTTCTGTGATGTGGTTCTGGAGGTCTGAGGACAATTTTCAGTAATTGGTTCTCTTCCTCCTCTATGTGGGTTCTGGGTATCAAACTCAGGTCATCATGATTGGTGGCAAGTGTTCTTACCCACCAAATCATCTAGATGCCCTTCATCCCTTTGCTTGCTTTTGAACTGGGCTTGCCTTTTTATATTGAAGTTGTGATTCATTTATTTATATTGAAGTTGGTTGGTTAACTCGTGCATGCACACGTGAGCATCTGTGTGTGTGTGTGTGTGTGTATGCATGTGTGCATGTGAGTGTGTGTTTATGTGCATGTGTGTATAGGGATGAGCTTGCCATAAGAGGTCAGAAGATGACTTTCTTGAGTTAGTTCGGATTGAAGTCAGGCCGTCAGGCTTGGCATCAAGCACCTTTACTCATGGAGCTGTTTTGCTGGCCCATGAAATTGTGATCTCTGTCACTGTTTCCTGATCCATTTAAACTTTGCTCAGCTCCTGTACAGGTCAGGAACTGTGCATGACCTTGGAATACAAGGTGACCAGTACAGTTCCTGCACATGAGAAACCCACTGTCTAACACATTTCCACAGCCTCAGCATGCTGGCTCCATAGTAGTGGGCAGCCACCGGCTTAATGCAGTCCGTAGTATAACTCCATGAAAGTAGTGACAACCAAAGAACGTCTCCATCACTGAATGTTCTGTGGGGAGCAAGACTGCCCTGGTTGAGAATCGTTGATTTAGAGGTGTCGTGTGACTGACTGTTCCTTGGAAATGTGAGGAAACAGTAAACACATGGTCAAACACCCAACAACATCCAAAGAAAGCATCCCACCCAAGTCAGTCTTGGTGAACTAGTGAGTTTTCTGGGGTTGTCTACACAGGGATGTGTGGCTCAAAAGCAGCTGCATCACTGAAAAGCCCCACCCCAGCACGAGTGACAAGTCACAGAAGCTGCAGCCACAAGTTCCCTGCCCACCTTGCAGTTCACCAGAAAGTCTCTCCTCGGTGGTTGTTTATTGCTTATATAACATGGGGAGAGGCCTTATGAGCCTTGTCATCTTCATGGGCGAGTAAGTTTCCTCAGCTTCCTGAGTCTTATGTGTCCCTTCCTCTCCTTGTTCCAGGAGAGGAAATAACTACACATGGCTCAAAGAATCACAGATAGCTATAATCTCTGTGTCTGAGGCATATTTGTTGGATGCTGGACAGGTAGGTGGGTAGATTTATGGGTGGATGCATGTATTCATGCATGTGTGTTTTCTGTGTGTGGGGGAGTGTGCATGGATCAATGGATGAATAGGTGGATAGATGTATTCAATCCCTTTCTTGGTTGAACAGACTGATGACGAATGCACTGTATGTTGTATGCATTCCATGAGTGAATGGGTAGATGTACTCCATGAATGAATGCATGACTAACTGACTGAATTTTGTAAGATTTGGACATGTTCCTAGGCTACATTGGAGCTCCGCTCTTCCTGCTAGAGTAGGCTGCTTTAATTCCTGAGCACAGTCGTCCTCAGGCTTTTAACTCCCTCAAAAGCTTTGTAAAACAGACTGACAAGCTCACCCATAGACCACTCTCAAACCAGCTTCCTTGCCTTCTGCTACCCCAACCAGTCCCGACCTCATCAGGCAGTCAATTCACAGAAGCCCCATTGCCTTCTGCCAACATCTTCATTAGATATGCCAGGCATTGCCCTTTGGAAAGCCGGGAACCCCTGTGCTTTAGGACCTTGTTATTTGGATTGAGGAGATGACTTGGTGGATAATAGCACTTGCCATGCAAGATGAGGACCTGAGTTCAAATCCCTAGAACCCATGTAAAAGTCAGATGTATGACTTTTACATTTGTGATCCTACTGCTTCGTTGAGGGGATGAGAAATGGAGTCAGGGAACCCCAGAAGCCCACTAGCCAGCTAGCTTGGTGAGCATGTCAAAAGACAAACAAAAAGAAACCCTGTCTCAAAACAAGTTGGAGGGCAAGGACTGACACCTGAGACTGACCTTTGACCCCCTCACTAGCACTCAGTTTCATGAAAGGCCCTGGGCAATCCCAGTACTTTCTTCAGTCAAAAGAAAAGAAAAAGAAACAAAGTGAGAGAGGGAAGGAAGAGAGCAGAGACAGAGAGACAGAAGAAAGTCTTTAAGAACTTGGGAGACTGCAGAGTAGATAGGGTTTGCCACAAAGCCATGAGGACCTCAGTTTGATCTCCAGCACCTTCATAAACAGCCAGGTTTGAAGCCAGGTATTGGTGCCCCACAACTTTAATCCCAGCTCTCAGGAGGCAGAGGCAGGCAGATCTCTAAGTTTGAGACATGCCTGGTCTACAAAATGAATTCCAGGACAGCCAGGGCCACACAGAGAAACCCTATCTCAAAAAAAAAAAAAAAAAAAAAAAAAAAAAAAAAAAAAAAGCAAGGCAGAGTGGTGCTGGTCATCCCTGCACTGGGGAGGTGGAGCCAGAAGGATTCCTGGTGCTTACCCAATCAGCAAGCCCCAAGTTCCCCTAAGAGAATGGATCTCAAAAAACAAGGCACATAGCTCCTAAGTAGTGCCACTCAAAGGTGACCTTTGACCCAACACACACATGTTACACATGCATTCTCAAGTGTGTGTATGCGCACACACATCTGCACACAACAGAAAACAAGCCTTTAGTGGGGGGAAGGGTGAAAAGCCAGGCTCTTGTGAAATGGGAAAAACAAATGTGTACTCCTGGGTTTATTAAGCAGACATTACGAGTTCAAAAGAAAAGCCAAGTACAGCACAGCCATGGAGGCAGAAGGGAATGATGGCGTGAATCACAAATGAGGTAGATATGGTTTGATGAAGCAGAACTTGCTTATCTGTCAGTTTCCGGAAACTTACAAGGAGTTTAAAAAAAAGAAAAAGAAAAAAAGCTGGCTCAAATGGAATGAACAAGGCTGGAGTCAGATAACCCAAAGGCTGACATTTGTGTAGACAGGGTGCAGTTTGCCATTGATGAACAATTTCGCCCTACAAAACCACAGTTTCCAGAATGGGGTCGAGGGCTTGATGGGATAGAGGCTAAGAGTGCAGGGAAGTGCACGTCACCACCAGCTAGGTGACCCTTTGGACTGAACCCAGAGATCCACAGTGAGAGTCCTGAACAAGGCACTGATGTAATTTCAGTAGTGTTTGAAGAAGCTGGGCAGCAAGTGGCAACTCATCTTCTCCCACCATCGAGCCCAGAATCCACACAGGAACCAGCCAATCCTGCAGGCAGGTTGCTGACCTTGTAGCCAAAGCTTTTAAGACCTTAAAGCTCCTTGGGGGCAATGTTGGCTAAATGCAAGCCAAAAAAAGCCAAGCACCACCTTACAGCCAGAGCTGTCCCCAAGCAGGAACAAAGGCTGCCTCCCCTCCCCTTGTCCACAGCTGTAAATAGCTCTCCACTGGCTTTACAGCCTGTGTGCCTTTGTGGACACGGGCTGGAAATGAGCACACTAAGAAGTGTTTGTGCAAACTACTGCCTGGATGCACAGTGTACACCTGGCATCCTCCCCTGCCCTGAGTGTGCCACCCTCCCAGGGACTGCAGCCAGGCTCAAGGAACACACACACACACACACACACACACACACACACACACACACACACACACACACGAGGGACAGGCTTGAGGAAGGTTCCCCCAGTGTATGAAAAAAGAGAATTGCTCCACTCAGGATTCAAATGATATTTCACCCCAGGTCAAAAATATTTTGTCCCAAGTGATTGATACCCCAGTAGGTTACAACTGGGGTTCACCAAGACTACTAATCTTTTTTTTAATTTATTTTATGTGCATTGGTATGAAGGTGTCAGATCCCCTGGAACTTGAGTTACAGACAGTTGTGAGGTGTCATATGGGTGCTGGGAATTGAACCCAGGTCCTCTGAAGAGCAGCCAGTGCTCCTAACCACTGAGCCATCTCCCCAGCCCTGCAGCCAGTGCTCCTAACCACTAAGCCATCTCCCCAGCCCTAAGACTGTTAATCTTTAACTTGGAAAAGCATACAATGGGAGCATGGTGCTTTTCCTCTGGACTGACAGTCAAGTCCCTTGAGACTCAGCTAGGAGCTGCAGCTGCCCCACTGTCCTCCAACATAGGGGAACGAGGACAACTGCAGAAGTCAGGGGGCTCCTCACATGGGAACTTGCCACATACAGGCTGACCCGGGGAGCTACACCCAGGATCTGCAGGTAGTGCCAGACTGTGCTTTTAATAGGGAGCAAAAGGGCACTCCAGGGCTTTTGCCTATTAATCATTGAACCCAGCAGTAACTCTGTTAGTTCTCATCAGTATTTTACAAGCAGGGAAAGGGAGGCACATAGAAAGGAAGAAAATGAACTCAGAGATTGTTCACATCTGAGATCCCCATACTATCTGATGAGAGTTGTACCAAGGACAGGGCAGGGCTGGGCCTGTCACTCAGTGGTAGCTAACATGCATGAGGCTCTGGGCTGATCGATTCAGGGAGAGAATAGGCATGAATCCTTACAGGAAATCAGTCCCAGGAGCAGCCACACTAGTGCAGGGCAGGTCCCTGTCACTCACAGAGAAAAGTGGTTCTGATACATTCTCTGTGTTGCTCTTTGGGAAAGTCATTTCCCAGGTCCCCTTTCCCATGGGTTTACCACTGTCATTTCTCTGTCCCTAGCACTAGACCACAAGTCTCTTAAATTAAGATTCAAGATGCCTGAGCCCTGTCTGTGTCTCAGCACCATCCTAGGACCACAGTAAGTATAAACTCAAAGTAAACTCACTGGTGCTGATGGGAGGCATTGTTGTGTAGCTCTCCTGAGGATGTCTCCTGTCCTGGTGCTCTCAGGGCTGGTTTTACTTTACTCTGCCTGCCTTGTTCTCCCCCTTTCCTCTTTCCTTGTTTTAAGACAGGGTTTCTTGTAGCTCACAGTGGCCTCAGATTTGCTGTGTAGCCAAGGCTGGCTTTGAATTCCTGTTCTGGCCACTTCTGCTTCCCAAGTGTCGGATGGGATTGCAGGCATGCATCACTATGTTCAGGTACTGGCCTTTCTCATAAATAAGCTTTTTACACTGAGATGGCCATGAAAGTATAAGAGATTCATAAAGACCTCATATACCCTTCACCAAATGTTCTGTGACTACCATCTTACTAACCCATAGAGAACTCAATAGTTCAACCAGGAAAATGATACTGATACACCTGGCTATCTTTGGATTCCCCCTGATTTACACATTCACTGTGTACGTTTAGTTATTTTGGTTTTGTATTTCTCTTTTGTTTTTTGTTTGTTTGTTTGTTTTTGTTTTTGAGTGGTGTTGGAATCAAACTCAAGACATATGCATGTTAGGAACACTATCTGCTACTCTCTCAGCCCCTTTTTGAAGCAATTACCAACCTCATCAGGATGCAAGTGAAATGAAGATGACAGCCAGCCACCTCAGGACCACCCAGAGCTTGAATCTGCAGAGGAGGCTATGGAGAGTGAGGCAGAGCTATGAGGCAAGGAGTAAGGATATGTCAACACACCCTAAAATCTGCCTCTGTACAACGGGGAAGCTAGCATGGAGGACCACACGGTTTGATGGTTTAAGCACATGCAACTCTTTGTTTCTACAGTTCCATCATTCTTGTTACTCACTCAGGGGTTTTGTCTTTGCCAAGCACCACCCAGTTTACAGGTTTGAATCCCAGCTTGGCTGCCTCCCAGCAGACAAACCTTGGGCAGGTTGTCAAACCTCTGCAGGCCTCATTTGTAAAATGGGCAACCGTCACTGACTTAAGAGTGTTGTGGGGGCTAAGGGAGAGCATTTATGGGAAGGCCTCAGGAACAGGAGCAGGCCTGACGCTGGGTAATACTCAGTGAACAAGAGTGCTGTTTTTAATATCCACTATTTCCTTTAATTAAATTGGTCTGTTTAATTAAGAGCTTCAGCTATAGATATGTGGTCACACATTTCTTGTGTTTGTTTGATTGCTTCCTTGGTGCAGGATATTTATTGCACTGTGAAATTCTGAGACCCTGTTAATAAAATTAACCTTGGAACAGGGGATAGAGCCAGCGACTGGTTGACAGGAATTAGTAACAGAGTGGCTGGAGAAGCCAGGAATACGGATAGAGAGATGCACAGGAAGGAGTAGGGAGGGACTTAGAGATTTGAGGTCTTTTTAGATTTGGAACGGATGGAGAGATGCATTCTTGCTGGGTCTCCAGACCAAAAGGAAGATCAATTGCTTGTTTCTCAGCTTCTGTGATCTAGCAGGTTTTCATCTCAACATCTGTCTCCCAAGTCTTCATTGGTAAATAGAACAGCTTAGTTAAAAATCCTTCCTCCATCCCTTCCTTCCTTCCTTCCTTCCTTCTTTTGAGGCAGGGTCTCATGTAGCCTAGGCTAGTCTCTTAATCCTCCTGCTTCTATTTCCCAAGTGTTGGGAATGTGTCATCACCATCCCTGGTTCTCTCTCTCTCTCTCTCTCTCTCTCTCTCTCTCTCTCTCTCTCTCTCTCTCTCTCTCTCTCTGTAAGTGTGTGTGTGTGTGTGTGTGAATATGACAGTCAAAGGTTGATGTAGGTGTCTTTTTCAGTCACTCTCCAACTTGTTTTTTGAGACAGGATCTCTTATTGAGCCTGGAGCTCACTGATTGAGCTAACCTATTGATCAATGAGTTCCAAGTATCCTCCTGCCCCTGCCTCTATGCCTGCCTCTGTCTCTGCCTCCCCTACCCTGAGGTTGCATGCCACTGGGTCTGGCATTTTAAGTGGATACTGAGATCCAAACTCAGATCCTCATGTTTACATAGCAGGCCCTTTACCAGCTGAGCCATCTGCCCAGTACCTCCCCTCTCCTTTTTTTCTTAATGCACATTAAATTGAAAATGTTACCATTAAGATAAATGTCATCTATTGTTGTCCTTTGGGATTAGAAAATGCATTTCAAGACTCTGGGGTCCTGAGAAGTCTAGTGGATGCTTTCTTGCATGTGTTGGTCAAGTCATGTGACTCTAAGCTTCAGTTTCTTCATGTGAAGAATATGATCTGCCTTGCAGATGTATCAGGAGATTTGGGTTGTTGGGCACATAGTAGGCTCCCCAGAAATGTCCCTACATCATATTGTTTTCTCTGGGCCTTGAAAAGAGAAAAATAAGGCAAGATCTCATTAAGGTTTTCCATTTATAGTATTTAATGCATACACCCCCCAAGTGTGTGTGTGTGTGTGTGTGTGTGTGTGTGTGTGTGTGTGTGTGTGTGTGTGTTCATTCCATGGCACATATGCAGAGATGGGGAATGGAAATCACTTTTCTCCTTCCATGATGTGGGTCCTATGGTTCAAACTCAGGTTGTCAGGCTTTTTGGAAAGTGCTTTTACCTGCTAAGCCCTCTTGCCAGACCCTAATTGAGGTTTTTATCCAGCACCAAGTGTTTGATTCAAAGTTATCAGTTGTTACAACCACTGGTTAGGAGTGGGAAGGGTTTGCATTAGGTACAGTGATGGTGTGGCTATGACAGGCTCATTTGGAAATCTGAGACACCCCTTCAGTAAGTTCCTGGTTGTGTCTTAAACTACATTGAGCCAGGAGTTCATGAACAAAGAAAGAAATGTAGGAAAAGGAAAACCTAACAGGCTGCCTCATCCCATTAACTTCATCCAGTATGGAGCACTGGATCTTGATGCTTGGAGACATGGAGTCCTCCCTTGTCTGATCAGTGCCCACATCTGTGTGAGCCCAGTTTTTGCTGGGTCTCCTTGAGTCTGAAATGACAAGTCCAAGCCTTGTCTCAGGATGTCCTCTGGGAATAAGAGTGTTGCCCTACCGCCACATGGCTTTTGGGGAAAGTTGCTGAGTCGACAGAACATCTCTGCAGTTGAGTTGGCGTTGTGACAGAGAAGAGCTCTTCCTCCCAGTCTTCTGTTCAAAGACTACAGTGAGAAGCAGATGGCTCCCAGGGCTCCAGATAAGAGGCTGGAACTTGCTGTGGTTTTTAATTTCCTGCAGGAGCCAAATGATTGTGAAGATTGCCTTTCCTAGCCTCTGTAGAACACCCCTAAACTCAGGTGTATGACTCAGCAGAAGGCTCACCAGCAAGAACAGATGCAGGGTCCCCAGACTCAGTGTTCCCCCCCCTTACAAAATGGTACCACCCTGTGTCACAGATGCTTAAGACTGTCACTGGGGCTCCATGGGTATAGGGTTTGCTGTGAAAGCATGAAGACCTGAGTTCAGATCCACAGCACCAGTGTCAAAAGCCAGGCAAGGCAACATGCACCTGTAATTCAGGTGCTAAGGATAGGCAGGCAGTGAGACAGACAGACAGGTCCCAGGAGCTTGCTGGGCAGCTAGTCTAGTCAAAACAGCAGACTATTGGTTCAGTAAGAGACTCTGTCTCTCTCTCTCTCTCTCTCTCTCTCTCTCTCTCTCTCTCTCTCTCTCTGGCTTTTAAAAGAAGCTTTTATTGAGACTGTCTCTTAATTAGAATAAGATGGAGAAATGGTTGAAGAAAGTATTTCAGTGTTAACCTCTGGCCTGCAGATGTTGCCTACCCAGAAAATCGCACTTGCACACATACATACACTTCACACAAAGAACATATCAGTAATAAAGAGTTAGCCCTGTCTGAGCTTTAGCTTCCATAGGGTGAGTGCAGGAGAAGCCAGCCTGCAGAAGCATTTGCTGCTCCCTCATTTCTTCTCATCTGCCAAGTGGGAAGAAAGTGTCCCTGTGGTGGGGGCTGCTGAGTCTAATCTGGACACACACAGTACTGGTGGTTCAGGAACAGGCAGGGCAGCTTGGGTGGAAACTGGGATGCTTTGCTCCTGGGAGCCCAGGGCAAATACTTGCCATGGGAGCAGAAGGTTTGCCTGAGGGAGTGGACAAGAAACAGGAAAAAGAAGCCAGGTGTGGTGGTGGAGGCCTGTCACCCTAGCTACTATGGAGGCCAAAGGAAAATCACAAGTTCAAGGCCAGCATGGACAAGTTAGCAAGACGTGTGTGTGTGTGTGTGTGTGTGTGTGTGTGTGTGTGTGTGTGTTGTACAGGAGTGTGGTGTGGGGGTGTAGGGTGTGTGCTTGGGGTACTTGAGCCAGTGTGTGCACATGTAGAGGAAAGATAGCAATGTCAGGTATCTTTCTCTGTTGTTAATCCAATGTAGTATTTTAAGACTGAAACTGGAGCTCACTAATTGACTAGCTAGTTGGTTATCAAGCTACTAAAATGCCCTATCTCTACCTCCCATCCCACTAGGGGATCACAGATCCACACAGACATGCCAGACTTCTTACTTCACTGCTGGACATCAGTACAAGGCCTCATGCTTGAATGGCAAGCATGTTACCCATCTTGCTGTCTCTGCAGCCCCTTCACTTTGTCTTCAGAGACAGGTTCTCACTAAGTAGTCCTGTGGGCCTGGAACTCACCTTATAGAACTGAGTGGCCTTGAACTGGTAGTGATAGCCTGCTGGTGAGTGATTTCAGGTGTGTGTCACCATACCCAGTTTTTAAAATAATTTTCAAACTCTTGGAAAGTATGGTTAAAAAAAAAAAGTGAAAAGCGCTGGGATGTAGCTAAGAAGTAGAGAAGTAGAGTGGTGCCTAGCACATGCAAGGCTCTGGGTTCAATCTCCAATGGCAAAAGATGAGTGGACACGGAATCTCAGAATCTGTCACATGGGGACCCTCTAAACTACTTCTCTCCAGCAGCCTAGACCAGAAGGTGTTCACCTCTGGAGCCAATCCCAAGCCATGCAAGGAATTTTATTCGTTTCTCAGGTGAATCTACCTTCTGGTTGTTTCTTTCCCATTTTGCAATTTACAGAACATTGCAGCCCTGGTATCATCCAGGTCAGAGTACACAAATCACACCTGTGACCCCTGAATCTGTATCCTCTATAACCCTGCTTCCTCCTGCTGCATTGCATTCTACCCAGGACTTAGTACAGAGTGCACAGCAGGACTAAAGAGCTTGAATGCCTGAGGACTCAGTGAAAGGCAGGCCCCTGTACCCAGAGACCTCTGCAAGTTTGGGGATCAGCAATCCACCCGTGTTGCTAGAGCGCTAGTCTGTTCCCATCTGTGGTTGCTTATAGGAGTATGGAAACATTATAGGAGTTAGGGAGTGTTCCTGGAAGCCAGGTGTTTAAGGAACAGACTTAAGAAGCCTGATCTTGTACAAACCTGTCTTAGCTGACCAAAAGCAATCTATGTTCCTTGTGGAGGAAGCACCTCAAGTTATCATTTGTTGATTTTAATGTTTCCTGTTGGAAAGTTAGCCTGTTGTTCTTATGTGCAAGAGTTACTGCATTGCAGTAACAAAGATGAGCAAGGGAGATGAGGAGCTCGCATGCCTGTTAGGAGCAGTTTTCCTGCCAGCCTGGTTCCACTGCCATGTCAGCCCCAAATAATACACAGAGACTCTATGTTAAATATAAAGCTGTTGGCCAATGGCTAGAACTTCTTATTGGCTAGCTCTGTCTTAAATATTAACCCATTTCTATTAATCTAAGTGTTTCCACGTGGTCTTATCTTACCAAAGAGAGGGTCTGGACCTTCTTCTCAAGTCCCTACATCTTGACTCTCCTACCACATCACCCAGAATCCTCCTTGTTTTCTAGTCTTGACTATCTTGCTTTTCTACTGGGCAACAGTGCTTTATTCATTAACCAATAAGAGAAACATATTTACAGAATGACATCTCCCATCACATGCCTCTGGAGAAGATGGGTGCATTGGTCACATAAAAAGCAAAAATGAGTATGGTGCCCCAAAGTGGTGGGGCTGCTTTGATAAAGTTAGAGGTCAAGGGAGGCCTCACTGAAGGGGTGATATTTAGCATGAAGAAGGAACCACCATCATCAAGTGGGGGCCAGCAGGTGTACAGGAAGGCCCACTTGGAGGGAGAAAATTAGCCTGTAGTTAGACAACTGTCCTTGACTCTACAGTCAGAGCCCTTCGGCAGACACATAGCTTCCTCTCTGATTCACACACACACACACACACACACACACACAAAGGCAGGAAATAAGCGTTTATTTGGCTCATGGTTTCTGAATGCTCAGTCTGTGGTTACTTGGCTGCATGTGGAGGGAAAACATCACAGCAGCAGAGCATGTGGGAACAAAAGCTATTCACCTCCTAGTGTGCAGGAAACAGAGAGAGGAAGAGATGGGAATCTGTAAGGGCACTCCAAGTGGTCTACTTCACAAACTAGGTCCCACCATCTAAAGACTTCCAAGTCTCTCTAAGTAGCGAAACCCTCTGGAGATTTGCCATTCAGTACATGAGCCTGTGGGAGCACAGCTGGCTCAGTCCATAACAGTTTTATAAGAAGCACCCACCAGCCATAATATGCTTCACTGAGTCCCTCTGGCTTTTCTGTGAATGTGAATTGAATGGAGAGACCTCAGAGGAGGCTGCTATGGCCACCTGAATACAGCAGGGGACAGTTTGGGTTCACATGGAGATGAGAGGAGTAAGTAACCTGAAAATGTCCATAGTGAAGTCTGAGCGTGATGTGCAGGCGACACCTGGGTACAGATTCCTAGTGTTCCAGATGTGCAAGCCTTTGGTCTCTGTGTGCACCGTGGTCTACAGAAGGTGATGGTTTGGAAACTGAGGTGGAACCAATAGAGATTGCCACTGTCTTGGTCAGCTTTAACTGCCAACTGGACACAATCCAGAGGCCTCTGAGAGGAAAGCTATGATTGGGAAATTGCCTAGATCTGATTGTCCTTCGGGAAAGTCTTGGAGGGGGTTGTCTTGATTGTTAATTGATGTAGAGGGCTCAACCCTCTGGACAGCACCATCTCTAGGCAGGTGGTTCTGGGCTGTGTGAGACAGCTAGCTAATCATGAGTGAGCCAGCAAGTAGTGTTCCTCTATGGTCTCTTCTTCAAGTTCTTGCCATGAGTTCTTGTTCTGGCTTCCCTCAGTGATGGGTATCACTGAAGTCTAAGTCAGATAAATCCTTGTCCTCATAAGTTGCTTTGGGAAGAGTTTCGTCACAGCAACAGAAAGGAAGGTATAGCAGTCATGATTAGTTTTTGGCCATACAGTCAGCCTTGTATCTGCAAGCTCTTACCAACTGTGCATCAGAATTTTCACAAGACGGGTCCCAAGATGGAGGTCAGTTGGTGTAGTGTTTGCCTATTGACTGCAGAGCCCTAGGCCTGACCCTTAGCTCAGCATAAGCAGGTGTGGTGATGCACACCTGTCATTCCAGCACTGGGGATGTGGAAGCAGAAGGCTCAGATGTATAAGATCATCCTGAGCTATGTGAGCCCCTGGCATCCTATATTGGTCCAAAGTAGATATGACAATTTGAAAAAAAAAAAAGAAAGAAAGAAAAAGAAAAGAAAGAAGAAAAGAAATAAAGAAAAAGTTGCAGAAAATCAGAAAAAAATTCTTTTATTCTGAGATGATAGATTTTCTTATTATTACTCCCTAAGCAACAGTGTAGCAACCAGGTCTATAGTGTTTTTGTGGTACTATAATATAATGATGTATAATATGTAAATGTAATATTATAATAATGTAAAGCATTGTAAGTTAGCTGGAGGTGAGGGCATACACAGGTCCTGTGAAAATGCTGCCCTGCTTTATACATGAGGTTTGAGCATGTACAGATTTTTAAGCTCATGGGGGTCTTAGAGCATACCCCCACAGATGCCAATGCTGATTTACAGTGGTTTCCTAGGATTGCTGTAAGAAAGGACCAATAACCGGGTTACTTAAAGCAGCAGGAATAGATTCTCCTACTCTGCCAGGTGTTAGCAGGGCTTCTCTCTGAAGGCTGGATGCTTCCCCTTGACTACTGCCAGAAGAAGACTTGAGAGAGTGCAGTGGATAAAGTACATCTGGAACCAGACAGCACAGACTGGGAGAACGTAAAGGGTGCCATGGAGGGGACAGTTGAACATGGAGGGGATTGTTGAGCAGTAGAGAGGAAACAGCGGAGGCATACTGGCTAGGAATAGCAGGGAGAAGAGGAGAGAGGATGGAGGGTCATGCGGCGCCTCTTGGAGCCCACTGTGACTGGGTTGTCTTTCACCTTGGGACAGGGACCATTGCAGAACTAAGGCCAAAGGGAGTACCAACTTTCTATGCAGACCTGAGGAAACTGAGGAAGGCCTGAAGGGTAAAGGCTGCCCAGCAGGATGCCGAAGCCTAGAGCTGCCGGGTAGAGTGTGGTGGGGAATGTGGAAATGGAGGAGACAGGGGGAGGAGATTCCAGAGCTGTTCTGAAGGTGGACCCTAATACCGGACGCTGGCGTTCAAGTGGAGCTGAAGAACAGTCTTATATAGTTTTTACAGGAGCTGTTTATTTATATGCAACTATATGGGCCTTCTAGAGTCAACAGACATAACTGTCTATTAAATTTATTGCTGTTAAAAAGTTAAGGTTCAGTGCTGGAGTGACTGCTCAGTGGTTAAGAGCACTGGCTGCCCTTCTGAGGACTACCTTCAATTCCCAGCACCCATGTGTCGGTTTACAACTGTCTGTAACTCTAGTTCTGGGTGTTGGGGATGGCTGATGCCCTGTGCTGGCTTCCAAGGCACATGACCTGCTTGAGGGTCACAGACACACTTGTGGGCAAAACACTCAGATATAACAAGTAAAAATAAAAGTTTTAAAAATTATTTACTCTCTGAAGAAACTTTAGGATGATTCCAAGAAAGGGTTTTCGATTCCCTCTCCTTTTAACTTAGATTTACGTGTTTTATTTTGTGTGTATGTGGTTGGGGTAGTGCCACACTGTGCGTGGGAAAGTCAGAGCACAAGTTATTAGAGTTACTTTTCTCCTTCCACCATGTGAGTTTCCGGGTTCACGCTCAGGTCCTCAGGCTTGGTGGCAGGCACCCTTGTCCACTGAGCTATCTCCCTAGCCTTCTGTTGCCACCCCCCTCCCACCCCATCTCTCTCTGACCTGTATTCCCAATCCAAGGAGAAATGTTGCAAGCAATATAGACACTAGTGTGGACTTGGAAAGAGGAGATGTACTTTGTGTTTTGCTGACACAGCAGCCAAAGGGGGGTGGGTCTGATACCAAAGAGGCCCTATCAAACCAGAGTGTGTGAGTGTTCTCTGAACTTGAGCCCCTGGTAGCCAAGTACAGAGGGCTACCATTTCTTGCAGGGAGGGAGACAGACCATTTGTGACTGTACAGCTAAGCTTGAGTGCCTAATCCAGTGGCCTTTTTCCCAGCTACTAACCTTTGCTCTATAGTGCAAAGGCAACCACAAATAAGTGGGTATAGCTGTGTTGCAATAAGCGTGTGTGTTTTTAAGGCCATGGCCATGGGTTGCCTGTTACTAGTCCAGAATTGAATGGGCCAGAGTAACCCAGGCCCAAGAACACCTTCATTCCTGGCCCTCTAGGAATTCTGCACATCTTCCTCCGAGCTTCCCTGCTCTCCATTGAAGTAACATGATAAAGTTTCACTTTATGCTGCAAATGTGCTAAACTCCCTGATTGTGCTGACCTAGTTTCAACTTTTAAGTATTTCCCCCTGGGGGTTGGAAGCCATTTTGACCTGGTTCAATGCCAGAGCACTAATGTCCTTTTGTATCTGTATGGAAGCTCATCTTTCTTCACACTTCTCAAAACCAAACTGAATCCAGATCAATGTCCAAACGCCTCTGGGCTCTCTGTTAATAGCGTGTCATGTAACTTGATAGCGTTTTTTCCATAATGAAATGTCTAGACCCATTCACTGCCGTCTGCTCACGTTTTCCTCCTTCCCTTGACAGTTTCTGGTTCACTGAAGAAATCAGACAAGCTCTTACCAACTGTATAGACCACTGACAAGTAACCGGAGCATAGGCCGGGGATGAGGCCATCCTAATTGTGCTTGCCTAGCATGCCCAAGGTGTTGGGTTCAATTCTCTGTAGTACATAAATCAGGTACAGTGGTACGTGCCTATACCTGCAGCACTTAAGAGGTAGATGCAGAAAGATAGAAGTTCAAAGTCACCTTTAGTTATGTAGTTCAGTCTGAGATACAGAAGACCCTGTCTCAAAACAAAACTGAGGAAGCATGGAAATAAGAAGAGGAGCAAGGAAGGAGGAAAAGGCAGAAAAAGATAGCTTGCTACCCCGAACCTTAAATCCTAGATCAAACTGTTAAACAGGCACCCCTCTGTACACCAGCCCTCCTTTGCCATTGTCTTGATTCATGCCTCCACAAATTATACTCAGTCCTTATATAAAATCTTGTGGGTGTCCAGGCTGGGTATGGTGAACACACCTTTAATGCCTGTGCTCAGGAGGCAGGTGGAGTTCTGAGTTCAAGGCCAGCAGGGTATACATAAGAAGGGTTAAACAATGAGATACTATCTCAAAATTTTTTTTTCCCACGGGTTTTTTTTTCTCATTACATGGATTCAAAAATCATATTCCCATCTTTTGGCAGAGTTTCTGGTAAGGAGTGCCAAGCTTTCCAATGGTGCCCGCTCTGAGAAAGCTCTGCTATGGGCCGCTGCCATTTTTTTTTTTTTTTTTTTTTTTTTAACTATCCGCTCTTCAACCATGATGTGTTTGCCTCACTGATGACTGGCTACCTGAATTAGCCAAATATCTACAGTGAGATTATTGAAGATAAAAATGTTTAAGATCTTGGACTAGGGAGATGGTTCAGTGGCTAGGAGTGTTTGCTTTGCAAGCCCCACAGATCTGAGTTCTGATCCCAGCTCCCACATAAAAACAAACAACAGAAACAGTGAGCAACAGAGTCCCTGAGGCTCCCTGGCCAGCCTAATTGAAAAACATGGGTCTCATGTTCTGCTAGAAATCATGTCTCAGGGGGATAAGCTAGAAACTGATAACGGGCATCTGCCCTTTTCCAATCTCTGCACTCACTTATCCTTGTGTGAATTGGAAATATTAAAAAAGCAAAACATCTCCTTTTAGCCCTTCTTTTCCAAAAGGCTTAGCCCCAGGCTGTCCGAGGAATGTCTTGACTCTCAGTCATGAGATGTGCAGATAGCATTAATGCCTGGGAGGGTCCTTAGCTGACACCCCCCCCACACACACACACACTGAACACACACCAGTTTTTTTGTTTTGATGTTTTTTTAAGCAGTTAAGAGAGAGGAGAGATTTCACAATCCTTGCAGCTAATGATGCCATTACCAAGTTTAAGCACTAGCTGTTTCCCCTTGTCCCTCAGTAGATCCGTCCGTTCTCTTGGAACCTTGTACATGCATAGGAGGCTTTTCAGTGCAGTTCCTGCATTTGCAGAAGCTGCATTTCCTCTGAGCCCTCATCCCCGTCTGTAAAATGGAATAGTTGCTCATGCTGCAGAGGCCAGTGAGATGCTTCAGTAGGTCAAGGCACATGTTGCCAAGCCCACATTCAGTCTCTGGGGGTCCACATCCTAGAAGGAGAGAACCAACTGCCCACAAGTTGACCTCTGACCTTCCCGAGAGCACCATGGCCCATGTGTATGTATAAACACACATGATAAATTAATAGGTTAATTAATTTTTAATAAAGGCTTAAGAATTCATTCAATGAATACCAAATGTTATCATGTGAGCCAGGTATATGTAGGAGGGAAGACATCCATGCACCTAACTGTACTCATAAACCATGATGCATAGAAAAGAATTACACAGGGAGCTCTAAGAACTTAGTTTCAGGACTAGGGAAATTATTTCCACAAAAAAAAAAAAAAAAAAAAAAAACTTAAAAATGGCTCCTTTGAGGAAACATTTTGGGCTTTGTGAAATTTGGGTGAAGAACAGAAGTTAACAAAGGAGGAGTAGGGGAAGAAATCAGGAATCCAGATAGCAAGAATGGTGCGTGCAAAGGCCTCGGACTTGGACTGCTGCACCCACACCTTCCAGGGTGACCCAACAGAAGTTAGAAGAGCCATGGCTAAGGCAGGATGTCTAGCTCCACATTTGTTCCTGTGGGCAGTGAACAAAGGCCCTGGTCAACTGGAGGTTGGAGATGAAGTAAGTGAACTTAAGAAACCTTGTAGTCAAACAAGAGTCCCTTCTCCCTCCCTTGTGTTTCTTCCTCAAGTTCATGACCAGGTCAGTCTGGTCCTTCTGGAAATATCAGAGCAAAGCCATAGTTTCCTTGTATGACCATTTTCAAGGAGCAAGAGAAATTGCTGACATTTCTAAGGCAGTAGCAATACTGTAGAACAAACAAACAAACAAACAAACAAAACCTAGCTGGAATTCCCCCCTGAATGTACTAGCCAGGATTAGGGATGGTGGCTGCCCAAGTCACATGTTGGTACAAGAGCATGCCAGGCCCCAGACATAAGTAATAAAGTAATTCCCATGTTCACATAGTCAATGTAAGGATATCATCATTAAAATGGGGGTCTAGACCCAGCCCAAGTAAGGGAGAGCTAGAGCCCATAGAGGGAGTGGAAACCTGACCTTCCACCCAGTTCACCGTCCACTGAGACAAAAGGCACCCTATTAATTCTTAACTAATATTTAAATTAACCAGGTTTATTAATTTGTAAGCTCTCTCTGTGGTAAGACGTTTAGAGTTCACTGCATACTCTTTTGTTTATTGTGTGATTGATGTGATTGATGTTTGAAGTCTCTGGTAGCCTAGAATTCACTATGTGACCAAGGATGACTTTGAACTTCTGGTTCTCCTGGCTCCATCTCTTGGACAGTCCACATGGTGTATGTGGTGCTGGGGATGAAACCCAGAACTTGGTGTGTGCCAAGCCAGTACTCTCCCAACCCCACTGCACACATTAACAAAATTTTTTTTTAATTCGCATGTGTCTGTATGTGTATATGCGAGTGTGTGTGCTGGAGCCCACGGAGGCCAAAAAGAAGATGTCAGATCACCTGGAGCTGGATTTGCTGGGGTTTGTGAGCCACCTGATATAGACTCTGAGAACTGAATTCCAGTCCTCTGCAAGAGCAACAAGGGCTTTTTTTTTTTAATTGAAATTTTCTTTAATTAGCTTTTGTGCTGATTGCATGTTGATATGGTGAGGTTTTGGACACAGGTTAAATAGAATTTACATCTCACATGAACTTATCAATCTCTTGTCTTTTTATTGTGGACTATTAGAAAATTTGAAGCCACACATGTTACTTTGTCTGTTGCTAGGAATTGGAGTCAGTGCCTCCTGCCTGCTAGGCAAACACTGAGCTACATCTCCATTTCCTTTATTTGTCTTCAACAACACTTTTCCAAACATATCAGTTAAGAAGTAGAGATGACCCTGCAATGGGAAAAGTATAAACTTGGTAATCTGAAAGATTTAGGGGCTGAAAGAAGATGGCCAAGAAATGGAGAGACAGAAGAGCAGATGGATGGGGGAACAGAAAACCCTAACAGACTTGATTCTGTTTATGTTGAACCACAACTAGTTGGTTTTGTTTTGGTTTTTTTAATGTTGAATACTTCATTTTATACAGGCCAAAGTATTAGGGAAGGGCACAATATATACAGTTTAGTTTAAAATGCATTTGAAAATAAATCAGACAAAGAAAACACTTGTGGTAGTATTGTTAATGCCTGGAGTTGTGTGGTAGGCACACAGGCATTCATTGTAGAATTTGTTTGAACTTAGTTGTGCATTGGAAATTCCCATGATGAATTCATAGGAATCATTTCAATGACAGCTATTGGCAACCTCGTGTAGCTTCACCTAATAGTTATTTGTCCCTTGGCTAAGTGATCCTTTTAAGTCTATCATCTAGAACATCAATACTCCTATCACACTGGGTCTCCTTTGGCCTGTTCTCCCCAGATTTGGGGGCCAGAGGTTGTCATTTCTCCTTCCTGGGGTTCAGGTTGAATTGTTCTGACATGCAGATTACCGTGCTGAACACACCAGTATCTAGCTTGTAATAATTATAGATTTCCTCTGTGATTTGATCCCATTGGTTGTCCCGGCAACAGCGTAATAGCTCAACTGAAGTGCTGTCACCATGATTTAGAACCAACGAATCCCTCAGCCTCTCCTCTGGGGTGCCCCCACCTTCTTGCTGTTGTCATGGCAACTGATGAGCAGCACATGACCAAATGCTCCGTATCACACCCATCACTGCTCCCCCATCCTGTAATCAGCCCCTCTTCCTCTTCCCGACCCCACAGGCAATGACCCCACTTTGGACTGTGGGAGGAAGTACCTGGTTCCCAAGGTCACCTCTAACCCTGAGGAGGGAAAGCAGGTGGACCACAAAGCCAGAGAAGCTCCTGGACTCCGGAGGTCTTTGTGTGACTACAAATACATAGCCAGGGCTGCACCAGCTGAGCATCAGCCACAGACTCCTGAGTTCAGGGGAGCCATTTAGGGATCTGAGGCTTTGCCTGTCAGCACATTCCTCAGAGATGCCTGAGCCTTCCAAGGAAACACCTGAGGAGAGGTCCCTGGAATGAGGGAGGGGAAAGAAACCAGCTCCAGGGGGCCCAGGGGCTGTTTTCCTCTTTGTGTCTTGAACCAAACTGGGTTTAACGGCTGTGTTCTAGTTCCCCTCTCTGCTTATCTTTTCCTCTGCCCATTTTCCTTGGTTTCTTTCTGATTACTTCACCTTCTCTCTATCCCTTTTCCTCATGCATGGGCTGGGTACCAACTCAGCACATCCTTCCCCGGGACTGCTTTACTTCCAGAGGGCTCCTTTTGCCCTGAGTCTGTGTTTGAGGGACTCCTGGATATCCAGAGGATGAGCCCAGCTGGCTGTCTTGGGTACTACAGAATGGCATAGAGGAAATGTTTTAAAACAGGAAAGCTGGACTGGGTTTGGAACACTGACCACCAAGCATGTGAGTGCAAGTTTGCATATGTGCGAATGTGTGCATGTCTCACATTTGTGTCTTTCTCCTGTACCTGGAGGTGTGTCTCAGTGTGATGTCAGAGTATGTAACTGTGTGCACGAAGCCCTATATGTTTGTGAATGTGCACCTGTGTGCAACTTTGTATGTAAAGAACACAGAGATGTACATACATTTTTTTGAAGGGGATAACACAGCAGGCTGAGCCCTGTTAAAGTGGAAACAAAATAAATGGTTGTAAAAACAATAGATAAGGAATGTCCTTTCACAGAGAAGATGGAGAAATGCTGTAGGCATTTGTTCTCTGGAAGTGAAGTAAGGGTCACCTTGAAAAAGTGTCATATTCAAGCCCCAAAATAAATCTTCCCTTCCCTTATTCAGGACTGACACTGCACCTGCTCCCCTTTGTTTCTGAAGGCATGCTGAATGAGGGGCCCAGGGTACAACTGCATTGCTTGCTTCCACAGACAGAAAATTTGCATTGAAAATTGCTAGTACAATCTGGAAAGCTGGTGCCAAGAGCAATCATGGGGCAGCCTCAGAGCCCGGCTCCTTGCACGTTTTGTACTCAATTAGAAGTTCATTTTTAATTTTTCTCAGAAGCAGCCCATGCCCCAAGAGGTAGCCATTTGCAGGATGAGATGTAGGAGTCCTGGCAGCTTGCCAGTTAAGATCCTGGGCCAGTGTGTGCGAGCAGGCAGCCACGCCACCCTTGCGGGGAATCCTTTGTACTTAGCCTAGCTGTGGCAGACAGCAGCCTGGGTGAAAGCTGAATGTAATGTGGAAAGTGTCCCAGGTACCCTGGGAGAGAGGGGATAGCCAGACCTCAACCTCTGCAAGTTTCTACTCCAAATCGGAACAGATTCGAGGCTCACATGGAGGGCCCCACTCAGAAACCTACAGGCATTTCCCCCTTCCCACAGCCCCTCCATCGCTCTTCCTGCACTCCCTTCTGCTTCTTAGTTGAGTCTCCCCAGCCTCTGTCATGGCTGCCTCTGTCATCTCAGATAGGGCTGTCTGTAAACATCCCTGTTCATTGCTTGCTTGCAGGAAAGAATCTGTTTGTGACAGGGCTTCATGTAGCCCAGGGAATCCTTGAGCTGCTGCAGAATATAGCCCTGAATCCTTTTTTTCCCAATTTAAAAGAGGATTTGATTTTTCCAGTGATCTCATTTATTAATTGCTGATTGGCTTTAAAATATATTTGACAATTTCATACATATATATGGTGTATTTTTATCATATTTATCCCCATTGCTCCCTCTTATTCCCTGTCCCTCTGTCATTGACCCCCACTCCTCCCTTTATATGTTTTTGTGTGCCTGTGACCCACTAGTTGGTTTAGTGTTACTTGGGTGGTCATGGATGAGGAGTTATGTAGAGTAACATGAGCAACTTACTGAAGAAGATGGTTCCCTCTCCCTCCTTTTTGTTTTGTTTGTTTTTTGAGACAGGGTTTCTCTGTGTAGTCCTTGCTGTCCTGAAACTCACTCTGTAGACCAGGATGGCTCAAACTCACAGAGATCCACCTGTCTCTGCCTCCTGAGTGCTGGGACTAAAGATGTGTGTCACCACTGCCAGCTCCCCCTTTAATCAAGATCTACCAGTAGCTCTTCTGGTGAGGCATCCAGCCCCCTCCCCTGGCCTTGAACTATTGATCTTCCTATGTCCATTTCCCAAATGATGATCATATAGTCACCACCCCAGGCTGCTTCTGGGAAATCTTTAACTTCTATCCACATGTCCCACATGCATGGGCCTCTCACATCATCTGGCCTGATCTCTTTCCTCATACGTGCCCATGAACTCCAGTCTGTTTTGCAGAGAATTAAAGAGAAGTATTGGTCAACTAAGATAAAGTATATATAAAGTAACTACCTACACCTCCTAAAATGTCAGTGTCTTCAAAGGCAAAATGGCTAAGGGATGCTTCCAGGTTAAACAAGACAAGAACTGTGGATAGAAATGCTATGTGTAACCTGGGGCGGAACTGAATCGGGGAGCCTGAAATAGCCACAGAGAAATTTTGGAACAAATGGAGAAGTTCGAGTATACACCATGTATTAGATAATTTTCTCAGTGGTACATTTCTTGAGAGTGAAACACTTTCCTCTGGAGTAATTTATTCTGAACTATCCCAATGGTGATGACTGAAGCCAGAGGATTTAACAGAGAGATGGTGGAGGTAGCTTAATGGGTTCTGGTGGTTTTTGTAAAATGTAAAAGTATAAGAACTGAGTTTAGATGCCAGAATCCATGTAGAAAGCCAGGCGTGGCCACACCCACACCTGTGCTGCGGAGGATGGAGACAGGTAGATCACTCGGGTTTGCTGGCTGCCAGGCCAGCTCCAGGTTCAGTGTGGGAGCCTGATAGGACGGGACACCCAGCATCCTTCCCTGGTCTCTGTGCGCACACTGCAGACATGACAAAGAAACAGTGTGGGGAAGAGTGTGGTGAAGTGTCCATTAACAGCTGAGGGTGCTATGGTCACTAGTGGTTAGGTACTCGGTTTGCTTTGGTTCGGTTTGGTTGATTAAGTTTCTGTTCCCTGGATGTACTGGAGGTGGGAGGGTCTTGTGTATGCTAAGCAAGAGTTCTTCACTGAGCTACACCCCCAGCCTTTATATTTCTTAACATTACTTCGAGACAAGATCTTATCAAATTACTCAGACTGACCGGCCCTTAAATCATTCAATAGCCCAAGCTGGCCTTGAACTTGTAATGCCCTTGCCTCAACCTCCCGAAGTGTCATTACACTAGGCTGCCAGTCATTCCTGAACTGTGTTGGTAGCATTTTAATAGGCTTGAAAATCTATGTTCTGAGTTCTAGGTTTGTACTCAGATTGTCTCTTTTTATCCTCAGAACAGCCCTGAGGGTCAGAGAGCCCCTTCATACCTGTCTGCTATGAAGAGACACTATGACCATGGCAACTGTTATAAAGGAAAACATTTTGTTGGAGTGGCTTACAATTCAGAGGCTTAGTCCATTACCATCATGGTGGGGAGCATGGCAGCATGCAGGCAGACATGGTGTTGGAGAAGCTGCTGAGAGTTCTACTTTAGGACCAGGAGCCAGCAGGAAGAGAATACCATACAGAGCCTGGCTTGAGTTTCTGAGACCTCAAAGCCCACCCCCAGCAACACACATCTAATCCAACAAGGCCACACATCCCAGTAGCACCACTTCTGTGGGCCTATGGGGCCCACTTTCATTCAAACCACCATAATACCCTTCTCCACTTGAGGAAGAAGAGGCAGATTCAATGCTTGCTGGTTACTGTGGTTTTGCTGAGGTCAGCCTAGCAGGATTTTAACTAGAAGAGTGGCTTTTGCTCCTTTGTGTACTGCAAGGTAAAGAAACCTGCAGCAAGTGTGGCATGATGTCGCACACTTGGGAAGCAGAGGCAGGAGGATCAAGAGCTGAAAGACAGCCATAGCTACATAGCAAGTTCTAGGCCATCTTGGGCTACAAGGGCTCTTGTCTCAAAACAAAGAACACGGGATAGAGAGCCAGCCTGGGCTCGTGTTCTGGTTAGCAACCAAGCTGCTGTGTGATGTTGATTCACTGACCCTCTCTGCCTTCCTCCTTTTCCTTTTGTACGTAGATAATGATTTTGAGATTATGAGATTTAAAGTGTCTTTACATGTCCAAACTTAAGACAAGGCCTGGTCTACTGGCACTGCTGCCACCCCTGCTGCCACTACTGTCATGTTGCAGTCACAGCATCCCCTGAATTGGCCAGCGATGATAAAGCCAGAGGGCCCTCTCATGGTACACACAGGGCCTGCTTATGGGTTTCGACCACCATAGCTCTGTGACACAGTGTGCACTTAACGGTTGGTTTGTGATTCTGCTGTCAGTAGCTTGAAACTCTTAGTATTTTTTCAGCCGAGATTTTGACTATTGCCTTTGCATCTCACTTCTCCTTTACCCCAGCGTATCTGTCACAGTTCATCTGCAGTCTGGAAGCAGAAGAGATGGATGCTGGCGCCCTCTTCTTTCTCGTTTCTGTTCCACCTCAGATGCCAGTCCAGGGCATAGTGCTGTCCACACTGAGTCAGTTAACCCTCTTTAGTTAAACCTGTCTGAAATGTCCTTACAGACTCTAGAGGTGAGTCTTTTAGGTGATCTAAATGCAGACAATTTGAGGGCCACTCCCAAATGGTGACCCTTAGGGTCTCATTCATAACAGTGTTAGGCGTCTTCCACACATTGACCCTGAAGAGCAGGACCAGTCTCTAGTACTTACCTGCAAACTAGAAGGATGTTCAGTCTCTGGGTTGCCAGTCTTAGGACTCCCTGGTGTTGTATAAAGAACTGCAGCTATACACATCTGTTCAGTACAAGTTTCATAGGCAGACATCCAAAGTTGGGCCCTGGAGAGCAGGAATGAGCTGCTGCCATTTTGTTTGTTTTGTGTTATTTCCCTTTTTAATATGATAGTTCCTTAGAGGAATCAGAAATTGGGAGTGTTTGTAAACATATTCCTGGCTCTTCCGGCTCTTTCGAGAATCCACCCTGAAACTGGGATGAAGAGGAAGCAGGCATTTCGAGCAGACATGGGTAGAGTGCTGTCAGTTACCTGGGCCCCACAACAGAGTTGGAGAGCAAAGAACATCCCTCTGTGAGGTCAGATGATGGGGTTACTTGTTTATGTCTGCCTTTTCTGATGGAATGCAGAGGTTTTCCTACCTGCTTTCACACTCCCAACTCCAGTCTGTAAGCTTAGTGTTGTATCTCCTAGCAGTAGATAGTCAGGAAATACCACTATCTAACAATGGATGAATGGATGGATGCATGCATGCATGGATGGATGGATGGATAGATGGACGAACAGGCTGAAGGGAATGAAATACAAAATTATTGCAGATAAACACTGAAATAATCCATGCTATACTGAGGCTGTAGCTCAGTTGGCAGAGTGCTTGCCTAGCATGCCCAAAGCCCTGGGTTTGATCTCCAGCACTGCATAAATTGTATGTAGTGATGTACATCTGTAATCTCAGAACTCAGGACATAGAGTGAAGAGGATCATAGGTTCAAGACCATACCCAGTGACATAACAACTTCAAGGCCAAGTTAGCTACATGAGACAGTGTCTCAAAAAGAACATGTCATTTAAGTTTGTATGTAACTTGAGCATGGCAGATATTAGCAACTGTTTAAACTGGAGGATAGAGGGTGAGCATACCAAGTCTATTCAGACATCCTATAAACTTGAAATCTTTTATATACAAAGCCAGGCATGCTGGCCCATGCCTGGAAATATAGCATTTGGGAGGCTGAAACAAAAGGGTCACCATGAACTTAAGGTTAGCCTGGACTACATAGTGGATTTAAGAGCAGCTTGGGATATATAATGAGTCTGTCTCAAAGCAAACAATAAACAAACAAACAAAAACAACCCACAAAAACAGAGGGCGGGAGGGATAGCTCAGCATTTAAGAGCACTGGCTGGAAAAAAAAAAAAAAAAAAGAGCACTGGCTGCTTTTCCAGAGGACCCAGATTTAATTACCAGCACCCACATGCCAGCTCACAACTGTTTGTAACTCCAGTTTCAGAGAATCTGATATCCTCATATAGACATGTATGCAGGTAAAACACCAATGCATATGAAATAAAAATAAATAGATAATTTTTTAAAAAATCAGAGAGATAGTAGGTGGGGATAGAGAGGAAGAGAGGAAGAGGGAGAAGGAAGGCAGGAAATGCAGATAAGGGGCATCTAACCCGGGACTGAAGGTTAAAAAGCTTCCTGGAGAATGTGACCTGAGGTATACCATAAAACGATGCACAATGGGTCTGGAAAGATGGCTTGGTCAGTAAAACATGAAGGTCTGAGTTCAGACACCTGGCACTCAAGAAGAAACTGTTGTGCCTGTAACTCTGGGGCTTGGAAACAGAGGCAGGAGGACCCCTGGAGCCCAATGGAAAGCCAGCCTAGAAGATTAGTGAACTGTGATCCAACAACTGTCTCAACAATAAGGTTTAGAATGATAGAGGAAGATACCCTTCATCAATGTCTGTATCCACATGAAGGTGTACACACACATGCACACACCCACACAAACATATCTGTATACACACAAAGGGAAAGAGAAAAGAGATGCCCAAGACTGGGGGGTGTTGGCAGGGGATAGGGATAGAAGACATCACAGCTAATGACACTGGTTGAACAACAGAAGGGTAGTGTACACTCAACTCTGGTGAGGTAGATAGCTAAGGGAGATGGGGAGTACACTCCCCTAGACTATAACTTTATCTTTGGGTACCTGGAAGCCAGGTCATGTCCAAGCAAGAAAGGGACTGTGCTAGTTTTGCTATGCAAGAAAATAAAGGGGTTTACTAAAAGCCCTGAAATGGCCCTTGCAGCCTTCTCCGTCCACTTGAAGGACAATTTCCCGATAACTGGCTTAAAGGTTTTCTTTTCTTCATTTGGTAAGTTGCTTTTCCCTTATTTTACAAATAAGGAAGGGACATTTCTCTCAAAACAAAGTTGAAGACGAGGCATCTCAGGAACTCTGGTAGTTGTGGACACATTGATGGCCTCCCCAATCCTGGGAAGAATACCACATAGCATAAATTCTGTCCAGTGTCACTTGTCTAGATACTGAGCTCAGTGTGGATAAAGTATTATAGAATAGTTGACTCTTTTTAAGAGAAACAAAAGTAACAGTTGCTGCCTTGAGGCTTGATAACCAGGAACAGCCAATGCCTCCTCCTCCTCTTCCTCCTCTTCCAAGGACACTTCATTGCTCAGCCCTAAATTCCCCCCTTCACCAATTCCCATTCTTTTGACTAAGCAAACCTGAGCTGAACAAGTCAAAAGATATCATGGGTGGCACAGTTAGCCCTTTAATGGCTCCAGCCATCTGCTCTCTGATAGCCTGTGTGAAGTCTCCAAGCACCCCCTAAATAGATGGACTGAATTTCATATCTCATGTAGATAAGACACAAGGGAGGTAGGTCTAGGCATGAGGATTTTCTGAATAAAGACCCAAGCAACATCCTGGAGGCCTGTGTTTGGCCAATGTCAGAGGGCAGTTTGGGCCACACCAAAATGTAAGGGCAGGCACAGCAACAAAGCTGCAAAATCAAGCCCTCCAGCTATCATTGTGAGGCCAGAGGTGTAGGTCAGTTGATAGAGACTTGTCTAGAATTCATGAAGCCCTGGGCTTGATCCCCAGCAACATATAAAACCAGTTGTAGGTTGTTCACACCTGTACCTCCCAGACTAGGGAGGCGAAGACAGGAAGGTCAGAAGCTAAAGGTCATACTTGGATACATAGTGAGTTTGTAGTGAGCTAGCTTGTGATAAATGAGACCTTGTCCAAAAATAAAAAACTTAGAAAAGATTGGGGAACATCTGAAGAGTCACTCACACATGGAACTACCTTCTCAAGAGCTAAGGAAATCATTGTAGTCGGATAGGAAAAGAGGCCAGCAGGGCAGTGGTGGTGGCACACGCCTTTAATCCCAGCACTTGGGAGGCAGAAGCAGGCAGATCTCTGAGTTGGAGGCCAACCTGAACTACAGAGTGAGTTCCAGGACAGTCAGGAATACACAAAGAAACCCTGTATTGAAAAACCAAAAAAGGGAGGAAGGGAGGGAGAGAGGGAGGAGGGAGGGAGGGAGGGAGGGAAGGAAGGAAGGAAGGAAGAAAGAAAGGAAAGAATGAAGGAAGGAAGGAAATGAGAAAAAAAGAAGAAAAAGAAAAGACATTCCTGGGAAAATCGGTACTCACAATGCAGGCATGAGGACCCAGGTTTGATTCCCCAAAACTCGGATTAGAAGACTAGACATAGTGCCTTGTACCTGTAGTCCCAACACTTGGAAGGACCTTTGGGGTTTGCTGGCCAGCCAGTCTAGCTGAATTGGTTCACTCCAGGTTCATGGAAAAACCATTTCAAAACAAAGTGGAGAGTGATTGAAAACTTGACATGGACTTCTGGCATGTAATATGAACTCATGCCCCCCCGACACACATGTTCAGGTTTACACACTGAAGAAGACAAAAAGTAAAGTTAGTCCCATTAATCTTGCCCAACTTTCACAGCAATACACACTCTTGCTTTGGATGGAAGGAATGACATCCAGGTGTTAGATTTCAGACCACTACCAAGCCAGTGATGGTGAATCTCAGTGTTGAGTGGGACACAGTCCCACAGACCGAGCCTGTGTCAGCCAGACAGATAAGGGACTGTGGGTACCATCTCCAATCTCCAGTAGCACAGTTTGGAGAAAGACTCCATCCCCAATGTAGGGCAGGACAGTAAGCATAGGACTTTATCCTGGAACTTATGCTTGTCTTAAAACCCAACTGAGCAGAACCCAACAGCCAGAGGAGTGACTATTGATGTCCCCCTAGATCTGCTGAGATGGACTTGAACTTCAATGGGCATTACCTTCTGCCAGCTATGGTGACCACAGGTCATGAAAACACAATGGCAGGCAGGCTACAGCAACGCAGGGCCTTCATCCTGTCCTTCTGGGGTACGGTGAATCATTGTTGTATTGCTGGCCATGGAATTGCTCACCCATCTCTCCTCAAACCCCGGCATAACACAGAAAGCACCAGTAGCTGCTTGGGAAAAGAAATAGGAGGTGGACACCAAGCCATTGCACCAGCTGAGCCAGTTCCTCTGGGGTGATACTTAGAGCCTAAGCACTGGCTGATGATGGCTAAGGAAGGCATGGAGCCCACCCTGGTCTCACATGGATATCTGAAGTTAGAAGACCCTTTTTAGAAACACCCCAGCCTGTTCTTAGTAACATTCCAACTATGATGTGGGGTACTCTTGATCTTGGGGCCTCTTTAACACTGAAATGGTAACATCATAGCAACTGCACACTCCCATCAGCCCTGATTTTGGTAGTACCACCTAAACTGAGTAGGGGGTGTGTATGTACCTGCACATGCACACAAAATTAAAATGTAAGAAAGCATTAAGTTTAAAAAGTAACTGAGCAAAATTAAAAAAAAAATGGCATAAGGCATCAATAACAGAATAGATCAAACAAGAAGATCAGTGAGCTCCATGATAGACTATTTGAAAATACACAATTGGAGGAAAGAAGAGTAAATACAAATAAAGAGGGCTTTGGGGAAATTGGTACAGCATTAAAAGTGCATGTATTCAATGCTGGGGTTCAAAGAGACTAGGATTGCCTAAAAGATAGCTATTAAAAGAGATAATAGCAACAACTAAAACCTCCCCAATTTTACAGCAAATATAGGACAGTCATCAATAACATGCACATTCAACTCAACTAAGACTACTACTCTAGTTTCATCCCTGTTGCTGTAGTAAAACACCATGACCAGACACAACTTACAGGAGGAACGGACTTACTGGGCTCGTGCTCCCAGGTCACAGTTTATCCCCAAGGGAAGTCAGGGCAGGGACTGAAGCAGAAACCATGGAGAGATGCCCTAGCAGACTCTTTCACTGCCTTGTGCTTAGCTAGCCTTCTATACAGGCGTGGTGCCACCCAGAGGTGGCTGAGCCCTCCTACAAGTAGCAAGCCCAATAGCCCTCCATAGTCATGTTCACATGCCAACCTGATCTGGGCAGTCCTAGATTGAGGCTTTTCTCCTCAGCTTCTATGCCATGTTGACAATGAAAGCTAACCAGGACATCCACCTCAAGACATAATTAAGCTCTCAAAGGCTAAAGACAAAGGCAGGACCTTCAAAGCAAGAAGATAAAAGAAACAGCACACAAGAATGTTCCATCTAACCTAGCTATAGACCTCTCAGCAGCAACTTTGCAGGCAGGAGAAAAGATGAGATATTTACAATGTTGACAAAAAACAAGGAAACAAAAAGAAACCCTGCCAACCAAGATCACAATATTCTGCAGAGCTAACCTTTAGAAATGAAGAAGGAATTATGAAAACATGCTGCTGGGACCGGGCGGGCGGTGGCGGTGCACACCTTTAGTCTCAGCACTCGGGAAGCCTCTGTGATTTGGAGGCCAGCCTGGTGTACAAATTGAGTTCCAGGACAAACAGAGAGCTGTTATGTTACACAGAGAAATCCTGTCTTGGAAAACCATTGAAATAATTTTTTTTAAAAAAATGCTTAGACAAAAGTTGGCACGGCCACCTGACCTGTCATATAAGAAGTGCTAGAGAGGTGCACAGTGGTTAAGAACACTTGCTGCTCTTGCAGAGAACCTGGGTATGGTTTCCAGCACCCACATGGTGGCCTACACCATTCTGCAACTCCAGTTCTAAGGATCCAGTGCTTTTCCTCCCTTAATTGCTTCTTGTTGGGTATTTGGTCACAGCAATAAGAAAAGCAACTAATAAAACAAACGAGTAGTAAAGGACCAACTTGTGCCTATACACTTTCCCAGGACTGATTGGTTAAAAAAAAAAAAAATAGAAAATCTCAGCTGGAGCTCAGAGGTTAAGAGCATTAGCTGCTATTCCAGAGGTCCTGAGTTCAATTCCCAGCAACCACATGATGGCTCACAACCATCTATAATAAGGTCTGGTGGCCTCTTCTGGTGTGTAGGCATACATGCAGACAGAACACTGTATGCATAATAAAGAAATCTTTAAAAAAAAAAAAGAAAGAAAGAAAACTCAAAGACACAAATAACAATGTTAAATCCCCAATGAAATGTCTCCTTTTCTCCTCAGAGAAAATCCTGGGACCAGATGGCTTCACTCTTGAATTCTACCAAACATTTAAAGAACAACTATTAATTATTACTCAACAGAATGAAAAAAAACTGAAAAAAGAAACAATTCTCCCAAACCTGTTCTATAATGCTGGCACTAGTTACTCTGGTACCAAAACTAAACAAGAACACAATGAATACTAAACAAGCCATGGGCCACTCTTCCAAAAACCTCAACAAAACATTGCCAAATTGAGGCCAATAGTACAGTGGAGACTAGTCACCTTAACTAAATAGGTAGGAGTCATGCTTGTAGTGTAAGAGTGATTCAGCATACACAAATCAAAACAATATGGTATACCAGAACAAAAAGACAAACTGGGTTTGTCTCAGGAGACACAGGGTGAAACTATTGAAATTCAGCATCCCTTAATTATGAAATTCTTTATTAATTAGGTATACAAGGAACATATCTCAATATACCCAGGCTATATGTAGCAAGCCCGAAGCTAACATGAAGAATCAGGGAAGGACTAAAGCTTTCTCTGTAAGAGTGGCCACTTGCAAAACTTTCCTTCAACAGACTTCTGAAAATTCTAGGACACAACAAAAGGACTAAGCAGGAACTGTGTAGGAATCAGAGCCTATACTAAAAAGGTCAAAAGATCGTATGAACAACCGTCATGGCACCTCAAGGATCTAGGGGGGAAAAAAACCAAAAAACAATCAGGCAGAGAAAAAAATTGAAGCTACCCAAGTTTAAAAGTAGCAAGTCACATGTTCACTGCTTGTAGGCAGCATGGTCTTATGTATAGAAAACACTAAAGATTACCAAAAATTATTAGAACAAATAAATCAAAGCACACATTGGCATTTTGTTCATCTTTTCACTTTAAAATATCTGTATTATTTTTAAAGTTACATTTTATTTATTTTGTATGCCTATGTGTATGTGTGTACACATGTAGAGGTCAAAGGACAACTTTTTTGGTTCTCTCCTGCCTTCTGGGTCCTGGAGATCAACTCAGGCTACCAAGCTTGGTGGCAAGTGCCCTCTTGGTGGCCCCATTTTTACATAACCCTTTCAATAGTATTATTAAGTATAAATACGGATGGCCTTTATGAAAACAATGTTTCAAACATGCACTTTGGTCATATTCAGATGGAAATTGCATTGACTACACACATGTATAAACACACACATATACATGTATTTATATTTACGTATATATCTATATTGAAGGAGACCCCCTGCACAGTGGGAGTTCCCTCCTGGATCCCGGATTAGGTGTAAACTATATCCAAACACCTGTTTCCACAGGGAGATCCTTTATCAAGAGGGGATGAAAAGTTAAAGTGGCTGCTTTCTGACTAAGGCAGAAAAACAGCAGCAAATGACCTTGCAGGTGTCATTTGTAAGAGAAGAAAAAGAAGCTGTGGCTGTGATGGTGGCAGCAGCGAGGCACACCTTTAATCCCAGCACTCAGGAGTCAGAGACAGGTGGATCTCTGTGAGTTGGAGGCCAGCCTGGTCTACAGAGGGAGTTCCAGGACAGGCCCCAAAGCAATACAGAGAAACCCTGTCTCTAAAAACAAAAAACAAATTGGGGGGGGGGGTTAGAGTGCACTAGGATACGGTGGTGTGTTTTGATTGAGCGTATTAATTAGGATAGCAAAAGGGGCTTTGATGCTGGACTTTTGATAGTTGGCCCTTGGTAGTCAGGAGGAGGAAATGGCCAAATAATGGAATAGATCTTGGGGGCTAGCTTTAGAAATGTAATCTAACAGTTTTTAGCAAGGCAGAGAGAATGAGAGAAAAGGGCAAGACCCACCAGAGCCATCCATGCTCGATATACCTAATGTGGGCAAAGTCCCTTTATATAGACAATCTGGAATTCTCAAATGAGAGAAAATACAGCATATTTCTGAGTCTTTCTTATTTTGCTTAATATGATGCTCTATGGTTCCTTCCATCTTCCTACCAATGATTTCATTCTTTGGATCTGAACAAAATGTCATGGTGCATGTGTACTGTGTTTTCTTTATTCATTCCTATAATGACAGGTTGATAACCTGGCTATGGTGAATAGTGTCTGTGATTTGTTGACTTAGACTCCATCGGGTAACCATCAGACTATTCCTAGTTCTTTGAGGAACCTCCATTCTGACTTCCAGAGCAGCTGAACAATTTTATATTCCAACCAGCAGGATGTACAGGCCTCTTTCCCTATATTCGTTGTCGCTTGTTTTCTCAGTGGTAGCCATTCTGATAAGAGTAAGATGAAATTTGCATTTCTGGGGGCTAGGGATGTTGCCAGTTTTTCCCTTTTATTCCTGTTAATTCTTTAGATGGTAAGTGTGAGCTACTTCACTCTGCCGATTGTTTCCTTGATGTGGAGAAGCTTTTCAATTTCCTGCTCACATTTGTGGGTTCTTGGTTTTGTTTCTTGAGCTTTGGGAGGTCTTTTGGAAAGTCCTTTTCTGGGCCCGTGTCTGGAAGTTTCTCAGCACTTTCCTTTCCCAGCTTCAGAGTTCCAGTGTTTCCCAGAAAAGAGGGGCTGTTTTTAATTCCTTTTCATTCAGGGCGAGGAGGGGGGGTCCAGCGGATGTTTACTACTCCCAGGACCGTGTGTGGAACAGGCTGTCTTTTCTCCAGTGGACTCTTTTGGCACTTTTGAAAATTCAGGCAACTGTGTGGACTCAGTTCTAGGTCCTGTGTCCTATTCCAGTGCCCAGGTTCCTGTTTCTGTGCTAGTAACAGAGTTTGTTGTCTCTGTAGCTTAACTAAAATCCGGAGCTGTAATGCTTCCAGAGCTTTTCTTTGTGCTCAGGATCAATTTGCTATCTGGGGTCTTTTGTGCTTTTGTGTAAATTTTAGGATTTTTTTTTCTAGCTCTGGGAGAACGTCATTGGAATAGATACGGGGATTGTATTGACTAAGAACATTCTCTTCGTTACTATAACCATTATCTACTGTATTAATTTCAGATCATTTCAAATTATCTGAAAAACAAATCAAGGAAGCAGTCCCTGTCTTAGTGGCTACAGAAAGAAAAAGAATGTCTCTGAATGAGTTTAACCAAAAGTCAGATGATCTCATCAACAGCTGTGGTGATGTGTTATGATCTAACAAATAAAGCTAGCCACACTAGTTAACCACAGAGGCCAGGCAGTGATAGCACACACCTTTAATTCCAGAACTCTAGAGAACAGAGGCAGACGGACCTCTGTTAGTTCAAGGTCACCCTGGGCTACATGAAATTGATCAAGTCTAAAAAAGAGAAACAGAACCAAGCAGTGGTAGCTCACACCTTCAATCACAGCACTAAGGAGGTAGAGACAAGAGTTCATTGCAGTCTGAGCAGTGGGTCTGAGGCCTTCAGTTTGAGACGTCTGAGGACAGGATCTGCCCTTTGGTCTAAGCATTGGTAGAGGTAAGAAGTCTCGAGTGGCTGGCTGCTCTGCTTCTCTGATCCTTCAGCTTTCACCCCCTCATAGCTGACTCCAATTTTTTATTAAGAACAATTAAAATTCATGGTACAGGCAGCAGTGGTGCACACCTTTAATCCCAGCACTCAGGAGGCAGAAGCAGGTGGATCTCTGTGAGTCTGAGGTCAGCCTGCTCTACAGAGCAAGTTCTGGAACAGAGAAACTCTGTCTCAAAAAAAAAAAAAAAAAAAAAAAAAAAAAAACGAGAAGAGAGAGAAGAAAAGTTGAATGATCCTTAATGCAAACTATAAAACACTGATGAAAGAAACTACAGAGGACACAAAATGCAAAGAGTCCATGATCCATGTTCATTAATTAGGGGGGAAAATCAATATTGTTGAAATAGCCTTACTACCTGAAGTGGTCTACGAATTAAATGCAATCACTATCAATTCAAATGTTTCCAGAGAAACAGAAACAAATAGAAGCCTGAAAAATATTTGCGTGCATGCATGCACACACACACACACACACACACACACACAGAGAGAGAGAGAGAGAGAGAGAGAGAGAGAGAGAGAGAGTTCAACCCTGAGAAAAGGAACAAAGTAGGAGTCAATACAATACCTTACTGTACTTCAGGGTGGGTATGGTTCAGTGGGAGAGCTGTGCTTAGTATTCACAAAGCCTTGAGTTCAGGAAGATGGCTCAGAGGTTAAGAGCACACACTGTTCTTGCGTTTGGTTCCTAGCACCCATGCATTCTCCTGCTGCAGGAAAATGCAAAACCTCTGACTCCTGCACTGCATTCAAGTGCACATGTACACACAGATGCATATATATACATGTAATTAATAATAATAATAATAGATCTCCTTTAAAGCCCTAAGTCCAAAAGCCAGCATCCTCTGCCCCCACAAAACAAATTATATACAAATAGAGTATGAGTCTGCTTGTTTAGTGCTCTTTTATGGAAGGCAAGACATCAAGACTTGGAATGGTTTTCATTACTTCACTCTTGGACCTCCCCTTCACAACCTCTCTTTACCTAGATGTTCAAAGGGTTGGTGAGAAAGATACATGAGAAAAGTAAGAAATCACGCATAATTTTATTTTATTTTGAGACAGGTTCTCACCATACTACTCTGGCTGGCCTAGGACTATGTAGACAAAGCTGACCTTGAACTCAGAGAAATCTGCCTGCCTCTGCCTCCCAAGTGCTAGGACTAAAGGTGTGCATCACCACACCTGCCTCATTCTTTAAGAATACGTTAATTAATTAATTAATATTTTATTGTATATGTGTTGGTATGAAGGTGTCACATCCCCTGAACTGGAGTTACATACAGTTGTGAGCTACCATGTGAATGCTAGGAATTGAACCTGGATCCTTTGGAAGAACAGTTCAACCGTTGAGCCATCCCTCCAGCCCCCACCTGGCTCGTTCCAGTTAAAAGACTGGCTAAAGGTCAGATGCAATGGCACACCCCTGAAATCGAAGCTCTGGGGGCAGAAGCAAGAGGATTACTGTGAATTTAACGCCCCCTTGGTATACCTAGTGTGCTTTGTGCCAGCTAGAGCTTCATAGCAAGAAACAGTCTCAGAAAGCAAAAACAAATGCCTTCAAGTTGCCATAACAAATCGCCATTGACTTGAATGCTTTACAGACAACAGAAACTTATTCCTCATAGTTTTGGAGGCTAGAGTTCCAAGATTTAGACTGATAGATCTGGTGTCTCTAGGAGGCCCTGCTCTCTGACTCATGAATGACCAGTTTTCCTCGAGGTCCTCACATGGAGGAGGGGTTGAGGGATCTCTCTGAGGTATCTTGCTGAGGGCACTGATCTCATTTATGTGGTGGATGCATCCTCATGACCTAATCCACTCCCAAAGCCTCCCCTTCAAATAGGATCACTCCAGGAACAGCCTGCAACATGTGGATTTCAAGGGCAGAGATGTGTGGGGAGTGGAGACCAGACAACCAGACCATTGGATGGGAGGGGAGCCTTCCTGGAATTTGGAACTTTGCCATCTTAGAAGGGATGGGGGTGGGGAGCTTGGAGAGATGGATCAGTGGTTAAGAGCACTTGTCCACTTTTCCAGAGGTCCTGAGTTCAATTCCCAGGAACCACATGATGGCTCACATCATTTAGTGCCCTCTTCTGGCATGCAGGGATTCATGAATGCAGAACACTACAGAATAAATCTGGGAGAACAGAGGGGCAAGAAATTGCAGTGTAGGGAAAGAGTCAAATGTGGGCTGAATTTCGTTGCTCCTGCTGGGACTATGAGAAGCCAGAAGGATAAGTGTGTGTCCAGAACATGGGTCTCTAGGAAGCTGTAAGGTTGATTATGGTGAGGGCCCTTTTTCTAGAAGAACAGATATGTGCTGATCTAAGTTGTCTAATGATATTTTGGAGCTAAGTACTGAAGCTAAGTACCTAGTGATATGATAAGGCTCATTATATTTAAACCTGAGTCCTTTCTACCCTAATTCCACTGTCTATTGCTGGGTGATCTTGTGTGAGAAGCAAAACCATTTCTCCTGGTAAAGAGGGATAGGTGTATCCTACCTCCTGGATCAGAATAGTGTGTGTGCAGCCTAGGTACATAGGTGTTGCTCTGGGTTCAGTTCTGTTGCTGAGATAAAACGCTTGTCTGGAGTCACCAAGCTCTTATGCCTGCCCAGCTGTGTTTTGTTGCTCACCTGGCTTCTATTACCCTCTTTCTGCACATACGTCCATTTTTTTAGGTGGCAACCCTTGGTTTCTAGAACACTGTTCCTCTGTCTTTTTTGTTTTGTTTTGGCTTTTTGTTTGTTTGTTTGTTTTCTTTGTGTAACAGCCTTGGCTGTCCTGGAACTCACTTTGTAGACTAGACTGGCCTCTAACTCACAGAAATCTGACTGCCTCTGCCTCCTGAGTGCTGGGATTAAAGGCATGTGCCATCCTGCTTTTTCCTCTGTCTTTACACAAGTCACCAATGAGATTATAAACCCCATGAGGCAGGCTGAGAAAAAAACCTGCACATATCGGGGGAAACTTGCTATAGCAAATTTAAGAGGATGCTCAGACAGAGTCTGAAGAACTGAAATCTGTGTTGCCACTACTCTGTGAATGAGGCCCACTAACCATCTGCAAAAACCCAGGGTGCTGGCTTTATTGGTTGCTGTGGCAACCCCTGGCCTTGAAAGACACTTGGCCATTGTGTGCCTTTGTGTGCCACTGAGTCTGCAGGAAAGCTGCCAGCTGCAAGTCAAGAAAAGGTGTCCTGAGACCCTGTCAGTACTTTGTCTTAAGCCGAGTGAGACAGGGGAATAAAAGAGAGCATTCTAAAGCCCCAGAGAGGCTGCAGGGGAGGCATGTTGCTTTCTAGGCATACATATGATTCATACAAAGATTTTCTGTATAAAGGACCCAAGCAGTACCATGAAGAAATGTCAGGTACCATCTTCAAGATTTTTGTCAAGCATTTAGTGTTTATTCAGTGATTATGCAAATAAGCATTGCTCCTGAGCCAAATAGCAGGGACCTGTGCTCGTGTGTGTGTGGGGGGGGGGGGCGGGGTGTATGCATGCTCATGTATATGCACCAGGGGTTAGCATCTGTCACGCTCTACCTTATTTTATTTTATTTTTATTGTGACAGGGTTTTTCTGTGTAACTCTGGCTGTCCTAGAACTCACTGTGTAGACTAAGCTGGCTTAGAACTCAGAGATCCACCTGCCTCTGCCTCCTGAATACTAGGAATAAAGGTGCGCTCACCAGCCCGGCCCCACCTATGTTTTGAGATTGACTCTCACATAATCTGCAGCTCTAGATTGAGCTAGACTGGCTGGCCAGTGAGTCCTACATCCTTCTGTCTGCTCCTTCCAGTGCTGGACTTGCAGGCGTGCTCAAAAGTATGTGGCTTCAAGTCAGGCCTTCGAGCTTGTGGTGCAAGCACTTTACAGACTGACCCATCTCCCAGCTCCTGAGATGTTATCTCTCCGAAGAATTGGGAGATGTGGTAGAATCCGACGGGAAGCAACCTGTTTTTTAACATAATTAATTTTTATTTTATATTCATTGGTGTTTTGCCCACATGTGTGTCTATGTGAGAGTGTCAGACCCCAAGAGTCTTCGACCCCAAGATTCTGGTTTTTTTTCCCAAGACCACACAACTCCTCTGCCGGTGGCCATTGCAGGATTCACTCTCTTGCATCCCTGTGTCGAGGACCTATGGTCATGTCTACACTCTGGTAGTTAGCAGAAGTTCTGCACTGTGTCCAGAGCTCTTCACTGCCCAGGTGATACAAGTGAGACACAGGCTTATTGGTTTGAGTGGGACCTTGACACGCTCTGGTACAACTGAGGCCACCAGTCTCTGGCCTGGCATCTCTGGGAACTTACAATTCCATTAAACTTCCACGCCTGTCAGCCAAGGTAGATCCTGCTGGAAAATTAAGTTAGAATCAAAATACATCAAAGTTTGAGGATATGACCCAGTGGGCCAAGGGTTTGCCTAGTTTGCCTGGAGCCTTGTGTTGGAGTTCCAGCACAAGACCAGGCAATCCCAGCACTCAGGGAATGGTTCCAGGAGGATCAGAACTTCAGAGTAATCTCTGGCTACATAGCGCCCTGTCTTAAAAAGAGGGGGAAGTTTTGAATGTCATATTTGAGTAATAAATATGAGTGAATGCCTTTGCTCTAGTCACTCTCCCTGCAGAGTAAATACCCTGGGAGGGTTTCTGTTTGGCTGTTGTTTGTTTTTCTGCAATGTGAGCATTGCATTTACCAAGCCAGCACTGCACACGGAGTGAGCAAACTACAAGGATTTTAATTGGAAGAGATGGTTTTGGTTTTCTTCCCTGCTATTTTACCTGGATTCTCCCCTTGTTGATCAAACCACTGAACTCTGCTCTTCAGCTGTCCTACTCCAGCCCACTGTCCCATTGTGCCAGGCAGATAAGAGGAAGCAGGAAGTTAATTAACATTTTAATTAAAGGAAGTAGGATGGGAGAAGTGGGCAAGACTGAGGCATTGGCTATCTGGGCAGACCAGAATTTTCTACTTGGCTTGGTGGAGGTAGACCAGAGTTACTGCAGAGCCACCACTCAGCCGAAACCAAAGTTCTCTTGGCTTGCCATGCGGTCTGATAATCACCATGCTGTTTAATTGATTTTAAATGCCTCTTTTGTTTCTCATCACACCAAAGGAAAAGGCACAACTGAGTGTTAGCCTACTTTTTTTCCCTCCCCAAGACAGGGTTTTTTTCTCTGTGTAGTCCTAGCTGTCCTGGAACTCGCTCTGTAGTGCAGAGCAGGCTGGCCTTAAATTCACAGAGATCCACCTGCCTCTGCCTCCTGAGTGCTGGGACTAAAGGCTCGTGCCACTATCACCTGGCAACACACCTTTAAAATTGTCTATTCTCAGCTAATTTCCCAGTCTATCATTTCTCTTAGTTGATTGGTTGGGGAAGGGATGAGTGTTTTATTTTGTGACCAGACCTTATACGGAGCAGGCTGTCCTAGAACTCAACATATACCTAAGAATGACCTTGAACTTCTCCCCCTACATCCACCTCAGAGTGTGGGGATAGCTGGCACCACCATGCCCAGTTCCTTCTGTGCTGGGGATAGAACCCAGGGCTTTGTGTATGCTGAGCAAGCTTTCTACCCACTGAGCCACCTTGACAGCCCTGGATTTTCCTATTCTTGAAGTTTCAAATCAATAGAACCATCTAACATGTTGCATTTTCTGTAACATAGCCGTGTCTGTCATTTGTTCATTTCTGTGTTTATCTATTCATCCATTGATGGACACTTGGATTATGCTAGCCCCCTGGCTATTCCGAACAATAAGGCAGGAAGCATGTGGAATGCTGTGTTTAAGTCCCTTTTTCACTTTTCTTGTTACATTAGCATCTGAGGAGACTCTGTCATATGACAATTCTATTTAAGTTTTTTTTTTTTTTTCCAGTTTTTCAAGACTGGGTTTCTCTGTGCAGCACTGGCTGTCCTGGAACTCTCTCTGTAGGCCAGGCTGGCCTCAAACTCACAGAGATCCACCTACCTCTGCCTCTGTAATGCTGACCTTAAAGATGTGTAGCACCACCACCTGGCTCTGTTTAACTTCTAGAGGAACTCACAGACTTTTGTTGTTTTTAATTAGAGTCACCCTATGCAGCTCAAGCTGGGCTTAGCCTCCCTGAGTGCTAAGATGTAGTGTACCACTACACCCTGTTTAGGAACCTGTGACTTAGCCAGTAAAGGCACTAGCAACAAAAGGTGAGGATCTGAACTCAGCTGCTGAGACCCTTATATTAGAAGGAGAGAACTGACTTCTAGAACTTGTACACACACACACACACACACACACACACACACACACACACACACACACACACACGTTTATTTATTGAGATAAGGTCTTGCTATATAGTAGCCCTTGCTGGCCCCAAACTCCATCATCTGCCACAGTGTATTGGTTACTTTTCTGTTGCTGTAATAAAACACCATGACCATGGATTTTATAGAAGGAAGGGTCTATTTGAGCCTTCAATTCCAAAGGAGTGAGAGTCTATCCCCATAAGGTAGAGAGGCATGGGAGCAGCAGGCGTGATGGTTGGAGCAGCAGCCTGAGAGCTCATATCCTGAACCACAAGCATGAAACAGAGAGCAACTGGAAATGGTGTGTGTTGTTTTTAATCTAGATCTCAGTCTTACAATTTTACCAATAAAGACCTAGGAGTCAAATGCTGGGGTGGAAACCTGCTAGCTCAGAGGGCTGAGGAGCAACCAGCTGACCTTCCTCCTTATTTGGTGTCTCAGAAAGAGAGCTTCTCTTCTACTATTCCAAACCAAAAAGGCTGCCAGATTCAAAGTCCCTCCTCATTACTTCCTGTGTATTTCTGTTTCTCTATCCATTTTCCTGACTCCCTCCTTCTCTCTATGGCTACTTCCTGTCAACTGTTGCTGGCTCTGCCTCTTGACCCAAGGTTGATTTTATTTAATTAACACAATCTTTAATTAACACAATGATTAAACATCCCACAATAGGGATGAGTCTTTAAACTCTCAAAGCCTGCCTCCAGTGACACACTTCTCCCAATAAGCCCACACCTCCTAATCCTCCCCAAACAGTGCCCCCAACTGGGAACTAAGTATTCAAATAGTTGAACCTATGGGGGGCAGTCTCACTTAAAGCATCACACACAGTCTCCTGGAATTACAGATGTCTGCCATCACACAAGGGCAGAACCCAAACATCCAAACATCCACTCCAGCTTCAAGACTAAGATTATGGAGTTATTTCCCAGCCTTCTCTTCCCCTCCCCCATATCAATGTCCCACAACAAGCTTACTTTATGAGCTCATGGTGACCCTGGTGTCCAATAGATGGGCTTTATGCATGTCTTCTACTCCTCTCAGGAAACCTGAAAGCATGGCTGGATAGGCTCTTCTCCTGGAGATGTTTCTCCACATAAGTCAGAATGGACACTGTATGTGGAGTGAGCTCCAGCAAATCCTATCCCTCCCACTCAGGTCATGTCAGGCTCTGCCACTACCTGGATCTTCCCTTCACTGTCCCCCACATCTGACTTCACTGAGCACTGCTCATCTGAACTCCCCTTTCTTCTTTGGTTTTTAGAATCTACTTAACTTTGCAGCTCAGGACACATGTGAACACACACACACACACACACACACACGTGTATGTGTGTGTGATTCTATGCTGGACTTATTTGGTTGCTTCGTTTTCTTCTTGAGGCAAGCACTGCCTTACAGTGCATCACCAGCTGACCTTGACCTTGCCATGTAGTCTAGACTGGCCTTGAACATACAGTCCTCCTGCATTTCCTCCCAAATGCTGGGTTTACAAGTGCCAGGCTTTCCATTTCATGCTTTGTGAAGTTCATTGTTGACAGTGAACTGGAAATTTTTTTTTTTGTGCATACCTTTCCGGGTTATTTTAAGAAGTTCATGACAGGATGAATAAAGCAACCTAGTACATTGAATTCTCCCACCCTTTCTCCACTCATAGTCTTCTGCCAAAGAATTATGGACGCGTTTTATCTGATTTCCTTCTCCTATGCCTAAGTGATTCAGTGCCTTGCCTAAACAGCCACCTAATTGACTTCTGTTGATTGAATTATTGAGCAAGAAAGTGAATGAACAACATGAATTCTTCTGAGAATGTCTGACAGAGATTGTGTTTTGTTATAAGATTAGTTTCAGCTGCAGGGCACTGAAATGTCACACGTCACTAGGATATGTTTTCCAAAGTGACTTGTCATTGAAAGTGCATGGGTGAGACTCTTACTTTGAGGGGCTATTCAAATGCTCATGCTCAAGTCCTTCAAGATTCATGAATTCTCAAAAACATTATTTATAAAATCAAATGTATTAATTTCACTTTATGTGTGAGTGTTTTGCCTGCATCTATGTGCATGTGCCACATATGTGCTTGGTGCCTGAGGTCAGAAGAGGACAGCATATCCCTGGAGCTGGAGTTAACAATGGTGTGGAACCATCATGTGGGTGCCGGGAATTGAGCCCAGATCTTCGGTAGGAGGATCTTTTTGAGCCATCTCTCCAGCCCTTCAAAAACATATTTAATGGAAGAGGCTTGAATTATGTGATGTCTCAGGGCCTTCAGTGAGAGGTGGTGACTGCTTTCCTTACATAGTTACTTTGTTGCTGAATTAATAGGTTTGCCAGAGTTGGATATATTAGAATCAACTTTTTAAAAACTCCTTAAATTGTCAAGAGAAGGAAATGGTTTCCAAGTTAATTTATGGTCACAGTGTTAAAGCCTGGTGTTTTCTCCCCAGTTTTTCTGTTATGAAAAGAAATAAAATGGATTCTCTGAATGACTTCCTCTTAAGACAGGATCTCAGTGTGCAACTTCTGGATAGTTCTCACTGTGGAGAGCAACTCTAACTCACAGAGGTCTGCCCGCCTCTTCCTCCTAAGCACTAGAATTAAAGTCATGAGCTGCCATGCCCAGCCTCAAACTAGGTCTCCCCCCCCCACCCTCTTTCCTTCAAGTCCTCTGTCTAGCTAGGTTAACTGAATTAGTCTATTACACACACAGTAATGTTTGGGGGGTCAGGCAGTCCCATGACCAATGTGCTCACCCCTGAGAGTGCCCTTCCTCAGATCTGAAGTGGGGGGTCCCTATTAGATGGACTACTGTCAGATGTCTGGAGCCAGACAGTGTACCCTGTGGAGCATTTCAGTACACAGTCACATGATAGCCTTTCCACCAGAGTAGTTAAGGTCTCCAGAAACAGCACAGCTGGATCTGGGATGGCTCCTACCAGAGACAATATATAAAGATCACAGAATCTGCTACTGTCCAGTGTCCGTCAAGAACTCTGTCCACAAACAAAAGGAACTTCTCCAGTTAATACTGGCAAGTTAAACAAAGGTGTTCAGGCTGCAAAGAAATCTCTACACTTGCTTACCAAGGCATTGTTCAGGTAGGGACTCCTCCCTCTTATTCCTGTTTCCTTTGCATCAGGGAACACCACTGACCCTCTTCATTTATGGGAGAAGGGACTTGGATTTGCCCTAACGGTATATAGCAGTTAGCTATATACACACAGCCAAGAAGAGCCTCAGTCAGGAGGTGACAGATAGGGTGACAGTGCCAATAGCCCAGGACTGCCTTGTTTTCAAAATGGAAAGTTTCATGTGCTAGGAATCTCCCCATTCCAAGCATATTTGGACAGTTTGTCATCCTAAGATAGTGTGGCCTATGAAATGGGCACCAGCTGTCCACCCCCCAACACACACTGGATGTGTAGGCTCCCTGTGCAGCCCAGGGACTAATGTTCCATGTAGGAACAGGTTAGAGAGTTCTGAGTGTCCCTCACTGGGTCATCAGAGATGTCTGAATTTCCTCCCTCCCACCCCCAACACACACTTGTCCTCAGTTAGGGGGCTCTAAATCCAATTTTTTCTGAGTTTAGTGTGTGTGTGTGTGTGTATGTGTGTGTGTGTATGTGTGTGTGTGTACTGGTATACACATGGCAAGGGTGTGTGGAAACCAGAGGTCAATCTTTGATGTCTTCCTCAGTCACTTCGCACATTGTGTTTTGACTCTGGAGCTCACTGATTTGGTTATACTGGCTGGTCAGTGAGCCTCAAGGAATCCACCTGTCTCCACTTCCCTGGCACTGGGGAAGCATGTGCCACCACACCCAGCTCTTTGTCATGGTTGGTTCTATCGACCAACCTCAGGCCCTTGTATTTGCATAGCAAACACTTGACTAATTGAACCATTTGTCTGGGCTTCTATTTTCCACCTAGAAAGTGTATAAGCTCATCCTGTCTGGAGTGTGGAAGATAGCAGAAAAAAAGCTTGTAAATTAAAGTGTATATTCAGCACAAAATGTGCTTGATTAAAGAGTACTTGGCATACAGCAAAGGAATTTGTATCCCAAGAGCCTTCTCCATCAAGTGGGCAATGGTGGATTTAGATGCCTGTTGCAGGCTGTGGTCCCAGAGGGCCTAAGTCTGTGTTTTGGTCTCTTTCAGGACAGCTGCAAGTGAAGGGATACTCTTCCTGAAGGAAGGGTCATGGCCTTCTTGTTGCTCTCCCAGCGGGTGGCCTGCAGCTCCCAGAAAAACCTCTTCATATCTGGTAAGCCACCAAGGTCTTGACATGACCCACTCCCCAAGAGACACAGTGAACACAAGGGGCTCTCTGGTCAGAGTCCTTGAGGATAGAAGGATCTGACTGCTTCTAGAGCTTTCCTAGCTCAATATCTCTGAGCTCTAGGATTTTGTCCTATGAAATGGGGACAGTGAGATACATAGATGATAGATGGTGGATAGGTAGGTAGATAGATGAGTAATAGATTGATTTTTTTGAAAAGATTTATTTTTATGTATGTGCATTTGTATCTGTGTGTGTTTATGCCATGTGTGTCCAGTTATCCTCAGAAGCCAGAAGAAAACAGATTTCTTGGAGCTGGAATTATAGGGAATTGTGAATGGACCAAACTCAGGTCCTCTGGAAAAGCAACAAGCAACTACTAAGCCATTCTTTCAGACCCTAGAGATTTGAAAGATGATAGGCCATAGATAGAGATAGATAGATAGATAGATAGATAGATAATACATATGTAAATGAAGAAATAGGTATATGATTGATAGAAGATAGAAGAAAAAGTAATAGACGATATAAATAGACAGTAGAAGACAGATAATAGATAGTAAATATATATGTGCATCTATATAGGGATAAGTACAGTTACCTATATGTCTAGTGATCTTTGATATAGTTACAACAACATGGGAACCCAGTGAGAGACACTAACATGCCATGAAGGTTAAGATAAGCAACAACACAAAGGGGACTCCTAGGAGTCACTGTTAATCTTGGCATCTTATTTTTGGTCCAGCACACAGCTGCCTTTTCCTCTGGGATGAGGCAGACTTGGGTTTGAGGCAACCTTGGTGAGTCTAACTGCAAGAGCAGTAAGTGCTCTTAGCAGCTAAGCCATCTCTGCAACCCCTAGAAAGAAGCTTCAAGACTGGCAGGATAGCCCAGCAGGTGAAAGCACTTGCCACTCAAGAGTAACACTGGGTTCAATCCCTGAACCTACAGTGAGAGGGAAAAAACTAACAAACTTCCAAAAGTTGTCTGCTGACCTCCAGTCCACACTGTATTACACTTGTGTGTGCCTGCACACGCGGGTGTGTACACACACACACACACACAGAGAGAGAGGGGGGGGGAGGGAGGGAGAGAAAGAGAGAGAGAGAGATGGGACCTAGGGCCTCCCACATCTTAAGAGCTTAGTACCCTGGGCCCACCATTTTCTTGCTGTGTGTCTTCAAAAAGTGAAATGGGGGGCTGGGGAGATGACTCATCAGATAAGCGTACTGGCTGCTCTTACAGAGGACCTGGGTTTGTTTCCCAGCACCTACACCACTCAGCTCACAACTACCTTGGAGTTCTAACTCCAGTTCCAAGGATTCTAACACCTCCTGGCCTCTAGGCCCTGCACATATTGTGCACATCGGACAAGCCAGCAAATGCACATGAAACAGGAAGCTGGGTCAGCTGGTCGTGCTCCCTCAAGAGGGGAGCATTTCCTATAACCTTACTGTCCGTGGCTTTTCCCAGTTTGAGGATCCTCGTTGTTCTCACAGTGTCTGATTTGTTCAGCTTCAGTGTTCCTGGATGGCCTGGTCAGAACAATGCTGAGATCCTGGGGCCACCCTTAAGGACTGGGGGCATCTGTTGGGGCTCATCCTCCTTGTCTTGTCACCAGGGGTTCTCATTTATCTTCTGTATTGCAGGATCCAGATACATCAGTCAAGCTGCTGCCAAAGTTGACATCGAATTTGATTATGATGGGCCACTCATGAAGACAGAAGTCCCCGGGCCTAGATCTCAGGTGAGTCAACCACACCTGGGCCAGGTGTGACACACCAGCAGGTAGGTGCACAGACAGTTTAAGGGTACTTTCAGAGCCTCCCACTAGAGATGTGTGTGAAAATGACCAGGCCACTGTGAAGGTTTCAAGAATGTCTCATGTCTACTGTCATGAGAATGTTGCCTAACAGTCAGTCACAGACTGGGAACATGTGACATTCAGATTGCTCATGCATTTAGAGCTAACCAGCAGTTAGGAAGGTGGCCTTGCTGGAGCCATCTGCAGGCCTAAGGTGTGACTGGCTGGCAGCTGGTGCAGTTTACATCTGCAGTGACTTGCCTCTGCTCCATGAGTCCCTGTCCCTCCAGCTTGTCACACTGTGCTTATTCTGATCTTGCTATTGAGACTGCTATTAAATCTATTGAGACTGAAGCCCCACACTGGCTTTCAGATGCCCACCTTACTCTACTGACCAATAGAGTCACTTGCATCACTGTCTGTCCAGAATTAAGGGCTGGGGCTGAACTCATAATTGACAATGGAAGTTGAGACAAAGATAAATGTAACTGTAACATGATAAAGGTGATCTGTACAACAAAGCAGAATGGGGGGGGGGGGAGGACAGAAAGGAGCCAGAGACAGACGCATGCAGGTGTGGAGTGAAGGCAAGGGAAAATGGGAACAAAGATGCTGTGATGAGATTCATTACTTTGTGTTCTAACTTTGTATTATTTAAAATAGTAATAATAATAAGCTGGGGCCTTCAAGCCCAGCTTGAAAATATTCAAGCTGGGATGGTGGCTCACACCTTAATCCCAGCACTTGGGAGGTGAAAGCAGCCTAAGATACCTGGGAAGCTGTTTCCATAACACAAATAGGCGTTGTCTTCTAGGCAAGAGATGTGGCACAAACCTTTCAATGCTTCAGGTTTGTTTTCTCTGACTTAGCGTATTTCTTTCCACAGTGGGATGCTGTCTTATTTGCTGTAAGAAGATCATTCCTTTTGCCATAGCATCTATTTTCTTAGTTCTGAAATGTTTGTCTTAATCTAAGTATTTCTATTTATTTTGGATGGTTTTAGAGCTTTTTGTGCACATTCTTTTGGGGTGGACTCTAATTTAATAGAGAAATTACTAGAATAGCTTTTCATTTTTTGCTGTTAATATTATTTTAAATTTTTGTGTGGAAACATGTAATGTCAAGATGCTAACTGTTGAAGTCCCTTTTATGATGAATTATTTGGGGGGCTGAAATCTTGCTAATATCAAAGCAACTGGCTTTCAATTCCTAATTTCTGCTTGGAATAGGGGAAAGTGAATTGTAATCACAAGTGGTTCTTGTTGAGAAAATGAATGTTGTTAATTATTTCACCCTCAGTTGCTGATAAGGGAGTTGCATCCTTTCTTTCTTTTGTTCATTAGTGTTGGAGATCAAATTCAAATGCAGGGCCCTGTGCACACTTGGCAAATGCTTTAGCACTGAGCGTTTAATTAGTAATTTTATGTGCATGTGTGCTTTGTCAGATGTAAGTCTGTGTACTGTGTGCATGCAATGCGCACGGAGACTGGAGTTACAGACAGTTATGAGCTGCCATGTGGATGCTGGGAACTGAACCTGGTTCAGTGCTCTTCACTTGAGCACCTCTTTAGCCTGACTGAGGTTTTTTAAAATGAGGACATGGGTGCCAGCCACTAAGCCTGTCCCTGGGTTGATTCCTAGTAACCCATATGGTGGAAGGAAAGCACTGACTCCTACAAATTATCCTGTCACGTGGTAGATGTATATCTGCCTACAAACAAGATAAAATAAATAAAAATGTCAAATAAAATGAGGGCTGTAATGGAGCCCAATGGCAGAGCACTCACCCAGCATGGGCAAGACCCTGGGTTTTGTCCCCAGCACCACAGACAAAATTAAATTCCTTCAGACTGGGTGTCGTGGCCCAAAGCCCTTGATCCAGAACTCTGAAATAGAGGTGGCATATCATTGTAAGTTTGAGGATGACCTAGTGTACTTACTGAGTTCTAGGCCAGCCAGGGCTACACAATTAGACCCTGTCTCAAAAAGAAAAGAAAATAAATTTTCACTTCCTTTTCTTTCCCAGGTATTTAAATCCTAATCTCTGATCTGTCTGTTGTCCTGACCCCTTACTGTGTGTGGAGTAGATTTGTAGCAATTATTTGTATTAAGTAATTCTTAAATATTTACTTAAGATATTGACTAATAGTCTATCAAGTTATTGGCATCAGAGTGGAAGACAAAGCCTCTGTAACTGGGAAAGCATGAGAGATGTTTAAGCCACTTTGGCAAGAGTGTGACATCCATGGCTAATGTTTCTCATCTTGCCTACAGGAGTTAATGAAACAGCTGAATACAATCCAGGTAAGTGGACATAAGGTGATTCTACAGTTTCTTTTTTTTATGATTTTATTTATGTGTGCATGCCTGTATGTGTATATGCATATGTGTAGTTGCTCACGGAGTCTAGGAAAGAGAATCAGATCCCTCTGGAGCTGAAGTTGCAGGCAGATGTGAGCCATCTCACATGGGTGCTTAGAACTCAACTTAGGTCCTCTGCATAAGCAATACAAGTTCTTCACACTGAGCAATCTCTCTAGCCCATGTTTTTATTTCTTAATTTCTATTTCTTTCTAGTTTTCCTAGTGGCTTCTCTGAGGCTTCCCACACATTCTTTAACTTGTCAGAACTTGCTTCTGAGTTACTTCTCAACATTTTTTTGTTGTGATAAACAATCCAGACATAAAATTTCACAAAACACAAGATTATGGCTTCAGAAATGAATTTCAAGCAAGCCACTAGTGTCATCTTCCCCAGAGAAAGACATAGAAGCATGTCAGCACCCAGATTCCCATGTGGTATAGAACAAATAGGGGTGCAATCTGTTTCCACACTCCAAGCTTATTCCTAAGAAGCTATGAATCTGGGGAGTAGTAGCCAGCCTGAACCAGTGTCCTCTTTCCCAAGAACGCAGAGGCGGTACACTTTTTCTGCAACTATGAAGAAAGCAGAGGCAACTACCTAGTGGATGTGGACGGCAACCGAATGTTGGACCTGTATTCTCAGATCTCCTCTGTCCCCATAGGTAAGAGCTCAGCAATCACCTGTCACTCTTTTTTTTGTTATGATCATCAGGCTTTAGATATTTGTCTTGGGTGTTTTACCAGCCTCTCTCCCAAGGGTGGAGAGGACACGATTAAACATTGTTTTGTTGTTGCTAGGGGGTTTTCTTTTAAGTATGGGAGTGTGTTGCTTGTATGCACCACCTGTGTGCAATACCTACAGAGACATGAAGGGGGCATTGCATACCCTGGGACCCAAATTACAGATGGTTGTGAGCCTCCATGTGGACGCTAGAAATAAAACTGGGGGCCTCTAGAAGAGTATCCAGTGCTCTTAACTGTTAAGTCAACTTTCCAATCCCTAGATATTGTTCACATTATTTTCAAGTGTTATTTTTAAGTATGTATATATATGTGAGTACAGGTACTCATGGAATCCCTGAAGCTGGAGTCACAGATGGGTGTGAACTGCCTAATATGGGTGTTGGGAACTGAACTTGGATCTTCTGCAAGAGCAGAAAGCGCTCTTAACCCCTGAGCCTCAGTTACAGCCCTTACATTGTTGTAAATAATAAAGATTCTTTACAGGTTTGGTAAACAGATATGGTGTAATCAGCTTCAGGTGGTCCGATCCTTTAATGACCCTGGCAGCTGAAGTGAGGGAAGCTGGGATAGGAGATCCAACAGCAACTCACAGAGCACAGCAGTGATTTGGGAAGCTGGCCTTCTTGCCCCACCCTACCTTAGCTGGTAGATGCTTTGCAGCTTGGGGAAGGTACTCAACAGGTGCAGCCTCTTTGGCCTGACACATATTAGGGCCTTCTCTCCTTTCCTTCTTCTGGTGTCTCCAGATGTGCATGCATTCATTTTTTTACCTGTTTTGCAACTAGGTGAAAAAAGCTAGAAGTGGTATACTTGCTCAATGGAGCTGTCTAGGTGGGGTTTGCTACCAGAACCTCCAGCGAGGTTTCTTCAAGTAATCTACAGAGAGAAAGCCCCAATTGGAAAGGGAGGCAGGGAAATAGCATCCAACAAGAGAAGAACAAAAGGGTGAGGTCTCTGCTAGAGCCACAGCCTGCTCTCACTGGAGACTCTGCGTGCCAGACTGAGGAAGATCATTGGCCTTTTTGCACCCCTGGGCTGGCTGCTCATTGCCTATCCACTTACAAGAGGAGGCCTAGCAAACTGACCTCCATGCATGGAAGGCAGTTTCCACAGGAAGAGGCGATTGGAGCCATTATCAGCAACACAGGCAGCAGCTGGAATATGGGGCTGATCTGCCTGGGAAATGTGACCTTGATGGATGCTAGCAGCACCTGCCTCTACTGGGCTCACCTCCCAGCCACACAGAGCTGACACAGACAATGGAACAGACAGGGTTAATTTGGAAATGAGATAGCTGTTATTTTCAGCTTGGATGGTTATTGTCCCTTTGGTTGGTAGATGCCCAGCTGTGTTCAGTAGCCTGTGGGCTGTGTCTGTCCCTTCAAGGATGATACTGCTTGTCTGCTGTAGAGGAGACAGGCGTGGGGTAGTTGGTTCTGATGCTCTGTGTTAACAGCTCCCCTCCCCCACCTCCTGGCACCCTGGGATCTCCCCTAACCCCCAGCCTCAAGGGTCCACTCCTCCCCTATCTCCCTAGCTCTTGTCCTCAGACACACTAATTCCCTATTGAGATGTGACCAGATGGCAATGCTGACTCATCCTTCAGGGATGCCTCAGCCTCTAAAGAAGCAAGGATTTGAAGGCTTACAACCACCACTCCCCTTGGCTTTCATCTCTTGTCTGATTTTGTATTTATTTATTGTGTGTGACTGTAAATGTGCACAGCAAGGTGCACGTAGGGAGGTCAGAGCGCAACTTGCAGGATTCAGTTCTCTCCTTCTATCGTGTAGGTTCCAGGGATTAACTCAGATCATCAGACTTAGCAACAAGCACCTTTACTCACTCTGTCACTGCAATGGCCCCAAAGCTGTTTTTGAGCTTACCTGAAAGGGCTAGCATAGGCATGCACTACCAGAATCTACCAGAAGCCTGGCATGTTGCCAAATGCCTCACACATTAATAAATGGCCATGGCTGCCCTAATACACGGTCTTTTGCTATTACCCTCAACTGACCTCACTTTAGACTCCAGAAGGTCACAGAAACTGCTTGGTGATGCGGGGGTCTGAGGTGCTGCCAGGACAAGGACAATGAGTCCACCTCTTATGTTCCTACAGAGCAGCCTTGTAGACACCTGCCCTGCTACGGGGGTCCCACAACTCAAAGCCAGGTTCAAAGTTCCCTAATGGGAGTTCTGTTTTCATCTCTCCTATGGGAGCCAATGAGTCAAACTGCCTGTGTAGTTTAATGAGGTTTCCCAAGACCAGCCTTATCTACTGAGGCAGAAAAGTCATAAACACCCAGGCAGCATGATGAGCCAGAACTCTGGCCAGAAAATGGTTGGAAAAACCCAGAGGATGTTCTCTCCTTGAATGATGGGCAGTGTCTAGTCCTGGACCCTGCAAGCCTTGCGTGGGCTGGGAAGAGACCGAAATGTTAACTCCCTCCCTGGTTTTCGTGCTTCTGAGCCTTCCCACTCCCCAGTTTGTCCTCCACAGCTGGCACAGTGAAACCACAGTCCTGCCTGGGTGGTGCTGCTGGATGTTTAATACTTGTCTAAGCAGTCTTTTAGGGAGACAGGTCCCAGGTCCAGAGCAGATAACATAAAGATTGTTTCCAATGCATTCAGCCTCTAGCCTCAGTGATACAAAGTCTTCTTTCAAATAAATGTATTTCAATTAAAAAGTACAACTTACTCCAGTGAAGGTGCTAAGAGAAAATACGGAGAGACGGAGTAACTTATAAACAACAATGGTTTCTCTCAGTTTTCAAAGCTGGCAGTCCAAGATCCAGGCATCACAGATTTAATGTCTTTCTGGGACAAGGTGCTGCCTTCCCTCTTCCTTGCCCTGTGTCCTCATAAGGTGGGAGGCTGAACACCCCCTTGGTTTTTTATAGAGGCACTAATTCCCTTCACAAAGTTTCCACCCACATGACCTAATCAACACCACATGACTTAAAGACCCGAAATGGCTGAAAACAAGCTCCAAATACTATTATCACCTCAGGGTTAGGATCTCAGCAGATGAGTTGCACGGAACAAACATTGCAATCCTGTGTGGTTAAAAACCCACTTCTGCTCTAAGCTCCCCTATGGCTCTTTCCTCATATATCTAATAGCTTCTGAATTCTTGCCCACATCACTGGTTCACTATGCTATTAATTCATTCAATTAAAATGTATTGAGCTGAGTGAGCCCTGGGTGGGGGTGGAGTGGGCAGAGGCATCTCACATTCAGGCTCCAGACATCAGTGCCTACATCTTCCTTTGGCCTTCCTGCCAGGGTTATTGCTAGACATGTTCATTACTCTCCTGGTGCTGTCATAAAATACCCTGACCAAAGCAATTTAAGAAAGAAAGGGTTTATTCTGGACCAGTTTAAAGGTACAGTCCATCAAATCAGGGGAGGAAAGGTGGCAGGACAGTGAAATGGCTGGTCACACTGCATCCAGTCAGGAAGCATAAAATGATGATGGATGCTGGTACTCAGCTCTGTCTATCTACCTACCATCTATCATCTATCTATTCTTCCATCTCTCTAACTACCTATTATCTATTAATCTATCCTATATCTATCTCACCTATCATCTATCTCCTTCCATCTCTCTATCTACCTATTATCTATGAGTCTATTCTATCTACCTATCTATATCAGCTATCATCTCTCTTCCTGTCATCTATCTAGCTACCTATCATCTATGAATCTATCCTATCTATCTATATCATCTATCTATCCTCCAATCTACCTATCATCTATCATCCATCTATCTATCTATCCTCTACTTGGAGACAGGATCTCATTGTATACAACTGGCTGGCCTCAATATGGTGCCACCCATTTTCAGAGTGAATCTTTCTATCTCAATTTACCTAATCAAGTAAATCTGACAAGGCACAACTAAAGGCTGGTTCCCAGATGATTCTGAGCACTGTCAAGTTGACAGTGGATATAAACCTTGACAATGGAACTAGCGATAATAAACAAGAAAGCTCCCTACACATAGATGTTCAATAAATAAAAGTTTTCATAAAGAAGGGGAGGGTGGTTCTAAGCAGAACTGCAGGGTCCAAGGCCTGCCTTGACATAGAGGAGACCAGGATGTTCCCTCACTTCTCACAGTCATGCTACTTTTTGTTTTTTGGAGGGGGAGAGTGGGGAGAATGTCATGTATATAGCTCAGGGTGGCCTCAAATTTTCTATACAGCTCAAACTGTCCTTGAATTCCTGATTCTCTTGACTCCACCTCCCAAGAACTGGAATTACAGGCATATACCACACACCCAGCAGCATCTCCTGCTTTTCATCTGCATCAGCAGCCTGGCTGTGCCTGACCTCATTGGGCTTCTGGCAGAAGGAAGGATCAAGTATTAGCTCAAAACTTGGCATGTAGTTGAAGCTCAGAAATGGGGATTGGAATGAGTTTGTTATGGAGTCCTTAGAATAACAGCTCTACTGCCTTGACATCTTCCTACCACACCTGTCTGGCTTTTTAAAAACCATCATTATCACCATCATCATTATATTTACATAATTATTTAATGCATGTGTTATATGTATGTTCCTATGTACATGCACACACACACACACATACATACACACACACACAATGGTGTGCATGTAGAGAACAGAAGACAACTGTGGGAGTAAGTTCTCTCCTTTCACCATATTTGTCCCAGGGATTGAACTCAGATCATCACAAATACCTTTACCTGCTGATCCATCTAGCTGGTGTGTGTGTGTGTGTGTGTGTGTGTGTGTGTGTGTGTGTGTGTTTCAGAGACTTACAGGTAAAGCCTGAAGTTCCTATGAATGTTTTCTAAGGTTACTGAATCAGATAAGCTATATTTAACATGCTTTCACCCATTCAACAGCACAGTGGGCATCCAGTTTTCAGGGGCCCCCTGTTGGGGAGGAAACGCTACTAACGATGCCACACACTACACTTTTCTTAGATTCAGTTTGAGGCCACTCATTGCAAGTGAATAGGAATACAGTTCCATCTTTGCTGTTGTTTTGTTTTGTTTGGTTGGTTTTTTGAGACAGGGTTTCTCTGTGTAGCCCTGGCTGTCCTGGAACTCACTCTGTAGATCAGACTGGCCTTGAACTCACAGATATCCACCTGCCTCTGCTTCCTGAGTGCTGGAGTTAAAGGTGTGCACCACCATTGCCTGGCTGTATTTCTTTTTCTTATCTGGTCACACTGACTGCAATCTAGTGCTACAGTAGTGACAGTGAATGTCTTTGTCTTGTTCTTGACTGCAGAGAAACATAGGGTCTTTTTCGATGTTGATGAGGACATTAGCGGTGAGGTTTTCATCTTCCTACCTCCCTCACTCCCGCCGTCCCTTCCTCCCTTTCCTCTCTGTTCTGAGACAGGGTCTCACATAGACAGGCTGAAACTCTCCATGTAGTTGAAGATGGCCTTGAACTTCTTCTGTCTCTACTTTTAAACTTCTGGTTGGCAGTTGTGCCCCACCAACCATAGTTTTTTATGGTGCTGGGGTTGAACCCAGGGCTTCCTCCTGTTAGGCAAGCTCTCAGCCAACTTCAACTACATCCCTAGTCCAAGGAGGGTTTGCACAAATGTCCTTCATCAAGCTGAGGTGCCTTTTATTTACTTATTCGTTTATTTATTTATTGTTTTTGAGAGTGCTTTGGAGCCTGTCCTGGAAGTAGCTCTGTAGACCAGGCTGGCCTCGAACTCACAGAGATCCGCCTGCTTCTGCCTCCCGAATGCTGGGATTAAAGGTGTGTGCCACCATTGCCCAGCTGAGGTGCCTTTTAATTCTTAGCTTTTTTGATTATTTTTGTTTTTGGATTTTGCTTTGGGGATTTTTGTTTGTTTCTTTCCTATTATCATTATTGTTATTATGTATATGTACACACATACTCATATATACCATAGGTCACAGGACAACTTTAACATCAATTCCTGCCTTCCACCTTTATGTAGATTCTAGGGATTTAACTCTTGCCATCTGCTTTGTAGGACATGCACTTTACCTGCTGAGTCATCTTATCAGCCCTCCTAATTTTTTATTTGTTCCTTTGTTCCTTTGAAGAAACAGCTCATGTATCCCAGGCTCACCTCAAACTTACTATGTAGCCAAGGATGGCCTTGAACTATTGAACTATTGGATTCCAGAAAAGGGCCCCCACTTCAATACCTAGACTATTGAGTGATCTTATCATGAAGCAACATTGCATTTCACCAAATGCCTTTTTTTTTTTATCTATTGAAATGATCCTGAAGTAGCCATTATTATTGGTTTCTTCTAGCAAGCTATTCAGTGCACACATGCACATATATACCTGCTTTCCATCTGCCCCCTTTTCACTTGGTGGCAGATCACACCGCTGATTCCCACAGCACAGATGGACCTCTCTCTCGTCCTTTTCTCCTGCTGCATGGTGAGGCTGCAAGGGGTTCATTGTGTGCATAAATCACAGTTTGTTTACCTGATATGCTGTTGATAGCTGTAACATGCTCTTCAAATTGTGTAACATCAGCCGCTCTGGAAAATAAATGCAATGGGACCCTGGGAACATGCATGTGTATATGAAGGCAGGATGTGGCATGTGATGTGGTGGTCACATTGCAAGTGGTGTCCCTTGGTCCTTGAAGAAACATTTATTGGGTTCCACCTCAGCCCAGGGACACTGGGAAATGAGGTAGGACCACGCGAGGTCTAGCGCATTGACCTATTGATTGCCTTTACCTTTCACTGGTCCAGCAGGTCTCAAACATGAACAAACAGCCCAGCGTCCTCAGGAAACTTGGAGCTCTCCAGGCTGCACTGAGAGAGATTTCTAGTCATGGGTCAGAGTCTTTGACACAGTGTTTTGGAGACGAAAGCAAGGGGAGGGGGAACCTCAGATGTGGTGGCATTCTTTAACCTTACTGTACCCTCTTCTCCCCAGGTTATAACCATCCAGCTCTGGCGAAACTCATCCAACAGCCTCAAAATGTGGTATGTGTCCCTGATGTGCACACTAAGGACAGACAGCTCATGACCAGACCCACAGGCATCTTTACATGAGATTAATTTACAGCACTGGAGATGTTTGCTGAGCCTGTACCCTGTGCCAGGCACTCAGATACTAGAGTCACCTGAGAAGAAGGGAAGCTCAGAATAGAGGAAATGCCTCCATCCCATTGTTCTGTGGGCATATCTGCTGGGCATCTTCTTAATTAGTGATGATAGGTGTGGGAGGGTCCAGCTCACGGTGGGCAGTGCCACCCCTGGGCAGTATTCCTGGGTTGTATAAGGAAGCAAGCTGAGGGACTAGAGAGATTGCTTAATAGTTAAGAGCACTTGTTGCTCTTGCAAAGGACCTGGGTTGGGTTCCCAGCACCCACATGTCAGTTCACCACTGTCTGTAACTCCACTTCCAGGGGATCAATACCTCTTCTGACCTCCACAGGTTCCTGTGTGCACGTGATGCACATCCATGCACTCAAGGACACACATAAAATAAATTTTATTTAAAAAAAAAAAGCTGAGCAAGTGGTAGGTGACCTGCCTGTGAGCAGCAGCTCCTCTGTGGACTCTGCTTCAGTTCGTCACACAGGTTCCTGCCTGAACCCCTGCCCTGGCTTCCCTTGGTGAGGGATTGTAACCTGTAAAACAAATAAGCCAGCTGGGCACGCGTCTTTAATCTCAGCACTTGGGAGGCAGAGGCAGGCAGATCTCTGTGAGTTCCAGACCAGCCTGGTCTACAGAGATAGTTCCAAGACAGCCAGGACTGTTTCACAGAGAAACCCTGTCTCAAAAAAAAAAAAAAAAATCAAAGAGAGAGAGAGAGAGAGAGAGAGAGAGAAGCCCCCTACCAAAAGCTGTTTTAGTCATGGTACTAATCACAGTGACAGAATGTAACTAGGACAGCAAGGAAAACTTAGCATCCTCACTCCTATGGAGACAGTTACCTAACCCCATACATCAGTGAGAATTGTAACCACATTTACTACAGAGTAAAGGACATGGTACTAAATAGGCACAAGACAATGATAATACTTAACATACATGAATGCATATGTATGAACAGGCATTGTGTGTATACAGTACTCTCAGAAGCCAAAGGAGGGCCTTGGATCCCCAGGAACAAGAGTCATAGGCTGCAGCTGGAAGCCTGATGTGGGTGCTGGGAACCAAACCCAGGTCTTCTGCAAGAGCAGCAAGCTCTTACCCCCGAGCCATCTCTCCAGCTCCTCTTTTTTTTTTTTTTTTTTTCCAGCTCCTCTTTTTAATTGTACTTCTTTTCTTTTCTTTTGGTTTGGTTTGGGGTTTGGGGTTTTTGGAAACAGGGATTCTCTGTGTAGCAGCTCTAGCTGTCCTGGAACTCAATTTGTAGACCAGGCTGGCTTCAAACTCACAGATCTGCCTGCCTCTGCCAGCAGAGTGCTGGGATTAAAGGTGTGCACCACCACACCCACCTCTTAAATGTACTTCTACCAAACTTGGATGCATGTATATCTTGTGTATTGCACATACCACCCTCCCATAACCACCTATATGTTCTATGCTTTATGACAGTACTATTCTGTGTTTGGGGAATGTTTAATAGATGAAGAAACAGAAGAGCAGAAAAATTATATATCTGTATTAGCTTTCTCATTTGCTATGACTTAAGCAAATGTTATTTTGGCTCATAATTTGAAGGTACACCATCATGGCAGGGACAGCATGGTGGCAAGAACAAGAGGCAACTGCAGTCAGGAAGCCTGGAGAGATGCATGCTGGTTCTTAGCTCACTTTGTTTAGTTCAGTACTCCAGCTATGTGGTGGTGCCACAAACAGTTATGGAGCCCCCCACCACAAAGCAATAGAGAGTCCCTCACAGACGTTCTCAGAGGTGATTCTAGAGCCTGTCAAGTTGACGATCAGTATTAATCATCACACTGCCCAAGGCCACATGGGCCAGTGGAGATGCTGGAAATAAATCCAGAGGACTGAGTTCATCTGTGATGGAGCAGGAAAGATTTCCCAGGGAAGTAACTTTAGACAGAGATCTGTAGGAGGAGAGGCTAGGAGGTGGCATGCCGGTGATGGTGAGGCATGCTTGGGGAAGAAAAGAGCAGAGATAGCAGCAGGCAGGATTCAGGTAGGACCAGAGTAGCAATGGAGTTTACACCACCTTTGTCCTAGTTTGATTTCTGTTGCTGTAGAAAACACTAACCAGAACAACTTGGGGGAGGATTTATTTGGATTAAAGTCCCAGTCCATGGCTAACAGGAGTCAGGGCAGGAACCTGGTGATAGGAGCTCTGATGGGGTGCGGCTCCCCATGGGCTGCCCAACCTGTTTTCTGTTCATGGCCCAGGACCACCAGTCCAGGGATGGCACCACCCGTCTCACATCAATCATTAATCAAGAAAATGTCCCACGGACAAGCTCACAGGCAAAGCCTCAACTGAGAGTCCCTCTTCCCAGATAAATATAGGTTTGTGTCTAGATAACAACATCATCAGCAACAACAAGAAAACAATCAACCTTCAATAGATTTTCTCAGCTTGGCACTGGTGGCGTTCAGATCCAGGCCATTCCATGTTACGGGGGCCTCTTGTCATCGACACACACAAAAGGAGTCTTAGAAACAGCTGTTTCCTCTGTCCACCTCTAGGTACAGTAACCTTGGCTGAGAAGCCCAGTTTAGATGGCACTTTCGTGGGGTGAGAGATGTCACTCGGTTGTCAAAGTGCCCAGTATGCAGGAAGCCCTGAGTTCTATCCTCATCACTCAATGAAACCAGGGATGGTGGTGAATATCAATAATTTCCACACTGGCTGTGGGGTAGTGGCACACACTTTTAACCTCAGAACTTAGGAGGCAGAGGCAGGCAGACCAGCCTCTTCTACAGAGTAAGTACCAGGACAGGCTCCAAAGCTACACAGAGAATCCTTGTCTGGAAAAACAAAACAAAACAAAATTAATACTAATAATTTCCACAGTGGAGAAGTAGAGGCAGGGGGGACCCTCAGATAATACGAATTTGAGACCAGAAAGGTTGTGTGAGATCCTGTCTAAAAAATTAATAACAGAGATTTTACTTTCCTATTTGTTCTACTACCATGCAATTTTGAAACTGTTATATATTCATTTTCAATTACTATATTAACAGATGGCTGCAATTCTAATTTAAAATAATACCTGAGAGCTATGCATAGTGGCCCATGCCTATAACCCAAGCACTCTGAGGCAGGAGGGAATCAGGAGTTCAGGTTCATCCTCATTCTCATAGCAAGTTTGAAGCCAGCCTGGGCCACATGTCTCAAAATGACAATAAACTCAGAGCAATACCTGCATATGGCCTCTGCTTCGGGCCAGGGTCTGTTGAGATGGCTGTGGACTCTGCTCCCAGGGGTGAACTTCCCTGCTGAAGGCTAGAGTATGTGCCAAGACTCATTCACCCTATTCCTTTCTTCCTGGTCTTCTTGACGTCTACTGTCACCACTTGCAATAGAGTTGTATCCTATTCTACTTCTGCTCATGTAGTCACATTGGGCCCAAAGGGAAATAGAGAGCTATCTCCCTAGCTGAGCCTTCATGACGACTTCCTAATGATGTGGGCATGGTCCCTGGAGTTAGAAGGATCTGCAGAGTTAGCATCCTGTGGTTGTGTCTACAATGCCAAACAATGCACTGATGTACCACAATGAGTCTGTGCTGTATAACAGGATATAACATGCCTCGCCTCCTACTGAGAATTATAAATAGTAACAGGGATCAAAACAGGTCACCTGGCTGTGACTTCCGCCATCCAAATTGGATAGACCCCACCCCTCTCTCCTAAAAGACAGCTGTGTCTCTCCTCTCCTCTGCCCCTGAGTGAGATTATTCCTCATATACTCTTTATCATGTCTGATTATTTTTCTCAAAAAAATCATGTGGACATTCATCCTCCACCTCTTGTGGGCAGGAAACTGTCCTTTCAATGGTTTCATGGCATTGACTGTGTGAATATACAGCAACCAGTTTATCTACCTTCCTGAAGATAGTTCCACGTTGGGACTCTCCAGAAGATAACTGCTGTAGGAGTTATCTTTATAGCAGAGCTAGCAGCAGAATTGTGGCCATGGTGAATGTTCATGTTCTGTTTCTGCAGATCTTGCCAGTTTGCAAACTTACTGGCCTGATTTCCCTTCCCACCAGCATTGAGGTGGGATGGAGGTCTCAATCACTTCATAGTTCCTGTGTGACTCAGAGGTGGACATCCTTGCCTACTCATGCCAGGAAACTTAATCCCTAAAGGAAAGCAAGGACAGTAAAAGCCAAGTCCTAATCAAGAAGTGAACTCCACTCTTAACTGTGCTGTGGATGTAGCTATTGGTAGAGTGCTTGCCTAACCTGCACAAAGCCCTGAGTTTGATCCCAGGCACTGTACAAACTGGGTGTGGTGCATGACTGTACTTCTAGCCCTCAGGAGGTAGATGCAGTAATATCAGAAGTTCCATGTCACCCTTGGCTATATAACAAATTCAAGGCTATCCTGGGCTACAAAAGACTCAGTTCCAAAAAGTCCTTTAATCCCCAGAACTGAAGATCTGCTGAGAGAGCCTTGATCAGTTGGCATGGCCTGCCTGGAAGGGACTAGAGGACAGTCTTGCCTCCAGTTAATTGAGCAGGTACGAGGGGAATCCTGAGAAGGTGGCCAATGAAGCCAAAAGGCTCAGAGGATGTGTTTACGATCAAAGCTGCTTTGTTTTAAAACTTATGCATATCCCAGATGCCTTGGCAGCTGGTGCTGAGAGAATGTGTCAACAAACATGTCACACACATTTGCAGTGTCAGCTGCCTGCGGAGGCAGTCTTCCCAACAGCACATGACATCAAGGCCCAAGGATTCTGATTTTTGCAACCACATGAACTGTTCTTTAGGAACCTTCCCTGCCTACCCCACATACCTGTCACATGTTACCCAGGCAAGGGCTGGTCCTCACCTTCACCTCCCCAGCTTTATGGGACACCCCCCCCCATCTAAACCATTCAAGGCTTAAATGACAGGTGGACTGCCAAGCCCACCGAGCATGTACTTGGGTTCTGGTACTCATGCTTGCCTAACAAGATTTTTACCCACTGATTCATCGTCTCACATCATACCTGGCTTCCTATTAACCCACTTGGGCCACAATAGCACCTCTGTGAAACCGGTGATTTCATGTCACTGCAGAAATGCATACTGTCCCCTGCATCTATCTGGGTTCCAGTTCTAATGTCTTTAGGGCCATCTCAATACATTTCCCTGTATTGGACTAGCCTGTGCATAATCACACGGCCATGAGCGACAGCTGCAGATGGGCTTCCCTGCACTTTGGATGGATGCAAAGGGAGGGCCAAGTAAGACACTTGCAGTCTGTGACATTCAGGCCGATCTACCATTCTTCTGTGCTCTCTCTGTGCCTTCTCTCCTCAAGGTTCTCTACCAATACCTGGCAAGAGGTGCCTACGTTGACAGATGAAAACCCTGAAGTTCAGAGATGTTAGGTGACTTACCCAAGGCCACACCAGTTCTCCCCTTGCTGCACTTAAAGACAGCTAAGCTGGTGGCAAGCCTTCTGGAAATCTGTCCTCATTTGATTCTGCAGCCACCACGTCCCAGATATCTTCTGCTCTTAATGCCACGCTTTGTCGAACAAGAACACCGCCCCCACATCCTTTCTGGGCCCAGATAGGCAATCAAGCTGCCAGCCAGCCTGTCTCTCTCCAGGAGCCTCTTCCCCGCAGCCCATGGCAGCCTCTGCTTCCACCCTGGTCTCATCATGTCCCTGATTTCTCACAGGCCCCATGAGCAGGTCAGAGCCAGAAAAAAAAAAAAAAATGCTTCTTAAGGTCCCTGCCAACAGACCAAGGTCTTCAGTTGTGTCAAACAAATGTGTGCCCAGCGTTAGCATTTCTGAGCAGAGGTGCCTGGAGTGCCTGGCCCAGAATGTCATCAGAAGCCAGCAAGCCCTCCCTGGAGTCCTGCCTGTGTGTCTTGGAACAAATTGCCTGACCTCTGTGGTCCTCGGCAGTGATACTTCTCATCCTTCCTGCCCCCTTTGCATCTCCTAGTCCCCCAAGGAAGGGTCATAAAGCAGGAAAAGCAACAAAAGTATGGATCTGCCCCACTTTCTACTGGCCCAAGCCATATCCTGAAGCCACCAGGAGAATGACTGCTGGGCCTCCCTGTCCTGAGTCTCCCCCAGTGCATTTAGATTTGCATTGAACTTATTATCTGATCACGACCAAGAGAGGCAAGTGTCTGAGAAGTCTCTATATCCAAGTACAGCCTCCGTTTGTCTGTTCTGGTTTGTTTGTGTTTCTGACATAGGGTCTCCTGGAATCTAGACTGGCCTCAACCTGCCTATGTAGCTAAGGGCAGCCTTGAAATTCTGAGCTTCCTGCCTCTACTTCCCCAATGCTTGCAATTGCTGGCATGAGCCACCATGCTAGATTTCTGCAGTGCTGGGCATGGAACCCAGCGCTTTGTGCATGGTAGGTGAGCACCCTACCAACAGAGCAATATCCTTAGCCTCAACCACTCTGTGTGTACCAGGCTGGCCCAAGCTTGATAAGAATCTACACTACAACCTTCCCAACACCTACTTTTTATAATAAGTGTTCTTTTTTCCTTTTGGTTTTATTGAGACATGGTTTCTCTGTGTAGCCCTGTCTGTCTTGGAACGTACTCTGTAGACCGGGCTGGCCTCAAACTCAGAGACTCACCTGCCTCTGACTCCCAAGTGCTAGGATTAAATGCATTTACCACCAACACATAGCTTATAGTAAATGTTCTTTGTTTGTTTGTTTGTTTGTTTTTCGAGACAAGGTTTCTCTGTGTAACAGCCCTAGCTATCCTGTAGACCAGGCTGGCCTCAAACTCAGGGATCCCTCTGCCTCTGCCTCCAAATGCTGGGATTAAAGGCATGAGCTATTACTTCCCAGCTATAATAAATGTTCTTAACCATAGCAAGAAACTACTTTTTGATTTACAAACAAACTGTAAATCTCCTTTCTCCAGCTGCCCCTGTAGTTAAGGCCACTTACCAAATGATAACACACAAGTTAATGCTACTCAGGGCCAAGCCACAGACTTCCCTTGGAACTCCCCAGTCTACACAGTATTTTTCTTTTGTGATGTGCCCTAGAATCCAAGCCAAGATGCCAAGTTGTATTTAGTATGATCCCTCTTATAATCCAGGCCCACTTCCGTGTGACCTCACTTTTTGTCCCTTGAGCAGCGTCTCTCTGTTGTTACCAGCCCTGGTGGTATGTGTTGAGGGTGAGTCCTCTGAATTGCAATCCCCTTAGTCCACCTCAGGTATGTTTGGTCATTAGCTTGATGGCCAGATCCAGCACCCAGACAAGGAAAGAACTTTGACTCCTGGTCAGCCTCCAACTATGTCCTTGGCTTCCCTATCTTTACTCTTGAAATCCTGAACTATCCCGAGCTCCCTGGTTTTGTAAAGTATGACACCTCTGCTTATCTGACCAGTTATCTTAAGTTATCTTAAGGATGCAGAAAGGCCCTGTCCAGTGACTGCCAGGGCATAGGTGACCAAATGGACCGTGCTTCCTCCCTGGTCTCACTGTTGCATGCTCTTTGGGATCACTTCCTCCTGGTAGAGTGGGGCAAGGAGGAAGGCCACAGGTAGGAAGTCACCACTCCTGGAGTGCTCCTGAACCCTCATAAGCAAAGATGGGCACAGAGTGCTCTTTCTGTTCTAAAGTCGCAGAGGCTTCGTTTTAAGTGACTTACCATTAATAACTTTAACTTTGTTTTGTTTGGGGATTTTTGAGACAGGGTCTCATGTAGCCAGGCTTCAAATTCATTTTGTGAGGGGGACCTTGAACTTTTTATCCTCCTGCCTCCACCTCCCCAGTTCTGGGGTTACAGAGGGATGCCAGCATTCATGACGTATGGGGTGCTGAGTGGAACCCAGAACTTTCTACCTACTAGGCAAGCTCTCTACCCCCTGATTTTTGGCTCCAGCCCCTGAAGGTGTATTAATATGGGATTTTACTCCTAAAGGCACCTGTCTCACTTAGGGGCTTGCAATACTATCCCTCAACCAGAGACCATTTGAAGACAAATTTTTATCAGAATTCGAAAGTCAATGCCCATTTCCCTTTTCTTTGGAAATATGTTCATGCTGTCTTCCTGGGCCTACAGACCTCCCAACAGCCACAGGGCAGGGCAGACTCACCTTTGGACAAACAGGTGTGAGTAGCAAACATCAGTTCAGCATTCATTCATGCTGTTGATTTCCTTGCAGAGGGAGTTAATGCTCTGGACCTACCTCTATCAACATAGGGGAGACGGGATGATTGATGTAAAGATACTTATGATGGTCTGGCTTTTTTCTCTATTATTTAGCCAGCTCCACCAACATACCTCCATTTTATTTAGAAGTCTCACAACCATAGTCTCTCTCTGTTGTGTGTGTGTGTGTGTGTGTGTGTATGAGAGAGAGAGAGAGAGAGAGAGAGAGAGAGAGAGAGAGAGAGAGAGCTGCATGCTTATGAGTGTTACAAGGGTGGGTGCACCACAGCACGTTTGTGGAGGTCAGAGGGGGCAATCTCAGGTATTAGTTCCCATCTTCCATCTTGTTCCCCGTTGTGCATTCCAGGCCACTGGCCTGAGCATCTAAGGATTCTGTCATCTCTGCTTCCCATCTTGACATAGAGACCCTGGGATAACAGATGCTCACTAGCACATCCAACTTTCAATGAGTTCTGGGAATGTGAACTCAGGTTCTCACCTTTATATGGTGCTTTACCCACGAATCCAGCTCTCCAGCCCCTGCTGTGGATTTATGGTGCCCCTCCCCACCTTTTAAAATTAAGGTACAATGTTGAATTCCAGGCCAGCCTGTGCTATATGAGCCATGGTCTCCCAAAAAATAAAATAAAAAACCAAAACACTAAAATAACACCGATGAGCCTACAGTGCCAGAGATAGCCTTTTTGACCCCCTCAACTATATAATGTGGAAGAGGGCCTGGGTTGGACCCCAAGAACTGATGCATTTGCTGCTGTTCTTTTACAGAGTACTTTCATCAACAGACCTGCCTTGGGCATCCTGCCTCCAGATAACTTTGTAGACAAACTCCGAGAGTCCTTGATGTCGGTGAGTTTGGGGGATAACCCCACCCATGTTTGTAATCCACCTTCCAGCCTGCCTGTCTGTCCTCAGAGATGCCCATGGCAAGGTCAGGGAAGGATGAGATGCATAGCCAGGAAGGATGGGTGGGCAGATGGCTGCTGCTGCAGTAGCTGCCTGGCTACATAAGACCTGGCTCAAAAGGAAGAAAATCAGGGAGGGAGGGAGGGGAGGGAAAGAGGAAGGGAGGGAGAGAGGGAACAAGCACTAAAAGGAGGAGGTAAAAGACTAAAAGACAGCTTTTTTAGCTGATTCTCTCATAAATAATTTTGTGTGTGGGTATATAAACAGGTCTCATATAGCCCAGAATGGCCTCAAATGTATGATCTAAATAGCCCAGGCAAGCCTCAAACTCGCTATCGGGATAGCGTTGAACTTTTGATCCTCCTGGATCTACTTATTACAGTAGTGTGCCAACACTCTGAACCCAGGTCTTTGTGCATGCTGAGATAGTGCTCTACCAACTGAGCACATCTCCAGCCCTCAAGAAAAATATTTTTAAAACTTGCAACAGAGTGTCACTTGTATTTCCAGCCGGTGCTGAGATGGATGAGTGTACACGAGCACACTGGGCCAGGCTCCACTGGAGTTCCTCTTGCTTTCTTTCCTCTCTGCTAACCTCAGAGATCTCCCTGGGCTGCTTCTCCACCCTGGAAAAGACTGAACCCACCCCTCCAACCTGCTGTTTCTGGTGCACCTCTGGTTCCCTCACTGCCTCTCTCACCCTCCTACCAGTGCTGGGAGATTCAGCTCCAGGGATAGAAATAAGAGTTCAAATTACTCATAGTGGGCTCCCTCTGCAGGTGGCACCCAAGGGCATGTCCCAGCTCATCACCATGGCCTGTGGCTCCTGCTCCAATGAGAATGCATTCAAGACCATCTTCATGTGGTACCGGGTAAGCTTTGGGGCAAGAGCACCCACACTGACCCCACCCCACTCTGATCCCTCATACCCCAGTGTTCAACTTGGATATAATCTAGAGCAGTGCTTCTCAACCTTCCTGATGCTGCACACCTTTTAATACAGTTCCTCATGTTATGAATGCCCAACCATACAATTATTTCATTCTACTTCACAACTATCATTGTGCTGCTGTTATGAATCATAATGCACCTATCTATGTTTCTGATGGTTTTAGATGACCCCGTGAGGATCTCTTCATCCACAGGGTGAGAAGTGCTGGTCTAGAGAGCTTGGTTGGAGCTTTCCAGCATCTCGGGTTGACGTGGCACAGAGGGCTTGGGTCCTGCTGTCAATGTAGTTATGTTACTGGATTTATTAGGGTGGGGCCTCACAGGGCAGGCTTAACCACCTGTTCTCAAGAAATCAATTAAAGAGGCAAATTAATAGTTAAAATCAAAAAGTGGAGATTTATTCAATGTGGCCACATCAGGAAGAGAACAAATACAAGAGGTCTGGTCATACATCAAGTCTGTCTTCCAGGTTTGGACAGGAGACTTAGGTTTAAGTAGAAGACATCTATTTAACTAAGCAGTCTGGACAGTTGTGGATGTGATCCCACCCACCATTGTCTCAGCTCCAATCTACCCTGTAAGATTCTGACAATTTGTAAATCTTTCTTAAGGAGCCAGGTTTCCTCCTCTAATTTACCCCTTGGGCTTTAGCTCTTTTTTTTTTTTTTTTCTCATAACATAAGAACCCAGGGGGATTTCAAATTTGTGGGGGTCCATTGCTTCAATAGCCTAACAGCCAAATATCTTCCTTCCTGCCAGGAGGGTTATAGTCACTATTTATTTTTCCTGTTATAAACTGTCCCATCTCAACAAACCCTGGTTGCTGCTGATAAAATATTAATAGATCATGTAGCAATGCTTGCATTTATTTTGTCGCAAGTTCAATTAGTATCATGTGTCTATCTAGACATGTCATGATAGAACATTAAATCAACCTTTGTGAACATACTCTGGCTGCCTGAATTAAGTGTCTCTGTGGGAGGAAGGGGACCCCTTTTACCCCAGCATGTCTCTAATTCTACTCTGTTCTCTTTTGGAAGAGTAAAGAACGAGGGCAGAGAGGTTTTTCAAAAGAAGAGCTGGAGACCTGCATGGTCAACCAGGTAGGTGCAGAGTTTCGGAGGTGGCTCAGTAAACAGACTTAGTTTCAAGCCTGACAACCTGAGTTCGATCCTGAAACCCCACCACTCACCAAACACACACACAGGCAGGCATGGAACCCCAACACACACACACACACACACACACACACACACACGCACGCACGCACGCACGCACGCACGCTCACTCACTCACTCACTCGTGTAATTATCTTGCAGGTGTAGCTGGGGCTATTCCCTCACCTATTTCAGGACCTGCCCTGGCCATTAGTTGAATGGCCTTCTGAATTAGGAGTCCCTGTGCTTTGCCACCCAGAGTTTATTTGCTAGTACAAGGCTGAGCGGCACTCTTCCTAATTGCCCATTAGTTTCCCAGAGTGACTTCCTGAATTTGACAGTCTACAGAAACCATGAATGTCTGCTCAAAGTAGAACAATCCAAACCATCAGCACAAATGTCTGCACTAGAGTTTTCCACTGGTGTTTATAGAATTATAACCAGAAAAGGATGGATATCACCTATTTTGTCCAAGCATGAAAAAAAAAAAAAAAAAAAAAGAAACAGTTAAATGTTGGGCTTCCAAATTCAGAAAGGATTCACAGATGGGGTTCACCCTCACTTAATGTCCAAGAACAGCTTGGTCTACCAACATTTTTAGACCTTATTCCTCACTGTTAGTACCTGATCATGTGTGTCTGTTGCTCTCTTGCTGTGTTGTGTTTTGTAGCACAGCTCCCATGAAGCCCAGGCTGACCTGAAGCTTGTAGGCCTCGATCGTGCAGAGATCCCACTATATATCTGCTTTCTGAGTATTGTGGGATTACAACCCTGTGCTGCCAACCTAGCTTGGCCATACAGGAGATATACAGATATACAATCAGGATATATAAAGGAAATAGTGGCAAAAAGTATTCTGGGATGTGTGAGAGGAGACTGTGGAGCTTTTCTCTGGGAAAATGCTGCAGGGACCTCCAACCTCCCAGAGCCCAGGGCTAAGGCATCTGAGGTGGCAGCAGCAGTTCTCCACAAGGGAGCCAGAAGCCTGTTAGGAGTCTCTCGCTGGATAGAGAGTAAAGAATGAAAACTCTGGGGTTGGAGCGATAGCTCAGCAATTAAGAGCGCTCACATGGAACCCGGGTTCGAGTCTCAGCACCTACATGGCAGCTCACCACCATCTGTGACTACAGACCCAGGGGATCAATGCCTTCTTCTGACCACCTTGACACCAAGCATTCATGTGGTACACAGACACACAGACAAAATACCCATGCACATTAAATAAATACTTTGTAAAGGAAGTAAATAGGGACCACCTCATCTGCTTGGAGCTGGGAAGGGGCTAGAACCTGTGCACCAGATTCTTGAGCCTCTGGAAGCCAAGTGAGCAGCTGCCTGACATCAGGAGAGAGAAGGTGGGGTCCGTCCTCCCACTGTTTTTCCTGTCCAGTCTCTTCAGACACCTTGGTCATTCCTGGTGATTGTGCATTTTCAGTGAGAGCCACAGCTCAGTTCCTGTCTCAGGCCAGTGTCACAGCACTAGGCTGTGGAAGCCAGGGCAGCCTGGAGCATGAGAAGGCTGGAGGAGCAGAGAAATTGTAGAACCAGTCCCTCAGTTTGCAGCACCCAATAGGCAGAGGGACTGGTGGTGCACTCAGCCACTGGCTGCCACCAAATAGGAAAATGTCACCTGGGGCAGACCTTGTGGAAAGCCAGAAGCCCAGACAGTGATGTGGAGCTTCTTTGTTTTAAATCTGTAACTTTTAAGTTGACTGAACAAGGATGCAAAACAAAACAGAAAGCCTGCAGGCTGGGTACAACTGCTAACATCTAGTTCACAGCCCCCCCACACACACACACCAGAAAGGACCATAGTTCTGATGGACTTCATCTGGGTCTGCTGAGTAGCACACAGTCCCTAGTGCTCACGGTAAATGACCGGTGCCTGCATTATTTTTTTCATTCTAGAGTCCTGGATGCCCCGACTACAGCATCCTCTCCTTCATGGGCGCTTTCCACGGGAGGACTATGGGTAAGGAGGAACCAGTAGTGTCAGAGACTTCATGCTACCTGTCACCACAGATGCTAAAGAGAAAACAGGGGGTTAAGAGAGAGAGAGGGAGAGTGTGTGTACTGCCTTCCCCCTCCTATCTTTAGCCAGTAGGTTTTGCAGGGAGTAAGAACAAAGGCATATTGTCCTCCGGTCAGGGGTCAGCCTCCTCTCCGAGATTCTGGTGTTTGTGTATCTCTCCATATCACCTCCTGAACTTTTTCCTCATTATTATCTCTCCCTGTGTAGCAGTGTTCACATTTCTCAAGCCTGGGAGCCTCACAAGCCTTCCTAAGCACCACCTAGGCCAAAGGTTAACTCAGAACAAAGGAACAATTAGCAATGTGAACATGTAGGGCAGCTGAAACGGCTCAGTGGGTAAAGGTACAAAACTTGCTGGCATGAATGTGATCCCCTGAACCTATATGGTAGATGAGTCTCCCATCATTTGTCATGCTACTCTCCCGTGCACATACTGACACACTCACCCACCCCAATAAATAAATAAACGTGATTTTTTTTTATTTTGAATAAGGAGGGGGCTAAAAAGATGGCTCAGTGGTTAAGAGCACTTGCTGCTCTTGGAAAGGACCTGGTTCAGTTCCTAGCCACCACATGGCAGCTTATAACCATCTGTGACTCCAGGTCCAGGGTCTGATGACCTCCTCTAGCCCACAGTCCACATACACACTTATACATGAAACACTTATGCATGTATGTATGCAAAACACTTATACATGAAAAATAAAATGTTTTAAAATAGTTGTGAAAAAACACTGTGTAACTGTAGCTTTCTTTCTCCAACATGAAAGGCAAATATAATCTTCTAATACAGAATATAAAGGGCTAGAAAGATGGCTCTGTGATTGTAAGTGCGTGATACTCTTCAGAGGACTAAGTTTTGATTCCCAGCACCCATGTCAGGTGGCTCTCAGACATATATAAGTCCATCTCTAGGGCATATCATGCCCTTACTGGCCTCCTCAGGCATTACTCTCACATGACATAATTTATACATCCACATTAAGAAAATAACAACAATAACATAGAGTATAAAAATGCCCCATCCATCCCTCCTGTAACCCATCAATTCCATTTCAGTTCCATGCAGATTGTGACTGTTTGTAAATATGGATTATGGGCCAGCAAAGGGAGGAATTTTCCAAGGCCATTTAATCACCAAGCAAGGATTTTGAACTCTTCTCCTCTTCAGCAACTAGGTTTAATCTGCAACAAATCATAAAGCAAATGCACACACACACACACACACACACACACACACACACACACACACACACGTGCATGGGGCTAAAGAGTTCATTACTGCCCTCTTCAAAGTCACTCTATGCTACTGCCCAAGCCAACTATCTGTTCTTCTGTTTTGCTGGGCTCAGGATGCTTAGCAACCACACACTCCAAAGCAATTCACAAGATTGACATCCCCTCCTTTGACTGGCCCATTGCACCATTCCCACGGCTGAAATACCCCCTGGAGGAGTTCGTGAAGGACAACCAGCAAGAGGAGGCCCGCTGCCTAGAAGAGGTAACTTCTTTCCAGCTGTCTCTTCTGAGCCCAGAAGAAGACAAATGTAGGACATGGGTTGTGCTCCTCAGGGAGAAGTAAGGACATGGAGACCTCATGCTTCAAGTGTTCCTTAAAGGAAGAGACAATAGGCATTGTTCTGTTACCTAGCATTTATCCCCACTTTTAGTATTAATTTCTCCACCATTTCTTTGGGGACAAATTTAAGTGACTTCAAAATGAAAGAGAATAGCTTTATTTTAGTAATACGGATGTCTGGTGGAGAAAGGGGTTCCATGGGTCTGGTCCTCTGGTTAGCATTCTTCCCCTGAGATCTAGGGATTCTTTAAGTTTCGTTGGAGGTCACACTAGGAAGGAATGAGAAGGACTTGCCACAGCTACGTTTCCCCAGAAACAGCCACCTTTGATCTACCCCATGTAGGAAATGGAACAGCATAGGAAGTTGTACTGGTGGAGAAACAATGACCGTATCCTCTATATCGGCTTAGTATTGGATTGGTAATAACTCTGATGGCTTTCCTCTTAAACGTGTCACCACTTTCAGCCAAGATTTACTGAACACCTACCGGGTGCTAAACAGAGTACCGAGCGGTAGGTATTTAGCAGTAAATGAAAGAGACAAGACCATATTCCAGGCTCATAGCACAGATAACTATAGACTTCTTAGTTACCAGAGCTTTAAAAATAAGAGAAGGACCGAGGATGGAGCAAGGTTAGGAAAAAGTTTTCCTGACACTCAGTCCTGAGCACCACATAAAATCAGGCATGGAGATGCATGTCTACAATCCCAGAGCATAAGAGATGGTCAGGAGGATCAGAAATTCAAGACCATTCTCAGCTACACAGTGAATTCAAGGCCATCCTAGAATATATGAGACCCTGTCTTCATAAATAAATAGAAGTAAATAAAATTTATTTTAGTAGTATCTTTTATTTGTTTCTTGAGATACTCTCAGATTCTAATCAAGCTGTCCTGGAACTTACTGTTTAGCACAGGCTGGCTTCAGACTTAGAGAAATCCTGCTGCCTCAGCCTCACCAGTGCTGGGGTTCCAGGAGTGAGACATAGTATTTTATTGAGTTTAGTACAAAATGTGGTCTCAACATTTAATTATAATTTTAAAATATTGGTGAAATTGTTTTACATTATTTTGGGGGGTTTTGTTTTGGTGTTTTGTTTTATTTTGTTTTGTTTTTGTTTTTATTTTTGTTTTTGAGACAGGGTTTCTCTGTAGCTTTGGAACCTGTCCTGGAAATTGCTCTGTAGACCAGACTGGCCTCAAACTCACAGAGATCCACCTGCTTCTGTCTCCCAAGTACTGGGATTAAAGGTGTGTGCCACAAACACCCAGAAAAATTGTTTTTCATACTAATCCCCTGGAACGCTGTGTGATCTGCATAAAAACTCCTCAAGTCATAGGCTTTATTTTGTTTTTAATTTTTATTTGTTTTTAATATTTATTAAACAAAGAGTAAACGATGATAGTGTTGTTTGTTCACTATCTATAATATCTGCTTCAGAACAAGAGTTCAAATATAGACCTACTAGGAGACACTTGGGTACCTTTCTTATGTATCATCATTTGTTTATGTTTTTACATCAGCTGTAACAGTGTGAGAGTTACAGATCATGCGGCTCAGTCATTCCAGCATTTAATTCACTCCATTTTATGACTCAGTACACTCTCGTCCCAACCAGGGATGTCTTATCACCCTGGGCCATCTTCTCCAGTCAGTCTAAGTGTTCTGCCCACACAACACCCAGCCACAGTGCTACAGTCAGCTTTTGCTACAGATGAGTTTGCAACAGCTTCTCAAATGTCTTCCCATGAGCCACACACACAAGCAGAAAGAGCAATAACAGCACAGCAGATACAACAACAGTGACATGCTTAGAGTAGTGGCCACACCCACCTTTTCAGTAGCTTACTCAAATATGCCCACTTACAGAGCCTGGCATGGTGGCATATGCCTGTAATTCTAGAATTTGGGGGTAGAGGTAGGAGAGTATAAAATACATGTCCACACTTGGCCACATAAAACAAAAATAAATAAAAATTTAAGACAAGTTTTCTCTCTGTTACCCTGGCTAGTCTAGAGCTCACTCTGCAGACCAGGCAGTCCTTGAACTCTGCCTCCTGAGTGCTGGGATCAAAGGTGTGCACCACCAGGTACTACATAACAAATCTGAAGCCAGCCTGTACAGAGTGTGACTCCTAACAGGCCCCACACTTGTCATGGGAAATGCCACAGACACACTTCAGTGTAATTTCAAGGGGTTCCCAGAGGCCCCCCCCCCCCCGTGCTCATCCATGGAATCTACTCTTCCGGCCCATCTGTGAGCAACTCCTTCTCCCCTTCTGGATTTAGGTAGAAGATCTGATTGTGAAGTACCGGAAAAAGAAGAGAACAGTGGCTGGAATCATCGTTGAGCCCATCCAGTCCGAGGGCGGAGACAACCATGCATCAGATGACTTCTTTCGGAAGCTGAGAGACATCGCCCGGAAGGTTAGAGTGCCTGAAACGAGGCTGGACAAGATCACAGGGATTTCTGAGTTCAGTTCCCAGAGCAAAAAGTTGGTTCCACTTCTGCTTTGGAGTCCATGAAAACTTATATGTGTGCAGAAATGGACTGGCCTTATTGAGGGCATAGAAGTTGGGCTTGGTACTGGGGTAAAGCTCCATGGGACAGGTTTACCTAGCTTGCACAGAGCCCCGTGTTCCATCTGAGGTGGAGGCAAGCTTGAGCTGGGAAGCATGGGTGAATCTTGTTTAAAGTAAGTTTGCTGAATCAGCCTCTGGGGCTGGAATTGCAGTCCATTGGTAAAGCACTTGTGTAGCATGCACAAGGAAGGTATGGGTTCAGTCCTCAGCACTGAAGAAAAACAAGTTTTATGGGACATGATGGCTCAAGCCTACAATGCTAGCACTCAGGCTGTGGCAAGGAGGATTATCACAGGTTCAAGGCTATTCTGAGTTATAGAAAGTTTAAGATCAGACTGGGTTACAGAGTGAGAACCTAACAAAAAAATTAAAAAACAAAAACAAAAACCAGCTTCCAAAGTACTGGGAGTTTTTGTTTGTTTGTGGTTGAGGTGTTTTGTTTTTCTTTTAATTAATTTATTTTACTGTATGTGCATAGTGTTTTGCCTGCATGTATGTCTGTGCAGCATATGCATGCAGTGCCTACAGGGACCAGAAGAATTAATCAGATCCCCTGAAACTGGAGTTACAGACAGTTGTGAGCTGCCATGTGGGTGCTAGGAATCAAACCAGGGTCCTAGGGAAGAGCAACCAGTGCTCTGGAACCATGGAGCTATCACTCCATCCCCCAAACTACTGTTTTAGTCTGGTGCCTTAGTTAGGGTTTCTATTGCTGCTACAAAACACCATGACTGAAAAGCAAGTTGGGGAGGAAAGGGTTTATTTGGCTTAAGCTTCCACATCACTGTCCATCATTGAAGAAAGTCAGGAAGGAACTCACACAGGGCTGGAACCTGGAGACAGGAGCTGATGCCAGAGGCCGCAGAGGGGTGCTGCTTACTGGCTTGCTCAGCTTACTTTCTTAATAGAACTCAGAACCACCTGCCCAGGGTTGGTCCCACCCACAATGGGCCTGGCCCTGCCCCCCCATCAATCACTAGTTAAGAAAATGCTCTATAGTCAGCTCTTATGGAGACATTTCCTCAATTAAGGTCCCCACCTTTCAGATAACTGTAGTTTATGTGTCAAGTAGACATAAGACCATCCAATGCACTGGGACTTTTTCAGTGAGGAGATCCCTAAGATGGCCACAACCTCCTGCTTTCTCTTTCTGGAACTTGCCTTGTCTTTCAGTCCATTGTGGTCTGTTGGCAGCAGATGTAAAAGGTGCAGTGGCAACATCAACTCTTTAATTAATGGATTGGGAATTGTATGCATTAGCTTTTTGTCACTGTAACCAAATTGCTTGATTTAAACAGAATAAGCTCCCCCCCCAGAGGAAAGACTGACTTTGCTCCATAGTTGTCTGGCCCCACATGCTTGGCAGATCACCATGGCAGCCGAAACATGCGACAGCAACATTCACATCGTAGCTGAGAGGAAACACAGAATGAGACAGGAAGTGACCAAGAGATACTCTAACCGTGCTTCCAAAGACCCACCTTCCAGTGACCTATTTCCTCCAGCTACATCTCCCCACTTCTAAAGTTTCCACAACATCCTAGTAGCACCCTGGCAGGAGACCAAATGCTCTCCATAGGAGCTTATAGGGGAAAGTTCATGTTCGCATGGTAATAGGTATATGTAGAGTGGACACGTCAAACCAGTCAGTTCATAGATAAGACACATGGGACATGAGCCAGCTCACACACATAGGGAATCGGTGAATCTAGGTAATGCTGCTGTGAAGGAGGTGGCTTCTCAGCTTCAAGCTTGTACATATTGCCTTCTATCAGTCAAGTCCACGAGCCACAGCAGCCACATGCAGCAGAGCTCTGAGACTGGGTGGGGAGTCTTCCATGTTCTGGTTTTGTTGTATCTGGGCAGTTCTAGGGTATGTTCAGATGCAGCTCTGATCCAGACTGTTCTGTTTTGGTCTGCATAGCTGGGAAATGGGGCTTGGCTTTGCAGTTTCTAGCACAAGGGTGGGGCACACAGCTGGGCTGCAGCTTGGCTGGGGGTCCCTGGAGGCTAACCTGTGTTTGTTTCTCCTTACCCTGTTCTCGAAGCAGCATGGCTGTGCCTTCCTGGTAGACGAAGTTCAGACTGGAGGAGGCTGTACAGGCAAGTTCTGGGCCCACGAGCACTGGGGCTTGGACGACCCAGCCGATGTAATGTCCTTCAGCAAGAAGATGATGACCGGGGGCTTCTTCCACAAGGAGGAGTTCCGGCCAAGTGCTGTGAGTATCCTGGCTTTCTCTGCTTGTTCAGATCCCATGGCTGTTCTCTTACATACCTAAGGAACCAAGGGGCCCTGGGTGGCACAGAGGTTCCTTCAGTGTCACGTGCAGTAATAAGGTCAGTAGCTGCTGCTCTAGAATGGATGCTTTGTGCCTGTCCCATTCTGGTGGTTCCTTAGTTTACACAACAATCTAACCAAGGAGCCTCGTATTATCTCTGTAATGCTTTACTGATGGCAGGCCAGGCATAGAAGGCAAGCAAATGAGAAAAGTAACTATGGCAGAGGTTTCTCATTGCCATGGTCCAGAACCCAGTAAAAACATTTTAAGGAAGAGTTTGGGCTTACAAGTTGGAGGGATGGAATACATCATGACTGGAGGCATGTGACAAGAGCAGGAGGTGATGGGTCACAGTGCACTTATGGTCAGGAAACAGAGACAGGGTAAGTGGCTCTGGACAATAAAGCCTTAAGGTGGATCCAATGCCCACTTGCTCCAGCAAGGACACACTCCTTAAAGGTTCCACAAAATTTATGGGGACATTTTTACATTTAAAACACAGCACCCTCCAAGGTCTGAGCCCATTAGTGACAGTCAAGAATCTCACAGAGCCCACCTGTTAGCCATACATATACACTACAAATTTTCATGTGTGCATATAAACACACACACACACACACACACACACACACACACACACAGCTTTCAAGAGTCCAAAATCCTTAAAATCCTTGCATCATTCCTATGGGTAGTTTACCCTCAGGGCTGCTTCATATCTCAATTTTAATCTGTGCTAAGGGAAAAGAAAAGAAGAAAAAAGAGGCCTCTTTTTATCTTTAACAGCCTTCACAGAACGCCCCCCCTCCTGCCTGCCTGCCCCCACACACAGTTTAATTGTTATGTATGTGCATGCTGCTGCCAGCAGAGGGCAGAAGAGAGCTTCAGAACCCTGGAGCTGGAGTTTCAGGTGCTTGACAGCCACCCACTGGGAGTGCTAAGCAGGGAACTCTGATCCAATCCAGAAGAAGGCTCTTAACTGCTGAGCCAGCTCTTAGGCCTATGTCTTTTATTCCTAACATGTAGCTTAAACCTGGGCATGCGGCCAGTCCACATGGTAAGAGAGGCTGGCAAGTGTTTTAGTTGGCAACATTGCCACTGTAAGGATTCATGGATGAGAAAAGTAGATCATGTTTAAGAGTCAGCAGACCATGATGCAATCCCAGTACCACCACCAATGAGACACATTTGCTATCACTAGGGCCGTCTAACCTTTCTGTACCTAGGCTTCCTGCTACATAAAATGAAGACTGTAGGGCAGCTGTTCACCACATAACAAGGTTTCAGCCAACAGTGGGTGTACATACCACAGTGCATCCCCCGAGACTGAATTGTCTGTGACACTATAACGGCATTTTAGTTTGTCTAAGAATGTTTGCACAATAATGAAATCACTTAACATTGCGTCTCTCAGATCATTGCCTTTATTGAGTGATGTACCACTGCAGTTAAGGAACAGTCATCTTGATTTTTCTGGGCCGAAAAGACTTCCCAGGGTATGTGACAACCAGATCTCTCTCGATAGTGCCAGCCTGTACGGTTGTCACTGGATAACTTCGATGAGCTAAGCAATGTTACCCTCCCAGCCCTTGGGATGTTTGTCAGTTCAGTTTCTCTCCTCTTTGGGAGATGAAAAGGTGTAGGTCCTGGAGAAATGGCTCAGGCAGTGAACTGCCTGCCATGCAAGCATGAGACATGAGTTTGAGTCCCAACACCTGGTACAAGCTTGTCATCCCAGCACTGCTGAGGAAGCAGAGGCAGGAAGCTTCCTGGGACTTGCTGGCTAGCCAGCCCTCCAAATCAGTAGGCTACAGCGTTAGGGGAGACCCTATCTCAAAAAATAAATCAATATTAAAAATAAGATGGACAGCTCCTGAGGAACAACTTTGCTCCTCAGCTAGGTTTACCCCAGGTGGATGACAATTGACCTGGTTTGAGCCACCTCATACTGTGTATGTGTATGTATAGGCACATGTGGGTTCATATGAGCACACATGCATGTTTGTACACATATGTGTAGGGGCATATACAATTTTTTGCAGGAAATGCAAGGGAGGGTTAGAAACTTCAAGTAGAATCATTCATTCCTCAAATGGCAAATAGTCACCACTAGCTAAGGGTTGTTAAGTAACTGAGTTTCTCTCCTGGGCAATGAGAGACTCACGTAGAGACCTGCACAGTCATGTCTGAACAAGCAGAGTAAAGGGCTGAAATGAAAAAGAGAGGCAGGGAAAGGTGTGCCTAGGGGTGTTCTGTTGTGACAGCCCTTCTGATCGACCTCCTCTCTCATTCTAGCCTTACCGGATCTTCAATACCTGGCTGGGAGACCCCTCCAAGAACCTGCTGCTGGCCGAGGTCATCAACATCATCAAGCGGGAGGACCTGCTCAGCAACGTGACCCATGCCGGGCAGACCCTGCTCACAGGGCTGCTGGATCTCCAGGTACCTGTCTCAGCCCTGCACTGCTTGCTGCCCCCAGTTCTCAGCTAGCCATGCTTTCAGGTTCCCAGGCCTTGGCATGTGCAAAAACAGGTAGCCTCATTCTTCCATCTCAACCCCAACCCTGGTCCCTCATTATCTCTTACACCAAATTCAAACATTCGTTTGAGAAGATTCTCCCTGTAATGCTCCTGTAGCCATAATTCCCCCCTCTGCACTGCCCATGTTGCAAGACACATATGTAATTGCTTTATTTTTATTATACTTATTACATTATTTTCATGTAGCCCAGGCTGGCCTTGAATGTGATATGTATCAAAGATGACTTTGAATTCCCCTTCCTCCTTCCTCTACCTCCAAATCCTGGGATTACAGATGTGTGGTACGATGCCGGGCTCACGGACATAATTTTAAATATCATAGAAGCCAGATGAAAAGCAAATTGGAATAGGTAACATTACTTTTAGTATGTTTTACTTAACCTATCTGATGTCCAGAATACTAATATTTCAACAAATCATCAATATAGAAAATAAGGCATGTGGGAAGCCTGAATCGAATGCCAATGAGCTCAGTTCTGAAAAGACAGAGAGAAGGGAAGTGGGAGAGCATCCCGGTCCACAGCGAAAGTTCTATGCCAGCAAAGGCTGTAGACTGAGCCTCTCTCACAAACAGGGCTAGAGAGGAGGCTCCGCTCCCCAGCATCCACATAAAAGCTGTGTGGGCGTGGCAGCACCAGTGGGTACCCAGGTAACAAGCTCTCATCTCAGTTTGTCTTCCTTTTCTAGGCCCGGTACCCCCAGGTCATCAGCAGAGTGAGAGGACGAGGCACCTTTTGCTCCTTTGACACCCCAGATGAATCCATACGGAATAAACTCATTCTGATCGCCAGAAACAAAGGTAAAGGGGGCAGAAGAGGCTGAACTTAGCCATCTCATCAGGCTATAGGTGTGGATGCCAAGCTTTGCTCAAAAGAAAATTTACTGGTGGAATTTATTCCTCTCACCTGAGCGTCTGTATTTTGGGGCAGAGTGCCATGTGTCCCAGGCTCACTTCACACTTGCTATGAAGCTGATTGAGGGTGACTTAAAATGCTTATTATATTCCGTGCTGAGGAGCGAACCCAGGGCCTCAGACAGGCTGGCCAAGCCCTACCACTGAGCTCCACCCTTTCTGGTGCCTTCTTTTGGAGTTCCTGCAGCAGCCCCAAAGGACAGAACCGTTAGCTGGGTTTTTGTTGTTGTTGTTTTTTGTTTATTTATTTATTGTAGTTCTGGAAATCAAAGCTACAGATTTACACATGCTATAAGACAAGTGTTGTGCCGCTCAGCTAGCTACCACTACAGCCTGCCCACCACCTTTATTTTTCCTTTAAGAAAAATTCTTATTACATCTGTGGGGTGTGTGTGTGTGTGTGTGTGTGTGTGTGTGTGTGTGTGTGTGTGTGTGTCCAAGTATCATGCTGCACACATGGAGATCAGAAGACAACTTCATGGGGTCAGTTCTCCCTTTATGTGGGTTCCAAAGATTAAATTCAGGCCAATTGGCTTCCATGATAAGTGCTTTATATGTTGAACCACTTCATCCCTACCCACCCCTCCACCCCTGCCACCTTTTAATTTGGAGCCAAAAGTCTCCCTAATTTGGCCAGAGTAGCCTTGAATTCTCCATATAATTCAGACTTACTTTGGACCTACAGTCCTCCTTCACAAGCCTCCTGAGTAGCCGGGTTATAGGCATGCTCCACTAAGCCTAGCTTTTAACTTTTTACTTATTTATATTTTAAGATAGGGTATCGTTGTGTACCCTCGGCCTAGAACTTGGAATCCTTCTGCTTCCACGTCTCAAGTGCTGGAATCACAGGCATGTGCTATCATGCCTAGCTCAGCCTCCTTTTTAAAATGGGAAAAAATAATTGCAAAGATAATGAGCAACCCAGGCAAGTCTACCCAGACACACAATGAAACCCCTTGAAAACCAGCAGTGCCCGTCCTTCTGCATTATGGCTCAGCCCCTTCTGCATATGCTTTTGGAATGTATTTATTTATCTATTTTCTTACTGCAGTGCACCATGAGTTTCTGGCAAGGAGGAACTTTTACCTTGAGATTTCTCTACCATCCCACCCAGTAGGAGGAGGAGAGCTGACATTCAAAGTTAGGAGAGCTGGGCCTGGTGGCACATGCCTTTATCCCCAGGCAGGCAGATCTCTGTGAATTCAAGGCCAGCCTGGACTACCTAGCAAGTTCTAGGACAGCCAGGGCTACATGATGAGACCTTCTCTTAAACACACACACACACACACACACACACACACACACACACACAAATTATGATTAGGAGGGAAAGAAAGAAGAGGGTGGGTGAGAGAAGGGAGAAGGGAGAGATGAATAGTGAAGGTCAGGACAGTCAAGGACGGTGACATTACCCACTTGCCCTCCAAGTCTCCCAAATGTAGCCCTAGCAACTCCTACTCCTAACCTAATCTGTTCTTCTTCCAGGTGTGGTATTGGGGGGCTGTGGTGACAAATCCATCCGTTTCCGTCCCACGCTGGTCTTCAGGGATCACCACGCTCACCTGTTTCTCAATATTTTCAGTGACATCTTAGCAGACTTCAAGTAAAGAAGCCATCCCCGTGACATTCAGAGAAAGCCTGATCTCAATGGTGTCAACTTGATTAGTTTGCCTAATTCATATTTTCACTTAAAAGTTTATCAGAGGCGAATGCGTAAACTGAAGGGTCATTTGTGGGGCAGGCTCATTGTTCAGTGGTTGTGGAGGAGCGAGCAGGTAGGGAGGACCTGGGTTTGAGTTTCCTCCCTGCAGAACTCCTGGTGCCAATTGGTTAAAGCCCTTAAGTTCTGTGTAAGCCTTGGACAGTCTTAGGAAAGGCCATGAGGCCATATTTTTGTCAACCCTGGACCAACCAGTTTCTTATAAGCCACCCAAGGCCATTGCACCTGCTCTGAGGCAGGTGGGCAGGATCCTTGGGTCTCAGTCTATCTCAAGTATCCTGTCTTGGGATCAGAGATACTGGTGTCCTCTTGTCCTTCATGAACAAACTGTCCTTGCTTCTCACCAAATCCCTAGCTCCATGCCCCACTCATGACTTAGGAAGGGTCTGGATGGTTCTCAGAAAGATGACAAGTAGGGAGAGAGGAGTGTGTCTAGAGGAGAGGAGGGACTCCTGGTATCCTCAACACCAAGATCCATTCAGCTCTGTGCCTCTGGTGCCATCCTTGGCCTGTGACTTCTGTCCTTGAATGACCTGTGCTCCTAGAGGATCTCTGAGTGGGATCAGTAGGCAACATTCTCCATCCACCCTGTGTCAGTCTTGACCCAAGAGAAGGAAACTACATCCTGAGCATCCAGGGGACACATGGGAGCTGAAGTTGCCTCTGGAGCGTGAGCTGAGGAACATGAGCAGCAGAGCCCCTTCATTTCATCCCAGGGCCTCTGACCTGTGACCCCTCATCCTGGGAACTTCATAGTCCAGCTTCCACTCATCCACCTTCCCTCCTCTCCAGAGCAGGGCTGTTCATCCCAAGGGACCACAGCTAGACTTCTTGTTAAAGGCAATGTGTTCATTATAATAGCATAAGAAAAGAAAAGCAGCTGCTGGGTCATGATGGTGTTCTTGGATTTCCCCACTCCCCCACCCCACCCCGAGAGCCTGGACCTTCCTGAGTGTGCGGCTTACCCTCAGCTGGCAGTCAATGTTTATGCAGGCTCCAGCATCTCAGCCAGAGGCATGATGATCTTAGAACTGACCTGACCTGAGAGGCCCCTCATCCTTCAGAGAGGCAGTGTTTCACAGGAGACTGCAGGGGGCTAGTTTGTTTTCTTCCAAGAGCCGCTTTGCATGCTGATGCCCTGGTTGACTGTCTGGAAAAGGGTACACTAGGGTTCCCAGTTCAGCCCTTTGCTCTTGAATCATCCAAAGACCTAACTCCCATGCTTCCTTAGGCATGACCATCAATTTCCTTACCTTGAAAATGAAAAGCACTGACATGCTTAATGGAAACAGCAGATCCATGTTCACCCTGCGATCTGAGACTCCGACACCTCTTTTCATAGCCGTGTTTAAGATCATTCCCACAACTATATATGCGACAGGGTCTGCCTCCCTCCCTGTAAGGTTTCAGTCACCAGTATGTTTATTTCTGCATCAATAATTTATTCACTAATCCAACTTTCATGAAATATTTGTGCTCTTCCAGGCCCTGTGCTGAGTACCAGGAAGAAAACATGAAATGAGACAAAGTCCCTGCTCCCAGGGGACTCCCACTCTCTTGGGGACCACAGACCTAATGTTGAAGTCAGAGTGGCAAGTGCTCTAGCAAGGGTTTCTGGATATTAGTAAGTCCAAGAAGCCTTCAAGGGGAAAGGAGTGTTTGAGCAGAATTCTCCAGAATGAGGAGGTTAGTCAAGCACAAACAAAGCAAGGAAGAGTGAAGAAAGGGGAAGGCATGTGCAGAGGCACATTTGTTCATAACCTCAGCCCTTTCCCTAGGGAACCAGACCCCACCCAAAATATCCCAAGGTTCAAGGTCTTATTTGACAAACAAGGAAAGTGCAGGCCAAACCCTAATTCATCTAAGCATGCTTCCTCCTGAGAACCATGGCAGCACATGCGGACACTGGTCAGGTCCTTAGCGAGCATCCAAAGGGGTTTTAAGCTAGGACACAAGTAGAAATCACTCTCTTTAGTGGAGGGAGTGGCAGATATTTCATTTTCTTGCCACAAGAGGTGCTGTTGACTGAGAATGAAACTGTTTCTAGAAAGTCATCTCCAGATGTATTGTTCACCCCTCGCCTGGGGTTGGTTCTTCTCATTTTAAACAAACAAAATTTAAGCCATTTACCAAGTTTTTGACCTGAGACATTGTCTTTGGACATTAGCTGAAAGAATTCTAAGGAAAAGTATTTTCCACAAAACTCAAGATGATAGAAACTAGAAAAGGTTAGTGAAAACCCAGGAAGCCTGGTGGGCAGGCTTCTGCCTGAGGCAGAACCCACAAAGAGGCGCTTCTGTGCAGGTCTGGATGTACATCCATCATGCATTAGTATAGTAGAGTTTAGTAAACGTCTCTAGCCTGTCGTGTCAATTTTGCAGAAAACAAGGCCCAGTACTAGTGAATCTTAGCACATCTTCCCTTTTTATTATAAATGGGTGATTCTTTTTATAATTTTTAATGATGCTCAGTAACCATGCAAAATTGTGCACATTAATGTACTAATTACTAGATCTGTACCTATCTATCTATATGCATATATATATCAGCTCCCTGTAGAAAACCACAGCTAGCGAGTATCGCAGACTCACGAAGACCAAGTGATCTTGTTTACAGTAATTGTCAACAGTGCCAATAAGTGATGAGGAAACTAACATGTCACGGTGTAACTGGTGACCATGTGCACAATTTTATGAATTAAATCTGTTTCCTGTGTTAATCAGTATTCTTAAATTAAAAGAAAATGTTTATAATGGAAACATCAGAGTCAATGTGGGCTTTTTCTGGGGGTTTGCCCCACATTCGGCAATGGCAGATCGACGATTCCATCCAAGTCCAGCATGGTGAACCAATCAACTTACTGGTTACTTAGTGGTCACTTACTGGTTGCTTGTACGAGCATGGGGGACTCACACAGCTGCATTACACAAAAGCCCATAGGTGACCACTCTGAAAAGCTGTGTCATCAAAGCTCCACTCAAGAGTCTCCTCTCCTTGAGCAAGGGTTTATGTAATCTCATGGTATTGTGAGTCTTGTGGATTTCTGTACTCCTTACTTTCCTCCTGCACTCCAGGAAACTTAAGGAGAAAGGGTCTATTTCAGTTTGAAGTTTAAGAAGTGATATGTTCCATCATGGTGTAGAAGGCATGGCCACTGGAGGGCAAGGTACTGCTTCCTCAGTCAGGACGCAAGTAGCAGACAGAGTGGAACTAGGCCAGAAAACCCCCAGCCACCCCAAAACCCCACTTCCTCCTGATGATTCCACAATAGTGCCACCAGCTGGAAACCAAGTGTTCAAACACCAATCAAAGGAGAGGACCCCAAGACTCTCGGCTCCCAAGCTTCCTTCTGTCTGTAAGGGGCTGCTTCAATCCAGTGGAAACAGCCACAGGACACCTGGGATCAGGCAGGTGGGAAGCCAAGCCTGGGATGTTGCAGTAACTGAGCAGATGACAGAAGAGAGCAGGCGATGTCTCTGAGGTCAGTGTTGCTAGGTCTCAGGGAGATGAGGTGAGGTGACATGGGAAATCAGTGGAAGGGGCAGTGCTGCTTGCATCCTTGAAGGCCCTCTGCATCACACTGGGGGGCAGGCTTCCTATGAGAGTGAGGGAGCTGCTGAGAGTTTGGCACAGTAGAATCATCCAAGATGCTTTCAGAAAAACTCCTTAGCAAGTTGGGATTGGAGAAATGGCTCAGCAGTTAATTTTGCAGAGGACCCAAGACCAGTTCCTAGCACCCATGCACCTGTCGGTCCAGCGACAAGTGATCTGATGCTCTTTTCTGGGCTCCATGGGTATCTACATTCACATGTGCACACCCACATTCAGCTGCACATGTATATACATAATTTAAAATAAAAGGACTTTTTAAAAAGAATTCCTGGGGCTGGAGCAATGGTTCAGAGGTTAATAGCACTTGATGCTCTTGCAGAGGACCCAGTTTTTGTTCCCAGCATTCACATGGCAGCTTACAGCCACTTGTAAGTCCTCAACTGGCCTCCAAGGACACCAGGCATGCACACGATACACAGACACATATCAGCAAAACACACACCTTAAAAAAATACAGATCTTTTTTTAAACTCCTGGGTGCCTGAAGAATAGAGGTACTGGGATAGTCATTAGTGACCAACAGTGTCACAATAGCCTGTGACCTACACATGGCACCCAGCACATCAGAGAAGCAACAGGGTTAGAGGGCAGCAATTTATGTATATACTTATTTATTTACCTATTTATTTTTGAGACAGTGTCTCACTATGTAGTCCTGGCAGGACTATCACTGATTAGGTAGACCAGGCTGCCCTCACACTCACATCCACCTGCCTCGGCCTCCCAAATGCTAACACTAAAGGTGTATGCTACCATGCCTGGCCCAGAAGGCAATTTTTATCTTAATATTTAACTTTTTCATTTTATTTTTTATGTGTATGGGTGTTTAACTTGCATGTAAATCTTTGGGGGTACTTTCATACAGTGCCCTCAAAGGCCAGAAGAGGGGGCCCCATCCCTTGGAACTGGAGTTACAGACCATTGAGAGTCACCATGTAAGTGGTGAAAATTGAACCTGGGTCCTCTGGAAGGGCAGCCAGTGCTCTGAACTGCTGAACCATCTCTCCAGCCTGTATTCCTCTATATTAAATGTGTTTTTCAAACAATCATAACTAATAGCAATAATATTCTAATGATCATTTTTAATATCCACTGTCAAGAAAATTCTAGGTGTTTTGAAATTTCCCTAAAGAACATATGAGGTATATATTTTTGTGTGCCTATTTTTTGACACACGAGAGAGTCTAGGCAGAGTATCATTGTGTATACCTGCTTGGCCTACTCTAGCAATGTATTCCAGACTGGTCTTGACCTGGAGATGGATGGTTCTGCCTCCACCTCTCAGGCACTGGGATTATGGGTATATACACCATGCCTAGCATCAGGCATCTTAGGAGCCTGGATTTTATATATACCATATATAAAAGACAGTGTGGGGGGAGAAAAACACATGTGGATACATGCATACAGTCAACTCAGTAGTGACTGAGGGCAGACTGTCTGGCAGCCAACCTTGGGAAATCAGGGTGAACTAGACACCGTCAGTGTGAGTACACAGCTTGAGGTCAGGTGCCTCAAAAAAAAAAAAAAGATTTTCATGAATTACACGGTCTCAAACATGCTGTAGAGCTGAAGACAATCTTGAACTTTAACCTGCCCCTACACCTCAAGTGCTGAGATTACAGGTGAGCACCACCATGATAGGTTTTATATTGTGCTAGCCTAAGAGTCTTGTATGCTAGACAAGCACTCTACCTGCTCAGCCCTAGCCCCAGCCCCAGCCCACAGATTCTCTAAAAACTCGCTGCCTCTTACATTCTATCCATTGTCCCCACTGGTAAGACAAAACAAGTCAGGAGAATGACCCAGCTCAGCTGCTTTCCAGCTGGGTGACCTGAGCCACCTCAGGGCTCTAAGCCTCATTGGGCTAAGAGTCACTATCCTACGAGTTGTCCCTGTAAGCTGGTCATTAGCTGTCCCAAAAAAAGATTCAGCTGTTATCTTCACAAGTGAAGAAACAAAGGCTCAAGTTTGTACAAATGACCCAAACTTCCAGGTAGGAAGTAATAGAGAATAGAGTGAAGCTTCACCCCATGTTCTCTGAGGTTCCCCACCATGGACAGTGGTTGGTTGTGATGGTAGCTTAACTTTTAAAATACTTTTTTTATTTTTATGTGTATGAGTGCTTTATTTATATGTATGTCTGTGCACCATGTGTGTACGATGTCCACAGAGGATGGAAGAGGGTGTTGCATCCCCTGGGGCTGAAGTTACAGATGGTTGTAAGATGTTATGTGAGTGCTAGGAACTGAACCCAGATCCTCTGGAAGAACAACCAATGTTCCCAACTGCTGGACCATCTCTCCAGTCCCTGGTACCTGTAATTGTCAGTTTGACAGAACCTAGAATCACCTGAGAAGAATCTCAGTGAGAAACTCTACATTGAGTCAGCCTGTGAGCATGTCTGTAGGAGGCTGTGTTAAGTTAGTCGATATGGAATGGCCCAGGCACTCTGTAGGCAGCACCACTCCCTAGGCAGAATATCCTGGACTGTACAAGAGTAGAGACACAGACAGAGCTGAGCAAAAGCAAACAACTGAGCATGTACCCACTCACTTATCTCTGCTCTTGACTGTGGATGTAATGTCATCAGCGGCTTCATGTCCCTGCCACTTCGACTTCCCAACAGCAATGATTTGTAACCTGGAAATGCAAGCAAAAACAAACTCCTTCTCCCCTAAATTGCTTTTTCAGGGCTATTTTGTCCCAACAACAGAAATGAAGCTAGAATATTGACTAAAGCTTTCTAAAACATCATGTAAGTTGGATGTGGTGGCTCAAAAGTGTAATCTCAACAACTCAGGAGGCTGAGGTTGCAAGACTGCGAGTTTGAGGTTAGCCTGAGCTACATTGCAAGATCTCATCTTGAAAATCAAGATTAAGGGACTATGGAGATGGCTTCTTGGTTAAGACTGTGTACTGCTCTTCCAGAGGGCCTGAGTATAGATTCCAACAGCCACATAGGGTGGCTTACAACTGCCTAAAACTCCAGCTCCAGGTGATCTGATGCCCCCTTTTGATTTCCTTATGCGTTGCACTCACGTGTGCACACTCACACAATTAAAAACAAAAATACAACCTTTTTTGTTTTTAAACAAAGTCATATGCTAATTTCTTGTCAAGTGGTAGGTAGGTATCTGGTAGTGATGATTCCTTTAGCACTGCTCTTTGCCAGGCTTGGTAGTACAGTCCTATAACCCAGCACTTGGGAAGCAGGAGGTTCACCTCGTTTGAGGGCACCTTGGTTTACAGCACAAGTTCCAGGCCAGCCATGACTGTATAGGGAGACGGTCTCTAGAGACTCAAAACAGCAATAGTGACACAAAACAAGAAAACATTACGTCTGTGTCACGAGCCAAGTGTCTCATAAATACACTATCACTGTATGTCCACAAAAGTCATGTTCCCACAAACAAATATTGTCTGTTTCCCAATGCAGAGCCAGGCATGGCTGATGCTGGAGCATTTCAACCATTAATTAGTGAAACCCATGTTTTGTCCCTGGTGCAGGCACAAACAAGGCCAGATGGTATCAGGCCTGCCTGATGAAGTCTAATCAGGGAAGATTTTATAGTTAAATGCTGCAGGACCAAAACATGGCCACAAAACACGGAATCTGCCTGAGGCTCAGAGGGACCATGTTGCCTTCCATTAAAGAACTTGGGGGTCCTGAAGCCATAGTACAACAATGAAATGAAAGTTCCAGGCAGATTGTTGGGATGACTTATCCCAGGCTGTCCTCCCAAAGCAGCTGAGCCCATCCTGGGAAGTACATCAGATGTAGCAGTTTGATGATGGCTGGGATAGAAAGATACCTGGCTGAAAGACAAGGTAAGCTTGCTTTGGGAAAACAGAAAGGACAACAGCTAGCAAGGGGCTATGCAATGCAGGTGTTACTCATTAGCAAAGCAGACACCTTGTCAATTAGAGCAGACCTCCCCATGGTTACAGAGTCAGCTGAACACACAGGGACAAGTCACAGACCGCCCTGTCCCCAGGCTTAGATGATATAGGGCCACAGTGTGGGGAGAAGTGCCAAGCCCAGATGGTTCCTAGCTGATGGGAAGGAAAGCCATGCTATGAGAAACAAACAGGATTCCATCCCAAATGCTTTTCAACAACTGTGTGCTTCTGATGTGCACCCGGTGTGGGTCCAGATGGAAGCACATACAGAAATTCAGGCTGAGGGAGGCTGGGGGAGGCTGGGGAAATGGTTCAGCCAGTAACATGCTTGCTCAGTGAGTGCAATCCCCAACACACACCTACATAAAAGCTAGGTGGGGTGAGATGCACCTGTAATCCCATCATGGTGGAGGGGAGGAGGCAGGAGGATCCCAGGGGCCCCATGGCCAGCTAGTCTAGCTTAATTGGGGAGCAATCTCTCTCACTCAAAGATTAAGGTGATCACAAGTGGAATATGGTGCCACATGCCTGCAATTCCAGCACTTGGAAGGCAGAAGAAGCAAAAGTTCAGATCATTCTTGACTACATAATAAATTTGAGGCCTGCCTGAGCTATATGAAGTTCTATCTCAAAAAAATCATCCTGTGAGAGTAAGTGACCCTTGATACCCTAATGGGGACACAAGGGAAACCTGAGCCATCACTCAGGTACTGTGCACACACACCTGACAACTCAGCAACATGCCCTCAGTCCTTCAAAATCAGCCTGTGTCAGATCCTGAGATAAGTGCTGTTTTCTGTATTTTATTATCTTATCGTGGAATATTCCTTTAAACTGTGTGAATATATGTCACTGTGATTGGTTTAGTAAAAAAGCTAAACAGCCAGTAGCTGAGCAGGATTTGGGGGGCAGAGAGAATGCTAGAAAGAAGGGTGGAGTCTTGGGAGTCAGGATCAAGACGCAGAGGAAGCAGATGCACATACCATACTGAGATAAGGTAACAAACCACAAGGTAGAACATACACAGAAATATGGGTTAAGTTATAAAAGCTAGCTAAAAAACAAGCCTAATCTATTGGATGAACATTTATAATAATTAAGTCTTTGTGTGGTTATTTGGGAAGCAGTTGGCAAGACAGAAAAGTCTGCCTACATTTTATTTTGAGACAGGGTCTCATGTAGTCCTGGCTATCATCAAATGAGGTCTTCCTGTCTTGGTCTCAGGAGTGCAGAGATTAGAGTGCACTACCATGCCCAGCCACACCAAAATATTTTTACTTAAACTTTTAACTACAATTTTACGTATTTAATTTGGTGTGTGTCTATGGATGTGAGTGCTCATGTGCCACATTTAATGTGTGCAGGTCAGAGGACAATTCATGGGAATCAGTTCTATTATTCAGGCCTCAGGGATTGAATTCTGGTCATCAGACTTGGCACCAAGCACCTTTACCTGCAGACCCCTCTCCATAGTCCTTTACTTAATCTTTTAAATCTTAGCTGACAGAAGCTCAGGTGCAACCAACATCTTTTACAGCTATTGTTAAGACACTTAAGCCAGGCAGTGCTGCCACACGCCTTTAATCCCAGCACCCAGGAGGCAGAGGCAGGCAGATCTCTATGAGTGTGACGCCAGTCTGGTCTACAAAACAAGTTCCAGAACAGCCAGGTCTACACAGAGAAGCTCTGTCTCCAAAATCCAAAACCAAAGCAAACCAACAAATGCCTGCCCCAGCAAAGCCTGACCCCACTGTGTGAGCGCGTGCGCGCGCACGCGCGCGCGCGTGTGTGTGTGTGTGTGTGTGTGTGTGTGTGTGTGTGTGCGCGCGTGTGTGTGTTTCTGTGTCTGTCTGTCTGTCTGTCTATCTGTCTGTCTTATTCCATTCTAGTTCAGTTCTATTGCTGTGATAAACACCATGATCAAAAGTAACTTGAGGAAAGTGTTTATTTGGCTTACATGTCCCAGTCATAGTTTATCATTGAGGGAACTCAAGAGCTGCAGCAGAGGCCACAGACCAACTCTGCCTACTGGATTACTCTCCAGTCTCACATCATTTTTCTTATACCTGTCAGGGCCACCTTTCCAGGGAGGCACCACCCACAGCACTGGGCCCACCCACATCAAGGAAAATGCCCCTCAGACTTGCCTATCACCCAGTTTTCTGGGGGCATTTCTCAGTTGAGGGTTTTCTCTTCCAGATGACCCAGTTTGTGTCAAGTTGACAAAAAAAAAAAAAAAAAAAAAAAAAAACTGCCAATACACCCCCCTCCCTTTCTCTCTTCTTTCCTTCATCCTTTCAGTTCAAGCCCAGCTGTATAAGTCAGGCTGACCTTGACTTTGCAGTCTTTGTAGTATTTGGGTTACAGGTATGTGCCACACCTGGCCTCTCTCCTTTTTTGTTGTTGTTGTTGTTACTGTTGTTGTTTTTTCGAGACAGAGTTTCTCTGTGTAGCCTTGGCTATCAGCAACTCTGTAGACCAGGCTGGCCTCAAACTCACAGAGATCAGTCTGCCTCTGCCTCTGCCTCCTGAGCACTGGGATACAAAGTATGGTTCCCACCAGCTGGCTTCCCTCCCTCTTTTGTTGCCCATGCTTATAAATCTATATAAAGACATCTTGGGCAGGAGGATCTCTGTGAGTGACCTTGCTATTTTTGCATTTCTGTGTGAACTCTTGTTCAATTCTTTGGATAAGAGGTCAGGAACCTGGAAAAACTAGGCCCAGAGACCAATCATTGACAATAAACGGTTCTTTCTTATTGGACTTTCCAAGCTCTGGAACTCTTAAGAAATGAAAATCCAGTCTTTGCCATTTGGTGTGGAAGGGATGGGGTGACTCATTTTTGGTTCATATTTTGAGACAGAGTCTCTGGTAGCCCAGGTTGGCCTAGAACTTTGCAGCTGAGGATAGCTTTGAACTCCTGATCACCTTGCCTCAGCTTCCCAAGGCACACGGAGTCTCATTCTGTAGCCCAGATTAGCATCACACTTATGATAATCCTCATGCCTGAGCTTTCCTAGTGTTAGGATTTTAGGCATGAGCTAGCATGTCTGGCTTTTTATTTTTATTATAACCCAAAGGCGTTGGGGATATGGCTAAGTGGTAGAGTGTTTCCCTATCATGTACAAGGCCCTGGATAGGGTCCCTGACAGCAACACACACACACACACACACACACACACACACACACACATTCTCTCTCTCTCTCTCTTTCTCTCTCTCTCTCCCTCCCTCCCTCCCTCCCTAAAAGAACTAAGACAATTATTATTTTGGAATTGTTTTTCAAAGGGAGAAATCACCAATATAGCCACAGTCTAAATCTAAAAGCCTTTTCCTCCTGTGGCCTGGAACTTGTTAGACTATTTTGGTCTCAAACTCAGAGCAGCCCATCTGCCTCTGCCTCCTGGCATTAAAGGCCTACAACACCAAGCCTGGCTCTTGTTTTGTTTTCTAAACAATTCAAACTACTGCCCTGCTGGGATTACAGATCCCTAACCCATACCCTGTTTTTAGTGGAGAGAGTTCTGATTTTAGCTGGGATGTAAAGGGGGGGGGGATACACTTGTTCCTTGTATGCCCTCTGCTGGCTACTCATGAGCACACCACAGAAAGGGCTTAGCAGCCTTGTATCAAGCTACATGATGGCTGACTCCCCACTGCAATCACCTGGGAAACCTGGCAATAGCAGTTAACAGGAAAAGTATTACCATCAAAAAAACTAAGCCAACAGTGAAGTCAAGGACGGACAATTCTTATTGGTTTGTTTGTTGTTTTGAGACATAGTCTAGTTTAGACCAGATAACCACAAACTCACTAAAAAGACGAGTCCTAATCCTTCTACCTCTACCTTCCAGGACTGGGATTATAGGTGTCTGCCAATATAACCAATTTATGTGGTGCTGCACACATTCTACTAACTGAGGTACATTCTCATCCCGTAAGCTGGCACTTCTAAGCTGACTTGAGGCTCTCTGGGTACAACCAGGACATACCTATAGCATCTCAAGAGAATCAAATTCAGGTACACAGCAAATTTGAGGCTAGCCTGGGCTACAAAATACAGAAGGAAGGCCCTACCTCAAACAAATCAAGATCATAAATTTTCCCGTTGTTGTTTACTATGTAGGGAGAGAGGTGTATGCACGCCACTGCACATGGTTGTCAAAGGACAACTCAAAGCATTCAGTTCTCTCCTTACTATACAGGTCCCCAATTCAAGCTCAGACTGTCAGGGTTGATAGTGAGCAACTGTAGCCTCTGTTCCCTCTTGCCCCTCCCCCACATCTATTATTCACATTTCAGACTGTAAAATTAGAGGTTCTTTGTTGGTAAAGTGGCTCCAAAATATTGAAGCTCCTACTGTCTTTCTGACAACCTGCACACATGGCCTAGTGAGTCCACTAAGTCCCCTGGAGCAGCCATCATAGTGGGAAAGCATGGTGGCCAGGACTTAAAGCTACGACAGCAGCTTGCTCACATCTAGGTGGATGGGCACCACTGAGAAGGCAATGCCAGTGCCCCAGTTGTGAGTGAGCTGGAGAATTTGTTGCTTTTTAAAGACAGGTTCTATGTAGCCCTGGTACTGTGGCGACAAGATCTCAAATTTGTAGTGATCTTTCTGCCCCTGCAGGCTTCCCAAATCCTACAATTACTGTTTAACTCTGTCTCCAAAACAAACTGAAGCAAAAGCAGGTATGATATGGTGGTGTATACACTTGGAAGGCAGAAGCAAGTGGAGGTCAGGAGGCCAGCCTGGTCTACTTAGCGAGATCCTGTTTCAAAAATAATAAAGAAAGAAAAAAAAAAAAAACTAAACAAGTCTGGTGTGGAGGTACACACCTTTACTTAATCCCAACACTCAGGAGAAAAAGGCAAGAGGACCTCTGTGAGTTTGAGGCCAGCCTGGTCTACATATAGCAAGCTGAAGGATAGTCAGTACTAACACAGAGAGATCCAATAAATATATATATTAATTAGGGGCTGGAGATAGCTGAGTAGTTAAGAGCACTAGCTACTCTTCCCTGGTTCCTGAGTTCAATTCTCAGGACACACAAGGTGGCTTACAACTGTCTATAATGTGATCAGATGCTCTCTTCTGATGTGTTAACTCTCAAGTAGACAAAAACAAAACAAACAAAATAAAACCCATATATATATAATACATTAATATTTTTAAAAAGTACTTTAGGTAAGAAAAATACACAAAACACTAGGTGGGACGCACTGGAAGTTAGGTCACTGGGAGCATGTCTTCCTGTGTCTTTACTTCCCTCCCATTATTTTCCCAAAAGAAGTCACAGCAGGAAAACCAACAGGCACTTGTATAGTGGTCACATCAATGTTTTTCACAACAGCCTAGGGATGGAGACAACCCAAATATCCACTGACCTGCTGAATTGATAAGACCCCTCTCTTATCTGAGAGCAAATTCCAGGACAGGCTCCAAAGCTACAGAGAAACCCTATCTCGAAAAACAAACAAACAAAAAATCATTACAATTTGATATACACATTTTTTAAGTTTTATTTTTTGAGATTACAATATAATTACATCATTTCCCCTTCCTTTCCTCTCTCCTGTATGCATATGCTTCTAAATATAACCTGCTCAGTCTGTACTTGCATGCGTATGCTTTCAGGGCCAACGATTTCTTATTGATAACCTCCCTGAGGAGGACTATTTCTCCTACTTTCAGAATCTTGGGTTGCCTGTATTTCTTTGTGTGGCTTGAGGTCTTGTGGTGTGTCCATCCCTGCTCCACACACACACACACTTTCACATGTCTATTGTTATCTTTGTTTGTTTTAAAGCAATGAAGAATGGCTAAAGGAACAGCAAGGTGATTCTGTGGGTAAAGGTGCCTGCTGCCAAGCCTGACAACCCAAACTTAATCCCCAAGGAAAAGGACTCCGAAAAGTTGTCCTCCAACCTCCACATAAGCACAGTGTATACACACAAATAAATAAATGTGATTTTAAAAGAAAAATTCTTCAAGAAAGGAAATTACTAGCCAGCCTGGTCTACAGAGCAAGTTCAAGGAAAGGGCTACACAGAGAACCCTGTCTTGAGGGGAGGGGGATTACTAAAAAGCTACTTAACTACGCATCTTGAGCTGTCAAATTACAAAGATGGTGGCTGCTTTCCTCTTTATGCAGGAACAAGTCACCTAACAAGCATGTGTGTTACCCATTATGAAAAGCAGCATGCATAGTCTCCTTCAGCTGGCAGGTTGCTTGGACAGAGTCCCTCTGTCCTGAAGACACTGCGAAGCTCCCCAGTGTAAGCAGCCCTGGACCTCCTGGTGGTCAGCATTCTCAGCTGAGTGGTGCCCCTACCTCAGCTGGTGTGTAGTGGCTTCCTGATGGGGCAAAAACCAAGTCCACTCTAGGCTTCAATGCTGGCCATCTAGCTGATGAGCACAAGGGGTGCATGGCAGCCTGGCAGCCTTCCTCAATGTTGTAAGCCCTGGGCTGCTGACCTTACACAGCACAGGGCATTTACTAGGCTTGCCTATTTTGTGGTGCTCAGGTTGGAACTTAAGACCTATACATGCCAGGTAAGAGCTCTCAACAAAGCTACATGCCCATCCTTAGCCATTATTGGTTATTTCCATATTCATCCCAGTGTGAGAGAGGAAGGCTCTTCTATCTCAGAGTACAATTCAAGGCTCAGACTCAACACCCTGCCCCAGGTCAAAGATGAAGTCCAGCAGAACCCAAGTATCCAGATTCCACAGTCTTTGTGTCCTGCTGCCAATCCTCCTGCCTCTGGTTTCACAGTAGTGGGCTGTCTCTGTGACCTTGGCATAGCAGTCAGTCAAGAAGTGGCTCTTCATGGAAACTTCTAGCCACTATCTGTTGGAATACCCTATTCAGTAAAATGTTCCACTAAGGGCTTTTTCCTAAATTGGTTAATATCTTCTTTTTTGGCCCAACACAACCTTGAACTTCTCCACCTGCCTCCATCTCCAGCGCTGAGTATTAGCACACACAACCATGCCTAGTTATATGCAGTTCTAGGGATTGAAGCCAGGGTTTTACTTCCTATATACGAGACAAGCAGTCTACCACCCGAGTTTCAGCCCTAGCCCCTAGTTATTAGATTCTGTCTGATCAATGTTCTTGGCCTTCGTGTCTAAAATCCAAGTGTAACCAGGGCTACCTGGAGGCCTAGTTGCTATTCTTTACTTGAGTGTGGTCAGGGTTCCAAACACTTGTGAGAAACGTTCTCTGTCCAGGATTCGGCCATAGCGCAGGGTGACATAGAAGGTCTGCTTGCCACTATATTGCTGGATTCGTACCAACAGATCCTGGGCATGTTCCTTGGATTCTGACAGGGGTATTATGTCTGACACGGCACAGTATGTATCCTGTCGCTGCCCCCAGAAGGACAGGTGGGACACTCGAAGCATGGTACCTGACTCATTCACATACATGAAGCCTACCAGCCTCCTGAAGAAGTAGCTCATCCAACACAGCATGGCCAGTGTGAAGCAAGAGATCCCACACATGATGTAGAGTGAATTGAGTGTTACAAGGCCCTGTGAGTACCAGAACAAGCCTGGGGGTAGGGCTGCCACAGTCACAACTGTCTGCGCCAACTTCAGCCGAGATAGAAACCCAAATCTTCTGATGGCTCTGAATCGGTATATTGTATGGAATTTCTCCATCTCTGTGCCTGGTGGCTTCTTCTGTGAGGTGGGAGACTTGCTGGCCACCCACCTTTTGGAATCCCCCTGCCCAGTGCAGCACCACAGTCGGTGAAGAGGTCTCCCCCATGCGGCTGGCCTCTGAAATCTTAGCATAGCTCGAAGGAAGACAGACTGGAAAAGAGAGAGGTTTCTTGCAGAATTCAACCACATAAGGAATAAAGCAAAGCATCCCCCAGGAAAGCTCCAACCAACCTTGGAAAGCCATCAGGGCTTAATTTTTTGTGGAATTCTACTCTGAATGAATGCATACTCTTGTTTTTACAAGTAAACAAACAAACAACAACAACAACAAAAAAAAAAAAAACCCTAATCCCAGCCAGTGAGATATCCCATCAAGTAAAAGTGCTTGCCACCAAGCCAGGTGACTTGAACTCCTGGAGCCAACATGGTAGTGAAGAAAAATTACTCATGCAAGAATGTCCTTGAGCCTCCACTTGCCACGGCACAAGAATATACACACTGAACACACACAGGACTATTTTAAAAAAATAAAAAATAAAAACGAAGCCCTCCCTCCCCCCAAAAGGGGTAAGGAAACTCAATAGAATGAATGGGGCAGGGTCTCTCAGGCCTAGGCAGGTCCAAATAAACACAGGAAAGGTTTGGTTTCAGACAATCAACAGAGACCTACTGACGAGCCAACAGTGGACTCGAACTTGGGTCTACAAGTCTGTGAGACACTTCCTCAACGAGTAAAGCACTCGGTAAACCACTCGGTGTCAAAATGGGAAACCCAAGCATCAAAACTTTGGGGTACTTATCACAGTACCTTTGCAGTTCTCCGACTGCTTTCTATTAGCTGGTTAGGAAAAGGGGGACAGCAGAAAAGTGCGACACGGAGGCCTCCAACACACTGCACAACAGATCTCTGGAGTAGCAAGTGAGCAAATTCTGAGCTTTAGAATAAGAGGAAGGCTCTGATCCCGGCTTTCACAGACACTAGCTGTGCATCCTTGTGCACCTTTCCAAAGAAAGCGTCAGAATATGCTGGGCGAGACATGAGTCTTAGGCCCTGGACTTGATGCGCGCTCTGGGAGTCGTAGCGACTCTGACCACCCACGTGACCCAAGGGGAAAGGAGGCTGGGAGATAACAGATCATAATACATTTTCCGAGTCGGCGGCCCAGGCATCCTTCCTGCCAGTCCTAGGCCGGACCAGGGTTCCCTCTTTCACCCTCTTCCACCGCCCACGACCTGCCCTGCCTACCATGGTCAGGTCTCCTGCTATGAAAAGTAAAGCGACTTGTCCCGGAAACTTGAAGGGCGCATGCGCAGGCGGTTAAAAAAAAAAAAGACCCGCATGCGCAAACTAAAACAAAGTGTTGCTTCTCGGGGATTGTAGTTCAAATTATGTGTCTGCGGTGAGTATTCCGCAAGTCATTAGGGAATCCTCCTTTTCCCATCGTGCCTTGGGCCACGGAGCTCGGAGTGGACCCGGAAGTTCCGGGTGGAGTTCCGGGTGCCAACACGTCTTCTGACTGGAGTAATGGCCGCGCTCTGTCTCTTCGATGTGGATGGGACCTTGACTGCCCCGCGGCAGGTAGGCGGCGCCCGGGAGGCTCGCGGCCGTGGAGCGGAGCCCGAGCGGAGCCCGTGCAGAGCCCAGACCACGGTGATGACCGCCCCGGGACCAGGAGACGCGGGTCCTGAGCGGGTGCGCAGGAAGACGGGGCCAAAAACGACCTCTTCCGAACAGGAAAGAGTTCGCAGTCGGAAAAGTTCGGGTCTGAATTTCTTTTGGGTCCCTGGGGACTAGTGACCTGGATTGTAACTCCAGCTTGGACCCCTCTGATCTGCTGTGCCACCTTCCCAGCCCTTTGGCTGTGTCGTCTAGCAAATCACTTTCTCGGGGTCCCCCACTCACTTTAAACGGGTGTATTGCCTGGTGTATGGGGTGTCGATGAGGGTAACAGAAATTCGTGACAGTTCCGTGCCAGAGCAAGCCTCAAAGGGGAGCCGCTCCCATCACCCAACCCCTTCTCTACCACATTCTGAGCCACAATTTGGTCTATCTAGTGATGACATTCAAACACAAGTTCTCCAGAACCCTTTCTTACTCAGCTTCATTGCTCAATACACACGGGTGGGTTAAATCAATAGTAAGGTGGGCAGGTGGCATAGGGTTTAATCCTGCAGGAGGATTTGAAGGTTCAGAGCCTGGGCTATATAGTGAGTTTGAGGCAAACCTGGGGAACTTGTCTCAAAACAAGAGCCAATAGTAGTCTAGAACTGGAAGTGGAATTCATATTTTGTAAAGGGCCATAGATTAAGTATTTTTGTCTTTGTAGAACATATGGCCTGGAGTAACTACTCAACTAGTGCAAAAAACAGCCATAGACCATATGTAAACTGAGTAGCTATGTTCTAATAAATTTATTACAGAAGCCACTTAGATGGCTCAGTGGGTAGATTCATTTAATCCTAAGCCTTGGGACCTGAGTTCAATCCCTGGAACCCACGAGGTGGAAGGGAGAGAACCAACTCCTACAAGTTGTCTTCTAACCTCACCTTGTACATTGTGGCACATGTACATGTGTATACATACATAATAAAAATAAAGTTACTATAGAAACAAACTGTTGTTCAGTTTGGCCCAGGAGCCACAGTGGTCAGGAGTCTACATTTCTAAGCCTCTGTATGGTGTTGAACTTGCATCTTTCATCCTAGGCAGGATATCATTACTACTATCCCCCATCACACCCCCCAGACATGGTTTCTCTGTGTAGCTCTGACTGTTCTGGAATGAACCAGGCTGACCTTGAACTCACAGAGATCCACCTGCCTCTGCTAGGATTAAAGGTGCATGCCCCCACCACCTAGCTACTACCATTCAAATGTAAGGAAACTGAAACCAGTGAAGCCCTGATTGCCTCAGCTTCTCATAGCACCTGTGGTTAAAGACCCTGGGCCTCAGAGCACTGTTAGTTGTCCAGTTTGTCATTTCCTTTCACTTTGCTAGGGTGGAGGTCACTCCGGGTACTAGATATGCTGGGAAAGTGCTTCTGTTTCCCAGGTAAATTAAGAGAGATAAGCATGAAATTTAGCAAAGAAGCCAGGTGATCCAGAATGTATTCCCTTGCAGACATTTGGAACAATATGTTTGCAGTGATCATAAGCAATTGTAACAGTAGAAGAAAACTGTAATTTGAAAGAAAATTTTCCTATATGCTGGATACTATAATTAAAATATTTTAGCAGCAGATCTATTTAGCATCAGCCCTTCCTACTTCTATCTATCCATGTGTATTCTTAGACATCACTAATCACAGTGCAGTCTGGAAGAGGAAGAACAGGCTATCTATTACAGTTGTTGTTACTTGATATGACCTGCATGGATTCAGTCTAGTTAGCATTGACTCCAGAGGTCTGCACATTTCCCTGTTTGTATAGAAGTTTGTTGGCCTGGGTGCTTTTTTCCAAATCAAATGTCATTCCATGCCTAAACAGTAAGTCTTAGGAAAAGATTTCAAAAAAGAAAAGGACATGGGCTTCCATGAATCATTTTCCAACGCTGGCATCCTAAAAAAAAAAAAAAAAACAATCTCACATTGAAAGGTCATTGACAAAAAATAGTGAACAGAGAACCCATATCCCTGTTACTTAGGTTAAAAGCAGCTGACATTTAATCATAATGACTTTGCATTTCCTCTTGCTTAGTAACTTTCTAAACCACAGTCATCATGTCCCTTCACCCCTTTGTATTTTGTTTTTGTTTGTCTGTTAAAAGATAGTCTTAGGAAATCCAACTATGTAGCCAAAGCTGGCCTTCAATTTCTGATTCTCCTGCCTTCATTTCCCAAGTGTTGGTATTACAGGCTTGTGACACTACTATACCCACTTCTGACATATTAAATCATATGTATGTAATATAAAACACCTTTAAACAACAAAAGATTGGGCAGGAGAGATGGTGTCATGGTTACAAGCACTGGCTGCTCTTCGAGAGGACCCAGCATCTACATAGTGACTCACAGCAATCTATAACTCCAATTCCAGGTGATCTCTGCCCTCCTCAGGCACTGTGTAGATATTTTTTCAAAAAAACAAAATAGAATAAGCTGGATGTATGTGTTATCATAAAAGGTTACCACAACGTAAAATAAAAAAAGCAAGTCATTGCACAGGACAAAGACTAACACCATAACCATACATGTGTGAATAGACAGGTATGAATAAATATAACTAAGTAGTAATTTTCCTACACATCTAGTAACAGCATTGTGTAAAAATGGAAACTAAATTAGTTCGAAGCTTCCATCTGATTATTGTCACTCAGAATCATCCTGTTTTCCTTCCTGACACAGAAAATTACAAAAGAAATGGATGACTTTCTACAAAAATTGAGGCAGAAGACCAAAATTGGAGTGGTAGGTGGGTCAGATTTTGAGAAAGTACAAGAACAACTGGGAAATGATGGTAAGTGCTAATTACACTTTAGTGCAAGAGTGACATCTCATGAGGGTACTGAGACTTGCTGCCAAGTGTCCCCTGCAGTCCCAAACCACCATCATTCACCTTCTCTGGGAAAACATTTTCTCTGCCCTTAATTGGCCTTTGCTTTAATCCTTTGACAGAACCCTACACTCAGGTGTAGGCACTCACCTTGAATGTCATGCATGTCTATGTCTTCACTTGTGGAACCTTTTCTCTCCCTAGTATTTACATGTCCCTTCCTGCTCTCTCACTTCAGCCCAGGCCCCACCTCCTGACTGTGCTGTCTACTCAGATTTTTATATACCTTGTCCCTGTAGCCCTGATGGAGTGTGTTCCAGGGATCCCCATGTCACCAGGGTCTCCAGCACAGGACTAGGAAGATAGAGATCCTTTGTGATAGGTTCTCACTCTGTAGCCCAGGCTACACCTTGTCCTCCTGTCTCTGCCTCCTAAATGCTGAAGTGACAGCATCAATCATCACACCTAGCTGGAGTGTCTTCTGGCTTCTTTTCTGGAGATGATGGAACAGCAGGCCTCTAAGACCTGAACATATATTTTAGGCAAGTATCCCAACCCTGCTGATGGAGCACACTCTGATGTAAACTCAAGTCTTTGTTACCTTACAGACTATGTGTTATTCCTCTCTGTTTTCCCAGGGCTTCTGAGGTAGCTGGCCTGTGAGAAGTAGTGAGCAAAGAGATTGGTGAACCAATAGTTCTTCACTATCTGTTGTAGTGTGGAATGCTCCCCTATGAGCCAGGCACTTGGGAGGCTGAGATGGGAGTCTCAAGTTTGATGTCAGGTGGGGTTGGAGAGATGGCTTAGTTGTTTAAAGCACTTGCTGCTTTTACAGAGGGTTCAGTTCCCAGGACCTACATGGCAGGTCACTATTGTCTTTAAATCCAGTCCCATTAGGTACACATGCTCATACATATCAAATAATTTTTTGTTTGTTTGTTTATTGAGACAGGGTTTTTCTATGTCATCCTTGCTGTCCTGAAACTCTATAGAGCAGGCTGGCCTCAAACTCACAGAGATTCACCTTTCTCTGCCTCCTAAGTGCTGGGATTACAGGTGTGCACCACCATTGTCCGGCTTTTTTTTTTAACTCAACATAAATTTAAAATAGACAAAAACACACTTGTCCCAGAGTCATGTTAGTACTAAGGACATACTGGGCAGGAGAGTTGACGGTAAGATGCCTAGTACCATCTCTGGCCTCTTCCCACTAGATGCCAGTAGAGTGCACGCACACAGGCGCCTGCACACAGTTTTGACAGGCTGTCTCCAGACATTGCCTGGTGTGTCCTGGGGATCATGTTCCCATGGATGGGAACTTAGCATGTCTTATCTGAATGTGCAAGTTCAGATCAGATACTGGGGATAGCTCTGCAGTCTATAGGACATGACCCATTTCATCATCCTCAGAGGTGTTCTCTTTAGAAATGCTATCAGCAACATTTAGCCCAGGAAATCCTATCACATGGGTGATCACCATTCCTGCCTCCAGAGTGTATTTACAGCATGGTCTGAGTGGTTTTGTATCACTGTGGCAGAGCTAGGTGTTTGAGAGACTAGTCACTAATACTAGAAGGCAGCTAAGAGCTTACCTTGCATCAGCATCAGCAGGTGTGGTGGACATACCTGTACTCTAAGCACTGAGGAGACTTGCTGTGATTTAATTTGGGGTCATGCTGGACTATATAATGAGTTCAAGGCCAGCCTGGGCTATGTGGTCCTGTCTCAGAAACGAAGAGGTGGACATAGGAACATATGCCTTCAGTCCCAGTACTTTGAAAGCAGAGGCAGGCAGACCTTTTGTAGGTTATATGCTACTCTTTAAGTCTAAATGAGTGTAAGAATCATATTTTTTAAATTTTTTATTAAAAAAATCATTTTGGGGTTGGGGAGATTATTCACTGGAGTCACTTGTCAACCCAAGTCTAGTACTGAACCCACATAGAAGGTGAGAAGCAATCTCACAAATTGTCTTCTGACCTACATACACACCATGGCATGTACATGCCCAAACACATACATACACACAACTTCAGCCTAGCAAACCTGATCTGGAAAGCCTGAGAGCAGAGTGTGGCGATCCTCTTTGTCCCTTTTTTCCTGCTGGTTCACTACAGAATTGGGAGCAGGGATGGGCCAGCATCTTACTTGCACACTGGCAGGCTGGAGGCAGGGTCTGTTTACAGCTCACTTGTCATCCCTTAGACTTATTATCAAAGCTGCTGTCTAAGTCCCCGGCCTCTTGATTGGAAGGGCTGGCACAGCTCTTGGGTTCTTACTGGGGTCTTTGGGGGTAAGTGCTGAGGAAGAAAGAAAAAAGGCTGGTTTCTGTTTAATGCATCCTCACTTTTATCTTGTTTTGGTTGTAGTGGTTGAGAAATACGATTATGTGTTTCCAGAGAATGGCTTGGTGGCATACAAAGATGGGAAGTTTTTGTGTAAGCAGGTAAGTTCTTAAGAATACAGCCTGTTTTGTTTTACTACTGATATGCCATATGTAAGCCAGCAAGGCTGGGGCTGGAAGGTCAAAAATTCAGGGGTTGCCTAGGCTACCAAGTAAATTCAAGACCAATTTGGGCAGCTTAATGAGACACTGCCTCAAAATTTATAAAAACAGTAAAGAAAAGGGGGGCACAAAACAATACATTACATGTGATAATGATTGAATGTCTCCGGGCACGGGAGCTCGGGGAGGGGAGAATGAATCTTCACACTGTGTTCTTTGTTAAGTTTGAATTTTGCCCCACACAGCTGTTGCTTGTTCCAGATAGTGACTGTGTCTTTATAATAGCCTTTTAAAACTGCTTGAGTCCAATGTTTCTATTGCAAAGCTAGAGCAGGCCATTTACCCAGGGGCCGTGGAAGAGAAGCTATAGTTAATACTAAGAGTAATTGTGGTAAGCTGTCTGGCCATTCTGGGAAGTGTGAGAGGAGGTGAGCGTGAATCCCTGAGTAATGAAGCCTCTGACTTAGGTGTTGGTGATTTGCCTGTTGTTTTCCACCAACAGAAAGGAGAAAGAGGCGGAAGGACAGCAGAATCCGTCACTGTCCCTGCTGGGTCAGCCTGGGGCTTCTAGCAGTATTGTTGGAAGATCTGGGTTTGCCATGTTTTGAAAGTACTTTCTATTATATCAAAGAACTTATGCTTTGTTTACATAGAGTATTCAAGGTCATTTGGGGGAGGCAGTGATCCAAGACCTGATCAACTACTGTCTGAGCTACATTGCAAAAATTAAACTTCCTAAGAAAAGGTGGGTTCACTCTGAACAAAGGAGGTGCTTCTAAAATATGGAGCTGTGGACTCTTTGGGGGGATTCATGCTTACAGCCAGCACTTAGTACAACTACTTGGAAATAGGCTATATAGCCAACCACATGAAAATGGTTGTAAAAAATGGCTATCCCTGTGATGGAGTGTTATACAAACTCTGAAACCTGTGTAGGCTCAGGACTGACATGAGAGAAAATCCTATAAAATAGCATTTGTCTGTAACCCCAGTACTAGAGGGAGGATCACAAGTTCAGGGTCAACCTGGAAGTTATAACTAGATTCTTTTCAAAAAAGGTTTTTGGAGAGACAGGCCAGGTATAGCGGCACATGCCTTTAACCCCAGCATTCGGGCAGAGGCAGGTGTGTTTCAGAACAGCTAGAACTACACAGACCCTGTTTTCAACAAAATGAGGTAGGGGCAGGTGTGATGAGTCACAGCTGTTAGCCAATATATAGGAAGCGGAGGCAGGAGAATTGCTATGTTGTTTTAGACTTCATAGTGAGTTCCTCATCCATCTGGGCTACAGAGTGAGACCTTATCTCAAAAAAAGGGGGGGGGGTCTCAGGAGATTGCTATAGCTAAAGTACCTGTCACACCATCATGAGGGCCAAAGTTCATATCCCTAGCACTCTCATAAAAACTGAGGATGGTCATGGAGTCTGAAACTCTTAGCCATGAGAAAGTGGAGACAGAGTATCCTGGGAGTCTAGTCAGGAAATGAAGTCTGGATTCAAGGAAAGACTGTTTCAGAAGATAAGCTGAAGAACAGTGATAACAACAGTGTCAACCACTAACAGTATACAATGTGCACACATATATTACAAATATACATAGGACACATGTGCGCACACACACAGGAGCACACATAATCTTGCAAAGCATCAGAAGTCCACAATCTGAAAGTGTAAGGGGACCTCCAAGTTAGTTGTCATACAAAACCAAGTGTGTTTGTCCTGCAGTGCTTGAAGAAAATCCACACTACAGGGGTTAGAGGGTTGTAGGCTCAGTGAGGAAGAGTGCTTGCTGCGTAAACATGAAGATCCGAGTTCACATCCCCAGTAAGAAGTTAACTGTGGTCACATGTACACCTATAATCTGAGCACTGTGGGGGACAGACAGGACCACTGGGACTGCTGCCCCACCATCTGGCCAGGCTCATGGGGAGACTTTTGTCTCAAGGAACTAAAGCAGAGTAATAGAGCAGAGTACCCCATGCCCTGAACCTATATAGTGGAAAGAAAAAGAGACATGACTCCCACAAGTTGTCCTCTGACATACACACATACCTATCTAACCTGCCCCTCACAAAATTTATTTTAAAAAATGTTTTTAAGCTGGGCATGGTGGTGCTGACCTTTAATCCCAGCACTCGGGAGGCAGAGGCAGGTGGATCTCTGTGAGTTGAGACCAGCTCAGTCTACAGAGTGAGTTCCAGGACAGCCAGGACACTGTTACACAGAGAAACACTATTTCAAAAAGCAAAACAAAACTTTAAATACATATTCTGAGTGTAAAACTAAAATCATGGTTTAAGGTTTTTAATCCATCTTTGCTGGAATCACTGGTCTGCTTCATTTTCTGTGATCACATTAAGCCTGAGTGAGCAGTCTGCCTCTGAATAGTTTTCTGAGTCATTAGTGAGTCCCCATGAACCACAGTCTCAGAACCTGTGTCCTCCTTTAATGACATCAATCTGTTCAAGAACTGACTAGTAAAAGATGCCTCACAAATAGATGTGAGACTTCTGCAGGAGCAAGTGCCCTTATGCTGGGATCTGTTCCCGGCCCTTTATTGCTATGAGATGTTCCTAATCAGTTGCAGTTAAAAAAAAAAAAAAAAAAAAAAAAAAAGAGCTACAGGGTAATTGTCTTAATAACATACCCCATTTAATGCAGTATATCCAAAACATCATTTTATCAATAGTCTATGTAAAATATGACTAGTGAAACATAGCACCTCAAGCCTGCAATCCTAAAACTTGTGAGATGGAGGCAGGAGGACCAGATGTTCTAAGTCATGTATCAGCTACATGGTGAGTTCAAGGACAGCCTGAACTATGTAAGTCCCTGTCTCAAAAAGTGGGGTATGGGATATTCCTACCTTTTAGTTTTGTTTCCTTGCAACATCTCTGTTTACTTGGTTCAAAAAAGAAATAGGGCTGGGAAGATAGGTCAGCCAGTAGAGTTCTCTCTGCTTAAGCCTGAGTACCTGAGTTTGCTCCCCAGCAAACTTCCCAGTAGTACATGCTTACAGTCCCAGTGCTAAGGAGGTAGAAATGGGTAGATTCCTGGGCTTGATGATCAGACATTGCAGCTGAATTGGTGAGCTTCAGACTCAGTAAGAGACCCTGTCTCAAAAATAAATAAATAAATAAATACATAAGGTTGAGTCAATAAAGACACCTCTGGCTACTACTTAGGCATTCACACACATTTACGTGCACACATACCTACACACACATAAAGAAAAGAGCTATGAATGATGCTTCCATTCCTTTTCTATGCTAAGTCTCTATCCAGTTCAATATGGATTAGCCACATTTTGAATCTAATATAGTATGTGGCTCAAAGCTTCCATGAGAAACCTGGGTTGCATACTCCTGCTGTCTAGAACATAATATTGCCCAAGTAAATAAGGTATTTTATATTTTGGGGCTTTTTTTTCCCCCAGGGGAACTTTCATCGAATTCCGAAATGGCATGTTGAATGTGTCCCCTATTGGAAGAAGCTGCAGCCAAGAAGAACGAATTGAGTTCTATGAACTTGATAAAGTGAGTTCTCCGACATACTTGGGCAACAACTAAAAGTTCTACTCTGTGATGCAATGCACAATTGTATCTTTTTGTTTCTCTCAGAAAGAAAATATACGACAAAAATTCGTGGCAGACCTGAAGAAGGAGTTTGCAGGGAAAGGCCTCACATTCTCCATAGGTATAGTGCATACCCAGGCTTTGGTTCCTCTGTTCCTAGAGCATGTGGTGGGCCGAATGTGCTGTGTTGGGTAGGGCAGTTGTTATTGAGGAAACCATGGTTCCCTTATAAAGTTCTTAGTCTCAGTAAGAAAAGAACCTAGAGGGCTGGAGAGGTGGCTCAGAGGTTAAGAGCACTGACTGCTCTTCCAGAGATCCTGGCTTCAATTCCCAGCACCCACATGGTGGCTCACAACCATCTATAACCATATCTGATGCGCTCTTCTGGTGTGCAGGCATACACGCAGACAGAACACTGTATACATAATAAATAAATAAATCTTTAAAAAAGAAAAGAACCTAGAGGCAAGTGGTGGTGCCACATCACCTTTAATCCCAGCACTCTGGAGGCAGAGGCAAGCAGATCTCTGTGAATTTGAAGTGAGCCTAGTGTATAGAGTGAGTTCCAGGACAGCCTCTAAAGCTACGTGGAGAAACCCTGCCTCAGAAAGCCAAAAAACAAAAACAAATAACAACAAAACAACTTAGAAACAGATCCTGAGGATAACTATATTAGTTTAAGAGAAAAACAGTGTAAGTCAGTTGAAAATCCCAGTGGCCACCAGGAGGAGTGATGGAGGGAAAGTTGTGCTTTCTAAATTAGATGTAGTAGAAATAGGTTACTAAGAAAGGGCAAAGAACCCTCCAAGAGTGGAAGTGGCTGGTGGGGCCCCAAAAGCATCCATCCAGGCAGTGGATGGTCTTTTATAGCCCCCCTCCCTCTTTTTGTATACTGTGGACTTTAGTTTGATTATGCTCTGTAAGATTGTGCAGTGTAAGAAAGAGCTTCCAGTCTTCCTCTGCAAACTGGCTTCTTTTACTTGTTAATCTGTCTGTCTGTCTCCCTCACTTCTTCCCTCCCTCCATCCATCCCTCTCAAGATTTTATTTATATGTGTGAATGTTTTGCCTATATGTATGTATGAGCAGTATCCAAAGAGGCCAGAAGATGTGGGATACTCTGGAACTGGAGCTACAGACAATGTGAACCATCATATGGGTGATGAGGCCCAAACCTCTACAAGAGTAGCCAATGCTTTTAACTCTTAAGCCATCTCTCCAGCCCCAACATGCTCCTCTATCCACCCCAGACAGGGTTTCTCTGTGTAGCTGTCTGTCTTGAACTTGCTCTATAGACCAGACTGACCTCAAATTCAGAGATCTGCCTACCTCTCCAGTACTGGGGTTAAAAGTGTGTGCCACAATTGCCCAGCAAACATGTTAATCCTGATGTAGATTTTCAACATTCTACTCTTCTGCCACAGTTACACACAAAGCCTATAGACAGTAGACAGGCAGCCACAGCAGGACACCCCCCAAACCAGGAAGTGGTTCCATGCTGTTGGTTCTGGTTCTACCTCTGCACCCAACAGGACTTTTCCTGCCTACTCTTCTCTCTTACACAGAAGAGCTGTGACTCACTGTGTGAACAGTAAAAGTTTCACATCTTTGAATGGAAGAGAAGCCTTGCTAAACTCTAGGAAAGTGGATTGTGAGCCTCTCAGATGAAGGAGACTAAGATATCTTGAAATCGTGCAGAGTGTCACCATCGTGGAACCACAGAAATTAGTGGGTGTCTTGTACAGAGCAAGGATCAGGCTCAGAAAGCAACAGAGAGTTGTTGAAACTCACAAAGCCTGTGCTGACTGCCACTGAGCCAGTAGTGTCTGGTACAGAGTTCTGCCTGAAGTTGGTAGCATGTACCTATTAAGTTTTATTATACGTTTGGTTTATTGGGGCACACAGGTCACAGCACATGTGTGCAGGTCAGAGGACAGCTGTTGAGGAGTTGGTTCTCTCCTTCTACTTCGTCAGTCCCAGGGAATTGAGTTCAGATTGGCAGACGTAGCAGCAATCACCTTTACCCACTGAGCTGACTCATGTATCCTTACCCATTAAATGCTCCAAACATGTTCATTCCTCCTGGCAACACTACCAGTCTTGACTTAAAGTCCTCCAGCTTTGCACAGGTTGTAGGGAAATTGGCCTTGCAAAGGAACCATGTGTCAGACACAAGCAGACATATTTTAAATTATTTCTGAACCATTTCTGAACTGTTAAGTGAATGAATGCCTTTCTAATAGCTCTGAAAATGTTTTGGAGTTTTTGTTTGGTTGGTTGGTTTGTTTGTTTTTTTTTTTTTTTTTTTTTTTTTTTTTTTTGCTGCTATGAAAAGTACCCACATATTGGCTAGAGAGCTAGCTCAGCAGTTAAGAGCAATGGCCGCTCTTCCAGAAGAAACGAGATCAATTCATAGCATCAATGTGACAGCTCACAATGATCTGTAACTCCAGTCCCAGGGCTTCTGACAAAGCTTCCTCAGGAACGAAGCATGCATGTGATACCCAGACATGCATGCAGGCAAAACACCCATATAAATGAATGAATAACTTTAGGAGGTACCTACCTATAAGCTATCTTTTGTGAACCTGTTGCCTGCAGGATCAGCTCATAGAGCCTGCTTTTCCCCTAATAGTGGTTTGGTTTAGCTAGGTTTTTTTGAAAGGTTTTCATTCTGTAGCCCAAGCTTGCCTGGAATTCACATGAAGCCCAGACTGACCTCTGAACTCACCATAATCATCCTGTCTCAGCTTTCTGAATGTTAGGATAACATTTGCATGCCTAATGTTAAAATGCCAGACAGGCCCACTCGGATAAGGAAAGCCCTAACTAGGTTTTTACATAAGCCTGCTGCATTTAAACTTTAAGTTTCTTCCTTGAAGAAGCATTAAAAGAGACGATCACTTAGACCCAGGTGAAATAATTATGGGAAAACCAGCAGCACTAAATAAATAAGCTTCATTAATTTCCAAAAGGTGTTACCCACCCCCTCCTCTCACCAAAGCCATGCTGGAGTGGTACTCAGCTCCAGGCCTGCTAGGCAAGCCCTCTAACAATTGGGCCCCCAGCACTTCTTAGCTTTGTTTTAACAGTTCACCACCTTGGTGTGTACCCCTCCCCATCCTGCAGGTGGCCAAATCAGCTTTGACGTCTTTCCTGATGGATGGGACAAGCGGTATTGCCTGAAACACCTAGAAAATGATGGTTACAAAACCATTTATTTCTTTGGAGACAAGACTATGCCGGTAAGTAGGAAAGTCTGCAGTCTGAGCTTGGACAGGGAAAGCTACAGCAGGCTGTTTTGCTATCTTACACTCTACCTGCTGGCCCTTCTAGCCTCCTTCTCCTTAGAGCTCCGAGGCTCTGCCTCTTGAATTGAGTACTACCCACTCCAGGTACCACTCAGATCACCTGTCATCAAACCCTCTGTATTTCAATGCTAGCACTCCAGAAGCCGAAGCAGGTAGGTCTCTGTGAGTTCAAGTCCAGCCACAATGAGACTCTGTAGGAAAAAAAAAAAAGTAAACAAAGCCTTTGCCATTGTTGCTTTATTATCCTGTTCTACTCGAGATACCATGTTCATTGTAAAATTGCATGCTAGGGTAACAAATGTGAGATGGGGAAATTACCTGAGTCTGATACTCAGAATTAGTCAGGGATAATTGGAGTGAAGATATGCCTAAGGTGTCACACAGGAAGAGGCTAGTGCCGGAGAGGGGCACAATGAAGCCATTTCCCCAGAGACACTTTGGCAGCAATGTGAGGCTCTTCCTGGACTGGTGCGTACTGCCACCCACCAAGTCCTAAGAGCAGCCTCAGTACCAGCTACTCATTGCCTATGCTTGGGCTTGCATCTCTCATTATGCCCATATGCTTCCCACCTGTGCTACGCATATCACCTGTTGTAGGGATACTGGTTCAGGTGAGGGTCATTCTGAACCCATTAGGTATCATAAATGCTGTAGCTATGGAGCTCTGGTCTCTTTGATAGCTGCTCTGTCAAGATCTGTCCTGTCAGAGGTCTACCTCCAGTAGGGTCCCTGGTGACAATGGATTATTTCACTTAGTGTGACATCCTCCAGGTTCATCCTTACAAACAGCAATAAGAATTTCCTTTATTGCCAGGCAGTGGTGGCGCACACCTCCCAGTACTCTGGAGGCAGAGACAGGTGGATCTCTGTGAGTTCCAGGACAGCCATCTAGGGCTATTATATTACACAGCAAGAAAAGAAAAGCATCATTTTCTTTGTTAAGGCTGTATCATATGGGTATGCTGTTTACCTTATCCATCCACTGGGAGACTGAATCCTATCTCAGCCACTACAAGTATTGCCTCTGTGAACAATGGACGGTGCCTTCACTGTGTTTGGATGTTTATCTGTGAGCCTGACATTGCAGACTCCTAGAGACACAGGAAGCAGCCTCTGGATACTGTCTTAGGCTGACCTGAAAGCAGGGGCACAGGTAGCTAAGTAAACAAGCAGGCCTGGACCAGACAAAAACACTGCTGCCGCATGGCAAGGAAACCACAACAGGAAAAGGCAGCCTGTGGCTTGGGGGTGGTGGCACACACTTTCAACCCAGCACTTGGGAGGTAGAGGTAGGTGGATCTGCTTGCTCTGGGAAAATCTGGTCTACACAGTGAGTTCCAGGCCAGGCAGGGATACATAGAGACCCTGTCTCTAAAAACAAAACCAAAAAAAAAAAAAAAAAAAAAAAAAAAAAAGGCAGCCTATGAATTGTGAGGGAATACTCACAAACTATATATCTGTCTATCCAAAATATGTCACACACTCCAGCAGCTCAGCAGCAAAGAAAGAACCTGATTTAATGGGCTGAAAATGGCTTAGTGCCTAAGAACACTGGCTGCTTTTCCAGAGGACACAGATTCAATTCCCAGCATCCTGTTCTGTCTGGCCTCTGTGGTACCAGGCACACACTGGTACACAAACATGCCTGCAGTCAAATCACCCATACATAGAAAATAATTTTTTAAAAAAACTGATTTAACATGTTTGAAGGCACATTGCACCAAGGAAGATACACAGTGGACTTCTGGGCATGTGGGGGGTCAGCATCTATAATCATAGATAGAAAGACTGCAAATTCAGACCATAGTGAGAGCCACCTAGACTGGCCATTACTAATAGACACACACACACACACACAAAAGAAGGTAGAAATGAATGACCCTTTACCTCAAAACAGTAGATGGTGCAGCCAATATGGACGACTGTAAAAAAAAAAAAAAAAAAAAAAAAGCTAAAAATAGAACCTCATATGACCTAGGAACCACACTGCTGAATATAGATCCAAAAGAATTAAAGCTGGTCCTGGGAATAGGCCTGCTTTTTAGATGAGCGTGCATTGTAGTACCATAGACTGTCTTCAGTGAGGGCAAGCTCAAGAGGAGACAGCACAGGTGCTAGCCTTAGTTTATCTTTTTTGTTTCTGTACTTTTTATTTTCTCTCACCCAGTGGCCAAAGCTGTTTTCTAACTCATGGTAATCAACCTGCCTCAGCTTCTAGCGCTGAGATTACAGGGGTGAGCCACCATTTCTGGCTGTTTTTGAGACAGGTTTTCTCTGTGTAGCCTTGACTGTCCTGGAACTCACTTTGTAAACCAGGCTGTCCTTGAACTCAGAGATCCTCCTGCTCTGCCTTCCAAGTGCTGGGATTAAAGGTGCTAACTGTCCATTTGGGATTTTTGTTTGTTTATTTATTTATTTATTTATTTTGAATCTTTAGCCTTCCCTTATCCTAAATCCCTTTGTTGATTTCATGGGACACTAAACACTTGAAAGAGTCGTATCAGACTTGAATCTTCTTTAAAATTACGCTAATGAAGTTATGTTCTAGATCTAAAGATTATCTTGATGTCCCTCACCCCCTTTTCAGTATGGAAATTAAACTCAGGCCTCATACATGCTAGGCAGGAACTCTACCAAAGTTACCATTCTGGCCTTGAATTCACTCTTAAGTCCAAGTTGGCCTTGCACTATAGTCATCCTGCCTTACCCTCTAAAGTAGCTGAGTTATAGGCCTGTGTCACTGAGCCTGGGCTGGTGCCATTTGTTTTTATTTGTTAATGTGCTTTTTCATTGTTTTTGAGACAGGTGTCCAGCCCAAGCTGAGCTCAAACACCTTGTGTAGCTAAAGATGACCTTGAACTTCTGATCCTCCTGCTTCTAAATCTTAAATGCTGAGGCTCCACCAGTACAACCAGTTTATGCAATGCTAGGGATCACACTCAGGGTTTTGAACATGTCAGGTAAACAAGCACTCTACTGAGCTGTACTTCCAGCATCCTAGGTCCCATTTCTTACAGAAGGGGAAAAAATCTATTAAGGCCCACTATTACATGCTGGGCCAGGACAGCATGCTAGGCTAGTGATACATGAGCCATGAGTAAATTCACCAAGGAGAGAGCAGGAGCAGTTTATTAGGCATGTTGCAGTACAGGCACAGCAGGCAAGATGGTAGAGAGACTGCGAAGGCGTTCCAAGTGGCAGATGGTGTTTCAGTGTCACAGTGCCCTGGCTGTTTAGGTCTTATCAGGTAGGACAGCTGTGTGGGTTTGCTTCTTTGGGGGACTGGTTATCTGAATTGGACGTCATGAGTTGCTGGGGATCAGCCTCCAGATGAATGTCTGTGCCTGCTTAAACACCTGAAGTTTTTCAAGATATCAGAGCCATCTGACCAGGTAATAGTCCTAGTCCAAGGCAACTGTGACTTTGCTCCAAGCCAGCTAGGTCTGAAGCAAAGCAGCTTTATCCTCCAAAATGTTCCCATAACAGATTTCTCTGTGGTAATAACCCCAACCCGACCCATGTGGTATGGGAGCACCATCCAGAAGCCTTGCTATGACTTTGCAAAATAGAATGTGGCTGTTGGAAGCCAAAGGGCTTGCTGCTATGTTTAACTGTTGCAGTCCCATACCTTCATTCACAGTTTTTTGTTATTTTAAATAAAACCAGATATGGTGGTATGTTCCTATAATCCCAATATTTGAGAGGCAGAGATAGGAGGATTACTTGTTTAAAGTCAACCTGAGTTACATCGTGGGACCCTGTTTCAAATTCCTTATCACACACACACACACACATACATACATACATACATACATACACACACACACACACACACACACACACACACACACACACACACAAACACACACAAACCAGGAAGCTTTTCTCCCATGGTTTTGCTGGTTTCTGGCTGAGCTCTGTCAATGAAAAGCCACTTCCCTCCCAAAGGGGTAGAATTGCCCTGTAGCTTCCCCACTGCAGCTGCTCAGCCTCTGCCATCAGGATCTGCTGTGACACATAGGTGGACTCTGTGAGAACAAAATGAAAAAGTAAGTTTCTACCCTTCCCTAAAGGTTCTTCAGTCAGGCTGAATAAACTCACGCCCCTGATTTCAGTGGCTCCCCAGGGGCACCAGACAAATCCCTAGTCACTCAGCTCCTCAGGCCAGAGGGCTGTACCTCACAGGCTGCTTCTTGTGGGCAGCACTCTGGTTGAAGGCATTTGCAAACATTCTGACAGCAAGGAACATTAGCCACCCATGCATTTGCCTGTGGGTTCCTGCTCTGAGTAATGTAGCTGTGAGTCTGTGTGAGCAAGCAGGATGTGGGACAGGGCACTGGACTGGCACTTCCATTCACTGTGGAAGCTAAACCCCTCTGAGATGCAACCATCTGTGGAATTTCTTTTTTTTTTTTTTTTTTTTCCTTTTTTTGTAAAGAACAGAACAGTAGAATATTGTGCTGGTTTTTTTGCTAATGGTGGAAAAGTAGTCTCTCTCCATATCAGCTCATAAGTATATAAAGGAGTCTGAAAGATTCAATATGCAGGCAAAACACCAATACATATTTAAAAAAATTTTTAACCCTAGACTCCTTTGGGTAATCAGTCCCTGAGACCTCCCAGGGCCTTGTTTCATCTTTATATGGCTCCTTTAGAAGGGGAACTTCATGCCCATTGAGGTTCTCAGAGAGACAGTCTTACCAGTCTCACTGCTGTGGCAAGTGGTGGGGCCATTTCCAGTCTGGCTGGCTTACCACCATCCTCCCCCCACCCCACCCCGACCACCCTGAGCTGATTTTCAAGGCAGATGAGTCTCCCCAGATTTCAGGAGTGTGAAATGCTGAGAGGGGAACAGGTTGGGGGTTGATTACAGACAGCAGCAGGTTCATTCTTATGTCCAGCATGTTAAATCTGTGTAACACTTGTGTCTGTTGCCTGTGGAGGTCATAAGAGGGTGTCAGGTCCCCTGGAACTGGTTTCACAGGTGACTATGAGCTACCATATGGATGCTGGGAGTCAAACGTGGGTCCCTGAGAAGAAAATCCAGTGTTTTTAACTGCTAAGCCCTCTCAAGCCCCAGGGAGTGCATCTTTTTTGCAGAGCCTGCTCACAGCCCAACTCTGCCCCTAGCTTTGTTAAGAATGTTGCAGAAAGGGTTAGCTGTGACTGAAATTGAGGGGCCAGGGCTGCAGAAAACCCAAGAGAGGGGTTACCTAGCCACTGGCACCTTCTGGACTCACATCTTACTGTCCTCAGCCATGCTTTGGATGACAGCTTGGCCTTTGTCATCCTGGACTGAGTCATGCCCTCAAGGGCTAATGATAGCATACAATATGCTCTTCCCACCCAGTTCTTTTGGGAGTCCTTTACCAAGGGGAACCCTGGATGAATACATTCTCTCCATAGTCCTGAACTAACTGGATTTTTAACCAGGTTAGAGGATCTCAGACTGGCTTCAGGCATTTCCTGGGCCCCTTCCTGCCTCCCTGCCTTCCTGAACACCAGAATGCTTGGCCTACTGGTCTTGAGGCTAGTTCTTCAGGATGTAAACATCCTTCCCAACTGTCTGGGCTATGGTTCAGGGAGGTACAGCTTTGACCTCTGGTATGCACTTGACTTCTTGGGGTCACAGAATCTGTGTCTCCTGCTCCACTGGCTAGATGGTCACGTTTCAAGCCATCCACAGACCTGACCTTCACTTCAGGGTCTGCAGCCCAGCCCATGTTGCACCCCATATACTAATTCTAGATTGGGAGAACTGGGACTAACCTTTAAATGTACATTCAAAACCTCAGAACTCTAGGCCTGGGTTCTGCCTGCCACAGGCCTTTTATTTTGTTTGCTGGATTGGTTGGTTAATTTATTTTATTTTTGAAACAGGGTTTCTCTGTGTAGCCCTGGCTGTCCTGGAACCCTCTGTAGATCAGGCTGGCCTCAAACTCAGAGATCCACCTGCCTCTGCCTCCCAAGTACTGGGATTAAAGGCATGAGCCACCACTGCCACCCCATCCTGGTGGGCAGGCATATTTGTTATTGGTCTTGGGGGGGGGGGGATTTGTTGCTGTTTTTATTGTCACATTCCTGACCTCCAGGCAGTGCCACTCCATTTGAAAGCAATCCCTTTCACCTCTGCACTCACCTCATCTAAAAGCAGGTAATGAAATTTATCATGTAGTCCATGCAATGAGAGTGTAGGCTGAAGTTACACAGAATCAGTTGTGCTGTGTGTGGCTGTCCACGTAGCAGGTACACACTAGCCATGCAGCAGCTCTGGACCCTTCTTCTAAAAGGAGGCTCATAGGCTGCAGACTATATTGGCATTGTCCCCACATGGAGGGTCACCAATGTTCATCAGTCCCAGCCTCCCTTTCCATCCTCAGACCATGGGCCTTTTAAGGATTTAAATATTAGCAGGTTAACTTCCAGATGCCTTGGGGATAGGGTGGCCCATTCCCAGGCATATCCTTCCTTCTTTGGGGATAGTTTTTATTCTGGGAGCTTGGGGTGGCTGACCCCTGTCCTAGCAGAATTAGGAACATATGCATATCCAGTGTGTATACTCTCTAGTTCCAAGCCCCACTTGATTCTAGGGGGCAGCCTCGGACCTGGTTCTGCTCCTGATGACCTCATACCCACTGTTCCATGCTCTGTATATCCTGGGCTTTGTTTTTGAGACAGGGTCTCACTCTGTAGACCAGGATGGCCTCCAATTCATGAAGATCCCCAAGTGCTGGGATTAAAGGTGGCCTAGTTTTGATTTTTCACACCTGACATGAAGAATAGAGTTCCTCAAACAGCTCACAGTCAGAATTCACAGGTGCCGATCCCTGACCCAACAAAGCAGGACCATGGAGACCATGTGGGTCAGTGGCAGAGGTAGCCAGTGTAAGCCTTTTGATTCTGGAGTTTCTCTTATAAGGTAGTGGCTTCTGTCAAGAGCCTCCTAATTGTTCCCTCTGCCCCCACCCATTTTTAACCAGTTTTATGGCAAAAGTCTACCTCTAGGCAGCTGATGTGAATTTAGGCTTAAAGGACAGATGGGGAGAAGGTCTGCAAAAGTAAGGAAGGTATGACCCAGCCTGTTCAGTTCTGTCAGGTAGGGGCAAACTGGTCCTCAGGAGGAATGCTCAGGCACAGCCTCTGGGATGGTTCTGCCTGGGAAGTTTGCTGCTCCTGGAATCCAAGGTGACTGCAGGGTTAGGACAGTGACTCTTACTTAATTTTGAAAGGTGTGAGATAGTTTGGTGACCAACATTCAGATAGTTAGGACTGAGGCAGGATATGAAGGCTTCATCCTGGTTTAGTCCCCTGTGGTCTGAAGTGGAAGCTTTATGGCAAAAGCAGCTCCCAAGTGCCTGTGGTCCGCTGTCCAGAGAGATCCTGTGCTTAGAGTCCCATCTTCTTTGTGACTTGTGAAATCCCTGGGCCAACCCCTCCATCTCTGCCTGCTGCAGGGCTCCCTCAGACTGCTGCCTACTTTGTAGCCCCACCCTGCCTTCTTTCTTCCCATCTGCTCTCAGGTAGTCACTGGGGAGGGGGCATTTAAATTTCATTAAAATCAGTGGTGGTGCCCTGTGCCTGTAATCCCAGCCAAAGGAGGCCAAAGCCAAGGATCTTAAATTTGAGGCCAGCCTGGGCTATGTAGCCTAACTCTCTCAAAATGATGATGGTGATGATAATTAAAGCCAAAGCTAGGATGACAGCTCATGGTCATGTACTTGCCACACAAGTGAGAGACCTTTTCAGATCCCCAGAACTTGTATAAAAAGCCAGGCACAGTGATGTATGCTTATAATCCCAGCACTGGGAGGCAGAGGCAAGTGGATCCTAGGACTCCCTGGCCTAATGGTCCAGCCAAATCAATAAGGTTCAGGTTCAATGAATATTCTATCTCAATAAATGAGATAGAGAGCAACCTGTGCCCTACATATGCATGGATACACATAGGAGCATGTATACATATATACACCACACAATCAAACTCAGTTCCCCTCTCTTACTGACCATACTTCCTATGTGGCTGTGGGCAGACTGACCAGCCATGTCCATTTCACAGGGTGTGAGCAGTCCCACTCTAGGCAGCCTGCCCACCTTGTGACTTTCAGGAGACATTTGGGCACAAAGACAAACTGATGGCTGTGATTGTCATTTGCTGTACTTTTTCACTAGAAAAACAAGCCGTAGCCAGATCCTCGCAAAGGTTTCTGATGCCTTTCGTGAGCATAATTGCCTTTTCTTAGCTCGATTTCAGTTCATGAGAAGGTTAAACTCCCTGCTCAGTGTGACAAAAATGACATTCCTTTCTTGGGAACTAAGGGAAAATTAACTGAAGAAACCTCCTTAAGCTAGGGACATCAGGGTTGCAGCAGCCAGGGACCAGGACAAACCGTAGCCTACTGCTTCTGTTGTGTCTTTGCAGGGTGGCAATGACCATGAGATCTTCACAGACTCCAGAACTGAGGGCTACACAGTGACTGCACCAGAGGACACACGCAGGATCTGTGAGGAGCTCTTCCCTTAACATCAGAGGAATGGGGTCCTGGCCAACAAGACTGAAAGGTCCCTCGGGGTCAGGGGTCACTTAGGGCCAGAGCTGGAGTCCTCCTCATGTGCATATGCCCCTAGCCTCCAGCCAGGCTGTCCTCATGGGTCTAAACACACAAGGACTACAGGTCACCTCACTGGGCATGCCAATAGGCCATGCCTCCGCCTCCATCTAGCACCACCAGCAGCCCCAAGGGAAAAGAAAGAACTTAATCAGAAATGGCTGTGGCTGGGTGTGGTGGCTAATGCCTGAAATCTGTACTCAGGAAGCTGAGGCAGGAACATTACCACCAGTCGGAGGCAGCCTGAGGTACAGAATGAGACCCTGTCTCAAACAGAATGGTGGCTCTGGGGTTGGGGATATTACCCAAAGAACACTTGCCTAGCATGGACGAGGCCCTCGATAGGATCCCAGCCTATGATTTAGGTACCTCAGAAACAGAAGTGTTCCACCATTCCCTTCCCCTAGCCCATGGTCTAAGAGTTAGCTGATAGGATACATGGCTCATGTGATGATAACAGAAAAAAAAAAAAAAAAAAGTATGCCTGGGCCCCTTCCACTTTGTGGAAGGTTTTCTGGCAGTGGTGGATTGGGGGAGGGTTCTATTTGGAGACATGGTCTCACTGTGTAGCCCTGGACCAGTCTGACCTTGAGCTTTGTCTTTCTGCCTATGCCTTACATATGCAGAATACATGCACCAACACACCAGGTTTCAGAGAGACTTGACAATTTAGTGTGCAGACCCATCTCACCATCAAAAAGGGGACCCGATGATGAAAAAAACTGTGGGCATCCACAGTTGTCCACCTGGGACAGAACTGAAGACTTCTGTGATGAATTCCCAGTCTGCAGTGGAGGCTGGGGCATGAACTAAGGCCAGTGTTGTGCCAAAGGGCTGATGATTCTATTTTCAAGCCAGCTTCCTGTCTATGAGCCACAGATCACAGCTTGGTCTCCCTGACAGATAGCTGGCCAAGTGATAACTGATCACAGTTTGTACCTCTACAGACCTGGCTGGCTCTATTTAGATTTTACAACAGGACTGCTCTCCTGTCACCAGCAGGAAGTGGGGATAGAGGACCCAGCAAAGCAAAGCCCTGTCTGCAGTCCTTATCCCCAAGCTGCCTGACCCAAGTGCCAGATGGCCACAGCCGTAGGAGCTACCACTACTTCAGCCTCTTCCTGGAGAGTGCACAGGCCACATCCAAAACCTCAGGGAGAGCCTTCTATGGTCCCCAGGCCACTTTCCAGTACTTAGTAAACAGTTCTGCAGCCAGGCTTGTCGGGAGCCCCTGCTGCCCTTTCCTGCCTCCAACCACCATGTGTTCTCACTGCCCTACCCTTGGCTGCCCGCACTGGCACCTGCTGCTGACCCCTTCACCTCTGTCCACCCCCACAGGACAATGCCAGGACCTCCACCTGGAGGCATCATGTTTGGATTTTACAGCAATGCTGTGATAACTTGCCCAGGGACACGCATTAAAGGGACTGCATCTTCCTGGCCTCTTGTTCTGGTCACTTTAACCCTGGGTATCAGAGGGGTTCCTCAGAAAGTTCCCTCTTGGGTCCTGAAAGCCTCTTCTGCTCTGCTCTGCTCTAGTGACACTAGAGCCCTAGCTGTCATGGCTGCTGAAGGTCCCAGCTGGTCAGAGGCCATGTTTTGCCTGCAGGTCCCATGCTGCCCTCAGATGGAGACCCAAAGCTGCCAGGTGGACTCCAGGCTTTGTCAATTCCTATAGTGGCTGTCACACTCCCCACTGTCATCAGTCTTCCCACCTAATACAGGGCCTCTGCTTTCCAGGCATCTCATGGCTGTAAAATGATATTGGCAAGTGACACGTGGCCTTGCTGGTGGAGCAGGGCCTGCAGTGTGATGAGTGGCTGCCCAGAATGAAGGACTAGTTCTGCTAGACAACTGTAGCTCAAGGCAAGCCCTGACCTCAGTTTCTTATCTGTCAAGTGCAGAGCTACCAAGTAGGAATTGCAGAGGACTTTGGGAAAGCAGGAGTTGGGTAGACAGCATCACAAGAAGCAGAGGCTGCACCTAAGCATACTAGAGCTCTCAGAAAAGTTCACTTCTGCATGAGCTGCCTGTCAAGAACTCAAGGTCACCAAGTTTTAGGAAGACTTGAGAAACCCTGGGCTAAGAGGAAGTTTACCAAAATGTTTAGCTCCTATGTAGGAGTAATGTGTGACCCTAGAAGGTGTTCCCAACCGTGTCTGGGTGGGGAGACAGACACTGAAGTAAATTCAAATATGTTCATTCCTCAGCACAGTCTAGATACATGCAGCACTTAATCTCTTCCTTACCCTGGACTAGGTACACCTACCACGGCACACCCGTCAATTTGGAGAAACCAGGCTGGTTGAGTGTAGTCACCTCATCTTGTTTGGCCTCTCCCTGAACAGGCTTGATTATTTCTCCAACCACTGGGAGAATCACCGATTGATTCATCAAAATTCCCATCTTGGTTCCATACATCAGTTCCCATCCTTTCGTAAAACCACCCCACCCTGGTCTGTCATTACCCTATCAGCTTCTCCTCCCCCACCCTCCAAGGCAGGTGGCTTCACTGTTGTCCTTCTGGACCTATATGAGGGGCAGCCCATCTCCATCTCTGGTTCTCCACATGGTCCCTGGGTAGCCTCAAGGCTCCCTTTAAACATCTCAACAGAAACCCCAAGACCTTTCTCACATTTACATGACATCCCAAATGCCACCACTGGGCATATACCTACAACCCACTGCATAAACAAGCCCCAATTCCCTTACACATTCACACACGCTCAAGTATGCACACACAGCCTCATCTTGTTGCACAAAACAAGTTTTATTGTGAAGGAGTTGGCTAGTGGGGCCAAATGTCTAGATTTGGGAATCTGTTCCCTGACCAATCACTAGCACTGGGTCCCTCTTGGATCTATAAATTGACAATGAACTCCACATCAGAGGAGAGGGAGGTCTTTTCCAATACCAATAACCTGCAGTTCCAGAATAGTTTAGAGGCTGAAGTGATGTGGCCATACAGTAAAAGCTCTTTACAAAGGATTTTGTGGAGCAAAAGAATCCAGAGACCATTCTGCCAGGAGAATTGGGCTGCCAGCTCAGTGTCAGGCAGGGCCCACTAGCAGGCCAACCATGTGTCACCCAACGCCTAACCATACCAGAGGGAAAGAAAAGCTGTACTGATAGCCAGGGACAATGGGTGATAGAGAAGGCTGTCAATCTCAGGGAGCCTTCTTGAGTCCTGGCAAAGTGGCTTTGGAAGTTTGTTCCTTAGCCAACTGAGAGGCCCCAAGAGAGGCTCTGGGCAGTTAGCCAAGCCTGAAGGGGTAAAAGCCACCTTTGACCTAGTAGAAAAACATCTGCTAGTAGCCCAATAACAAAGAAAATTGTCAAACTGGGTGGTGGAGGTGAGCCAACTGCACAAGACCATAACACATTTAGCCACTTCTTTCTGTACAGATGCATGAGGACAACCTGTTTTTTGTCCTGGGGTGATAACCACCTCTTAAAAATAATGGGGTCTCTCACTGACCTCCAACTCACTAAATAGACTAAGCTGGCTAGCCTGCAAACCTCAGGCATCTGCCTGGCCTAGCCTCTCCAATTCTGAACTATGTAAGTATGCACACCTCATGTCGCTTTTTCTGGGATTGAACTCGAATCCTCCAGATGCTTTACCCTCTGAGCTGTGTTCCTGATGGTCCAGTCTTTGTCACCTTAGGATGGACACACACACTCATCCAGAATTAAGACACACTGAGGTCAACAGAGTTCTCCATATAAAAGAAACCTCTGGTCTGGACCAATGGAGCCTTAGTCACACCTGCAGTATTGGTACCTTGATTCTGACAAGAGATCTCAACTTGATTTCAAAAACCCATTAACCAACTACTTCTATTTTTAAGTCACAACTAAAGTCAAAGCCAACCACCAAAAGCAAATCTAAGGAGCAGTTCGTTTGAAACACCTACAAATCTACAGTGCTGCAGACGGGGCAAACAGAGGGCTGTGAGGGAGAGTCTGAGCTTTTAATAAACCAAATGAAGGCACGCCTGTGACCCTAGGAAGTAAGAGTTTGGAGCCAACCTAGGCTATATAGCAAGACCTTGTCTCAAAACAAAAACAAAACCTGGCAGGCAGAGGCTTTTCCAAGGCCCTGGGCTCCCCATCCCCCACCCACCCACCCCCAGTACTGAGGAAGAGGGGAAATATGCTTTAGGCATCTGTCAGAGCTTTCTTAAAGAAGTCTTGCTTCCCCATCAAATGTGTATTTCTCCAACTCCTAACCCTACAATGCCATCAGAGTCAAAGTTCCGGGGTTTACCCTAACAGTGCTGGGCAAGTGCACTACCACTGAGTTCATCCCCAGCCCTTGTTTTTGTTTTGAGACATGATCATAGCCTAGGCTGGCCCAGAACTCTAGTTCAACCTCCCAAGTGCTGAGATTACAAGGCATGCACCACCAGCCTGGTTCTGTTTTTAAGTAAAGCATCACCTTCCCCTCTGTAGCTCTCCCTATGGAGGACTCTTCCTAACCCCCACAGCTCTAATGATAGGCTTAATGCCACAGGGAGGGTACTTATACCTGGAAGTAGAAAAGACCAGCATTTCCAGGGGTGGGGTCAGTGCCCCAGACTGCTGTGCTAGACCAGGAGCTCCTAAGGGATGGAGTCTTTTCCACAAGACAGAGACATTCTTGTTGCAAAGGCACCAAGAAGCAAAGTCCCCTGGAAAGCTCCCTACATACTTAAGCCAGCTTCCCTGGAACTAGCCAGGCTGACAAGCAGAAAATGTGTCTGACCTGGTCCCAAGTTAAACAGGGCACTGGGTCATGGAAAGTCTCATAGGGCCCGTGGTGACATCCCTCAAGGTGCCAAATAGATTGGGGGGAGGGGGCGGTGTTGTCTTCAGTTCCAGGAGGAGTCCTTATGGGCTTGGTTGACCTGGGTGGGGCATTTGGGGAAATAGCATATTTGGCCTGCCCACCCATCCTGGACTAGGACTGCACCCTCTCCACTCAGCCACCGCAGGTCCCTCTCCTTTTCAAATGCTTTTAATGTTTTCAGACAGTGAGAGCTTGTTGCAATGGCTAGAGGCTGTGCTGGTGGCTGAGAGCACCCCCTGCCTGCCCACAACTCCCTTCTCCCAGGAAATGCTTGAAAGGGGCCATGCCCACCTTGAGGCCCCATCTTGTGTGGTAGAATGTTATATCCAGGGTGTCCTGCTCCTCCTCCCCCCATAGTCTCCCTCAAGCCCAGGAGAAGGGGGTTTCTTGCAGGTCCCTAGGAACTGATGACATGCCCGGACCAGGTCTCATGCTTGGTGCCTGGTGCCAGGTGAGTGATGACCACTTCTACAGCCTGCAGTTTCTCATTCTTAGGCGGGATAGAGCACATCTTATAGGTGACCTCGTCGCCTTCCACTGGAACATATTCCCCTTCCACACTGCAGGAGAGAAAGAGCAGTCATCAGGACTGACACGATGGCTCAGTCTAGAAAGTGCCTACTTAGCAAGCTTGAGTACCTGAGTTCAGATCCCTAACACCCATGGAAAAACAGCTACAACTTCTATCACAGCAGAAGGATGAAAACAATCCTTTTTGTCAAACTGGTTTCAGATTTAGTTGAGGCTTCTGGGAAAAAGCCTTTGCCTCCCATTGGCTGAATGAGACTGAATGTGTGGCCAGGGTGTCAGCCACTCGTAGATCACTTGCCTAGCATGTGCCCCAAGCTTCAGACTCAGTCCATAGTTCAGCCAAAATGAAATCAGGGTGGGCAGGATGCTTGGGCCAAAGAAGAAAGTCTGGATAGAGGTTCTAGTTGGGGTTCTTAGTAAACCCAAAAGCTATTCAGGAGCCAAACAGGGAAGGTGCTGCTGGGGGGGGTGGGGGTTGTGGCCTACACCCTGGTGTCCTACAGGCTTCCAGACAGGAAGGAAGAGCCTCAGTGAGCAAGTGGCTGGAGAAAGGGCCCAGCCCTGAGCTTCCTTCCTGGAGCAGAATAGCCCCCAGCCTCACCGGGTCACTCCCCTGAGGAGGACAACACATTCTCCCATCCCAGGGACACAGGCCATGCACAGGACATTGAGACCCACCATAGACACCACCCACTTACACATATCAGGCCCAGCTGACTTCACCCTAACCCAGCACTATGGTAGACAGACAGACACCCAAGCTCTTACACGATTCATAGACACGCCCGGTCACTGTCACACACTGCATCTTCCAGGCCAGCACCTTTCCATCACTGTCCTATACAGCATGAAGCCAGGAGCACAACCCCTCTATCCCCAGCCCAGCCCTGCAGATATGCTACAGTGAACTCACTCAGAGATGTGCAGGAAGATGTCAGGGCCACCATCAGCCGGGGTGATGAAGCCGTGGCCCTTGGACCGGCAGAAGCATTTACAGACTCCTTTGTAGACAGGGCCCTGTGAAGCCCGCACCGTCCTGGCAGATAGGGAGATGTGAGGGGTCACCCACCAGTCCTTTACACAGCCACCAACTCCCCTGGAGATACTCACCCAGCTTTGCCACAGGGAGGCCTTGCTAGGGCCACCAAGTATAGTCACATAAGCTTTGTGTGCAACCCTACCTGTAGAAATGACTGGATAACCTTGGCACATTTTCTCAGGCCTGTTTTTCCATCTAGAAACAGGGAGCTGAGATAGTTGGGAGCATCCCTTCAAAAACTGTAGGTAACAGCTCTAGTATCCCTCACAGGGCCTAAAGTCTACATCTGCTAGTGGCTACTCTCAGACACTGTCCCCACCATACAACTGAGAAAGTCAAGGCCCCCTGGGGAAGAGGCCTCTGTGGCTAAAGCCCAGTAGCTTATTACTGGGGGGGGGGGGGGGGGGAGCAGGTTCCCATGGGTGGTAAGGATAGCACCTGAGTTTGAAGACACCTTCGAGTTTCCTTACAAGTACTTCTCCAGAACTCTCTAGGAGATGCCCAGAGAATGAATCCTGCCCCCTCTGGTAGCTGCCCCCATTATGGGAAGTATGTGTGGCCAGCCTGAGACTTACGCTGAGAAGGTCCTTGTCCTGCGTGTGGGCAGAGGGCTAGGGACCACATTGCCTCGAAGCGGGGATGGAGAACGATCCCGGGGCCGAGGAGTGTCCAATAGCCCAACAGAAGTCTGATGCGTTGGGGGCTGTGGCGGTGTCGGGGGAGGTTCAGATGACATAGCTGACCTATAGAGAGAAAGGGGCTTTCAGGGCCCTGCCTCAGGTCTAGACGGGGCCCAGCTGCTCCCCGATGCTCACTCTAGGTCACCTTGTCTGTAGTCACACCTTGGCTCAGGTGTCGGCTCGGGTGCCAACACTAGGCTCCCATAGCAACTACAGGCCTCCCTCCTTCTCCACTGTTAAAGAAAATGCCAGGTCATGTGCTAGGCTGATAGCTTGCTCAAGTCAGTGACATACTTCACACACAAGTAGGAGAACCCAGGTTTGATCCCCACAATCCATGTAGAATTGAAAAGCTTGGTATGGAGCTGGAGAGATGGCTCAGCTGTCAAGCATGCTTACTGCTCTTGAAGAGGACCTGAGTTCAGTTCCAAGTCGGACAGTTCACAACCACCTGTAATTCCAGCTCCAGGGGGTTCTGATGCCCTTTCTAGCTGCATCTACAGTCACATGCACAAACCCGACACCAATACCACATATATACATAGTTAAACAAATCTTTTTGGTTTTTTGTTTTTGTTTGTCAAAATAAGGTTTTTCTGTGTAGTCTTGGCTGTCCTGGAACTCACTCTAGACCAGGCTGGCCTCAAACTACCACCTGCTTCTGCCTCCCAACTGCTGGGACTAAAGGCATGTCCCACTATGGCCCAGCTAATAAATCTTTTAAAAGGTTAAGATTGTGGTGTACACTTGTAATCCCAGCACTGAAAAGGTAGAGGCAGGTGGATCCCTAGGACTGGTTGGCCAGCTAGCGTAGCCCTAATCAGGGAGCCCCAGGTCCCAATGAGAGACTTTGTCTCAAAAAACACCTGGAAAAATAACAGTGGATGTTATTCTCTGGTCATACACATACACACATATACTGGGTGGGTTGGGTATATTCCAGGTAACCTGGCTATGTCCCCAACACAGACCTTACCATGCTCAGGACACTCAGTAAATACTATGAGAGGAGGCAGTGTGCCATCAGCAGAACTTCAATGCCAAAAGCACAGGTTCCCTTTCTACTCTGCCCCCTACCTTGCAAATACTCTCCCTCAGGAGACTGCAGAACACACCTAGGGTAGTTCACAGACTAGCATGGGTCCTTGGAGATAGGAGCTCATGGTCAGGTGAGTTACCAGTTTAAAAAAAAAAAAGTCCCCAGAGGAGGGACACTCAGAGCAAACACATACCTAGCCCCAGATACTACTCCCTACTGTGAGATCCAGTTCTCTCAGAGGTATAGAATTCAGGCAGAAGTTGAAGGCAGTGGATCCTGTAGGCCAACCCACATGCAGGGATGGGGAATGGAGTGAGGCAAAGGGACTGCTGTGAGTTCAAAGCAGTATGGACTACATCGAGACCAACATTAAAAGGTATTGGGGGGGGGCTGAAGAAATGGCTCAGTGGTTAAGGGAACTGGCTGCTCTTCCAGAGGTCCCAAGTTCAATTCTTGGCAACCACATGATGGCTCACAACCATCTGTAATGGGATCTGACTCTCTTTTCTGGTGTGCATGAACACAGGTCACTCATATACAGTAAATAAATATTAAAAGAAGACGACGGGCAGCACAGCTATTATACACTCAAGTGGCCCCAGAACAGGACAAGACCTTGGCTCAAGGTCAACAACTGCTACCCTTAGTTAAGTCCTTTCTCCTTTCTAGACTTGGAGTCAAACTCAAGGGTGTCCCTTGACATCTGCTCAGGGATGGAGATGGTGACAGCAATGCCAAACACTCCAGCAGGACTAAGGGAGCCAACAGGACAGAACAGGCCTGAGCGGGTATGTGTGGCCCTGTGATTGGTCTGTCAAATACAAAGGAGCGGTCTTCTAAGCAGCCCAGCTACAGTTTGATTTTTTTTTTTTTTTTTTTTTTTTTTTTTTTTTGGTTTTGTTTTTGTTTTTTGTTTTGGGGTCTCCTACAGCCCACACAGGCCTCAACCTCCAAGTGCTAGGATTACAGTCTTGTATTACCACATCCAATTAATGTGGTTCTGTGGATCGAACCCAGGCCTCTGTGCACTCTAGGCAAGCACTCTATCTACCAGCTGAGCTGTATCCCCAGCCTCCTCAGCTCTTGGTACCCTAGGCCCCAAGTTCATGGTCAGACTTTTCCCATTTATAATAACTTCACGGCCCCAGGGCTGAGTTTTCACCGGCAGTACCCAGCAGAATGCCCTCTTGCTTCACCTCTAACCCTCCATCTTGGAGTCCTCAGGTTCCAAGGAGGGAGGTATGCAAGGCAAGGGTGCCTCTTTCCCCAAAGACTCAGACTTCTCCATATGCCCTGCCCCTCTCTGGGGACTCAGTCCTGCCTGGCTGGAAAGATGTTACTGGCCAGCCTTCCAGAGAAGTGACACTGCTACCTACTGACCTCTTCTTGGCTGTGGCCCCAGCCAGGCAGGACCACAAGTTCAGAGAAGCCCCCACCTTGAAGAGGTCCTGGCTGCTGGCCTGCTGGTCAGGTCTCCAGCACAGGTCATAGAGTGCTAGAATGTTCCAATACCAGGAATTCTGCGAAGAAGGCTGGCCCAGAGAGGGTGAGGGGGCCCCACCCAGATCTCCCAGAACAGCAGAGGGGGACAACCATGGGGACCTGATGACATCAGCACCGTGAAAGCTGCCCTTCTCCCTGCCTCTCTTCTCCGCTCCCCTACCCCAGTCAAGGACACTAGAGTTCAAATCTTCCCACTTGTCAACTGAGTGATCATTGCTGACTCAGCCTCTCAGGGCCTCAGTTTTTGTATCTGAGAAATGGGAATTGTTCCAGCTTCACACAAATCATAACATTGAAATGAAGTAACACATATAAGCACTGAGGGTACAACTCTGCCCAGAACGAGCAGGTAACAGGTGCAGGCTGCAAGCATTGCTGTAAACTGCAATCACAAAGTCAAAGTCACTCAACACATGCATCCAATACCTGATACAGGAGACGCTGGTCAGAACCTGGAACCAGAGGAGGTGGTAAGATCACAAACTGACAAAAGGCTTGCTAGCAAAAGCAGTAAAAGTAACGGGTGAGAGTGTAAGATGGTCCTGGAATACAAAAAGCAGTCAGACATCTGAAAACCAGTGGGAGAAGCTAGGGGTGCTGGTGCTTTCCCTGTAACACGAGCACTGTGGAGGCTAAGGCAAAAGGATCCTCTGGACCGGCCTAGGCTAGAAACTGAGAGATCTGGGCTAGCCTAGGCTACAGAGACCATCTCAAGAAAACAAAGTGGGAGGCTGCTCTGGGTACAGACAGCAGGGAGTGGGGAGGGCCTGCTGTAGTTCCAGGCCAGGGAGGTGTGGGAGTGGGGCAGGAGCAGGAAGTACAGTTCAGAGGGCAAGGCCAGACCAGGAAGCAAATTGCATCACCATGGCTGTCATCATCGTGTCTTCCCGGCTTTGCCTGTGTGCTCAGACACCCTTATCACACCCACTTCTCCAGGCTGATGAATAAAGACCCAAAGGGGAGCCTTCCTCACTCTCCACTCAAGTCCCCTCACACCTCAGATCCAGCTTCTTCCCTGGAAAGGCCTTGGGAGCCCACGACCTTCAGTGGACACCGCACTACGGGCAACACTAAGGGTCCCTCAATATCCCAGCCCAGGGCCTGGCACAGGCTAGGGTCTTGGGCACCCTTGGTGTGTTCTAAGTGCCACACTCTCTGTGGAAGAAACAGAAACACAGAAATAAGTCTGAGGTAAGGGTGGGAGCTGGGAGAGCACCCTGGGGACCCACAAGGGTATTCTACTACCCAAACTAGCCATTCAGGAGCCTGCAAAGAAGCTGGGCTAGTCAGAGCCAGCCCACCCAGCTGGCCCAGGAAGGGGATAAAGTCCAGCTGGGGTGGGGTAGGGGTATCCAGGAGGCTTCTCTGGCCCTGCACACACACCGAGGCACAGCCTACAGCAGCCGTCTGTAGCATGTAGCTCAAACAGCCCCAGCTTCCACTGCCATCCCTAGCTTGGGTTGTCTTTCTGCTCTCTTGGCAATAACAAGTGTGGCCCTGGAAAAGGTGTGGCCCACACTTCGAGATGGAGGTGGGTCTGAAGCTCTTGCCTGTGGGGGCTCTGGGCTAGACCCTGGTGAGCCTCTGCCTGAGACACATTCTGACGAAATGAGCAAGATGTTGTCATGACTGCCAAACTAAGTGCACACATGTGTTTATCTGTGCATGACTATGTAATGTACAATGTGTACACATATGTGTATATGGGGTGTGTTTATGAACATGAACACACATGTGCCTATAAGCATATACCCAAGTGGCTGTATATATGTGGGGAGTGAAGGCACATCTGTGTGCACAACAACTGGATGGGTGAATGGCGCCTAACACCTGGGACCCTCTGTTTTCTTTGTGAGACAAAGTCTCATGTAGCCCACCTAGATGCAGTCCAGTGCCTCCTGAATCCTAGACAAGCACACTACCAACTGAACCACATCCTCAGCTCTGTGGGCATCTCAGCCAGCACCACCCTCAGATGCCAGCAGAAGGCCAGAGCCGTCTAACCCTTGGTGGAGGTGGGGACAACACCTGGCAGGAGAAGACTCAAAGCCCTCTGCCAGACAAGCCCAGCCCAGGGGCTAGTGGTAGGATGCCACACCCACCCTGACTGTCCATCAGGGAAAGGGAGTCAGCCTCTTAACCTAAGAAATGTGTCAAAGGGGGCCTCTAGCTGAAAATAAATGGGAAATTTTCCATAGACCTTATAGCAAGTCCTGGAAGATTCTGGGAGCACAAATGGACACCAAGCTGGCCTCCTCAGCCTCTCTATAGTCCATCCCAAAATCTAGGCCCTATACTCAGTTGCCAGGCCCTGCACCTTCTGTGCTCTTGGCCTTAAAAACCCCCAGTGTCCAACATGTACCTCCAGTCCCTTTTCAGATTTTTAGGGGGATGAGGTCTTACACTTCGTAGCCCAAGTCATCCTCAAACTCATGACAATCCTCCTACCTCAGCCTCACTGGTACTAGAATTATAGGCACGTTGTGCGGCATCACACCCAGCTGGGAAAACCCTCTGAGCTAGGCAGCCAAGTGCTGAGCCCAATTCCACTTTAGTGAGAGAGAGTGTGATTTATGGCTCTCCTCAAAGGCAGGAAAATGGGGAGTCAAGGAACAAAAAGAGCTTATTAAGCTGGAGGCTTCATCCTTGGGTGAAGCCTGTTCTGTACACTGGGGTTTCTAGAATCTTGTGTGGGTTTGCAGCCAGGGAAGGCTACTGCTGGACCCTGCACTGGGTCCAGCCCAGAGCCTGGCCACTCACTCAGGTCACTCAGGCAAAGGGACAGGGCAAGCCACTAGAACTTCAGAGACCCTGCCATGGAGGGGGAAGCCAGGCTTTATCTGATGTCTCCCCTTTCTGCTAGCCTCACTTTATCTCCCTGCCCCATGGGAAAACTGACCATAGATTCAGCAGCTGGGGCTTCTCACACGTCAGTGCCCCCCAGGAATCTCTGGCCAATGTCCAAAAGCAAACTCCAGCTCCGCAGATGTGGGCGGAGTTAACATGGCTCTGCTTGGTCAGTTAGTTCGGGATAGTCCATTGGTTGTCTTTCTGGTGCTGGGAAACTAGGTGTATGCTAGCACTGAGCTGCTCCCCCAGCCCCAGAGACTAACTTTCTAGGGGGCTCCCAAAAAGACAGCTGCCACTAAACAACCCAGCTCCCAAGAGCCAGGCCCTCTGGGGGAGGGGACACACATGGACAGAAGCATTCACCCAGCACATGCAAACTGCACAGGGCCAGGGCTCCAGGAGATTGCAAGGTTCATCTTCACCCCCACCGCACCAGGCTGAAGTTTAACAGAAAAGAGCCCAAAGCCGAGGACAGAGAAGGGCTGACCAGCTGAACTGGACACAGGGATCTGGGAGGGCACAGGAGTAGAGAAGGAGCCTCAGGCTCCTCGTTGTCAGCCCTGCTGGCTAGCCACACGCTGCTCCATTGTTCTGGGAAGAGTGAATTCTGTGCGAGAAAAAGGGAGGGATTCCAGGGGCGGGGCCATGAAACAGAAGAGCAAACAGCCTTCCCGGGTCTCTTTTCCTCAAGTTCTGGGAAGCTGGAAGCACCAGGAACCAAAAACAGTCCCTCCAGGAACTCCCCCAGGAATACCCATCCACCAGACAGAGGCCACTTGAAATTCCAAGGCTAAGTGGACCCTGTTCTCCACCAAACCTAGCCCTGAATTCCTCCTCCCAACATTCTGCTCCACCCTCTCCAGTTTTCCTCCCCTCCCAGCCTGACTCTCCCACCCTCTCCCAGACCCACTAGTCCCCTGCCTCAGTTTAGACAGGGACTGTGCAGCATCCAGTAACTCAAAGCCACAATGCAGAGCAGGTGAGCTTAATCAGTAATAGTGGCCCCCATGGTGCATGGTCCCACAGCTGCCAGATATGGGGCACAAACCAAATCCTCACCCTAACACTCAGTAGGACAAAGAAAGCCAATTCCCCCTGAACCCAGGCTGGGCCTAACAGCTTACTCGATCACAACAGTAGGGGAGGGGGGGGAGGGGGGGACGGGACACTAGTGGAAGGTGTAAGGGCACATGGCAGCATTCAGGTGTCACCCAAGAAGAGATGGTGAAGGGATGCCAGACTCTGAGGAGCCCCATCCCTGAGCAGGGGATGGCTGAGCCAAGGCTTAAAGGACCACTTAGGGACAGTAAACAGTCACAAAGCAGCTAGAGAAAGGTCCTGTTGAAAACTCTGAGTTAGGGACAGTAAACAGAGTCACAAAGCAGCTAGAGAAAGAAGGTCCTGTTGAAAACTCTTGAGTCCCATAGGACAAAGAATGGGGAATGAGACAATTCTAAACACAGATTTGTGGATTATTTTTAAACATTGTTTTTGTTTATCTGGTTTGGTGTTTTGAGGGAGGGTCTTGTTCTATGGACAGTTCTTTCTGCCTTAGTCTCCCAAATACTGGGAATAAATTACAGGTGTAAGCATTTACAGCAGCTGGCCTTGAACTTGTTAAAGAGCCAAGAATGACCCAGAACTCCTGAATCTTATCTCTCCACCTCCTCAGTGTGGTACTGCAGACATAACCCATCACTACTGATTTAATGAACCAATTATTTTTCACACTCTCCCTCCGGCTTCAGCTTAGAAAACAGACTAAAAGCAACAAGACTGGGCCATACACAAAGCAGGATTGCCAGGAGGAATAAAAAGTAAGTATTTCTCCGGGGACTTAGGCTAGCCAGCTCCTTCAATTTCCACACACACCTCTTTCTGGTAGAAAAGGTTATTTATATATTCCAGGAGGCAAAGGCAGTCTCCTATTTTGCAAAGAGGCACCTCCACCTCTCAGAACGCAGACCCTGCAGGAGAGCTTATCTACAGTTCACCCTGCAACCCCAGAAAAGCTGTTTTAAATAAAAATCAAAACCCAACCTCGTATTTCCGGCTTGTAAAGTCCGCCATCGAGGGTGAAGTTTTCCTCTGCTCCCTAGCCCCCGCCCCCCACCCCGGCGCAAACACCCAGCGAGCGCGCGCCCAGCCGCTCCTCCACTCCAGAAGAGGCCAACCGCGAGGGGCCAGGGAGGCTCCCCGTCTCTCTTCCTGGCTACTGTCCCGCCGCCCAGCATGCAGCTGGCAAGGCCCGGCTGGTCCCGGACCGCTCTGCCTCCAACTAGCAGGGAGTCTAGTACCTCCAGCCCGCCGGAAAGCACGAAACAGGTGGCCTAGCGGTAAAAACCACCTGACGTCCCGCAGGGATACCTCCTACTGCGATCACACCTACCTCTTAGGGAGTGTGAGTAACCCGCGCTCCCCAAACTGGCCTGGACGACTGGAGTATGCCCTGGGAGGGACCCAGCGCTGAGCCGGAGAGCCGTAAGGCCCCGCAGTGAGGGATCAGGAGAGCAAAGCAAACCTCGGCCCCACCCCCGCGGTTCCCCGGGATCCCGTGCTCCACCACGCCCTTCCCTTCGTCCCGGGAAGAGTCGCTTACCTGACGACACGTTCGACTCCTCCAGCTGCTGGGCTCAGACTGCTAGAGGAGCTGGGCTGGGGCGTGGCCGCCAGGCTGGGCGGGGTACGTGACCACGCCCCCTGGGGCTCCTGGCCAATGAACACGCGACCCGGAACGCGGGACTGGGCGGGCTGGGAGGAAGACGAGCCTGGCGCAGCTGCTGCTGCGGGACCTTTGTGTTGACGCCCGGCGGGTGTGAGCGGGAATGCTGTAGGGGGACTCTGCCTATGGGCAGATGTCCTCCCGACGCGGGACTGCGACGCCCAATGTCCATCCTGGGAAAGTAGCACAATCGGGTCTCCGTGTACCGTGCGGGTCCCTCCCCAGCACGAGCAAGCCCTACCTGCCCTTGAGTCGAGATAAGCGGAACGCATGGGTTTTTGCAGGAACTAAAAGATACAAGGAAAGGCAAGAAGACAGAAACAGCAAAACAAGGGAGGAGGGAAGCTGTTATTGTGTTCTTTTTCTGTTGGCTAATTCATTATCTGTTGAGTGGTTTTTGAGACAGGCTGGCTTCAGTCTCCCTAATGGATTTGGAGTGAGGTGTGGGCACTACTAACCCCAGCTGTTTTCAATTTTCCTTTCTCCTGAATTTTATTTCACGCCTGTGGAGGAGGTAAAGAGTGTTGCTTCCAATTTGCAGAAAAGGAAACTGAGGCACAAGAGACGTGCTGTGATCTGTCTCCACAGCCAAAATGAAGAAAAGGCCCTCCGCCTGACCAAGGTCAGATTCATATTGGCAAGGGTTGGGAAAGAGGTATCCTATAGGTGCCAGAGTAGGGGTGGCAGTCAGCAGGCTCCAGGAGTCCAGGTGATATTTGGTCCCTGCTGAAACCCTCTAACCCCCCATGCTGAACCATCAAGAAAACTAACAAAGCCAATGGCTCAGATAAGGGCTCAGGCTCTCTTCTGGTGGTGGGACTAGAAAATGGTACCTTGGGAGAAGAAAAGGCAGATCTAATAGTTAAAACCTATCCCATTCCCAGGCAAGTGCCCAAGAGAACTAAAGGATATAGTCACAACAAACTTTGCCATATGCAGCTGAGGTCAGTTTTTATTTTTCAGGCAGAGCTTCATGTAGCCCAGTATGATAGTTAATCATGGTTGTCAGCCTTACTGGGTCTGCAATCACCTCAGAGACAAGCACATTTTCTTGTTTAGGAAAATTGAAGGGTCACCATAGCTGTAGGCAGCAGCAGTAAAACGTTTTGCTTTGCCAGCTGGCTTTCCTGTCTCGGTGGTAAGTGCATCTACTCTGTTGTTGTTGCCGCTATCACCATCCTCCATTCACATCAGAACCCAGCATCTTCCACCTTGCGATCTAGACCAGAGACCAGTGGCTCTCCCAAAACCCTCGAGATGCTGAATGTCAGGGTTGGCGTTCTGTCCTTTACCTTACTATTTGCAGCAGGGTCTCTCATTAATCCAGAATCTTGTCATTTTAGCTAGGCTAACTGACTGGCAAGCTCTTGGGATTCATTTGTCTCAACCCCAGTACCGGACTTGCAGGTATGTACAGCAACATCCAGCTATTAAGTGGATGCTGAGGATCCCACCCAGATCCTGTTGCTCCACTAAGACATTTCTCCCCAGCCCTGTGATATTCTGGGCTATGTCACTTTATGTCAGGCTCTATGCTGGACATTGGAGATACAAAATACGCACCCAGCTTGCCACCATACTGGAGAGCAGAGACTTGGATAAACACTGGGCAGGAGGTCCTGCAGGACACTAGACACAGTCATGGCGTCATGGGGACAAACTTGACCTAAACTCATTTCTCCGTTCTCCCACCTTTCCGTTTCCCTTCCTCACCTGTTCATGGTTCAGCACTACCCTCTAGGGGTGTTTGAGGCACACAAAATGTTTGGGGGTGGTGTGTGGCTCTTGCCCTGAGTGGCTCCTGTTCCTGAGGACCAGGGCCAGCAATGTGGAGCAGGCTCAGGGCCTACAGATGAGGCTTCCAACACTACACCCATACTTGTATCTGTGGAACTAAGGACGTGTACAGGGCTGAACCCTAACTCTACCTAACTGGAAACCCAATCAGTTTTTATTTCTAATTCTGAAATAAGGTCCAAGAGTCTGTGGATTTTCCAGAGAGGCTGGGGCTAGCTGGGCTGGGCTGGCGCAGAACCACACGAGGTGCATGATATGGTGTGGGACACCATTATCCAGGAGTCATACCTCCTCCCTCCCAGTCCACTGAACCCCGACACCCAATTTCAGAAACATGAAACCACTGCCAATATTCACACATCTTTTCTTTATTTTTATTAGACGGAGACTCATGGTCCATACTATCTTCATACTATATAACTGAGGGTGAACTGGAATTTCTAATCCTCCTAACCTGGAACTCAAAACAATCTCCCTGCCTCGGAATCATGATTCCTGAGATGGCAAGCAAGCGTATGCCACCAAGCCTAGGTTCCCCAATTCTTATTGTTATTAGTATGAGTGTGAGTGTGTGTGTCAACTTGACACAAGCTAGAGTCATCAGTGAAGGAGCCTCAGTTGAGGAAATGCCTCAGTGAGAACCCAGCTGTAAAGCATTTTCTCAATTAGTGATCAATGGGGGGAGGGCCCAGTCCATGGTATGTGTTACCATCCCTGGGCTGGTGGTCCTGGGTTCTCTAAGAAAGCAAGCTGAGCAAGCCATGGGGTAGTACCCAGGAAGCAGCATCCTCCATTGTTTTTGCATCTGCTCCTGCCTCCAGGATCCTGCCCTATTCAAGTTCCTGTCCTGACTTGCTTTGGTGATGCATAGAAATGTAGAAGGGTAAGCTGAATAAACCTTTTCCTCCCTAACTTGCTTTTTTGTCATGGTGTTTCATCACAGCAACAGAAACAAGTGTGTATAGCTATTGCTGTGACAAACCTGACCATATTTTTGGGAGGGTTGTGGAAAGACTTTGGGTTAAAAGAGCCATTGCCTGTTAAGAGCTCTGTGGGGTGTCTGCGGGAACTTGGAAGATAAGAATGTTGAGCAGTGCAGAGAATGGAGGCCTGGCTTGTGAAGTTTCAGAGGAAAGTTTAAAGATTTTCAGCAGGACAGTGGTGGCACAGCGCACATGCCTTTAATTCCAGCACTCAGGAAGCAGTGGCAGGCCGATCTCAGTGAGTTCAAGGCCAGCCTGGTCTACAGAGCGAGTTCCAGGACAGCCAGGACTGTTACACAGAGAAAAGCTGTCTTGAAAAGCCATTTTAAAAAGTAAAAGAAGAAAAGATTGTCAGAACCCATTTGTTATTTTGAATTAAGATCCCGTGGTTATGGTTAGCTAGGGCTGAACAACCAGCTGTGATTAATGAGATACCAGAACTACTAAAGCAAAATTGCTTTGCTGGGCTACTTGACGATGGCTGGCTGGAGCTAAGAGATAAGTGTGATTCAGAAGAGACCAGCAAGCCAGGCAGTGTGGAGACAGGCTGGGACCACTCTCCAGCTCCACTCTGCACACACAGCCATCTTGTATGCTCTGGCAGGTGCCTCTCTACCACTGCTGCTGTTCTTGGGGGTCATCCCATGGTACTGACATCTCTAAAATGCAGCTGCAACTGGGCTGCACTGCTCCCCTCATCATGCCAAGCCTCAGGTTCTCTGCATGACCCCTTCAGTCCTGGCCTTCAACTGCTACTAAGGCTGCACCTTCATCAATGGCCACTCCTGAACTCTAACAGTGCCTCAGCTAATCTCCATGACCCCTCATGCCTTCAAAACCAGTACCACTTGGGTGATGTCTTACACATTACCAAGCTTGGCTGCAAGAGGTGCAACTTTGGGAGCCTCTGGAACACAGCTTCTCTGTACTCTCAGCAAACACTTCGCAGAAGACTGAATAGATCCCAGCCATTGGAGGGTTGGAATTTGATTTTGCTTTGAATTGACTGTGTCCTGTTTTTCCCCTCTTTAAGTAAATATAAAGTCCACAGTTGAGAGAATTTGAATTTTAAAAGACTTTTAAGGAGATTGGCTATTTTTAAAGGGACTGAAATTTTAATTTGTTTGAATTTGTAAAGACTGTGGGACTTTTAAAGGTATTTGTGTTTTTCATGTGAGATCTTGGGGCTGAATAAGAAAGGGAGGTTGTGGCTTAATAGTGATTTGTGTGCCAAGCTCACAAATGGTCTATTGTACTGGCTTGTTCTGTATGTCAACTTGACACAAGCTAGAATCATCAGGGAGGAAGGAGCCTCAATTGAGGAAATTCGTCCATGAGATCCAGCTGTATTTTCTCAAGTAGTGATCAGTGGGGGAGGGGCCATCCCATGGTGGGTCATTTCCTGGGCTGGTGATCCTGGTTTTTATAAGAAAAGCTAAGCCAGGCAGTGGTGGAGCAAGGCTTTAATTCTAAACACTTGGGAGACAGAGGCAGGCAGATCTCTGTGGTTCCAGTATCCACACTTCCAGTATCTTATTTATCCTCCTGTTGTTCCATATGTATGTATGTATGAACTCAGTGTTAATGACAGTTGTGTATATTGGTTTTGTTTTGAAGCAGAGACTCATTCTAGCACAGGCTAATTTGGAACTTGCTTAATAGCCCAGCCCAGACTGGACTTGAACTAATCTTGGGCCTCCTACCTCAGTTTCTCATGTGCTGAGGTTGCAAATATGAGCCTTCACACATCTATCTGTCTGTCTCTCTCTCTCTGCTCTCTGTTTCTCCAATAAGGGAATGTATGTGGTCCACATCTGGCTGCATCTAGCTTAATTTGTTTCACATAATAATATCCCCTTCTGTCTGTTTTCCTTCAAAGATGTTACTTTCTCTTTACCAGAGAGAAAACACCCACCATCATGCATAATCATGACATTTCTTCACTGGTTCATCTTTCTCTAGGTATCTGATTACTATAAATGGTGTATTGATAAAAGTGGGTGTGCGGGCATCTCTGTAGATGCTGACAGGTTCTTTAGGATGTGTCTGTAACGAGTACGGTTTTCCCACCCGCCACCTGGTCTTGTCCTGCCGCCATGCCGCCAGCCCCAAATAATGCACAGAGACCCTGTATTTGATATAATCCTGTTGGCCAGTTACTAGTTTCTCATCGGCTAGCTCTATCTTAAGTATTAACCCATTTCTGCTGATCTATGTATTTTCTTACCGGGGAGCCGGCGGCATACTGCTTTCTCCCGACTCTCCATCTTGGCTCCTCCTCACTACTTCCTCTTTCCTCCTTGTCTCCTAGTCCCTCCTATCTTGCTTTCCTATTGGCCAACAGTGTTTTATTCATTAACCAGTATGAGAAGCATATATACATAATGGCATCTCCCATCATGTGTCCCTAGGAGATGTGCCACAGTTCACTTCTGTGTATCATCAGAATCACAGCTCATGAGGGACTGTCATGTTATCTGTAGACAGGGACAGGTCCCCTATCATACTACTTGGCTTAAGTTCATTCCAATTGTTTTCTGTTTGAGTCAGTGTGTAGCCTGGGTTGGCCTTGAACTCACTACAGTCTGGCTGACTTAGCTTCCTGACTGTTGGGACTCCAGACATTCATCACCATGCTCCAAAGGTGTGTGCTTGTTTGTTTGGCTTGTCAAGCTGACGTGGACTTCCATGAGCCAGCCATGTGCTGCCACCAACTCACCCCCTATCGCCTGGCTCAATCTGGAGAACAGAGCCATGTCTGCAGCTAACTACAAGCGCTAGTCTGAATGATCACTTATGTTCCGGGTTCTTAGCACAGAGCCTGGCACAGAGCAGAGGCTCAATAAAGCTTGTCACATGAGTGACAGATGCCAGGAATTCATGTGAAGCATTAGCTTCTTGCTTAGTACACAGGAAACTTGTAGTGGGTGCCAGGGCTGTGGCTTAGTTGGCAGAGCATTAACCTGGCAAGGAAGAAGTCCTAGGTTTCTTCTACCACATAAACTGGGCTTGTGCACACCTATGATCTCAGCACAAGGGAGGTAGAGGCAGGAAGAAAGATTGATAGCTCTTCAGCTACATGTAAGTCCAAGACCTGCCTGGGCTACATGAGACTCTGGCTTGCATTAGCAGAGTCACACAGGCCAGCAGGCCACTCCAGGAGCAGGAGGAGTTCAGAGTTTTGACACTTGGGCCCATCTGGTCCCTCTCCTGTTATGTGACTTTGTGCTCCTTACTCACCCTCTCTGGGTGCTGTGTGCATCAAGACTCTACAACTAGGACTGTTTAATGGGGACATTTCCCATCTTGCTCATTTTTTCACCCAGAAGGGCCCAATGTGAGCTGGGAAATGAGGAAGTAGGTTGCTGAGGAGTGTGCTGTAATCACTGACAGGGCACTCTGTGTGGGCTGGGTGATGGAGAGGCCAACCAAGGACAGCTGGAGGAGCAGGGCTCCTGGGACCTCCTCTACTCCTCAATGGATACAAAGATTGGGCGAGTGCCATTTTGTTCAGGGTTTCTTTAGAGGGAAGAACATTGTGTTGTAATAACCACAGGGAGATGCCTGGGAAGATCTGGGAGAGAGAGTTCCAGCAGAGGAGACAGAGGGTGTAAAGGCTCCATAATCAGCTAGGGTGTGGTAACCCACATCTTTAGTCCCAGCATTTGGGATGCAGAGGCAGGTGGATCTCTAAGTCTGAGAGCTTGGTCTTCCTTAGCAAGTCCTAGGCCAGCTGGGGCTACATATGGGAGCCCTGCAAAGCAAGCCTTAAGATGCCCCTGCACTCTACGAAGAGGATGGACTGGGACATGCTGCCTTGAAAAGGGGCAGATGTGGGTTAAGGATAGGAAAGTGACCATCCTGAAGGAAGTCACTCCAACAGAGACAAGGGTACTGGGCTTGTGGGTGTTCCCAGAGCCTGGGTGAATTATTTATTTTCTGGTCCAGGGGCTTTGTCCTCAATGACTTGCAGAGGTCATACTTTGTCTAGTGCATCCCAGGGGCCCAGGTTAAACTCCTGTGTGAGGCCTAGAGAGGTGCACTAAACCTAAACTAACACTATGTGACTCAAGGGAGGGTGCATCGTCACCACGCTGTATAACAAGGCCCAGAACTGGGTAGCCACAGCTTATCCTAGGGCCTCAGTGAGGATTGTGCCAAAATGTAACAAAAAAAAGCAGTAGCTTGCAAGAGTGCTGTCAAGCTTGGCAACTTGAGTTTTATCCTTGGCCACATGTGCCCACACACATAACACACAAAATAAAAAGTTAATAAAAAGCAAGTCGTCGTCTTCATCATCTTCTACTTTCCAGGAAGCAGGCTGGCATGTGTCAACGTTTTGTCCACACACTGGCATTTTCTCATCGAGCACCTGACTGAGGTAGGTGCTCCCACTGCTCTGCCTGCACACAGAGAGCCTCAGGTGACCGAGTACCTACCATCTGTCCCCAGAGCGCCATGCTCCTGCTGCACTCAACCGGACTGGACCTCCTCACTCTGATCATGAGAGACTTCGGGAGATGTGTGGCTTTAAAATAATCAGAGACTCAGGTATGGTGGTATATGCCTGTGACCCTGACACATGTGGGAGGCTGAAGACATCCTTGGCTACATAACAAGATCAAGGACAGCCTGGGCTACACGAGACCCTGTCTCCAAAACAAAAACAAACAAAAAACTGAAAAAAAGAGGGTCAGTGAGATGGCTCAGTTTGTAAATTTGCTTGCCATGCAACCCTGGTGGCTTGAGTTCACCTATATAAATGTGAAAGCTGAAAAAGAAAAAATGTGAAAGCTGTTCTCTGGCCTCCAGATGCATGTGGTACATTACCTACCACCTCTCTCTCTTTTTCCTTTTTTTTTTTTTTTTCTTGTTTCCTCCTCCTCCTTTTTGTTTGTTTTTCCGGGTAGGGTTTCTCTGCATATCCCTGGCTGATCTGGAACTCGCTCTATAGACATCATGTATGTCTATAGACATCATGTATGGGTCATTAGTTTGTACAATTAACATATGTTAATAAAAAACAGCAAGGACTAGGGAGATGGCTCAATGGTTAAAGCACTTGCCATGTGAGCAGCAACAGTGAGAACCAGAGTTCAAATCCCTAGAAGCCAGGCGATGATTTGAAAGACAATGGCACAGGATCCTGTTTGAATACTTGGTCCCTAGGTGTCTGCCTTGTTTGGGAAGGATTAGAAGGTGTAGGTTTACTAGGAGGTGTCACTAGGAGCAGGAAGTCCACATCATCCCCAATTATTTCTCTCTCTACCTTGTGCTGCGGATCAAGATGAGAGCTTGCAGCTTCTGCTTCAGCACCATGCGCCTGCCTGCTGCCATGCTCCCCCTCTTGATGGTCATGGACTCTAACCCTCTGGAACTGTGAACCCCAACTGAAACATTTTCTTTAAGAAATTGCTTTGGGGGCTGGAGAGATGGCCCAGTGGTTAAGACCACTGACTGCTCTTCCAAAGGACCCAGGTTCAATTCCCAGTACCCACATGGCAGTTCACAACCATCTGTAACTCCAATTCCAGGAGATCTGATGCTGTCATACAGACATACATGCAGGCAAAACACCAATGCACATGGGATTAAAAAAAAAAAAAGTTGCTTTGGAGCCAGGCAATGGTGCACCCTTTAATCCCAGCACTCAGGAGGAAGAAGCAGGTGGATCTCTGTAGGTGGATCTCTGTGAGTTCAAGACCAGCCTGGTCTACAGAGCTACTTCTAAGACAGTCAGGGCTACACAAAAATCTGTCTCAAACAACAAAACCCAAAAAGTTGTTTTGGTCATGGTATTTTGTCATGGCAATATTAAAGCAACTAAGACACCATATAAGTGCCAGTGTGGCATGACAGCCTCCTGTACTTCCAGCATTCAGGAGGAGATGGGGTTTCAGGAGCAAGACAACTAGCCTGACTACCCTTATTAGGGGGTTATTGGTCCAATAGAGAGACCCGGCATCGGTGAATAAAATCCAGAGGGACCAAGGAAGACTCCTAATGTCAGCCTTGGTTCTCAAAAGGAAAATATGCACTTACAGATGAACACACACATGTGAAAAGGCACACACACAGTATGAACACATACAACGACAACATATCCAGCCAAAAACAGATATGAGGGCCATTACATTGTCATACCACTCACTCTTGGAAGGAGGTATTATCAGACCCATTTTTCAGGGGATAAAACTGAGGCTCAGAAATGAAGATGTTCAGCAGGGGTCATAGACCCAGGAGTGGCACAGTGCACTTTTTCTACCTTCTCCCTGGCCCTGCCTTATTTGGGGAGAGAAAAGCTGGGGGTGTGGCTCAGTGGTATAGTACTTAGCTAGAGTGTATGATCAATATGGCCCCTGCAGTCTCAACACTTGTGAGGTAGACACCGCAGCATCATGAGTTCAAGGTCATTCTCAGCTGCAAAGCAAGCTTGAGGCCAGCAGGAACTAGTTGAAACCTGTCTAAAAACAAAACAACAGAAGGTCTGGGCCCCAAACATCCTCAGGAGGAGGTCCAAAGAGTGTAGCTAAGCCTGTGCAAGCTCTGGCCTGAGGCTCTGTGTCCTGAGTGCCTAGCAGGCTGAGATCCAGCAGGTGACGCTGGGCTGGCTTCTGGACCCCTCTTATGACTCCTTATTTCTCCCAGCCTGGGCCTGGGGGTTGCTAGATGAGGGAATCACCACCAAGACAGTTGGGAGCGCTAGGCTGATTCGTGGCATGCTGGGGGACTAGCATGCTGGTGCTTCCCCCTGATGGTGAGGGTTAGAATTGTTAGGGCTCCTCATCTTGTTGCTTCCCTCCCTCCATTCAACTCAAGACTTCCCAGTTCATACTCAGCTTAGAAGACTCAAAACTATGTTAGAGGGAACGAGGCCCTCAAAATCCTTGTGCTAGGGATGTAGCTCCTTCAGTAGAGTGCTGACATAGCATTCATGACTCCGTGGGTTATGTCCCCAGCACTGCACAAAACCATGGGTGGTGACACATTCTGCACTCAGAAGGGTGGAGGCAGGAGGATCGAAAGTTCAAGGGCATCCTTTGCTACACAGTGAGTTTGAGGCTAGCCTGAAATCTATGAGACCCTGAGTCAAAAACAAGATCCTTAGAGAAGGCAGTCCCTAATTCTATCCCAAGAGGAGACATTCCAGTGGACACAAGAACCCTACCTAGACCTTGGACCATAACACCTAGGGAGTTCTAGGCAGAATGGGGGTACTGTGATGAGCGGGGCATGTATCTCATTCATTCACATTGGACTTATAGCTACCAGTTACCCTCCACTCACTAGGTTTGCATGCCCAGGTTAATAGAGCAGAAACCAAATGCTCTCCCCCACTCATTTCCAAAACCCCACAAAAACAAGTTTGGGTTGGCCTAACCTGGGACAGCACTTAGTCTTGACCCAACCAATCATGCTATGGAGTCAAAAATGTAATTCAGCACTCCAAAGCCTAGACAGAAGGACTGCCAAAAATTCGAGGGACATCTGGGCTCCACAACAAGACTTGGTCTAAAACAAAATAAACAAATGAGAAAGTAATGTAAAATTGGCATCCTACTAGTTTTATTTGCTGCTGTTTCCATTGTTAGTTGTTTTTGTTTTTCTCATTTGTCTAAATTTTTAATTTTTATTGTCATAAAATACTCAGAGGCTTGTGGCTAGGGATGTAGTTCATTTGGCAGAGGGCTTTTGTAGTAGTGTGATGGTTAGCGTTGTCAATGTGACAGGATCCAGAATCCTCCAGTGGAAAGGTCTGGGAGCATGCCTGTGGGGGATTCTCTTGATTTCCTTGCAGGGGTGGGAAGACCTGTTCACAGTGGGTAACACCATTCCCGAGCAGGATCCTGGACTGTAGACAGAGAAAGTTGAGCATCAAGGTACAGGTGTCACTCTCTGTTTGCACTCTCTCTTTGCAGCCTTCATGTGGCCAGCTGCTTCAAACCACCTTGATTTCTCTGCCACTGTGGACTGTCCCTTGAACTGTGAACTAACACAGAGCCTTTCTCCTTTCAGTGGCTTTTCTTAGGGTGTTTTATCACAGCCACGGAAATAGAACTGAGACACCCAGAGTGCACAAGACCCTAGGTTCCATTCTCAGGACCACACAAAACTGTGATGGTGTACACCTATGATCCCAGCGCTCCAGAGGTGGAGGCAGGAAGATCAACAGCTCATGGTCATTTTCAATGGCATAACACATTTGAGCCACTTAAGAAGAGCATGAACTTCAAATGCCCATTTCCTTTGTACATTAACTTTAAGTTTGAAATGCTCAGATGTACAGGGATATTGAAATAAATATTGAGTGGGCAGTTCACATGCCTACCAGTTCCATTTCCCCCTCCCATCAGCATTTGATAGTTCAGCTGTCTCCAAGCACCTGACGAGACTAGTTCCATGACTCCCCTACCCCCCCCCACACACACAAATATTTGGATGCCTAAGTCTCTTAAAGGAAAAGATGGCCAGGCATGGGTCAACTATCCATGCTGGAGATGTGGCTCAGTGAGTAGAGTGCTTGCCTAGCATGCACAAAGCCTGGGGTGGGTCCACAGCACTGAGAAGGCTGGGTGTGGCACCACCTTGACATCTAGAATAACTAGGGAGATGGGCTTCCCAACTGTAATTCTGCACTTAGGAACTGGAGGAGGAAGATTGAGTTCCTGGCCAGCTTAGGCTATATAGCAAGTTCAAGGCCCTGTCTCCTACAAGGTTGCTATTATTATATCCATTCTACAGATGCAAGGTGAGGGACACAGGTAAAAGAGTGGTAGACTTTCCCTGAGTTCCTGGAGCTACATCAGCAAGAGAGGTTGACTAGGTTCAGAGAAGGCACATGATGGTTTGCATGTGTGTATGTGTGGACATTATGGCCATACTATATTTTTGAGAAAGGGTGTCCTATAGCCTAGACTGGCCTTGAACTCACTCTGTAGTTGAAGATGACCTTGGACCCCTGACCCTTTGCCTCCACCTGTCTGGTGATGGTTTACAGATACATGTCACCACATATAGGGTATGCAGTACTGGGGATTGAATCTGAGTTTTGTGCATGCCTAGCAAGCACTCTACAAACTGAACCACTTTTTTACACCTGATTTTTGGTTTGGTTTGTTTTTTGTTGTTATTTTGAGACACAATTTTTCTATGTAGCCCAGGCTGGCCTGAACCTACTACATAGACTCAACCCAGCTTGGCTTTGAACTCAGATTTACAGTGATTTCCTGTCTTGCCTCTTGAGCACTGACTGGGCTTATGAGTATATGTATGTATAAATGACAACACATAGCTCTTTTTTTTTTTTTTTTTTTTTTGAGAGCTATCTCTGTAGACCAGGCTGGCCTCAATCCACCTGCCTCTGTCTCCAGAGTGCTGGGATTAAAGGCATGCCCCACCATTGCCCAGTTCTTTCTTTCTTTCTTTTTTTCTTCCTTGTGTGTTTGTGTGTGTGTGTGTGTGTGTGTGAGAGAGAGAGAGAGAGAGAGAGAGAGAGAGAGAGAGAGAGAGAGAGAGAAGGACTCAATACGTAACCCCAGAACACCTATGAATTTTCCAACTTCCTGCCTCAGCCTAAGCTCACAGGCCAGTGATACTAGGCCCAGTTCCATGCTTACCTACATTCTAATTAGAAGGACACTGACGGTGCTGGATGCCTCTACCAGGACTCACAGGACTCAGGGTCTCCTGACCCAGCTCACAAAGCTTCAACCTGCTGTGAGTATGGAAGGGTCCTTCAAGCTGAGCCATAAGCAGGCACCCCCTCCAGCAAGTAATAGAGACAAAATCCCCTGGTCTATGCATCAAAGACATCACAATGGCTGTGGCAGCTGAAAGAGGCCTACTTCTCCCCAGTGAGGCCTCTCCAAGGGAACTTCTGGAACCAAGAGCCTGTCCACTCAGAACCTGGAGCCCAAGGACACTGCTTGAGGAGTACTTCTAAAACAGGACTATCATGGCACCAAAATGGGACCATAATCATGGTGAGGGGCCTCACTTGGGAGCTAGAAGGTGGCTTGGGAAGCAGGAGAGGGGAGAGACTATTTGCTGACCTTGGGGCTGATCCTATCTCCTCCCCTAAGTCTCACTGTCCCCTACTACCCAGGTGACCCATTAGGAACAGTGGTTGGGTTAGGCCTCCAGCATCCCTCTCTCTCTTGAAGCATCACATGGGATCTACCAAGGGATACTAACGACTTCCACATCAATTCAGTAGGTGGCACAGCACACAGGCCAGGGCAGGGGTCAGGGCATGGAGCTGCCCACATGCTGAGGTGGGCCCATGCTGTGATGGTGTCTAACCCCATTTGAACAGTCTTCTTCCTACCAACTCCATGTAAATGGTCAAGAAGATCTAGGGTGTAGTGGTACCCAGCACTGAGGAAGCAGAGGCAGGAAGATCTCTAGTCTATGTAGTGAGCTCCAGGACTGCATAGAGAGACCCTATCTCACATAAAGTAAAATAAGGATCCAGGGTTTATTCAGTTGGGCACTGACTCAGCTTGAGACTCCAGTTGGTACTGGTCATGGGCTTCATTTCTGACCTTTTTCTCCTCTGGAAAAATAAATAAGAAAGAAAGAAAAGAAAGAAAGAAAGAGAAAGAAAGAAAGAGAAAGAAAGAAAGAAAGAAAGAAAGAAAGAAAGAAAGAAAGAAAGAAAGAAAGAAAGAAAGCCTGAAAACTAGACCCAGACAAAGCTTCTGGGCCAACATAGCTGAGATACCTCTTGTCCCCAAAGTGCCTGCTTCCTTAGTCCTGCTCTGGGAGGAGACTGTAAAGAACCCTGTGAGAAGAAGGTACTGAAGGAGGCTGAGGGGAAGCTCTAAGCAGAGAGGCCCCAGAGATTGAAAGGGCCAGGCCATTGGTGATGGAGTCAGGGCACCAGCAGGCACCTACAAGATTGTATATGAAAATTCAGTGAGAACCTTACTGCCCATCCATACATATTAAGTCATGGCAGCTCATTCTGGGTGTGATGACTTATACCTATAGCACTGAGGCAGGTGGATTGCTGCAAGTTCCAAGCCAGCCCGAATGAAATCTGAACTCAAAACAACAAAGCTTGAGCTGCAACTCAGTTGGTAAAGTACTTGCTTAGCATGCAAGAAGGCCTGGGTTTGATCTTCAATACTATATAAACTGGACATGGAGGTGCAGGTCTATGATAGGTAGAAGCAGAAGGGTCAGATGTCCCAGTGAGCCTGAGGCATCAGAGCCTCAGATGGAGCTCAAATACCCTGACTTCAGGACCCCTGCTAAGGTTAGGTTCCTTGTGTCTGATCAGAAACCTACCTGGTCTCCAATGCTAACTTACTGAGTGACCTCAGACAAGGTATTGAACTTTTCTGAACCTCATCTCCCCACCTGCAAAATCTGAACAATGCTTCATTGGTGAAGGGGAATATGGTGAAATGTGTTACCTGTTTGGCACACAGTATGGCCAATAGTAAATGGCCCTGAGCTATGTCACACCACAGACCTCTAGCACTTCTATGGACAAGGGGGGGCCCTAAGTGGAGTCAGAAGTGTTAGAGTTCAAACCCTGACCCCTCTGCACCCATCTGTGTAATCGTGGGCAACTTGGCTCTTGGCAGCAATGGCAGCCATGCAGTGGCTCCGAGCTAGCACATATGAGCCCGGGGGCCTTGCTTCTTCTCTTTCAGACTCTCAGCATTCTAAGGAGCCACCTCCTTATTCCCCTCCTCGCGCAAGAGCCCAGAGGTTGCCCCATGCATACCCTGTGTACACCCAAGTACCACCAGTGGTCCAGACCAGTAAGTGTAGCAGCTGTCTCTCCTCCTGGTCTCCGGCTCCAGCTCTCAGAAGGCCTCTTACTAAGCTCAGATGGCACCTTCTCTTGTGAGCCCTCCTCCCACAGCCAAGAACCCTGAAGTGCCAAGGCAGGCTGGGCCTCACACTGCTCACATGGGGTTGGTGCAGTACCAAGGGCTTCTGAGGCATCCTTTCCTACTGTGGAATTCTTGGGGATGGGGTAGGTGCTCATGTTATATTTATGAAATGTATCATAAGTGTTAGTCCACAAATGAGGTTACTGCAGAGTCCCTAAGGTGAACCAGGGCTTTGAGATTCTAAACTAGTGTCCCAAGGAATTCCCAGGCACAAGATTGACACATTAGACTGTATCAGTCAGCTTTACCATGCCATAACAAACCTGACCGCAGCAGCCCCTTCAGATCACCAAAGCATGCTGCAAATTTCTCACACTGGTTTGCACTTTAGTTTGTTGTCTTGTTATTACAGTAATGGTTAAGGAACAAGCTAGACAAATGCTCTACCACTGGCTTACATGCCCAGCTCCTTATGGATTTTTACACTTTTTTTAAAATATTTATTTATTTTATATGTATTGAGTGTTCTGCCTTTGTGTAGGCCTGGTGCACAAGAGCTAGAAAGGGCCTGGAGAGATGGCTCAGCAGTTAAGAGCATTGGCTGCTCTTCCTAAGGACCTGGGCTTAATTCCCAGCACCCACATGGCAGCTCACATTTGCCTGTAACTCCAGCTTTGGGACTTCTGACATCTTCACACAGACAAAACACCAATGCACATTAGAAAAAAGAGAACTGTGCCAAAAAGAGGCAGGAATGGTGAGGTGTGTGTGTACATGCATGTGTGTTCCTTCTTTTCTTTCATGCACCTGCTTTAAGGACGTTTTAACCACAGAGCCTGGAAATCAGCTAAGGCAAGGAATCAAAGACAGTGAATGGGCTGGCTGAGTCTGGTAGGATATGCTAGGGACTCCCCAAGCAGAAGGGACCATGCTTAGAAACAGAAGACCTCCACAGTTCCTAGGCCCTATTCTTACTTGGCTAGCTGGTTTTAACTAAGACAGATCATTTGGCTGATGGGCAGGTACATGGTGGCTTTGGGTGTATAGGTTAGCACAAGGAAGATACGTCATGATATAAGAGGGGTGTCCAGACAGGGGGTGCTGGAGACAGGAAGAAGAGGCTCTGATCTGACCCAGCTCTCCCCCCTACCCCCCCAGACTTGTTCACTGGCATGCCGAGAGTGACAACTTCCATGCCAATGCAGACCATATGTCCCTACTGTGGGAATCACATCATCACAGTGACAACTCCTGTCCCTGGCATCCTCACCTGGCTGCTATGTAGTGGCCTCTTTGTATTTGGGTAAGCAGTGGGGACCTGGTAGGGAGGGGATGGGACTGAGACACAGCTGAAGACAGCTAGAGTAACAAAGAAAACTGAGGACAGAGGTAGATGGCAGCCTGGGTTAGGAAGAGATGCCCTCTGATGGGAGTGGGAATGGACAATGCCAGCAAGTATGTATGGCTCTCAGCCCTGCCCTGCAGAACCACCCCAAAAAACTGAGACCCACCCAGAGGTGTGATGAGGGTGCAGGCCAGCACAGGGACCTCTGCTCAGAGGTAATGATACTGGCCGGCACAGGAACCCCTGATTATGGGTGATGAGGCTGCAGGCCAGCTCAGGCAATCTGCTCAGGTGAGCACACACTGCTTCTGAGGCTGCAGGTGCTTCCTGGGCTGCTGCTTACTCCCCTTCTGTGTGCGGAGCTTCATGGATGTGAGCCACTCCTGTCCCGTGTGCCAGCAGGAGCTTTTCCACCACCGCCGCCTGTGATCTGCACTATAAACAGTGATGAAGCAACGTCAGTGTGTATGTGTGCCCCTGAGTAGCCATCCAGCAGGGGGGTGGGGTGAGCCAGTGACAACATCCTCCACCTCCTCTGTTCTGTCCATGGGTGACAGACGGCACCTGTGTATGCCTGGATCCCAGCATGTGCTGGCTGGTATCCTCTTGGAGAGGTGTGGAGCGCATGCCCACCCATTTCCAGGTTCAGCCTCCTCTGACTACAGATGCCACAGTCCATCAGCCACTTCTTCCCTAGCCCCTTTCCATCAGCTCCAGCTTCTGCCCCTTTGGGAAAACCTGTTACCCATACTCTTACATGTATAACCCTCTCCAGCCCACAACCAGATTCACACCTGCTGCCCCTTTCCCCAGGGACCAGTGTGCTCCATCACTATGTGCAAAACCAAGAGAGCCTTATCCTATCTTTCCCTACCTGCCTTGGGTCTGCAGTCTGGATCCTCTGTGCCCCATCATAGGCTACAGATGTTCTCTGGCTGCTTCCTAGTAGCTTTCCTCAGTTTGCTTTGTCCTCAGTTTTGCTCAAGGCCCCTTCCCCCATTTCTCTAGGCTTCCACCTTCCTCTCCAGTATCCCACAACCTTCTCCCCTGGATGCCTGAGGTATCCAGTAAAACCAGCATATTGGGCTGGGGAGATTTGCCTCACAAATATGAAGACCAGAGTTTAGACCCCCCCCCCAGAACCTACATGAGTGTTGTGACGGGCAGGTTAGCCCACCTGTAATTCCAGCCTCAGAAGTCACAGGCAGAGGAATCCCAGAGAAGGTGGCTATTGAGACTAGCTGCATCAGAAAGCTCTGGGTTTGATTGAGAGACCCTGCCTAAATAAGTAAAGCAGAAGGTTTGAAGATGGTCCCCCACATCAACGTTGGGCCTCCATATACATGTGCACATATGTGCATACCCACACAGGTACACCCACATATATGCAAACACACATAAAAAAAAGGAGATGGGGACCCTCAGTAAGTCCCTGCAGGAGTAGGTGCATGGAAAAGGCATGCCATCTCCTCTCTCTGACACCACAGACATAGCCCTTGGTTCCTGTCCTTCCCACTCACTCAAAATCTGTTCCCCTCCAACTTGTGTCCTACTTGGCTCTGGGTCCTATTGCCCCTTCCATTTCTCACCAGCCAGCAGCCTGTGGCTAACACAGATTGGGTAATACAGCTAACATCGACAAAAACTCACCACTTATTTGGGAGGCTAAGTCAGGAGGATTGCCAGTCTTAGTTACACAGTAAATGCCTACCTCTTTAACTATATGTGTGTGTGTGTGTGTGTGTGTGTGTGTGTGTGTGTGTGTGTGTATCTGTTGCTGTAATGATGTTGTGACCTTGACCAAATCCAGAATTGTTTGGGAGATGAGCCTTGCCTGTGTGGGAATTAGTTATATTTATGGAGGTGGGAGAGCCTGCCCTCTGTAGGTGGGACCCTGGATTGGTAAAGTGGAGACAGGGAGCTGGGCCCCAGCACACTTTCATCGTTCCCTGTTTCCTGACTGTCATGTCACTAGCCTGCTCAAGTGGCTGCCGCCTATGCCTTCCCACCATGAACTATTTGCTAAAACAAACCAGTCTTCGTTACATCCCTGTATTTTATCACAGCGATAGGAAAAGAAACTCTGGCCTAGAACTCACAATCACCCTGTCTCAATGAGTTCACCTGAGGACGGTTGTGACACCATCCAGATAGCACCCTCCCTATGCACCCATCCAGCCGGCCTGCGTGTCCATCTATTCTTCATTCTCCATCTTGTCATTTTCCCAGGCAGATTCACAAGTTTAGCCTGACACCCTCATGACCAAGAGAATCTGAGGCGGGGCTATAGAATCTAGGGAGGGATGGGTCTCCATGAGTTATTTGTGGAGGGGGCCCCCAACCCCCAGTGAGGTTTACTCCTTACAGCTCCTTCCCAGCTTACAGTGTAAGGCCAATGGAAAGGAAGTGGCTTATGGAGACTTCTGGGGAATATGAGGACCACTGGACAAGGTCCAGTATAAGACAGTTGAGCTTTGTGTTTCTTTGCAGTTAGTGCTGAGGACTGAACCCAGGCTTTGTGTCTGATAGGCAAGCTCTACGACAGAGCTACAGCCCCAGCCCTCCTTTTCATTTTGAGACAGTGACTCACCAAATGGCCAGGCTGGTCTTGAGCTTGCAATGTCACTCCCTCCTGACTCAGCCTCTTTTCTTGACTGCTGGTTTGATAGGTGTGCGCCAACACACTGAAGCTCCACTTAATTTACAAAGCACAAACAATGCCCTGCCTATCATTGTTCAAACAGAGAGGGAGGAAAGACTCAAAGAAAGCAACGAAGGAAAGGGGAAATAGGAAGCTTTCAGGCACATGAAGGACACTGGCAACTGGTCTTTGGTGAGGTTCCCTGTAATGCCCACATTCATCACAAGGGGGCAGTGTTGCACCAACTGACAGGGGTAGAAACCCAGGCCCAGGGCACCAGAAACTCAAGTGTGTCTCCCTGCAGCCCCTGCATTAACACGACACGAAAAGGCACACACATGTGAGTAGATACACTGAGTGTGGGCTGGAGGCTTGATGGGATGGCAGCATTTCCTCGATTTTCAGGCTGAGACTCCTAGAAGCCTGAAAGTCAGGTGAGGCCAGCAGACTTCTCTAGACCCCAGGGAGGCCTGCCAGCTGATATACCTTACACCTGCAATGCAGGCCCTGAAATGATGGGAGACAGGACTTCAGAAACCGGATGTACTACAGCTGCAAGCCTGAACTGCATGGAAACAGGACTCACACCAGATCGCACTACCACTGTAAACTGTCTGACAAGTAGCCTTCAGACCCTAAGACATGGGATGCTAGGTCAGCATGGGTCTTAGGGCCTCAAACAGGACAGAGCAACTTGTCTTGAAAATAAACCATCTTTATGTTGCATTGCTCAACTCCAACCTTCCTTGTTCAGACCCCTCCCCCTCCCAAGGCAATAATGTGTTGGCTTTGACTTGTATTCCTAGACAGGTCCGGACAGGAATGTCTCAGTCCTAGGACAAAACCCATTATCACTCCACAGTGTACCATCACAGGACTGCAAGGTTCTGCCCAGGCTGTGACCCCACAAATCAATCACAGGTTTTGGGGATGTAGACTGTAGTCACTTGCCACCTCCTACAAAGTGGAAGAAACCCCACTGAAAACTGACTATTCAGCTTCATTCGAAGGGTCTGCGGTTGTCTGCCACTGACTTGTCAGTGAGGGCTGTAACACTGATGCTCAGTGCTGGGCTGCTGAGTCCATGATGAGGGCCAACAGCCGTGGCCGACACTGTTCTAGGTACTACTGTTTCTAGCCAACTCACCCTCTGAGTCAGAGCCAAGAGATTCAATTAAGTCTAATCCTACTCAGCCTTATCACCAGAGCAGACAGGTGGGTGTGGTATGGTCATGGGCACGGCTCTGGTATCAGCAGTCACCAAGGACGACTTCTGTGCCTACTCCCAGTACACTGCTACCAGCTCTGCCCTGAACAAGTCCACCCTGGGAATCTGCCATGCAAACAGTCCAGGAAGAGTGAGGAGACACCAGGGCTGGGGAGAAAAGTCTGGGCGGCTTTTGATGTGCCCTCAGCTCCAATCCACACCAAGCAGGAAGGTTCACATCTCAACACACTCCCCCAACTTCCTCAGCCTCTCACCCTACTGAAGAACTGAGTTTAGAATATCCAAGAGCCTAGTAAACCCAGTTAAGATGGGTGAGTTCACCTCAGAGACCACTCTCCAAAGGTGCAAACTGGGAACCTGCACCTACCCCCAACATTCAGCCAGCAGTACAGGTCTGTGGCCTCTGATAGGGACAGACTACCTCTCATACCAGCACATCTTTGCCCCCAGAATGTTCTCAAAGCACAGGGGACCCCAGCTTGTAGGTCCCACTCACAGAACAGCAGCACACCCATGTCCACCAACAGCAAGACTAAAGGACATGAAGAGACCCAGTCCTTGTGGAGCATGAAAATGAACTCTGCTGGGGTTTCCTTCTGACTGTCACAGGGTACAGAGAACTGAGCACTTCTGGTGCTTAGCAGCCACAGTGCCTTGGGCACAGCTTCCACTCGCGCAGCAGCAGATGACTTAGTGGGAGAACAGCCTGGCAGAGGACAGGCCATACCATATAAGGGCCCCACACCTGGAGACAGCCTCGTTCCTACAAAAGCACCTGGCTTTATCCCGATCACCTTCTTCCTTCAACCAGATGCCAGGGGATCTCTCTCCCTTCCACCCAGTGTTGGCAAGCTCTGCAGAGACCCACGGCAAGAAAGCTCTAAGAACCCAACCCCACCTACCCACTCACAAGACTGTGTCAGTGTTCAGTTGTGGCACTGTAGACCACCACAAACTTCACCTGTGCCTCAAAAAGGCACCAATATTAACCACCAGGCTTTTCTGTAGGATTGCCGACCCAGGACTCAGTCAGTGGTACAGACATAATCCACTAGAGAAATGTGTCCACACTTCACCTTGACAACTTCCTGCACTGAGAGGGATGCAAATGTACCTCATTCAAGATGAGGGCTACAATGCTCTTCTGGAACTGAGGTCCAGAAGCAGCCTCCACAGGTTCCCATCCCACGGCCTGTGGTATATGTATCAGACTTAGTTTTGTTTGACTCTTTGATGCAGTGTGTCACTATGTAGCCTAATCTTACAAGGTCACAGGGTCAACCCCATCCCCCTCCCCAGGGACTAAGTGCTCAAAAACAGCCGGTTAGCACTGTGGAATCCTCACCTTACTCCTTGCCAGATGCAATGGTCAGGAGGACAGCTGGCTCAATGCTCTTGAAGACCTTATTACTGCCAGAGAGGATCACCAAGGAGACACAGGGAAACACTGCCTTAATGCCACAAGGCTAAGAGCCAACATGCAAGGACCTGCTGTTGCAGACAACCCAGTAGACAATGAGTGTGTACCTTCAGGGTTATGTTCCTGTATTTTCAGACTGGGTCTTAAATAACTCAGGCTGCCCTAGGCTCTGCTATGTGGCCAAGAATGGCTTTGAACTCCTCACCTTCCTGCTCCCACTTCTTTAGTGCTGGGATTACAAGTCTGAACCACCTCATCAGCTTCACAACCCTGAGCAGAACCACGTAGCCACCATGGCTGCCAGCCCTCACTGAGGTCACACTCTGGCCACCACTGTGTGTTAAGTCTCCCCTACCATCAACAGCTACAGAGCAAAAGGACTCAGCATCTTCAGAGGATTAAAGTGAGCAATTTAGAAGACAACTGTTCCATAACATTTGAAATGTCTGCTTCTGCCTTCCCCCAAATCGGGTACATGAACTCAAGACTCAGTATTTTGAAGCTGGGAGTGAATGGAAAAATGAATGCAGCACACAAGAAACACTACAAGAAGTTCTTTTAAAAATAATCATTTAATATTTAAGGGAGAATAGAAATCGTGAGTACCTAAGACTGACCAATCCACAAGAAGCCCTCACACAGGAACACCTTGGAGTTTAAAGGCCAACATTGGGTGAGCAGTCCTCATTGCCTTGCCTATAACTGCCAGTGACTTCTCATTTGCACAAGGCCAAAGGGCCCAGTAGGATAAAGGCCTACAGGGTCTCCCATGAATGATCTGCTCCTTATCCCATCAATCTGTACAACACAAGTTATCGGAAGGCACACAATTCATAGTGCAAAAGGAAAGGGAGCCAGGGTGCAGATGGCTCAGCAGCAGGCCAGCGGTACCTCCCCTGGACCTAATCCAGAGACCTCCAAGTCCCCAGTCACCGAGGAACGTGCACAGATCCCAGCTGAGGACTCTTACATTTTCCTGGCATACTGGGCCCAGGGCCTCACACACACTAGACAAGCACTCTACCATCAGCTACATCCGAAGTCGTGACAGGATCTCTGAGGCACAGGTTGATATGATACGCCTACCTCTGCTTCCTGACTGCTAGGGTTAGAGGCCTGTGCCACTGTACCTCACAAAAAACCTTGTTTCTCAAGCTCAATGCTAGAGACCAAAGCCACACCGAAGCCAGGGTTCACACCTTTAAGCCCAGCACTTGGGAGGCAGAGGCAGGTGGATCTCTGAGTTCAAGACCATCCTGGTCTACATAAGCAAGTTCTAGGCTGCCCAAAGGAAAAGTCCAACAGCTGAGAAAAATCCATGGCGGCTGCAGGCCTGACTCAATGCAAGGCTCCCAGACCAGTCTCCAGGGAGAGTATGCTCATCTTCAGCTTCCACAGCACTCACTGGATTATAATTTTTATAGAAAATTTTATTCAACATACAACATTTTCCAGCAAAAAGGCAATATACAGGAGAGTTGGTGTACACTGCTGCTACAGAAACAAACAGAAGTACTGGGGAGGGAGGGAAAAGAAGTGTGGCTTGCTGATTCTATTTGCACTCAAAACTAGACACGCAGCTGGCATTAGCTCCAACAAAAAGGGAAACGAGGAGAGGACTCAAATAAAGCTACACACAGAGTGTCCAAGTCGGCCAAGTTCACTTGCACTCACCCAACAGAAAATGACCTCTTCCCAGGGCAAATTGTACAGTTTCATTCATTAAATATACAATTTCATTTCCTTTTTTCCTTTTTTATTTTTATCTTTTTTTTTTTTTTTTTTTACAAAGTCAACAGCTTACTAACCACTAGCGAGCATGCGCTCTTGCTAAAAGGCTCTCTCCTTTGTCGCTTGCCCGCTCCATCATCACAGGAGCCTAGAGTGATTCTCTTTCACCTGCTCAGATCATTACGTAAACCTTAATTGTATCTGACAATGTTCTCAGTGTATAAAAAGACCCCTAACTGTCAGGACTGGATAGAGTGTCCACTTTGCAAATGGGCTGCCAAACAGTACTGGCTGACGGAAACCCCAGCAGCCAAGAAGAAAAACCCCAGGAAGGGCCAGTGACGCACACACTGGAGGAGAGAGCACTTTTGAGTAGGGTTGTTTCTCTGGTTTGCCTTTAGATGCACACAGGTCACTGAAAGTCTAACTGAAGGAAGTCGGAAGAGCCTACACACCAGCCTGACTAGCTCTAGCTGCAGGGTTGTGCAGGACCCAGGCAGGAGGCCAGGCTGCCTGCACCAATCAGACACCTCTGTCAGGGACTCACATCCTAGGAACCTCTTCTCCCATGATGCTGATGGTTACCTTGCATTGTGGTTACCATAAAATAACTCTCATTGGCATCCAAGCTTTATAAAAACACCTTCATTTTGCTCAAAAAGGGCAGTCAATAGATACAGAGAAGCCAAACTGAACAGCCTCAACAAAATAAAATTAACATCAGCAGCAAATCCTCTTGCTGGAGACTTCGGCTAGAGTGCACGTGTACCAAAGTTCTACGGCTGTTAAAAAGGGCACACACCCACGAGCTGTCCCTCGCCTTGGACACGGGAAGGCAGGAAGTCAGTTGTGGATTTTAATTGCCTTTTCAAGGTAAGTGTAGCGACTCCTCTTTGGGGCTTTGTTGAAGTGGTCGAGCCCTAGCCAAGGCCGAGGATGAGACATGTTACCTGGCAGGGACAAAGAACAAACCATTAAGACCCCAGGGTCTTGGCAACTACCACCTTGGATGGTTGCTCAGTCAGCTGGAGCCCAGAGATGTCATTAACACAAGCTGACACTAGGCTGTGTATTAAGGTGCCTTTTTCCAACTCAAAGGCTAAAACATAGCCCTAGAGGGAACTTGAAGCAGAATCACCAACACCTCAGCCCCTTAATGCATAAGAGCCTTACTCCTTAGAATGCAGAGGCCTGACCTGTGGATAACTAACTCACTCAACCCCAGGGCTGCTGCCTCCCCAAAAGGTGCACATGGGAATTGAAGGCACTCTGCTGAGAGCCTCTTACCAGGCTGTGGCTCAAAGTCCTTCAAATTCACTTCATACTCATCTTCGTTGATGTACTGGTGCCGGCCCATCATGACAATTGCAAATTTAAACTGGAAAAGAAAAGCAAACCCCCCCCATTATCTCTGCTGCCTGCCAAAGAGGCTCAGCTGCCTCACTCAGGTTCAAGCGCTAGCAGCCACTAAGGCCTAGCCAGGTACCTAAGCATGCATACCTTTTCAAACTCCTTTTCCTGGATATCCAGCAGGCTCTGAATTCGCTTCATCACTTCTCTGAAATGCTCACCCTGAGAAGACAAAGAAAAATCACGTGTGCTCAGATGGTGACTGTCCATGCCCACTGTACTGGTGTGGTAGATGCCAAAGTCAGGGTTGCCTACCCACCCCACCAGCTGAGATCAAGTCACTTAAAGGCATGGAGTTCTGACAGGACTCTTACCTGGTGTATCCTCAGCAAAAATGGAATTCCAAAAGTCCCAAACACCTCTTTGTGGAAATGCGCCACCGTGATTAGCATCTCATTCTCCTTATCTATGTCTACCTGGTCCAAAGGTATTTCCTGGAGTACATTTTAAACAAAGTCTTCCTGTAACTGTGGTTATTCTAACCAGACACTCAATAGTTAATAGATGACCCCAAGCCTCAGATGTTGCCCAGACTGGTGACATAAACTGACTGGGGACCGACCGACCTCCCCCACACACACACAGATTAGTGGAGCTGCTCTCCTTTCCCAGTAGCAGGGTGAAGGGGCTTCTATTAGATGATGTGCCATGTCAAAAGCCCTCAAAGCTGTAAGCCACTGCAAACTTTTCTTCTACTCAAGTTCTTCATCTCAGGTGACTTGTTAATGTACTAACATATATTGCTGGCATCCGTTTTTACCAAAAGGCCACACTCAGCTGACCCACTCAAAAGATAGTCCAGGTTTCTTGGAAGAAACCAAAACATTTATATTCCAGTTACTATGGAAATGCCAGCAATTCTATTTTTACGACTGACCTAGAGTTTGTGCCTGTTCTATTATTGATGCCTGTCACACATATGGGGGGATCAGAGGAGCAAGTTCTTTCCACCAGTCATGTGGGTCCAGGAGATCAAACTGGGGCTGCCAAGCTGAAGTTGGGGGGAGCACCTTACCACAGCATTTGCCTGGTCCTAAACTTTTTGTTTGTTTGTTTGTTTTTTAACTTTTATATTTAGGCTAACTATATAGCTGACTGGCCTGGAACTTGGTATATAGATCAGACTGGATGGACTGTTGTTGCCTCCTGAATGCTGGAATTAAAACCCGGAGGACCTGGGTTTGATTATCAGAACCTACAGCAGCTCACATCTGTAATTCCAGCAGTGCACGTCTCTGGACTCTGTATGCATAGAGTACAGACATACATGCAGGCAGCAATACTGCTCTAAAAGTGTGTCCCACCATACTTGGCCCAAATTATAGACAAATCCCACAAGACTTCCCTCACAAGGCACAAAAGCAGACCACAGTAGTTTGGGATTAAGAGGCTCTGGGATGAAGGGTGCATGGGCATGTGCACACTCATCAGTGGCTACATTATTCTAAGCTATAATGTACTTTTTTCCATATTGCAGCATTTTTAAAGCTTGGAATGAAATTATCCTCTGTGAGACCTGATGAATGGAACAACCCAAGTAACCTTATATAATCCATGGTGGTATCCACTCCAGTAGATAGTTCTGACAGTTACCTCTATTCGAAAAGTTCGACTGGTTGCAGGAGATAAACACTCTAATAGTTCATCTTCTTGGTGCACACCAATAATTTTGTAGCTCACAATTTCTAGCAGCCTAAAAGAAGAAAAATGGGGCAATGAAGTATTTATAGCCATGCAAAGACACAAGAGCAGGAACTCTGGGTGGCCATGACCATAGCTTGGCTTGACCATGCTCTATGTACCATACTTTTACTGTTAATTTTTTAACAGTCATTGCAGCAGGCTGAGCAACAACAAAGTACTGCCTGCTCTCTATTAAAACTACCAAGAAAGCATTTTAGGGAACCAAACAGTCCCAAAGCCACCTGTCTATGAGATGTTCACCAGGAAAAACCATAGAGAAACATGCCCAGACTCAGAATAGCAGTCTGGGGCCTTGCTTTACACTTGCACAGAAGCTACACCACATGCTTCTCGCCACTCAAGATGTATGTATGGACCCCCTCAAGTACCTTGGAACCCACTGTTCCTTTGCTATCAGACCCTACCTCAGTTAAAGGAGAGGCAACAGCAGAAGAATAGATAGGGCTATTTGATTTCCATTCAGCTTCAGAGTGGTTGGCCGCCCCACCCTCTGCAGCTCTGGAGATACTTGCCTAAGTCTCCCTGATGCTTTGTCACCAAGCTCCACTGCCTTTTTACATTCTTCTAACAGGTCCCGAACACAGCCATGCTTGTCTGGGTATAGTGTTATTTCCTAAGTGATGACAGAGCATTACAAGTGCTTTAAAGAAAACAGACTTCTGCTACCACATACCCAAGAACTTCTCTCATTCAACTTGGGAAGGGGTGAGATAGCAGCCCCTTAACTGTGGATTCCTTTGCAGTAGTCGGACCACTTCCTCCAAATCAAGGACTGTAGATGAGAACAGTTCCTCAGAAACAATCCCTGGGCCATCCTAGTAGCTTTCCTGTCTGTCCTCAGCATGAGGAGACAGAGGACTGGTCTTCAGAAAGGCACTAACGCTACTGACATCACAGTAGTTAGTTCTCAAATTTCTCAATTCTGGTGCAAGTGGGAGGAAAAAATAGCCTGCTACCCAGGCAAGTATAATCTTTTGTGATGGACATGGCATAGGGGCACCGCCTGGCTGTGTGCACATTCCTGACAGACCAGTTAAGCTAGTAAGAGCTACAGCAGCAGTGTGTGATGACCCGGCTCTGGGCCAAGGGGCCATGAGACACTTCAAGCTCTTCTGCCTTTCAAAGGTCCCACCACTGAGGGCATGTTCTCATGGTTTAGTCCTAGGGCTCTGAAAAGAGTAACAGGGGTTATGGTAATACTAGAAGAAACACTTACCTCTTCCCTAAATTGGCTGTTTAACCATATACACTTAAAACTTCTCCTGTTCTCAAAGTCTGTGATTTTCATCTTAAGCTATTGAGAAAGAGAGACGCTTGTTTAGACTCGAGAGAAACCCAATCCTTCCCTTTATCACCCAGTCACACTGACTTGGACTCATACCTGCTGATAGTAAAGTTTCTTAGGTTGTCTTGGCTTGAAGAATTGTAGAAGATCTCTTAAAGTACCTTCATAATTATGTCTAAGAGGATTACCTGGGCCATCCCTATAACTACAAGAAAACAGTACACGATTAAACAAAGTGTTTATCGGTCTACAATAAACACCACCTGAGAACAAACAAACACAAACAGCTTGCTATGCACTGTCTGAAACCTGTGAACCTACCTAGCCCACTTCTGTTCCTAGACCCTAGTGTCTTAGCCTGACACTTCAAATATTCCCTGTGAGGGGACAGAGCACACAGATAGATGACTCTGTAGCTGCATAGGACCTAGACCAAAAGAAGTATGATGGGGCCAACCAAAATCAAATACAGCAAGCACCAGAGGACGTAGATAATGACTTTACCACCTCAGGCCATGTGATTAAGACCTAAGTAATGACACACCTGTATTTCAAACTAAGAAAGAAACACATGAAGTTGACCCACCTGAGTCTTACTTACTCACCCTTGAGACTTGAAAAACTGCAGCAGCATGGGGTCTGTGTTGAGCCTCTGTGCAACTGTCTTTGCAACCTGGGAGGTAGAGAAGAACCGGAAGAAAGGTTGGCACTCTGTGCTTATAAAACTAATGGTGAGTCATTCAGTTGCATTTATTTTCTACAGAAATGTGACATACATGAGCAGCCCAAACTCAAACTCCCTAGAAATTTACTATTAGCCATAACAAAACAACATTCCTAAGGGCATCACCACAGAAGTCACATTTTTTATACAAGGGATTTCCCTGCTTAACAGCATATATTTATACAACACAATGCTGACTTGTCAAAAAAGTGAAAATAAAGTGGCAAGTTACATCAAAATTACTATTTATCTCTTTGGAAACATAGTCACCATTTATCTGTGTTATGAACCTTTAAACTCAACAAGTTTTTAACTTTTTCAATACGGTTTCTTGCTGTGTGGCCCAGGCTTTTCTTAAATCGGCCGTGGAGGCCAGCAAAGCTGGGAACTGAAAACCTGTCTGAGCTGAGTCCATCCAAGCAAGGCACTGTCTTACACTTTCTTCCATAAACATGCAATGTACCCTTCTAAGAAGGATAAAGGAAGTGGCAAAGAGCAACTATTCAATACCTGAAAATAATTCATCCTATTTGATAACGTAACCACAAACCCAGGGTCATTGGGGATTGTCTTATCACAGAAGATGACATCAACACGGTGGTAGAGATCTCTGAAATATTCTTTTGCAGTGGGTAATTCACTGTTATCGTTTTCAGGGTCATCCCTGGGGAAGAAAAAAAATGTTTGCAGAGGAATCAGGTACATGGCAAAAGGCACCATCTTTTAGACAAAAGTGACACCAAATGTAAAACAGTGTAGAATAACAGAAGACAGAGCGCTCTCACCGAAAGCTACAAGGAGCCTGAGTCCGCTACCGGCTTCACAAGGCACAAGAAAGGCGAGTGAGTGTGTGTGCCTGGAGAAGACCTGGGCTCCAACCCAATACTCATATCATGGATAGCTCATAACAATCTAAGTCCAGTCCCAAGGGATCTTAATACCCACTACTGGCTTGCACTGGCAGCAGGCACGCGCATAGACAAACATTCATACACATAAAAATAAAATCAAGAAAGGTGGTACTTATGGAGGCCCTACAGTAAGTAAGGCACTCAAGTCCCAGCTGCTTCCCCAGTGACTGCATGACAAAACAGTTCCCTACAAATAGGCTCCTTTGAAGCACAGTGCATTTAGCCTGGGCTCTGACTGCAGCCCACACCAGCTTTTATCCACTATCAAGCTGTTAGGCATTAGTGTTCCAGGTACACACCTACAGGTGTAGATGCAGCACAACCTCTGAAGGCCAACCTCAAGTTTTTTCAGTGTATTTTACTCTATAAACACACCCCACTTTGGTCCCCACAAACATGTGTAGGACATTACAGAACTTGGGTGTGGGAGACAGGCTCTCACAGAGACCTGGATAATCTCAAACTTGCTGTGTAGCTCCTGAATCCTCCTGTCTCTTATCTCCCAAGTTCTAGGATTACAGTGCTCACCACCTATCACTAGGGGAACTGTTTGCTGGACCCAGCACTGACCAAAACAACAACAAGAAAACACTTGATATGCATACAAAAGAGATGCAAACTGTCAAGGATACATACTTCTGAAACACTATAATGTCACCATCCATCAGTTCATCAAGGGCTTTATCAAGAGATACATCGTAGTCCTGAATTCTCTCTGTTAAGTTCGGCTTAACTTCCTACAGGAAGAGACAACAAATGTTCACATTTAATAATATCTGTTATAACCAGATTTTGTTGTTGTTATTTACGCTTTCTCTACATTCAAGTCTATCCATCTACATGTTATGTGTTTTAATTTCAGACAGGGTCTCCTTGTTTCTTTAGGTTGGCCCTGGATCCCTGTGCTCAAGCAGTCCTCCAAATAGCCACACCCAGCTTGCTTATGCACCTTTATATTAAGTGGGAAAAACAAATCTAAAAGTTATCTAGTGATCACCAATTTTAACCAGGTACAAATTACTTATTTTTAAACATACAACAGGGGTGTGGTGGGACATACTGTAACCCCAGCACTTTGGGGAAGTAGAGGCAGGAAGATTAGGAGCTATATGTGAGCAAGTCTAAATCTATCCTGGGTTACATGGGACCCTATCTCAACCACAAAAAAAAACAAAACAATCTAATTTTCAACAAGAGAGTAGAGGACTTGGTGGTGGTATACACCTTTAATCCCAGCACTCAGGAGACAGAGGCAGATGGATCTATCCGAATTTGAGGCCAGCCTGCTCTACAGAGCAAGTTCCAGGACAGCCAGAGCTACACAGAGAAACTCTGTCTAACACCACCCCCCCTCACCCCCTATGCCACCCCAGTGCTGCAGCCGCCGCCAAATAAACTGGACTTAGCAATAATAATTTAGGGCAAGCACAACCACCTCTCCCACAAGCAGAAACAATACAGTAATTGAGAGAAATAAAAAAAAGCAAAGCAAACCTCATAGAGGATAAGGCTAGTATCCTGGATAAATCCTGCTCTGTCACACATAACTGGGAGTAAGTCACCTAGGGTGAAGAAATCTGTTAAGTACACAACTGTAATACACTGAGCAAAATCTAGTCTGAAGGAAGTACAGCCAGGACTTACGTATTTTACAGGATATGGGTGTGTAGATATGTCCACAGTAATTCAAGCTCCGTGTTTTAGGATCATACATCTTCAAAAATAACATTACATCATCTACAAGTTGATGAATAGGCTGTTAGGTTCTTAACCCTGAGTATGTCTAAGAATGTTAACAAGTAAGCTTGGGTAAGTGACAAACACAGTAAGTCCCTAGAAGTAACAATGACATGAGGCTCCTTTAGGAGGCTGATCCAGGGACAGCCCACGAGAATCATACCTGGGTAAACCACCTCAGGAGGCAGTGAAGAGAACACCAATGCAGTAAACTGAGACCTGGCACTGACTAGCTAGACCAGTAGTCCCAGGGTGCTCTAGCTAGCTAGCTAGCAAGTCAATGTCCTACTTTGTGGGGCAGCCACCTATTTATCTAGTGACATAACATGACTACATCACAACTCCTCCACACAGGCTGTGTTGTGTGGCCCTAAGATAAGACACATGCCAAGTGACCCAACACATGCCTGCATCAATACCCTAACCTTCACACCACAGAGATGAGCACAAGCCAGCAGTCAGGGTACCACAGCATCACTGCTGTCTCTCCCACATAAAGGAGACTCAAGGCAGGCCAGTCTCCTGTGGCTTCCTTAGGAGCCCTCAACATGAAAGGGACTGAATGAGTTAACATGGAGGTACAGGAGATTCTTCTCCAAGGGAAGAAAGGTTCAGCTCTCTGCTGAGATCATTCGAGGACTCCAAGTCTACTGACTGCTCTAAAAGGAGCAGGTACCTCGTGGGCACTTACGATCTTTATCAAACTTGGGCAATGTTGCTCCACTAGCAGCCAGCTCAGGATCAACTGTTTCCAGGAATATTGTCCAAGGGTTTTCATTATCACTCAGTTCAATCATCTATTTCCAAAAGAGACGATGATTTTAGAAGGTTGCAATGGCCTAGGTGACAGGGCGACAACTATACTTGAGTAGTGTAGAACATGTCCAGCTCTACTGAATGCAACCCAAAGGGACACAAGGCTGCTAACTGCAGGACAAGAGCCTCCCGCAGAGTTCCACATGAGATACCCGAGGATCTACCAACAATATTTACTGTTTTATTGCCGTCAGCTTCATTATCTAACATTGCTGGCCGCTTTGTTCCATTACTCCTTGCTTGCATAGGCCATAATCGAATTTGATCTTGTGGAAACCCCTGGAGAAAAAAAAATGGAAAAGCTCATTAAAACAATAATCTTGGTCAATTTACTGCTGCTTTTGTGAGTAAAGGAGAAAGGGTATGATTCAAACTTCAAATTCAGTCCCATGGCTCGGATCTCACCAGGATCACTACTACACCCAGGCTCAGCTCAACAGCCTATTTCACCAGATACTGGTGGTAGCAGCCTGAAGAGAAACAGTCTCTACAAGCTCCTTGTCTGAGATCTGCTACAAACCTAGCTTTGGGGGCCGGAGGAAGCTGGTTCTGAGATTCATAGACCCTGAGCCAGGTCAGGAGCACAGCTCAACATCTCCTTTCAGTCAGGCAGGGCCCAGACATAGGGACAACCCAAGGTAGCAGTTATCAAAGCCTGGATGTGAACAGAGGAGCTCTCTCTCTATATATAAAAATATATATACCCACCATGGTCTGGGAGAGGCTCTGAACAAACTCTGCCAGGGAGGAGTTCTTCAGAACCTTGAACACGGTGTACTTTACTTTCTCCTCATCGTACATGTCATTTCCTTGGTGGCCACAAAACTGGTCCTCTGCGACTATCTGAAGGCACACAGAGCCAAGCTTACAACCAGTGAGACATGTTACCCTGAGCACACTCAAATATCAAAAAGGCCTCAAACCACTCGCCGCACTGCCTACAGTGAGCCCCTGCAGCTAGCCCAGATGCTCAGAGCCAGGAGCAGACAGCACAGGCCCAGTGCACTGCAGTGACAAACACAGTAGTCTCCCAAGGCAGAGCCTGACCTGCACTTGCATGTAGAGATGGGCTTCCTGCCGCTCCTTCCGTTTCTGAGCCTCGACCCTTTTTTCTTCTTGCAATCGCTCCACCAACTGCTGAGGAATATCATGGTCGGTAACAGCTTGTAACACTTCACCTGCAGGACAAATGCATCTTCTTCACCTGGTGCTGATCTGCTTTCCCTTCTTACAAGAGCCATATGTTAGGTCTTCATTCATAAAACAACCTAGGAATGTGGAAGGTCTTGGGACCATGTGACCACATCAAATCCCACAATCCCAATGCAGGTTGTTTTGGGGGATAGAATGACGGAGATACAAAGAAAAAAAAGTGTTTGGCCATACAACATGGCTAGGTCCACTATCCTTTATGATACTGCATTATACAGACAGAATGCCAAGGCAGTGAGGGAATTTTTGTAGAATTATGAGTTTGCCACAGTGCAAGTATAACACAGGTCATGGGTACTCACTTAGCTTTGATTCCCTGATGTACACTAACATATAGGCATTTGTGCAGTGTCGAACAGATAGGTCGTCATCATGACCCCCATAATTGTGCTCAATAGCTTCTTCTTTAGTACACCTGGATACGACGTCATCATCAAATTTACACCACTGGAAGGAAGGCAAACAGATGTGAGTAACAACACACAACCTCTGACAATACTCAGAGTGCTTCTGTCTTCCTTGTTCAAAATTCGAAGGGGGCACTGGTACTCTTTGTTACCCACTCAAATAACCTGGGCCAATTGTTAGCATAGTGCCAACCCTTTGGAGAATTAAAGGCACAGAGTACAATTAAATGAGATATTTGTAAATTAATTCCATAATGTAGCAAGCTTCTGACTTAAAAGTACTTAATAATGAGCCGGCCGTGGTGGCGCACACCTTTAATCCCAGTGAATCTGTTGAGTTCAGAGGCCAGCCTGATGTACTGAGCAAGTGCCAGGATAGGCTTCAAAGCTACACAGAGAGACCCTGTCTTGAAAAACCAAAAGAAAAGTACTTAATAATGATCTTCCTTCCAATTTGTCATTTTAAGTCAAAAAAAAAAAAGGAAAAGAAAAAAATCTATTCTGGAAACCTCTGCCACATGGCATCAATCCCACCAGGGATCCTGGAGGATGAGAGAACAAAAGACACGCGAACAGACTTGATGTAATGAAGGCTCCCTGCCCAGCCAAGGAAAGCCACTTTCATTATTTTGTCAGTTGCATGACATACAGATTCTGTAAGGTATAATTACTAACAGAAGTCACTCTCTAAGGTACCATTCACCTTTGCATTGTTGACAATTAGACAAGAAAACAAACCATACAAACATTCAAAGGCTGGGAAGAAATCCAGTAAGTGCATGGAGTGTCAACCAGAAGAGGCATGACACTTACTTTGCCATCCCCTTTGGGGTTTAGGTAAACCACGTAATGTCCACCATGATTATCTCCACTGTGAACCAGGACTGCGTGGAGAATATAATTTGCAGGGTCCTTAGGGTCTGTTTTTTGCAAAAATTCATCAAGTGGTAATTGTTCTGGAAACTCAAACCTATTCAAAACATTTGAAAAAGAAAGTCAATGTTGATTTATACATGCAAAACATTGGTAATTATGAATTACCAATGACTCTAAAGGCGCTGGAAGCTACTTCTGAAGGAGCTCCTACTTACTAGGAAATTTGTCAATTTACTAAGTTCAGGAAAAACTCAGGTAACAGGTTCAAATTCAAAAGCTTTACCCAACTGTCTTATAGCAAATTTACACTAAAATCAATTCTAAGGTGTACATAAGCCTAAGGCACCCAGGAATGTACTAATGAGACACCTTGATATTAAAGAAAGACGACAAGCTAGTCAGATGTGTATAAAGATCCTAACACTTAGATTACATGAACATACTGTATTTGACACAGTTTTAAATTACTGGCTTAACTTGTGATTTAGCTCACCAAATTTCATCATCAATGACACATTAAACTGTACTTAAGTACGGGATGGCAGCTCAGTTGGTACAGTCCCTGCCTAGCATGTATGCAGACATGGCTTCTATCACCAACATGGTACAGGTATATTGTTGGCTGAGCTCAGGGGTGAAAGCAGGATTATCAAATTTATGGTCCTGGTGAGTTGGTAGCCAGCCTGAGCTGAAACTGTCTCAAAATTAAACAGCCTTCAGAGACAGGAAAGAAAGCCATGCAAGGTGGAGAGACCCAAAGAGTATGTATCTGGTGGCCCAAGGCTGTTTGGATCTAGCCTTATTACCTTGGGACTGGGACTCTATCTGCTGAAAATGTCTGATCTGGACTTGAAAGAAAAACTTAATTTTAAAACAATAGCCAACAATTCTATTATAAAACAAAAATGAGGTGTGCAGAAACAGGTTTGGAAAACACACGCAGGTGAGCACATACTCAGTTTCTGGAAATAATTTAATTCAGCCACACTTTACCCTCAACCATAAATGGTGACTGAGCATTCATGTATATGCACTGTTCAAAACTGATGTTCAAATTAATCAGGGTAAAACTGCATATACAGATAAAGCACAGATCACTCTCACAAGGGTTTGTTAGCACAAGTCAGGTTGGCCTCAAACTCACTACTCATTTAAGGATAAGGATGATCTTGAATTCTTAATGTTGTTGCCTGTCTCCATCTGCCCTTAGCTGGATTAGATACGCAACACAAGCCTAGATGAAACCTGGAGCCTCATGGTAGACAAACACATACCTAAACCTAATCTGTCTAGAACATTCTGGAAGCAAAAAACACTAAAAGATCTACTTTTACCAGGGCAACAACACACCTTTAATCCTAGCATTAGGAAGGCAGAGGCAGGATGAGTTACAGGCCAGCCTGGTCTACAGAGTGAATTGCAGGCCAACCAGGGCAACAGAGAAACCCTGTCTTAAAAGCACACAAAAAAAAAAAAAAAAAAAAAAAAAAAAAAAAACCAAACAAACAAAAATCCCCATTTATTCAAAATCTAAGCATTAAAAAAGCTAAATTCAAAACTCTATGATCCAGTCAGAAAATCCTGCCCTTTGCTTTCAAGGCGGCACAGTAGAGGGCTGGGGTCAAGATAGCATCCCTGAAAAGGGACAATCAAATGAGATGACACCATGCACAGAGCAAAGGAGAATAGAGACAGGTCATCCAAGCCCTCAAGCCTTCCATTACCTATCGTTGATCTTGATGTTTTGGTCCGTCTGAGGGTCATACATAAACCTCATTAGTTGCAGGTGTAACACTGGTGGCAATGTTAGGAATTTCACGCCTTTCTCTGCTTCCTGGAAGTTGAGAAGAAATGATGATTTTAGTTCATTGAGGCTTACTTTTGTTCACGTTTGTTTTTTGAAGACAGTCTCACTTTGTAAACCTTGACCTCCTACCTCTGCCTCCTAAGCTACTACCTATACCAGGTTTTACCCATCTTTTTTGTTTTTTGAGACAGAGTTTCACTAGATTACCCGGGCTGGCCTGAAACTCACCATATAAATCAGGTTGGCCCGGAACTCAGAGATCCACCTGCCTCTGCCTATCAAATACCTGGGCACTGAAGGGATTATTCCGCTACACCCAGCTTTACCTGTTTCTTAAAAGCTAGAAATATACACACTCTAAACTATAATAAAGTATATTCCAGCACTAAGAGAACACATTTTGGAACTTTTGGTGATAAAAATGAGGACATTTGGATTTTTGTTTAGAGAGCCTTAAGTTTAGGTCTCTAACATGGGGAGATTCACACCCTAACCTAGACCATAAGGTAGAGGAGCAGGGGTTATTTAAAAAGACACTTGCTACCTCAAATATTATAGTCAAACATTGATCCATGTCATGTGAAAGAAAGGGTGTGCTAGCTATAGATCTGCAGGCATGAAGGGTTCTAGCAAAATGGCCGCCTTCCCTGAAGGCTGGGGCACAGGCTCAGTGCTCACAATGCTTAGCCCTACTTCTCACCAACACCTCAACCCCGCCAGTCTTCACTTCCAACTAACTCCACTCAACAACTAGAAACCTGGAAACCCTATTTGGCAACATTCTTTGTAGTATAGAATGATGAAGACAGGGTTATCTTTAAAAATAAATAAAGCAAAGGCACCTAGTCCATACCATCAAGGAACAATGAATGAATGAGCAAAAGAATTCTGCTTGTTTCCACCCCTCCCCACTGAAGGGGAGCACTCTGCTGCACAAGCAGATTCGAAACCATCCAGGGTGGCAGTCAGGTCAGTGTTTCTCTAGCACTCCTCACAGCACAGCAGGAAACCCTCTCTGATTCTGAGTGGTCTGACCCAGCAAAGCAGAGCCATGGTGCCATGACTTACAAACTGGCAGGCCCGGTAAAAAAATAAATTCATGGAGCCATTGACAGCCCAGTTATAAGCCTGAAAACAAGACACAAGCTTATTGCATGCAGCTAGCCAGCCTGACAAGCAACCACAGCCCAGCTCTCACAGCACTGTGGACAGGCCACCTGTTCCTCGCTCAGATCCCCTGTGAGCAACACCTTGGGGATCTTGGGGTATACTCCTTACCCTAAAAGCCCAGCAGCCTAACACTCAGAAAAGTAAAACAATTAATTGAAAAGAGACAAACAAGGCATCTATGTATATAAGAGCTAGGTGTGGTGGTACAAGCCTTTAGTTCCAGCAGATCTGCCAGGGAAGCAGAGGCAGCAGATCTGAGGTTCAGGCCAGCCTGGTCTACAAAGTAAGGACGATCAGGGTTACACAGAGAAATTCTACCTGGAAAAAAAAAAAAAATTGATTGGGGGGAGGGGGGGGAGAGGTTGTACTTCTGCTTGTGATACACACACTTGTTCATCAAGAAACCCCTCCCTCCCATCTGAGCAGACCACTCAAGAGAGAAAGCCTATAGGCTCCAAATCTCAAAAGCAGAAAGACAGAACAGTGTTGATCAGGGACAGGAAGGAGGTTGGTTACCTGCAGGCCATGTTCCCCAGCGTCATATTTGTTGTCACCGTCTAGCTGTTCTACTGCCACATAATCCACAAATGATTCAAATACTTTAAAAGAAATAAAAAGATAGGTCAACTGGTGTGGTCAATAAAAATCAAGTACATAACAGGGTCAGCCCGGGTATAAATGATGTATATTAATGTGTTTAGGACAGGCACACAGTACAATACTTGACTGTAGCTATGAATAACAGCTTCACCATCTGAATGGATGATGTTCTTAGGGCAGTAAAATAGCATGAAAGGGAAACTTAACTCCTTCATTTCAATTTTGCTGAGATGTTTAATTAAGGCAGCATGGACAACCAATGGACCTGCATGGGTCAGGGTAAGGTCAGCCCTAGTGTTCTGACACACCTGTTCTAGTAGGATCACACACAATTACAACAGTGACAAGAATAGAAGAACAAAAACTAATACAATTATTTCACTAAAATTAACACCTGCCATTAAGCAAATGGCAACGTTAGGAGTAAGGTAAGAGCAGCCACACCCTGGGGGAAAGGCCTTCTGCTTCAGTAGGGATGGGGCAACACAAATGAACAACAGTAAAGTCAGCAGTTATACTCATGGCAACAGGTGGTGTACAAGGTCCCTGAGAGAAGCAGAGAGAGGTGGGGCCGGGTTAACAATGAGTGAAGTGCTGCCAGGAGAAACAGTGAGGGGGGGCAAAGCAATGGGAACTGCAACACCAAGACGACCCAGACAACAAGAGGCTGGGGGACACAGTATGTGAGAGAGTGCTTAGATGTTTGGTAAATAACTACGCAGACCATGGGAAAACAGCAGAGTGAACTATCATCATAAACCCTAGTTTAATAATGATGGTGGTGGGGAAAACCCCTCTACAAGGGCCCCCAACAGGAAGACAGTGCTGTAATGCAAATAATTACCAATCTAGAATCTATGTTCAGAAAAAAATTCATTCAAAAGATGAAATTAAAAATTTCATCAGCCTGATCTACACAGCAAGTTCTAGGACAAACAGGGTTACACAAGTGAGCTCCTGTTTCAAAAACTGTATCAACTCAGTTAAGAGGGCTTTCTTGTTATCTTTTGGCAATGCTAGGAAATGAACCTAGTTAAGTAGATGGGCTGTGGTGGCACACATCTTTAATCTTAGCACCCGGGAGCCTGAGGCAGGCAGATCTCTGTGAGTTCAAGGCCAGCCTGGTCTACAGAGTGAGTTCCAGGACAGGATCCAAAAGCTATGCAGAGTAACCCTGTCTCCAAAAAAAAAAAAAAAAAACCACAAAAGAAGCAAACCTAGGGCTTGCATACACTATGCCAATGATCTATCACTGATGACATCACAGCAAACCTATAAAGGATAAAATCTTGGCAGAACATGTATGAGGTGCACATGCGTACGTGTGTGTACCAGACAGCACCATAGATGATTAAGAATGGAAACACAGGGAAGTTGGAAAGAGAGCTAATATATCTCCAACACATCCCTTCTTTCTTTAAAAACAAACAAACAAACAAAAAAAAAAAAAAAAAAAAAAAAAGGAAAGGAAGAAAGAAAGAAAGGAAAGAAAAACTTCAAAGGAACATCCACCAAAGTGGAAACTCAGTGACATAGCCCACCTGTCTGGTATGCGCAAGCCTCTAGGTCCCATCCTAAACACCAAAATCACTACCACCACCTCCACCAAACCTAGGTACAATACTTAAGTGGGCATTTTGCAAAGAGAATATCCAACTGCCAATAAGGATCTGAAAAGGAGATGGCTCTGCCAATCTTGAGGGAAACACAAACTGAAACAGCCTACTATAAAATTCACAGACCCAAAAAACAATTCCACACTTATACCACTGGAGTAGCACACACCTACAACAGTGTAAGTTTTTAAAATGAAATACATAGAACACTTAATGTTGGTTTTAGTTCTGTGGAAAAGCATGTACACTTGATCAGTAAACTTACTATGTATCGCCAGTCACACCAAGAAATAAATGAGTTTGAGCCTTGTCATAAATACAAGGAGAAAAAAAAACAACAATTGCCTGGGCCTATAGATAAGCAAAATATCTAGAAAAGAATGGTCCCTAGGTGATATTCAAACCACCACTCCTGTGAGACACACATAATGCAGGTATGAGTATTAGGCTGCATGAAGTTACATGCTTCCATAAACACACACAGACACACCCAAGGCTGGCCCAAGTTGCTGAAAACTCAGGGTGGTTTCCTCTGAGGAGTTGAGGGAGCCAGGGACTGTGCATGCTGTGCCGGGCAGGGCAGGGCAGGGCAGGGCAGGGCAGGAGGGTTCTAGGCAGCCTGATATAGTATAGTGTTCTGAGAGTTAGACAGGGTAGAAGCAGGTATTCACCCACTATAATGCATCTATCCCTTATTATAAAACAATTACTGAGCCAGAGCAATAATGATTAAAAGCTTATGAAGTATGGAGACAAGACTTACTGTTTTTCTTCCCTTTTATACTTAGCTGGATATCATAATAATCTTCTCTCCTATCAGATCGGTAGTCTACTTCTTTGCACTGAATGTAAGACTATAATCAAACAGAAGACAGCTTCAGTATTGGTCATCAAATCTACACTTTTATAATTTTTCAAAGCCATTCTTTAAGACTAATGTTCACATACCACCATTTTGCCTCTGAATAATTTTGGGATGGTGCCTTCTACACATGTGCCTTTCATCTTATTTTCCACATTATCAAGCAACTGAAAGAGAAGGTTCAGGTATTAAAAAGCAAACCAAGGCAACTAACTAACCAAACAACCAAACACAACACCCTTATACTTGAGTAATACATCATAATTTAACAATTTACTTGGAAGTACCAACTGTCAAAGAATTTCTAGACTATAAAAATATTACCTTTGGCATGCAATTATCAAAAAAACATACAAATCTTTCTTGGCTGGATTTTGTTGCTTTTACAAAAATATCTACATGCAATAGTTGGGGTTAACCTTTTATACAGTCTTTGGAATGAATTAGTAATCTGTAGTGCCTTTAGAAGCATTTTTTATATTTATTTTACCTCTGTGGAAAAGCATGTAAATTGATCACTAAACTTAACTCGTATTGGTCCACACCAAGAGATTAATGAGGTTGAGCCTGTCAACAGGATTGACTGGTTTGTCCATGGGTATTTAATGAACTGATTCAATCCAGCTAGTGCTGCAAAAAAGAAAACACACCTTGCCCAGCCAATCACCTTGAACAGCCATTCCACGTTTGAGTGTACACGAATCTATGTCTTTCTTTCCTCAATCCAGGAATGAAAATGTACTAGTGACTAATGAGCTTGGGGACAGGCAGCAGCACAGAGGCAGCCCCCAGAGGGAGGGAAGTGCAGAAGATTCCTGACTGAATGTAGCTGCCTAGGCAATGTGCCTGCCCCTTGCTTTGTGACTCCTGTATATAATGCTCAGTTAACTAATAAGACACCCACTTCTTTTAGCTACATCTGTCCAACCTTCCCCAAGCAGCCTTCTACAGAGTAACACAGTCCTTCCCACTGTTTAGAACTAGATGAGCCCTAAACCAGGCATGGTGATGCATGTCTGGAATCCCAGCACTCCGTGCTCTGGCCTAAACACCAGTCCTAAGCCAAGGTAAGTGATCTGATTAGCTGTGAGGCTTTTACTTACAAAGACCTCTAGCATTGCCTCAAACATTCACTCTAAGAACCACACAGTTACTGCTTGAAACTTACCACTCGACAAAGCTCTTGAACATCATGTTGCATGAAGCTATCTAAAGTTTCCCACCTTTCAAAGAGAAAATGAGTATCTACATTTCAATTTCTATTATTTCAAGGGAGTCAATTAAGAAGCAATCTAGATTATAAACTAAATTGAATCAGCCACTATCATCAAATTCAGTGCTTTTTTAGTGTGTGTGTAAAGAATATCTTGGGGATTGCCATAATTCAAAGATTAAGTTGAATGTTAGGAGCAATCAGCAAAAAAACTTAAAACTTAAAATTTTCTAAAATCTTATCTAGAAGAAGTGGTATCTACAAGTTAAATATCCATACATTTAAAAGCAACACACGCCCCTTTGTTGAAAAGCAAAGTGGTGACATTTTTGAAGAAAAATTCTAAAACCAAGCCAATTTCCTAAAGGGGAATCAAACACTGGGACGACTGTAAGTAAGCCTGCCTGAACTGAAGCCCACTTGACACCGTGTCACTCAAGTCTCCACTCTTGTCCCTTCCATAGAAAGCAGAATGGAGGTGATTGCTGATACATACCCAAATGACTTTGTGAGCTTTTTTGTTCCTACAGGCTTATCGCTGTGCTGTAATTCATAGAACACTCTTTGTAATGCTAAAGGGACGCTTTTAGATGAATCATCGCCCTCTGTTGGCATCATGTACACAGCCTAAAAGAATTGATTTAGAAGTGTTTAATTTTAGTTAAAAGAATCATTTCTATTATCATAAGGGTAAAGCAATTTGCTAGGGGCTCTTAGCTATGCCCAAGTTTGAAAAACCATCGAATTGTCTGTGGAGACAATTTAGAAAACACACAAAAAATATTAAGTCACCTACAGCTCACCAACCAGGCAAAAAAAAAAAAAAAAAAACCTCATTCATTTTATGCCCCTGGGGACAGTACAGATTTAAATTTGCCATTACTTATGAACAAAAAAGAGATGATGAAATGTAGATGGCACTCAAGCTACCACTTCACACAATCCCATCTCAGTCACCGCAGAAGCGTGCAAATGAGATACAGAAAGAGCCTAACTAGAAGTACCTTCTCCTTGTACTGCTGCTCCGCACTGTCTGCAGAAAACCCTCAGATCAGAAAGCACCACCCTCCATCATTATATTCAAACTGTTCTTATTAATCCGTGTAAGCATAAGGTGCACACGTGGTCCTGATAATCCCAGCTATTATGAAGCTGAAGCAGGAGGATCACAAAGGCCAAGAAAGTGAGTTTAAAGCCAGTCTAAGCAACTTAAATAAGATTCTCCACCTCGAGTTTTTTTGTTTTGTTTTTAAAGTAGGTGTGGGGCCAGGCGTGGTGTCACATTATCTTCAAAACCAGCACTTTCTATATAGACAAGTGGGCCCACAGATCTCTGGCAAAGCCAGTAAGTACTATTAGAGGCCTTACCTCCAAGTAAATGAGTAAGAGGGGTGAGGGGAGCCTGGGAATATAATTTTGATGTAGAAATATTAGTTCAAGGACCAATTAATTGTCAGGGTGTTTGTATTTTTAAAGCTGATCACCAAGTCAACTTCAATAGCAAGTGTCCCCTAGCCAGAGACTAAAGGCAGCTGGCAAGGCCTCCCTGTGGAGAAAGGGATGCTCATGTCCAGGGAATGAAACATATTTATTGGGTTGTTTTTTGTTTCTGTGTAGCTTTGGGCTCTGTCCTGGAACTAGCTCTTGGTAGATCAGGCTGGTCTTGAACTCAGAGGTCTACCTGCCTCTGCCTCATGAGTGCTGGGATTAAATGTGTGCGCCACCACCGCCCAGCTTTATTGGGCCTTTTGACATACCTTACAGAACAGAAGGCAGAAAACCAAGAGAGGAACACTATGCATTTACCTTTCTTAGCTGATTTGTGAAGAACAAAGTCTGCAGCAAGCTGTTCATGTAACACGTAGCTCCCTGATTCTTTAAACCAACATAGCCCGTATGCTTCTTTGAGTCCCACCTGAAAGACAAGTCCAAAATTGAAGGTCCACTGCATAGGACAGCTAGTTTCTAGTCAGCTTGACCCTGCCATCAGTATGGCTGAGTGTCACTCTCCCATGCCATAATCTATTTTCTAGCGCCCTGGCAAAAGAGCACTGTCCACTGAGGCCTGACTTCACATCATACAGGTTCTTTCATTGACTATTCAAACTCAATTTCTGCATTCACCTGCCTGCAAATAGTCCCCAGCACAGCTGCCATTTATAAAGATGACCACTCAAGACATTGGGGTGCCCTTTTACATTTATATCAAATGTGACCTCAGAGCAATCCTGCCTCACACATATTAGGAAGTCAATGTTTGGTCAGTAGGACACGTCAACAGGTATGTATACCCCACCCCTGTAAAAACACACATGCAGGAAGACAGGAATGTATATTCTCAAGTTTTTGGATGTACTTCTAAGCTTTGAGGGCTTTTCCTCTTATGCTTCTTGGGTGGCTACTTAGGAGAAATGGTGGTCTTAGTTGTGTCCCAGATATTGTGAACCCATGTGGTAACGGAGCCCGAGGAAACCTACTGGACAACAGGAAACTACTACTTCCTCCACACAAGGTAATATTTCTCTATATATTACTAACGAGACATAAACCAACACTGAGGATGACAGCTACTATGCAGTCCTAGCGCCTGGCCAATGGCCCAGGTTAGAACCTCACACCTGCAAAAAGACTGAAGCTGTCAGCAGGTAGTGCCCAGCATGTTCCCTGCTTCCCTGTGACAGGTTTTCAATGCCCACTCTTCAAAATATAAGCAAATCCCCACTGCAGTCAGTGGCCATGCATGTGAGGGTCCCAGCTTCTCTACTTGGTAAGGCTGTGCCTTCATAAGATTACAAAATCATCTAGTCTGCTGGCTGGTTACATTCAGAAAACTCACTAGTGAGCACAAAGGAACAGCAATCAACCTGTTAAATAAATGGGAGGGTGTGAAGTAAGCAGCTATGATGTGAGTTTTGGGAGCAAACTAAATGAAGAGGGTGGCCTTATTGGCTAAGCACCTCTCTTAAACATATGCTAATGCTTCTCAATACAGTACAGCAGTACCCAATTGAACAAAACTTACGCAACTCCATGGGGAGCATCCGCCTGTACAAAAACTTCAAAGGTGACTTTATCATCGTCTATAAATCCTTTCTCAGGATCAGTTACTTCCTATAAAATAAAAATATCCAACTCACATAAAACATATAGGCATCTACTTTATTCCAATGAGACAACAGTCCTTGTACTCTGCACTCAACAAAGTACTATTTCAAAATTTAATGGAGTATTATTTTAAAAATTGCTGCAGTTTTGCTCTAGTGTGGAAGTGGTCCATTTTGTGTTAAGCATAGACCCTGAGAGTTCTGCAGAGGTATTCAAGGTTTTGTGCCACAGCCTGGGTGAGCTAGTGAGGTTCGATGTACTGACTAGGGAGCCAGCCACCCACTGTCCAAAACCACCCATGGGCCACTCTTCCTCTGTCCTAAAGAGTAATGTGACTTCCTAAGAAAGGTCAGCCTACCAGGAAGAATTCCAATGTGTAGTTAACAGTTCATACTTTAGTGGACTGAAAAAAACAGCCCAGTGATTTACAGATGTATTTCTCTATCATGAGAACCAGAGTTTGGATCCTAGTACCCACACCTCACAAATTTCCATCATTTTAACCCCAAAGAAGCTGACAACCCCTCTTGGCCTCACACACACATGCCCATATGTACCCAGACAGGGACAGTTTTGTTTTTGTTTTTTTTTTTTTTAAGATATTTTAAAAATTAATACTTGATGTTAGGCAGTGGTGTCACATGCCTTTAATCCCAATTCTAGGGAGGCAGAAACAGGTAGATCTCTGAATTGAAGCCGGCCTGGGTCTACAAAGTGAGTTCCAGGACAGCCATAGCTACACAGAGAAACCCTGTTTTGAAAACAAAACCAAAACAGCAAAAACATCTCATGCTTGAGAAGCCAATGAAATGACACAGTAAGTGTCACAGGATCTAAGCCTGAACCTGTGAACCTGAGCTCAATCCACAGAACCCACAGAAATGTGCCACGCCATGCATGACACATGGGTGCCCATACTCCGTATATACACATAAGCACACACAGATAATTACACACCATACATACACAGGACACCTAGTGCCAGAAAGCCACGTCAACTTCCAGATACCTGCTTAGTTCACAAAGCAAGATTTTTGAGGAATAAAAGAACAAGACTAGCAAAACAGTTGGGATATTGAGACTAAATATTCTGTCACTTACACTCCAGGCCATAAAATTAGAGAATCCCCAGTCGTTCTCCTTGTGGAAGAACAAGTGACTGATTCGACGGCTGAATGATTTGTCATCGTCCCTGTAATTTATTATCTTCAACACTGCTTGTGCATGACAGGACCACGACCTATTGGGAGGGAGGGGGGAGAGAATCACCCAAGCCTTAGTTGATACATTTAACTGAGAGTCATACACATTTTTAAAACAGCAAAACCAGCACATGAAAATCTACCTTGGATAGAGAAGAGGGATTGGAGGATACAACTGCAGTAGCTGACTCATGATTTTATTATTGGGTGATAATAGGGTTTCAGCGTGTGACTCTAGCTGGACTAGAACTCAGAGACTGCAACCATGACACCTGGCTGGCTTGTGATTTTATCTTTTAACCCCTAAAGTGTTTAATTGTAAGTATAGAACACAAGTTTTAGGCTTTATGAAACTGTGGCTAGGCGAGGGGGTGTAACTCAGCAATAGTGATTTCATGGCAGGTACAAAAGTCCTGTGACAGGGAATAGTAAGACTGATGAGTAAAGTATGATAGTGCGCACACAATCTCTAGCACTCAGGAAACTGAGGCAAGAGGATTATTGTGAATTCAACGCTAGGCTGCACAACAAAGTACAAAGGTAGCCGCACCTCTAGGCTCCACCCCACAATGCAGCACTGCTCAGTAGAGCCTGTGCCTTGGGTTCCTGCACACCTGCCCTGTCTATCAGGAGGTATCCGGTACAGAAGGGCTGCCTATGGGGTCACGGAAGGGCTTCCCAGTTACACAGTCCAACCTAGGCACCAATGTATTACCAGAGACAAGCTCAGGAGAAAAACTTTAATCTATAAAAAGAACCTTACTACACATAAAAATTAAATTTCACATATTTTTTGGTGGTGGTGGTAGATGCTTACACTAGGCAAACCCTTTACCACTGAACCACTTGCAGCTTAGCTAGGCACTTCATAAACATTAAGGGAGGAGGAAACAAACCATGCCTTTTCTGGGAGCATTTACAGAACAGCCAAAGCTGTCATCCTCTAGAGAACTCTCTCCCCAGGTTTCCCAAGCACCAGAATCAGGGTGACACAAAGGGTCAGACAGGGTCTAAGAACAGAGGGTTAGGCTCCCTGGTATGGACAAAGGGACAATATACTCCACTTCATCCTCCCCATCAATCCTCTGTCTGTCCTGGCATGCTTGAGTTTAACAGTGACAGTGAGGGATAGAACTGAAGGAGAGCTAGAGACTTCTGAGAACACTCAGAACAGGATACATATTTCCTATCAATGGAAGGACCTCCAAGATTTTTGTTTCTTAGTTACTGTAACAGGACCGACCTCATGTAATCTAGGCTGGCCTTGAACTGAACTTTCTGCCTCCATTTCCCAAATACAGGTATTAACATTATACATAAACCTCCTTTTTTAAAAATTATGATCAAAACTTTCCCCCTAAATAGGCCACAGTCATACTGTTTTTCTAAATACCTCACTAAACGCTATGACTTATACTTTCCAACTAGCCCACAGGCCCAGGCCATCAGAGGACAGAAGGCCATCAGTCTCTGACAGCCACACTTCAGGTATCTATCTGCTTCTGGTAAGAAGGAAATGGATTGCTCTGTGGTTGGCAGAGCCCACAGTGGGCCAGCCTCTCCAGATTACTGGGTTCTAGCACACCAAGTCTAGTTTTATGGTATACTCTTAGAACCAGGGCTGGCTTTAACTCAGTAGTAGTGATTATGTAGCAAGGCCCTAGGTTCCATCCCCAAAGCAAAAGGAAAAAGAACTGCATAGAGTTACGGAGAAACTGAAAATAGAGTGATGGAATTTGGCTTCCAGAAATCTGTGCATTTGTAGTTGCATCATTTAAACTCTTACGTGGAGTCAGATTCAGCATTGCACTGGAGAAAGAATCCTACGCTTTTTTGGTGTGGTCTGTCTGGATAAAAGCGTGGCATCACCATTATCTTCCACGGCAGATTTCGCACAAAACACGGAGGGCTAAGGACCGACTCACTCAGTCTGCTGAAGCGCTCGACAGTGAACTGAAAGGTTGCCTCGGAGCGCCAACTGGTGTCTGCAAGAAAACATGCCATCAATCACAGAGCCAGGGCATTAACCAAAATTGCAAACACTGCAGTAAACTGCTCTACAATATCTCAATCCAACTGCTGAAGCCTCTGGGGGAAATGATAGTGTCATTTCCAATTATGAAAAGGCTAGTAAGGACAGTTTCTGCACGGCTGGACTCCTAACAGAGGGGCTCACTCATACACACCCGCCTTCCCTCAGAGAACCAAGAGTTTAAGGGTTGAACATCTTCAGTGTCCACCCCCGACATCAAGTGTGGGGGGGCAGACTTAAGGAAGGAAGGAAAAGAAGGGCTTGTATTTCTATATATTAGCAGGACTTAGAGAAACAGGGCAAATATGAGCCTTGGACTGAGAACTGGGAGAAGGGCAGCCAAAAAGACCAGCCACTGTGCTAGGAGCCAACACGTGTAAGACAGCCAATACTGTCCCTCAGTTTCATCTTTTGTGAACTAATAAACTGGATCCCTTATGGTAACAATTTGTTTATAAAGAAATAAAGTTCTTTCCAATATTAGCAAAGGAATGAAGGTCTCTGCCCTATGGTGCCTCTGGTCAGGGGTTCAGTGTGTCAATCAAAAATGTATCATCTAAAATAATGGCAGTAAGTTGATGCAGTCCGAATAATATGTTACTGTTTGCTTCTCAGGCTACTACCAGGGAACTGTCTTCCACAGACACTGCCAGTTGTCATTGACAAGCATCAGTAAAGCCAAGCAAAAGCCATGGAAGACCAAAAAACTGCACAAGAGTCTGAGGGCCTCACTGTGGAGAGGGAACAGCTCCCTGACTGGAAGGGACTGAGGGCAACCTTGAGGGGCCTGAAGCAAACACCCCTCCCACCCCCAATAACATCAAGTACTGACATCCCTGACTACTGGGTCCCAGAGCATAACCAGTCTAGACTCATGAGGAACATGTTAATTAACAGGGACACCCTGGCCCCTTACACCCCCAGATTGCTGAAGGCCATCACAACAGTCCCACAAACCTTCCATCTCCAAACTGCACACAAAATGAATGTGGGAAATCACCTACTTCTAGATATACTGAAGTTGCTAGAAGTTTGCAACTACCTGGGTCTGTTCTTAAGAAAACATGTCCATCAGTCCTCACAGAGGGTACTCTTTACCAAAGTCTGTCAGAGTTCCCACTCTGCTTTCCCCACCCCTTTGCACTCTGCACATCCCGGCTCCCTCAGTCAGGGCAGTAACACTACAGCAAGAAGAGCGGCTCCAGGAAGCTGCAACAGGGTGCTGATGACGGACCCAAGTCTACAGAGTGGGGTATTCCTATACTTGCTTGAAGGGGAAGAACTCTGTCCATGATAATAGCTAGAAGGACTCGCAGAAACGGGGTGCCACATGCTTTAATGGGCATTCAGATTGCAACTGGGCAGCACTATCCACTTTAAGGGTAAGGAAACTGAAGCATACTGATGTGAAGCATGTTACAAAGTGACAGTGAATCTTCACTAATGCCCATCATCTGTGGAGACACCAAGGACAGTGATGGCGCACTCTACAAGATATAGGAGCCAATAAAGCTAGCCTATCTCTGCAATTTACATCTTCAGGAGTAAACTTTATACCCACAGAAACTGAAGCATGCTAAATTTTGTTTTTGTTTGCCCACCCCACACATTTTAAGTAAAAGGAAAACAGTGATGAGATTTCCCTGACATGTAATTATTCACTTGGCACCATACATGGCCCCCACTTCACTAGTCTGGTTTACTACATGTAAACCACTGGATTTCTGTGTAATACTGAAGGCACATTCTTAGAACAGGCTAAGGAAGTTGAAATTTCTTATGTACAACTTGAGGGCTGGAGTATAGTCCAACTGTAGAGCCTACAGATGACATGGCAAGCCCTCGGTATCCACACCAATGGGACAGGTGAAAATTTATAAATGACAAATGAAAAGCCTGAAACTATTTGATACTAAAAGCCTGCTGATTACCCCTCCTATATAGAGGGAGTTACAGGACACTGACACAAGCCTTTGCCCAATAATGGATGAAGTATTATGTGGATTCCATATCCTTTTAAAATTAAAAACTTGTGTGGTTTTAATCATTTCTGAGGCCTTTTGTTCTTTACTATTTTTTTTTTAACACACAAGAATAAAGGAAATGGAAATCCTACATGACCTTATCATTCAAATGGAGATAGCTGGCCCCAAGCCACTGTGCCTCTTTGCTCACACCTACACCCTTCTTTTCCTCTTGAGCACGCTAGACTCCTTGATAACCACTAGCATCAGTTCTGCCCCAGAAACTGTGGAGTAGCAGTTGTACTGCCTGCCACAAAGCTCACAACTATCTTATCTGCCCAGAGCAAATGCCAATGGATTGATTGGCCTGGGCTTCAATTTTGTAGAAAAAGCAAAAGATAGGCTTTTGAAGGGACTAATTTCTCCAAATAGTGGCTAGCGTGATGTTTTCTCAAACCTCACATACATTAGTCATCCTCATTAATATTTTGTCTGCTGAAACGAGCTATTAGATACCTACAACTTAATCTGGCTCGATAGAGATCTTCAGAGCCCACATTTGCTCTAAAGCACCTCAGTCATCTACGGAAAAGCCATGCTTGAGGAATAAGGATAGGTATGATGAAAAAAGTAGCTCTGAAACTTGCCATCTCATTGGTCTGTTAAAAGGACTTTAGAAACATTCTCTTCCTCAACCAAACAGGTTTTCCATCGATGTCTGCAATGCTGAGCTCCCTAAGTTCCTACATAAGAGATGTCTCTTACTAGTAAGGACTGGGATGTCACTCACCATTTGGTTACAAATGGACCTAAACCCATGCTCGCAATCATGTGTCCTAGTTTGGTGTGCTTTTAAAAGATTTAACTAAAGGGGTTCAAAGCCAGAGTCTGGGGAATCATTAAGAAACCCCCTGTAGAAGCCAGCTGAGACATAGATGGCTGAGGCCTGCACAACACAGAGCCCCTCAACCTTTCCAAGGGTTTGACCCTTGCCACATGACACAACCTACAACACTATTACACAATCTCTGGAAAGAAAAGGTCTTTCTATGTTCTGCACCAGATGCAGAGCCCAAACCTCCTGTGCCTTTGCCATGCTGTGAACAGGTTTAGGCCCTGGGCCCTCACTGAAGACAATTCCAACTCCAAACCAAGAGGGCTGTTCTGCTTTGTCCATCTGAGACCCCAAACTGGGGGGGCTTCTACTTTCAGGTCCTTTGTGACACAGCATGGGTATTTAGTACAAAGAATTCAATACTGTTTGCCCCAAAATAAGAGAATTCTGACTCATAACCTCTTAACCATGATTCTCAACTAGGCCACCCCGGCCCCCAAAGACATTCGGTTGTCTGTTTTGACTGCAGGCAGAAAGAAGGTAAGGTTCAGAGGGTTAACACTGGCCTCTTCTACTACACAGAATTAACCCACTGTCTTCACAGCTGCATCTGTGTCTCCCAGACACTCCTAGTATGAGACAATTTCGTAAAACAAACTGCACTGGGAGAACTGATGGGGTGAGCGTGCTACATACAACTCAAATTGACCCCAAATGCACACCTGGCACCTTTGCCTGGCCACCTTCCCAAATGCATTCTCTGAACCACTCTTGGCATCTATGGGGTCCAAAGTGAAACCACCAAACGCCCAATAACCAATGAGACCACACCCACACCGTTGCCCTTCATCTACAGTGGAAAGCGCACTCCACGGGGAACAAAGCAGCGGGGTGTAGCCCACGCCTCTTTACCTTCCTCAGAAATTGCCTCAGCCAGCTGCCAGGGGTAAACCGCACTGTGAGAGAACTCTCAACTGCGGCTGCAGTTTCGCATGGAGGCTGAACTTTTGGCAGGAGGTCTGAACAGCAGTCCTTCTGGTGGTGCAGCCCGTGCCTGATGGTTTCTTTCAACTGCCCCGTTACTCCCCTGGGAAGGACACAACCCTCATGAGGATTGATGGACATGCTTGTACAGAACATGGTTTCATATTACACTGCAAGATTCCAGGGGCTGCATAAAGCAATTACTGGCTGCTCCCTTCTCAGGACTTTGACTTGCAAATGTTACATCTCTTAAGATGATATATTATCAAGAATTCTCAAAAGAAAAGTGATTCCCTGACACAAAATGCCCATGCATATACATATGCATATGCTTTTCCACATGGAAGCTACAGAGAAAAGTGAGTGGAGGAAGTATAGGGCCCAACGCTTGGCTCTCAACTTCACCTAACAGGAGTTGGGAAGTATTTCTCAATTGCAGTCGAATGATGAGACACTAAAGTGGGAATGCAGTGAAAAACCAAAACCCAATGCTAGAAGTATCTTGCTGCAAACAAATGGGAAAGGAAAATACAGTCTACCTGGCACCCTAGATGCTAACAGTGGCTGGAAACCTGTGGGTATGAGCAAACACCCACTACAAACCTCTGGATTTGAACCCCCTGGCCTAGGCTGAGGAGAAGCAACTTACCTTGAAACACAATCTTGAAACCCAAAACAAAAATAGGATCCTAAATTGTCTCAGATATAACCTCCTAAAAACTAACTACTCTAAAGACTTGAAAGTACTCAAAGAAAAAATACAGGCGGATTGTGTTTCTGACAGCGCTCCACAGCTGTGAGTAAGTGGGCAGTACTTACCATCCTCCATGTCCTCCTCCGCATTGCTGTGCCCGTCACTCAGAGCTACGTTCCCATTGATGACAGGGTTCTGAGTAATTCTTGGTGGGTCATCTGTATCTCCAGCTTTAAGAAAAGTAAGAAACCTTATGAGTTGATCTTCACAATTGGACTAGATGCACAAGAATACAGTTACATTTTTGATAATTTATAATCAATAAATTCTAATTATAACATTAACTTTTCAAAGCTTAAAGGCAGATGAACACTGGCTGCATCACATGATAATCAACTGCTTTGTAATTAATGAAAGAACTATTCTGTATACATAAAATGTTTATTTGAAGCATTTCTTATTTACTCTTATACAGCGATGGCTAATGCATAGTTTTAAGAACCTTTACATAATTCATATGGAAAGTCATTTTGCAGTAAGCTTCCTACTAATTAAAACTTAATCCTCTAGGGTAGGACTATAGGCATTTCCTTGCATGCACAAAGGTTCCATACTTAACACTGAAGGGGAGAGAAAAAAAAAAAAAACAACCCCCCCCACACACACAATATAAAACTTAACCAAGGAGAAAAGAGATGGCTCAGAGATTCACTGCTTTTGCAGAGGACCTGAGTTCAGTTCCCAAGACTAACGTGGCTGCTCACAACTGCCTGTAACTCTTAGCTCCTGGGGATGTATCTTCTGAACTTTGAAGAAACCTGTACCCACATGTACACATACATATCACCCTGTCTACACACACACACACAAAATAAAACACATCCTTGAATAACAACCTTAACCCTAAAGACTGTTGTCTTGAGTTCACTAAATATCAGCAAACAAAACAGAGTAGGGAAACTGTGGGCTATGTTTATGTTTCTCATCATTCTACCTCCTAAATATTGGGGCTACAGCTGGCATAACCATTCTGGCTAATATTGGGGTTAAAGCCGTCCATGTACACCATTCCAAAACAGATTGCAGAAGCAGCTCAATTCCACACATGCTGCCAAGTTGTCCAGGAGCTTTAGATTTTTCCCTGCAAAACCAAATACACCAGCACTACATGCACGAGACATGCTTTTCTGAACTGGACCTTCATCATTCCAAACCTCACTTTGTCACTGTGTTGGGCTTTTTTTGGGGGGGGGGGGGGGGCAGGACACACTGGTTCAGGACCAGGGACAGAGCTGAGCTAAGTGCCCCCCCACCCCACACCATTTGGCTCTTAAACTGCAATCCTCCAGTTAGAGCATGGAAACTCTCCAACTCCTGCATTAAATGATGCCCCGCTGCCTCTACATCTCAAAAACAAGAGATGGGCTTTCCCGTCCAGGGCAATCCCTGGGTTTGTGGCAGTGGGGTAGGTGGAATTCTGGGGGTAAATAAAGTAAAGGTGGTCGTTCTTCAGGCTATCCTGGTAGAACTCACAATCACCCCTACCTTGACCCAAATGCCAGGTAACAAAGCAATGAGAAGGTTTTGGATGACACACAAAGGCTGTGTGTGAAATACAGGAGAGATGGTAAGGCTCTTTTTGCTGATTTTCATTCAAACAGTCCAAACTTTCTGTCCAGAAGTCCAATGTGCTATCCATTGTGCTATCCATTGCGCCACAGAGCCAGGTAGTCCAAACTTTCTAAATTATGAACATAAGAGCCAAAAGGCAAAAGACTTCAGCACATTCACTGTGTTGCCTGGAATTTTAAAAGGTCTACAATATAACCTCCCTGCATATACAGTTTATTGAAATACAAAAACAAACAAACAAATGATTTGCTTTCCATGCAAACCCCTCTGTCACTAAGCACTGGTGAAAGTATTTGCCACAGAAGCCTCACAGCCTGAGTTCCATCTCTGAAATGCAGAAGACAGGGCCAACTCTCAAAGTTGTACTCTGAGCTCCAGACACACACCATACAATAGGCCATCTGCTTAAGGAAGGTCCCAACCTAAACCTGTCCTCCTAACCCCCCCCCAAAAAAACAAAAATGTAAATTGGCATTATGTTTTAAATCTCTCAGCAGGTACACTTCTTGTGTTTTAAGTCAGCCAAGAATATATAGGAAATGAGATCTATATAAATGCTCAGAGAGCTATGTGCTGGAATGGGCAGAATATAGAATTTACTTTCTTCACCAAGTCTCAAGTGTGTGAAGACCTATTCCTATTTTATTGGGGGGGGGGGTCAAGACAGGGTTTCTCTGTATTGCTTTGGAGTCTGTCCTATAACTAGCTCTGCAGACCAGGCTGGCCTCCCTGGCTGACCTATTCCTATTGACCCTGTTCATTTGGAGCCTCACAGAAGTGACAGTTGCATGTGCACAAGTTTGGAAGTATCAGACCCTAAAGGAATTCTCAATTACACCTGGCAATATGTCTGGTGCCCCTAAACATGCTTTGTGTTAAAATGCCAAACCACTCTCAAAATAAGAATACAACTATCCCCTCAACATTTTATAACAGTCGCTGTGAAAACAAAAGTTCTCCTTTGATTAGTTCCCCTGAAACCCAAGTAAAATACAAGTAAATTCAGACTGCAGCTTAAAAGAGGGTTTCTGTTTTGGTTTTGCTGGGATTAAAACTGATAGGTAAGCTTACTAGAAAGAGTGCTTTTTCCAGCAAAAGTTATGTTGACTATAAGAATGGAGTTCAAGAGAGCTATGGCTCTGCTCAGACACTGCATACACTGTTATCAGAATAATGCACACATGCCACCCTGGCAGCTTTCCAGCAGCAGAGGTAACTGCAATGTTGACTGAAGAGAAGCATTTGTTCCATCAATAATGAAGGTTGAGCTACAGTTGGCAGAGCGAAGGGGAAAAACAAGTAGAACCCTAGAGTTGAAATATTCTCCAGAGTAACAGCCCAACCCTCACACACCAATTAACCCACCACACAGGTAAGTTGAGGCTGGTGGCTACAAAATGTCATAGTTACTTGTTGGTCTGACAAGTGCTAGAAACTCAGCCATGAGAAGCTCCTAAATTGCCGAGGCAGCTCAAGTCTATCTCCCAAAGGGCAGACAGACAGAATGCCAAGTTTGTAAAGTTCTTCTGCAAAGCATGTAAAACTTAAGATGCAGGAAACTCCTGGGCCAGAATAAGGACTGCACCCAAGATGGCCCTTCGTTGTTGGAAGGTACACTGGCAGAACTGGTTATGGCTACATAAGTGATTTCACTCCTGGGCTTTCTGTTCTACCACGTAGGATAGAGGCATGAGTAGTCATTCATGCTTGCATAATGTAAAGGCCAGAAGCAGACATTGGTTCTCTTCTCAATCACTGTCCACTTTTATCAGTGGTGTTTATCATGTTTATCAGATGACTCTCACCTATCCCACTAGACAAGCTGGCCAATGAGCCTGCAGGGCCCACTTGCCTCACCACTCCCCCAACTACCAGCCCTAAGCACTGGGTTTACAGATGTGTGCTCCAAACTCAGATCCTCATGCTTGCTCAGCAAACTATGTACCTGCTGAGCTCTCTCCCCAACACCTAATTGGAATTTTATAATTTGGCCAAACATGAACCCCAGTTAACTTCCTAATACACGACCATCTAAAATAATGAAGAGTCAGTCATCAAGCCAACAATGACAATGGCTAGGTAAAAATATGTCCCTGGGGCTGGAATATAGCTCAGTGATTGAGCACTAACCTAGCGTAAGTGAGGACTAGTTCAGTTCTGAGTAGCCCTCCCATCAATCTCCAAAAACCCCAACCTTCATATAAAACAATCACCACCCTAATGTATGTGTCACTTAGAAAAGGGATTCTGTTTTCATTATTATGAGTATCAGAGATATAAATTTGTGTGTTTATTAAAAGGCAAACCAACCAAACAAACAAACAAAAAACCCACCACTTCTTTTTAGAACCATCACCACTGTTTGGCTAGTTTAAAGTCCAACCTCCCTGACTGAGGAGGCCTGTGCCTCCTCCCATCAACCTCCATTTGTGATGTCATAACAGAGCTACATCTCACCCAACAATACTTGCCAACTGCTATGGAAATTAGCAGCACTAATTTAGCACCTCAGTCCCAACCCTGAATAGGAGATTAAGAGCCCAGAAGAATGAAAGAACCTTGGGGTAACCTAAAAGGGCCAGGGCAGGAAAAGACATAACTAGTACAATCTACTGTTGCTACCACCATGTGGAGGCCTTGGTTGCAAGTGCCAGGCTCTTTCTTTGGAGCCCTAAGCATCTCTCACTCTGACCCCACTCAACTCTTCAACTTGTGCTAACAACCTGCTAATAAGCACCCAGCAGCATGAAGCAGAACACAGAACATCAACCAGGGGCCAACTCTTGGGTCCTGGGCATGTCACATAACAACTTAGAGCCAGGCCATCTTTATCCCCATCTCCAATAGGCTCCATCTCCAATTTTAGTGTCTACATGGTTCCTCCCTCTTCTCTTCCGACCCACATTTAGATTCAATTCAGAATATTATTTAATACAGAGACTATCTGTAACAAAAGAGGGTTTTGGGACACAGCTGAATGTTAAGAGTCCTTGCCTAAAATACTCATGAGGCCCTATGTTCAGTCTCCTGAGCCACAAACGAGAGAGAAAAGGAAAGTGGAAGGAGAGCAATTTAAGAATGGAGAAGCAGAAACAGAAAGGGGGAGGGAGGAGGAAAAATAGATCTACTGTTCTGCATACATATCTTAGATTGATATTACTTAATTGACAACCCCAAATCATTTGAGGGGTAACTGAGCTATGTGGGTACTGGTCTGGAAGTCTTGAATCACCTTCTTGCCCAAGCCTGTAGTTCCCAGCCATGTCTCATGGCTCTGTAGCCCAGCGAGTCTGGGGGGCCGGAGAGGGAGGGTTCTGTCGCCCACAGCGTAGTGAATGCATAGAATCTCCAGGAGCTGTACACCTCAACATTCTTTTTTTTTTTTAAAGCATCCTCCAAAATTCTTGTTTTTAGGACAAGAAATATATTCTAACAAGGAAAAGTGACCACATGACCAGAAAGAAGACATTTACAGGACAGCGGTGAAGCCACAAAAGCAATCTTGAATTTGGTAAGCAATTAATATATTACAGTCAATTTCACATCTGTGAATTGATGGAGATTTTAACCTAGAAGATGATCAAGTAGGAGATAAAAGGGAACTCCCTGTAGCAACTCTTAACTTCTCTGTAAAAATCTAAATGACTCCAAAATTTTTTAATTATTTGAAGTCCTCACAAGCAACAAAGCAAGGAAAAGGACTGTAGACAATCTTGCCATCATGCATCATATGGGGTGCCTTTAGGTGTCAAACAAACTAAAGAGAAAAAAAAATATTAAGGGTTAAAAGGATTTTTTGGTACACAAATTTTGTTGTGTATGTGGGTAGGTCTACAAGCCATGTCAAATACACGTACAGTTCATTCAGTACAACTTGAATGTATTGAGTGTATATAGGGGGGTCGGTGCTGGGTGCAGATATGGAGAGCAGGGGAAGCCTTGACAGTGTCTTAAGTCCCAAGTGAGTGTGTGTTGACATGACCCCCATCATATGCACATGGACTTCGAGGCTCAGAGAGATGGCAAAGCTTTCCTCTGCTCATGTGTGGATGTTGATAGTGTATACAGAAGAATGTCCAAAATACCCACCCCCCATTTATAACCCAAGCACTGCTCCCTTACCATGATTAGCTAGACCAGCCTCCTTGATGCATTAGCTGAACGTATATATGTATGTATCCCACCTCTGCACATGATTAACTGTACATACACACTGGGCTTCTGGGTACTGCAATTTCTCCAGAGAGCCCCGTCCAACTGATCTCAGCTTTTCCTCCTTCCCTCACCACTCCCTTCAGGTGTGCCCCCCACCTGTGTTGGACTTGGCAGCGGAAGAGCTTCCAGCTGGACTGAAGCAGGAGCAGTAAAGAAACATTCACTCAAGCACTTCCCTCACAAGATCATGGTGGTACCCCATGGATGGCACGAGAACAGGATAATAGTCTAAAACCAAAACTCCAACTGAGAGACTGGGGATGTGACTCAGAAAGAGTAAGCCCTTGCTTAAAGTCACACCACTCTGGACTGGTGAGGGGCCATGGCACAAGATGCTGGGCCAGAGTACCAAAAGCCCTGCTCAACGTAAATGATAGATAATCTGAGAAGGCTAACAAGTGCTTTAAGCATGCATATATGCTTTTGAAAACTGTGTTCTCAACTGAGGCTTAGTTGGTAGAGTCCTTGCCAAGTACTCAGAGGCCTGGGTTCCATTCTAGGAATCACAGAGCACAGTGGTGGGTGGTGGCCAGCATGGGGGAGAGGCATAGACAAACGAAGAGCAGGGATCTGAGGCCAGCTTGAACTATGAGGTTTCCATCTCAAAAAACAACACAGAGAGACTATGTAGTTTTTCTGGTTTTCCTGAAGGGGGAAGACAACACATCACACAAACCCTGGGTCCTGGTCCACCTGGCACTACTCCAGAAATCTACCAATCCTCAACAGAATTTTCAGCATTTACTACTACTTAACTGTTTGGTTCTACATGATTTTAACACATATGTAGATGTGTATCCAGTAACAGAGAAACAGAAAAGATCATTCCAGCAGAAGAGTTCTTTTAAAAAATTATTTGTATACATGTCCCCCAGTCAGAGGACAGAAGAGGCATCAGACCCCTGAGGCTAGAATCACAGTGGAGACTGGGTGACAAATTCAGGTCCTCTGGAGGAGGAACAGCAACCACAGTACCTGAGCTGAGCAATTTCTGTCAACCATTATGTCTTTAATTTTAGGTCAGGCATAGGGGTGCAGTTGTAATCTCAGCACTCAGGAGGCAGAGGCAGGAGGATGTCTGTGTGTTCAAGCCCAGCCTGATCTACATAGTGAGTTCTAGGACAGCCAGAGCTACATAATGAGATCCTGTCTCTGTAAGCCAGAGGGGGGTGAGAGTACTTTTCAACAGTGTTGCATAACTGCTACAGTATGTAACAATATGTTTCTTCTCTTGGGGGGAAGGAGGCAAAAGCATTTACCAGATCTGCTCTGGACAGCATTTCAGATCTACTGTTTTTATGTTGGGATTTTAAAAGATGAGTTCTTAAAAGCCAATATCAATCAACTTAGCAATGCAACCAATGCTGTACAAAGAGATGTTCTATCCTAAAGTCAAAGAACTACTGCTAGATAGACCAGGTGGCCTCCAACAGCAGCTGTCCTCTAGGCTTCAATGTTTAGTGAGCACTTTTTCTTAAGGAAGAACATTCTCCCACCACATAGGTGAGTCACAGCCATCAGGCCAAGATGCACAGACAGACAGGTACCAGTTCTGAGGACAAAGATTTCTGGGTTGCATGCCTATGGTATTTGTTTTGGGTTTTGGCTACTTGGAAAGATGCAACACAGCCTGGTCCTGCAACACTCTATAATATTTTAACACCAGGAGTCTTTGTGGCTTCCAGAAGCAGCTAGCCTTTTTCTGTGGCACAACTGACTACACTGATATCTAGGAGCAGAGTTCTGACCACATGACCAACCCTCCAGCACAGCACACAAGTGACAAAGGGCATTGAAGAGCTCTGGGTTCAAAGATAGAGGACCTGGACTTAGCATACACCACAGCCACAGAGAAGATTCTTGGGAGAAATCACAGAACAGCAAGTGAGGTAAGGTGGACAAACATGGTGAGAATAACCCACACCAGGTAGGTGGAATAAGCCACAAAAGGGACAGAACAAGAGTGATGCAAAAGGCAGGAGGGAAATGGGGCCACAGCCATGGAGGACCCTGAATACCAAGGTGAACTCAATCACATTCTAAGTCCCCTGTTGGACACAGAGTAATTCACACTTTGAAAAGGCACTATGGGCCCAACAGAAGAACCAAGTCAAGAATGAAGTAGTCTGTACTCAGACAAGAGTGACCCCTTCCAAGCTACCAGTTCTGATGAAAACTGACTAGCTTGTCTCTCCCTCTGTCAAGGTGGACCTTGATGTAGATCCTAGTCAGCCAATGAATTCCTTTGATCATCTCACTGGCAGTAAGATTGTCTCTATTATCTCATGAAGCTAAAGTGGTCCAACCTGGGGGGCATCTGTCTGATAGAGCAGGAGGCCCATTTTAGGGGCCACAGGTTTAAAGGCAGTGGAGCCTGAAAGCTAGAAATAGACCCCACTTTACAGAACACCTCTATGGTCTAAAAAAGAGCCCTGATTTACATTAGTTACATGAAAATAAAACCCCAAGGAAAGACACATGTAATTTGTATTCCTTAAATAAAACTGGGGCTTCCACTTCAGCTTTTATCATGTTTAAAAAAAAAAAAAATCTGATCCCTGGAGACCCTTATTGTAATCTGTGTCTTCCAAACTCTGGTCTAAATACTTCAATGGGAACTAAGGAGTACAAAATACTAAACAACTGGTGACTGCTTTAGTGGAAGTGTCTACTTCCACTGCTCAACTGTGTGTGGTGTGTAACCAAGTGCTGCTATGGGGGAGAAATGATAGCATGCATGAAACAGGAAAGCAGGAGCTAGAGTGGCCAAAGGAACAGCACACAGAGTAGCGCACAAGCTGTCCTTGCATAGACAGGGCATGAATCCTCTGAAGGACCAGGCTGGGAAGCTCCCTGCTTTGGATATTTTCAGTGAGTTTACAGTGCAGTAAGTTTGTAGTGTGCACACTCACAGGAGTACGTGCATGTACACTACATCAATACCAAAAGCACAACTAAAATATTAGCTGAAGTAAGGGATTCCGTGGATACCTTTGCAATTTGTATGTGGGAAAGGAGCACAGCAGACATCCAGAGCTATCTGTGACCTACCTAGAAGGTAAGGCCCTTTTCCACCTTGGAATCAGCAACCTCCTTCCTGTAGTACCTAGTTTCCTTTTTCAAAATCTCTCAAGGCCAGTTTGAGTGGCAAAGTTAGAGTAAAAAGGACACACATAAAACTTTCCCCCAAAAGGACCTATAATGCAGATAGATACTCATGAGGCTGAGGCAGTAGTATAAATAATTCCAGACCATGTGAACTACAACAGAGGACCCTGTCCCCCCCAAAAAGCTTTCCAGCCTACTATGATGAACTCCTTTAATCCCAGCACTCCAAAGGCAGAGGCAAGCAGATCTCTATGAGTCTGAGGCCAGCCTGGTCTACAAATCACCAGGGCTGTTACACAGATAAATCCCACCTTGAAAATCCAAAAGCAAATAAATATATGTCTTTAAGTTCTTTATTTGGGTAAGACTCTAAGAGGAAATCTAAATTCTTTAAAAAACAAAAACACTTTCATCAGAGGTTGCCTGACCCAACCTTAGCCACACAGACCATCATTCCAGGTTACTCTTTTGGAGATCCACCCAGCGTCCTGTCTTTCATTTAACAGCTGAAAAACTAATGCTTGTAGGTGCTGTGAAAACTTTACAGCAAAAGAAGCTTGATTTTAATGTGAAGTCACAAGAGGCCACTCTGGCAAGGACTGAACTTACAAAGGAATGGTGAGTTCAACACTGGATGTCCACAAAGCATGAGTATTGGCCATTCTTGAGGTCAAATCATTGAGCACTTAAGTGCTCACAAATAGGAAGATTCAACACGGCAAACATGGTCCCCCATAATTTGGGGGATTTAAAGCAGTGAATGACTAAACAATAGAGACTACACATTTTGTAAACAGCAATATGGCCTACTGCAATCTCAGCATTCAGAACATGAGGCAGGAGAGTCAGGAAGAGTTCAAGATCATCCTTGGGCAACCTATGCTGGGAGAGGGAGAGGAGCTGAAAAAGAGGTTCAGTAGATGAGCATTTGTTATGCAATCATGATGACCCAGAATTTGAATCCCAGAACTCAGGTAACAAACTAGGCACACTTTCTAATTCCAGTTGTGTGGGGAAGGAGACAAAAAGCTCACGGGGACTTGATGGCTTTGAGCCTCCATGAAAATATGCAAGAGCAGGTTCAGATAGATAATGCCTCAAAGGAATAGACAGAAAATAGTAGAGGAAGACTGCAGCTTCCTCTGACTTGGACACAGGTACAACTCCCACACATGTTGCACACATAATAAACACAAATTAATTCAAGAGCACACGCTTTAAAAAAAAAAAAATCACACTTTGCAATACAAATCCTGTCAAACTGGTATTTCTACAGCTACAAGGAGCTGATGCTAACAGCTATACACAGAAACAGAAGAAACAGATAAGCAAAACTACTAGGAAAAGGAACATGAGTAGTAAGAACTCTTTCACTCAATACCAGGGTCACTGAGCAGCTGCAATAAGCAAGCGGTACTGTTAACAAAGGGGATCCAGGATTGTGGAGAACATGAAAAATTCAGATGCAGTCATTAACAGAACCATTGGATTATTCTGACTAAAGCTCAACAACAATAATGCACAACGATGCAGACCTGTGATCCAAACAGGTCAAAGACCACAGCAGGACCTGAGCTCTAGACCAGGCTGGGCAGGATTACAGGGAAATGTGTCTCCAATTAACTGGATGGTGGATGGATGGACAGAACAAGGAAAAATAATCTCTTTAATGAATGATATAAAAACAAGTGCTCTGTAGATAGAGAAAGAAAACAAAACCAGTTGCTGGAAAGATGGTTCAGTGGGTAAAGCTCTTGTACACAAAGTATGACTACCTCAGTCCATATCCCCCAAACCCACATAATGTTAGACTCAGGAGGCCACCTGTAATCATGGTACTCCAACAGAGATGAGAAGATACAAGTAATTCCAAAAGTGCCTAGGCCAGCTAGTCTGAAGTAAGCATCTCTGGGTATGGTACTGCACACTTTTAATCCCAGCACTAGGGAGACAAAAGCAGATCTCTATGAATTTGAGACCACTCTAGTCTACACAATGAGTTCTAGAAGAGCCAAAGGCATAGGGAAACCCTGTCTGAAAAAATAGGATGGAGTTGGAACAGGACGCCAACCCACTATAGTCATCTGAGCTCCATACACACATGCTGTGAATATACTTTCTTTGGACAACACAGTGACAATTTTCTAACATGTACTCCTTTGTGTTTGGGTGGAGGCACATATGGTAAGGCATGGGATAGAGGTCAGAGAAAAACCGGCAGAAATTATTCTCTCCTTCTACCATGTGGGTCCTGAGGATCAAACTCAGGACCTTGCTTGGTGGTTGTCATCAAGCCAGCCCATAACTTGGCTAGCCTGGGCAAGAACTTGCTATATAGACCAAGCTATTGTCAATTTTTTTTTTGAAGATTTACCTTTGGGAGGGGTGGGGTGGGGGGTGTTTTGCCTGAATAATGTATATGCATCACATGAGTGCCTGGTGGCCAGGAAGACCAAGAGGTGGGGAAATGCCTTGGAACTGGAGGTACAGACCTTTATGAGTTGTCACATAGGTGCTAGGAACCAAGTCTCCCAGAGGAGGAGCAATACAGGGTTTCTCTGTATTGCTTTTGAGATTGTCCTGGAACTAGTTCTGTAGACCAGGCTGTCCTGGAACTGAGATCCACCTGCCTCTGCCTCCCAAGTGCTCAGATTAAAGGCGTGATGTCCAGTGGAACAATTGTTCTTAACCACTTTGCCTGATCTCCAGCAATAGATTTTAAAAATATAACCCTGATTTCCTCCACTGTAGCCTACCCTCAGGAGATCTTTCTTACTTCCCATGAGAAACACATTTCCTCTGCTCACACACACAAAAAAAGAAGCCAGAAGTGTATAAGTGTATATAGGCCATGTCTTTACTCACAGCACAGGAGACAGAAGAAATGAGTTCCAGGTCAGCCAAGAGCTATAAAGTGGGACTATGTATCCAAAGAAAGAAAAGGATGATGGAGTCATGAGAATCTGCAGGATTTTGATCTTGTATAAATCATGGTGAGAATCCACATCTCTAAACTATTTTCCACTCAAAGAACTAAGCTCCAGAATAGTGCAAACAGGATGGACCCTGAGGACACAATGCTAAGAGAAGAAGCCCAAACTCTAAAGCCCCATTCACATGGGATATTCAGCACAGGCAGATCAGAATCCAAAGACTAGTGGATGCTGAGGGCTAGAGGCATTGAGTCAACTGCTGAGTGCAGTGTTTTCAGGAAATAAATGAACACGGCCTAAAATTATGCTGTTTTCCAGGCCAGGTGGCGATGGTGCAGATCTTTAATTCTAGCACTCAGGAGGCAGAGGCAGGTGGATCTCTGTGAGTTTCAAGCTGGTCTACAGAGTTTCAGGACAGTCAGGTCTACATAGAGAAATCCTGCCTCAACCCCTCCCCCATACCAAAGAAGGGTGGTTAGGCGGGTGGGTGAGTGCTCATTCAGTAAAGTGCTTGCTATTTAGGTATGAATAACTGAATTTCAAACCTCAGCACCCACACAAAAATCTGGGCATTGTGGCATGTGCCTACTATTCTCAATTCTACAACTGAAGACACAGAGACAGTATAACCCCCTGGAAGTCCAGGCCAGCCAGTGTAGCTGGAGATGGGTTTGAGTTCAGTAAGATTCTATCCCAAAATTGGGGGTAAGGGGAGTGACAAAAGACACCTGATGTTTTGCCACTACACACACACACACACACACACACACACACACACACACACACAGAGAGAGAGAGAGAGAGAGAGAAGGGGGGGGGGAAGGGAGGGAGGGAGGGAGGGAGGGAGGGAGGGGAGAGAGAGAGAGAGAGAGAGCGTGCGTGCACTGGATGTTCAGAAATGCTGAATGCTGACCACCCAGAGTCTACAACACATGTCCTTAAATTTCTCCTAGTGTACAAATGGACTTTGAGAGCCCATTCCCCATGGAGGGATACTCTCAGCCCTCAGTCCAGATATACAGAGGAGGGCCTAGGCCCTCCCCCAAATGATTTGACAGATTTTGATGACTTCATATGAAAGGCCTCACCCTCCCTGGGGAGTGGATGAGGGGTGGGATTGAGGGATCAGTGGGGGACATGGGATTGATATGTAAAATAAGACTGTTTCTAAATTAAATATTTTTTTAAAAAAAGGTGATCTATCAGTTTTTGTACTGTGCTTGGTATCTTTTGTTATCAGTGATCAAATTTCCACCTGCTGCACCAAATGCATGGCCCCAGCCAATTCTGACGATAAATGAAATATTCAAAGTATGGGGTAAGCCATACAGAATCAGTCAGTAGAAAAAAGCCTCACTGCAGGTTACCATTTGTGGGGTAATGAGGTAAGAAACCTGGGAGAAAGCCAAAGGGGTGTTTAAATGTAAGGCTACACTGGCTACATACAATGGCCAATGGTATCTTGTGCCCTGCATGAATGGCAAATGGCCTGAATTCCAATCCCACACAGTCTCCTGTGCTAGCTGAGGGACATTTACTTGCTCACCCTGGTTTTTGTTGTTTGGTACATGCAGATGTGAACACCCATACAAGTGAAGGCCAAAGGTCAATACTGTCTTCTTTTATCAATATTCACTTCATTTGTATTTTTATTTTGTATGTGCACATGATATTGTGGGAAGGCATGGCATTAAGAGGGCAACTTTGTGTGGAGCCTGTTCTCTCCATCTCGTTTAATATGGCTTATGATCAAATTCAAGTCAACAAAACTGGGAATCCAGTGCTTTTTACCCACTGTGCTATTCTCATTGTCCCAGCTTTATTTTTTAAGATAGGGTTTGAGTCTCTTGCTAAACCCAGAGCTTGCCAATTGAGCAAAACTAGCTGGCCTGGAAGTGCTATTTCCCCTGTACAGGATTACAGGTGTGCACAGCAGCAGTTAGCGCTTTTTTTTCCTATGGGTATCAGGGATATGAACCCAGATCCTTATGCTTTTAGAACAAAAAGTAACTGAGCCATCTACTCAAACCGTCAGCCCCCACCTCTGCGTGATACTTTTCAGGGGTGGGGTTAATTTTCAGAGCAGTATGAACTACATCACATCCTTTGACCACTGCTGATATCCTGGTTGTCCACCAAAATGTGGTCATGAGCCTCAGTGCAGTTTCCTCAGAGTCTATAGGCAATGTATCCACTCAACATTCACCACTGCACTACTTCTGACCCATCTCAGAACTTGCCAAATTTCCTTTCTGCTGGAACCAGCTGGCCAAATATGTAGAGGTCAGAAGTATGAAGCAGTCTCCCAGGCTACAGTCAAGGTATGGCCGGCCCATGTTCCACATGTGTTCCTGCCTTTTCTAGCTCCCTGAAGCCACCCACACTCAAAACCTCTCTAAAGCTAGCAGGGCTGGTCACATTCTTGTATCAGGTTAACTCAGTTCCACCCCTGACAATCATACTAAGCCTACTGGACAATGTAGTATGGTGGCCACATTGGGGCCCCTGAATCTATCACTTCTGCTGATGGTTTTGCCACACTAGCAAAGCTTGCTGGCGCCCAGAAGGCCCCCATACTCTAGAAAGATGGTGGCCTAAGCTGGTATACACATGCCAACTACTACATGTTTTAAAACAAAAATTGCTGGAATCAATTAAGAGTCTTCAAATGTAAATTATTCCCCAAAGTGATATTGACGAAATATACTTGCAACCCAGGCACTGGCCCACAGACAGTCTCTAGGGGACTGTAGGTTGACTCAGCCTACACATACAGAGCAACCCTCAACTGTTTCTGAAGGTACCATGAGTAGGTGGCACAAGGGTCAGCTCACTACCCAATGCCTATGGCTACATCTGGGATGTAAATTTAATGCTCTACCGGAGAAGCCACCCTATAGAATTCATTCAGCACTCTTCTAGCGATGTGCTAGTTAATCAAAAACAGACCTTTCCCAGGCAGAATATTCTGGGGCTAACATCTAATATAAGGCTCTGCTCTTCCAGCACAGGACATCAGGGAACCTTGGCCACTGGTATGAAACCAAAGCTAAGGACCCAGGTTTTACTATCTGCAGCAGACAGAAGAGCCACACAGAACTGTCCTGCTTCTACAAGGATCCTCCTTTACCTTTTACATTCTCATCACCCAAAAGAATGAAGGCCCACCCACCAACTTGAGACTGGAACAACACACTGGCTGGTTCCCAGGTTTTAAACACCAATGAATTTGAAGCTCCTGTCAATCAGACAGCATAACCTGTTAACAAGACAACTGGGCATCTATCATCGGCTGTGACTCAGCAATGAACTCTACCCTTCATGTGTTGATCTAAGAACTGAATTTACAAAACAAAGAAAAGGCACAGCCTTGGTCACAGCCCACCCTGGCTTTGGCTAGGCATTGCCCTTCTGAAAGTTAGTACATGTACTCTACTTCTCAGGACAAGAGTTCTCCTAGGCATCCACCCTCTTCCTTTCCTTCCTGTCTGGTCACTGCTAGTCCCTCTCTAAATGTCCATCACCTTGTTCTAGCCCAGGGCAGTGTATTGTCCTAAGAAACTCTGTAAATAACTTTCCAGGAAACCTTCAAGTCTCAACATTCTGCAAACACGTCTGCTTATCTTCAACAATTTCAACTCATTTGACTTCTGCAGGCCAAGGACTGCATCATTTCTAGAAAAATCTGCAGGACCGCTGAGCCTCTGCATGATACTTGAAAACACTCTTTCTGCCAACTTTCTGAAGTCCATACCTATTGGTTCAGAACAAGTACTTAATGAAGCAATGACATTTAACACCTGCTACTGTGAAGAAATGCCCTGTTATAATCTTGTTCCCCAGGCTTCTACCCAGGCTTGGAGACATATCCATCCAGTAAGTACTACTCTTCTAAAAACTAGAAACAGTAACAAAAGTAAACTTAGGAGACACTCAAAAGCAGCCTTCAGTAGACGTTATGAAGGTCTAGAAAAGCCCTGGTGGACTGCTGAGGGGGCAGGAAAGGCTTGTTTTCTCTATGTGCCTTCCAATAAAAGATAATGAAGCAGAATCAGCTAGCTAGCATTATTGCTTATGGCTCCAGCTCCCCTCCACCTTCCAGCACTACTGTCTAGCCTAAGTTCATGGAAAACTGTAGTTCTGTGCAACTCCGGTAAGCCTAAGGAGTCTGAGGTAGTATTTTTCAAGCAAACTATGGCAGTGGTACACAAATGGCTGCAGCAGGTAGAACAAAGGTCCCTGTGGCTCCTTTCCACGGGATATGACTGAGACACTGAGACTGACTGGAAAGCTTTTAGGAACAATGACATCTAAATGGCTTGAGGTCTGGGAAACCAAGTGGAAAATTTCAATATGTAGCCATGACAGCCTAGAACTTGTGATTCTCCTGATTCTGCCTCATAAATGCAATCTAGGTAGGATTATAAGTGCCACCTGCCTGGCTCTCATTTGTTATTAGCCACTTTTCTTGAGATCTATCTTTTCTTCCTTCTCATAGGGCAGGGCAAACAGTCCCAAAGGTAGTCAATGATCTGGTGACAATATGTGGAACCCACAATTGGAGACCTGGTGACCTGTCTTCCTGCTGTCACCAAGAATTAGTCACTAGGAATAACAGTACAAAAAACAGTCAATCATGTGTGGTGGCACACACCTGGGACCTCAGAGCTCAGGAGGCAGCCACAAAGGGTTAAGATATTTAAAAACCCAGCCTGTTCCACAACTAGACCCCCTCTCAAAGCAATGAAAAAGACTAAACCGAAGAGGCCATCAAGCTGCTTCAGACCTCCAGAACAAATGTCCCCCAGAAAGCACATCTGCTCAGCTTCTATCATCCTTTTAGTTTTCTCCTAATTTTTATCTCTAACTCTATATCCCTATTACTGGCCACCAAAACTAGGAGTTAACTGGTCAGAGTGTCACACTCCATTTCCATGGAGACTGATCCAACCCGGGGGCTCAGGAATAATACTGCCTAAACTGATATTGAGTGTCCCCCACCCCATCCTGTCAAGATATAATTACAAGCACGCATTTTTGCACACCTCACCTCTGGTGTGTTGCCTCACCTCAGCTGCAAGTCTGCCCACAAAGCTACAACATTCAGGACACATCTGTGATTCTCTTATGCCTGTTCAAGACATGACTGGTGACACTGGTTTCAGCACAACCTTGACAGATAACTTTTTTCCTAGGATCAGAAACTGAGGCATCCATAACTTAAGCGACAACAGGTAGGAGATCACATAGCAACTAAACACAAATTCTCAATAAACCTAGCCAATTCTGCCCAACTGTGAACTGACTTGATGACCCCCCTATCCAAAGAACTAATTCAGAAGGAAAAACAGTAAAAGCAAGCAAGGGTACACATTCTTCCCCAGCTATGCTGTTATCCCCATTGCAGAGGACATGCTAAACAGCAGGCAGGCTGAGAAGACTGGGAGCAGCACAAAGGCTGAAAGAGCAGCTCTGCAACCTGCAAACCTCTGGCTGGCATCAGAGGGGCAGGCTTCTGAGCCCAGCAGAACTTCTCTACTGTAAGCTCCACCTGGAGATGGCTCAACATAATAGAGCACTGGTAGCTCTTCCAGGGGACCTGGGTTCAAGTCCCAGCATCCACATGCCAGGTCACAACTGTTTCTAACTCCAGTTCCAGAAAGGCTGGCACCCTCACACAGACATACATGCAGACAAAACACCCATGTACATAAAACAAAAATGAGACTTTAAAACCTACATGAGGAAGGTGCAGAGGGTACTGGAGTACGATCTGCAAGGAACCTTACTTTAGGTATAAAGTGGCATAGCCAGCTGGTGGTCTATGTGGTGAGCTTGCACAAGAACTCACCTTTTCACAAACATGCAAAAAAAGATATCTTGAAGCTCTCTCTGCCCATGGAGAAGTGAAAGGGGCCCACTACTGCCAAACCCCTCAGGGTCGGTTGTATGGTCTCAAGATTTGCTCCTGACAGCCAGGAGTACCACTTACTTTCCCAGACATTATATTCTGAAAACAGTACTGGTGGCACATAAGTGCCACATGGGGAACAGCACATTTTCCTGTTAGCTACTCTGAGGCACAAGTAAAGCCTAAGAAATGTTTGTGTGTCCTAAACAGGATTGCCACCAGCCGTATATGTAAGCCATCTTTTCAGATTATGGGCCTTATTAGCCACTGAAACTGAACAGTAAATAAACTGTCATATAAATGCATCCCTACTCAGATTTACTAGCTAGGGACCCTGCTTCCAACTCCCGGCACAAGGCAGGACAAGCTGCTTTTCTGGCCTGAGGTTACAACAAACTGTCCCTCATTTTCTCTTTCCCTATACTTTCCTTACCACTCATAATAGGGTATTTTAAAAATAACCAATTCTCTATCGGATGTGCAAGCACTGTGCAGAGGTCAGTAAAAAACAAATGTAATTCCAACATAGTGAGGCAGGAGGACAGCAAACTAGCCCTGACCAATTGATTGGGGGGGGGGGGCACCAACAGAACCAGTCTCCCAGCCTCCTTTGCCACCAAAACCACCCTACCCCACAGGGCAGGCAGGCAGGACGCTCCTCACAAAGCCTTCCCAAGTTGGTCAGAACTCACTGACACCCTCCAGCTGCTGGCTCTACAGAATCCCGGGCCAAGGCTGGTGCAAGTCATTAACTCCCTCCAGATCCTGTCCACAGCCTGGCTTGTGAGGTCTACCAGAGTTGGTAACTCAGTTCCACTATATGGGATTTGGAATAAGCATTCTTCTACTCTTCCTGATCCTAAGTGACAACAGTTGGCACAGTACCCTATTTAAGGGGTGGGAAGACTAAAATAGACTGCGTAACACAGAGACACACATGCACACACACAGACACAACACACCCGTTGGCACCCCACACACACCAAGACACTACTAGCTCACATGATCACAGCCCTTTAAGACTGCGTTTTCTAGAAAATTAGAGCCTGGATGATAAAATTGAAAGCAATAGCATCCATTACAACTAAAATGGTGTCAACTCACACATGCAAACTTTGGGGTATATAGAGGGGAAACTTGTGATGACTGCCTTTCACCCTAGTCTCTGGGTAAAACTTTAGAAACTTTTGCACACAGACATTTTCCCAGGAAACACACTGGCCAGCAACGTGCAGTGCAGTTTTATCACCAGAATACAAAACATACAAAAGCAGTTATGGCAACTTGCGTGAAAAATGGGTATGCCTCCAATACCAGATTTCTCTTTATTCAATCTGATGCTACTTAAAAACAAGTACAAATCCAAGTCTCCACTTTAGATGTGCATGAAAACAACATACAATTCTCTCAGCAATGTGTTCCACCAGCTATTTGGTTTAACCATACATGCAAGACACTGGGAAATTACTGACTTGTTGGGGCTAAGAGAAACAGCTTAGGCCTTAGCATAGACACAGCTCTCCTTCCCCCAACCCCATTTCTGCCCACCAAAAGCGCCTTTTTCATCTGCAGCACGGTCAAAACAATTGTTTAATGGACACCCACTGATGGGCATCAAGTTGTTCACATGGATCAGCATTCCCATCCCAAAATAAGCAGTGCCCCACAGAACAAATATGATTTTACCAACTTCCTTAGGACCTCCATTCATTTATAAAAAACCACTCTCTTGCTGAAACTAAAATGACAAGCCACTTAATGGTCATTCCATGCCTCTCACTGGGATTCCTGCCTGCCTGACCACTTAAGGTAGATAAGGGAACAAACTGTTTTGACTTTGTTCAAAGTACCAAGTTTAAAAAAAAAAAATGTGCCAGCCAACGACAATCCAAGTTGGTAGGATCCAAGTCAGAGCCCAGCTGAGCCTTGACTGCGCTTTTACACCAAACCCTGAGACCCATGCTCCTGTCAACTGCTAACAGCGGTATAATATCCAGTACCAAGATAAAACTCCTGCCATTCCAGTAGAAAGTTGAGTCGGTTACCTCCAGCGTCTAGTGTGATTCCTTTGGAGGCAGCCATGTGCAGCGAAACTTTCACAGTTTCAAGCACACACTTGGCCGGATGTGGACGGCACCACCTACAGCCAGGTACCCAAACTCCTCCACAAGCAGAGGTAACTTATAAACTAGGCGGACCCGAGTGAGCACTCCGAGTCAGTCCAAAGGCTGAGGACAGCTGTGCGCCTTGCAGGTGTCTTCGCAATTAAGTGCCACGCCGGGCAGCGCAGTTCAAGTTATGTGGGGGGCGCGCTCCCAAGCAGGTGCAGGTGAACCCGGCGCACCCACCCCCACCCCGTCAGAGCTCAGCAGCCCGGGAGCTGGCCCAACCAGCCATGCCAGAGTCGCACACCCCGGAAAGGGGACGGTTCCCGGGGCCCGCCTCCCGACCTGGGTGCCTGGAGCCAGCACACCTCAGTCCTAATTTACGACTCCCGGCGCTTTGTGCCCAGCAGGCCGTGCGCTGCACAAAGCGCTTAACTCGGGGTCCGGGCCACCCCCTGCCGGGCCGCATGACTGTGCAGCATGGCCGGGCAAGGAGTGCCGGCCCGGGTAGGGCCGAGCGGGAGCCCGGCCTGGTTAAAGATGGCGAGGCCCTCGCGTGGCTCCCGCGGTCGCCCGGGCCACAATGAAAGCGCCAGTCCCACCGCGGGCCTCACCTTCCATCTCCATGTCCTCGGGCTCACTCAGCTGCTGCTCGCCCGCTTTCTGCTGCTGCTGCTGCTGTTGGTGGTTCATGTCGGCCGCGGCCTGGGCCTCGCCTGCAGCCGGAGGCCCGGGCTGCGGGCCCGGCGGGCGGGCGGCTGCGAGCCGAGGCGGCGGCGGCGGCGGCGGCGGCGGGGCGGCCTCCTCCTCCTCCTCCCGCGCGTCGTCGGCGGCGGCCCCGGGGCGGCCCGCGGCGGGCGGCGGCGGCGGCGGCGGCAGGGAGACGCGCACGTACTTGCTCGCGATTCGCCCAATCTCGGCGCCGAGGCGGGCGGGCGGCCGGCGGGCCGGGCCGGGCGGCCTCCTTGCTCGCTGCGGCCGCCGCTGCCGCCGCCGCCGCCGCAGGGCCCGCCTCCCGCCGCCGGGGCCGGGGCTGCGGGACCGCGGGTCGGCTGGGGGCGGAGGGCGGCCGGGAGGGGGCCGCGGAGTCAGCCCCGCCTCGGGCCGGGCACGGAAGACTGGAGGCCCAGCGGGCCGCGGCGAGCCTGCGGGCCCTGGTGCTGGCTGCTGCCGCGGCTGCTGAGGCTGCGCGGGCGGGCGACGGGCCGGCCGCGCTCGGGGCGCTGAGGCCTCCGCCTCCTCGGCGTCGTCGTCGGGGCTCCGGCAGCGGATGCGGCGCCCGGCGGCTCGGCTCGGCTCGGCTCGCTCTCAAAATGGCGGCGGCGTGAAATGTCACATCCGCATGGGGGGCGAGAGCGGGGCGAGCGAGACGAGGGCGGGCGGCGGGCGGAGCGGGAGGCGGAGCGGAAGGCGGAGCGGGGTGCGGCCCGCCCGCCACCGCCGAGGAGCGCCCGCCCTGCTCTGCGCTGCGGCTCCGCACACCCGCCGTCCGCCCTGCTGGAGCCAGGCACTCGGTCCTCCTCAGCGAGGAGTCAGGGCTCAGATCCATTGCTGCCCGGCCGGCCCAGGCGATCGTGCCCGCGGGAACTGGGCCCAACCCAGAGCCTAAGACTCACTGCCTTTTTTTACCGCCCTTAACCAGTCCCTGGTTTTCCCCGCGGGAGAATACGTGAGAAAACGTAACTTTTTTGCACCCCAAATCCAACAAGGTAAAGTGTAGTTCTTCGGATCTCACCTACTCCAAAATTCATTTATATCCTTGCTAGGTTAGCCACGATCATCCACTCAGAAACATTTCCCTCCCCTCCTTTGTTTTTGTCGTTTTAAAACCGAGTCTCAGGTATTACAGGCTGACCTGGAACTTGCTATGGTACCTGAAAATGGCCTGGAACTCCTTGATCCTCCTGACTTGACCTCTCTAAGGCTTCAAGAGTCAAACGTTACAAAACGACCTTTTTGAAGAGGAGAAAACTGATTTTTTAAGGGTGAATGCCTGCTGACTTGGTATTCAGGTATCATGGTTTAAAAATACATTTAAAATTGTATTTTGAAGAGAAAGATTGTGCACTGTGGTGATGTAAGCCTTCAATTCCAGAACTTGAGAAGCAGAGGCAGGAAGATATCTGCGAGCTGGAGACATAGCCAGTACCAAGAAAGCCAGGACTAGGACTACATAGAGACCCTGTCTCAAACAAAGAACAAAACATCTATCTCACAGGCTTGAAAGTTTCCCCATCCAGGAACATCCAACTGCCAGATCACATAAATACCACCTGACACACCAGAATCAGCCCCTTCCCCAGTCACCTGAGTCACAAATGTTATTGAGCAGCTTACACTGGCAAAAGGAAAAAAACAAAACACTTCTCTGGCACTTCCTGACTTGCAAAAAATGCCCAGCCAGTCCAGGAAAAAAGTACAAGAACATGCTACCCCACCCAAGGACACAGCCAACCCTGGTTCCTCTGCTGAGTTCAAAACCTAAGCAGACAAAGCCAGCAAAGTGGGCTGAGTGGGCAAAGGTGCCTGTCACCAAGTTCTATGACCTGAATTCCATCCCTAGGACTCACATAGTAAAGCTTCATGTTGTCCTCTGAATTCCACTCTTGCCACAACAGATGTGGGTGTGCCTGCAAAAGCACACACTCAAATACATAAATTAAAAAGAGAGAAAGAAAACAAGGTGGGTAAAGGAGGCGTAGTCCTGACTGAATATCCCTTATCTAAGGTACTTGGGACCAGAAGTGTTTTACAGTTCAGTTTGGGCAATTTTTGACTGTGCATAATGGGATATCTTTGAGATGGAGACCAAGCCAAGACAAAATTCATATATTCATGTTTCTGACACACCTTATATACAACTTGAAGATAACCACACAGTGTTTTGTATTTTCACTACAACCTCACATAAGATCAGATATAAAATTTTCTGATCCTTAGGGCCTGCAGTAAGGCTCAGCAGGTAGAGGGTATTGCTACCAAGAATGACCAATTAGATCCTTGAGCTCTACATGGCAGTAGCTAAATAACTGACCTCTAACGTCCTCTCCTGTACCATAGCACATGTGGGCACAAATGCATAAGCACATACACAATTAAGTTCCACTTCGAGCATGAATCATGTTGGTGTTCAGAAAATTGCAGATTTTACAACATTTTAGATTGAGGGTTCTCTGACTAGAGATAGTTAACTTGTGTGCACTCATGGTGAAATACTATGTAGCAGTGAAAAGGAATGAGATACCAGTACATGCTACCTATAATAGGGATGCATCAGGAACTAAGACAAATCAAAGGCTACATAGCAGATGAATGCAACTCCATCAAGATCCTCAACAGGCAAATCAATTCCAAGCAAGAAAAAATAGATTACTATTGGTGGCCAGAGACTGGGGTTTGGGGGTTTGGGGAGTGAATGGTGTAAGGTTTTCAAGGAAAGACAAAGAGATAGCACAGGCTATCTCTGGAGTGAAATGAAAACATCTCTGTGTCTATACCAGAAGCCATTTAATTGTATAATTTGCTTTTATTATTATGTGTACATGTGTGTGCATGTGCATGCCCATCTAGGGCATCAGTACCTGTGGAGCTGGAGTTACAGGCCATTGTAAGCCAGCCAGTGTGGGTGCTGGGAACTGAACTCAAGTCCTCTGTGAGAGCAGCAAGTGTTCCTAACCACTGAGCCAGCTCCTCAGCCCTAACTATACATTTTTGTTTTTGTTTTAATTGCTCCAAGACTATGATTTAACCCTTTAAGAGTCCTTTGGCTTAGTAGCCTCTATAAGTCAGTATTTTCTTTCTTTCCTTTGTAGAGTGTGTGTGTGTGTGTAGACACACACATATATATTTTCACATGTGTGAGCGTGTATGTGCAGGTTCAAATGCACATATGTACGCAGAGGGAAGCCTACTATTGGCTCCAGGAGCCTTTTTCATTTGCTCTCCATCCTTTTTGTTTAACCCAGAGCTTACCGGTTTAGCTGGTCTAGGGAGCCACCCTGACTAACCAACTTGCTCTGAGGCTCCCTTTCCTTCTTCCAGCATGGGATTACAGGCTGTGCACTTTAAATGGGTAAATTGTATGTCACATGAATTATTACATCAACAAACCTACTATTGTGCTTTCTCCTCATGTAAACATCCCTAGGGACTTGTGAAGCTGGTTTACCTCTCTCTTAACCCAGAAAATGGTACTGAATCATACAAATCAAGAGGGTCAAACCCCCCTGTCCTCTTTATGAACACACAGGAAACTGCCCAGGTCATCAAGAGCATGCTTACCGAAATGCTGCCAAGTATCTAAAGATGTCATTTTAAAGAAGCAGTGTGTGCCATTCTGGGGATACAGTGGTGGAGTAGGGCTGGGTGGTGGTGGTGCATGCTTTTACTCCCAGCACTCAGGAGGTGGATTTCTGAGTTCTAGGCCAGCTTTGTCTACAGAGCTAGTTCCAGGGCAGCTATATAGAGAAAACTTGTCTCAGAAAACCAAAAGGAAAGAAAAAAAGCGGAGTTGGGTGCCCAGACCCACAGTGGGGCTGAACACAGGGTTGGTGGTCCAAAGGGTGCTAAATTTTTGCTGCACATGCTTAAAAAAATGCAGAGTACTGCTGCACTTAAGTTTAGATGCAGACGCTCTGTCACTGAACATAATCCAGGTGAAAAAAGCATCTAAGATGTACCACTGAATTTATAGAGCTCATGACCAGGTTTGCCCACACATGAGCTCTTTCTGCCACAAACTGTTCCAACCCCAGAATAAAATAAATGCAAATAAAAGCAAAAACAAACAAAAAACCTTGCTGAAGTACCCAAATGGCATCTAGTTAGAAGTATCAGTTAATTCATGAAGAATCTGTGTTCAATAAAGGCACTTGGGCTGACCTCAGTGCCATCCCTATAACCCACCCAGAAAATAAACAACTGCCACAGATTGATCTCTGACCTCCACTGGCCTGGCAGGTCACCCCAAGATTCCCCACTACACACCACACACGCACAAATACACAAATAGAGAACCTAGGTTGAAGGCATGTAAGAGATGGCTGATAGACACAGGTCCAAGGGGCTAGTGAAGATTCACAAGGACTCTCTCTTATCCTCTCCTACCCAGTGGTTAGACAATTTGCTATATATAATGTTACTACACTCCTTTGCATCTTGTCTGGCATTATACCACAGAACTGGGAGGGGCAACTAAGCTCCAACCCCTACTGCTAGTCCTGCGATTAACCACCCTTACACAGCAGGGCTAAGGTGCAGCTCTACAACAGCAGAACAGAACATTTGCTTAGCTTGGGTGAGGCCTTAGGTTCAATTCCCAGCAGTACAAATGTAAATTACATAGCAGGAAGGACTGGGTTACTGTCACTCCAGTTAATAAACTGGCTTTAAGAAAGGATTAGTCATCAGTCTTACCCAGCTGTATGCAACCCTGTGAACTACATAACTACTGGCTGGATGCACACTGCAGCAGTGATAGGAAATGTTATAGGAGTAAATCCACTGGTCTGATTGGATTTAAAGGTCCATAAGACAGGACTCATGCCTGGCACTGTTAACTGGGCCCCAAAGTTGTGGCTGGCTAGGTGATAGATCCTAGGGAGAACCCAGTACCTTTTTTCTGCTAAATGGACATAGTAAAACTGTCTTCCCATACCCACCCAACTGAATACTTATCTTTATACCCATAGACTAGTACAATGCTCAAAGAAGTTTATTTCAGCAGTAGATGGTGCCCATACAGAAATCTGTGACTGGTCAGCATGCAGAGAACAAGACTCTATTCAGCTCTCAGGGACAAACCTATAGCACACCTCTTCCCTCCAGGCAGTGACAAGCCTAAGGAGGAGACAGCTACCCCACTTTTAATCCCAATACTACAGAGGCAGGTAGAGTGCCATGAGTTCAAGGGCAGCCTGTTCTACAGTAAGACCGTTGCCAAAAATAAACCACATGAAAAAAAGGTTAATCCAGTTAAGTCTCTCATAATTATATTGGGCTTTAAGCAGATCCCTAGGACTGGGTGTGCAACTCAAGTGAACTGCCCAGTATGTCTCCACATTGAATTCCCAGGCCCTGCAAAAGAACTCTGGACTGAATCCTGCAAACAGCTGAGTGAGAGGAGCACCCAGCCCTGGGCTTGGGCTTTGTGAAATCCTTTAAAGGGAGAAAGCGCTGGAGTCCACGAAGATTCTGATCTACAGGCTAAGAGCAGAGCGGGTCCTTTTCAACATGCTAAATTTATAGAAATTTATTATTGGTGCTGGAGCAATGGCTCAGGGTGTAATAGTACCTGCCACCAGGTCTCATGGTCGGGGTTTGGACCCTGTGACCTATCTACATGGTTGAAAGAAGAGACCATACTTTCCTAAGTTGTCCTTTGGCCTCTGTACCCACACTGTAGCACACATGTGCACATACATATACCCTCTACCAAAAACTGTAATAAAAAGTAATTTCCTAAAATCTTGTGAAGCGGTTGGGCCAGCAGTAAGGTGGCAAAGGCAGGTAGATTTGGGGAGGCCAGCCTGGTCTACATTCCAGAACATCCAAGGCTGCACAGAGAAACCCTGTCTCATTAAAACAAAAAACAAAACAAAACACTGGCTTCTGGAGATGACCCAGGTATGATTCATAACACCCACATGGTAGCTCATACCTGGCTATAACTGACACCCTGTTCTGTCCTTCCCAGGGACTGCACATACATGTGAACAGACAAGCATGCAGGCAGGCAAATATCCATACACATAACAATTTGTTTAAATCTTACTCCTACCCCACATACACACCTGAGTACCTTGAGGAGAGAAACTTGCTCGAAGCTGTTCTTAGTTCCAGCACACACATAGTAGTGTGAAATCCACATTATTTCCTTACAGCTAATGTTTACTGTTGGCTGGAGGCTAGGAGCTCCCAGAGATACAATGGTGAGAACACAGGCGCCTGCAACCTCCACAGGCCTCATACCACAGCACTTCCTTGCTTTTTCCTGTTAGGTTCATTCATCCCCTTCAGATGTTGGCTGCAGATGTAGATCTATTTCTAGAAAAGCAGTACTATGGGCAGGGAATATAATATAGCTCAGTGAGTACAAAGCTTGCGTGACATGGGCTGGAATGCTATGTTAGTGGAATGCTTGTGTAACACACACAAAGTCCTAAGTTCAGTTCTCAGCTCTGCATAAACCAGGTGTGGTGACAAAACCTTGAAGGTGGGTCTGGCATGGTAGCTCATGTCTGTGATGCCATCACTTGGTGGCAAAGGCCAGCCTGGGCCTCAAAGTGAGACCCTATCTGGAGTAGAAAAGAAATTAAGAAAAAAAAAAATGATAACAAGGAAAAGAAGGCCATACAAACACCACTGGAGCCCTAAAAATCCAAGACCAGATCCAATAACTCTGGACACTTGTGACCTGGTGTGTGATGTTGGCTAGAATTATAAGTGCATTATGTGGAAAGCCCATTTACACACTAAGGGGTGTGTGGAAGAATGTTGGGCCTCCTTAGAGCTTTAATGCTAACATGTCTGCAAAGATCTGTGAAAGCTCTGGAAGGAGAGGACTAGGGCACCATTCTTGACCACTGCTAATTTAAAAAAATAAAATTCATAACCTTTATGCTGGTTCAACAACTGAGGCCTGAAACGGCAGAACACCCAGGAGACAGGAACCATGGGAGATGCCGACTTGTCATTAGAGCCACTAAGTGCAGGGAGGGGCTACCCTATCATTAGACTGTGGGCAAAACACATTTTACAGGTCCTGGGATGGTGCCATGATTCAGCATAAACATCGGGTAGGGTTTTCTTCTACAGAACCAAAATATTTACCTACCTGGAAGCCATGTTGATAAGAGGTGTCAGAGTAGAAATAAATGGGACTGACGGGGCTTGTTCCTTTTACCCACCCCAAATATCTAAATTCTCCAGTATCTACAAGGAAGCAAAACCCAATCCCATACCCAAGATTAGAGATGAGGTTTAATCTTAGGAGCTAAGTGGTGTGGTCAAGGTCAAGCCTTTCCATATGGAGTCCATACAGGGTAATGAAAGTGAATTGGGCAAGTTTTATGTGTTTTTCTTGGGTCTTGCCAAGCCCTGCCTGGCCTGGAGATCACCACGTAGCCCAGCCTGGCTTCTGCTTCCTAAGTTGTGGGAGCACAGAGTGAGCCACCATGTAAACCCCAAACTCAAGGTTCTGTTCAGGGGATAGGAAGGAAGTGAAACACTTCCATGTCCAGGTGTCAGACAGAGGCACCCTTGTTCCTCAGCTCAAGCATCTCACTCAATTCTCTGTGTGGACTTAATGTCAGATGTGTACTAGGACCTAAGTACAATGGCAACTCTGTCAAGCATATCAATATATGCATGCATTCCCAGCACTTGAGAGCAGGAGACAAGATAAGATCAGAGCCAACCTAGGCTACATGTAAATTTGAGCCCATTCTAGACTGCTGAGACCCAGGCTCAAAACAAAAACAATCAAAGCCACCAGATGGCAAAAGCCTGTGATTCTACCATGGTGTTGGAGATGCTGAGGCAAGGAAGGACAAGAACTCTGAGGACAGCCTGGGCTATATAGAATGAGACATGGCTGGGAATATAGTTCAGTGGTAGAATGTATGCTTATACCGAAGGAATTCCTGGGTTCATCAGCACCAACCTTAAATAAAACCCACACAGGAAAGCCAGGTCATTCAGGAGGCAGAGTCAAGCAGATCTTTTGTGGCTGCCAACCCCATACTGGTAGTTGTGACTAACATTCTTTCAGGATGTTGGGGAAGCACAACACCAAATGATAGATGATTAGCCAGGTGTGTGGAGAGACTAAGTCTCTATTTCCTCTTCCATTTAATTATTTTTAATTTTTTTCTGTAGCATTACAGATGAGAGCCAGGGCTTTATCCATTTCAGGGACAAGAGTTCCATGAAAAAGAGCCACCCTCAACCTCAGAGTTCTACATTTTTAAAAAGTAGCTCACAAAAGTAGTTCAGTAATTCCACTGAACAAAATCTGGGCCAAGATGCCAGTAATAACAGGTAGTAAAAATGTGGGTGGCCAGCTTTACCTGCTACCTGCTCCACCTCTCATCTCTGTTCTGGGAAGTTATAGGTTGTATGGTTTGGGGGCGGGGTGATAACAGGTGTTGGTTTTGCTTTCATGAAAAGTGCTCAAGCTAGGGCCATCTAGCATCCCTGTAAGTTTAACAAATTCCAATCTTCTATATTTAACTTGGATTACATTGGTAGGACTCACTGAACAAGAAAAGCATTAAAACATTGTGGTGGTATGCACTTGTAATCCCAGCACTTGGAAGGCAGAGGCAGGCAGATCTCTTGTGAGTTCAAGGCCAGCCTGGTCTGCATGAATTCCAGGACAGCCAGCCAAGACTTACATACAAAGATGATTACAGAGAAACCCTGTCTCAAATTTTTTAAATTTAAATTTTATGTGCATGAGTGTTTGGCTACATGTATGTGTATATGTCCACCACATGCTTGCAGTGCCCAAAAGACAATGTTGGGCACCCTGGAACTCCAGCTACAGTCAGCTGTGAGTTGCCATGAAATGTGTTTGTGTGAATGTTGAATTTTTTACACAGGTGCCAAAAGAGTGCCTGATCCCTTGGAGCAAGTTTTACAGGGAGTTGTGGGCCACCTGATGTGGATGCTAGGAATTGCACTTCAATCCCCCAGCCCTAAAACAGCTGCTTTCTTAGGGAGGATTGTTTGTTTGCTGAGATGGGGTTAGAACCCAGGACCTAGACAAGTAGTCAACCATTGAGCTATACACCTTGTCAAGTAAATAACCCTTTCAAAACAGGTGGGTGACACACCTATTACCCAGCACCAGGAAAACTATGGCAGGAGGAGAGAGTGAGCTATATATAGCATGTATGGGGTTGGAGAATTGGACCTGTGGTGAAGAGCACTGGCTACTCTTTCAGAAGATCTAGGTTCAATTCCCAGCACCACATGGTGGTTAACTACTGTGTATAATACCTCAACCCCAAGGCCACTGCATTTGAGTGGTGCAGACATGCATGCAAGTAAAACATCTGTACATAGAAAATAAAAGCAGCCAGGCAGAGGTGGCACACGCCTTTAATCCCAGTATTTGTGAAGCAGAGGTGGGTGGATCTCTGTGAGTGTGAGTTAGAGACCAGCCTGGTTTACAGAGTTCCAGGACAGGCTCCAAAAGCTAGAGAAACCCTGACTTGAAAAACAAACAAACAAACAAACAAAAAAAAAAAAAAAAAAAAAAAAAAGAAAGAAAGAAAGAAAGAAAGAAAGAAGCAAATAGATATTTTAGAACAACAACAATGTGCTCTAGGTCCTTTTGTTAAGTCTTCTGTAATAATAAACACACACACACAGGAGAAGGATGCAGTGGACATGTTGGCATCACACAGAGTCTATCTCTCTGAATAAAAATGAATGCTTTATTTTTAATGTATTACATTTGATTAGTGTGTTTGTAGATGCATGCACTGCGGTGTACTTGGTGTACTTGGAGAGGACAGGACAATTATTCAGAGGTTAAGTTCTTTCATGTGGGTTCCAGAGATAAAACTCATCAGGCAGCATGGGACTTTTACCCATTCAGTTTAGGCCCAGGATATTTAAAATGTGTGAATGTTTGGAACAAACAACCACATAACCACACACACACACACACACACACACACACACACACACACACACACACATGCACGCACAACTTGAATATTTTTGGAGCAACCAAAAAAGCGATGGGAATTTAGCTTTTTGGCTTTTTGAATTCAAGTGTTGGGGAAGGAAGCCAGGCTTTCTCCAGGAGTCAGGCAACCCTCTGGAAGTCCCACAGGTGGGAAAAGCAGGTTTCTGTTTTGCTCTGTTTTGTGATGCTGAGGGTGGAACCCAGGACCTTTCTCATGCTAAAAAAATCTAGCACTCTACTCTCCAGGCTGGGTTTAGAACTGGGAGCAGGAGGGTGTCTATACTAGTACGTTGAAACTTTCTTGGTTGCTGGGTGGAGGTTTTGCCTTAAAGGCAGAAAGCAGGCTTTTGTAGCTACAAACAGATAGGAATTTGGAAAAGCCAGAGGAAGTGTGGCAACTCCACCCATAATCACAGCATTCAGAGGTCTGAGGCAGGAGACCAGCCTATGGCTATATAGTGAGCACTTGTGTCAAGCTGAGAGATCACATAAAATTATTTGTAGGTTACTGGGGTGTGGGACTGACTCCCAAGATAGCTGATACTCTCTATCTCCCTCTAGACATGCAGAGGTTATGGGTTCAAGTTGTGACCTATAAAATTCACTCTTGGGAACTGTGCAATCATTAAAGGGGGGGGTGATTGATACCCCAACCCCTGCATGCACATGACACAGACATATATGCAAGTAAAACAATACATAGAAAATAAAAGTAAATAAATCTTTTAAAACAACAAGGTTTTAAGGTGTAGCTAAGTGACAGAAGTTTAGATTTTGTGCTTGGCGACATTCATAGCTATCCTGAGCCACAAGCAACCCATTCCCCTTGGGTTGGACACTCCTGCCTGTGATTGTGGTTTTGAGGGCTTTTGTTTGTTCTTGAGATAAGGTCTCACTTTGTAATCTTAGAACCCATTACTTAGAATAGGAGAGCCTAAAACTCAGAGATCCACCTTTGAGAGCAGGAATTAAAGGTTTGTGCTACCATGCCTAGCATGGTTGGGGGTTTAGCTTAGTGGTTTAAAGCTTGCCTATTAGGAGTGAGACCCTGGTTGGGTTCCATCCTCAGCACCAAAGAGATATAACAAGACAACATTAAGCTTAACGAAGGTCACACATTACAGGATACAATGGTACATGTCTATAATCCCTGGCACAAAGATTGCAAATTCCAGACCAGCTTTGACTACATAGTAGGCACACCATCTTTCTAGCATATGCAAGGCCCTAATGCCACAAGACAAAATGAAAGGTCGCATATTGCTCGATTCAGTTTGTATGAGACACCCAGTATAGGCAAGGCCATAGAAATTCATGGCTGCTCGTGGCTGGTGGAAGAAGGAATGGGGAGTGAGAAGCATGGTGTCTCAGGGGGATGAGGGGAATGCTGGTGAATTGGCTCAGCTTTTAACTTCTAGGCCTGGTGACCTGAGTTCAAACCTCAGAACCCATGAGAAAGGGTGAGAAGAGAACCAACTCTAAAGCCGTCCTTTGACTTCACATATGCATCATGGAGTATTTTATAAATTATAATTATTAATTGAGGGGAGGGGCTCGAGATAGGATTTTACTGTGTAGCTTGGGCTGTCCTGGAACTCAGATCCACCTGCCTCTACCTCCCCAATGCTGGGGTTAAAGGTGTACAACACCACTGCCTGGCTGCTTGCTTGTTTTTGAAGACAGGATCTCACTCTGTAGTCACATCTGGCCTTGAGCTCACTATGTAGACAAGGCTGGCCTTGAACTCAGATCTTCCTTTCTGCCTCTGAGTGTGGGAGTTAAAGGCATGTGTGTGCCACTTTATCTGGCCTACAAGTACAGTTTTTGGTGTTAATTTAAGTAATTTCATTTGGTGCCGTCTTTGAACATAAAAGACATTTATTTGGGGCCCATGTATAAGGACACTGCTAAAATAGCTACTTCAACAGCACTCAAAATAAATAGATCTGTTCCTACCTGGAAAAGACTTGGGTTACAAGATTAGAGTAAACCAGTGTGAGGCTTGAGGCCAATTTGAGACACAGAGTTCCAAGCCAGCCAGGACTAGCCAGTTCAGACCACTTAACAATGGGAAACCTATTGCAAAAGAACAACAACAAAGACCTCAAAGTAATTAAGGAAAATGTCAAATTAAACATCAGTCCTATTAGACTTCAGCTCTTACTAAAATTGGGCACAGAGGCCCTGCATTGCTGCCTACCCTACCTTACCCTCTGCTCACTATATGCTCAACACTCTAACCCCATTCTCAGCAGCTGAAATGACTGCAGCCAACACTGTCCAACTCAGCTAAAGGTACAAAGACAGAACACAGTTTCAACTCAAATGACCATTTGTAAATGGCATGTGTCTGAACAACTAACACCCACAAGAGGAAAAAAAAAAAAAGCCAGAGAAATAATTTCTTAAGGTGATCAATAGCAACAATTTCCAGCCTTACGGAACCTGCATTAAAAATGGAGAAATATGTGCCAGAGGCAGGAGGATCTACATAGCATTTAGGGCTACATAGTGAGCCTGTCTCTAAAAGAACATTTGCTAATCCTCACACTGTAGTTTCAGGTATCTGGGAGACTGAGGCAAGTGAATTGCTTAGACCTAGGACTTCAAGATCCACTTAGGCAAAATAAGGAGACTCCCACCTCAAAAAATTCATACCTTGTTTTTTGCTGTTTTCATCCCAGGGATACTTAGTCAGTAGAAATCTGGATATGAAGCTGGTGCTGGGGACATTTGGGGGAATATACCTCAGGCACCTGGGGAGAAATGGTAGGTTGACTGTCTGGCTTCCATGAAGGATTGTGTCCTGAGCAGATTGTTTCCTCCAAGAAGACCTTGATCTTGGACTGGAAGATGCCATCGGTATGGGCTTCCCCAAGCTTCTTTGGCTTGCTCAGTTAGTACGTGCTAGCAAAGAGAAGAAAACAGCCTCAGACCTATGCCTTAGCCCTTCAGACTTTTATACTCTGCCCACATTTCCCACCCATCAATCCCACCCAGCAGGTTAAAAAGCTGAATCTGGAATCTCTCCTCATTTGCATAATCTCAAGACTTACTCTAGTCAAGGTCAAAAGAAAAGACTAGAGCAAATGAATTTCCAGGCCTCTGCCTTTCCCAAAGCAGAGCACAGGAATCCCTCTTGGATTCAAGACACACTCATTGGGCATAGTGGCTTCTATGTATTTAGAGGCTCAGTGTGGTGGTGAATTTCAGGCCAGCTTGGGCTACAAAGTGAGATATTGTCTCAAAAAGAAGGAGGGCTGGTAAGGAGCCCATTAAGTAAGGGTAGTTGCTGCCAAGACTGTCAACCTGAGTTCAATACCCACAATCCACAGTAGAAGCAAAGAACTGACTCCCACAAATTGTCCTCCAACCTCTACTACTGTGTTTGTCAATTTGCACACACAAACATACATACATACAATAAAATAAATGCTGAAAATTTAAAACAAAAGAATGGTGGAAGATGGTGGCCTATACCTAGTACCCAGGAGCAAGGCAGGAGGAGCAGTGTCAGCTACACAGGGAGGTGGAAAGCAGCAGAAATACATGAGACATTGTCATAGAAAAGCCAGTCAGTCCACCATGAAAACAAGCACTCCAGATACTACCTCTGACATTTCAATGACTGGCTAACTAAATGTACTAGTAATAAATAAGTGCATACATTATTTCAAGTGTATTAATAAGTGTCATTCAAATATTGTAAAATATGAAGGGTGTGGTGGCCACATACCTTTAATCCCAGCACTTAATAGGCAGAGGCAGGTGGATCTCTGTGAGCAATTTGAAGTCAGCCTGATCTATATATAGCAAGCTTCAGGCCATCGAGGTCTAAATAATGAGATCTAGCCTCAAAACAAAGCAAAAAAAGGAAATTTTTGAGATGTGGTACGTATACCATGTGTGACGAGGTGGTAGAGTCAGTCCCCAGCAGGGCAAAAGATAAGTAAATGTAAATTTTGTCCTGTGCATTTTTTAAGTGGAGGTTTAGCCTTCCTGGGTGTCTTGAAGGCTTTTATTGTTTTGTTTTTATAGAAGGCCTCACTATGTAACTCTGGCGGGCTTGGAACTCACAGCCTTGGCTTCCTGATTGCTGTGATTAAAACTACAATGTACCACAGCTGGGTGTGGTGGCACACACCTTTAATCCCATCACTCAGAAGTCAGAGATGGGTGGGTCTGAGTTGGAGGCCAGTCTGGTTTACAAAGTGAGTTCCAGAACACCCAGAGCTACACAGAAAAAGCCTGTCTTAATAAACAAGAACAACAAAAAGAAGTGTCCTACTATACCCTGCTTCAGATTCAGTTTTGATAGCATCCTTACTATGTTAACAAGTTGTTTCATTGCTGGGTTCCAATATAGAAGACCTTCATACAGTTAAAATGAAGTAGCACAATTACATGTCACTCTGGAAATCCTGATACTTTATGTGCCAGTGCCATACCACAGTTCTTATTTTAAGCAAAAATAGTTTATGGTGGGTGGTGGTGCCTCCTGCCTTTAATCTCAGCACTCTAGAGGTAGAGGCAGATGGATCTCTGTGAGTTCGAGGCCAGCCTCAACTACAAGAGCTAGTTCCAGGACAGGCTCCAAAACCATACAGAGAAACGCCTGCCCCCCCCCAAAAAAAACCACATGAAAATAGTTTATTATTTTTAGTTTATGAGCACTAAATGGCATTTTGCTCTATGTCTATAAGGGTATCAGGTCTCCTGAAACTGGAGTTACAAACGGTTGTGAGCTGCCATGTGGGTGCTGGGAATTGAATAGCCAACTTTGTTAACCACTGAGCCACCTCTCTACATTCTGGAGTGATTTTTAGTCCTTTATCCAAGTGCTCCTTAATTTATGATGGAGGCACCCTGTGAAAAGGCACAGAACACACCCATAGTGAGTACTTACTTATCTTAGTCTATCTTTGCTGTTCTGGAAACACTTGAGACTCAGTGGTAGAACACCTGAGTAGCATGGGGGAGGCCTTGGGTCCTACCAGTCCTGAAGAATTAACTAAGCGTTCTATCTAGTTAGGGTTACTATTTGATGAAACAGCATAACCAAAAGCAAGTTGGGGAGGAAAGAGTTGATTTGACTTGCACTTCCACATAGTCAGTACACCACTGAAGGAGGTCAGAACAGGAACTCAAATAGGGCTACCAGCCCAAGAGTGGCATCATCCACAATGGGCTGGGCCCTTCTCAATGAATCATTAATTAAGAAAAGCTAGCCAGCGGAGGCAAGCAGATCTCTATGAGTTCGAGGCAAGTCTGGCCTACAGAGTGAGTTCCAGGACAGGCTCCAAAACAATACAGAGAAAACCTGTCTTGAAAAAACAAACAACAAAACAAACCAAAAATTGGTCTACAGGCTTGCCTACAGCCCGATCTTACAGAGGAATTTTCTCAACCAAGATTTCCTCCTCTCAGATGACTATAGTTTTTATAAAGTTGACATAAAACTTGCTAGCACAATAACTAAATGAATGAGTTAGTGAATTAATAAATAAATTAATAATTTCACAAAGGGTTGAACAGTTCATATGCATACAGACATGGGTGTTTGGGACCTGCTATCTAGACAAAGGCCGATTTCAACCTTACATAGATGTATGGAGATAAAGGTAAAGACCAATGGTTGCATAAGATCTGAGAGTAAAAGACAGCTGAGGGCTTAGCCCTACACACTACACCCACTTACAGGAACATTTTAGAAGAGGGGAGGAGACAATGTAAATGCCCAAAGATGAGGAGAGGGGCTGCAAGATAGTATCCTGTGAGCACAGTGCAACCATGGCAACTACAGACTCACAATAGCTGTGCTATTGACCCTGGGCCCAGGATGTGGGGTCCTCCTGACAGTCAGCTGTGAATGAGGGGAACTCCCAGGACCCTGCCCCATTCTTTTATCTGTAGACAGATTCTGAAGGAAGGGAAAGACAGGGTGTCAACTGTGTGCCTACTGGTGAGTCCACAACCAGGCTCTGATGGTTAGTTCCCAACTCAGGGTCAAAAAGCTTAAGCTCTCTGGTACAAAACCAAAGTGAAACTAACAAACAGGGGAAAGAAATTTAGAGAGAAGGATTAAGGATAGGATAAGGAAACGGGGTGTGGGGGGATGGAGTGGGGTGGGGGGTGGGAGTGGGGGAATGACCAAAATATATAGTGTGCATGTATGAAGGTGTGAAAAAACATTACTAGAAAAGAAATGGATGTTTTATAGGCATGGTAAGACACAACTACAAAAACCAGGCATGTGGTGCCCACCTTTAGTCCCAGTACTCAGAAGGCAGAGCTAGGCAGATCTTAGTGAGCTCAAGTCGCTTTGTAGACCAGCTTGGTCTACAAAGTGACTTCCAGGACAGCCAGGACTACACAGAGAAACCCCATGTGAAAAAACAAAACAAACCAACAACCTAAAAGACATGACTATAAAAAAAAAAAAAAAAAAAAAAAAAAAAAAAAAGCAAGACACAAAAGCAGTGCCCCTAAAACATTGATAGATGTGGGGCTGTGGTTTCCCCTCTATTGCCCAGCATCTTCAGATGCCTGAATATCACCAGCCATGGAAAAGACCAAAATCCAAGATTCAGTGTGGGTGAGATGGCTCAGCAGTTACATGCCTAGCTCTTCTTCCAGGGGACTTAGATTCAATTCCCAGCACCCATATGGCAGATCACAACCATCTCTCACTCCAGTTCCAGGAGCCAAGCTGTCTTCTGGCCTCCATGGGCACTGACACACACAAAGTACACAGATATGCATGCAGACAAAACAACATCCATATGAATAATAAAATAAAATAAAAATCCAGGATTCAACTGGGTATAGTGGTGCATACCTTTAAATCCCAGCACTTGGGAGGAGAGCAGGAGAACCTTTGTGAGTTCAAAACCAGATTGGTCTACAAATCAGGTTCCCAGCCAACTAGGATTACATAGAAACAAACAATCCAGGCTTCAAAGTGTGGCTCCTAATGAATGTTTATTGCTTTGGCATGATAATAAGTTAAAAAAAAATAGGCTGAGGATATAACACAGTGGTAAAATGTGTCCACTGTGCACAGTGGCTCAGCCGTTAAAGACTAGGAGGCTCATAACCAAAAATATAGGATCTAGGTTCAGTCCCCAGAATTGAAAAATAAAGTAAAAAAGACTTTAGTTGGCACCCATCTGATGCTGTCCACTGAACCTGCCTCAAACCACCTGGTGAGCACTGGAAACCAAACTTGTTTGTTTTGCTGGGTATCTAATTGTCAGCAGTTCTCAACCTGTGGGTCTTGAGCCCTTTGGGAGTCTAATGACTAAGACCATCAGAAAACAAAGTCATAAATTCACATTATGATTCATAACAGTAGCAGAATCACAGTTATAAAGTAGCAATGAACACATTTTTATGGTTGGGGTCACCACAACATGAAGAACTATTTTAAAGGGTTACAGCAGTAGGAAGGCTGAGAACCACTGACTACTCCTGGTTGTCCTGGACCATGCAGACTAAAACTTGGAAAAGATCCACCTGCCTCTCAGTGGCATCTGCCACCACACCAGGTCAATTCTTTTTTTTGTTTTCTTGTGGGTTTTTGTTTGTTTGTTTTTCCAGACAGGCTTTTTCTGTGTAGCCCTGGCTGTCCTGGACCTTGCTCTGTAGACCAGGTTGGCCTTGAACTCACAAAGATCTGCTGGCCTCTGACTCATGAGTATAGCGAGGTATTCACTCTGCCCATACCTGTTTCACTGACCACACCCATTGGGGGTGGGGACAGGTGCTGATGTGACTTGGGGGAACTAGGTTTGAGGTAGGGACCCTTGGAGTGCTCTGTCGCTTGTTGGACTGAGACAGAAAGCATCCTGAGGCATCCTTGGGATGGGAACCTGCTGGCATTTATGTGTTGTAAGTTATTTCTCCCTGAATAAACATCTATTCAGCCTATCTGTTTTCCCCAATCCTTATTATTCAACATTACCTGAGTGCTGTAATTAAAAGTGTGACCCACCACCACCCAGCTTTTATTTTTTTCCTTAAGATTTATTTTATTTTTACTTATATGTATGTGGGTGAGGTGCCTTTGGAGGCCAGAGGATCTCATTGGAGCTGGGGTCACAGGTTGTAGTGAGGCATCCAACGTGGGTGCTAAGACTTGAACTTGGTTGCAAGAGTAGTAGGCATTCTTAACAGCTAAGTCATCTCTCCAGGCCCATGAGTTGATTCTTACTATGGAAGTTGCAAATAAGGGGACAGGGCAGGCCATGTGGCTCAGTTGCTACAGAGTGAACCTAGCATGCACAAAGTTCTATGTTCAGCCCCTAGCAGCACATAATCTGGGGTTGGTGGTGTAGACCTGCACTCTCCAGCACTCAGGAAGTGAGGCCAGGAGATTCAGAATGGCAGTCTTCTCAGCTGCATAGCAAGTTTGATGCCATTACAGCCTGGGCTATATGGAACCCTGTCTCTAAATAAATAAATAAATAAGACCACATACACAGTCACCATTGCATTAGCACATTGCGTTAGCAACGATTAACACAATTAACCTTTAGTCCCAAGGAAATTATTCAAAATGGATCAGAGTGGGATTGGAGAGATGGCTTGGCAGTTAAGAGACTTTTACTCTTCCAGAGAATCCACAGCAGGAAGCTTACAACTCCCTGGGACCCCAACTCCAGAGTATGTGATGCCTCTGGCCTCCTCAGACACCCATACACATAAGACTTGGAAAGCAGACACAGACACAGGCGGATCTCTAGGAGTTTGAGAACAACCTGGTCTGTGTGGCAAGTTTCAGGCCAGCCAGGGCTGCAGAGTGAGACCTGATCTCAAAATCAAAGAAAACACAAGGCAACTGGCAGCTGAACAAACACCCCCTCCCCAGCTCCCCAAAAGGCAAGCTGGTCTCAGTTCCTAACCCCCACCCTTGCCTCTAAAGGTGAGCTGTTCTTCGTTCCTACACAGCTTCAGGATCTAAGCAAAGCCTCCCTCTGGCTGTCTCATGTCCTCCCTCCTCCCTTCTCCCCTCCCTCCTCTTGCATATCTCTCGCTCCCACACATCTTTGAGGACACGACATTTAAGCTGAGCCTTGAAGTCAGATGAAGAGGGAGGGAGGAATCAGACACAGAAATCTGGAGGCAAGGGGAGGGCAGCGGCCAGGAGCCAGTGGCCACGAGGGCAGCAACAGCTTTGCTGTAGCTGTGACTAGTATGTACAAGGCCCCAATTCCACTCCCAGCTCCCCGCTCCAGAAAAACAAACAAAAAGGAAGAAATACAGATAACAGACGTTGCACCTTTGTCAACGAGGATGGACTCCCTAGGACAGTGTGATCATATCTTCAGCTGCTGAGTAGGAGTGGGTTATTTGGTATTATATGTTATTGTGACCAACTATCACACTGCCCCGGTATATTCCTTCACAGTGGGGGGCCATCACAACCTGAGTGCAAGGCCATATCAAACTGTGGTGTTCAGTATCTCTCCCTCCTTCTCTCTCCCTCTCTCTCCTGAGACAGTATTTTGTGTACCCAGGCAAGCCTCCATCTCACTATGTAGCTAAGGCTGACCTTGAAGTCCTGATCCTTCCCCCAGCTCCCAAGCACTGGGATTACAGGTGTGGCACCATAGTAAACCACTTTATTCTTCTGAGTCTGGGACCCAAGTATGGCGTTGTGTTCCACTGCTAATCTTTTCTAAAATGCACCCACAGACACACCCAGAAGTCTCTTTTCGTGGTATTTTGAAATCCTTGGAAGCTGACAAGATTAATTATCAGTGTATGTGAGTTTTTTTTTTTTTTTTTTTTTTTTTTTGTTATTATTGTTCTAGAGAGGGTTTCTCTGTTTAGCTCTGGCTGTCCTGGAACTCCTTCTATAGATCAGACTGGCTTCAAACGCACAGAGGAGGCCAGAATCACTGTATCTCTCTGGAGTTGCCTTTGCCTCCCTAATGCTGGGATTAAAAGGTTGGTGCCACCCACCATTCTTGGCTTGGAGTGTGTGCACACGAGAGAGAATGTGTGTAATGTTTTAGATGGGGTTTCATGTAATCCAAGTTAGCCTCAGACTCACTATGTAGCTGAGGATGAACTTGAACTCTTGATCCTCTGTCAGGTCATCTTCAGCTTTAGTATGCTGGTTTTGTGTGCATGGGCCTGTAGTCCCAGAGCTTTGGAAGCTGAAGCAGGAAGATGGAGAGTTTAAGGTCAGGCTACAGAGTGAAACCCTGTCTGACAAGAAAAGAAAAACAAATGTAATCTCAGCACTTGGGAAGCTGAGACATTGAATCAGGAGTTCCAAGCCACTCTAGGCTAAGTAGCAAGTTCAGGTCTAACCTGGGCTACACAAGACTCTTCGTGGATTTGTAGGGGATATCAGTGAGACAAAAATGATCCTTGGGACGTTTTGCACACTCATTTGCTTAGTCCCACATTGGCAGGTTCCATTAACTCCTTCCCCTCCCAGGCCTCCCTGGGGGACTGGTCTTAAATCACCCAGTGAGAAACCCTACAAATACAGCAAGGATTTATGTATGTATGTATGTATAGATGGTGTCTTGTGTAATCCAGCTTGGCCTGGAGCTTACTATGCAACTGAAAAAGACTGAACTTTTGAAGCTTCTGCTTTCACGGGTATCACTAGGCCCATCTTATTTAGTGCTGGGGATGGAAGCCAGGGCTTTTCACGTTCTAGGCAAATACTCTTTCTCTAACTAAACTACAACCCCAGCCACCCCACTCCCCTTTATTCTTAGACAGAGTCTTGCTCTGCCTGTAGCCTGGACTGGCCTTGTACCTACCGCCCTCCTGCTCCAGGACACATGAATGCTGTGACTGTTGTGGGGGACACAGGGCCTGTGCTATACCCCGCCCCCTTGCTTAAGTGAGCTCATTCCTACTCAGCAGACGCCTGAAAGCAGAGGAAGCCTTCCCCTTCAGCCATAGCTAACAGGGAGGGGGCTCTTGCCAAGCACCTGGGGACTTTGCCCCCATTCATTCAGGTGCTATACTGAGGGGCTGCTGCCAGTGTGGTGCGTGTCCTTGGAGGAAGAGATGTGTTTGGCTCCCTGTGGTTGATGGATGAGGATGTGACACAGCGCCACTTCCACCCCCACCCCCCACCCCCTGCAAGCTATTCTAGGAGAGTGGCTCTGGTAGCTGGGAGTCACTTCCGCAGGGAGATGGCTCTGAGCACACTATCAACAACAACAAAACAATCCCTTCAATGAGCTCTACAAGCACCGGGGAGTCTAGTGAGTCGGTGTAACTCTGTGCTTGTCAGTGTAGAGGTCCCCCTGCTCTGTAGAGTCCTTTAGAAGACCAGAGGGTATTAGCTGTTTCAGGCCCCTGGCGTCCTGATACTGATCCACCACCAGCTTCTTGTGCAGTACATACTGTAATGGCAGCACTCAGGAAACTGAGGTAGGATCTTGGAAAGTTTAAGGATAGCCTGGGCTACATAACAAATGCCAGGCCAGCAAGGATTACTTGATGAGATCCTGTCTCAGAAAAAAAAAAAAAAAAAAAAAAAAAAGAGAGAGAGAGAGAGAAAGAAAGAAAGGATGAAATGAAAAAGAGAGTAATGTGAGCAGTGGGTAGTGCTTGTCTGGTAAGTGAGAATCCTTGGCTTGATGGCCAGCCAGCGCCCCACAACAGACAGGTTCTAGACCAGCCTGGGCTACAGTCTCAAAAGGAGAGACCTAGGGAAGGTCTCCGTGCCCAAGTTTCCCCTCCTCCCTTTGCAGGTCCCTCCGTTTGCTGCCTTAGGAACACCCTGTTACCTGGTTTTGTGGCTGGCTTGTTTGTGGATGTAACTTCGGATCAAGTTCAACTCTGACACCTGAGTGCACTGGACTAGAACCTCTCTGTCAAGTTTATGTCCGATGCCAATGCTTGAGGAGGCCCAGGCTCCATCTCTGTTAATTGCACCGAGAAGAAAAAGCCAGTCCTCCAGGCACTCACAAGGCCCCTCTTTGGAAACTAATTTAGCTGAAACAGGATTGGTTCGGTTTATCAACCTCTGAGCAGCCTGATAGCAGGTGAGGGGTGCTGTGATAATGCGCTCAGGCCTTGCTGGTTGAAGCTGCTTGATAACCCACCAACTCGGTGCAGCAGCCCCTGGGATCCCGCACTACATCTGCTCTACAAAGTCTCACTGCGTGGCTTGTCTGGAACTTGCCATATAGACCAGGCTGGCCTTGGACTTGTGTCTACCTCTTCTTCCTCACTTTCACCAGGGTTGGGAGTACAGGTGGATATTGCTCTAGGCTTTTGCTCTGAATTTTCTTTTTTAGATTTTACTTTTATTTTGTATGTATGAGCATTTTGTTGTTGTTGTTTTAAGACAGGGTTTCTCTGTGTAGCCTGGCTGTCCCAGAACTTGATCTGTAAACCAGGTAGGACTTGAATTCAAATCTGCCTGCCTCTGCCTCCCAAGTGCTTGGATGAAAGGTGTGCCCTATCACCATCCAGCTGAGCATTTTTATTTTTGTTTTATGTGCATTGGTATCTTGCCTGCGTGTGTGTGTGTGTGTGTGTGTGTGTGTGTGTGTGTGTGTGTGTGATGGTGTTAGGTCACCTGGAACTGGAGTTACAGAAGTTGTAAGTGGCCATATGGATGCTGGGAATTGAACCCAGGGCCTCTGGAGCAGCCAGTGCTCTTAACCACTCTTTACCACTGAGCCATCTCACTGACCCCCCTTTTTATTATTATTATTTTTTAATTCTATTTTTTTGAGAGTGGGTTCTTCTGTATGGCCCTGAACATCCTGCGGCTAGCTGTTTAGATCAGGCTGGTCTTGAACTCACAGAGATTCTGGGATTAAAGGTGTGGCCACCACAGCCCATCTCACTGAGCATTTTAATTTTTATTTATTAATGTTTTTATTTTGTCTGCATGCACCTATGTTTACCACATGTGTGCCTGGCAAGAAAAGGGTGCAGAATTCCCTGGAACTGGATACAGGTAGCTATGAGTCACTGTGCAGGAGGAGGGGGTGGTGGGGGTGGTGCTGATAACCAAACCTGGGTTCTCTAGAAGAGCAGCAAGTACTCTTAGCCACTGAGACATTTCTCCAACCCCATTATTTTTTTAAGGACACTAAATTTTTTGTTTTGAGATGGGTCTTACCATGTAGCTCTGGCTGGCCTTAAACTCCCAGATCTTTGCCTGCCTCTGTCTCCTGAGTCCTGGGATTGAAAGTGTGCACTACTATGCTAGCCTTACATCAGTTTCTTTATGTGTGTGTCTGTGGGGTGCTGGTCCCACAGTGTGCATATTACGTCAGGAGCTGACTTGTGGGAGTCAGTCCTCTCCTCCCACCATGGGGACCTTGGGGATTGAATTCAAGTCCCCAGGCTTGGCAGCAAGTGCCTTCACCTGCTGAGCTCTTTCACCGCCTCCCCAGGGGTGGGTTTTGAGAGATCCTTGTCTGAGGAGGTGACTCCTCAGTGGTTAAGAACCCATGAGCATACAATTTCAGTTCCTAGTACCCAAGATGGGCCACTCACAACTAACTAGGGAATCTTCAGCCACCTGCACTCGCATGCACTCCCACCAACACACACAAATAATGAAAAATAATAAAAACAAATTAAAAATGTAAGTAATGACTCTGGCATTTCAGAATGCATGGTGGTGCATTCCTATAATACCAGCACCCCAGAGGCAGAGGCAGGTGGATGTCTACATGGTGAGATGTGGTCTCAAAAAAAAAAAAAGGTTCTATTTCCCTCCTGTAATTGGCTCAGCAACCAAACTTAAACTAAGCAGCTTTTGGCATTCTGGAGATGCTGAATTGTCAATATAATCATGGGCTGACATTTCAATTGGATCAGTTATCCTAAAGGAAGGAATTTTACTCCATAAGCAGAGGAGAACCCTATTATCCCTCACATATGAGCAGAAACAATGTGGAATCAATTTCCCTGAATGAACAGGCCAACTAGGGGGAAAAAAAAAAAACCTTTTAAGCCCAAAGAAGAAATTGCTCATAGAGGTACTCACCTTCAATCCCAGCTTCCAGGAGGCAGAGACATGTGGATCTCTGTGAGTTTGAACCCAGCCTGATCTACATAATGAAATCTGGATTAGCCAGGACTATATAATATAATGAGACTCTGTATCAAACAAAACAAAACCAACCAAACTAACCAAAAACAAAGAAAGAACAACAAAAACAAGTGAAGGACCTTGGATAGAGCAACAGAGAGTGGCTAGCTCCACCAACAGGCTCAACTTCTCTGTCAGGCATTTTTGATGAAGGTCTCACTACTTGTCTGGCATATTTTTCTGTTCTCTCTTGAATTTATTCAGATTCCCCTGCCTGTGCCTCCCAAGTGCTAGAATTAAAGGCATAGGCCACCATGCCTGGTTTTTTTCTTTTTGAGACAGGGTCTTACTCTGTAGACAAGGCTAACTTGGAACTCCTGGAACTATGTAGATCAGGCTAACCTCCAACACTCAGTGGTTTCCCCTGCCTCAGCCTCCTGAGTCTGGGGTGTCCAGTGTGCATCATCACACCCACTACAACCAGATTGAGATGATATTTTTTTTTAATTAAGGTGTGAGTCCAGTGCTGTTTCCTAAAGCACTAAACATTCAGATGACACACGTGCCCCCTCAACTCAAACTTGAGGAGAACGACTCCAAAAACTTATGTAATATAAATGAATCACCAAGCCAGTAAGTGGCAGTGCGGAGTCTGTTTGGCTTCTATGCTAATACTCCTAATCACAGCAGTTTGAGGATCCATGCCCCATCATTTCTGCAAAGTGAACAATCAGTCAATAATAACAATGACTGCTATAATTACGTTGGCTGCAGGCAGGTCTGATATGTCAGCCCACTGTTTCTTCTTTCTAAAAAATATCTTATTATAATTATTATTTGTGTATGTGTTCCAGGCTGCTAGTGTCAAAGGTCAAAGGGCAGCTTTCCAAAGTTGATTTCACCTTTATTTGGGCTCGCTGGCCCTTCTCTCCCTCCTCTTTTTTCTCTTTCTTTCCTTTTTAGGAGATTTATCTTATTTTTAATTTTGAGTATATATTTGTGTGTGTGTGTGTGTGTGTGTGTGTGTGTGTGTGTGTAGGGGGGTGTTGTGAGTGCAGATCCCCTCATGGCCCGGAATTGGGGCTCTGATCCCTGGAGCTGGAGTTACAGGTGGTTATGAGCCTCCTGGTGTGGGTTCTGGGAATTGAACCTAGGTCCTTTGGAAGAATAGCAAGTGCTTTTAACTGCTAAGCCATTTCTCCAGCCCTTCCTTCTTTCTTGCTTCTGTCATGTTTTTCATTTGTTTTCTAAACTCTTTTTAAATTTATTTTCATATGAATTGGTGTTTTGCCTGCATGTATGTCTGTGTGAGGGGGTCAGATCTTGGAGTTACAGACAACTGTGAGCTGCCATGTAATTGCAGGGAATTGAGCCCAGGTCCTCTGGAAGAGCAGTTGGTGCTGCTGGGAATTGAGCCCAGGTCCTCTGGAAGAGCAGTTGGTGCTCTTAACCCTGAGCCATGTCTCCAAGCCCTCTGGCATGTTTTGTTGTGACAGGATCTTGCTTAGTTGGCTAGGCTGGCCTGAAACTACTGTATAACCCAGGCTGGCCTTCAAGCCTCAACCTCCAGAGTACATGAATATCTACTAACATTCCTTCTTTAATAGTTACCATTATCCCTAGTTAACAAAGGGGGAAACCAAGGCACAACAGATTTAAGCAACCTGTTTGAGGTCCCTTGGCCAACAAGGCTACATTGTAAATGCCCCTATTCTGTGCAGATGACAGCTCAGATAGTGTGCTATTACTTTGCATAACCAACCACCTCCCCTTGGCATTTGAGATTCCTTCCCTGGGTGTGGTGGCACACACCTGTAACCCCAGCTAGGGAGGAAAGAGGATTTTGAGTACCAACCCAGCTTGGGCCACAGAGTTACAGAATGAGGCCCATGTCAAATAAGAAAGTAAGTAAGTAAATAAAAGCAAACAGATAGTTAGCTCTGAACCTAGGTGCATAGCAAGGAGGGAAAATATGGCAGCTATTGTTTCTTTGTGTCCATGTCCCTTCATTTTCTGGTTTCTTTTCCTTGGAGGCTAAATTTTCTAGTTTGCTTTTCTATCTGCACTGCCACCCACTTCCTTCTGCTAAGACTTTAAAATGAATTACATTCTGGGCACATTCGCCTCCCTTCGCTTTTTGAAGCTCAGGAAATCCAGCTGGAAGAAAACAGGCTTATCCTTAATTTTTTAAAATTACATTTGATTTTTATTTGGTGTGTGTGTGTGTGTGTACATTTTGTGGAAGTTAGTTTTCTTCCTACACTATGGGGTCCTGAGTATTGAACATATGTCATTATGTTTGAATTCAAGTTCCTTCACTTTTTTGTTGCTTTGTTTTTTTGAGGCAGGGTTTCTCTGTGTAACAATCTTAGCTGTCCTGGAACTCCATCTGTAGACCAGGCTGGCCTTGAACTCATAAAGAGCTGCCTGCTTTTGCCTATGGAGAGCTGGAATTAAAGGTGTGCACCACCATGCCATGCTAAAGTGCCTTTATTTGTGGAAACATCTTGCCAGTCCATCATAGACTTACCTTACATTTGTTTGTTTTTTGTTTTGTTTTTCGAGACAGGGTTTCTCTGTGTAGCTTTGGAGACTCTCCTGGAATTTGCTCTGTAGACCAGGCTGGCCTTGAATTCATAGAGATCTGCCTGTGTCTGCCTCCCAGGTGCTGGGATTAAAGTCGTGCCCCCCCCCACCTGCTTCTTGTCTTACATTTGTTTCTTCTTTTCATTTATTCTTTTGTTTGAGTCAGGGTCTCTTGTAGCCCAGGCTGCCTCAAACTCACTATGCAACTTAGGATGACATTGACTTTCTGATGCTCTTGTTAAGATTTCAAGCAGGGGCCACAAACTGGCTATTGATTGTGCTTGTGTGTGTGCATATGTGTGTGTGTTCAAGCACATGCTATGGTGTGCATGTGTGTATGTGCTCAAACACATGCTATGGTGTATGTGTGTGTGCTTAAGTCCATGCTACAATGTGTTTGTGTGTGTAATCAAGCACATGCTGTGGTATACATGTGCGTGTATGCTCAAAGCACATGCTACAGTATGTTTTGGGTATACTCAAGCACATGCTATGGTGTACATGTGGAACTCAGAGGACAACCCAAGGGGATCCTTTCTCTTCTTCTACCACATAGGTCCTGGGCTATCCCCAGGCCACCAGGCTTGGGAGGAAGTGTCTCTTCCCTGTTGTAAGCCCTCCCATATTTTTGAGTCAGGGTCTTATGGAAACCCCATGTAGCCCACTTCTGAACTTTTTATTCCCTTGCCTCTACCTCCCAAGCACTGGGATTACAGGTGTACCTGTACAGGTGTGGGGACAGAGCCATCCCATGTTCAAGATGAATGAATTAAAGCCTGAGAAGAGAAGGATTAGAGGGCAGGTAGATGGGAGCTTGGTCCTAGTCCAGGTCTGCAGGCCCTTGGCATTTACAGGGCTATTGCCCAACCACAGCTTTCTCTGGGGAGCCTTGCCTGTGCTAGCCATTGCCTGACTACCACTGACCATAAGCTAGTCGCTTGTTTTGTTTTTATTTGTTTATTTGAGACAGGGTTTCTCTATGTAGCCCTTACTGTCCTGGAACTCTGCTCTGTAAATCAGGCTGGCCTTGAACTCAAAATTCTGCCTGCTTTTGCTTCTGCAATGCTGGGATTAAAGGCTTGCGCCACCACCACAACCTGTGCAGCTGCTTTAAGGAAACTCCAGCTCTCCTTCCCCTCTTCCTTCTTTCACTGGTGTGGCTCATTGGAGACTCAGGATTGTTTACAGTAAATGGAAACCAACCTTGCTCAGGAAGCACAGCCTGATGCATTACAATGTTATTCTAGCTTGTAATGTACCTACTTTTGAGCTTTCAGAGAAAGAACCCCACGGTCTCAATTTGTATTTTTGGGTCAGGGCTAGAGAATGCAGAACCCAGGGTCTCCTATGGTCCACCTGGAACTTGTAACCATGTATGCACCAACACAACTGACTGGCTTAGAAGTTATGAGGCGCTGGAACGTGGGGACAGTTACCGAAGACCTAGGTTTCCTAAGGTTTGAAAGGGCCTTCATTACTGTATTTCCAAAAGTTCTGGCACCAACTCTCAGGGCTAGCCCAGAACTCAGCCTCAGCTCACGGTCCGTGCGCCCTCTAGTGGTCATTGGAGAAAGCAGTAGCTCAGGGGAGATGGGGGAATCAGGTCTCTTGGGCATTACTGGGTAAAAACAGAGAGCTGAGGAGGATGGAAAGCTCCCATCAGGCACCTGAATAATGCTCTGAATAAAACACTGGTGTCTGCCAGGAGCAGTGGCGCACATTTAGTTTCAGCTACACGAAGCAAGATGATCACATGAGTCCAGATGTTTGGAGCCAACTTAAGCAATATAGCAGGACCCTGATTCAGACACACCCCCACCACACAATTTTTAAAAAGGGAGGCAATAGGGGTGTGTGTGTGTGTGTGTGTGTGTGTGTGTGTGTGTGTATGTGTGTATGTGTGTGTGTGTAAAACCGGTATAGTGACATATGCCTTTAATCCTAGCACTCAGGAAGCAGAAGCATCAGGGTCCATGTGAGTTTAGGCTAGCCTGGTGCACATAGTGAGTTCTAGGACAACCAGAGGTACATAGTGACCCTGTCTCTACACGAACAAACAAGAAAAGAAAGGAAAAGAAGAGGAGAGGAGAGAAGAGAAGAGAAGAGAAGAGAAAAGTGGGTTTTTATAGGATGGTTCAGTGTTTAAGAGCATGTTTAAGAGTATTTGCTAGCCTGGTGGTGGTGGTACTCGGGAGGTAGAGGCATGTAGATTTCTGTGAGTTTGAGGACAGCCTGGTCTATAGAGCAAGTTCCAGGATAGCTACATAGAGAAAGCCTGTCTTGAAAAAAATAGGAGCCAGGCGGTAGTGGTGCATACCTTAGATTCCAGCACTCGGGAGTCAGAGGCAGGCAGATCTCTATGAGTTTGAGGCCAGTCTGGTCTACAAGAGCTAGTTCCAGGTCAGCCTCCAAAGCCACAGAGAAACCCTGTCTTAAACAGCAACAACAACAAATAAAAAATAAAGAGAGAGAGAGAGAGCACTGTCTGCCCTTGCAGAGTACCCTGGTTCATTTCTAGTCCTCATGTTGCTCAAAACCCTCTGCAACACCATTTCCTGGGGATACAACTTACTCTGGTCATTGGCATCTTCATGTGTGAACATTGTACACAGGCATATTGGAGTCAGACATCCATACACATCAAAATAAAAAAAATCAGTCTTTTTAAAATTTAATTTTATTTATTATATACATAGTGTTCTGTCTGCATGTATGTCTGCAGGCCAGAAGAGGGCACCAGATCTCATTACAGATGGTTGTGAGCCACCATGTGGTTGCTGGGAATTGAACTCAGGACCTCTGGAAAAGCAGCCAGTGCTCTTAACCTCCAAGCCATTTCTTCAGCCCTGAAATCAATCTTTCTTAGAGATTTGTTCACTTTTTATTTATGTATGTGTCTGCATGGATTTCTATTCACCCCATTTGGGCAGGTCCTGGAGAAAGCCAGAGGGCTTCTTTGGAACTGGAGATGTGAGCCACCTGATGTGGGTGCTGGGAATGAAACCCAGGTGAAAAAGCAGCAAGTGTGCTTAATCAGTAAGTCATCTCTCCAGCCTCAAATAAATAAACAAACCGTAAACAGAAAGATAGAAAACAAGTGTCTGACCTTTTCAAACAAATGAGCCCTTCCCATGTTAGTGGTACTAGAATCTTCTCTGGCAGGCAGACTGTGTCCACCAGGGGAATGCTGTGCCTGCTTGAAGATGGATTGCCTTTGTCCAGGCATGAAGACTTCAGCATCTTTGGGTCTCAACTGTGAGCTTCGGGCTGACAATCCAGCAGAGATGGCGCCTGTGAAATACAACACAATCCAAAACCAGAATCGTTTCAAACTCACAGAGAGCCACTTGCGTATTGTATTCCAAATCACCTCCTTCAGACCTCTCTGAGGTCGAAATTGCAGCCACCAAGGGCAGATGGGACTGTCCTTTTGCATGGGACCACTACTGCCTGCCTCTAAGGGACAGAGACTCAATTCCATTGCATACCTTCTGTCCAAGGAAGCTTCTGCTCAGTGGGTGCTAGGATTCTTTAGCTAATTAATTTGTTTATTGAACTGGCAGTGGAGCCTAGAGCCTCACATATGCCAGACAAGCAATCTGCCCCTGGGCTACAGCTCTAGCCATTTCTCTCTCTCTCTCTTTGTTTTTGTTTTTGGCTTTTTGAGATAGGGTTTTTCTGCAGTTTTGGAAGCTGTCCTGGAGCTAGCTCTTGTAGACCAGGCTGGTCTTGAACTCAGAAATATCCGCCTGCCTCTGTACTGGGATGAAAGGCATGTGCCACCAACACCTGGCTCTAGCCCTCTTTATTTTGGGAAAAGGTCCCTCCCTATGTTGTCCAGGCCAACTTTCAACTTGTTCTGTAGCTGAGGCAGGCTGTAGACTCCAAATCTTCATGCCTCAGCCCTGAAAGTGGCTGGGATTATAGATCTGCACCACCAGGCCCAGTTTAAATGCCTACATTCTTTTTTTTTTTTTTTTTTGGTTTTTCAAGACAGGGTTTCTCTGTGGCTTTGGAGGCTGCCTTGGAACTAGTTCGTAGACCAGGCTGGTCTTGAACTCACAGAGATCTGCCTGCCTCTGCCTCCTGAGCGCTGGGATCAAAGGTGTGCGCCACCACTGCCAGGCTAGGTGCCTACAGTGGAAACAAAGTCTTTGGAGATACTGAGTGAGAACTACTGATTGGTCATGGGTGGGGGCGGAGGTGGGGGGTGCTGTCTCAGGATCTTGCACAAAAGGTGAAAGTGGATCCTTTGTTCAGGATGGGATACATAAACCCCACCATGAAGCTTCTATTGCTGTGGCTGTGTGGTGCTATGGCTCTGCTCTACTGTTGAGTTTCATTCCCTGGGCCTAGAGCATCCAAGGCAAGTACTCCACAGAGCTGCTTCCTCTGCCCCATCACAAAGTCATCAGGCCCTTTCAGGAAGGAAGGCAGTGAGGACTATTCATTTATTTATTGAGAAACAGAGTCTCTTGTAGCCCAGGCTGCCTTTGAACTTGTTATGTAACCAAACTTTGAATGTCAGGTCCTTCTTCCTACACCTCTTCAGTGCTAGGATTATAGGTTAATAAACCCTTTTAAAATAGTGTAGTCTCAGACGGGCAGTGGCGGTGCATGCCTTTGATTCCAGCACTCAGGAGGCAGGAGAGACAGGTGGATCTCTGTGAGTTTAAAGCCAGCCTGGTCTACAGAATGAGTCTCAGGACAGCCAGGGCTACACAGAGAAACCCTATCTTGAAGAACAAGCAAGCAGATTATGTGGTCTCATTCTCTCTTTCTCCTCTCTGGTATTGCACAGACCTTGCACATGACAGCACTGTACCACTGAGCTACATATCCCAACTCTGATATTTTCTATCCCAGCTCAAGCACAATTTCCAACCTAAGGTCTCTCCTGTGCCTCACCTCTGTTGGGCCTTGTTCAAGTGTCATCAGTACAGTACTAGGCTGTGGCATATGGAATTTCCAATATACAGCTGTTTTTCATCCAATAACAAGAGTTCAGCATAGGAATTCAGAGAGGTTCCTTTCTGAAATATGATCACCCAAAGCATACCAAAAACATGAGGGGAAAAAAAAAGATCACTTCAAACCATTTAAAACGAGGGCAGGAGGAATGCTAAGCTGGTTCAGCAGGTAAGCAGGCTTTCTGCTTGAGCCTGAGGATCTGAGTTCGAGCCTCAGCACCCACTCAAAGTGGACGGAAAGAATAGGAGAGTCTACAAAGTTATTCTCTGATCTCCACACTCACAACAAAGCAGATGGATCCTTCTCCACACTAACAAAAAATACATTAAAAAAACAAAACAAAAAAAAAAAACAAAAAAAAAAAAAAAAAAAAGAAAAAACAGGAAAAGGACCTGAGGACCTGGAGAGACGGCTCATCTCTTAAGAGCACTGGCTCTTCTTTTAGAGGACTGGGGTTCCATTCCTAGCACCCACATGATGGTTCAACAATGGTCCTTAACTCCAGTTCAATGGGATCAGTTTTCTTTGGCCTCTGCGGGGGAAAAGGTACACACAAGCACATCGTGCAGGCAAAACACCTAAACACTTAAAAAGATCTTTTGAGGCCAGGAGTGGTGGTACACACCTTTAATCCCAGCACTCCAGAGGCAAGTGGATCTCTGTGAGTTCGAGGCCAGCCTGGTCTACAAAGCGAGTTCCAGAACAGGCTCCAAAGCTACACAAAGAAACTCTGTCTCAAAAAACCAACCAAACAACCAACCAACCAAAAAATCTTTTGAAAAGATAAAATTATAAATGAAGATAAGATGAATAATACAGGTCCAAAGTGGCCTGCATTTAAATGTGGTCAGTGTTTCCCAGGTCTGGGATGATGATGGGAATGAGAGGGTGTTAGTCACTGCTGTGAGATAGGAGCCACACTCAGAAAGGTAGCCAGATGATAGGCAGCCTGATGTCAGGCAGCCTTGGAAAGGAAGCAGGCCAGCCAGCTGCAGCTCCTTTAAGTGCAGCTCTGAGGAAATCCCATTTGTCTTTAAACTGGAGGAGTTCACAGTGGTTTTGAATTTCAGCAGGAGATTGCCACAGCCAAAAGCAATTATTACATCAAAGGGACAATTTAATGCAGTTTTGAAAGTCACTAATTTGATGCAGGGTTGACAATCAAACACAGGCTTCTGTGATGGCACCAGCAACACTTAGCTGGGAGGGAAAACTAAAATAATAATAACTTTTCAGATGGATTTGTTTTTGTTTTTATGAGTATGGAAGTTTCGCCTGTATGTGTGTCCGTGTAACACACTTGCATATCTGGTGCCGAAGGAGGTTAGAAGAAGGCATGGGATCCCCTGGAACTGGGGTCACCAACAGTTCTGAGTCCCATGTGGTTGCTGGGAATTGAAGTCAAACCTGTGGAAGAACAGCCAGTGCTCTTAACCACTCAATTATCTTTCCAGCACCCCCCCCTTAAAATTTGGTTTATTTTAATTTGTTTTTAATCTTTTTTTTTTTTTTTTCTTTTTTTGTTTTTAGAGACAGGGTTTCTTTGTGTAACAGCCCTGGCTGTCCTGGAACTCACTCTGTTGATCAGGTTGGCCTTGAGCTCACAGTGAATTGCCTGCTTCTGCCTCCTGGGTGCTGGGATTAAAGGTGTGTGCCACCACTGCTCGTCTATCTTTATTTGTTTTTGTTTTATGTTTCTTTGTGTTTTTTATCCATGTATATCTGTGTGAGGGTGTCAAATCCCCTGACACTGGAGTTACAGACAGTTGTGAGCTGCCACGTAGGTGCTTGGAATTGAACCTGGGTCCTCTGGAAGAGCAGCCAGTGCTTTTAACCTCTGAGCCATCTTCCCAGCCCCCAACTGAACCATCTTTCTAGCCCCAAACTTTTCTTTTTCTTAATCTGAAAAATATTTGACATTTTTTTTGTATCATACTTTGGAAGTTTATTTTTTTTTTAAAGATTTATTTATTTCTTATGTATACAGTATTCTGTCTGCAAGCCAGAAGAGGACACCAGATTGCATTACAGAGGACACCAGGTTGCTGGGAATTGAACTCAGGACCTCTGGAAGAGCAACCAGTGCTCCTAACCACTGAGCCATCTCTTTAGCCCTTATTTTTATTTTTTGAGACTGGGTCCTTCTACATAGCTCTTGTTGTCTGGGAATTCTCTATTTAGACCAGGTGGTCCTGAACTACAGAGATACACCTACTTCCCTCCAGGTGCTGGGTTGAAAGACATGAACCACAATTTCCAGCCTGCCCCCCTTTTGTGGTGTGCTGAGGATGGAACACTGGACCTTGTATACTAGACCACTGAGCTACATGGTGAGTTGTCCAAACTAGCCCTGAAATAATAATCTTCCTATCCTGCTTCCTGCAGCACCAGCCTGGCTTGGTTTGTATGTGTGCACATATGTGTATGTTTACCTACAGGTTAGAGGTAAGATTCCTTCCTCTGGAGTTGACATTTTCTTTGGGCCTCCAAAATAAAGACATGGAGACTTATTATTAATTATGAATGCTCAGCTTTAGCTTAGGCTTGTCCCACTGGCTCTTTTAACTTAATTTAACCTGCTTCTCATCTTTTCCTTCATTCTGTATGTCCTACTCTCCTGATTCCTCTCTGTCTGGCTTTCGGGTTCCTGGTATTTCCCTGGCATCTCTTTTTCAAGTCTAAATTCCTTTCCATACTTACTGTCCTTGCCCCAAAATTCCACCTATATATATTTCCTCTCTGTTGGCTGTTCAGAAGCTTTTTATTAGACCAATCAGGTGCCCCTAGGTAGGCAAGGTAAACTGGTAATACATCTTTGTATAATTAAACAATTGCAACACATATTTCCATAGCTAAACAAAATTTCTGCAACATTTCCTCCTTTTTGTCTAAATAAAAAGAAGGTTTTAGGAGCTGGAGAGATGGCTCAGGGGTTAAGAATACTGGTTACTCTTTCAGAGGTTCTGAGTTCAATTCCAAGCAACCATCCATAATGAGATCTGGTGTCTTCTTCTGGCCTGAAGGCATGCATGCAGGCAGCATACTGTATATGTAATAAATAAATCTTAAAAAAGAGAGAAAGTTTTAGCTTTAACATAGTAAGAATTACAATATCTAGTCCATTTACAATTGGCAAATTCAGAGAAAATATTCCATTGTCCTATCTTGGTGAGTTTTAAAGCTGTGTACCTGAATTACTTTCTATCTTAACTAGCATTGCCAAGCCAAAATTATCTTTTTAGACCTCAAAATATTTTCTTAGATAAACAATTTAAGTTTTTATGTTTCTCAACCTTATAAACTTTACATTTCTTATGTATATTTCTTTGCTCAATTTGATAATAAGGAAAACTGTATAACTATCTTGTCTTCAACTCCATCAGAGACCTGAGAAGGGTATATTACCTGAGTAAACAGGAAGTGTCAATCAAACAACTTCCAAAACTATGAAAATGACAGAAGCATCTGGCTGCCTGGACCCAAGTTTCCTCTGCCGCGTTGGGGCCTAGCCTAGAATATCTGACAATTTTTCCTGTGAAGTAGGAATTTTGAAGGATTGTCTTACTTTGTCTTGGCAAAGTTCAGTTGTCTTTTTCCTTTGTGTCCTGCTGGTCCAGTTTGTATAGTATGCTGTCATCAGTTAAGGTAAGGACAGTTTCTTGCCCAGTGGCTAGCCTTGCCACATTGAAAGCAAACTCCATATGGAGGTTCTTTTATGCCCATCATCTTCTCTGAAGTAATTTAGTGATGCCAGTAGCAGACGTGTCTCACTGTTATGAAAAGCCTTATGTTATTATAACATTTAAAAAGCCATATTCTGCAGGTCTTTGAAGTGTTTGAAGATCATCTATCTAAAATATATTTGTTTAACCTTGAAAACTTACCAAACATGACTATAAATTTGATTGTTATAGATGACCAACTACTAACCTGCATTTCTTTAATTTTTTTCAAAACAGGGTTTCTCTGTGTAGCCCTGGCAGTCCTGGAACTTGCTCTGTAGACCAGACTGACCTGGAACTCACAAAGATTTGCCTGCCTCTGCCTCCTGAGTGCTGGGACTAAAGGCATGCACCACCACTGCCCAGCCTAATCTGTATTTCTTAATTATCCTAAATAGTTTGTAATAATAGCTTTCAAGCACTAGAACTTTATATTACATTTTTGAATCAGCTATGTAGGTTCAGTATCCTAAATAAGATTAGAAACATATATATATATATGGTGTAACAAAAATAACCTTAAATTTATAACAGTATACACAAATCCATACAAATGTAAAATATTTGAGATGAATAGTTGTCTTTTTATTCTATATTCATATATCCCCTCCAAATGATGACAAACATCCACAATCCACCAAATAACCAAAACTCACCCACCCCACCTCTTGGGAATGTGGACGTTGTGTTCTCTCAACTGCTTCCTGCTCTCTTGGGTGATAACATCTTCAGGGGACCCTGTGAAGATTGATAATAGTCAAAACCTAAAAAAAACCTGTAACATTTGTTGTTCAGTTTCAGTGCAATGTGAAAATGCAAGGCTTCCTGCAGTCCTGGCTTGAATAGTCTGTGAGGGTGGACCATCTCAGCCAGCAGCCTTAAAGTTGTTCTGGATGCAGAGCTCTGAGGAACCTGAAACAGAGGCACTCTGAGAGGCTGGATCATCTGGGCTACCCATTTTCATTGGTGTCTGGTCCCTTCCTCTAAAAACATACAAACTTTCAAAAGTATCATACATATTTGTATTAACACAAGTATGGACTGTGTTGTACACAAGCCAGTCAAGGATAATTTTTTTGGTTTTATGTTTGATCCAGGTGATGGTGGTGCATGCCTTTAGTTCTAGCACTTGGGAGGCAGAGGCAGGCGGATCTCTGAGTCTGAGACCAGCCTGATCTACAGAGCTAGTTCCAGGACAGGCTCCAAAACAACACAGAGAAACCCTGTCTCGAAAAACTAAAACCAAAACCAAAATAAAGCAAAAGACATCTGTCAACTTTATAAGTTTGTTTGGTTTTGGGGGAGTATCTTATTTTGTTTTTTTTTGATACAGATAAGAGCCCTGGCTGTCCTGGAACTCACTCTGTAGACAAGGCTGTGTTTGAATTCACAGAGATCTGCCAGCCTCTGCCTCCTGCGTGCTGAGATTAAAGGCATGTGCCACCACACCTAGTTTATAAACTTGTTTGGATTATATAACAAACCTCTATCCATGCTGTATGAAAGGATGACAGGTAATAATAAGTCATGAGGACTCTATAACCAACAAGATCTATCATGTCTCATCTAGTCTTCAGAGTGGTTCCCATGTCAGGGGATCAGCATATACATCACCTGTCTTGTAGTTTTTCTAGGTTTATTTCTTTATACCTGTAGTCATGATTCTTAGGGAATCTCCCCCAATCAAATGTGGTCCCTATGAATCTTGAAGGAATCCATAGCCTTTCATTTCATTTGGAAACAAAAGCATAACCTCTCCCCCCAACACAATACATTTTCTGAATTCCATTTTAAAGTTAAGACATCTCTAAAGTATCTCGGCTGGTTTAATCTAGTAGTTCCTGTTACAAACCCATATTTCTCAGCAGCTAGAATAGAGATATGTCTCTCATGTCTATTGTTCACTCATTAGCATTAAAAAATTCAAAGTCAACAAATCATCACACAGGATACAGACTCCCTGTGTATTTCCCTCCCATCTTTACTTTTTATTGAAAGACCTTACTTATTTGACATTTCTTTACTTTTTTATTTTTTATTTTACATATCAGTCCCAGCTCTCTCTCCTTTCTTCACTCCCTCTTTCCCTCTCTCCCACCTTCCCATGCCCCACTACCACCCCCCCCACTCCACATGTAGGGTGATGTCTTCCAGGAGGGGTCATCTAAATCTGTCAAGTCATTTGGAGTAGGGACTAGGCCCTCCGTCCTGCCTCTAGGCTAAGGGGGTATCCCTCCATGGGGAATGTGCTCCCAAAGTCCTTTTGTGCACCAGGGATACATCCTGGTTCCACTATCTGAGGTCCCTTAGACTGCCCAGGCCTTCTAGCTGAGACCCATGCTCAGGGGGCCTGAGTTGGTACAATGCTGGATTCCCAGTTATCAGTCTGGGGGCCCATTAGCTCCTACTTGTTCGGGTCAGCTATCTCTACATAGATAGCCTGTAGCCTGTCCTCCCTCTCTGCATTTGAATTCCATTTTGGCTCAGTGTTTAGTTGTCTACTTCTGTTTCCATCAGCTACTACTATGATGGTGGATAAATTAGTCGTCAATTTCATTATCAGGGAAGGGCATTTATGGTAGCCTTTCCACTGTTGCTCAAATTGATAGTTGGGATCAGTCTTATAGGTCTCTGGACATTTCTCTAGCATCAGTTTTCTCTTCAAACCTATAATGGCTCCCTATTTTATGTTCTCTCTCTCTCTCTCTCTTTCTCTCTCTCATCTATTCCTCTACTGACTCACTCTTTCTAGTTCCATGTGTTTTCATATCTTTCCCTTCTCTTTCTCCTAGCTCCCTCTCCATTTACTGTCCCTCCCACTCCCAATATACTCAGGAGATCTTCCCCTTCTGTGAGGGACCTTATATGAATCTCTTAGAATCCTCCTTGTATCCTAGTTTCTCTGGCGGTGTGAATTATAGGTTGGTGATCCTTTGCTCTATGTCTAAAATCCTTATGAGTGAGTACATGCCATGTTCCTCTTTTTGTGACGACTGGGTTACCTCATTCAGGATGGTTGCTTCAGGTTCCACCCATTTGCCTGCGAATTTCAACATTCCATTATTTTTTTTTTCTGAAGAGTAGTATTCCATTGTGTGAATGTGCTACATCTTCTTTATCCATTTTTCAGTTGAGGGGCATCTAGGTTGCTTCCAGGTTCTTGCTATTACAAATAATGCTGCTACGAACATAGTTGAACAGATGTCTTTGTTGCATGGATGTGGATCATTTGGATATATGCCTAAGTGGGGGATTGCTGGGTCCTGTGGTAGACTGATTCCCATTTTCCTGAGGAACCGCCATACTGGGCTCCAAAATGGCTGTACAAGTTTGCACTTCCACCAGCAGTGGAGGAGTGTTCCCCTTTCTCCACATCCTCTCCAGCATGAGTTGTCATTGGTGTTTCTAAGCTTAGCCATTCTGGCAGGAGTAAGATGGTATTTCAGAGTTGTTTTGATTTGCATTTCCCTGATAGCTAAGGATGTTGAGCACTTTCTTAAGTGCTCTTTAAGTGTCTTTCTGCATTTTTGATTTCCTCTATTGAGAATTCTCTATTCAGTTCTGTACACCATTTTTTAAATAGGGTTATTTGGTGTTTTGTTGACTAGTTTCTTGAGTTCTTTGTATATTTTGGAGATCAGCCCTCTGTCATATGTAGGATTGGTGAAGTTCTTTTCCCAGTCTGTGGGCTGCCATTTGGTCTTGTCAACTGTGTCCTTTGCCTTACAGAAGCTTCTCAGATTGAGGAGGTCCCATTTATTAATTGTCAATCACAGTGTTTGTGCTACAGAGTTATGTTCAGGAAGTGGTCTCCTATACCAATTTGTTCAAAGGTACCTCCCACTTCCTCTTCTAAGAGGTTCAGTGTGGCTGGATTTATGTTGAGGTCTTTGCTCCATTTGGACTTGAATTTTGTGCATGGCGATAGACATGGGTCCATCTGCAGTCTTCTACAAGCCAACATCCAGTTATGCCAGCACCATTTGTTGAAGATGCTTTCCTCCTCACATTATATATTTTTAGCTGTTTTGTCAAAAATCAAGTGGTCATAGATGTGTGGGTTAATGTCAGGATTTTCGATTCTATTTCATTGGTCTACCTGTCTATTTTTGTGACAATAACAGTGTTTTCAGGACTGTAGCTCTGTAGTAGAGCTTGAAGTCAGGGATGGTGATGCCTCCTGAAGTTCTTTTATTGTACAGGGTTGTTTTGGCTATCCTGAGTCTTTTGTTTTTCCATATAGAATTGATTATTATCCTTTCAAGGTCAGTGAAGAATTGTGCTGGGATTTTAATGGGGATTGCATTGAATCTGTAGATTGCTTTTGGCAAGATTGCCATTTTTACTATGTTTATCCTACCTATCCAAGAGCATGGGAGATCTTTCCATTTTCTGATATCTTCTTTAATTTCTTTCTTTAAAGACACAAAGTTCTTGCTATGTAGGTCTTTCATTTGTTTGGTAAGTGTTACCCCAAGATACTTTATATTGTTTGTGGCTATTGTAAAGGGTAATGTTTCTCTGATTTCTTTCTCAGCCCCTTTGTCGTCTGTATATAATAGGGCTACTGATTTTTTTTTTTTTTTTGAGTTTATCTTGTATCCTGCTAGTTTGCTGAAGGTGTTTATCAGCTGTAGGAGTTGCCTGGTAGAGTTTTTTGGGTCGCTTATGTAAACTATCATATCATCTGCAAATAGTGAAAGTTTGACTTCTTCCTTTTCAATTAGTATCCCCTTGATCTCCTCTTGTTGTCTTATTGCTTTATCTAGAACTTCAAGTACAATATTGAAGAGATATGGAGAGAGATGGCAGCCTTGTCTTGTTCCTGATTTTAGAGGAATCACCTTAAGTTTCTCTCCATTCAGTTTGATGTTGGCTGTTGGTTTACTGTATATTGCTCTTATTATGTTTAGGTATGTTCCTGTTATCCCTGATCTCTCCAAGACCTTTATCATGAAAGGGTGTTGAATTTTGTCAAAGGCTTTTTCAGCATCTAGTGAGATGATCATGTGTTTTTTCAGTTTGTTTATATGGTGGATCACATTGGTAGATTTTCATATGTTGAACCATCCCTGCAACCAGGGATGAAGCGTACTTAGTCATGGTGGATGATTTCTCTGATATGTTCTTAGATTGGGTTTGCCAGTATTTTATTGAGTATTTTTGCATCAATGTTCATGAGGGATATTGGTCTGTAGTTTTCTTGGGTGTGTCTTTGTGTGGCTTGGGTACCAAGGTAATTGTGGCCTCGTAAAAAGAGTTTGGTAATAAACCTTCTGTTTCTATTGTGTGGAACAATTTGAGGAGTATTGGTGTTAGCTCTTCCTTGAATTTCTGGTAGAATTCTGCACTGAAGCCATCTGGCCCTTGGTTTTTTTTTTTGGTTGGGAGGCTTTTGATGACTGCTTCTATTTCATTAGGTTTATTTAAATTGCTTAACTGTTCTTGATTCAATTTTGGTGATAGTTATCCAGAAATTTGTCCATTTCCTTTGAATTTTCAAATTTTGTTGAGTACAGGTTTTCAAAGTATGACCTGAAAATTGTCTGGATTTCCTCAGTGTCCGTTGTTATGTCCCCCTTTTTATTTCTGATTTTGTTAATTTGCATGTTCACTCTCTCCTTTTTGGTTAGTTTGGATAAAGGTTTGTGTATCTTGTTGATTTTCTTGAAAAACCAACTCTTTGTTGCATTGATTTTTTGTATTGTTTTCCTGATTTCTACTTTATTGATTTCAGCCCTCAAATTGATTATTTCCGGGGTGAGTTTGCTTCTCTCTGTTCTATGGCTTTCAATTGTGCTGTTAATTCTCTAATGTGACTATCCTGTGTTTTCTTCCCATGAGCACTTAGTGCTTTCCTTGTAGCACTGCTTTCAAGGTGTCCCATAAGTTTGAGTATGTTGTGTCCTCATTCTTGTTGAATTTTAGGAAGCCCTTAATTTCTTTCTTTATTTCTTCTTTGGCCCAGGTATGGTGCAATTGCACATTGTTCAGTTTCCATCAGTTGGTAGGGTTTCTGTGATTTGTGTGTTGTTGAATTCCAACTTTAAGGCATAGTGGTCTGATAAGATACAGTGAACTATTCCAATTTTTTTGTATCTGTTGAGGTTTGTTATGTTGCCTAGTATGTGGTCGATTTTAGAGAAGGTTCCATGTGTAGCAGAGAGGAAGGTATATTCTTTTGTGTTTGGATGGAATGTTCTATAGATGTCTGTTAAACCCAATTGAGACATAACTTCTGTTAGTTCTTTTGTTTCTTTGTTAAGCTTCAGGCTGGTGGTCCTGTCTAGCTGTGAGAGTGGGGTGTTGAAGTCTCCCACTATGAGTGTGTCAGGTTTTATGTGAGCTTTGAGTTTTAGTAGCGTTTCTTTTACGAATGTGGGTGCCTTTGTATTTGGGGCATAGATGTTCAGAATTGAGACTTTGTGCTGATGCATTTCTCCTGTGATGAATATGAAATGACCGTCTTCATCTCTTTTGATTGATTTTGGTTTGAAGACTAACTTGTTAGATATTAGGTAGCCACACCTGCTTGCTTCTTAGGTCCATTTGATCGGAAGATCTTTTCCCAGCCCTTTACCCTGAGGTAATTAATGTCTGTCTTTGAAGCTTAGATGTGTTTCTTGTATGCAGCAGAACAATGGATTCTGTCTTCGTATCCATTCTGTTATCCTGTGTCTTTTTATAGGCGAGTTAAGACCATTAATGTTTTGGGAGAGTAAGGACCATTGATTGTTAATGACTATTTGTTTTAGATTTGTTGTTGTTGATGGTATTGTGAATATGTTTGCTCTGCTTTACCCTGTGGCTCTGGTGAGATTATCTATTGCCTATGTCTTTGTGAGTGTAGTTAACTTCCTTGGGTTGGATTTTTCCTTCCAGAACTTTCTGTAGGGCTGGATTTGTAGATACGTATTGTGAAAATATGGCTTTGTCATTAAATATCTTGTTTTCTCTGTCTATAGTGATTTAGAGTTTTGCTGGGTATAGTAGTCTGGGCTGGCATCCGTGGACATTTAGTACTTGTAGAACATCTATCCAGGACCTTCTGGCCTTGAGAGTTTCCATGGAGAAGTCAGGTGTAATTTTGATAGGTCTGCCTCTACATGTTACCTGTCCTTTTTTCTTCACTGCTCTTAATATTCTTTCTTTATTCTGTATGTTAGGTGTTTTAATTATTATGTGTGAAGGGATCTATCTTCTTTGGTCCAGTCTATTTGGTGTTCGGTATGCTTCTTGTACTTTCATGGGCATATCCGTCTTCAGATTGGGAAAGTTTTCCACAATGATTTTGTTTAATATGTTTTCTGCACCTTTGGGCTGGGATTCTTAGCCGCTTTCTATGACTATTATTTTTAGGTTTGGCCTTTTCACAGTGTCCCACATTTCCTGGATGTTTTGTGTTAAGGGTTTGTTGGGCTTAAGATTTTCTTTGGTCAATGAATCTATTTCCTCTGTTTATCTTCAGCACCTGAGATTCTCTCTTTGATCTCTTGTATTCTGTTGGTTATGCTTGCATCTGTAGTTCTGATCATTTGCCCATTTTTTCTATTTTCAGCATTCCCTCAGATTGTCTCTATTTCAGTTTTCAAGTCTTGAACTGTTTGTGTTGTTTCCTTCAACTTTTTGATTGTTTTTTCTTGGCTTTCCTTACTTTCTTTAAGAGATTTGTTCATTTCTTGCCTTTTTTGGCGAGGTCTTTTCCTCTATTTCTTCCAATTTTTTTTTCTTCCATTTCTTTAAGGGATTTTCTCACATCATCTATCATTTTTATGAAGATATTTTTTAAGTCATTCTCTTCTGCTTCATCTGCTTTGGGGTGTTCAGGACTAGTTGGTGTAGAGTCCCTAGATTCTGGTGGTGTCACTCTTGTCTTCCTATTGTTAGGTGTTTTCTTGTATTGCTGTCTTCTCATCCCTTCTTCCAGTGGGTGTAGGTGGGGTCTCTCTCTCTCTCTCTCTCTCTCTCTCTCTCTCTCTGTGCTACTCCCCCAGTGGGCTTAGGTGATGTCTGTAGCTCTGGGTGGTCCAAGCTCTCTAGGAGGTCTCTCCTCCAGCAGAGGCCCAGCAATGGGGGTCAAAGCAGGGACTCAGGAGAGTCCCACCCGGATAGGTGGATCTCTGGCTGGGGCTGGAGCTCCAGTAGAGGACTGGTGGTGGGGGTCAGAAATCAGGCAGGTGGTGACTCAGTAGATAAGCGGGTCTTTACTTAGTTATTTTTAAACGTTTTTTTTTCTATGACTGTCTATATCCATTTTCTTTTCTTTCTTAACGTACTTCACACTGTAACCCATTTTTTGTTTTTGTTTGTTGTTTTTGTTTTTTTGAGACAGGGTTTCTCTGTGTAGCCTTGGAGCCTCTCCTGGCACTCACTTTGTAGACCAGCCTGGCCTCAAATTCACAGAGATCAGCCTGCCTCAGCCTCACATGTGCTGGGATTAAAGGCATGTGCCGCCACTGCCTGGCCACACTGTAACCTGTTTAAAGGTGTTTTTGGTCTGCACCTGTTTTACTGTATACCTGTAGCATTCTCTGGCTGTGTCAGCCAAACCTTTAACTGCTATGTGGCAGCTAAGTCCTCTGCCAAATGGCTCTGGTGGTTGACTCTTCCCTTTCCTCAGGTCTCTGAGAGCCTAGCCTTAAGCCCATGGGCCTGGCTGAGACCCGTGTTTAGTTGGGCCACATTTACTGGGGAGCTGCATTTAACTACCTCAGCTCTAAGAAGTTGGTGCCTGCACTGTGGCAGGCGTTTTTACATTGTTTGCTCTTTCTGCTTAGTGTGCTGGCTACTCATGTGCTCTGAGGCACAGTAGTGTCTCTAAAAGGACCTGTATCCCTTCCCCACCCCCCAACCCCCCCCTGCTTTCTTAGGCTCTCTAAGAAAGATTTGGGCCCCATGTTGGGTCCCGTTTATAGTTGGCATTTTCTTTGGGCTGCAACCAGCTCCCAAATAAAGACATGGAGATTCATCATTAATTATGAATGCTTAGCCTTAGTTTAGGCTTAACTCTTTTGATTTAACCTGTTTCTAATTCATCTATGTTTGCCTCAGGGTTTTTTGTTTTGTTTTGCTTGTTTGTTTCCCTTTCTTCATTCTGTTTCTTCTACTTTCCTGCTTCTTCTGTGTTTATCTGTCTGGCCCCTGGCCTCTCCCCTGGTGTCTCTTTCTTTCTTCTTTCCCCAAGCCTAAATTTTTCCTTCTATTTTCTGTCCCTGCCCCAAAGTTTCGTTTATACCTCCTCCCTCTCTATTGGCCATTCAGATTTTTAGTTATGAATGCTTAGCCTATCTTAGTTCTTATTTCTTGCTACCTCTTAGAACTTAAATTATCCTTCCTGTTTCTCTTCCTCTATGTTTTAACGTTTCCTTCTTTCTGTATGTCCCACTTTCACTGCTTCTCATGTCTGTCTGTCTGTCTGCTGTCTGCCTGGGACATTCCCTCTCTTTCTCCCTTGTTCTCCGTCTTCTTCTCTCATTATCTTATATTTCTCCTCTGTCAATCCCTCTGCTGCCTAGTGATTGGTTATTTAGCTTTTTATTTTTATTTTTTAATTTTTATTTAAATTTTTTTTTTTTGTTTGAGACAGGGTTTTTTCTGTGTAGCCCTGGCTGTCCTGGAATTCACTCTGTAGATCAGGCCGGCCTTGAACTAACTGAGATCTGCCTGCCTCTGCCTCTTGAGTGCTAAGATTACAGGCGTGTGTGTGTGTGTGTGTGTGTGTGTGTTTGTGTGTGTGTGTGTGGCCACTACTGCTGCTATCACCACTGCTTTTACTGTTAAACTGTTTCTTGGTCCTTCCAGGGAGTATTTATGCATATCCTAGCAACAAATTCTATATATTCTCCCCCTTCCCACATACACACTTTTAAATGTTTTCCTAAGAAAAATTTCTAACAGAAGCCAAAGTACAGAGACTGGTGAACAGAACAGAGCTAATGGCCCACCTCTGGTGCTGTCTTCAGGCCTCAACCACTGTCAAATCCTTGGCTTGGCCTCTCTGCCCTACTTACTTCCGGCTGACAGTAAAACCGTAGCACCCACCTCAAGGGATACAAGAGATAGTTTACTCTGGAACGAATAGGAGTGACCAGGAACACTGGCTTAGGTTCCCCATCTCCCATGTTCTAACGTCGTAAGAATTCTATGAAGTTTTATAGTGTCAGAACAAAGAAAATTCAAAGGTCAAGATTCTTTCAAATATGTTGGTGGGCACATATGGAAGGCAGGTTATAGCTAATTGTAGAAACTTCCGCTATAAGTCTTAGATTCCACTTTATGACAATCTTAACTTTAGGATTGGCAGATGCTAGGGGTCAGCTAACTCGACACATTCCAAAGATTTCAGCTTAGCATCACAAGCCGTGAGGTCAAACACAGAGGTGACCTAAGCCATTGGGGAGGAGAGGGCTAAAGATAGTCTAAGACAGTGGTTGTCAACCTGTGGGTCATGAGCTCTTTGGGGTTGGAATGATCCTTTCACAGGGGTCACATATCAGATATCCTGCATACCATATCTACATATCAGATATTACATTATGATTCATTACAATAGGGAAGTGACAGCTATGAGCTAGCAACAAAATAATTTTATGGTTGGAGTCATCATAACACCAGGAACAGTATTAAAGGGTGGCACCATTAGGAAGGCTGAGAACAACGGGCCTAAGATCAACTGTGAGTAGGCTCAGGAACTGCAACATTCCCACCTCTCCACAATAACTGGTTTGAATCTGTCAATCAGCCTGAGAGGAAGTCTCAGTGGAAGGTTCAGCTTCTTTCTGGGAACTTTTGTTCACTCTGCCCTCGATGCCTGAAATCCCAGACATCTTTATCATTTCTACAAAATGTCTCAGGCTGGACTTTAGAACACATAACATTAGAATAACAGGTTGGGGCGATGGTTCAGATATTAAGGTGCTTGTCACTCAACATGAGCACCTGAGTTCAGACTCCCCAGCATCACACAATGGTTGGGCATGTTGCCAATCCAGGGCTGCTAAAGAGAAGAGGCAGACCCCTGGATTTCAATGCCTAACCAAGCTAGCCAATCAGCAAGTTCCAGTCAGCAAGCTCCAACAAGGAACACAGGGCTCAGTGGTATTTGTTCCCAAGCCTGTTGACCTGAGGTAAGTCTCCAGGACTCACAGGGTAGAAGCAGATAGCCAACTCAGGAAGTTGTCCTGACCTCTACATCTCCCACATGCATGCTGTGGCAATAAGGAAATGTAATGAAAGTAAGACATAGAGCAATGGAATAAGGGGCCCAATTTAAAAAAAAGAAAGAAATTCTCATTTGTATCATTTCATATACTCTTCAGTTTCCTGTCTCTCCTGGAACTGGAGTTGCAGACAGTTGTGTGCTGCCATGTGGGCCTTGGGATTGAACTTGGGTTCTCTGGAAGAGCAATCAGTGTCCTAACTGCTGAGCTATCTTTCTAGCCCAGCAATGCCTGTCTTTCAAAGGCATTGGTTCTTTTTCTTTTTTCTTTTTGGTTTTTCGAGACAGGATATCTCTGTATTGCTTTGAACCCTGTCATGGAACTAGCTCTGTAGACCAGGCTGGCCTTGATCTCACAGAGATCCACCTGCCTCTGCCTCCTGAGTGCTGGCACTAAAAGCATGCACCACCAACACCCTGCTTGACATTAGTTTGTAAGGTCTAACTTATGTTGGTTTGGAATACCTCTGTAATTTCAGCACTCAGGAAGCAGAGACAGGAAGATCCCTACAGGGTTCTCGCCTATAATCTTAGCACTTGGGAGGCAGAGGCAGATAGATACCTGCAAATTCAAAACTATCTTGGTCTACATATCAAGTTCTAGGCCAGTCAGGACTATAACAAGACCCTATCTCAAAAAAAACTAAAACACCCCTCCTACCAAAAAGAGCAGCAAAAGCAAAAACAACCAAAACAATAAAAAGAAACAAATGATTCATTGGTTAGAGCACTCCTGTTCCTGGGGTCAAGCACCCTCTTCTGGCTTCTGTGGACATCAGACACACATGTGATGCACTGACATACATGTAGGCTAAACACCCATACATATAAATTAATGACATGTTTTAGAATAAGAAACAAAACAGAACCAACTTGAGTGAGACGGTTCTTATAATCCATTCTGAGATTGACATTTCCTAGATCATCTAGACTCAGATACCAAAGTGCTGTCTTGGAACTCACTCTGTAGACGACGCTGGCCTTGAACTCAGAGATCTGCCTGTTTCTGCCTTTTGAGTGCTGGGATTTAAGTTGTGCACCACCACCACCCCAGCTTATCTTTGTAACAGAAGGGGCTGGAGGTGGCTAAACATTTAAGAGCACACTTTGCTCTTACAGAGGGATTTGTTTTCCCAGCATCCACTTGGAAACTCATGCAGGAAGATACCAAATTGGATGGAGGCCTGTAATAAAATCTTGTCTCTCTGGCTGTGGTGTTGGATCACTGGGTAAAGGCTCTTGTCACAAAGTCTGATGATCTAAATTTGACCAGGCTGGACTCAAACTCACAGAGATCCACCTGTCTCTGCCTCTGGAGTGCTGAGATTAAAGCGAGTACCACCATCCTAAGCAGCATAACCAAATGGACTTATAGAGAGACTTCCTGAGCAACAGAGGATGTCTTTGCTGTGTAATCAGCCACCTCTCCTCTTCCCCTTGGTGGACTCCAAACAAAACACCATCGACACTTGATTGGCTGTCACATCAAATCTTGACTATTGAGTCCTTCCATGGCAAACTGAGCCTCTTTGTAAGCTTCGTACTCAGCTAGAGTGTGCCCCTTCAAGCCTGTACATGCTAAGGTGGATGTTTTTTTATTTCCCCTCATTCAGAGAATTTGTCATGGATATCTTCTTCAGTGGCTTCTTCATGGACTCCAGTAACAAACAGAATCCAACCTCCAAAGAGCGTCATAGTCCAGGTTGATGGCCATCCTGCTCCACACTGTCATAATCCTTTCACATCTGCGCTCAGGACCCATTGGAGCCAAAGCTGTGGCCCTTCTGTTTCTTCACTTTTTTCTTTTAGTTTATGGATGCTCTCATCCCTATCCTCATCCATGGCGAAATCCTTGCCCCTGGCCTCGTGAACATCCAGCATGTCCACCACCATTTTGCTTTTCTCCTTAGTGGAACTTTCTAAGCAGGAAGACAAACAACTAAAAAATAGTGTCAAAAAGTCCCTGGAACTGACCGATTCACCAGGCCTTTCCCTGCCAAAGCCCAGCAGCCTGGAAGAGGGTTAGACCAGAGGCACCTGGAGAGGACACTCTGCACCCTAAGGAGCTTCCTGCAGGCTGTGAAGTGTGCTCCTGGTTTTCCAGTTCTTGTCAGCTGTCACACATGCTGGGGTGGTGAGGTGGCTGTCTTTGGGTCTTTTCTGCTCCGGTAAGTAATCCCAGTAAAACTCAATGGCTCACTGAGTTGGACTTCTGTGGTAGCACACTTCGGTCTGTTGTGAGCTCTCTCTCTGGGGTGAGTAGACAAGTGTGTTTTGTTTCTTTAGGAAAGCTTTTGTTACACAACAGTGGCTCAAACCTATATTCCCAGACCTAGGGAGGCTGAGGAGAGCCATTTAAGCCCCAGAACTCAAGAGAAGACTATGCAAGCTGGTAAGATTTCATAGCAATAAGTTAAGGTAAAAAGAGTCCGGCACAATGATACATTTATTCTAGTAGGGTGGGGGTGGGGGAGAATCAGGAGTAAATACTATCCATGGCTACGTTTTGAGTATAAGAGTGGCCAGGGCTACATAGTGAAACCCTGTTTCAAACAACCATTTGTGAGTCAGGTATGGTGGCAACTTTAATCAAACCACTCAGGAGGGAGCGACAGGCATATCTCTGTGAGTTCAAGGCCAGCCTAGTCTACATAGTGAGTTCCAGGACAGCCAGGGCTATCTAATGAGGACCTGCCAAAAAAATAAAAATAACAAATATAAAGAAAACCAGCCATAGTGTACCATGCCTTTAATTCCAGCACTCAGGAGGCAGAGGCAGTTGGATCTCTTAGTTCGAGGCCAACTTGGTCCACAGAGTGAGTTCTGGGACAGCCAGGGCTATATAGAGAAGCTCTGTTTAGAAACAAAAGCAGCAACAGCAAAAAAGAAAAACCACACACACACAAATCCAAGCAAACAAAAACCAGAAGACACCTTTTGTGTTGGTATATGTTCATGTGTGTGCACATGGGTGTTTGTGCATGTGGACTCCAGAAATTGACATTGATTGTTTTTATCATTTGCTTTCACATTATTATTATTATTTGAGACAAGTTCTCTCATTGAAAACTGGAGCTCTCCAAGACTGACTGGCTGCTTGGCAAGCCCCAGGGGTCCACAGATCTGTCTCTGCCTTGCCAGCATTAGAATTACAAGTACATATGGTCGTATCCAACTTCTTCCCTTTCCTTCCTTTTTTCCTTCTTTCCCTCCTTCCCTCCTCCCCTCCCTCCCTCCCTCCGTCTCTTCCTCTTTCCTTCTCCCTCCCTCATTCCCTTTCTCTCTTTCTTGACAGGTTTTACTATGTAGCTGGCTTCTGATCTCTGATCCAGGCTAGTCTAAACCTCATGGAGATCTATCTGTTTCTGCTTCCTGAATGTTGGAATTGAAAGTATGTGTGCCACCCTGCTTGGCCTCCAGGTTTCTTCCCCTGATCTTCTCTTTCTCTTCTTTCTTCTGTTTTTGGTAGTGTTGGGATTCAAACCCAAGGCTTCTTGCCTACTAGGCAAGCATTCACCACTGATTTAAAATGCACAATTATTTCTTTTTAGAGAGAGAGAGATGCATGGAATTAAGTAGTTATATTCTAATGCACATTGCTGAAGAATTCCTTCTGTTGTCTTTTGCTTATTCATCCAACCGCTGTTTCCCAGGGCCTCACAGGCCTCTGTTCTGTTCATATCATATCAATGATTTGAGCTGCATCCTAAAAGCTCCAGCTTTCTCCATTATCATGTCCTCACCTTCCTCGTCTTGTCAGCTTCTGACAGGTTCCTTTGTGTACTTAGAGTTCATAAAGTCAAGTTTAAGGAACTGAGTAGTGCCAGGCAGGCTTGAATAATCTCACTCTGCACAATGTAGTGTACAAGCTATTGTTGAAATGCCAAAAAGCCTCTCTCTGTGTCATTTTTTTTTTATTGAAAAATAGCACTTTGCTGAAAGCAATAGCTAAAACACTCTGATAAGAGTGCTTCAATTTTAGCCTAAACATTGCTGGTGCCTAATAAGGGGTGGTGGTAACTGTGGCAAACTGTATACCCCAGGCTGGCCTCAAGTGTTAAGAGCATATTTTCCCACTAGCCTGGTCCCACAGCCACACCAGCCCCAAATAACACACAGAGACGCTGTATTAGATATAAAGCTGTTAGCCTGTTTCTAACATTTCTTATTGCTCTGTCTTAAATATTAATCCATTTCTATTAATCTAAGTATTTCCATGTGGTCTATCTTACCGAAGAGAGGATCTGGACCTCTGTTCTCCCAAGTCCTGCATGTTAAATCTGCTTCTACTTATCTCTGAATCTTCCTTTTCTCCTAGTCCAACCTATCTTGCTCTCCTATTGGCCAACAGGGCTTTGTTCATTAACCAATAAGAGAAACACATTTACAAAATGACATCTCCCATCACTCAAGCTCTCAACGGAGCTGAGGATGAGCTTGAACTTTTGGTGTTCCTGTATCTCCCATCATCTCCTCTTTTCTATCTAAAATAAAAAGAAGGGCTTTAACTTTAACATAGTAAAATATATAACAAAACAGTTATCAAATAAAAATCATAGTTAACAATGTTCAGTCCATTAACATTTAGCAAGATTTAAAGAAAATATTACATCATCTATCCTATCTTTGTGAGTCTAAAGTCTTTTATGTAACTTATCTTTAATCCTAACTAAGGAAAACTATAACCATCTGTCTTCAACTCCACCAAAGACCACAGAAGGATAATATATAAACTCTAAAAATGACAGAGACAACTTGTTGCCTGGTCAGTCACCTGAAGTTCTTCTGTAATGTTCCATTTTCAGCCTATAGGCCAGTGTGTCTGGCAGATTCCTCAGCATAGCAGGAAACTTTAAACTGTCCACCTGTATTGGCAGTTTGTCAATCACTTTTCTCTGTGTCCTGTAGACTGTCTGTTAGACTCTTCCATGAAGCAGCAACCCTGTAGCAATGTCCATCTTGTATCAGCAGCCACTTTCCTGTGGGTCCTGCATGTCCAGTTTATACAGCATAAAGTCAAATAGTCCAGACAAGATCAGTATCTTGCCATATTGGAAGTAAACTCCAGAATGAGTTTTTCAATGTCCATCTTCCTTTCTGATGCAGGTGGTGTTGCCAGGAGCAGTTGTGCCTCATTGTCAAGAAAAACCTTAAACCATTTTAAATGCCATATTCTGTAGGTCTTTGAAAGGTTTGAAGAATGCCTATTCACTTCAAATTCATCTCTGTATATCTAGAAATCCTAACTAAATTTACTATAAGTTTTGACTACTATAGGTAAAATCTAACTAAAGTTTTGACTATTATAATTAACTATCTAAAATCTGTACTATATTATACATTTTAAAATGAGCTATATAAGCACAATACCTAAACAAGAGGAGAAATATACATATCACAAAATTGACCTTAAATATGTATCAATAAATGAAAATCCATTCCAAAACAAAGTATTCATATCTATACCATAATCCCCTTTTTACCTTTAAAGAGATTTGTTGTGGTCATTAACCATTTATAACTAACCCCATTTAAATGAAAACAAACATTTATAGACTATATTTGGGAATTTGGGCATTGTTCTTTCCAAACTGTTGGTAGGGGCACTGTCATGGGGATCCTAAGAAGCCGCAGAAATCCTGGCTGTAGTAGTCTGCAAGGCTGCCTTGTCACAGCTGTTTTGAATGTTTGACCACCTGGGACACTGCTTCAGCAGGTCTTGCTTGATCAAACCATGTTAGCCTGGAAGGAATCCACAGCTTTTCATTTTCTATGGAAACAAAAATAGAAATCCTTTTCCCCAGTAACCAAATTTTAGTCCTTGGACTAAAATTTTGGAGTCAAAGTATTTTTAAAATATATAAATTGGATTAATTTAGCAGCATTGATAATCAAGTGTATTGTAGTAATTATTTCTTCCTTACCAATTGAGCAATTTAAAGACAACACCATAGCATACAGTATCCAGACCCTTTGTGTGCTTTCTATCTTAATGTGGCTTTTTAATTTTTTATTTCTTTTACTTCTACTTTTTTTATGTTTTGAGACAGGGTTTCTCTGTGTAACTTTGGCTGCCCTGGAATTTATTCTGTACACCAGGTTTACTTTGAAATCACAGAGATCTGCTTGCCTAAGGCTCCCGAGTGTGCTGGAAACAAAGGCATATGCCACCAATGTCTCAGATACTCTCTATTTTTTTTTCAACTGTTCATACACACCATTGAATTGTTAGCAGCATTTCTTAAAAGCCATGCGGTTTTGTGCCACTATGCTGAGTCAGGAAACCTCCATTAAAGGAGCTGCGCAAATTTCTGCTTGTCTCTAGCAAAACAGAGCCTAGCTGAGAAAAATACTGTTACCAAGAAACCTTGCTTATCTTTGTTCTTTTGTTTTTAAAACCCTTTATTAAGCTTTTGTCAAATTTTAAGTGAAAGTTCTCAGGTTCACATTGTGGTGCTATTTTGTTACGAGCATGTTTCCCCACCGGCCTGGTCCCACAGCTGCGCCAGCCCCAATTAACACACTGAGACTCTGTATTTGATATAATTCTGTTGGCCCATTACTAGTTTCTTATCAGCTAGCTCTGTCTTAATTATTAACCCATTTTTGTTAATCTAGTATTTCCATGTGGTCTTTTTTTTTCCGGGGAGCCGGCCGGCATTCTGTTTTCTCCAGACTCTCCATCTTGATTTCCTCTTTCCTCCTAGTCTCCTAGTCCCTCCTACCTTCCTTTCCTATTGGCCAACAGTGCTTTATTCATTAACCAGTATGAGAAACATGTATACATAATGGCATCTCACATCATATTTCCATGTGGTCTATCTTACCAGAGAGAGGATCTGGACCTCTGTTCTCCCAAGTCCTACATGTTGAATCTGCTTCTACCTATCCCTGAATCCTCCTTGTCTCCTAGTCCCACCTATCTTGCTCTCCTATTGGCCAACAGGGCCTTATTCATTAACCAATAAGAGAAACATATTTACAGAATGACATTTTCCATCACTCAAAAGCTCTTAATGGAGCTGAGGATGAGCTTGAACTTTTGGTGTTCCTGTATCTACCTCATGAGTGGCTGGCCTTACAGGGATCTGCCAGTGTGCCTGTTTAACACAGTACTAGATTGAAGCTGTAGCTTTGTGCTTGCAAGACAAACACTTGACTGGATGACCTTTCTCCCCAGTCTCTTGCCCCTATTTTCTGTAAATATTTTCAGTTTATTAATTATTATTAGAGTGTGTTTGGACACACACACACACCACAGCAGAAGTGCAGAGCTCACAGGACAACTCTCAGTTTTCTCCTTTCACGTTGGGTTCCAGAATCAAACCCAGGTCATCAGGCTTGCATAACAAGTGCTTTTACCCCCACGGACCCATTTTGTTGGCCAATATTAGCCTGAACAACTCAGGATGTGGCTCAATCTAAGGAAATACAGTTTAACTCAGTGGGGGAAGGCCTGGCACAGAGCACAGGGCAGCCGTTGTGTTTACATCTCAGTAGGCCAGGAAGCAAAGAGGAGCTAGAAGCAGGGCCATGTGGTAATCCTCAAGGCTTGACTCACTTCCTCAAGTCAAGCCTGGCCTCTTAAAAGGTTCCATATCTCCCTGAAAACTCCACCAGTCAGAGACCAAGTGTTCAAACATGTGGGCCTATAGCAGACATTTTACAACCAGACAAGATATATGGTTTGGCCGTATAGACCAGGCTGGCCTGGAACCTGCTGTTCATCTGTTTCAATCTCCTGAACTGGGATTACAGCCTGTGCCACCATGGCCAGTTGGCTCTCTAGGATTCTTACACATTCCCCATTTCCTCAATATTTCCAGGGAGCTGTTCAGCAAGGGGACATGAGGTGATATTGTAAAGCATCCTAGGGATGGCTTAACAGCTCTGGAAGGATCGATAGGGTTTTTATTCATAGCCCTGGCTGTCCTGGAACTTGCACTGTAGACCATGCTGGCCTCAAACTCAGAGATCTACCTGCCTCTGCCTCCTGAGTGCTGGAATAAAAGGCGTGCACTACCAATGCCCAACATGATAGGGTTGTTTTGATTATTTCTTTAAGGCATAACATGAGTTTTTAAAAACTATTTTTGTGAGAGAGCAATGATGAGACATGTGGATATCAGAGGACAAGTCCAAGGAATAGGTTCTGGAACCTGCTATTATAGAACCTACTGTAATGAAAAGCATAAAGTGGGTTTAAAAAATTATGAGAGAATGAGAGAGAGAGAGAGAGAGAGAGAGAGCACTTGCATGGTACACGTGTAGATTCAGAGAAGTCCCAGGCATAGGTTCTAGTTTTCTCTCTATCACGTGGGTCCTGGGGTGCTCAGTTTGGCAGCAAACAACCTTATGATCCATCTCACCAACTCGTGTTTAGTTTTCATGGTTAACCTGAGCAATATAGAGTCACTTGGGAAGAGGGTCACAATGATGGGGTTGTCTACATCAGGTTGATCTGTGAATTGTTTTGTTTTAGTTGGGGTGGGTTTAGCCACCCACTGTGGGTGGCACTATACCCTTGGACTTGAGATAAATGGGAGAAAGATAGCAGAGTACTAGCATGCATGAATTCAATGTTTCTCTGCTCTTTTATTGTTTTATTTATTTACTTATTTATTCATTATTTTCTGAAACAAGATTTTTCTATATAGCCTTGGTTGTCCTGGAACTTGCTATATATACCAGGATGGTCTTGAACTGGGACTAAAGGTGTGCGCCACCATACTTGGTTTCTTTTCTTTACTTTTCTCTCTTTTTTTTCAACAGGATCTCATGTAGCTCAAGATGGCCTTGAACTCACTATGTAGTCAAGGATAGCCTTGAGTTTCTGATCTTCCTTTCTCTGTCACCATGAAGCTCCAGGGATTGAACTCAGAGCTTTGTATATTATGCTAGGCAAGCAATCTATCTAATGAACTCTCCAGCCTCTTCTTGTTGAGATAGGGCCTCATATATCACAGGTTAGCTTCAAACTTAAGATAATCCTGGAACTATAGCTGTGTGCTACATATCCAGGTGTGTGTGTGTGTGTGTGTGTGTATGTGTGTGTGTGTGTGTGGCTGGGGATTGAAACCAGTGCCTCACAATTGCCAGGAAAGAGCTCTACCATAAGGCTGTATCTTCACATCTTTTTTAAAAGAAGGCAGGGTTTCAGTCAGTTGGTGGTGGCTCACAACTTTAATCCTAGCACTCGGGAGCAGAGGTGGGCAGATCTTTGTGATTTCAAGGCCAGCCTGGTCTACAGAGTGAGTTCCAGGATAACCAGGGTTGTTATACAGAAAAATTCGGTCTTGAAAAACAACGAAACAAAACAAAAACAAAAAACAAAAGAAAGAAAAGGGGGGGGGGAGGAAGGGTGGCCTTGAAGTTGCGCTGTAGTTCAGGCGGTCCTTGAATTTTCCATCCTCCTGCCTCAGTTTACCTAGTATTTGGTATTTCAGGGAGGAGCATCTTGTGGTAGAAGAAGGATAAGTAGTCATCCTTAAGGGCATCCTTAGTTACATAGTAAGTTTAAGGCCTGCCTGGGACCCTATGACCTAGGCTCTGCATGTTGGACTTGTTCCATACCTTCTTGCTTAGGGGAAAGTTCCTGATGATGGGCAGAGTGCTGTATGTATACAGGGTTGGGGTAGGGGTAGATGTGCCGGGCATGAGTTCCTTGTGCTCACAGATACCACTAGGGAAACCAAGAATGTCAAACACACAGGCAAGTCTCTTCAACAGAAAGTATATGTCCGTGTTCCCACCTGGAGAGCGGGGAATGGACATAGTTAGTAACCTGGTGATCTTTGATATCAGTAGTGCTAGGCTTTACCCGAATCCCCCGACTGTGATGCATAACAGGATGAATAAAGACCCAGTGATGATGTTTATCCCATACTCTTCCTCCCAAGACCTGTACCTGTTTCCCAGTCAGTATATCACCCCATACCCTGTTTTTTTGTTTTTCTGGAGACAGAGTTTGTGGCTGTCCTGAACTCACTATGTAGACCTCTGTCTCCCAGCTTAGAACCCATTCTTATGGGAGAACATGTGCTTTGCTAAAGAGTTTTTTTTTTTGTTTGTTTATTTTTAAAGGGTTTATTTGGCTTTCACTTAAAAATAATCAATTTATTTGTATTATGTTTGAGTGCTCTATCTGCATGTACAACTTTATGCCAGAAGAAGGCATCAGGTCCTACTATAGATAGTTGTGAGCCACTGTGTGGTTGCTGAGAATTGAACTCATAACCTCTGGAAGAGCAGCCAATGCTCTAAACTGTTGAGCCCCCTCTCTATCCCCTGAAAAAGAGTTGTGATATAGTCACACCTTAAGCATTATTGTCATAATTCCCACCAGGAAACCTTTTTCCAAAGTTGTAGTGTGTTTAAATAAATGTCAAAACAAAACAAACAAACAAACAAACAAACCAAAAAACTGCCCGGGGTTAGACTCTAGAAGTTTGAACCAACACTGGCTACTGAGTCGTGTTGATTGGATTTCCTTCCTGTCTCATGCAGATGGCCAGCAGATGGCATTTGTAGGGATCCCACAAGTAGACTTTCCCGGATAGTCACTGCTGCTAAGACTCATTCTCTTCCAGTCAAGACCTGGATTTCTTCCTCTCCTGGCAATGCACACAGACAGTGTGACCTCAAGTGCACCAGCTACACAGGGTTTCTTCAGAGCACTGCTGCTTTTTTTTTTTTTTCCTGAAAAAGAGAAAGACATAAAGTTGGCTGGGTAGGGAGGTGGGGAAGATCTGGGAGGAAATGGAGGAAATACATGATCAAAATATATTGTGTGAAAGTAAAAACAAAATCCTGCCCCCATCTGTGGTGGGGGCAGAAGAGATGGCTCAGCAGTTAAGAGCACTAAATGCTCTTCCAAATGCCCAGCTTGGATTTCCAGCACCCTCAGTAGCTCACAACTATCTCTAACTCCAGTTTCTGGGGATTCAACACCCTCTTCTGGCCTCCAAAAGCACTGCACATATGCTGAGCATAGACATACATTCTGGGAAAATACCCATAAAAATGAAATTAAAATAATAATAAAGTGTACATCCAGGACACATAAAAATCTGTGACTCTATTCTCCAAAGATAAGTGCTACTATTAAGGTGTATTTATTCCAGTCTTCTTTTCTCTTTCTACAATGTAACATTAGATATACTGTATACTTTTTCCTATTCTTGAAATTGTAGCATACTACATACAGATGTTAATAATGGGGCTGATGAGACATTTTAGTGAGTGAAGTGTTTGCTGTGCAAACATGAGGACCTGAGTTCTGATCCCTAGAATGTAAGATAAAAAAGTCTGATTCAGTGCTTTAACCCCAGTATCACCATGACCTTAAAGGGCACAGTAAGATACATAAGCTAGAGTTTGTTAGCCAGCCAATAGAGCGTTTGCACCAGAACACACACATGTACACATACTTTTTTGTTTTTCTTTTGGTTTCTCGAGACATGGTTTCTCTGTGTAGCCCTGGCTGTCCTGGAACTAGCTCTGTAGATCAAAATGGTCTACAGAGATCTGCCTGCCACTGCATCCACCTCCTGAGTGCTGGGACTAAAGGTGTGTGCCACCAACACCTGGCTCCACACACATTATTTATGCCCACTGTGTTGGCACATGCCTATAATACTCAAAATTTTAAGTTAAAGCAAGCCTGTACTACATAGTGAAACTCTGTCTCAAAAAAACCAAACAAACAAATGTCAAAAACAAAAAACAAAAAACAAAACAAAACAAAACAAAAAAACAAAAACAAATACACACACATGCCTTTAGTCGTAGCACTTGGGAGGCAGAAGCAAGTAAGTTCAAGGCCAGCCTGACCTACTGAGTGAATTCCAGAACAGCCAGAGCTACACAGAGAAACTATCTCAAAAACAAAACAAACAAACAAACAAACAAAAAATCAATGTGCCCCCAACCCTGCCAAAAAAAAGAAAAAAAGTCAAGTCTTCCCTCTTTCTTTTTTGACAGATTCTCACTCTATCTCTGTCTGGGACAGTCCTGGAATTCTCTATGTAGACAAGATTGACCCCAAACTCACAGACATCCACCTGCCTCTTTCTCCCACCACACACAGCTCATCAGGTCGGTGTTGGGTCTGAAGTATTTCTGAGGAACTGGCTGCATAGGAAATACATTGCACTTCACAGGTCATCTGGCATCTGCAGTATGAACATCACACATCAGACATTTCATGAATGATCATGGCTGTGTTCCAGTATAAGTTTCAGCTCATTCCACATGTCTTTTTGATTTTCCAACCATTTCAAAACTATCAAACCATTCTTGGCTCCAAAACTGGACAGGAAGCAGGCCCTATTTTGTCTGCAGGCTGCAGTTTCCCATCCTGGCCCTGCATACAATGCTTTTCCTGGCTGTCTTGCATAGATGTGTCATTGAGGACTCCAATGCTACCCATTTTGCAAGATAATTGGATTGGATTCACTATTTTGGATTTCGGGAAAGCTAGGACAAGCACTTTTGTGGTTAAGCCTTATAGGATGCATTTGAGTTATTTCCTTAGAAATTGCTGCATGGGGAATAGCTAATTCAAAGAGTAAACACAACATAACATTGTGTGTGTGTATGTGGGTGTGTGCACACATTCATGCTCCCATGTGCGCCTGTGCCACATACTACTACAAGACAGCTTTGTGGAGTTGGTTCTTTCCTCCCATCATGTTGATCCTGGGGATCAAACTAGCTTGTCAGGCTTGGCAGATCAATTTATAGTACTTTGATGCCATTGTACAATTTCATGCCTGGAACAGACATCATGAAGATGATCTGAATGAATCTAGTGTGATAGTACAGACTTGTGACCTAGCTATTTTCGAGGTGGAGGCAGGAGGATCAAAAGTTCAAGGCAACTGAATAAGACCTTTCAATACGAAAAGTAAAAAGAAAGATAAGGATGAACCACAAAGTCCTGGGGTCCATTCCAGCACTGCATAAGCCCATCATGGTGACGCCTTCTTGTAGTCCCAGCTCTCAGGGGGTGGAGGCAGAAGGATCAGAAGCCTTTCTTAGCTATACAGTAAGTCTGAAGTTAGGTGACACTAGACCCTGTAACCCTCCCCCCAAAACAAAACAAAACAAAACAAAACAAAAACAAACAAACAAAAACCAAAAAAAAAAAAAAAAAAACCCAAAGTGAGACTTTGTGGGTTTGGCTTTTCAAGACAGGGTTTCTCTGTCCTGGCATGGCTGTCCTGGCACTTGCTCTGTAGACCTGGCTGGCTTTGAACTCACAGAGATCCACATGCCTCTGCGTCCTGAGTGCTGGGAGAGACTTTTTCTTTTCAATAAAGGCTGGGATATAGCTCAGTAGTACAGTACTTGCCTAACATGAATGTGACCCTAGGCTCAGTTCTCAGCAACTCAGAGGAAAAAATTGAAATCTAAAATGAGTAAAGGGTTAGACTCATAGAGCACTGAAGATGTAAAGCAAGAACTGCTAGTTTAGAATAAACTTCTTTGGGTCCCATGGCTCCTGCCTCGAATGCCCCCCTAGAGTACACTTGCACATCAACCTACTCTCTTTGGGTTCCAGGCGAACTGCACGTCTATTAGGGAGGGATAAGGACAGAAACCACATCCTTGTTGCCCATCTCTGGGACTCTGCTGTGGCCCGAGGATGGATAGTTCAGCAGAGATGCAGTCTTGATCCCCATCTCTGGGATTCATCATCAGAAGCCAAAAACAGATTCCTTTCTAGTTTGGAGCTAAGTGCACACAGCCGATGGCTCATGTATTGCAACCAACCACCTATAGGACTCTCTGGAGTCCAAAATGCAACTGCAGAGGACTGGTGGACCTGTATTCTTGGAGTCCATCATTGGCTGCCTTCAAGTGGGCGTGATGGTGGTGGCAGGGGGAATGAATGCTTCAGAAATGTTTGGTGGAGGAAGTATCTGCCCTTGGACAGGGGTTCTGACAACTATATGACTACCTATTTGGTCTTGATTTTCTCTGATACACCCTTCATATCTGTTGTGCCCCAGGCACCATTCAGGGGAGGAAGTTACTACCTACATGGTCCTTCTCTGGGAGGCACACTGTTGAGTACACTGAATAAGCAAGTGGGTAGTGGGGAGACAATGAGGAGTGGGGTAGGGAAGTGGACTGACAGAACAGCATTTAAACACCCACCGTGTACCAAGCACACCATTGCCTATGTTTGAGTGCAGTGGGGCTAGAGACATAGTTCAGTTGATAGAGTGCTTGCCTAAAATGCACAGTACCACATAAAACTGATGGTGATGGCACATGCCTATTGTCCCAGTAGGGTCTTATGTAGTCCAGGCTGGCCTGAAACTCAGAGCAATCCCCTTGAGTGCATAAATCATCATACCTGGATGGTACTTTTCTAATGTGTAAGAACTCAACACACGCCAGGCAGTGGTGACATACGTCTTTAATACCAGCACTCAGGAGGCAGAGGTAGGTGGATCTCTGTGAATTTGAGGCCAGTCTGGTCTACAGAGTGACTTCCAGGAGACCCTGGGTTACACAGAGAAACCCTGTCTTGACTCCCCATCCCTCCACCTTCCTATCCCCCACCCCTACCCCCTTCACCCCCCCGCACCAACACACACAAAGAACTCAGTATACAAAGTGGGGCAGATCAGTTCAGGGACCATTGTCACTTCTTGATATCTCTGTTTCTCTCTGTTTCTCGCTCTCTGACTCTCCTCCCTCCTTCTACCACCCACCTTTTTTCCTTTCTTTGTGTGCATTTGAATGTATGTATGTAGATGGAGTTTCTTTCTTGCCTGGTCCCATAGCTATTCAGCTCCAAATAAACATACAGATGCTTATATTAATTATAAACTGACTGATGGCTCAGGCTTCTTATTAGCTAGCTCTCTCTTAATTATTAACCCATTTCTATTAATCTAAGTATTTTCATGTGGTCTTACCTTACCAGAGAATCTTGCTCCCTCAGCAGCTACATGGTCTTTCTGTGTCTTCTCTCTCCTCCTCTATCCAGAATTCTCCTTGTCTGGAAGCCCCATCTCTACTTCCTGCCTGGCTACTGACCAATCAGTGTTTTATTCATCAACCAATAAGAGAAACATATATACGGAAGGACATGCTCCATCACATGTTTGCCACAGTGTGCCTATGGGGGTCAGAGGACAACTTATAGGAAGGATGTGGTTCTCTCCTTCCACTGTGTGGGTCTCAGAGATTGAACTTAGGTCATCAGACGTAAGCACAAGTGCCCTCACCTGCTGTGCAATCTTGCCAGGCCTGTTGCTCATCTAATGTCTGAGATAATCTGCTCAAGGAAGTGACATGGCTGGACTGAAGTCACATGTACCAGGAGCTGGAGCTTGAGCTAGATTTCTCAGCAAAGCTCCTTTGATATGTCTGCAGGGGGAAGAATCTGCCCCAATCTTCTAGTTACTTCTAGTCATGCACTCTGGCTATCCCAGTACTAAACTGAAGCAGGAGGATCATGAGTACAAGGCCAGCATTAGCTACATCGAAAGACCTTGTCTGGATTAGTAAAGCAACAGTAGAGTCAGGTGTCCTTCTGCAAGCTGATAACCTCAACATAGAAGAGATAGAGGAAGGGGTGTCAAGAGTTCAAGGTTGTCCTTGGTTATATATTCAGCCTAGCCTAGGCTACAAGAGACCCTGTCTCATAAAGACAAAAATCAAACAAAAAATAACCAGTTAATTAGACAAACAAAAACAAAACTCACCCATGAACACTGCCCCTTGGCACCCACAGTGGCCTGGTTCCATAATCCCCTGTGGATTTTAAAGCTCATAGTATCCTGTAGATCCTCAACTCCCATATATAAATAAACGGCATATTACTTATATGTAATCTGTGCATAACTTCCAATACATTTTATACTATCTCTAGGAGCTGGGTAAATAGTGCATTCCTGTAACTTCAGCCATAGGGACAGCCAGGCAGGAGTCTCATGAACTTGAGGCCACCTACCTCTTCATATCGAGACCCTGTTGTAATCAACAAACCAACCAACCAGCAACCTCAATATCTATTTATGCTTTTCATATCTGATCTTGTTCCTAAGGGTCAATGGAAAACAGTCTACAGATAGCCTTTGTCTCTAATAACCAACTTCTTCTCCCCAATACCTTATTTAGACAATACTCCAGACATCCATTACACTGTGTTCTCTGCTCTCCTACTCTCTACCCTTTGTAACCCACTGGCCCTCATCTGATCACCAAGGCATGTCAGCTGAATAGGTAAATAGTAAAAGTGTATACTCAGCATAAGGGGTTGCTGGGGGATCACACTCTGAACCCTGAGTTTGCATTTGGGTTGATTAAATAAAAGTTGTCATGGGTCAGGAGGCTGCATTAGCAACTAGTTACAGAAAGTAATCACAGAGCATCAGAGGGCATTTGGTAGAGATAGAGAAACACAGGAAGTAGCAAGGTGGAGTTTGGAGTGGCACAGCCTTTTCTTTTTCTTTTTCTTTTCTTTCTGCCACACCCCTGTGACCAGAGTACTGAGCTGGTGGAGGGTGTCAGGATTGAAGTACTCAACAGACCACCATGAGAAGTGAAGAAGAAGCTCTTTATTACAGGGAGTAATGGGCTTATATATCCAAGTCAGGGAATGGGCTAAACAGAGAAGGAAGTCATTCACCACCCATATCCGGGGTAGTGTACAGAAGCTCTCAGAACAACCTTGTTTGCTCAACCTTGAGAGCACAGAAGATCTACAGCAGGGTTGGGAGAAAGAGAGATATAAGGGACAAGTACTTAAATTTCGCAACAGTTCCTCCCTTTTTATTCTTTTAAATGAAGCGATCCCTGTCTTAGGTCACCTGGGGAACAAATATCTCACCCTTCATGGGGAAATGCTCTCATCATTCCCTGTCTTAGGTGGCATTGATCCCACTAGGAGTTGCCCATCATTGGTTATAGCTTTTCCAGCATCTGCAGCCATACTTGGGCTGATTTAGGATACACTGCCAAGGCCATGAGCGCCTGTCAGGTGACACTTGCCTGTCTATTGTACTGGTTGCAGAATTGACAGAGAATCCAGATGCAGGCACCGATACCCAGGACCCCCAGTAGGGATAACGCAAAAGACCCCAACCAGCACTGTATCCATTCCCTGACATGGGACATGAAATCCCACCAATCACTAGCTTTTACAGGATCCATATGAGTGGCATTAATCACCTTAATAGTGTGGCTCAACTGGGTAGTGAAACTGACAAAGGTAACATTCCATACCCCACTCAGACAGGCAGTCAGTTCATGAAGACAAGCAGAAGCATTAACAACATTTCCAGGAGTCACACAAATAGAATGATAAAATGAGGAGCAAAACAATTGTTGACGAATCCATAAATAATCAATCTGTTCTTGAGCTAAAGCCAATTATTGATTCAAAGTCAATATTCCTAATTGAATGTGAGTATTTAAACTATTTTGGAGGGCCAAAGCTTGGATAACTTTCTCTGAATGTTAATTTGCAACAGCTGCGGTCTGGACATTTTGAGAAATGGCAAATCCTGCTGCTGCAGCAGTGGTGGCAGAAATGGCAACAGTGGCCACAATTACAGCAGTAATTCCAAATTTCCCTTCTTGTCGACACAAAGTCATTGTAGTCCTTCCATCATCTAGAACAGGCTATGGAACCACCGCAGGAACACATACCACCATGGCGGTATCTTCATGAACCCAGCAATTCATCAGCGAGCAGTTTCTGGAAGAACAATTAAGAGTTTCCACCCCCACAGACCCGTTCCAAACAACAAAAAGGGGGGTAGGAGACATGGGGAGGAGTTGAAAGAGAAGTTTTTCCCAGCAGTATGGTTAATCTTAATAGATACCTCAAATGTGTCTGCCACAAATATACATTCCTGAAAAAAGGGGGACAACCCCAAACTGATTGGGATTCCTATAACAGGATTCCTCAGAGTCCCTAGTGCTATTCTTAACCGGAGGCCAATGTCCGGGCCACCAAAGGTCTTGAAGTCCTTTAAATAACCATGGTGACTGAACTATGAAATCTCCCCAAATAAGGGGCGAAGTTAGCTGAAAATCACTACACTGTGGCCAACAGCATGGAGCTGGGCAAGGACCGTGTATAGCTCCAGAGTCATTATGCTCAAAGTTCACAGGGAAAACAATATCCTTCAAACCTAACACTGATCCCCTGGAGGAATTAGAAGAAAAATCTTCTATGGAAACATTAGACAATTGAATATAGGAATTAGAAAAGGATCCATTATGAATATATGACAAGTTCCTAAGTATAGCAAAGCATAAAACATTACTCAAAGGGAAAGTGAGATTCATATTCTGTAGTAATTAGTAGTAAAAGGTGATGACTAAATGGAACTATGTATCCCTACGGGCACCAGCAGAAGGAGATTCCTCACCAGACCCCAAACCGATCTCTTCTCACTGATTACTGGTTGGGTTGTCATCATTAACATCATTAGGGTAAGGCTCATCCACCGGTTGGACAGATCTTTTCAGTACCCAAGTTGGTCTCACAGCATCTGGGGTAAAAACACAAACAAGCTCCTCTCACTCTTGCCAATACCAGAGTTGGGCTCTTCCACTGTCCTGAAGCCAAATCCTTCCATCTGACTTTCCCAGCTGAAGAACTAAAGGATCCCCAGTGTCTCTCTATGGCAGATTGACCATGTGAATCAACAGTTAAAAATTTTAAAATAAAAAGAATAAGAGAAAGTTTGGTATTAGGGCCAGTATATTCCCCCTCTTTTATCAATGTAAGTTTTTATGGTAGCATATGTTTTTTCTACAATAGCTTGTCCCTAAGGGTTGTATGGAATGCCAGTAGTATGACAGATATCATAGTTCATGAAAAAATGTTGAAATATTTTACTAATGTAAGCAGGCCCATTATCTGTTTTTAATTGTTTTGGTACTCCCATATAAGCAAATGCTTCCATGAAATGACTTATTACATCTTGACCTGTCTCTCCTCTGTGGAGGCTGGCATATACCACTTTAGAATAGGTGTCCACTGATATATGCATGAACTTAAGCTGACCAAAGGTGGGGATATGAGTAATACCCATTTGCCAGAGATCACTGGGAATCAAACCTCGAGGATTAACCCCCGATGATGGGTGTGTATGATAGGGAGCACAATTAGGACATTGTGTTGCAAGTACAATAGATATTGTTGTACAATAGAAGTTGGAGCCACATACAGGGAAGTCTCTAATGTCCTCATATACACTATCAGTATAAATATTGATAGGCTCAGAAGGATATAATTGTAAAGCCAATATAAAAGCAATGATTTCAGCTGCCTGGGCAGAGCCAGTGGGCACAGGTTGCCTCTTGATTTTATCCTGAGACACAACCACAGCATAACCTTCAGCAGAAGTGTCAGTAAACACCACCTGGGCTCCAGGTAAGGGTTTAGCTCTTAACAATCCTTGGAAAAATGACAGGATGATGTCAAAATAAATCTGTCAATCTACTTTTTGGATAATGAGTATCTAATTGGCTAGTGGTGAAGGTCAAATATAAGGTCCACATATCATGATTTACTTGAAAAGAATTTAATAGAGCTTTATCATATGGTAGAATAATGACACCAGGTTCTTTTCCAAATATCTGAATGCTGAATTTTGAGCTTTCCATAATAATTGCAATATTAAATTATGATAAGGAGTTACAGAACGTACGGGTGAAGCAGACAAATGTACCCAAATTAAAGGCCTGTTCTGTCAAAAAATTCCCATAGGGGAAAATTCAGATGGAAATACTAAGAATGAAAAAGGTGGATTGTAATCATTATATTGTAAATGTACATTTTGTATGCCTTGAAGAACTATTTGCAAGGCCTCTTTTGTCTCATTTGTGAGCTCTCTAGGCGAACAGGGATTTGGATTGCCTTGCAAGATGTCAAACAAGGGTTTATTTGTCCTGTAGTTATGGATGGCCTTATCCAATTAATATACTCCCAAAACTGTTGCCAGTCATTAAGAGTATGTAAGTGTTATAGATCAAATTGCAGTTTTAATGGTTTGACACCTCTTCTATTTAGCTCATGTCCTAGATAATCATGGGGATGAATTTATTGAACCTTTTTAGGAGCAATAACCAAATCTGTAAATGAATTTGTAAATCTGTAAAAGTGTTTAATGATTGCTTCTCATCTTCAGCTGCAACAGTATATCATCCATATAATGAATAATATACAAATTTGGATAATTTAATCTAACTGGTATAATAGTGGTGGACACATATATTTGACAAATAGTGGAAATATTAACCATTCCTAGAGGAAGAACCACCCAATGAAATGCTGTGCAAGTTCCTTAAAATTTGTAGAAGGCAAACTAAAGGTAAATCATTGGCAATTGTCTGCATGCAAAGGAATAGTGAAGAAGCAATCCTTAAGATCTATGACTACTAGATTCCAGTTCTTAGGAATAGCTACTGAATTGGGCAGTCCAGGCTGTAAAGCCCCCATTGGTTGTATGATAGCATTGACTGCTCGGAGACCTTGTAATAATCTCCATTTACCAGACTTCTTCCTTATGACAAGGAGATGTGGAAGGGACAATATGTCCAGCTGTCAATTGCTCTTGAACTAAGGCATGCACGGTCTGTAATTTTTTTTCTAGTTAAGGGCCATTGTTCTACCCAGGCAGGTTTATCTGTCAGCCATACAATTGGAATGGGCTGAGGCCACTTAACAATGGCCCAGACTAAAAATGTCCCAATCCTGTTCTACTCTGGGCAGTTTTATAATCTGATCATCAGCCTTTATTGGTTTAACGTGGCCCTGTTGTTGTTTTCCTAGCTCTCTGCCAGGGGTCCACCCATGGACATCATAAGTTGCAACTTCTTTAGAGTTACAGGGCTGGGTGGTCAGCATTGCCCCCATCTCTTGTAAAATATTGTGTTCCCAAAGACTGGTAGGCAGATTCTGTAACACAAAAGGCTGAAAATACCCATGTTGTCCTTCCTGATCTTGCCATTTCAAAATTTTTGCACTCTTGCAAGGAACAGCCTGTCCAATACCCTGCAACTGAGCAGATGTGGATTTTAATGGCCAATGTTTCGGCCAGTATTCCATGGACAACACAGAGATATCTGCTCCTGTATCTAGTATCCCCTTAAAAGATTTCCCTTCTATCATAAGATTTAATCCTGTAGAGTAGCCACCCAAAAGGTACCAGGTCCTATTGATCCAAAACCTTGGGTGCCTCTCTATAGTCTGAGAAATGGATTATTTGTAGACACAAGAGGAATTAATACCAATTGAGCTATCTGGTCTCGTTGCGGGTACGATTAACATTCACTCCCCTATCCACTGTTGTAAGAATTTTAATTTCTCCTGTATAATCAGCATCTACAATCCCAGGTAAGATGTGAAACCCTTTAAAAGAGCGCTACTGCGTCCTATAATTAAACCTATGGCTACTTTAGCTTTACCATAAAGGCCCATGAACTCCAGTTGGTAAAGCCTGAACCCCCATCTGAGGCATTAGGATTGCTCTGGCAGAGGTACAGAGGTCCAATCCTGCATTCCCTGCTGTTCCTCAAATAAGGTCCTCAACATGAAGGGATTGCTTTGTGGGACAAATTGAATTTTGCCACTGCCTGCTGATGGATCCATTCCTCCGTACACCTGTTGGGTACGGAGTGGGGCCAGCTTCCAGTATCCTGACGGCAAAAGCCGTCCTTCTGTATCTATCTTAGAGCAGAAATTATTGTCCCAGTGATTCCCCTTCCTACACTTAGGACATAAGCCTGGTCTGGCAGCCCTTGGGTTGTTTTTGGGCAGTCTTTACGGAAATAACCAGGCTGGCCGGACCCAAAACAATTACGATCGACTACTCCGTCCAAGTAATCTATGTTATGGTCGTGGCCATAATCTGCCCTTGATGATAGATCAATCAATGTCTCTGCATATCCTTATATAGTCATTTAAACTCTTGCCCTTATGTGGCCAAATATCTTCTTTACAATATTTATTAGAATTTAAAAAAGCCAATTGCTTGACAATAGGCGCGGCAGTATCAGCTAGCAGCTTGGATATGAAATCCTGTAAAGGTTCAAAGGGGCCTTGTAAAAACTTGTGATAATTGCTCTCTGGCTGCCTTGTTAGGCAAGCTCTTCCAGGCCCTCTCTGCTGCTGCTGCAACCTAGGCATAAACCCCAGGATCATAGCCTAACTGAGCTGCCAGGTTAGCGTATTGCTCAGCTCCTGTTAGCATATCGATGCCTCTTTGCAGGAAACCAGTCTGGGCATTCACACGTGCTGTTTGAAGACACTGTTCTTGGTATTCTCTTCTCCATAGCAAATAATCTCCTCCAGAGAGCTGTTGCCAGTCGCTGGGAGTAAGATTGAGGGCTGTGAAAGATTCAAACATAGAAACTGTGAAAGGTGCTAAAGGCCCATAAGAGGTAACTGCTTCCTTCAACTGTTTAATTTCCTTGAAGTTGAAGGGAACATGCTGATGGATGACTTGACCTGGTTTGTTAGGACCAGGAACCTCTATAATAGGGTAAATTTGCAGAGATGGGTTTTTAAAAGTAACCCCACCCCCACCCCAGTGGGGGTTCATCATAGAGTGTATCAACATAGGCCAGTGGAAGCAGAGGGCGTTAATCCCTGCCAACCTATTTCCTTATCTCCCTTATCTGAAGAAAGACCCTCACGACCATGTCCCCTATGAGGTGGGTTTTTTTTTTTTTTATGACAATGCCGCAGCTTAAGGCAGAGTTCTTCAATTTCCTTTATTAAAGTGTCATCCTGGGAGTTGTCCTCCTACTCGACTCAGAAGATGTTAACATTTTTGTATCATTCTCTTTACTGGGGACAGAGCATCACTTTATAACCCAGTTTAGACTCAAACTCACTTTCTATCCCAGGCTAATATGGAGCTTACAACCCTCCTGCCTCAGCCTCCCAAGTTCTGGGATTACGTGCACATTACCACACTTGGCTTCATACATATTTTATATAATATTTGTTTCACTTTGATTTTTTTAGAGACAGGGTCTCATGGAGCCCATGAGCCCCCAGCTCACTGTATAGTTAAGGATGACCTTGAACTGCTGGTCCTCCTGCTTCTATTTGCCAAGGGCTGTGGTTACAGTCCAGGTGTGTGCCTCTATGCCTGGGCCTCTCCTTTTCTCACACCTTCCTCCCCCAATGGTAGGGATTGGATCTATGGACTCACATATGCTAAGCAAATGCTCTACCACTGAGCTACATCCCCATGTTTTTGTTTTCATTTTGGGACAGTGTCTCACTAAGTTACCCTGGCCATATGGATATATATTACCCATGTCTACCCCTTCATCACTTACAGTCTCTCCTGAATTTGGACACTTTTTTCTTGATCCCATATTTTGTTGCCCTTGAAAAACTCCATGGTGAGTTCTCCAATCCCAGAGATGGAGGAAGAAGAGATAGGAGAAGTCATGAACCTGAATTAAAGCAGGGAGGTTAAATACCCTGTAGTAAAGGGGTGATGACGTGTCCTCCACAAGATGGATTTGTGCCCATGCATGGTCAAAAGTTGACAGCTTTAGGTGGGATCTTGGGCGACTGGCAGCTACAGGGGAGGAGCTGCTAAGAATGCAGAACTCAGCTTTTTGGTCCCTTTTCTTGTTGGAGAGTCCCTGAGAGGGTGGGGTTGGGAGAGAGAGAGAGAGAGAGAGAGAGAGAGAGAGAGAGAGAGAGAGAGAGAGAGAGAGAGAGAAATGGGGCTTTCTGGATCAAGCAGGAGTGAGCTGGAGGTTCTAGCCAAACAGCCACACCAAAGCCCAATAATTTGAGTTCCATTTGTAGGACCACGTGGTAGGAGGAGAGATTGGGCATCTATAAATCATCCTGTAACTTCCACATACCGTAGCATACACACCCTCTCCTATAGCTAAATAAATATATGTAAAAAAAAATAAAAACAAAAGTAAAACCCCTCACCTTCAGTAAGGTTTTCACTATCTGTTCCTTTTTGCTGTTGCTGGAAGTGAGACAAGATTGCCAGCCCAGGATTTAGACTCCCCATGTGGCAAAGGATGGCCTTGTACTTCTGATCCTCCCAAGCACTGGATTCACACATATGCACCACCACACCCAGTTTATACTGGTGCTGAGCACCAGACCCAAGGTTTCATGTATACTAGGCAAGTGTTTTATCAACTGAGCTACAATCCCAGCCCTATGTCTGTCCAAAGTGTCATTCTCTTATGGCTCATTTCTGAGAATCCCCACCCCGTGTGTGTGTGTGTGTGTGTGTGTGTGTGTGTGTGTGTGTGTGTGTGTCTGTTACTGAGGATTAAATCCAGGGTTTAACCATGTTTATGTTGTACCCAAATTCTGAATCCCCAAATCACCAGGAGACCCATTCCAATACAAAAGCAAAGAGTTTTTATTGTTTAACGAGTTAACTGTCTTAACTCAGGCCCTTCGTCCGTTTATCACGGGTGGAGTGAGAAGGACTCGAAGAAACCATGAGGCAGGGAATTTATTGAGGTGCATAAGGGGAGTGTCTTGGAGTCTACAACTCCGGATTGGTGCACTTCTGGGCTTGAGCGACCTGTCCTGTGTTGATTGGTCAGCTGGTTATTATGTCATATAGGCCCTCCCAGGGTGGTTGCTATGCTCTGTACTTCACTGTTATACTCTCCTTGTTGCAAGGAACCAATCAGAAGTTAGCTGGCTGGCTCTGGTTGTGCCTTACGATAACAATGTAATAACAGGTATCTGACCTCCTAATGATTAGGGCAGTTCCTGCATGGATCAGAAGGCCAGAAACTAAAGCAACACATGCTGAGTGAGAGGCTACATCTTCCTGGGTCTTTTCTGTAACCTGTCATGCAGCCCAAAGTAGGAGGCTGGGTCAAGGTCTGATCCCTTCATATATTATTTACTCTGTCTTTTTGTGATAAATACCAAGACCAAAAGCAGCTTACAGAATAGTTAGTTTTGACTAGCAGTTTCATAATGGTGAGGAAGGTATGGCAACAGGTGGCCAAAATCAAACCGAGAGATCACATCTTATCTCAACTACACAAAGAAAGCAGAGAGGGTGAGCTAGAAGTGGGGCAAGGCTGTAAATGCTCAGAGCCTACCCTACATCCTCCAGCAAGGCTCCACACTCTAAAAGTGATATATACTTTCCAAGCAGTGCCACCAACGGGAGAACAAGTGTTCAAACACAAGAGCTTATGGGGTACAGTTCTCATTTGAAGCACCATAGCAAGCTAGGCAAAATCCCTATCTTTAGGCCAAAGTGACCAGACCCTCACCCAGCCCCCTGCTTTAGCAGCCATGACAGGCTGCAGAAAAGACCCAGCAAGATGTAGACCTCTGACTCAACACATCTGGCCTTGCTGGACCTGCCCCAGTCACTAGGAAGCCAGATACCCTCCACCTGGCAAGGAACCCAGCAGAAGTTAGCTGGTGGGCTCTGGATGTGCTTTATAGCCTCTGGATGTGCCTTATGGTAACAATGGCTTAACAGTGCTAAGAGAGCATACTAACCACCCTGGGAGGGCCTATAGGCCATAACAACCAGTTGACTAATCAACACAAGACAGGTCACCAGAGCCCATAAATGCACCAATTCTGAGACTGTTACATATCCCTAGACACTCCCCTTTCTAACCCCAACAAATTCCTTGCCTTTTGGCCCCTCTGGGTCCTTCTCATGCCAACTGCTGTGTTGGATGAATGAGGAAACCAAGTTAAGACAATTAACTCATTAAATAATAAAAGACTCTGCTTTTGCATCAGAATGGGTCTCTTAGTGATTTTGGGGCTCAGAATTTGGGCACAACGGAGCTATATCCCCCAAACAAGGAATTATGTCTCCTCAGAAGCCTTCTGTGACTTTTACTTCAAAATCAGTCATGGCAGGGCTGGGGGCGGAGAGATGGCTCAGAGGTCCTGAATTCAATTCTCAGCAACCACATAGTGGCTAACAACCATCTATAATGAGATCTGGTGCCCTCTACTGGTGGGCAGGCATACATGCAGGCAGAACACTAAATAAATAAGTGAAAAATAAAATAAATAGATAAATCTTTTTTCTTTTTCTTTTTCTTTTTTTTTTTTTTAAAAAAAAGATCATGGTACACACCTTTAATCCCAACACTTGGTGAGTTTGAGAACAGCTTAGTCTACAAAGTAAGTTCCAGGACAGCCAGGATTACAAAGAGAAAACCTGTCTCAAAAAGCAAACTCCTGCCTCAGAATGCTTAACATATATTAAGTATTCCTGGATTATAGTTGACCAATTTAATTAATGAACTCTACATCCCAACCAAACTGATTTCATGTTTCAGAAGGCTAGATATATACAAATTAGGCTATTTTCCAAATATTAACAGAGCTCATGTGATTTCCCTGAGGGATTGGGTGGGGGTGCATTCTCCATTAGGTTTCAAGACACAAATAGAGCAAAATGATACATGCTGGGTCACTAGTGACTCAGCGTCTGGGAATAGGAGCACTGCATAACCTTTGCTCTGATTAGTTCACACACAATAACAAGGCAGCCCTTAGCTATTTGGGAATTCTGGAATTGAAAAACTGGACTAATTTTGCTTTAATGACAGTATTTACTATGGTTTGGCTCAACTCACACAAAGCTTTTAATTTTTCCATGTGTGTTTTCATGTATATGTACATCTGTGAGTGTAAGTATAGATGTGTGTAGGTACAGGTGTATATGTATATACTTGTGTAGTTGTTGTTTTTACTCTTTGCTCTTTTGGGGTCCATCACCTAGCTCCCAAATAAATCACATGGAGGTTTATTCTTTATTATGAATGCCCAGCCTGAGCTTGGCTTCTTTCTAGCCAGTTTTTCTTAAATTATCCCATCTACCTTTTATTCTGGGCTTCTCTTTCTCTCTCTCTCTCTCCCTCCCTCCTTCCCTCCCTCTCTCCCTCCCTCCTCTCTCTCTGTCTCTGGTTTTTCAAGACAGAGGTTCTCTGTCCTGGCTGCCCTGGAATGGAACTCACTTTGTAGACCAGGCTGAACTTGAATTCACTGAGATCCACCTGCCTCTGCCTCCCAAGTGCTGGGATTAAAGGTGGCACCACCACCACCCAGCTCTTCTTTCTTACTTCTTACTCCAGGGCTGACTGTATAACTGGATGGCTGACCCTGGAATCCTCAGCTCCTTCTCCTCCTTGATCTTTAATCCTCTCCTTCCAGATTTCTTTTCCTACTTATTCTTTCTCCCTGCCCACCTATCCTTTCTCCTGCCTTGCTATTGACCATTCAGCTCTTTATTGGACCAATCAGGTGTTTTAGACAAGCAAAGTAACACAGCTTCACAGAGTTAAACAAATGCAACACATCTTTGCATTTTTAAACAAATATTCCACAACATAAATGAAGGTAACACATTTTAAAATAATATTCCACTACAAGAACAGGCTCCTGAAACCCACCCACCCACACACACATACACACACACACATACACACACTGGCTACTCTTCCAGGGGACCTGGGTTCGGTTCTTAGCACCTACATGGTGGGTCTCAATCATCTATAACTCCAGTCTCAGGAGATCAGATGCCCTCCTCTGGCCTCAGAAGGTACCAGGCACACATGTACTGACATGCATGTAGGCAAAACATGTATACACATATAAAATAATGAAAAGTACTTTTAAGTAAAATTAATTAGTTAATTAGTTTTAGTCCATGCTGTCCTCAGCCTTACCTCCCAGCTGAGGATTATCTGGGGGGGGGGGTGTCTTAGCTCAGCCATGGAAAGCTGAGCTGGGTCCCAGGAAATATAAGTGTGCTGCCCACCCATTCCCCAGCCTCCCAAAATCCTGTAGACAATCAGACACAGCAGGGTGTCTAGTTAAAAGGAACTCATTTATTGTCCTATAGCAGGCATGTTTTAAAGGGAAAATTGCAGCATGGGAAAACAGACAGGAGATGTTTTTAAAGGTCAGTCTATCACTCACCTAGGCCCCCTTATGCTTTACTTAGTGTTCAGGCAGTGGCCTCATCTGGTTTGATCTAGGCAACCAATCATCTTTTTTTTTTTTTTAAACAAATCAAGACTCTGCCATCTTGACTTCCCTCAGGGCCATCTTTGACTGGCTGGTGTGCCCTACAATCTTGAATTTCTAATCTTCCTGCTTCCACCTCCCAAGTGCTAGGATTACAGGTGTGCACATCTCACATGATTTATATGGTGTTGAAGATGGAAACCAAGACTTATGCACACAAGTAAATCCCTCTACCAGCTAAGCTCCAACCCGAAAAGATTTTAAATAGTCATTACTCTTTGATGTTCCCATTGTATTTAGACTAAAGTATTGGTCTACAATATTAAAAAAAACCCAAAAAGTAGCTGGATGATGGTGGCACACACCTTTAATTCCAGCATTCCGAAGGCAGAGGCAGGCAGAACTCTGTGAGTTTGAGGCTACCCTGGTCTACACAGCGAGTTCCAGGACAGCTGAGACTGTTAAACAGTGAAACCTTGTCTTAAAACACACACACACACACACACACACACACACACACACACACACACACACACACACAAACACAGAGTAAAAAGAATACCAGGCTGTAGATAGCTTGTTTTATTTAGAAATTTTTCAGTTTCAGGGACAGCATCCGGTTCTTAAAAAGATTTGTGGGCCTGGAGAGATGGCTTAGGGGTTAAGAGCATTGGCTGCTCTTCCAGAGGTTCTGAGTTCAATTCCCAGCAACCACATGGTAGCTCACAACCATCTATAATGAAACCTCTTATGGTGTGCAGGCATACATGCAGGCAGAACACTGTACACATAATAAGCACATCTTTAAAAATTGTTAATCATTTTTATTTATGTGTATGTATATGCTTTGTACAAGCAGTTGCCAGCAAAGGTCAGAGGGCATAAATCCCCTGGAACCAGAGTAATAGGTGCTTGTGCCCCACCTGATGTGAGTGAGGGAGCTGGACCCAAATCCTTGGCAAAAATAGTGAATGTTTTGAACCACTGGGATCCCCTCCAGTCTCTTTTGCAGGAGATTTATTTATTGTGGCTGTAAACTTTATCCCAAAGATACCTGAAGGGTTTTGACTTGAACCCAGAGTTTTGGTGTCTCAAATAATGTTTAAAGAAAGCAAACAAAACTGAGCAGTGGTGGCACATGCCTTTACTCCCAGCACTCAGAAGTCAGAGGCAGTCGGATCTCTGAGGCCAGTTTGCTGGTCTATATGGAGAGAGTTCCAGGACAGCCAGGGATATACAGAGAAACTCTGCCTCAAACAAACAAACCATAAGGAAAGAAAGAACAAAAAGGAAGGAAGAAAGGAGAAATGGAAGGAAGGAAGGAAGGAAGGAAGGAAGGAAGGAAGGAAGGAAGGAAGGAAGGAAGGAATTAACCAGTAAGATGGCTCAGCAAATATTACGGCTTGCTATTGGGCCTACTGACCTGAATTGGATCCCTGTAACTGACATGATGGAAGGAGAGAACTGACTTTTACACACACACACACACACACACACACACACACACACACGATGGGAGAAGTCATTCTGTATATATGTTTCTCTTATTAGTTAATGAATAGAGCTCTTGAAGGCAAGATAGGTGGGACTAGGAGACAAGGAGGATTCTGGGAGATGTAGTAGGAAGGAGATTTAAGATATAGAGAGTTGAGGAATAGGTAGGGATCCTCTCTCTGGTAAGATAAGACCACATGGAAATACTTAGATTAATAGACATGTGTTAATATTTAAGACAGAGCTAGCCAATAAGAAACACTAGTAACAGGCCAACAGCTTTATATCTAATACAATGTCTCTGTGTGTTATTTGGGGCTGACGGGGCTGTGGGATCAGGCTGGTGGGAAAACTCCTCATAACATACACACCTACAGAGGGAGAGAGAGATAGAGTTAAGAAAAAGAAATAGAGAAATACTCCTCACCCCCAGCTTCTTTTTACCAAGTCTTTCCAATCAAAAGCCTTGGCTTCAAAATTAAGATCTCTGCCATGAATTTCAAAAGCCTGCTTAGTAGCTGTAACAGCCAAAGCCAAGAATGTGGCTCTTTCTTTCCTTCTTTTTAAGTACTAGCTTGAGCTAAGCCTCTCAAGGGGGGTTTTGTCCAGAACTATTCTCCCTTAACGCTCCATGTTGTGGGAAAGCAGGTCACAGGGGTTTTCGTGTGTGTGTGTGTGTGTGTGTGTGTGTGTGTGTGTGTGTGTGTGAGAGAGAGAGGAGAGAGAGAGAGAGAGAGGGAGAGAGAGAGAGAGAGAGAGAGAGGAGCTAGTATAATGCCACAGTTCATGTATAAGGATTGGAGGACACTTTGTGAAGTTGTGATCTCTGCACCTGTAAGTAGTTCTAGGGTTGGAGCCTCACTTTGTCAGGCTTGCCCATCAACACTCCACCTATTGAACTATTTCCTGGCCCTCAAGGTCTCTCTTGTTTCTGTTGTTATTCTGTGGACTGCAGGTTATCTGGCCATTGAGACTCGGTCTCATTTTTTCTGTCTCTACCTGCCATCTCCTCTGTCTGTCTTTCTGTCTCTCATGGGTGTATGAAATTAAAAATGAAAAACTTTCATACAACATATTCTGATCAGGGTTTCCCCTCTCTCATCTCCTCCCAGATACTCCTCACTTCCTCTTCCATCCAACGCCATGCCTTCTCTCTCTCACAGAAGCAAACAGGCACGAACAAACAAACAACAGGGCCTGGGACCCTTTCTGGCTCGAACCCCTGCAGTCCAGGTGCATACTGCCACAGTCACCATGAGCTCATATGTGTGTCAGTCCTGTTGTATCTAGAAAACATGGTTTACTTGGTGTCTTCTGTCCCCATAAGCTAGTACAATCTTTCTGCCTCCTCTTCCATATAGCTCCCTGAGCTCGGTGATGGGGTGGGGTGTGTTGTGGGGTGTGTGGGTGGGTGTTTGTTGATGGAGATATTCCCTTTAGGACTGAGTGTTCCAAGGTATCTCACTCTATGTACATTGTTCAGTTGTGGGTCTCTCTATTTGTTTCTATCTCCTGCAGGAGGAAGAGTCTCTGATGCTGGCTGAGACATTGTGATCTATGGGTACATCACAATATCATTAATAGTAATTTTAGGTGGCTGGAGAGATAGACAAACATTTATTCAAACTAACCAAAAGGCAGAGAGAGAACATGCAAATTATCAAAATCAGAAATGAAAGGGGGACATAACAAAGGACATTGAGGAAATCCAGAGAATTATCAGGTCATACTTTGAAAACCTGTACTCCATAAAATTGGAAAATTTAAAGGAAATGGACAATTTTCTGGATAGATATCACTTACCAAAATTAAATCAAGAACAGATAAACAATTTAAATAGACCTATAACCCCCCCAAAAAAACCCCAAAAAACAAAAAGAAAAAAACTCAAGGCCAGATGGTTTCATGGCAGAATTCTACCAGAAATTCAAGGAACAGCTAATACCAATAAACCTCAAAGTGTTCCTTCCACACAATAGAAGCAGGAGGGCCATTGTCAAACTCTTTTTATGAGCCTACAATTAACTTGGTACCCAAGCCACACAAAAACACAACTAAGAAAGAGAACTACAGACCAATATCCTTCATGAACATTGATGCAAACATAATCAATAAAATACTGGCAAATCAAATCCAAGAACACATCAAAATCATCCACCATGATCAAGTAGGCTTCATCCCAGGGATGCAGGGATGGTTCAACATATGAAAATCTATCAATGTGATTCACCATGTAAACAAACTGAAAAAGAAAAACCACATGATCATCTCACTAGATGCTGAAAAAGCCTTTGACAAAATCCAACACCCCTTCATGATAAGGGTCTTGGAGAGATCAGGGATAACAGGAACATACCTAAACATAATAAAAGCAATATACAGCAAACCAACAGCCAACATCAAACTGAATGGAGAGAAACTCAGCGGGAATCCTCTAAAATCAGAAACAAGACAAGGCTGTCCACTCTCTCCATATCTCTTCATTATTGTAATTGAAGTTCTAGCTAGAGCAATAAGACAACAAAAGGAGATCAAGGGGATACAAATTGGAAAGGAAGAAGTCAAACTTTCACTAATTGCAGATGACGTGATAGTTTACATAGCTGACCCAAAAAACTCTACCAGGGAACTCCTACAGCTGGTAAACACCTTCAGCAAGTGGCATGATACAAGATTAACTAAAAAAAAAAAAAATCAGTAGCCCATACACACACACACACACACACACACACACACACACACACACACACACACAATAAAGGGCTGAGGAAGAAATTGGAGAAACATCCCCTTTACAATAGCCACAAACAGCATAAAATATCTCAGGGTAACTCTAACCAAACAAGTGAAAGACCTGTATAACAAGAACTTTGTGTCTTTAAAGAAAGAAATTAGAGAGGATACCAGAAAATGGAAAGATCTCCCATGCTCTTGGATAGGTAGGATCAACATAGTAAAAATGGCAATCTTGCCAAAAGCAATTTACAGATTCAATGCAATCCGCATTAAAATCCCAGCACAATTCCTCACGGACCTTGAGAGAACAATACTTAATTTTATACAGAAAAACAAAAGACTCAGGATAGCCAAAACAACCCTGTATAATAAAGGAACTTCTGGAGGCATCACCATCCCTGACTTCAAGCTCTACTATAGAGCTATAGTACTGAAAACAACTTGGTATTGGCACAAAAACAGACAGGTAGATCAATGGAATTGAACTGAAAACCCTGATATTAACCCACATACCTTCGAACACCTGATTTTTGACAAAGAAGCCAAAATTATACATTGGAAAAAAGAAAGCATCTTCAACAAATACTGCATCATAACTGGATGCTATTGTGTAGAAGACTGCAGATAGATCCTTATTTATTGACATGCACAAAATTTAAGTCTAAATGGGTCAAATGGATCAAAGACCTCAACATAAATCCAGCCACACTGAACCTCTTAGAAGAGAAAGTGGGAGGTACCCTTGAACAAATTGGTACAGGAGACTGCTTCCTGAACATAACACCAGTACCACAGACACTGAGATCAACAATTAATAAATGAGACCTTTTAAACTGAGAAGCTTGAACAAGGCAAAGGAAACAATCAAGAAGACAAAACGGCAGCCCACAGAATGGGAAAAGATCTTCACCAATCCCATATCTGTCAGAGGGCTGATCTCCAAAATATACAAAGAACTCAAGAAGTTAGTCACCAAAACACCAAATAATCCAATTAACAAGTGGGATACAGAACTAAATAGAGAATTCTCAATAGAGGAATCTAAAATGGCTGAAAGACACTAAGAAAGTGCTCAACATCCTTAGCCACCAGAGAAATGCAAATCAAAACAACTCTGAGATACCATCTTACTCCTATCAGAAGGGCTAAAATCAAAAACAGCAAGGACAGTTTATGTTGGAGAGGATGTGGAGAAAGGGGAACACTAACTCGAACAGACACTTAGGAAATCAGAATGGCAGTTCCTCAGAAAAATGGGAATCAGTCTACCTCAAGATCCAGCAATTCCACTCTTAGGCATATACTCAAAGGATGCACATTCATACAACAAGGGCATCTGTTCAACTCTGTTCATAGAAGCATTATTTGTAATAGCAAGAACCTGGAAGCAACCTAGATGCCCCTCAATTGAAGAATGGATAAAGAAAATGTGGTACATTTACACAGTGGAGTACTTACTATTCAGGAGAAAGAAAAAATGGAATCTTGAAATTCTCAGGCAATTGTATGGAACTAGAAGAAATCATCCTGAGTGAGGTAACCCAGTCCACAAAAAGATCAACATGGTATGTACTTACTTATATATGTATATTAGACATAGAGTAAGGGATTACCAGTCTACAATCCACACCACCAGAGAAGCTAGGAAACAGGAGGACCCTAAGAGACATACATGGTCCCCAGAGACGGGGAAAGAGATCTCCTGAGCAAATTGGGAGCATGGAAGGAGGAGAGGAGGTGATAGGAGAAAGAGAAGGGGAGAAGGGCAGGGGAGAGGACGACATGAGGAAGCAGGAAGATTGAGCCAGGGAAAGACTAGAGGTGAGCAAGAAAAGAGATACCATAATAGAGGGAGCCATTATAGTTTAAAGGGAAAACTGGCACTAGGTAAATGTCCAGAGTTCTACAAGGATGACCCCAACTAAAAATCTAAGCAATAGTGGAGAGCTACCTTAATTTTATGACTGCCTTATATGCCATCCTAGAGCCTTCATCCAGTAGCTGATGGAAGCCGAAGCAGACACCCACAGATAAACACTGAGCTGAACTCCTAGAATCCAATTGCAGAGAGGGAGAAGTGATGAGCAGAGTGGTCAAGACCAGACTACAGATACCCACAGAGATAGCTGACCTGAACAAGGGGGAGCTCATGAACCCCAGTCTGATTGCTTGGAAACCAGCATAGGACTGACCCTGAACATTGGTGTCAGTTAGGAGGCCTGGGCAATCTATGGGGCCTCTTGTAGTGAATCAGTATTTATCCCTAGTTTATGAATCAACTTTGGGAGTCCATTCTACTGAGGGATACTCTCTCAGCCTAGACACATGGGAAAGAACCTAGGCCCTGCTCCAAAAGATGTAACAGACTTAGAACATCCCCCATGGAAGGCCTCATTCTCCCCAGGGAGCAGACAAGGAATGGGATAGGAGGTTGGTGGGGAACAGGGGAGGATGGGAGGGAGAGGGTACTAGGACATGTAAAACAAGATTGTTTTTAATTTAAATAAAAAAGTCATACAAGGTGGGAGAGATAAGGAGATTCCAGTTCCTTATCATAAACTCATACACAAGATGAGTTTTCATCAGTGCTTGAGAGAAAAGTCTTACAGTTATTGTTTCTTACATAACTGGCTTGATCTTGCACAGGTCTTGTGTACACAGCAATAGCTGCTGTGAGATCATGAATGAAGTGGCCTTTGTGTGTGTGTGTGTGTTTATGAAGCTTATAAGTTGTAGGTTTTCATGTGCTCTTTTCAAACATCCACAGCATTACTTCTTCCTCTCCCCTACCCATCCTTCTCCCTTGCTTTATCCTCCTATCCCTCTCCCTGTCTAAACCTTTTCCTTGGTACTGGAGATACAATCCAGGGCCATACACATGCTAGGGAAGCCTACTATCACTGAGTCAGGTGCCTAGCCCAATATAGTTGTTAAAATGCTAATTTAGAGGGGTGGGGCTACAGCTCCATGGTAGAGCATGTTTCCAATATGATCCAGGTCTAGAATCTGATTACCCGTATTGAAAATAATAATTTGTGGATGGCACAAATGAGGACCTGGGTTCAATCCCTGGGTTAATTATGGCCAAATGAAAATAACAAACAAACAAACAAACAAACATAAAGTGCTGGAGAGATGGTTCAGCAGTTAAAAGCGGGTACTGAGCCCGGCAGTGGTGGCGCACGCCTTTGATCCCAGCATTCGGGAGGCAGAGGCAGGCAGATCTCTGTTGAGTTCGAGACCAGCCTGGTCTACAGAGCAGGAAAGCCTCCAAAACCACAGAGAAACTCTGTTTCAAAAAAAAAAAAAAAAAAAAAAAAAAAAAAAAAAAAAAAAAGCAGTACTGGTCTAGCAGAGCTCCTGAGCTCCAGGGGATCCAATGCCTGGTCTAGTCTCCATGGGCATTTGCAAAAACATGAACAGGCACACAGATGCATACATGAACAGGGGATCCAATGCCTGGTCTAGTCTCCACACATGAACAGGCACACAGATGCGTACAAATACATATTAAATACGTGAAATCTTTTTTTGAGTGTGTGTGTGTGTTTTAAGATTTAATTATTTATTATGTATACAGTGTTCTGTCTGCATGTATTGCTGCAGGCCAGAAGAGGGCACCAGATCTCATTAAGGATGGTTGAGAGCCATCATAAGGTTGCCAGGAATTGAATACAAGACCTCTGGAAGAGCAGCCAGTGCTTTTAACCTCTGAGCCATCTCTCTAACCCCAAATACATGAAATCTTTTTAAAGACAAATTTTTTAAGTGTTGAGGTTGGGGTGTAGCTCAGTCAATAGAATGCTTGCCTGGCATGCACTCCAGTGGGTTCAACCCTGAGATCTGCATAAAGTCGGGCATGGTGGCGGTGATTCTCTACTAGGTCACTTCCGAAACCGCTCCGTCCTGCTGCCCCCACGACAGTGCTTTTTCAGAGATTCAAGAAAAGCTGATTCTGACTTCACTGCAGAAAGGAGTTCAGGGGCAGCCTACATGGAGCAGGGTGGAGTCTGTTAAGACATCGTCAACAGATTTAACCAAGACACTACAAGAAAAAGGTGCCAAGGGAAGCAGTAAGGCCAGCCTGAGAGTGTGGGTGTAGGTTTCTCAAAGGACAGGCTCCAAAGCTACACAGAGATACCCTGGTTCAAAAACAAAACAAACAAAACAAAAACAAACAGTGATAAAACAAAGGGTCTCAAATAGATTCATGAGGACAATTTCGTTAGTGTTTAAAAGAAAAACCTCAGGGCAGGCCAGCTGTAAACCTCAACTGCTGCCCAGAAGAGGGGGATGGAGGAAAGAAGGGAAAAGCCAGGTATTGAGGCTGGCTTGAGGGCAGACACATGGCAGGGAGAGAAGCATTAGCAAAAGAGAATAAGGAAGCCCAAATGCTGGGAGAAAAGTCCAAAAATGTTAAGAAAAGCACGCTCAGAAAAGAGACAGGATGTGAAAAGAGAAAGTCACATGTTCTTAAAAACCCAGGAAAGCAGGCGACTTATGGCCCTATATGGCTGCTATAGGGGCAGAGGCTCTAGAAAGGAACAGTATATATCTTATTAAAAGACTAATTAATCCACTTTCCTTACTGACATGCCTTCAAAGGAGCCCACTTTCCTGGGAGTGATGGAGCCAGTCTAGCTGGAGTATCCGGTGTCTACTCAGGCCAGAGGTTTCGTTCTCTTCACCCTGATCTCTCCTCTTACATGGAGAGCACTTGATGGGATTTCAGCTGATTTGAGGTAAGCAAAGGCAACAGAAGTAACAGTGGGAGAGAAGACGTTTCTACATCAGAGGAAAGAAGTGAGAAAGAAAGAAAAGTCATTCTTGAAGGAAGGTGAGATAGACTTAAGCTTCAAGCATGACTTATTGCTATTGAAAATCTCCATGAAAAGAAGATACTTTCTCTGTGGGAAACTTCACAGCAAATGTTAATTGTGCTGGACTTTTTTAAAGATTAATTTATTTTTATTTATGTCTAAGTATGCTGTTTGCTTACTACATGTCTGCAGTGCTCCCAGAGGCCAGAAAAAAGAAGTGGGTCTCCTGAAGCTGTGGTGGCAGAGGGTTGGCTGTTAGCCTTTGTGTGGGTTCTGGGAATTGAATCCAGGTCCTTTGGAAGAGCAGCCAGTACTCCTAAATTTGGAGCTATCTCTCAATTCCCCTCCCTGTTTTTGGTCTCACTAAATGTCTGTGATATGTCCTGTTTCAACCTAACTAGTTGGGATAATAAGCCTGAGGATAATAGGCCTGACTTGAAGCCTTTATAATAAACCAGTAACTGTAAGTCAAGTGAGTCCCTTAGCTCCTCGGATGCTCTAGAAAATCTGCTCTCCTCTCATCTAGTGGCTGATGGAAACAGAAGCAGACACCCACAGCTAAACACTGAGCCGAACTGGAATCCAGATGCAGAGAGGGAGGAGTGATAAGGAAATGGGGACAGGACCAGGCTACAGAAGCCCACAGAGACAGCTGACCTGAACAAGGGGGAGCTGGTGGACCCCCAGACTGATAGCTGGGAAGCCAGCATTGGACTGACTCAGGCCCCCTGAACGTGGGTCTGGGTTGGGGGGCCTGGGCAGTCTAGGGGACCTCTGGCAGTAAAGCCGGTACACAGGAGGATTTTGGAAGCAGATTCCCCATGGAGGGATACTCCCTTGGCCTAGTCCCTGCTCCAAATGATTTGACAGATTTTGTTGGTCCTTCCTGGAGGGCATCACCCTCCCTGTGGAGTGTGTGTGGGGGAATGGGATGGGAGGGTGGTTAGGGGGCATGGGAGGGAGGGAGAGATGGAGAGGGAACTGGGATCTATATGTAAAATAAGATAAATAAATAAATAAATAATATATTTTAAAAAAATTTGCTCTCTATCCTGAGGAGGGGATTGTGGGGATCTCCAATTTACTCATGGTGGGTCAGAAACACAGGTGGCTTTACTTTATAAGTAGCATCTAAACTGTGGGTAGAGATGTGGGACTGAGCTCCTAGTCTAGGAGTTTTGATGCTATATTTTGGCTTTTGAATAAATGTTGGGTAAAATCCTAGAAGTTGTGAAGTTGTGTGTTGGGGGACAGAGTTTAGAGAAAAGAATTAGAAGTGTACTATTTAATTGTATTGCAATAGAAAGCCCTATGGTACACACCTTCAGTCCCAGCACTAGAGAGGAATATAAGATAGGAACTCAGAGTCTCAGTCTGTATTTAGTCTCCAGCCAGGCTGAGGACAGGATTTCCCACCCTTGGTAGAGGTAAGAACTCTCTAGTGGTTGGCTGTTTTGCTTTTCGGATCTTCAGCTTGAACCTCAATATCTATCTCTGGGTTTTTATTATTCATGCTACAGTTTTAATGTCAAGTTATAGTTAGCTATTAGTAGATAATTTTATTGGTGGGATGTTGTGTTGTTAGAAATAATAAAAACCTGCAAAATGCTTCTGATAACTAAAGTTTAATAGTTGGGGGTTGTTTTTCATTTTTCACTCTAGCTAGAGGATGTCAGAACTGATTGATGACACACCCCTGTGGTATCCTGAGCCATGGACAATTCTTTGCCAGTATAGCAAAAATATCACACATTTGGTATCAGAAGGGTTCTGTTGCTAGAAACAGACATGAGGCATCTTTGTGACACATGGCATCAGGTAACAAATATAGTACCCTAAACACTATTAGCCCAGTGGGTCTTGGTGACACATACTTGTAACCCCAGCCTCAGTGAAACCTAGGCAAGACTACTATGAAGTCTGACGGCAGCTTGGGATACATAGCAAGATACTATCTCAAAAAACTAAACACAACAGTCTGGTGTATAGAGTGAGTTACAGGACAGTCAGGGCTACACAGAGAAAACCTGTTTTGAAAAATCAAAACAAACAAACAAAGGAACAAATAAAAACAAAACACACAGGGCTAGAGAGACAGCTCAGTGGTGAAGAGGACATTAGTTTAATTCCCAGCACCCACAACAGGTAGCTCACAACCACTTGTAGCTCCAGCTGGAGTCAGGGATTCACTCTGTTCTCTGTCATCATCCATACACACAGCATACACTCACAACACATACATTATTAATAAAATAAAAGTAAATCTTAGAAAATCAAAAATAAGAACAAATGCTGTGGAATATTCCTTTATACTGTGTGAATACACAACCCTGTGATTGGTTTAATAAAAATGCTGACTGACCAATAGTTGAACAGAATAAGTTTATGCAGGAGAGCCAGACTAGAAGAATGTGGGGAGGAAGAAGGGCAGATTTTGGAGTTGCCACCAAACACAGAGGGTGCCATGTTAGGTGCCGCCACATGGCAGAGCATAAATAAGGAATATGGGTTAACTTAAAATATAAGACCTAGTTAGTAATAAGCCCGAGCTATTGGCTGAGCATTTATAACTAATATAAACCTCAGTGTCTCTATTTGAGAGTGACTGCAGGACAGGAAAACTCCACCTACAAATGTTGATCAATGTGGGGCATAAACCCATGGCCCTGAGATTAAAAGTCTCATGCTCTAGCAACTGAGTTAACACATACAGAGACAAAGTATTGGGGTGGGATGTGGCTATTTAGTAAAGTACTTGTAGAAACACGAAGACCTGAGTTGATTCCCCAGAACCTGTGCAGAAAAGTTAAGCCAAGTGAAAGCTTGGCCATTGTGAGTACTGGCTGCTCATAACGCTTTCAGATGGTCAGGATTTGATTCTCAGCAGCCACACACGGTTCACAGCCACAAGTAGCTCAAGTTCCAGGGAATATGATGCCCCCTTCTGGTTTTCACAGGTACCACTCACATACGTGCTGCAATACATACATGCAGGCAAAACATTCACACACACTAAAAACAAATACAAAAACAAAACCAGGTGTGGTGGCATGTGTTTTGTAATCTTTACATTATGGAGGTGGAAACAGGTGACCAGGTAGCACAGCCTATTTGGAGAGCTACAAGCCAATAAGAAACACTTATCCCTGCCCCCCCCCCCAAAAAAAAGTACCGGAGGAATGACATCCAAGGTGGTCCTCAGGCCTCCATACACATGCACACTTACATATCTACATGTATCCATATACACACGGATATGCACACACATACACTTATTCAAGAAATCAATATAACAAAACAATAAATCGGGTGCACTAGAAAGATTGAATCTCAAGTGAGACCCACCATAATATAATATGTGGAATTAATTGTATCTGTGGCAGCATAGGGGCATTTTGCTCAAATGTTATTGTTCAGCAGAAGGTGGTGGCTCAGGCCAGGCAGTGTTGGTACACGCCTTCAATTCAGCATTTGTGAGCATAATCAGGTGGATCTTTGTGAGTTTGAGACCAGCCTGGTCTATAGTGTGAGTTCAAAGACAGCCAAAGCTGTTACATGGAGAAAACCTGTCTCAAGAAGGAAAAAGAAAGAAAGATTGTTCAGTGCTTGTAGTGAAACTCTAAGAACCTCTCTGTACTTATGTCTGAAAATGCCTATAACCCAGCTCAGAGAGATCCAGAGCACTGGCTTGATCTCACTTATGCACAGGTGTGGCGTGTAACAAAATACCCAGATGAGAGCAACTGAAGTGGATAGGGTTACTACCCCAAACAGTTAAAGGGAGCAGCCCATCGAAGTGTGGAAGTGAAAGGGTTAGGAGAGGAAGCAGCTGGTCACATTCAGGAAGCAGAAAGGTGGAGGTGCTGCTCAACCTTCTTCACTCACGATGCAGTTCAGGATCCCAGCACAAGTAAACACCTCACGCACCGTGGTCATTGATAAGATATCCCCCGGCAATGGATAACTCTGACGACATAATAAGCCAATCAAGCTGAATTAAAGTCAGGTTTTAATTTAAGTAAAGCATTCCCAGATGGTCAAAGGGGAAGAAACCAGGAGATAAAACCACCAAGGGAAGTCCATGATGTCACCGGGGGTGGGGTGGGGGGGTGGGGGTGGGTGGGAGGGGGTGGAGCCACTGCTAGGCGGCTTTCTTTTGGACAGGGTCTGGAGAGGGCAGCTCTGAGGGCGGGGTTTGGAAAGGGCAGCTCCAGGGAAGATCCTCAACAGTCAGATCCTCCCATCTCACTTAACCTAACAAGATAATCTTCCACAACATGGCCAAGGTCTACCTCTCATCTTGTCAAGTGGACAATTAATCCTGGAGGTGCTACATGAGACCCCCCTCAAAAAATATCCATCAGGGGGATGCGGGAAGGGAGAACATGCCTTTAATCCCAGCATTTGGGAGGCAGAGGCAGGTAGTTCTCTGAGTGCCAAGCCAGCCTGGACTACATATTGAGTTTCAGGCCCACCACAGCTACATTTATTTAAAACCAAAGAAAAATAAAAGGAAGAAAACAACAAAGGAACATATAATAAAAAATAAAGTTAGCAAGACGTGGTGGCTCTCAATGTACTCTCAGTACCTGGGAGGTAGAGGCAGAGGAATCAGAAGTTCAAGGTCACCCTTTACTACAAAGTGAGGTAGAAGCCAGCCTAAGTGACAAAAAAGCCCTGTCTCAAAAACAGATGGGTTGCAGGATGGCTGGTGAGATGACTCAGCATTTTAGAACACTTGTTGCTCTCACAGCGATCTGGGTTCTGTGCTCAGCACCCACATAGTCGCTCACAACCTTCTATACCTCCAGTTCCAGGGATTCTGATGTCCTGTTCTGACCTACTCAGTTGCATGTGGAACACAAACATATATACCTGCAGACAAAACATTTATACACATAAGTAAATCTAAATTAAAAATAAAATAAAGGGGGTGTACCTAGTATGATTATATTTCATTTACTGTTGTTGCATATTATTTTGTGCCACAATGTGTGTGTGGATATGTCTGTACTGTGGAGCACAGATGGAGGCCAGAGGACAATTTTGTGGAGTTGGTTTTCTTTCCACCTTTCTGTTGGCACTGGGAATTGAACTCAGGTCACCATGCTGTGCTACAAGCTCTTCACCTGCTGCACCATCTTGCTGGCCCTTCTAACATAACTTTGTGATGTGGACCCAAAGAAACAGAAAGCTGAATGTCTTATGCTTTGGACAGATGAAGAATGAACTCTCCTGAAGAAGTGTGGTTGCTGCAGGGGTGTGGCCAATGGTAATAGGTTTGGGGCACTTGCCAGCCTGTACACAGATATGGATGCTCCTTTCCTCAGAGTATAGGTTGATCGCTGTTCTATGATGTTTGTTCAAGGATGTCAGAGAACTTCCTATGCTTTCTGATTTGCTCTAAAGCAACCTGCAGGTTGTAGCCCCCTTCACAGGGGTTGCCTAAGACCATCTGCATATCAGATACTTACATTACAATTCATAACAGTGGCAAAATTACAGTTATGAAGTAGCAACAAAAATAATTGTGTGGTTGGGAGGTTACACAACAAGAGGAACTGTATTAAAGGATCACGGCATTAGGGAGGTTGAAAACCACTACTCTGGAGGAATGGGCAAAGGGAAACTGTGTTAGATTGTCATTGCTGAGACAAAATATTTACAAGGAGCTATTGAAGGAGGGCTTATTCTTGCTTAGTTTCAGGCCGTGGTTGGTGAAGCAAGGTTGGAACTGTCAGGGTGAGGTGTACATGGTGATGCTAAAGCAAAAGGACCTTTAGAGGCATGCTCCAGTAACCCACTTCCTCTCACAGGCCCTGCCAACTAATAGCCCAATCACAGATGAACTTATTTTGGGGGGTTTGAGACAGGGTTTCTCTGTGTTGCCTTAACTGTTCTGGAACTCCATCTGTAGATCAGGCTGACATTGAACTCACAGAGATCCACCTACCTCTACCTCCCCAGTGCTGGGATTAAAGGTGTGTGCCAACACTGCCCGGCTCAGATGAACTTATTAATGGATTCATCCACCGATGAAGAGTGCTGCTCAGTCAACACTTAATAGCAACATAAGAGAGGACCAAACATTTTGAGGGGGGCACATTTCCTATACAGACCATCAAAGAAGGGGAACATGACCTTTCTGCTTCTACTGTCATCGCAAAAGACAAGAAGCCGTATTTTTTGGGCAGGGCTTGAGGTGGGGTAATAACTATGAGTCCTATTTATTTATTTATTTATTTATTTATTTATTTATTTATTTATTTTTGAGACAGGGTCTCACTATGTGGCCTTGGCTGACCCTGGAACTCAGAGAAATCCATCTTCCTCTGTCATCCTCTGCTTAGACTAAAGGTGTGTGCCACCACAACTCTCAGGAGTCTATATTCTGAATGGAATGCATATTAGCTCGTGCCTTGGCCTGGCATACTGTGGCTCATTGGTTTATGAAAAGACCAATCTCCCTCCCTCCCTCCTTTTTTATTTTATTTAAGGAAGCAGGGTTTCTACGCAGCAGTGAACCACAAGGTGGTGATTAGAGTGTGGTCAGGTGGCTTGGTAGCTTCCTATTCTTAACTCTGGCCCAGAGCCTCTCTCTGCGATAAAAATAAGCAGAGTATGGTAATCCAGGGCAGATAGGTGCTACTTAAGGAGAGAGAGCACCTGGCCCAGCTAATTTGCCCTGAGCACCTGTGGCCTCAGAACAGCCTGTGGGGAAGCCTCACTGTGAAGCCACAGCCCCAACTTAGGACTTTGCCAGTCTCACTCAGGACTTTGATTTCTACCGTTCTCTTTTCAAGCTTCCAGTGCTGTGTGCTCAAACTGAAAGCTGGCCTCTGGGTGCCGGGGGCTTGTGTCATCCCTGCAGAGTCTGGCTCAGTGCCCCCAGAGGTACTTGGGAGTTGCCCTGTCTTCTTTCCTGGACTCCACAGAGGGTTCTGTCACTGACCCACACTCTGTCGTTTATTGTCTTTCTTTTGAGAAGGGTCACTCTAAGTTGCCCAGGCTGACCTTGAATTCACTCTGTAGCCCAGGCTGACTTTGAATTTGTAATGCTCCTTTCTTAGCCTTCCAACTAGCTGGGATTATAGGCCTGTACCCTCAGGCTTGGCTGAGAGCTTTATTTTACGTGTGTGTGTGTGTGTGTGTGTGTGTGTGTGTGTGTGAGAGAGAGAGAGAGAGAGAGAGAGAGAGAGAGAGAGAGAGAGAGAGAGATGTATGTACATGAGGGTGGAGATGCATGCCTAGGAGGGCATTAGGTGTCCTGCTCTATCACCCTCTACCTCATTGCCTTGAGAAAGGGCTTCTCACTGAACCCAGTGGTAGGCTGGCAGTCAGAAAGCTCTACAAGTGCTTGTGATGACCATACCCAGCTTGCTTTTTTGTTATTTTGTTTGTTTGTTTTTCAGGATAGTGTTTCTGTGTAACAGCACAGGATTAGTCATGTCCAAAGGAATCATGACCCACAGGTTGAGAACCACTGCATGAACTACTACACTAGTTGGGAAGAAGTAGGAGGGGACAAAAAAGGTAAGGAGGTGAAGGGGTTAGCTCCTCATGGTGGTAAATGCCTTGAGGCAGAGACAGGTGGATTTCTGTAAGTTCAAAGACAGTCAGGTCTATATAATGAGTTCTAGGATAACAGGGCTATGTGGAGAGACCATGTTTCAAAAAAAAAAAAAAAAGTGAGGGGGTACAATTGAAATAGATTCTATACATGTGTGAAAATGTCATAATAAATGAAACTGAAGGATGGAAGTGTGACTTAGTAGTAGAGAAGTCGCCTAGCAAGACCCTGGGTTTTACTCCAGCATTATAGAAACTCATTATGTATAATTAATATTTAAAAAAGACCAAAAAGAAAGAATAAATGTTTTGCTGGGAATTTAACCTAATTCATTATTTTCCTGAGTTGTTTCTATGTCTACATATCAAAAATTTCCTTTTATTATTCTCTTTATACAAATCTGTTGTTTTGTAAAAATAAAGAAGATGGAAGGCCAGGAGTGGGGGATGGTTTGGGGGGGTGTGGTTCATGTCTTTAATCCCTGTCTCAAGAACAAACCAAAAGGATGAAACAAAGGGGGAAAAAAAAGGAAGAAAGGAAGGTAAAAAGAAAATGGACAAAGCACCCTTCCCCAAACACACAAATAAATAAATGAAAGGCCAGGTGGTGGTTGTGTATACCCTTGATTCCAGCACTCAGGAGACAGAGGTGGGCAGGGACAGCTGAGTTCAAGGCCAGCATGGTCTACAGAGTGAGTTCCAGGACAGCCACGGCTCCAGAGAGACCCTGTCTCAGAACAAAGAAACAAACGAATTAAATAAATAAAAACTAAAGGAAATAAAGACAAAAAACAAGAAAACAAACAAACAAACAAAACAAAAACCTTGAGGAATCTGGCATGGTCCTGGCATTTGGAAAGCTGAGACAGGAGGATGTCCAGTTCAAGGACAGCTTGAACTATACAGTCAGAGCCTGTGCTGAAATGACAGAATACCTGGGTGTGGTGGCACAGTCTGTGATCCCAGAATGTGGAAGGTGGAAAAAGTGGAGGTGACAGTTCAAGAGCAAAACTCAGCCACCCAGTGAACTCAAGGCCAACTGGGCGGCAGTCAGCTTGGTCTTAAAACACCCAAATGAACCAAGCAACCAAAAACTAAATCTTGGGAAATGTTCATGATCTAATGGAGCAAAGGCAGCTCCTTCTGGGGTCTGGAGAGATGGTTCAGCAGTTAAGAGTGCTCTCTTGGACAGCTGGAATTCAATTTTCAGTACCAGGTCAGGAGGCTTGAACTTGCTTGTAAGCCAGCTCCAGGAATCCAACACTCTCTTTTGGCTAATGAGGGAATTGAGATACAAGTTAGTGCATGGGAGAGAGACCGCCTGATTGTGCACACACACACACACACACACACACACACACACACACACACACACACACTTTTTTTTATTTTTAACTGCATTCTAGTAAGCATATGTTTTATAGAGTTTCCTTCACATTTCATCACTTTTAATCATTGTGTTTATGCGTTTACTTATATACCATGTTTACATTTACAAGAAAGAAGCTCCCAATAAGTTGCTGGCAGGTAAGTGGATGGGAAACCTAATGTCTCTTCAGGCAAACCTTTAATGTGCTAGTAATTTTCTTTTTTTAAAAGAGTCTTTTGATGGTTATCCCTGGTTGTCTGTTACTTGATATGTGGCCCAGGTTGGCCTTGAACTCCTGGCATTTAGTCTACCTCTGGTTAGAGCTAGGATTTGGAGTATGTGTTTATTTCCATGCTGTAAATTTTTCTTGGTGGCTGAGGATGCTCATGATATTTCTGGAGGGGTAGCAGGGTAGAGACATGTAAGTGGCTATTGAGACTCAAATACAGAAAAGCTATGTAGGTCTTAAATACTACTGAACACCCTGTGTTCATATAAGAGACTGGAAGGAAAAGTGATGAAAGGCTCAAAGTTGAATGGGGAGGTACTTTTCCCAGACACCACTCAAACAGGTGAGGTGACATGGGACCACTCAGACAGGTTTGGTGGTATGGACCACTCAAACAGGTGAGGTGACATGGGACCACTCAGACAGGTTTTGTGGCATGGACCACTCAGATGGGTACAGTGGCATGGGGCAACTCAGACAGGTGTAGGGTGCAGGCTGTAATCCCAGCATTTAGGATGCTGAAGCCACAAAAAATGGAAGTAATAATAAAAAGAAAGCACTGATTTCCAGTTTAGTGAGAAATGACTTGGAGAAAATAACTGCTCAACCTGTTCTCATTCTCTGAAGAATAGACTCGAGTGGGTGTTGAACAAATAAGAGTGGAGAAATAAGTTTCTCCAGTTCTTTGGGGAAGACACAGATTCTGACCAGGAAGGTGGAAGAAAGAAAAGAAAAAGTTAAAAGAGGAAAAGGCAAGTTGCACCAGACTCAATCTGTAGAGAGCCTGCCCAGCAATGGTGGAGCCCAGGGTTCACTTCCTAGCACTATATAAACCAGGTGTGGCACTGCATGTCTGCAATGCCAACACTCCTAAGGTAGAGGCAGGAGGATCAGAAAATTGAGGCTATCCCTGGCTATCAGTATGGGGCCAGCCTGGGATAGAAGAGACTCTGGCTCTAATTTTGAAAGGATTTGGGAGTGGAGTGGAGGGAAGGTTGGAGACATGACTCAGTAGTCAGTGGTTAAGAGTGACAGTTTCACAATCATGAAGTCCATGGTTTGGATCACCTCACCCATCTAACAAGTTGCATGGGACCCCAGGCTTAAAAATTAAAACATCAACAGCAAACAATCAAAAAATCTGATGAGACTGAGAGTTTTGGCATCTTCCAAACAGAGCAGAACAGAGCTGATATAACATGCTTCTGACTGGGAAAGTGTCAGTGTTTGGGACTTAAAAGGGAAAACACTGATATTAGAGAATATTGGATAGAATCTAAGGTGAAATGTAACCAGCAAGTAGCCATAAACATAAAATAATACATCTTTGTTTTGTTTGTTTGTTTTGAGTCAGGGTATCTCTGTGTAGCCCTAGCTGTTCTAGAACTTGCTCTCTAGACCAGGCTGGCTTGGAACTCAGAGATCTGCCTGCCTCTGCCTCTGCCTCTGCTGGGATTAGTTGGGTGTGTCACCACTTCCCAGTTAAAAAGAATACATTTGACTTTCCTGCTTCCATCTCCAAATGCTAGGAATACTAGGATTACAGGTGTGCAAACTCACACCCAACTAAGTGTGTAGAATTGTACCTCTAACCTCACCCCCTGGTGTACAGGAGTGGGAGGCACTCACAAAGAGTCTGCCTGTCAGGGAGGACACAGGCAGTCTTTCAGGAAATGCATTTAATTGCCCATGATTCAGTCTTTAACAGTCAGAATGGCTGATCATATTGTAGTCTCAGAACCCACTGTAGTTTATAGCTACAGAAATAAACAAAGTGCTGTAACAGGAACACAGGAGTAAAACACAAACAAAACAAGTGCAACCCTCATCTCTCCAGATAAAGAAAGAACACATTTATGGAGTAATCCTTGAGCTGCCCTGAGCCATATATAGCAGGAAGAAATGATGCTGGGAGGTAGCTCAGTAGCAGCACACTTGCCCAGCTCAAGGGTTATCCCCAGCATTGTATTATAAGACAAAGACAAACAAACAAACAAATACCCCAAATTATGTGTTTAGTTTAGGTGGATAATGTCTTACTCAGGAGGCAGAGGCAAGTGGATCAGGTTCTAAGTTATCCTTGGCTATATGGTAAGGAGGCCATCTTGAGCTACATGGGACATTGTTATTGTTTTTAACATGTTATAGAGGCTGGAGAGATGGCTCAGTGGTCAAGACAGTGTACTGCTCTTGCAGAGGACCCTTCCCAACATCCACATTGTATCTCATAGCTGCCTGTAATTCCAGCTCTGGGTTTGATGCCTGTGTATCGCGGTTAAATAAAGATCAGGATAAACAAATAGGCCGAATAGATGTTTATTCAGGGAGAAATAATTTACAGCCTAGACAGATGAACACCAGCAATTTCCACCGGATGCTCTCCTGTCTGAGTCCCACCAGCAAGAGAGCTTTTCCAGGCTCTTCCTCTGACCTCCTTCCACAGGTCACTTCCTCTCATGGCTCCACCCCCAATGGGCGTGGTCAGTGCCACAGAAGGACTATCTCACTACAATTCCCCTTTTAGTCTAATGAAAAGATTTAGGCTTAATACAAAACTATATACAAAACAGTGAATAACAAGTGTGCTCTAAGAAAAGGAAAATCAAGAACAAAATGACCTACATATCTAGTCCTAGGGTGAAGGCATAACGGAGTTTACAATAGAGTTGTCCTAAGCTGGAAAACGTAAGTCTAGTACCTAATATATCTAACTAGGAAGAGAGAATAATAGTTGTGATAGTTTAATCTTCAACCTCATCAAGACCTGAGAAGGAAAATAACAATACTAGAGTAGACAGGAAGTGCGGATGGACAACTTCCAAAAAATCAGAAACAGCAAGCCACCTGGATAGTCACCATAGGTCTCACAGCAACGTTGGTACACCCAGTTTTGGCTAAGGCCAAGAGAACTTGACAGACCACAACAACAGCAGGGAGGTAGAATGGCTGTCTTACCCTGACTTGGCAAGGTCCAGCATTCTTCTATATTTGTCTCCTGCAAGCACATAGGACTGCATGTCCAAATCAGTGGTCAAGGTGGGGGCAGTTCTTTGCCATTAGCTGAGGTGAGAATGAACTCCAGCAGGAGCAACAACAGTGTCCAACATATTTTCGGGAAAGTGCACAGTGCTGTCAGGAGCAACAGTGTCTCATGTCAACGGAGTACTAATATTAAAACATTTAAATGCCATGTTCTGCATGTCTATGAAGTGATTGAAGATTAAGCATCTATATCTGACTAATGTCATAGGTACAGGAAACATGGGTGAAGATAATCTGTAATACTCAGGAACTTAGCTAAAAAACTGATTAAAACTTCCCTGAGTAAAGCAGGAACAAATACTTAAATAATATAGCTATATACATATACATACATATAAATCCCTAAAATAGAGGTAGAGTAGAAATGTCAAGACAAGAGGTAGAACTATAAAGGGCAGCATGATAAATATCCCAAATTGTATCAATATACAAAATGTCTTGAATACAAGAAAAGTATACATACATAGAATATGGTAAAAATAATGTGCATAAAACATCATAAGTGGAAAGATTTCACACAATATAACAAAATATAAACTTAATTTTACATAGCTTACCACATATAAGAATACATAACAATGTAAGCTGTAAAATACTATATCATTCTTACTCAAATTCACAAGAAAATAGGCTAATCTACCTATATCCCATCTAAACCATACCTTTCCCAACCATTCCCTATTACTGTCTAAAAGATAAACCCGAGTGTAAGCATCACCTTCCATACCCAACCCTAAATAACTAAAACCAACCCAAAGACGATGACTATTATCCCAAAATTCCAAGGGTAGGGAAAGGGGACATCGTTATCTTAAGGTTACTTCCTGCTGAAATGGGACAATGATTGCTCCAATGGATCCTGTAGGAAGAAAATTTTTAGCAACCACATTTCTCAACAGAACTGGCTGTGACATATGTAGCTAGTCACTGTGTGGCAGAAAATTCTTGACTGTAGTTCTATTTGAAACTCTGGCCAGGGTGTAATAAAAAGGTGCACCATTACAGCTAGCTAGTCATGAGTTGTCTCGAGCAAAACAGTCTCAAACTGGTTTTAGGGTGATGTTTGTAGTTCAGATGCATCAGGTTGAGTCACGTGGAAATGATGATGTGGAGCCCCATCTTCTTTCCGGAGAGTTCAAAGACTGCTGTTAGGAATCATTATTATTCCTTGTGGAAAAGTTACACATCAATATTAAAGTAAAATTTTCAAGTTTTAAGGTATGCATTAGGGAAAGACAACAATAAGCATTAAAACATATGTGAGAAAATTAGGATTTCCGAGAGAAAATTGCGTAAGGAATGAGTTCCCAGATTTTGTTTTCTTCTGCCTTACACCAATTGGCTTCTTGATTTAAGGCAGAAACCATGAATTTAATCTTAACAACATGTTTGAATTTAGAGAAGGAAAGCCAAATCCAACTCCAAAGCCAGCATTGGTTTACATGAATTGGGACTTCAGGAATACTAGATAGTAGAGAGAAACAGATTTCTGTATAGAAATAGTTTACTAGAATTCAATATTTTTACCATATATCAGATTCTGCTTCATTAAGTGATTGTTTCTGAAGAGCTGTCTTCTCTTCTGTAGGTACCTACATGTTCAGTGTCTTTTGGCTGTTTGATGATAGGTTGTCTCTGTTTTCCTGTAAGAACAAGAACAGAACACTTCCCCTACCTTTGAGAGGCCTCCACACACCTCATGGGACCTAATTTGTTGGATGACTTGTCATTTCTCTTCATTAAGATGTTTCTCTTGTTCAACTCGGATCTTGATTAACTTAGATGGTATCCATAGTTTTTCTTCTCCTGTAGATACAAATGCAAAACCCCTACCCCAACGTAACACATATCCTGCTTTCCATTCTGAGGTCAGTACATCCTTGAAATACACTGGCTGATTTAGTTCAGAAGTTTTTTCTATTGTCCAGTGTCTTTCTGCAGCTGTTTTTCCTTTTTCATCAGCATTAAGAAAGTTTAATGTTAATAAAGCATTATGTAATCTGTGTTTGGGTGTTTTGGTTCCTCCTGCCTGTTTATGGAGCATTTCTTTTAAAGTATGATTGGATCTCTCAACCACTGCTTGTCCTGTAGGATTGTGTGGTATACCAGTTATGTGCTTTATCTTGTAATACTCAAAAAACTCTTTCAATTTGCTGGAGACATATGCTGGAGCATTGTCAGTTTTTATTTGTGCAGGTATGCCCATAATGGCCATTACCTCTAAAAGGTGCGTTATAACAGAATCAGCCTTTTCAGAGCTCAGAGCAGTAGCCCATTGAAACCCTGAAAATGTATCTATAGTGTGATGTACATATTTTAATTTTCCAAATTCTGCAAAATGAAACACATCCATTTGCCATATTTCATTCCTATTTATACCTTTAGGGTTACTGCCTGGTGGTAAAGGAGTTTGGTTATAGAATGAGCAAGTAGGACATTTCCTTACTATTTCCTTGGCTTGTTCCCAAGTGATAGAAAAATCCTTTTTTTTTTTTAAACCTTTGCTGTTCACGTGGTGTTTCTTATGAAACCCTGAGGCTTCTAGCACACTTCCTATCAATAAACGATCAATTTCATCATTGCCTTGTGCTAGAGGACCTGGGAGACCCGTATGGGATCTGATGTGTGTTATATATATAGGATGAGTCCTCTTTCTGATAGTATCTTGTAACTGTATAAACAATGAAGTTAATTCTGTATTGTCAGGAATTCTGCAGTCTCAATGTGTAAAATGACTCTCTCTGCGTATTGAGAGTCAGTAACTATATTGACTATATTTAAAATCCATAAGTACCATGAGAATGGCATACAATTCTGCCTTTTGTACAGAATTGTAAGGGCTTTGAACCACTTTGCTAATTTTTCCTGATTTATATCCTGCCTTACCTGATTTATTTGCATCAGTGTAGAATGTATGAACTCCAGAAATAGGTGTTTTTCTTACAATGCGTGGAAGAATCCAAATCGTTTTCTTTATGAATTTGATTCTCTCAGTTTTGGGATAGTTGTTGCTAATTGTTCCCAAAAAGTTACTGCAAGCTCTCTGCCAATATTCGTTATCTTTCCATAAGGAAGAAATTTCCTCATTAGTTAAAGGTACTATAATTTCTGCTGGGTCCCTTCCTATTAGCTGACGAAGTCTTAATTTACCTTTTATAATCAAGTCAGAGATCTTTTCTATATATGTTTTTAGTTTTTTATTCTGTTTATGTGGTAGGAATATCCATTCTAATATGATATCTTCTCTCTGCATCAAAATCCCTGAAGGATATTCTCTAGATGGTAATATAACCAGAATACAGTCTAGGTTTGGATCCACACGGTCCACATGTGCTTCTAGTATCCTCTTTTCTATCCATTCTAATTCCTTCTCAGCTTCAGCTGATAGTATTCGTGGACTATTCAAGTCCTTATCTCCTTTTAGGGCCATTTTCAAGTTTTTCAAATCATGCCCTTCTACTCCAATTATGGTTTGCAGTTGAGAAATCTCTCCTAGTAATTTTTGAAGATCATTAAGAGTCTGGTAGCGATCTCTTCTGATCTGTACTTTTTGTGGTCTAATTTTCTGTAGACCTATTTTATATCCTAAATAGTTGATAGACTCTCCTTTTTGTATTTTTTCAGGTGCAATTTGTAATCCCCAGCGAGGTAAAACTTCCTTTACTTTCTCAAACATTTTTTCTAATATTTCTCCTTTAGAGTCAGCTAACAATATATCATCCATGTAATGATAGATTATGGATTGTGGAAACTGTTTACAAATTATTTTTAGCGGTTTTTGTACAAAATATCTGCACAGGGTGGGCTATTTAGCATTCCCTGTGGCAAAACCTTTCATTGATATCTCTTCACCGGTTGAGAATTATTGTAATTAGGTACCGTGAAGGCAAATTTCTCTTTATCTTGTTCTTGTAAAGGTATAGTGAAGAAGCAATCCTTTAAATCAATAACTATAATAGGCCATTCTTTGGGTATCAAATAATGCAAGGGCATTCCAGGCTGTAGAGAGCCCATTGGCTGGATAACTTTATTGATGGCTCTCAGGTCTGTAAGCATTCTCCATTTACCAGATTTCTTTTTTGATCACAAATACAGGAGAATTCCAAGGGATGGTTGATTTCTCAACATGTCCAGCATTTAGCTGTTCCTGAACAGCTGTTCAGCATTTAACTGAACCAGGCTTTCTAAAGCTTCTAACTTCTCAGAGGTCATAGGCCATTGTCCTACCCAGACAGGTTCCTCTGTTAGCCATTTTAAAGGTAGGGCTTTTGGTTCAACACTTGTATTATGTTTTTGTACAGCCTGGATATTTGGTATCTGTCTTGTTTAGTACTTTATAATATTTTTTTCCACAATCATGAGGTCGTTTATGGTTCCTATCTAATACTGGAGGAATGTTAATCTGTGTATTGCATTGCTGTAATAGATCACAACCCCATAAATTTATCACTACATCAACCACATATGGTCTCAACCTTCCTCTCTGTCCTTCTGGTTCTATATATTCAATCCATCTTGTGCTTTGTTTTACCTGAGACAGGGTTCCAATCCCTAAGAATTGAACATTTACCTCATGCAGAGGCCATCTTTGAGGCCAAGATTTATTAGATATGATAGTTACATCCGCCCCTGTGTCCAGTAAACTGTCAGTCTATTATTCATCTTAACTATCAATCTAGGCCTATGACTATTTATAGCGGTTTGCCAAAATATACGTTTTTTTATTTCTTTCTGTCATGTTTGATTCAACTTCCATCACTAGTTTGTCATCCAGAGTGGTATGAATTTTTATAATAGGCACAGAATTTTCTAATTGTCCTGTGGGAGATTGTCTTCCACTGTGACTGGGAATGTTCGGACCACCTGTGACGTGGGGGCCTTCGAGAGGCTCCCCCCTCCAAGGAGTTTGCCAATGGTAAAGGGTTTCCTTGCTTGTCTCTGGCCGATCTACACTCATTTGTCCAGTGTCTGCCTTTGCCACACCTTCTACATAACCCAGGAGGCTGAGGCCTTCTGTTTGATTCATTCCTGGGAGTGTTATTTCTAGGGAAGCTTTGCCTACAATTTCTTTTTAGATGTCCTATCTTACCACAGTTATAACATCTGACATGTTGATATCTCTTCAAACCTTTGGAGATGGCTTCTCCTACCCAAGCTTCTAAGTCACCACAGTAAGGAACTCTGTTATATTGATGTCTTCTCTGACCTTTAGATATGGCTTCTCCTACCCATGCTTCAGTCTTATTGTCATTATACTCAATGTTGCCTGTATATAGGACCCATTCATCCAAGGGTGCTGATCACATTTTTAAAGGCCAAAGCACCTGTTTGCATTGAGGATTCACATTCTCATAAGCTAAAGATTCTATGAGTATTCACCTAGCATCTATGTCTGCTACCTCTAATTGTACTGCCCTAGATAATCTTTCTACAAGACACTAAAGCATTCTCTAGGTCCTTGCCCTATCTTGGTATAAGGTTCTATCCTCTCTCCTAATTCATGAACCTTATCCCAAGCATTCAGAGCTGCTGTACTGCATAGAGACAAGATATGTTCATCATAGGCAGCTTGGGTTTCTGGGTCAGCATAAAGACCCTCACCAAGAATTTTATCTTGAGGAGCTTTATAACCTTTCTTTAAGCCCTGAAGTTCAAGAGCTTTTGCTTCCTCTCTCCATAAAGCCCTCCATTCTAATTGAGAGGAGTTTTCAAGGACAGCTGATATTAATTGATCCCAATCCTTAGGGGTTACCTTGTTAATTCTTGCCCATGATTCTACTAATTGCTTCACATAAGGTGAGTGCATGCCATAAGAGACTACTGCTTCCTTTATACCTTTTAAATCTTTCATACGTATTGGTTCCCACTGATATGCAAGACACCTTTTGGGTGTTTTTTCGTTGCTGGTTTTTCATTAATAGATACAGGGAAAGCTTCCCTGACCTTAAATGGTGTGGAAAATTTTAAGTCTTTTTCATGCCCTGTTACCTGTAGTTCTTCTTCTGATGTATCAGACTGAAGGTCTTCTAAAGCCTGAAATCTATTCACCATTGTTTCTTTGAGTGTCTGAACTTCTTGAATCAAATAACTTTCTAGAGACTTCATTGCATCAGTCAATTTCTTAGTTTCTCCAACTACAAATGATTCCATGTTTTTAATCTTCTCATCCTTAGATATTATCTGAATGGCATGTAAACTGCCTTCCAGAAACAATGTTCTATCTGCTAGCTTGCCATTATCCTCAGACATGGAAGAGATTCTATCATCTAGTCTTTCTATCTGATATTCCAGTTTCTTAAACTTATTAGTAGCTTCCTCTGACCAGGAATGAGCTGTTTCTGCTAGCGTGTTAATGCACTGCATTGTTTCTCTTCTGGTTATTGAGGTATCTGACATGAAACAAATTCTGTTTTTTACTTGGTCATTTTCATGTTCCATGGTTTGTATTCTACCTGTCAGCTCTCCAACGCCATCTTCAATATTCTGAACCTTTCTTTCTATACTTTCTATGCTTTGAATTCTATCATTTTCAATGTTTTGAATCCTTGTTACTAAGTCTCCTATGGTTTGTACAAGTTCCTTATTGTTTGCTGTAATCTCAAACCATTTCTTTAAGAATATCATGTTAATGATGAAACCCATTGCTATTACAAAATAAAAGTACATATTGGTCCAGTCATAAGTTTTTTCTGCGAAAATCCCTTCTATATATGAAGTAAAATAATTCCTAAAGTCCTGTATTGTAAAATTATCTGCCATAGTTATGGAACAATTGATCTCAGTTATTATATTAGCTTAAATTGCAAAGGATGTTACAATTACCTTAGGTGTAATTCTGCTGTCCTGGAACTTTGATGCTTTTAGTTGTAGATCTCAGCTTGTGGTAGTTATGCCTGGAGGTGTACCACCAAATAGCGTTCAGCCACAGAGGACCCGTATGATCCTGGTTCTGCCCGGAAGTGTACCGCCAAATATCGTCCGGCAGCAGATGATCCTTCTGATCCCGGTCCCTGTAGAATAGCTCTTAACAAACTATGGCAAGTGAAATTTTGTTAAAAGGAGACTTGTGGAATTGCTGGGACCGCAGGACTAACCGCAGGAAAACGCACAAGCAGGGCGGGTGTCGAGCAGCTCTGCAGGAATGCAAAGTGCAGTGCGGAAATGGGCAAAAAATGAGAAGCGGTGAGTGCCTTCTCAGGCCCGCTTTGGTGGCAAAGATCTCCTTTGCCGTAAGGAAGAGGCAAATGTCCCAAAGCTGTGGTGAGTCCACCTAGTTAAACCCTGCCCCTTGGGGATGGTGGGGGAGGGGAGCGGCGTCTGCCACCTGGGTGAAACCCAGGTCCCCTAAAAATCCTAATCCCACTTCTGACACCAGATATCGCAGTTAAATAAGGATCAGGATAAACAAATAGGCCAAATAGATGTTTATTCAGGGAGAAATAACTTACAGCGTAGACAGATGAACACCAGCAATTTCCACCGGATGCTCTCCTGTCTGAGTCCTGCCAGCAAGAGAGCTTTTCCCGGCTCTTCCTCTGACCTCCTTCCACAGGTCACTTCCTCCCATGGCTCCACCCCCCAATGGGCGTGGTCAGTGCCACAGAAGGACTATCTCACTACACCTGTGACCTCCACCGGCACTTGCAAACATGTATTTGTATAAGGGACTTACAAGCAAAATTTAGCTAAAGGAGCTCTAACTCCAAAATACCCCAAAGATAAGTAGTATGCTAACCAGGCCTGTTAGAGATAACAAAATTTAGGATGCTAGGATAGAAGGCCAGGATGTGAAGGTTTAATCACAGGATTTATGAGCCCTTATACTCATGGTGATTTGGAAGACTTCATAGGCTCATATATTTGAATGCTTCAGTCACCAGGAGTGACACTATTTGAAAGGATTAGAAGAATTAGGAGGTGTGGTATTTTTGTCCCTGGATGGGGTAGGGGTGGGGTGTAACTCTCCCAGAGTCTCTCTCTCTCTCTCTCTCTGCTCATGTATCAGGATGCAGCTCTCAGGTACTACTTCAGAGCCATGTGTGCTCCCATGATCCTTGCCATGATGATCATGGACTAACCCTCTGAAACTGTAAGCCAGCCCCCAATTAAATGCTTTCTTTTATAAGAGTTGCCATGGTCTTCCAGAAACAGATGGAAGCAGATGAAGAAATCCACAACTAACCATTGGGCCAAGCTCCTGGAGTATGATTGAAGTGAGGGAGGAATGAAAATATGAACAAAGAAGTAACGACCATGATGGGGAAACCCACAGAATCAGCTTACTGGAGCTAGTGAGAGATCACTGACTTAGGTCTGACAAATAGGGAACCTGCATAAGACCGAACTAGATTCCCTTAATATAGGTGACAATGGTGTGACTGGGACAATGTATGAGGTCATTGGCAGTGGGTCCAACACCTAACACCAATGCACAAACTGACTTAGTGGAGCCCATTCTATATAGAAAGATGCCTTGACCAGCCTAGACACAGGGGTGTGGGGTTTCTTTGTAGCTTTTTCAGAGTCTGTCCTGGAACTAGCTTTGTAGATCAGGCTGGCCTGGCACTCCCAGAGATCTGCTTGTCTCTGCTTCCAAAGTTCTGGGATTAAAGGTATGTGTCACCACCGCCTAGCTAAAATCTGTCTTTTAAAGAAAAAACATGGGAGCTGGATATGGTGGTACACACCTTTAATCCCAGCAGGCAGGAGGCAGAAGCAGACTTATTTCTACAAGTTTGAGACTAGTCTGGTCTATACATTGAGTTCCAGGCTAGCCAAAGTACATAGTGAGACCCTGTCTCAAAAACAACTAACTAAGTAAAATATAATTTTTCAGACTCATAGATAACAAAATGAGCAAAATCCAGAGCCTTTCAAGCACACTAATAATGTTCCCTGCCACTGAGCTGCACTCCAACCCGGAGACAGGAAACCTCTGACTTTGAATGGGAAATGGAGATGGACTTAGCTGTGAAGAGTTCCCATCCACTCTGGAGTTTGATTCCTAGTACCAACCAACAGGCAACTTAAGGACTCTAACCTAGCTCCAGAGGTTCCTGTGACCTCTTCTGGTTTCTGCAGGTACTGCATTTATGTGCATACTGCCTCCCTCATATATACATTAAGCAAACGAACAAAAAACTTTTTAAAAAGATATTTTCAAAAAGATTAACAGGCTAGGTGAGGCTGGCAGACCTTTGTGAGTTCAAGGCCAGCTCAGTCTATAAAGAAGTTTCAAGTCTGACAATGGAACCAGGATGTATCCCTAGTGCAGGAACAGACTACGGGAGTTCATTCCCCATGGAAGGATACTCCCTTATCCTAGATACATGGGGGAGAGCCTAGGCCCTACCCCAAATGATTTGACAGACTTTGATGAGCCCTCATGGAAGGCCTCACCCTCCCTGGGGAGTGGATGGGGGATGGGATGGGGTCATCTGTGGGTGTCTGGGAGAGGGAACTAGGATCTATATGTAAAATAAGAAAAAAATATTAAAAAAAAAAGTTCCAGTCAGCCACAGCTAGCTACACGGTGAAACTCTGTCCCAGAATAAAAAAGACAGTAATGGATTGTTTAGTTACAACCTGTCCATAGTTACTTGTATTTCTGTATTACAGAGGTTTATTTTTATCTATTTAAAGTCTCCAGGTAGGTACTCTATGACACCCGAAGATTCACTCTCAGAGACTTCCTCTTCCTACTCTATCGTGTGTGTACATACTTCATTCCTAAGGGTTACCTCATGTTGCAACCCAGCACATCTTGTTTGTGTTCCAAAAAGCAGGAAGGAGGAAACTGCAGGGGTAATAGAGTTCCAGTTCCTTTTAAATAGCTTTCCTGGAAGCCCCACACACGCACTTCCTCCTATTATTTCATCATCCTCCATTACTTGCAAGGGAGGCTGGGAAAGGTAGTCTTTTAAAAGTATAATTTTTTTATTTTGTGTTTTTCCTACATGCATATGTGTATACCACATGTGTACCTGGTTCTCATGGAACCAAAAAAGGAAGTTGTACCCCTTGGAACTGGAGTGAAGGGTAGATGTGAACTGCCACGTGGGTGCTAGGAACCAAGCCCAGGTCCTCTTCAAGAGCAAATAATGCTCTTATCTGATGGTATATCTGTTTTGCCCTGAAAACAAACACATTGCCTGAATTTTAAATTATTTATTTATTTATTTGGAGGTAGAGTTCTCTGTGTATCGCACCTGGCTGTCCAGAATCCACCTGCCTATTCCAGAAGACCTGGCTTCAATTCCCAACACCAACATGGCAGCTCTCACACACACACACAGTGCTGGGTGTAGTGGCACAGGCCTTTAATCTCAGCACTCCAGGAGATAGAGGCAGGTAGATCTCTGAGTTTGAGGTCAGCCTATTCTAGAGTTCCAGAACAGCCAGGTCTACACAGTGAAACTCTGGAGGTATAGGGAGAAAGAAACTGAAATAGGGTGTCAGGTGCATTTCTGGAAAAAACAAACAATCAAACCAAGAAACCATTCTGAGAGGTGAAAATGAAGGCCTGCTCCTGCTGGCTGAATGTTCAGGTAATAAAACAGATGCCTTTCCATGTTTATTGGAGATCTACTATTTGTGTAATATAATCACATTCCTTCTTGGATCTATGACCAAAAATAGAGATATTCACAAGGAAAGGTCAGGGTCAAACCCCGACTACACTACTCATAGAGTCTGAATTATGAGGAGAACAAATACAGCCTCAATCCTTAAAACCTCAACAGGAGCCAGGTGTGGTGGTGCATGCATTTGGGCAGATGTCTGTGAGTTCAAGGCCACTTGTTTAATATTGAGCTCTAGGACAGCCAAGGTTGCATAGTTAAACCCTGACTCAGCAAACAAAAACAACCTCCTACATGATCCTGGCATGGTGGTAAATGCCTGGCAGTCTAGTACTGAGGAGATTGAGGCAAGAGTTTGAGGGTAGCCTGGACTATACACTGAGCAGGAGGCCATCTGGGACTACCTAGTAACCCCTATCTCAAAAAAGAAATAACAATGAAAACAAAAATAAACACTAAACTCCAAACTTGATTCTTCAAAGAGGAGGCGGTGTATGATTATCTCACCCAGAACATCAGACATGGGCTTTTACTTGAAAACAATTGTTGTTTGTTTTAAGACAGGGTCTGAGTAGCCTTGGTTAGCCTGGAACTAGGGCTCTACCTGCTTTGCTCCTGGAATTAAAGGGTGTGTGCCACCACAACTGACTTAGTTATGACTTTTGACTCAGCAAAATGGTCATGTTCTTTCCTCTGTGATAAGGGCAGGATCTGCATGTCTCATAGTCCACTATAACAGGAGAGACTAGTGGGAATCTTGGGTTTTGTTTTGCAACACTAGCATTGAACCTGGACAGCTACTGCATTCAAAACAGAGCATCTGTCCTGGTTGGTTTTATGTCAACTTGACACAAGCTCGAGTTATACAGAGGAGGGAACTTCAGCTAAGAAAATGCATCTATAAGAATAGGCTGTAGGAGCCAGGTGGTGGCAAACAACTTTAATCCCAGTACTTGGGAGGCAGAGGCAGGTAGATCTCTGTGAGTTTGAGACCAGCCTGCTCTACAAGAGCTAGTTCCAGGACAGCCTCCAAAACCACAGAGAAACCCTGTCTCAAAAAAGAATAGGCTGTAGGCAAGCCTGTGGGACACTTTTTAAATTTGTGACTGATGTGGGAGGGCACAGCCTATTGTAGGTGGTGCTACCCCTAGGCTGGTGAATCTGGTTTTTATAAGAAAGCAGACTGAACAAGTGATGGGAAACTAGCCAGTAAGCAGCACCCCTCCATGGTTTCTGCATCAGCTCCTGCTCCAAGGTTTCCACACTGCAGTGATTTGGAGGCATAAGCCAAATAAACCTGCACTTCCCTAAGCTGCTTTTGGTCCTGGTGATGTATTATAGCAATAGTAACTTTAACCAAGACAGCACCTTGAAGGTGGGGTTCAAATGAGTTCACCAGACCCAAGATAAATGATAACTAGGTATTTTGTTGGGGAAGAACTTACACCAATAAGAGTAAATAACTGCTGCAGCCTTCCTGCTCCAGGAGATGCAGTCCACGCACCCGCAGCTCCTCTCTCTACCTGACAGGGGTCACATCTGTACCTGAAAAACCGTACTCGTTACACCCACCCCCCCTTCCTCTGGAGTGAGGACATCCACTTCTAGATCGTGTACACACACACACACACACACACACACACACAAACACACACACAACACACACACACACACAAACACACATAATGATTCAGTTCTCAGAGGTTATTTCTTGGGAACAGGACTGTTGTCTAGGATCTAACTGAAATGGGCAGAATGAATGACTTGCATTTTTCATTCTCCAGTTTGCTAGGAATTTATCTGTATCTTACTCCCAAGGCATAGAACTGCTCCCTTTTGAGTGTCCTTTAATCTCACTATTCCCCATGTTTGACTTTATGTCCTGTGGCTTTTGCATAGGCTGCTGCTCCCACCCCACCCCACCCCGTTTTTTTATTTTTTCCTTTGGAGACAGCGTTTCTCTGTTGCTTTGGAGCCTGTCCTGGAACTCAACTCTGTAGACCTGGCTGGTCTTGAATTCACAGAGATTAGCCTGCCTCTGCCTCCTGAGTGCTGGGATTAAAGGTGTGTTTAATTTTCTGAGACTAATTTTTGCCTATGATGTCCTGGCTTACATGGAACTCAATTTGTGATGATGCTCCTGAGTGTGAGAACTGATTCCAGGTGTGTTCCATCAGGTCCCACTGAAGCATAGGTTGCTTTTTACAGGTTAGTTGTGGGCACCTGACCGAGCCAGGTGTTGATTTGTGATAATGTTGCTTAGGCTTCATTGAAGTCAATTTAGGATTTAAAAATAACAAAATGAAACAAAAATCTACCATGTGTTGTGGCACACGTCTTAACCCCAGTGCTTGGGAGGCATAGGAAGGAGGAGGATCTAATGACTTAAAGGATATCCCACTACACATACTGAGCCCCAGGACTACAAAAAAAAAAAAAAAAAAAAAAAAAAAAAAAAAAGCCTGTACAAAACAAAACAAAACAAAACAAAACAAAAACGGGGCTGGAGAAATGGCTTAGCAGTTGAGAGCTCTGGCTGGTCTTCCAGAGGTTCTGAGTTCAATTCCCAGCAATCACATGGTGGTTCATAACCATCGGAGATCCTTGTGCCCTCTTCTTGCAGAACACTGTGTACACACACACACACACACACACACACACACACACACACACTCATAACTATCTGTCATGTGATCTTGCTCCCTCTTCTGGCAGAACACTGTACACACACAGACACACACCACAAAATGCGACCACCCGCCTTTGAGTCCAATCTCGAATAGGAAAAAGAAACATGAACTTTCAGACAGACCAGAAACTAAGAGTTGGGGAAATGGGAGATTGGATAGAACTGAGGGTGATTTTGGAAGAAGTCAGAGTAGGCAGGGTCAGATCCTGATAGGGCTTTCCTGATATGCAGGCGATGTAGGGACGGAGTTCTGCTCAGGCTGTCTACTCGGAATCTGAGGTCCAGTCATCGCCAAAACCCTCCTCTTCCCAGACCCGGTTTCCGGGCCTGCCCACCCGAAAGGCGCTGTGCAGGCGCCGGGACGCCAGCAATTGCTCCAGGGGCGGGGTAGGGACACGGCGGTCGCACGTGTTCCGGGAGCGTGCACAGGACAGGTGCCGCTGCTCGCTCAAGGCGAGACCAATGTCCAAGCTCGGGCCGGTCCCGTTGTCCTGGAAGCCGCGGTGGGCGTCCCTGGGGTGCTCACATCTCGGGAAAACTATTTGCCCCACTAAGATTAGGAATTCTGTAATAAAAACATGGGAAGCGCTTTGGAAACAGACGTAGACTGACTTCTCAGGGACCCGGAGTCAGCACATAAACAGTCGGTGACCATGGACTCGCAAGCCCCAGAAAGGCCCCCGCCGGGTGCGGTCACCAGGACGGGTCACGTGACGAGCTAGACAAGGGACTGCAATCATTGCGCATGCGCAGCCCCCTCCGCGACAGCGTCCATATATTTTTTTCTGCTTTGGTTGGCTGCACGCAAACACTGCCAGCTCCTCCCTGCTGTACCGGCTTCAAGTTCCCTGACATTTACTCCTTTTCCCCCCCACCTCCGCCCATTGATGACATCAGGTCGACAGGCGGGCAAGCCAATCAGAACGCTGTGTTCAGGGGCCGGCACGCGGAGCCCGTTGCAGCGGGCCAATGGGGAAGGCGGACGGCGGCCGCGCCCCAACCGCCTCCTCCTGGGGGCGCCGCTGGCCAAGTGGGCGGCGCTTTCCAGTCAGCATGTGGGCGGGGGAGGGCGGGGCCCGGCCGCCGCAGAGGCGTCGACGCCGCCGCCGTCGACGACGTTCTTCAGTCTTCGGGGTGGGCTCGGTGGCGCAGGCCGGGCCGGCTGTGCCGGGCGGAGAGCGGCGGGGGTCGGAGCGGGGACGGGGCGCTGTGGGCGGGCGGTAGAGGGGTGCGGGCGAGGCCAGGGCAGGGTGCGGAACCTCTGAGCGTGGTCAGGTGGGGAGAGGCCCCGGGCTGTGCGGGGCGGGCGCCGGCTCCGCGGGCTTGCAGCAGAGGCCTGGGCTGGCCGCCCGGCCCCTTATCCCCGGGCCTGTTGACGACGACGCTCCCGCGGGGGCCCCGCCTGAGGAGGACGCGGCGGCGGCGGCCAGGCCGCGGTAGGCCGCGGAGGATGGAGGAGCGGAAGGAGGAGGGCGAGGCGGAGATCCAGGAGCACGGGCCGGAGCACTGGTTCTCCAAGTGGGAGCGGCAGTGCCTGGCCGAGGCCGAGCAGGACGAACAGCTGTCCCCCGAGCTACAGGAGGAGGCGGCGGCCGCCGCGCAGCCGGAGCACAAGCAGCAGAAGCTGTGGCATCTCTTCCAGAACTCGGCCACAGCCGTGGCTCAGCTCTACAAAGGTGAGGCCGCGCCGCCATCTTGGCGCCGCCCCGGCCTGCGGAGCTAGCTGCCCTTCCGCCCGGCTCCCGGCTCGCGTCCCGGGGCTCGGTGGATTCCCGCATCCTGCGGGGACAGCTCTGCGGCGGGGAGGGGACGGCCGCGCCGCGGACCCCTTGCCATCCGACTCGCACGTCGCCGACGGAGGAGCGGCCCTGGGAGGGGGATCTACGATGAAAGATGGGGAGACCCCCGATTTGGAGTACCCCTGGAGTGTCCCCACAAATCGTTCCGGGTGTCCCCGGCCGGATCGAGGGGGTAGGGGAGGAGTCCCTGTCACAAAATGGCGAAGGAGGCGGTGGGGCGGCCCTATTGTGCCCCGAGCCGGCCTCGGGGCGGAGACAGCGAGGGGCGCCTCCCTGCGCTGCCAGGCGGCGTTTGCAGCTCCAGCTTCGCTGATGTCAGGTTCCCCCTCCTCGACCCAATAACTCAGATCTCATGCTCCCTTTGGGATCCCCAAACTCTGAACAAAATGGCGAAACCTAATATGGCCGTTCGGAGTGACTGACGCCCAAATAACATTCTCTTCTTTTCTCTGTGTTCGTGTGTGTCTTTTTTATCCTCCCTATTGTTCCCCCCCCCTTTTGTTCCAGACCGAGTGTGTCAGCAGCCAGGACTTTCTCTCTGGGTCCCCTTCCAAAATGCAGCCACCGCCGTCACCAACCTCTACAAAGGTAAAGATAACCTTGCTTTGCTTTGCCAGATTAAGGGGGAAGGGAGGGAAGGGCAGGCCGCTTCGGGCTGGCGGCCGATGTTCTTGAGTGTTTTCTGCTCTCAAGTCCAGCTTCTGCTAACCTTGAATACCTTGCAACTTGAGGATATCTTTAGTGTTCTAGCTAGGTATCTATAGGCAATTTTTGACACTTCTCGGAGGCCTCCTCCCTCGCGGATATGAAAGTGCCTGGGGGACACTTGGTTGTTATCTCTGAGGGGGCTGGTGTTGGCATGTGCTGGTTATTCTGCAGTGCCTGAGACATCCCCAGCTCCTACCCCTTATCAAGGACTTTGCTTACCCAGTCTCCAAAGTGCTGAGATTGAGAAGCTCTGCCATTGAAGAAAATGCAGGCCTCAAGGAGGAAAAGTGATTTTGTTGATTTTTTTTTTTTTTTTGGGAGGGGGGTTACCACAGAAGGGATCACCAGGCCTTGGAAGATAGCATTGAAGTGGTTAGAACTCTTGCTGGTAGGATTGGAATTGTGCATGCTGTCCTGTCTATAGCAAGTTCATCAGATCTTTTTAAAAAAACTTCTTTGTATTTGACTGTGAATTGTTGGTGTCTGTATTAAGAGTTTTGAATGGATGGCTTTGTGTCTGGTGCTGTTTTGGAGTTCATTTTCAGATCTGATGACTGAAGATGTACAGGTATACATAAGGTCTTGGCCATTGTACTCTTGGTAACATTTGGGAGTTTTCTTGTGATAAAATTAATTTGGATTAATTAGTTGGCTTCAAAGGTTAAAAATCCAGTAATAATAGAAATTCGTGCAGTTTAGGAAATAACAATATAGATTGAAAGATTATGGAGCATCTTTTTGCGTGTCAGATTCTTGATGTCAGCATTTTGTTAGAGGTTTAGAGTACACTTGATAGTTTGAAGGGACAGTAGTTTTGAGAAATATTAATTTAGAGAATGCAGTCTTACTGAAGAAACAGAAACAGCTTATTTATTGACTTTTTAGTTTTGCTTTTGTAAGACGGGTCTCACTTTGTAGCCTAGGCTGGCATCAAACTTGTGGTTCAACAGCCTGTCTCTAGTGCTCAGATTATAGGTGTATACCATCATGCCCTGCTAGAAACATAGTTTACATGATTACCAGTTAGCTTTGACTTTATATAGCTGGGTTTTTTAAATTTTAGGGGAGGGTGTTGGGGATGGAATCCAGGGCCTCAAAAATGTTGGGCAGTTAGTTACGTAGCTGCTGAGTCATAACCCTAGCCCAAGTTTCATAAGTTTTGACTATTGAATAAATTGATTTTTAGCATCTATTGGTGCTTCAGGGTCTTGAGTAATCTCTTTGGATAGCTCTTGGTTTTATGTAGAAAGAGAAATTAAAAATAATACTTAAATTAAACTTGTAACAAATTTAAATTCCTTAGTGTATAGTTTGCATACAATAAAATCACCTTAAAAATTAGCAGTTTCATTTTGACACACATACTATTAACAAATAGAATATATCATCCACTCCAGTTCCTGGCAGCCCGATTGCTATGTACTTAAGAAATGGCTTCATTGAATTCACATTGTAGGTATTAATAGCCCAATGCTTTGCTTTATTCCTTGAGACAGTCTCTCTGTTTAGATCAAGCTGGCCTGAAACTCAGAGATTTGTTTCTCTGGGATTAAAGGCAGGCACCTGCCACGACATTTTGGCAAAACTCAGTACTTTATGTTGTAGAGTAATAATTTTGTTGTTTTGAGCTTATCTATTTTTGCTTTTGCAGTTTTTGTTTCAAAGGGAAGACAGCAAATGTTGAGCATTTTCCTGGTTGCTGGGTCACTGATTTGAATGGCCCATGGTTTTGGTGCTGGTGCATACTAATAGCATGAGTCCCTCCAGGATTAAAGCTAGAATTTTTTCCTTAAAAGATGGGTTGAGCAGGGAGTGGTGGCATACACCTTTAGCCCCTGCCCTGGGGAAGCAGAGGCAGGTGGATGTCTTTAGTTCGAGGCCAGCCTGATCTACAGAGTGTGTCCCTGTCTTGAAAAATCAAAAACAAAATTCCCCTCAAAGAAAAACCCCCAAAATCAAAACCAGCTTGAATTCTGAAGTAAATCCTCCCTCCGCAGGGGTTTCTCTGTGTCAATACCAGCAGTCCTGGAAATAACTCCTTTTGTAGACAGGCTGACCTCACAGGGATCCAACTTCCTCTGCCTCTCAAGTTAGGATTAAAGGCTTTTGCCACCACCACAAGGCTAAAATAGTCACTAGTTTGATTACTAAATTTGAAGTGCTTATTGCTGGATATAGTGGCACATGGCCTGTAATCCCAGTACAGGGGAGGTTGAATTAAAAGGATCAGAGATCAAGGCCATCCTCGGCTCTAATGAGACCCTGTTTCCAAACTGATAAATTTTCTTTGCATAAAAAACTTCATGAGGAGCACTGCTTTTGTTTGAATAGGACATGTAGTTCCAGGATTGCCACTGTGAATTGATTCTAAGTGTCCTGTTAACTAAAACATGCTTTTTACCTCCCAGGAATGAGCAAATTTCATATGGGATTAGGTAGTTTCAATTCCTTATTTTTGTTGGAGGGTGAATAATATTGTACTTTCACACACTCCCACCTTTTCAGAGTGTGACAATTATAGAACAGGCATAAAACTTTAAGAATATGTTGCTATCTTTGTTAGAACTGGTAAAATTAGTAATGTTACAAGTGAATTCAAAGTCAAATTGTTCACAGTTATGATGAACTACTTAAGTGTTAGCTGACAGGAAGAAAGACTTTGTTAGTATCCTCATAGTGGGCAATGCTTTCATGCATTTAATGTAATCAAGCACATGATAAACTAAATGGCTCATTTTGCAGCCAGGGAAGAATGGTGCTTCTTGGTAATTCTTTTAAGTAAGCACACAGGAAGGTCAGAGTTGAGTTAGAACTCTTTAACAAAGGGGACTTTGGGGGAATGTTTATTTGCTTGCTTGAGTATTTAATTGTCAGTGTCTCCTTATGTAGCCCAAGATGGCCTTGAACTTGAGTGTTGGAATTACAGATTTACTACCATGCCTGGCCTGGGTCATCTTTTAAGAAAGAGATTATCTTTCCAAAAGACTCTGTCTTCTTACTGGACAAACCACACCCTGATTTAAACATCACCCAGTCTTAAGGTTAAAAATGTTGAACTGCATCTGGTAGGATTGATAGACAACCATGATCCAGATTAAGCTCTCAGTTTTGCCATTGTGAGAATCCTTACAGACCCATCCTTCTCCTCCAGTGTCTTCTCTTGGGAGTACCTGGTTTTACTAGCAGTTTTCATCCATTGAGGAAAAGGACCATTATACTTCTGTTTCTTGGCCAGGAATTGCTTGATTCTCAAAGTCTTGTGAGAAGACAGGGCTAGAAGCAGAGTTGGGTATGGTGCACCGTAGCAGAGAGAGAGAAGCAAAAAATTTTCAAGTTATATTTACTTATTTAGTATGTGTTGCATGTGTATGCAGAAATCAAAGGACACAACTTTTGGGAGTTGGTTCTCAAACATGCAGTATCAACTCAGGTTATCAGGATTGGTGGTAAGGGCATTTACCTTCTGAGCCCACTTGTTGACCCTCAGATCTTTTAATTGCCCAGAAAGCTTTGGAAAAAATTAAGCATGCACTTGTGGGTTTCGTTGGGATATGGCCAGAAGAGTTAGGAAGAGAAAACAAATTGGTTTTGTCTTCTTGTTGAGGACATAATTCATTTGGGCAGGCCCTGGTGATACTGGCTTGTGAATCCTAGTTACTTGGAATTTTGAGGAAGGAAGGTGGTAAGTTTCATGTTAGCCTGGGCTACATAGTGAGACCCTGTCTCAAAGGGGGCTGGACATATATGGCTTGTTGATGAGAGACCCTGGACCTTTTATGCCAGATCTGTCAAATTGCCTGCTGCTATTTATTTATTTATTTATTTATTTATTTATTTATTTATTTATTTGGTGGTGGTGGGGAATTCTGGTGGCTGGTTCTTGATGTATGTGATCATTCCAAAGAGAACATTTTCCCTTAAATGTTGTTGGTTCCTTGTCATAGTATGAATTTTGTATCTTCAACTAAAGGAAGGGAAGAATTCTAGATAGGTTTAGTGGGTACCTGGGAAATGACACTGCTAAACCTGCAGTTCACTTTTTGGGAGTACTGGTGCTACTAAAATTGTATGTGATTCTGAAAAAAAGCTTTTTTTTTTTTTTTTTTTTTGAGACAATGTTCTTGCTATGTGGCTTAGGCTGGTCTCTTGTATGTAGTGATCCTGCCTAAGTTTCCCCACTACTACAGTCATAGACATGCTACCATGTCTCTCTGAATCCTGTCTTCTTCTTGGGGATTCCTAACTCCTTAAGCTTGGACTGGTGGCTGTCATTCAGGACAAAGTTAGCCTGGGTAGCCTTATAGGACATTTTGGCTGAGGTGGGAGCTCTTACCCTAGCTGTTTAGTAGCTTTTTGGAACCACAGAGAGTTACTTCTCAAGTCCATGCCTCTTGTCGTCTCCTGCCCCATTGTTTCTAGCCTAGTTTGGCATCCTGTTTGCTTTGTAGCTGTTGATGACCTTGGATTTGTGGTCATCCACTTTACCTGGGCCAGCAGACTTGTGTTATCAAAGACAGTTTATTTCATGCTGGGGATCAAACCAAGGGTCTACCTAGTCTACCAGCTGAGTTACATTTCCCAGTCCCAGTTGTGTTACTTATTTTATTTTTTGAGACACGTCTCATGATATAATTCTGCCTGTAATGAAGTTCACTATGTATGTAGACCAGGTTAGCCTCAAACTCAGATCCTCCTGCCTCCATCTCCAGAATGCTGAGATTAAAGATGTGAACCACTATGTGCTATGTGACCCTGGGTTGTCTTCAAAATTATGGCAATCCTGTCTCAGCCTCCAAAAAAGCCAGCCTTCCTTCCTTCCTTCCTTCCTTCCTTCCTTCCCTCTTTCCTTCCTTCCTTTTTTCCTTTCTCTCTCTCTCTCTCGGTTTCTCTCTCTCTCTCTCTCTCTCTCTCTCTCTCTCTCTCTGGGTTTCTCTCTGGGTTTCTCTCTGGGTTTCTCTCTGGGTTTCTCTGTGTAGCCCTGGCTGTCCTTGTAGAACAGGCTGGCCTTGAACTCAGAGATCCACCTAACTCTGACTTCTCAGTGCTGGGCTTAATTAAAGGCGCTCACCACCAGCATCAAAACTTCTGGGACTGGAGGTATGAATGATTTTGAGTTAGCATGTGGATTCTGGGAACAAAATCTTGAGTCCTTTGTAAGAGCAACAAGTGCTTTAAACACTTAGCCACCACTTTAGGCCCCTTACCTCTACTTTTTATAAGTGTCTTTGAAGCATGGGTTGGTTGCATATTTTGAGTTGTTCTTGTATATCTGCTTTAGTAATACTAAAGTCTACAGATTTTGTATCTGGCAATTAGGGAATACTCAAATGTTGATAGTGCTGGTGATCAGGTTTTAACTGTTTAAAATTGTTTTGTACAGTGGGAAGTGCTTGATATGAAAGGAAGTAATTCTAGTTTTTTTTTTTTTTTTTTTTTTTTTTTTTTTTTTTAAGATATGGTTTCTCTTGTGTGTAACCCTGGCTGTCCTGAGACTTGATTTGTAGACCAGTCTGGCCTCAAACTCACAGAGATCCATCTTTCTCTTCCTCTCAAGTGCTGGGATTAAAGGTGTGCTCCACAATTGTCCAGTTCACATCCTGTTTCCAACAATCATTTCAATTCAGTGTGGCCAGTTTGGTCTTAACCTGTTATCTGTACTCCAGAGGTGAATGGAACATAATGAAAATCTGGTACAAGTTGGGAGTGCCTATTTGTAGAAAGTGTGTTTTGCCTAGGGGTAGATGGTAAATGTTTGGGACTCTTTATTGTAAATAATAGTACCAAGCTTTGAAGCTTTTTCTTACTTTGTGAACTTTTCTTTTTGAGATAAGGTCTTGTTGTATAAAAAATAACTTAGGCTTTCTTATAACTCAGCATGCAGGTCAAGCTGGCCTTGAATTTCCTGTAGTCCTTCTGCCTCAACTTCCCAAGGGTTAGGATTGCAGGCACTTGCCACTATGCCTAATTCATTCTGTCTATAATACATTTTTATATGTAACAAGCATTTCAGGCCAGTGAGATGATTCATTTGGTAAAGGTGCTTGTTCCCAAGTCTGAGGACCTCTGGGGTCTACAAAGTGGAAGTATTGACTCCTACAGTTGACCTAACCTCTGAGGATGTGTCTATATACATCTGAGCAAAGTAAATAAAATATATTAAGTCAGCTTTATTGTTGTGGACCTGTTGGTCTCCTTCTATATTGCAGGCTATATATAGGAATAACTTGATTTGGTGACCTGCTTTGCATTTCTCCCTTTGTTGCTTGTGTGTGTGGCTTATTTATATACATATCTACAGTTTGTGTTGAATTTGGTTTTATGTTAGTGCTATTCTGAAACTTAGAAGAGCCTGTACTAACCTGCTACATGATTCTTGTTTAGAATTGAACTGCTTAGTTACTGAGAATTAGTACCATAGCTAGGTGTGGGATTATATAAGTTAGTTTCTTAGGACAAAGTTACATGTCCTGTTCCTGTATCAGACGTGGAGAGAACTTTGCTCAACACATGGTTAGTTGTCCAGACAAAAAACTTGGAGTAACTTTAGGAAGGAGAGGCCAGGGATTAGAGACTAGTATAGGATGCTTATAGCCAGTAAATAGCTACTGTGATTCTCTCCTGGTTCCCATTTTTTTGTTCTGGGTGAAGAGGAAAACACATTGGTAGTGAAGAAGTTCTTAGTTACTAATTTAATTTCTTAGGGACTACAGGAGAGCTGTGTTCCTAAAATAATTGGGGAAAAGCTTTATTTTGACTCCGATCCTTATGCTCCTAATAAAAACATTACTTTGGAGTTGGTGATGTAGCTCAGTTGGATGAATGCTTGTCTGGCATGCTTAATGGTCCTGGATCAAATACAGCACCCCATAAACTAGGTATGGTGGTATATGTCAATAAACTCAGTTTTCAGGAGGTGGAGGCAAAGGGATTAGAAGTTCAAGGCCATCCGGCTATTGAGACCCTGCCTAAAAAGCAAAACCCAAATACCTGTTTTTTCCTTGTTTGTTATAGATTGTAGATGGTCAGTATAAATTTAACTTTAAATTTCAGTATTTTGTGGTTAACTTTCTTTAGAAGTGCTACTTTATTTAGTATTGTGTGTTAGGCTTGTAAAGAAGACTGATTTCCCCCTTTAATTGAAGAAGTGGAGTTTTTGGTGGCAGAACTCTACCACTGTTTTTTTTCCCCAATCAGGCTTTCTCTGTAGTTTTGGAGCCTGTCCCAGAACACATTCTTTATACCAGGCTGGCCTTGAACTCAGAGATCCGCCTGCCTCTGTCTCCCTAGTGCTGGGATTAAAGGCATGCACCACCATCACCCGCCTGGAATTCTGCCTCTTAATCTAGCTTTAGATAAGGCCCTTCAAGTCCCAGTCATTCAATTAGGATACCCACTATGCTGACTCAAAGTTTTGTATTCAGTGGCAGAATATGAATATGACATGTTCAGGGGTTAAACTCTAGTAACCCTGATGAATTTTGGCTCTGTGAATTATGTTTGAAGGTATTGCCCAGAATGTTTCTAGTGCATACCACTGCTGTTCTGGGAAAACCAGACTTTAAAAACTCTCTATTTTGGAAAACATTTTTCAAATAAACATGGACTGGTCACTGTGACTCTTGTAAATAAAGGTATGTTTTGTGGCTAAAGGATGGGTTGCCAGTTTGATACTTACTCTGGGGCTTCACCTTTCCTTGAGGTTATATAGTCCTCTTCCAATAATGGCTTTGATTTTGGTAAAATAGTTCTGGACACAAGACTATCTCAGTTTCTGTACCCTGGTTTTTTGAGCCAGAGATCTGAAGCCCACAGGTGCAGAAGTGTTTATCAAAACAGTGTTTTGTTACCAAATTTAATTCATTCTTGAAAGATAAATAAATCTTCCCCATTCTCAAGTACAAATCTCTCCAGTTAGGAGTTTGAATAAAAGCACTCCTTTAGGTATGGTGGGTTTCTCTCTTTTTTTAATTTATGTTTTATGTATAGTGCTCTGTATGGATAACTGCGTGTGAGAAAAGAACATCCTATCCTAATATAGATGGTTGTGAGCCGCCATGTGGTTACTGGGAATTGAACTCAGGACCTCTGGAAAAGCAGCTCTTAATCACTGAGCTCTCTCTCCAGCCCTATCATTGTTTATTTTGTTGTTGTTGTTGTTTGTTTTGTTTGTTTGTTTTGAGACAGAGGCACAAACGTTTCTAAAAAGATGATTGCTTGGATTTTGTACTTTTATTTGGTCCCAAGAGATAGGGTTATTGTTCTTAACTGATTTTCTTAACAGACTGCTTAGCTCTTTCAGAATCACTAAAGCTCTCGATAGATGAGTGAGTGCATCTACTTTTTAAGGATGGTTTTCCCATCTTTCCTCTAAGAGTTGGAAAGAGCTGTGTGTGTAACCTTCATGAATACTGTTTTCTAAGATGGCATTCATGTCTGCTTGTATATTTGAGGAAATAAGCAGCATATTTTGTAGGATTTAGATTCTAGAAGTGATACTGGAGAAATGACCTCACTCTTGCCTTTTTATATCTAAAATAGACTCATCTACTTTCTCAAAGTTATAAAGGTCTGAAATTTTTGGTTTTTAGTGCTGATTGTACTGGATCTTGCACTGTATATCAGGATGGCCTTGATCTCAGAGATCCTCTGCCTTTGAGTGAAGGGATGAGGGTTTTGGATCACCATATGGGTGCTGGTAATTGAGCAGAGGTCCTCTGCAAGAGCAGTATGCTCTCTGCTGAGGCATCTCTTTAGCTTGTTGGTACTTAATTTTTAAGAGTTCTACTTTTTTGACTTTGGCAGGAGCACTGTAGTGGCCTTGGGGAACTAATTTTGTAGATCAGGCTGACCTTGAAATCAGATACCTACCTGCCTCTGCCTCCAGAATGCTGTTGTTAAACGAGTGCATAAGATTTGCCAACTACTAAGAGAAAGTCTTGTTACAGAGTTCTTCTTATACAGCTGCACTCTGGTCACCCTGCTTTTGGAGATGAGCGCTGGGGATTGAGGCCAAGACTTTGCATGTTAAACTAGTCTGTGCCCTATTTAACTACTGTTACCATTTTTTTAAAAAATTAATTCATTTTTTACATTCCAATCCCAGTCCCCCCTCTGTCATTTCCTCCCACTTCCTCCACTCCTGCCATCTGCTCCATGGAGACGGTAAGGCGTTCCATAGGAAGAATTTTATTTTTTTTTTTTAAATCAGATTTATTCACCTGGGTATCTCTAATGTTTAATGATTTGTCTTAGTGGGACAGACCTCTTCATTTCCTTCCCCCACCTCCCTTTTAGAACCTACTCTGTACTTTGAGGCCAGCCAGGGCTATATAGTGAGACCTTATCTCCTAAAATGAAAGATAGTTCATGTGTTCTGCTAGCTCAGGAGCTAACTTCAAAAGAAATTTGGGTGACTTTTAAATTTAGAGATATTGTTTCCAACTAAATAAAACAAATGAATGGCAGGGGATATTTTGCTGAACTGAGTTTCATTATGTACTGGGAGGCTACTCTGGGGAAATTTAAGGCAAAAGAATGGTTATGATGTACAAAAGACTTTTGGTTAGAAGCAGACTGCAAATATATTGAGAGCAGTGAGTGTGGTCTTTTGGTTTACTTGTAGTAAGGGGATACTTGTAGTAAGGGTGGGTAGATTTTGTTTTTCAGGTAACACCTAATACTCTAAAACAGGCTAAAGTTTGGCAAGTTAAAGCAAAGCAGTCCCTTCGTTTGTGTATACAGGGTTTATCTTTTGGGCAGGGGTTGGAAATAAATTTTAGAAATAAACTCTGAATTTAGACTTAGAAGGTTAAATGTTGAACGTTTTAAGTATGACTAAGGTGTATTTCCGATTATAAAATTAGGTGTGGGTTTAGAATGTTCATAGCTTTTTCATTTTGGTTAATGTACAAAGTGGTTTTCTTTAGGAGCAAATATAGTATGACTGTAATTCACTATATATTTCCCTTTTCTTTTTTTCTAACAGAAAGTGTGGATACCCATCAGCGAAGTTTTGATATTGGAATTCAGATTGGTTATCAGCGACGCAATAAGGATGTGCTGGCCTGGGTTAAAAAACGCAGAAGAACTATTCGTAGAGAAGATTTGATCAGCTTCCTGTGTGGAAAGGTTCCTCCACCACGAAACTCTAGAGCTCCCCCAAGACTGACTGTAGTGTCCCCTAACCGAGCTACTTCAACGGAAACTAGCTCATCTGTAGAGACTGATTTGCAACCCTTCCGGGAAGCCATAGCTCTGCATGGTAAAGCCGTTTAAACATATTTCTTTGGAAAATGGTTAAGAGTGTGCCTGTGGGCCCCTTTTCATTTTTAGGGTTAGGTCCAGATACATTGTCTGTTTTGTCTATATAGTAAATACTGTTTTTAGAAGTGTTGAGATAGAATGCAAGCTGTGAGTATACATTGGCAGTCCATCTGAAAGATTAGTTTGAGCTTATTAGTATAATAGTAATTATTTCTGCACCACTGATTAGAGTTCATTGCTTTGCACTCACATGCTGTACATGTTTTTTTAGTCTTCTTGAGTCAAAAGGGAAGTCCTTGTGTCTTAAGAATTTTCTTAGTTATAGTTGCTTGGAGTGCTTGGTCCATGATAGTCAAGTAAGACGTAATTGTTGAGTTGGTTATCAATGGGGACCAAGGACTACCTTTAGTGTTTTTAGTTATCTAGTATATAAAGTGAGTTGATAGCCCAGGGGAAAGAGGTTGGAGAAGTCATACTCCCTATGCTTTCTGTCTCTCAAAACTTTATTGTTTAGATGGGTAGGATTGTGAGAAGTATAGCCAAGTCATCACTATTCCCCAGGCCAGATCTGTCATGCAAATGTGTTACTGGCTCAGAGGATCTAGTATTCTTGGAGAGACAGGGAAATGTCCTCAGTGATAAATCTGTTGTTGCTGTCACTATAGACTTCCATATGAAAGAGAGAGGGTTACTTACTGTGTGACATGTTAGATTTTTGTGAAAACAAACAAAAGCAGCAACCATGTAAGACTTGCTTGAAACCAAGATGGACAAATGATCAAACAGGTAACTAGCCAGGTAGAGAAGTAATTTGTTAGGCCATGCATCCTATTAACAGCTTACATTTTTAGGCCATAGGAACAGTCACAAATCATCTAAAATAAGGCTAACCTGCTAATAAACAGTGGGATATGTATAAAGGGCCTCTATATCATGGCAATTTTAATGTTTGCAGAGACCATGCTTCTTTTGGCAGCCATTCCTAATTTACTTTCTTGTATCCCTAAAATGAAAAGATGGGAGCTGGAAGAGTGTTGCCTTCCTCCACCTTGTTTCAGATTTATTTACAAGTTAAAGCATTTATTTCAAGAAGAAATTTACATGAATTCAATTCCTGCGATTTTGTATTATTTCTGATATTCACATTATTCAGGACTTTTGAAACATGGGCAAAAATTTGGTAGTTTTTTCCTTCCCTACTGGATTAGTTTGTCACATTTCCTTTTAAATTTGGAAAAACAATTACAAGATGTGTGTGTATAATGTGTCACGATTGATTTAGTGAATAGTGAATATAGTTTCCTCTCTTAAATATTGTCATTTTCTTCAAGTTTATGATTGAATTCATACTTAAAATATTTCCTGCATACTAGTATCCTGCAGAGACAGTTTTACAAAAAAGCCATGCTTGCTAGGTAACCATGCCAGGGTATTTATAAAAAATGGGCAGCTCAGATTCCATGAGGAAACTGCTCTGTTCTTAAGTGCCAGTATGTTTTTTTTTTAGATTGAATTTGTTCAACCTGTGATTTATTACTTTTTGAGCTTTGAGAGTTTTGTAAAATATAGTTCTAGAATGGGTATTACTTATGCTTAAGTTATGAGGGCATTTAAAAGTGTAAACATAAAGCCAGTAAAAATAAATTTTTGCCTATGGTGAACATTACAGTAAAGTAATAATTCAATACATACTTGGGCAAAGTGTACTCTTATTTGACAGGTTTGTACCTCTAAAGTCATATAGTTAGACAGTTTTGGGTTAAAGTTTTAGGGCCTCTGCTAAGAATTTTTAGAAGCAATTATATTTGAATGTTGTGTTCTAATGGCTGTCAGTTTACTGAGGAGAATGCTAATCTGATTTGAATGTTTAAATTTGTGTTAGTAAGAGGGCATTAATGAAATGGTAAGGTAGACAACATACGGTATTCTTATCTGATTTGTAATGAACTTAATTTGGAACCATCCTAATTAGAGTATAGATACCAGAGAAGTTTTTGTTGTGTGTGTGTTTGTGTGTGTGTGTGTGTGTGTGTGTGTGTGTGTGTGTGTGTGTATTTGCATAGTCAGTTTTGAAATATAAAGTCAAATTAGAATTTTTAGAGTACTTCATTGGAGGGTGGGTCTAAACTTCATGACATTTTAGAGGAAGGAATGGAAAAAGAATCATATGAGGCAGATTTATTTGTGTTTGCAATGAAAGCAAACATTTTGTGAAAGGGGCAACTTCCCTTTAAGTATATTCATTAGTTCCTAGAACCCATCCACCACCAATATGCCTCCACCAAAAAGATCTATCAACACATAAAGTTTATTGTCATTAGCAGAAAAATAGCAGGAACTATTGAGATGATTGTAGAATGTTTCATATAGACAGACTGGGAATGCCAAAGAAGATGTTCTGAGGGATAACCTCATCAGCTGGGAACCAGCTTAGTGTGAGGTTTGGGTTCTATTTTAACATTTCCAACAGATTTGTTTTTTTTTTTAAAGGAATGTACTAAGAAGATGATTCTGTTGCACAAAAGTATGAGATAGAAAAAAATTTACATAAGCTGTTTTACTAAATGTTTCATAAAAAACAAACAGAGGATGATGCCCTGTATGAAACACAAGGCTGAAGATTCCAGTCTCATGTATTGGGAGCTTTAAGATGCAGTCCTTGTTAATGGATGGATCACTGGGTATTTGGCAGAGTTCATGCTTTTAACCAGATTTGAACAGAAGATTGGCCACTTGACCTAGGTACAAATAGGTGAAGTGTTTGGTTTCTTGTATAACCACCTAAGGCACTGAGGAATATGCTGCAATGCAACATGGAATTATACCTTTTCTGTGTTAGATTTCTTCAACCCCTGAGTAATGCAAGCTATTAACTCCTGTCTGACATGTCTGCTGTTTTGGTCTCTGCCTTTCCAGTGTATGTGGTAGAACATGGTCATCATGAGCTCAGGCTGGCCAGTGGCTTAGCCTCTCCTCGGGGAGTAGCTGGTGTGTGCTACTCAGGCTGGAAAGAAAAGGAGGTAGCTTAACAGAAGCTGTGGTGCCTATAGCAGCCATTCTCAACCTGTGGGTCGCAGCCCCTTCAGGGACCCAACTACCCTTTCACAGGGGTCACCTAAGACTATGGAAAAATAGCCATATTTATATTATGATTCACAACAGCAAAATTATAGTTATGAAGTAGCAACAAAATAATGTTGGTTGGGGGTCACCACAGCATGAAGAACTGTATTAAAGGGTCAAAGTTTTTCGGAAGGCTAAAAACCACTGCTACAGGATTATTCTTTTTTTGTTTGTTTAGTTTTGGGATAGGTCTCTACACGATCCTGCTGGCAAGAAAAATCCATAGAGATTTTCTTTTCTCTGCCTCCAGATTGCCTGGATTAAAGGTGCATGCCACCACTTACTGCTTTTTTTTTTTTTTTTTTTTTTTTTTTTTTTTTTAAGGGAAGGTCTCATTCCATAGCCCCTCAAAATATTCCTATTAATGCTCATCAACCAGCTTCAGTCAAAATTAAGTGATGGTGTTTAGCAATGTGTAAGACTTATAAGACTAACCTATGCTTTATTTGATTACTTTCTGTAGCGTGTTGCTTATTTTCTGTGTACTGTAGAATTTAAAATTCACAGAAAATAAAATATATAGGATCATGCAAATTGATTTTTTTTTTTTTTTTTGGTCTTGGTTAATTCTCATCTTAAAATAACATTGAAAATCTACTGATTCTCCTTTTATTTACATTTTATGTATGAGTGAGTGGTCTGTATGTATATTTTCATGCCAGAAGAGGACATCAGATTCCCATTATAGATGGTTGTGAGCCACCATGTTGGGAGTTGAACCCAGGACCACTGGAAGAACAGCCAGTTTTTTTTTTTTTTGGAGACAGGGTTTCTCTGTGGCTTTGGAGGCTGTCCTGGAATTAGATTTTGTAGACCACGTTGGTCTTGAACTCACTGAGATCGACCTACGTCTGCCTCTTGAGTGCTGGAATTAAAGGCATGCCCCACCATCGCTCAGCTTTTTTTTCCTTCCTTCCCTCCCTCCCTCCCTCCCTCCCTCCCTCCCTTAATTTATTTTACATACCAACCTGTTTCCACAGCCAGTATTCTTAACTGCTGAGCCATCTCTTCAGTCCCCCACATTTTCCTTTTTTTATGTAAATAATAATTCATGTAGATCAAAAATACCCAGAGTACTTTAGTTTATTTCTGCTTACCTCTCTTTTCTAAGGTGTTTCATTCTCTTTTGCTACTTGGGTCTCTGACCCTTTTCTTGGGTTCCTTGACTGACTTAAATTAGATTTTAGAGGATCTCTTACCTTGGCTGCCACTTTCTGTAGACTCTTTAGGGGGTCTGTTGCTTTTACCTTCTAGATCTCCATTTTCTGTTTAGAACTCTGTAGGCTACCCATCTTATGTTTTTGTGTTCAGTTGCACATCCCTCAGCCAGTGAGCATTTGTTGCAGATGACATTTCCTTTTTTTCCCTTCCCTAGAATTAAGGCTTGCTAGGCAAGTGCTGTATATTAGATGACATTTCACACTAACCTCAGCAAATATATACCATCTCCTCCATGTAGCTATTCAGCAGTTTGTGTAGTCTCTAGAAATAGATACGTGAAGAGTGCTTCTGTTTTCTGTTGAGACAATTAGAAGATTTATATTAATCTCTTGGATGTGATGTAAAATTTGGCTCGGGAGGGGGCAGGAGCAGAAAAGGGCTATCTCACAGTTTTAGCTTGGCTATGGGCAGGCTGTGGAAGGGTTTTTTTTTGCAGGAGATGTGTTTGGGTTTGGGATAATCTGCTATTGCTGTTATTTCTGACACTTAGGTATCAGGCTATGTTTTATAAAACCATTGGAGTAATCTTTCTTCTCCCCACACTCCCATCTTTGTCATTGCCCTGCCTAAGATTTCTCTGTGATCTTACTAGGGCAAGTAGAAACCCATTGTAGTCTGGTTTTGATTTGGGATCAATATTCCAACCCTAGTGTTAATGTCTTGAATTTCTTGTTCTTTTCTCAAATCTCCTTATTCACTTGTTCATACTCTAAGGCTGATCATGTGATTTGTGACACAGCTTTTCTCCATTTCTCTCCTTTTTTTCTTTTTCTTTCTTTTTTTTTTTTTTTTAAAGACAGGGTTTCTCTGTGTAGTTTTGGAGCCTGTCCTGCAACTCACTCTGTAGACCAGGCTGTCCTGGAACTCACAGAGATCTGCCTGCCTCTGCTTCCTGAGTACTGGGACTAAAGGTGTGTGCCACCACCACCTGGCCCTCTGCATTTTCATCATCATCATCATTTTTAATACAGGCTTGATTTGAATTTATGCCCTTGCTGATTCTCATGAGTGCTGTGATTACAGATGTACACCACCACACCTGGCTTGCTGTCCCCATTTCTTTTTAATTGTTAGAACAGGTCTCCTGTTGTTCAGATTCACTTAGAACTCTGGTAACTTTCACTCCTGATCTTATGCCTCCACCTCTCAAGTGCTATTTTTTTTTTAAATGTAGTTATTGTAGTAATAATATTGGTTGGCCTGCAACTCAATATGTAGATATACAGTAAGGCGGCCTTGAGCTCCTGGATGGTCTTCCTTCCTCTGTAATACTGGGATTGTTAACTGTGTGTCATTGCACCTGGCTTTCCATTCTTAAAGCTTTTCTTGAACCAGGGTCTCACTGTGTTTGGATATTGTACTTTTCTGATGATTGAGGTCCTATTGTGTTATTCCTTTTGGCTTTCATAGAACCTAGCAAAGAATATGGTATAATTGTGCTTCTGAATTTACTATAGGGATAAATACAGAGGTCTGAGAAGTGACTGTAAACAGTACTTGGGGACTGAGAACCTTGGAAAGAGTAAGCTGTGTACCTGCTTAATTCCTGGGAAGGAATCTCACATAATAACAACTGGGAATTTGCTGGGCCTGAGAATGAAACCATGAAGAGGTAGTTTTTTTTTTTTTTTTTTTTTTTTACATAAACTTTTTTTTGACAGTTTCATACATGAGTACTGAACTATAACCTGCTTAATGTACATTATATGTGTTTAAGGCTGACGGCTTGGTATTGAAGACTTGATTCTCTTTCAGCAGCTACCTGTAGCTTTTCATTCGGGGTTTTGTTCTTACAAGATTTCCCTGATGGACCTTGGAATGTCAACTGGTGGTGGTATTATGCAGGTCTTGTTGAGAGCTAGTTTTTGGTTTATACTTAAAAAGAAGGGGGGGGGGGCTATTTTGTGTATACTTAAAAAAAAGATGTCTGTCTTTTGAGGCTTGGTCTGACTGTGGAGGCTGGGTTGGTGTGGAGCTTGCTGTGTAGATAAGGCTAGCTTTGAATTTTTGCTAGTAGTGATCCTCATCCCTCTGCCTCCCAAGTGCTGGGATTGCAGATCTGGGGCTTTTTAGTAGACTGCATATCATCTCCAAGCCCAAAGACTCCTCACTTAATATTCACCTACTCTGTGTTCATTGATGGAGAAAAGTTAATTTTGTTATGGTAGAGTAGATTAGTAAGTGATAGAGTAGGTTAGGTTATTTGGAATCCATTTGGCTCTCAAATTTGTTTTCCTGTTCACTTGCCTCTGTAGTTTTAGGGTCTCTTTTCCTTTCACATATCTCTTCCCTTCTCCTCTAGGCTTGCTTGTGGGTGGGAAAGATCTTGAGGTAATTTTAGAAAAAAAAAAAAAATTAAGATTTTTGTGTGTCGGGTTTCTCCTATCAGTGAATCTGGATAAGTGTTTTGAAGATGGTGCTTGATGGCCAGCTTTAAGGAATCCTTGGCTTACTGTGGTAGGAAGAGTACATAGTTTTTATGTGGAGGCCACTTGTTTAGTGCAACCTTGGGCACGTGCTTAAGATCTCTAATCCCATGATGCACACCTTTGATCCTAGCACTCAGAAGGCAGAGGTAGTTGGATCTCAGTGAGTTCAAAGCCAGCCTGGTCTACAGAACTAGTTCCAGGACAGCCAGAGCTGTTAAACAGAGAAACCCTGTCTTGGGGGGAAAAAAAATCTCTAATCCCATCTTTGTAAAAGCGATCTCCATTATATGGTCGAGTATGAGAGCCAACCAGTTTGCTTACATGATCCTGTGTAAATGTTTTTGTCTCTGACAGCCACTTTTTCCCTTGCCTGTAGTAAATAACAGGCATCACTCCACAGAGTTAATTTGAAGCTTCATTTTCTTATTTTTTGTAAATATTGCGTGTGCTCCTGCAGGACACACGCACGCGCACGCACACGCGCACACACGCACACACGCATACACGCACACGCTCTGCCTGCATGTATGTCTATCTACCATTTGTGTGCATTGCCTTCGGAAGCCAGAAGAAGGCATTGGATCCCATGGAACTGGATTTACAGATGGTTGCTAGCTACCATTCGAGCTCAACATGGATTCGAATCAAACATGGATCCTTTGGAAGAGCTGCTAGTGGTCTTAACCTCCAGCCTGTTTGTTGCTTGCTAAATTGGTGAGCTTAGTTCCTGTGGACAAGCTAGAGAAGTTGGTTTAGTTGTCTTGTTGTAGCTAGTGCTGTTTGGGGATCCTTAGATTGAAGTCTGTCCCTTAGAGTTGTTATTATGGAGATAGGTGCAAGAATGCAGAGTAGGAAGGCACATATATTCCAGAGGCAAGGCTTGTTACCAAAACAAACTTTACTCATCTGATAACTTTTAAAGATTCATTCTCCATCATCTCATAATGCAGGTGATCTTTGTAGTTGCTAACTCTGGTTCACACTGACTCTTAAAATCAAAGATACCTAATTTTCATTCCAAAACCAATTTTGATGACATTTTTGACCTTTGTAATACACTTAAACCCATTGGGCTTAGGTTGTAAGTATATACTGTTTCAGATTCAGGCTTAATACATACAGGGTCTGGTGTCCTTTTGGATACTGGTGGGAATTAATTGGGCTTAAGATAACTTTTATTTTTATGTTGAAAAAGGCAGTGAGCTTTGGGAGAGGGAAGGACCTGGGCAAACTCAGACAGTGGCGCCTTTATGATGCATTGTAAAGTTGAGAGAGAGAGAGACAAAGAATAATTTTTTTGTTGTAATCATTACTGTCTTCCTTCTTTATTTTCTTTTCTGGGAGACAGGGTCTCACTATACGTACTTGGCTGGCCTGTTGTGTAGACCAGGATGGTCTTGAACTTTGAACTTCAGGGAGTCTCCTGCCTTACTTAGCCTTCTCAACTGCTGAGACTACAGGCACATATTAATATTTTTTTTTTGTGTGTGTGCATATGCATGCTGATGATCAAACTCAGAGGCTTTGAGCTCTGCCCTTGAGTGATTCCCCAATCTTTGGAAAGGTCCTTAGTGTTGAAGGTTGAAGCCCTTTTAGTTTGAAAACCCTTTGTGGATTTGTAATGGGTTTTGGTTTCTGCAGTTTAAAATGCATAGATATATAAAGACATACAAATGTGTATATTGCCTTTAGTTTAGCACTTCCTATAGCTAACATTGACTTAGAGTGAATACCAGGTGCTATTTTGCAGTCATAAGGACAGGTGACTAAAAATGATTAATCCCAAGGAATGTCTAGCCTGGTAAAATTAATACCATCCTGATGCATGTAAGCCTAAGGAATTAGACTGAGGCACAGTGTCATGTGTTTGTTCATTTGGTGGGGCGGGGGCAAAAGTCTGAGCCTTGTGATACTCTTTATTTTCCTTGCTCTATTTGAATTGAACTCTGGGCTTTCTTGTATGTGCTAGGCAAGCACTGTAGCACTGAGCTCCAGTCTTAGCCACATCCTTAGCCTACATCAGTTTTAAGTTCCTTGGCAGCTTCTGGGGTCTAGAGAATCTAGGTGGGGAATGTAAGGAAAAAGCAGTCATTGGAATTTGGATTTAGTGGTATAAGGTCCGACAAGAATTCTTACCTAGAATTCCTAATTCCTCACACACAAAACCTTAAACAGCTACCTTCTTTACCCCAGAAGGAAAGGCATGATTTTAGACAGCATGAACCAATCAGATTTTCTCAGCCCAGATTCCACAGTGATCCTATTGAAACATTCTTTGGCTTATTTGTGGCAGAGTGATTATTAAAGAGATAAATAACTATTTAGGAGAACTGTGATAAATAAGACAACTTTAATATTTTGTTTGGTTCACTTCTTTCTTTACACCATCCCTTCTGATGTTTTAGCAAAACATGGAAACTATTTTGAGAGCTAACACAGATGCTTACAAGTTCTTAAAGTGATGAGATAGTATAGAAGAAAATTTTATTTTTTGTCAGAGGACTGGCTAGAACTTGAGGGTTGGTATCTGTTCATCATCACAGGCCCCCCCCCCTTCTCATGAGGAAACACACTCCTTGTGTGTGGAATATTGTAGTGTTTGTTGAATATTGTAGCCAGGTGCATCTTGTTGAGTACTTGAACTGTTGATAGCTTTGCAACAGTCTGAAAACACATGCCTGGCATTTGGTATAAGAGATTTCAGAACCAAAACAAACCTCTTAATCACTTAGATTTGATCTTCCTTCCTTCCCTCCTTCCCTCCTTCCCTCCTTCCCTCCTTCCCTCCTTCCTTCCTTCCTTCCTTCCCTCCCTGCCTCCCTCCCTCAAAACAGGGTATCTAATGATCCTGGCTGTCCTGGAACTTGTTCTGTAGACCAGGCTTGCCTCTGCTTTCTGAGTACTGGGACTAAAGACATGGGCCACAACCGCCTGGCTGTCTGAAGGATATTTTACATCGTCTTTCCTTCAAACCAGTCCCCAAGACTAAGAAAATCACCAGGGCACTTATAATCACATTAATTTCAGATGAAAAGTTGACACATTAAGTTGTACATTAAGGATATATATTAATTAAAAAAAAAACAAAACAAAGGTATTGGTGATAGATTAAGCTTCCAATATTAATTAGACAGAATTTTCTTGGATTTATGTTAACATTTTGTTGGATATTGTAACTTTTGTTAGAAGGCTATGTAGGTCTCAAAGCTAGTCTATTTACTCTAGTACTTATTGAGTAATCTGTTGCTAGCTATTAAATAGTTGAATTACCCGAGCTTCATTTTGGAAAAATTTCCCAAAAGCAAAAAAGGTTCAGTATCTTATGATTCCACTCTGTAGATACAGCCAAATGATGCATTTTTTCTTCTAGTCTTTTTTTTTCAATGTATAAATATTATTTCACAGTTGAGATCATATTGCATATATGATACTGTATCTTGCTTTTCTTAATGTCATGAACCTTTTTTCCTGTAGCATTAAAAACTGTCTTTGAAAAACGGATGTCTGATAAATGGAAAGCATTTTGGGCTGTCAGTATAATTGAAAATGTTTCCTTGGTGTGACACATGTATTTTTGTAATTGGCTTGATTTAGTATGCTTTACTTCAATAAAAATGCAGTATTACAATTTACAGATTGGGGTGGGGAGTGGTATCTACTTTAAATGATCAGAACCTTCCTGGTAGATTTTTTTTATTTCTAATAATTGAACTCTAAAATGCTACATGATAATTGACACTGCAGGTGCTTGCCCCTCACTCAGCACACTGCACAGGGAGCACTCATAATTCAGTGTACAATTTATTTCCAAGAAGAATACCAACTTTTTAGGGCTCCCAGGCAGGTTGATACCACTTCCAAGTCTGGGGGATTTTAGACACCCCCCCCCCCCCCCCCGATAATGCTGGCTGAGCAATCTGCAGAGGGACCTGAACCTGTGACTCACCATCACCTTGTGCATTCCTAGAACTGGCTTTCTTCAGAGGGATCTGAGTTGCTGAAAGCCAGGAAGCATAGATGGCAGCCCCAGTCGGGCTGTGAATTTCTGGGTGGGGATTTGCCTTTTCTCTCTGTGTGACTTAATGCTGGGAAACTGGATTTTATGTAATTGATTATGCAAACAGCATTTCCATATTACAGTAAGCATGAAATGATGAACATGGTTTGAAAATATTTAATGATTTCCATGTAACTTGGTTTCCTATAACTTGGACTGTAAACTTGTTTCCACTCCACTGGGAGTTTTCAATGAATGATTAAATCATCCTGAGCTTTAAAAAACAATTATTACACTAATCATTTCAAATGGATGCAGAAACATTAAAACATGAGTTTATTTATATTAAGCAATTGAGACTCTTCTGTCTAATGCTACCTATTCTGCTTTTGTCAGATGATATTTCCATAGTCCTTTTGAAAACATGTTTTTGGTGGAAATTAAGTTTTATGTCCTAAGGACAAACAACTTAGTTTTTTAGTTCTGAAGCATGTTTAGATTTTCTGTATTTGTATGGGCTGATTGTGTTCATGTGGCTTAGCAAGCTTTTCTAAAGCAGCTTGAGTAGCTGTCACTGGTTTTCAAAATAAAGTTTGGGCTGTTTAAAGTGCTTTTCCCCCCTGTGGTTGTAATCTTAATTTTTTGACACTTGTGAAGTCTTTGGGAAAGATTAGTGACTCAAATTTCTAAAAGATTGTCATAGCTGAGGTTAGGTGACCTGCACCACGAAGTTAAACACTAGTTAATCTATAGAGAAACGATGATTTCTGGGTGTTATGGGGGCTTTCAGATTGGCCAAATTGCTGTGTAATGTATTTTCTTTTTCATGGAGAGGTTTTATCAATAAACATTTGCTGGAAGTGACTAGTTTTCTCCTTGATGGACTGCTTTGAGTCTTTAGTAGTTGTCCTTACCACCATGAACATTCATGAAGGACATGGGTTTTGTTCATTGAAATCCCATTGTAGTTTCATTTGCAAAAGGGATCTTGAATTATTAAAGTAGCCCAGCTCTCAGATTTAACAGTATAATTACTATAGAACCTCTGGAGCAAGTATTATTGATGTTAATTGGCTGTTGTGGCTCTTGACTGTAATTGAACATTTGGGAGGCTGAGGCAGAGTGTTGTGAGGTTTAAGACCTTGTTTTAAAAACAAACACGCTGGAAAAAGCTGGGTGTAGTGGTGCTTGCATGTCTTCAGTTACAGTTTTCAGGAGGAAGACACCAGTAGAGGAGGCCAATGTGATGTACTTACAAAAATGGCAGAGACAGACAGCTATTGTTGGACTATTGGATACCATCTAGTAGGATGTTGTGGGCTGTAGGGTTAGGAAGAAAAGCACAGCTTTCTTAGTAAGTTGTTAATGGTCTGTGTGTGTAGGGGTAATAAAAACCCGGCAGCTTGAGTGATGGCATGGATTTAAGTGGTCAGCCATCTGCAACGTGGGTTTATTTCCAGAAATAAGCCCCAGATTTCAGTGAGTTTTGAAATGTGGGGCAGGACTCTGAACCATTGTTCTTCATCAGAATTCTGTGAGTGTTATGTGGCAGGCAGTGTGTTAAGTCCTGCAGGTAGATATGGAAAGCTTGCCCATAGGAAGAGATGATTGATTGTACTGTATACACCCCAGAATTTGCTTTCCTGTCATTTGTTTCTTCAGGCCTATGTGTTGACAAAGAAGTGTTGTTCCTTATTGGAGCTATCAAATGTGAGCTGTTCAGGAAGCAGTTAGAAATAAGAGTGGGCCTTTGAGCACAAGGTAGGGATTACAAGCTAAGGGGTGAAAGCTTCCAATATGTGACACCTGTCTGTCAGTGGGGCAAAAGGAAAGCCTACACAGGTTGTAGAGGAAGCAGCTGGTAGGCTGGAGGGCAGGAAGGGGTGGAAAGTTTCAAGTGGGAGAGAAACATCATTACAGGCCAAAAGGGAGAAGTAAAGTTAGTAACCGCAGGATTGTTGTGAACCTTATGGACTCTTCTGGCTGAGCAAAGTCCAGAAAAAAATTAACAACCTTAACTTCAAAAAGAACCACTAATCATTGATACTGGTAACACAGTAAGTTATGGAATAGGGTAAAAAGGGCAGTATGAGCAGCTGCCAAGATGAGCCTAAGAGGCAGGCTAGTCCTGAGTCCCAAAACTACTCACAGAATTAAGGGGGTGTGTGTGTGGGGGGGGTGGGGGGTGTAGGAAGAAGAGAGGGGATAGAAACACATTTTGGAGAATGAGGTCTTGACCTGGAACTTTTTAGTTTCTCTGTATTACTTTGGACCCCTCCTGGCTCTCTGTAGGCCGGGGTGTCCTTGAACTCATGGATATCTGCCTGCCTCAGCCTCCTGAATGCTGTAACTAAAGGTGTGAGCTACCACTGTCCTGGCTTTGACCTGGAACTTAATATCAATTCTTCTCTTTTATTTTTATATAAGAGGAGGCAGTGTAACAGTTCATTAGTGTGTAAACACCCCTTGCCCACTTTCCATTGAGACTCAGCTATTGCTTTACTACCTTGGGTGGGGTGGGGGTTACTTTTGTATTGTAGTCTTGGCTTGCAGAATGGAGTTACAGAGCTGTATATCCTCCGGTTACTTTGGGAACTACCAGTAACTGTTCTGGGAAGCATGCCAGGATCAGTGTCCTCCCACCCCCCAAAGGGGGGAAAAACCCCCCAAACTAAACAAGTACTGGCCTTTGAAAGGTAGAGAGGTAAAGAGGGATACTTTGGATTTTCTCCAGATCACCATTGTAAGAAAGGTGCATCCTGATGGGCCTGGTTTGGTGACTGCTGGAAGACTGGGAAGTGGTTGTGGGCAGAGAACATTGTCTGCGAGAAGTCTTTGTACACTAAGAACAACTTCAGGACTTAGTAGAGGTGATTTGGTAGGTGCGTAGTTTTTCTATTTTTAATCTTCATTTTACTTTACAGAATTCAAAATAAGGAGTATGGCCTTACTACATCAAACCTCGAAGTTTGTTTTAAAGGATCAGGTGGAATTCTTACTCTTGGAGACATCAGTGATACTAGATCATTTTCTTTATTCAGGCAGTGGCAAAAATCTAAGTGAGGGAGATATTCATGAGGTGGGAAGTGGACTGTCCATGCTAGGATTTAAACTTTAATGTTACAGTTTATGTGTCCTGGTCAGGTACATGCCTTTCACAGGCTATCCTGAACATTCAGAGTAGAATGTATGTTTCATTCCATAATTGCTCCTGGTCTAAGCAGCCAGTGCTGGTATGTAGTCTGGATTTAAGAATCTAAGCATGAATCAGGATTCTTCATTCCACTCTTCCTTACTCTTTCATCTCTGAAGGATTAGGTATTGACTTGGGCTCTTATGCTGTCTTAGGGGTGCCTGCCAGATACATTCCAGACCTTGGATGATTATGATAGAGTCCTGTTGTGGGGCATACCTATCAGTAGTTCAGTATTATTTTTAACAGTGGTTTTCAGGCTTAATGGGTTTGGGATGATATATTATACAGTCATCTCATCTAATGTTGAACTAAGTCTACTTAGATCTAGAAATATTTCCTTGCTTTCTCTACATACATCAGACATAGACACACATCAGAGAGATTGTAAGAATGCTGACATTGAACCAAACAAAATGTCCTGCTTCAAGCAAGCACTTTCTGCTCTGGTTTGTAAATTGTATATTGCACTTGCTTAATAGAATAGATGGGAGAATCTCGTATCTTTGCATTACCAGCACAGTGCTTGATGCATTTAGCTTTACATCATTGCTATAATGGTTATAGTGCCAAAAAAATGTAGGTCAAAGCCAGATGGTTGGTTCTTACAGAATAAATGTAACTATTCACTGCTGACCGACCTGTACAAAGGAAACCAGCAGGCACCCTTTGACACTGTAACAACATGGAGAGTATAGTGGGTTGCTTTCAAAGGGGTCAACTAATTGAGCAACTCTAAAACCTCTTTTCTTCTTCCTAGGTCTTAGTGGTGCAATGGCTAGTATAAGCGTGCGTTCGAGTACCCCAGGCTCTCCTACACATGTAAGCAGTGGACCGAATGCTAGTCGAAGGAGAAATGGACTCCATGATGTCGATTTGAACACTTTCATAACAGAAGAAATGGCACTCCACTTGGACAATGGTGGAACTAGAAAGCGTACCTCAGCCCAGTGTGGCGATGTCATTACAGACTCACCAACCCATAAACGCAACAGAATGCTCTAAACTGCAGACATTTTCACACCCACCATGCTGCTTGAAAGCCACTCGATCCTCAACATATACTATTATTGCAAAGGAAACATGAGGCCATCTTCCCTGGTTCACTGTTTAAGACAAGTGAATTCTCTATTGGTTGCCATAAAAGGAAGTTCTAGGTATTTACAGTAGATGCCTCCTGTAACTATGGCTTTCTCAAACTATAATCCTAGCAGAGGACATGAGTTAATTGTGTAGTCATTAGCAAGATCATCATAGGCAAACATATATCCGTTCCAAGGCTAAAAGTGACCTTAACTGTATTTATTCTCAAAGGGAAAGGAAATATCAGATGTTTATTTGGCTATAGAATGCTTTCTTATTTTTATTTTTTGGTCCATTTCCTGCTGTGTTGAGTATTTTTGCTTAAACAGTATTGCCAGGTTCCTACATTTGTCTGAAACCATGATCTGGCTTGTAAACCAGATTGCAGGCTTCCATTTTTGCAGCCACACTGAAACAACACACCTGGTTTCCTTTAGTGATAGCGTGCAATTTCTGATTATCAGATTATGCCAAGTTTTCAGTTTTCAACAGTTCTAACTCTGGTGATTGTGAGATGTAAAGAGGTGCTATGATGGTCATGCAAGTAATACTTAATACTGAATCAATACACAGAACTTTATTGGATTCACTTTGTGTGTGTTAGTGCTCTGAAAATAGCAATATTATTAACCTGTCCCCAGAATAACCCTGTAGGCTTCAGATACTCAGTTTTGAAACAAGTACTACTTCCTATGCCTATGCCGGGTACTTTACTTATGGTTAAACACAAACTGCATTTAAAAGTGACCTGAAAAAACAGGTCATGATCTTTGAGAGTAGGCTTCTTTTTTGGGTTGGTAGTAGTGAGAGGAAATGGATGGTGGGAGTAGGTATTTATTCTTTAGGTTTTTTTTTTTTTTTTGGATTTTTTTTTTTTTTTAAATGGATGCCCTACTGTGTGTAGTTGTCATAGTGGGTGGAAGATGATAAATACGTTTTATCTGCTACTAATGTGAACATAACTTAAATAGCAAAACCCAACTTTTCCTGTCCCTTCATCCCTCTCCGAAGTGCAGCTTGGAATTTCATTCTGGAAAAGATGAGATCGCATGGAGATTCTCTAGATGTTAGGTAGACCCAAATAAAAGCTTTCGGAGTCCTCTTTGGGTAAATATAAGACCTCTTGTAGCTACAACATTTTAGAGCATGTTTCATCTGCATTTTTACTACCTGAACTGAATGGTAGTCTATTTAGAAGACTGATGTCAGCCTGCCAGGCACTGTGATCCATTCTATCCTGTTATATTATATATCAAGTAGGACAGTGAAAATGTTTCTGTGCAAACTTGTAGTCCAGTTCAGTTACTTCTATTTTTATCCTTAATAACCATTGCAAATCAGTGTAAGGGTTTTTCTGATAATTACAGCACTTTGTTAAAAGTTTGCAATTTTGTCAGCCATTTAATAATATCTTTCTGTGAAGAGACCTTGCTAAGTTAACCATTACTGACTGAATGGGATGCGAGTGGAATGTTAGGAATGTTGTGTGAAGTGAAGTTCTGTATTCATTATAAATATTGCCCTTATTTAAAACAGTGAAATCCATATTCAAACTAGGAATGAAAGTAAGGTATTTCTCAAATTTTGCAGAAGTGGAGCTTTCTTTTGTTTATTTGAAAAGCAGGAAGAAACACAGCAATCTGTCATTTTACCTTAAACAGGCAAGCCTGTGCATCACAAGTACTTCCAGGCTTCCCTTGGGATATACCAAGACTTGGAGTTCACTTTTGCTTTTCTTTGGTTGTGCAAATAGATTCTGGAATTGGGGTTTGATGTTGTGATGGCTGTTGACAAGAAGCCAGAACTCCTATTCCTAAGGGACTTGAGACTGAGGAACACATTTCATCTCTCTTCCTGCCTTGGTTCTGTTTCCTCTGTCCAAGTTGAATAACGATGTTCTTGGTTGTTTGGTTTAAGTTGGTGCTCTGAAGCTGAATCTCAGTGCCCTTTACTCAGTTGTCAAATTTTGATAAAACGTGCCATTTTCTTTGGTAAGAGAAAGCAGGTCTAATGTCTGCCAGAACACAATTTATATGCCGAATTATTGGCTCCATTAAACTTTTTAAAAACTTTAGCATTTGTTACTTTTTTCCATTGCATTCAATATGTAATACCCTTCTTACCTCATTAGCATGTCCCCTTCCTTCCTCTGTCCCTTTCTGTCCAGGTTCTACCAGAATAGAGTAACCCTGAGACCCATCGGAACAAAGTGAAATATTTTCTAATCTTAGCAAAGTTAATCTGACATAGTTCAGAAACTTTGGGAAGTTCCCATTTTCCAGTTTAGATGCAGAACATCAAAAAAGAACATACTTGTGTAGCACTTTTTAAAAGCGACACTGACTGTTTTGACTTTCACTCTTTTGGACAGGTCCTTCTGTATAGTTCAGACTGAACTCCGGCATGTCATCCTTCTGCTGGGGTTTCCTGGCATGGTACTTGCCTGGCCTTTTCAACTGGTTAAGAACAGAATGGGCTGCTCTTGAAACCAAGCACTTGAATGTAGGGGAGCTCAATCTTTGTCATGAACCAGAGTCTGATTGTTTGGACAGTGAGATTCTGTCACTAACCTGACCTGAATAGGCTGGGTTCACTGCAGGGCTCTGAATATCACTGAGGGGTTCAAGAACTTTATTACAGCAGTAGTAATTTATAGAGCAAAGTTAATCCAATATTTGGCTAAATCTAATACCATTAATGTAGTTTACTTGACTAGGTAGTGATTGATATACACCTTAAATCATAAGAGGAATAAATCATTGAAAATACCAAAATGACAACAGGGGCTTGTCTGTCTTTTTGTCTTGATCATCATGTTCCAGTATTTTTGTAATCACATATAGATTAGATGTGAGAAGGGATGTTGACTTGTGACCAAAGGTGCAAGATCTCAAGATTTTGAAACCCTCTACTTGGAGATGTGAGTATACTGGTTGGTTAGTCTTAGGGAAGTGCTATGAACAGAGTTGTAAAGTTCTGGGTATGATTACTGTCTACATAAAGATATTTATTAGTGATATATTTGTATTAGATTAGTTGTAGCTTTTTTTTTCTTTTTTCTTTTTCTTTTTCTTTTTCTCTTTTGGAAACAAGGTCACATGTACCTGGTGCTGATCTTCCTGACTTCACTTCCTGAATTCTAGTGTGACATGCCTATACCACTGTGAGACACACTACTTGGGTTTTGTAGTTTGGGAATCTTCAGAGCTGATGCTGCTTGGAATTAAGGGCATCCTGTTTCAAATTAAATGTTCACCTGTTTAGTGAAAGGTGGTTCTGGAAACAGGAGATCATGTCACATATATAATGCTTGTGACTTTTCTTTCTGAAAGCTGTTACAACTTTGATGGTTCAGTTGTCCTTATCTGGAAAAGGGAGCTTCTGGATTGCAGTCTAGAATAGTTGATGTATCTGAAGTTAATGTGAGAACATGATTTGAGAGCAGCAGGTTTGAGACTGACACATATCACCCTATGTAGCTGTCATGCTTATGACACTGTTGGGGCTTTACTTTGTATGATGGGATCTGCTTGCTTCTTGTGAAATCAGTAGACAGCAGCTTGTGCTCAGTGGGTTCCAGCATGGGTGTTATTTCATGGATCCTTTTCCAAGTTTTTTTTTTTTTTCTTCTGGTAGCTTTGCTTATGTTGCTTGAGTGCTTCAGTAAAGATGAGAAGCTTCAGAGATGTACTATGTAGCTTGTCCTGTGTTCTACAGTCTGTTTCCCATCAGAATATGGTGGAAATCTTTTGATTGCATATTTTTATGCAGGTCCCACCTTTTCACAATCAGTTATAGTACAGTATTGACTATTTTGGCTGAAGTTGTATAACAGTTTTCTACAGATAAAATTAATCATTCAGACCAGGGACAGGCTCATACCTGTAACCCCAGCATTGGAGAGACTGAGACAGGAGGAGGATCATCTTGAATTTGAGGCCAGCCTAATATATGGTAGTAAGTTTTAGTCTGTTTATAAAGTGAGACCATGGAGTAATAAAATAAAAACAACCCACAAAAGGAAATTACCAACTCATATGAATTCATGTTTAAAATACTATTGACTCTGCCAAAGTGCCTTCTGCAAAGTTACAGGTTAATCCTTGGTTGACAAAGTCATAGTGTCTGATCTATGGATTTCAACGCCTGGCTTACCTATAGCTGTTTGCCTTTCCTGGCATAGTTTCATCATCTTTAAAATAGGTCTGGGTGAAAAATGTGGTTTTCTCAAGTTCCTTGAATGTTGGGAATATTTATGGCCACATTATCTTCCCATAGGTTGGGTGAGCTATTGAATTCTGGAATGTAGTTGAGATAGTTTTTAATTTTTTCCAGTGTGCTACTGATTGCAGTGGGTCATTGAAAATAAATACATGTTTTTGTGTGAGAAGAAAATTTAAATTCCAGACAGTGTAAAGGCTTGTCCTCTCTTCTACCCTCCCCAGAGGTAAAATGCATTGTTTTCAAGAGTAGCTTTCGAAACAATTTTCTGTGTATTTATAAATCTTAGTTTGAGACAGTCAATCTTGCATTGTAGGCTGGCTGACCTTAAACCCTAGGTGATCTTCATGTTTCAGCCTGTTGAGTAGGATTACAGGCTTGAGCTACTACTCCTGGCTGATTTATAAATCACTCTTGGATGCATACATGGAGAAAATACTCTAATTGGCTGATTATTGTTCTTATCTTGTCCCAGGGGCAGTTGGAAAGGGGAGAGGGTAGGCAGCAAACAGATGCTATGTGGAGTGTTATTTTTCAGAACAAGAGTTTGTCCATATATTAAGTGAAATATTTTCCAGACCTGGATGCCATTATAGAAAGGTGTTAAGGATGAGCTGGTATAGGCAACCTCACTTTAGTACTTATCCTCAGGTGGAAGAGTGTGCCTCTGGCCTACAAGTAGGAATAGCTGAGTGCAGTCTGCCTTGAACTGCAGGGTGTATAGGCAATTTCTAGCACCAGAGATGGAGTTGTGGTGTCCTGTGCTCCTGGTCTGGTGGGCATAGGAAGTCCTGGAACTGCCTTGGAGAGTTCCAGCATAGGCATCAAGAGATTCTGCAGGCCCAGAGTGGTGTTTTGCACCATGCCCCAGGAAGGTCTTAAAGGTACTTAGGCCCCTGGGACCCAGTGACCTCAGTATTTACTGTGTACTTAGAATGCAGATACCCCTAAATCCACCCAGGGATGGGCCACTGTGGTTGAACTTTGAGGAAATTCTCAGACCATTGTTTTGTTCTTGGGGTGGAGGCTAGGGCTGAAATCTCAGGGAGAGGGAATCCCTCTTCAAAGTCCTGGATTGCAGCGGTAAGAAGTAGATTGCTCTTCTCTAGTCTCGCTGTTATGAACCTTAGGTCACAGTGGACATTGGATTTCAAGGTACAGTAGAATTCTGTAACTACCAAGTGATTTAAGATTGCATAGAACTGTGCAGATTACATGTTACATTGAGTAGGCTTGCCTCTTGCTCATCTTGGTTTCTCACATTTGGATCGTAATCTCCAGAGAAAATGACCTCTTTTGCCAAGACAGTCAAGAACACATACACATGTGTACTCATCTGCTGATAAACTTGATTCAGACATCATGATGCATCCACTTTTCCTGGATAATGAATTCTGTAGTTTATGGGTACTTTACTGAACATGCTGTGTGATACCATCATCATCATGAGAACCTGGGCCCTGGTGAGTAACAACATCCAGCAGAGGGTATGGATATTTCCCACCCACAAAAAAGGAATCTGTTTCCCTCTTTCTGGGCCTTCAGATTGCCAAGAAAACAGAACAAGGCAAGTTACAAGCATGGATTGGGGTGTGGATGAGAATCCAGTTTTGCCCCTAGTTACTTACCCCTCAGCCTCCCTGGAGCCTGTTGTGAGGATGTCTGCAAACACTTGAACACCATCTAATAGATGTCAGTGTTCTCTTGCTTCTTTAAGTTTCCTTAGGTTCTGGGGGGCTCTCTTGGATGCTGTGCCTGTTCCCAGCCTCCAACTCTTCCAGAACTTGATTCCTTCCAATTTCATGGTTTTAAATTTGCATATTAGAATCAGACTTTCTCAAGCTGTATGCCAGAAAAACCAGATAGGGTGGGGCTTAAAAACCAAGATACTTAAAGCTGTCAGTAGATAGCCACCAGTCTGCAGAGGGAATATTGGGTTAGCCTCTTGCCAGGTTTGCTGGACAGATAGATGACTGGTGACACCAGGTTCCTTGGGCTTTGGGGAAGCCAGTATGACCCTTGTGTTCCTCTGGGGCAGATTTCATCACTGGGCTGGGCAGGAGGAAGTTGGTGCTGGCATAGTCAGAGGGTGTGGTAAGTTGAGACTTCCCTGACCTGGCAGTTCTGTGTCACCTTGGGGTTTAAAACAGATTCCTGGACTTGAAGCACACATGGACCAAAGGTTTGGGGCAGGACCAGATATCTCTGCCCCCTTCCCCCATGTGCATTAAATAAAAGGAACTTTTGAGTCCTATTTATTTATGCCAATGTTTTTAAATCATACTGCATTAGTGGTGTATACATACAGGGGCAGGTGGGTTCTTGCCCAGAAAGTCATCTAGTACAGGTGCACCTTGGGCCACAGCAGCTGTGACCAAGGTCAAGCCTGATGAGTACTAGAGAAGACTTGGTTCTGGAGTGCACTTGCCATTGCATTAAACCCAACAGGAACCCTGATGCAGAAGCAGAAACATCTGAGGTTTTCCCTTCTGTGTAGAGGAAGATGTTGAGGATGGAATGGTTATTGCCTGAGGCTCCTGGGGGCTGAACTAGTGGACTGCTACCCTCAAAATGAGCCTGGCATATTTTCTGGGAGAGTTGAGGAGGATCCTGTAGCCAGATGAGAAGACTAACTTGTTGAGAGGTGTTTGTGCTAAGCATGATGGGATGTACCATCACCATGAACACACCGTGAACTAGCCCTCTGTCCTCATGTGGACTGTTCCCAACACTACTTCCACCTTCAGTACAGTACTAGCACAGTGGGTGCTACATGTACTACAGCCAGTGTGTCTAATCTTAAACTTCCTTGCAGCCTCCACCTTGGATCGGGTTTCAAGCATCGTTGGAAGCCAGAAAAACTCCATGCTTGTACAGGGTACTGAGGGGATCAGTCTTTGGGGAGGGGAGGCCCCTTTAAAAGGAAGATGTGGATTATTTCTAGGTTTCTGGAACCTGGCTGGCCCTTGTGAGGAATGGAAGAAACAGTACCGGAGTTAGTTCTCAGTGGGTTAAGAGAGAGAGAGATGTCTTTAGGTCTGATCCCCTGGAGCCGTACTTTATATACCAGTTGTAAGTTTTAGTGCAATTTCCTGGCTTTCTCATTGTGTTTTTTGATGTTTTTACTTACTAGTTCATTGTTTAAATGCGTCTGTATAAGCTTGTTTGGACTTGACTCATGAAGTAAATATTTGTTAATGGGATTCCCAGTTTACAGATGAGAAGAATGAGGCACTGAAGGGTTAAGGGGATGCCTTAATCATCAGAATCCAGGTCTATTTAATATCTGGTCTGTTGAGAAAGTTCCTGTTTTGCTTAAGATTGGGTTCAAATCAGGGCAGCACTGGGGAATGTGGGGAGGTGAACCTCCATGCTTCATGTGTAAAGTGAGGATGGAAAAAGAACTGTTGCCTAGGGCCTGAGCACATTACATGACTCTGGACAGCTTAGGTGTGGTGTGCCTGGATGATTGTAAGACCTTCCAAAAGCTACATCTCACCCAGGGATGCAAACGGGTGCTTAACTTTTTCTCATCCTGGAGTTAGGTCTCCACAAAGGCCCAATGGGGATACTCAAGGTCAGCCTGAAGACCCCAAGCCTACATTCTTCAGTGACTCACTTCCTGTTTGGGTGGAGGCATGTGGAAGAGACAAAAACATCTCTGAGCTGTTTCCAGGGGAACAGTAGGGCCCGCCCACTAGCTCCTTAAAGCTATAGTTCCTCCTGGCATGCTATTTCTGGGCAAATAGTGAAATCTGGAACCAGGCATGATTTTAACCCAAGGGACCACTTTCTGTTTGCTCGCTAAAACTTAGTTCTCTGAAGCTACACTGTTCTCCAACCGCAGGGCCCAAGGGATTCAGTCCCAGAGTTCATCACTAAAAGAATCTGCACTGGTCTCTCTATGGCCTTCCTTGCAATTTGTCTCAAACTGGGTCACAATACTCTGACCCGAAATTCATGAGGTCTTAAGGTTCATCTAGTACTAAGCTAAAGGTGGGGTGAGGTGGTGGCTATATGAGGTTCCAGCGGGTAAGTGCCTCAAATGGGTGGTGCCTTGGGGATAATGGATTTCTGAGTGGACTAATGTTTAAGGACAGTCACGTGAATCTTGTTTTGAGGCAAGGCTGCAAGGAATTGGAGTTGTCCTGTTGCTGCCTCTGCAATTTGACGAGAGTGAAGTACATACCTGTCTGTGTATGTATACAAATGCACAAGCCCCTCGGCTTGGGACACCCGGAGAGTGGGTTTTGGCTGGAACCCTCAAGATGCTGCTCAGCACACACAGCACACCCCCACAATCCCATCTTGGACTGGCTGTCTGTCAGGAGCCAGTGTGCTGTTTGTTCTCTCAGGTTCAAGTCCTGCTTTTGTCCACTTCTCATTCCTGGGTGAGGAAGCTGGTGATGTACTCAGGCCACTCTCCAGGGCTCTGTCTTCAAATTCCTCCTGAGGTTCCAGCTTTGGTTACAAACCTGTTAACCATTGGCAGGATACAAACTAATGGTCCTAAACAAAGCAGGCTCCAGCTTCTCTTGGGCACCGAGGGAGTGGCTGAAACAAACAGGAAGCAGACCAGTCTTGCAGGAATGTCAGCAGCCCCAAGGTACTTGGGTTCCCAGTTGCCACATCATCCTGATAACTGATTACCCTACCTCTCCCAACAGGTACCATCTGGTAACCCTGGAGGCAAGAATGCACCTACCCCCATGTATTATATATAATGTTACACACACACACACACACAGACACACGAATGGCTGATATAGGGATAAGGAGATAGCTCAGTGGATAAAGCTTTGCTAGGCAGATGTGAGAGCCTGAGTTCAAATCCCTAGACCTCAGGGACATGTTCATATGCTTTGGTAACCCTTGTGTTCCTATAGGGAAAGGGAGGTGCCTTAGTTAATGTTCTATTGCTGTGAGGAGACACCATGACCAAGGAAACAAAGCATTTAATTGGGGTTATTGCTTACATTTTCAGAGGGTTAGCTAGTGCATGTTCATCACAGCAGGCAGGCAGGCATGCATGGGGTTGAGAGCTTACATCCTGACCTGCAGGCATATAGGCAGAAAGAGACCCACACACTGCCCTGGTGTATGCTTTTGAAACCTCAAAGCCAACCCCTCAATGACACATCTCCAACAAGGCTAGACTTCCTAAAATTTCCCAAACAGTTCAAATAACTGGAGACCAAGCATTCAAATATATGAGCCTATTTATCAAGGTTATTCTCATCCAAACCACTACAGGAGGACCTGGAAATTTGAGGTACCTAGTATGTATGCAACAGAAGCAAACAAAACTGGTCCCTATTTCAAATAAGTTGGAAGAGCTGATATCCAGGGCTTTTGTTCTCTGATCCCTCCCCCCCCCACATAACACATAAATGGGTGCACTCACACACATTATTACGGAACATTATATCAGAAAAATAAAATGGGGATGACTAAATGCTGAGAATCAGTCTCTGGAGATAAACTGCAGGAGTTGAATCTGGGCTCCAGCAGTTAATGGTGTTGTGTGACCTTGAACAAACCTAGTTAACTTCCTGCCTCAGCTTCCTTGTCTGTAAAATTTAATAATGGTTTCTAATTTTAAGTTATTTTGAGGCTTACATGAATTTAACAACTTCAGTATTCATAAAAGTACTCATAGGGCTGGTGATGCAGCTCTGTTGGTAGTTGTATGGAACAATGCATAGAACCTGGTGTGGTGTCACATGGTTGAAGTCCTAGGAAGTAGAGGAGTTCAAGGTCAGTGTCCGGGAGCAGTGAATTTGAGGCCAACCTGGACTACATGAGGCCTGTCTCAAATAAAATAATGACAATGAGGGAAATGTGCATGAATATCTTTTAGGGGTGTGAGTGTGTGTGTGTGTGTGTGTGTGTGTGTGTGTGTGTGTATGTACCATGTAGGTACCTGCTGCTTGTGGAGGAGAGTGCATCAGATTACCTGGAACTGGATTTACAGAGAGTTGTGAGCTTCCATGTGGGTGCTGGGAATTGAACCTGGGTCCTCCAAAAGAAAGAGCACCCAGTGCTCCTAACTGCTGAGCTATCTCTTCCAGACCCAATATGTAAATATTTATAAGCATATAAAAAATAGACAATACTTCTCTAAAATATAGCATAACTGTAAAGTGTTGTTCATAATATAATCTCAGGGGAACGGGATTGTTCATAATATAAACTCAGGACCAGATTGGTGCTGAGGAAATGGCCTAGTGAGTAAGCACTTGTCAGCCTTTGTGCATGCACTCACAAAATGAAAGAATGAGACACTTCCCTGGTCCACAGAGACATTTGAACAGACATCAGTTCTTGTTCACCAGTGAGAAAGTGATACTGCACAGTGAAAATAAGGATGTTAATGGGGTTTTAGAACTAAAAATATAAATAGACCAGACAGTTTCTGCATTATTTTGTTGGTAACTAGAAACTGAAAAACTGAGCACTTGGAAAGTGGAGGTGGAAAGTTTGCTGTGAATTTGAGGCCAGACAGGCTTCCTACATAGCTGAGATTCAGTCTCTGGAGATAAACTGCAGGACTTGAATCTGCAAGAAACTGAAAGAAGTTGCTTTCAGTGAACCAGCCAACAAACAAGCCTGGTGATGTAGTTCATGCCAGCACTAGGGAGGCTGAGTCAGGAAGATCATTGTCAGTTTGAAGTCATTCTTGTTTATGTAGTGATACCTTGTCTCCAAAAACCCAAAGGAAAATGAAAGGACCTTAGCTTTTGATCCTATCATATAGTGTCTGCCCCTACATTCCAAAGAAATAATGGTGGAAGCCGATTCTTATGCAGTGGTACCAGGTGTATATCACTTGGTTTAGGAGATGGAAGGCAAGGACTTAAATGCTTTCTTCAAGGGTTTAATCATGCTATGGAAGAAAATCTTAAAATGTGGGCAAGTGTTCAAAGTAGGCTAGAACTCAACAATGCCAGCTTTCTACTTGGCAGTGACTGTGAGCAGGGCTTCTATAAATGTTCTGTAACATCTTACTGATAATTCAAGCCCTCTTCCTCCCTCTCTCCCTTCACTGGGCTCATTAGTGGATGCTGGCTGGTGTCTTTGGGTCTCTGAACAGCCCTAGACTTCTGGTAGCCCTTCTCTTCCCAGTTCCCTGGTCTACTACAGGTTGTTATGGCTTGGCACCGCCATCTAGAGGCTACTGAACTGCAGGGCATCCTACCCTGCTGTCCCTCGCCTGATCACTGCCCTCCAGCCCCAGCGGCCCCCTGGCATAAACACAAGGTTGCTTGTTTTCTAGAAGCCTCTGAGGAAGTCAGCTCTAGACAGACTCTTTGAGGTGCAGTGTCTATGAAGAGTTAGGGGGTCAGGGAAGCCTTTGAGAATAGTGGTTCTGAATGTTTAGCAGTTGTCAGGTAGGAGATTGTTTTAGAGGACTCCTGGGCCATCCTTGGCCCCTTATCAGGCCTTGCTGGGTAGAACAGGTTCTGAATGTCCTAGTAGTAGCAAGCTCCCCGTGTGAGTTTGAGTCACCCAAGTTTGATAGTCACAGTCTAGGCCAGTGAGCAACACTGTCTGGTGGCCTCCTGGGAATCCAATGAAAACCACCTTGGAAACATACACAGACATATCTCAGGAGCAAACTTGAATCGTTTAGGTTTATTCTGTATTCACTGAGGCAGGTCTGCCCTGATTGAATTTCAGGTGCAGAGAATGAGTGCCAAGTACTAATTGACCTCTTATTTTTGTCTAAGAAATGTGTCTGGAGACACAACACAGGATGGAGAGTACAGGGTGTGGCTGCTACCTATGTGGAGTTTATGGCAGGGCATATAGGGGGCCTGGGTCTATGCTAGGGTACAGCTGACATGGAACTGACATGAAGTTTGGGACCTCTTGTAACTGCCCTTGAGAAGTTGAGGCAGAAGGGTCAGGAATTTGAGACAGTACTTGGGAATGTATGGAATTTGAGGCAAGCCTGGGCTCTTTTGAGACTGCCTGAAAAAAATAAAAACAAAAACAAAAACAAAAAAACCAAGTTACTTAAATGCAAGCTATTAATTAGTATGCCTTGAATATCCTAAGCTAATTTCACTCTGATGGTTAACCCCAGTTGTCCACTTGATGGGACTTAGAATCACCTTGGGAACAGATTTCCGGATATGCATATGAGGGATTATTAGATTAGGTTAAATGAGGTGGGAAGAACCAGCCTAAATGTGAGTGGTGCTATTCCACGGGTTGGAATCCCAGACCGTGGGACCGTGGAATAGAATTGAGGAAGGGAGCTGAGCACCAGCGTTCATCTCTCTGCTTCCTGGCTGGATCTGACGTGAGCAGCTGCCTCACACTCCTGCTGCCATGACCTCCCCACTAAGATGGACTCAAACTGTAAGTAAGCCAAAACAAACCTCTCCTTTTCCTTCTTCATGTTGCCTTTGTCAAGTATTTTTTCACAACATTGAAAAGTATAACTAATACAATCAGAGTTTGAGTGGGACAGTCACCCTAAAGCAAGACCAGGATATGCCCCCACCCCTGCCAAGTTTATTTTATTTTATTTTATTTTTCAGCCATGGTATCTTTGCACTGCTGCCTCAGTCTAGTGGGCTCCCTTGCCCTTCTCCACCTGTCCATGTAGATTCCTCATCTTCCTTCAGTCTGTGGTACATCCAGGCTGCTCCCCACATGCTCATTCAAGTACCACATCTTTCCTGCCTGTCTTTGTCATGCCCAAATGAATGATTCCTTTATTTCATGGACATTTAAATTTCTTGTTTATTTACCTTTTTTTGGGGGGTAGGGTGGTGTGGGGAACATTCCTCTCTTTTCCTTACTCCATCCTCCATCCTCACACAGTACTCTGCATGAGAGGAACTGGCTGGTGCTGATGAATAAAGGGGGTGCTGGAGTCTGGATGGGCAGGGGTCTGTGGGAGATTAGTGCTTAATTAAGGGCAGAACAGGAAACCTGCAAACATGAATGCTCCTCTGACCTCCTCCAGGATCAGGCAAGATCTCCATTTGCCTCTCTATTTCCCTCCATTTAGTGCACTCTTGCCCTCATATACTCAGCAGGGTAGGGATGAGAGAGGTATCCCTGAACCCTGGTGCAGATAGGGTTGTGGCTATGATAGGGCCAGTTTCATATTCTTTCTTTTTTTTCTTTACTTTTTTTGATTTCAGGATAGAGTTTCTCAGGACAGCCCTGGCTGTCCTGAAATTCTCTCTGTAGACCAGGCTGGCCTCGAACTCACAGAGATCCACCTGTCTCTGCCTCCTGAGTGCTGGGATTAAAGGTGAGTGCCACCCCTGTCTGACTTTTTCTTTCATGCTGTCTCTTATAAAGACCCAGTTGTATTGTATTCTGTACTATGAGAATGTTGTTGGGTTCTAAGTCGAGGAGTCAATGGCACAGACCTCAGGAGTCAGATGAAAGGAAAAACAGGAGACTCGTTTATTTAGCTGTGGGGGAACCGTGTATACTCTCCCAGCACCCACTGGCCTCTCATTGGCTAGGCACATTTGGGACTTCTGACAGGGCCAGGCAGATTCCAGGTTGGCTCATCTCAGCCTAGTAGGCCTTAACTTCCTGCATGAAAAGGGGTCTGCATGGACATGTTATCCAGAAGACTCCATTTGTAGCTGGTTTATTCTGAATTAACCCCTTCCCAGCCCAGATGCCCCTAGAGGAGTACAAAGTTGGTGCCAGCAGGAACTAACCGGACTCAGTGTTTCCAGAAATGCCTGGGCTCTAACATCCACAGAATAAGGGAAGAGTCTAGGGGTGATAGTGAAAGGGACACAAAGATTGTGACGATGGGCTCAGAAGTATGGCTGATCCCTAACCAGAGAGGCCAGACTGAGCTCTGCAATGATTGCCTTTGTCTCTCTCCTTTCTGCCCCTGTCACCTTCCAGCTGGACATGAGATGAAAGACAGATTTCTTTTTGTTGTTGTTGTTTTTTTGAGACAGGGTTTCTTTGTATTGCTTCGGAGCCTGTCCCGGAACTTGCTCTGTAGGCCAGGCTGGTCTTGAATTCACAGAGATCTACCTCCTTCTGCCTCCCAAGTGCTGGCATTAAAGGCATGTGCCACCAAATCTCGGCGGAAGACAGATGTCTTAGAATGTGAATTCACTGTCTTCTCAGATTGCGTTTTTTTTTTTTTTTTGATAAAGTGCAGTTTTAAAGATCCAATAATTGCCTGTGATCAGTGGCTTCTGTAATGGCAGGTACTTGCTACACTATTCCAGTTACTCATGGGCTTCTGTGTCTGAGCTCCAGGTGGCAGCAGAGAGCACCAGTGCTAATCCCATCACCATGGGGAGCCCCTGAGGGAGGGATACTCACTCATCTCCTCAAGAGATGCAAGGGCCCCCATCTTTTTGTTACTTTGCGTTTCCACCTTTTTATCTAATTAAAAAGAGAGGCTTTAACTTTAACATAGTAAAATTATATGCAACAAAACCAGTTATCAAGTCAGAATTACATTTATAATATCCAGTCCATTTGTATTTGGCAAAATTAGAGAAAATACTCTATTATCTATCTTACCTTGGAGAGTCTAAAGTTTTATACCTAATTTGCTTTTTTTCATAACTAAGGAAAACTGTAAGTTAATCATTTAGTCTTTAACTCCATCAAAGACCCCAGAAAGGAGTGAATATTACCTAATGACAGGGACATCTGGGTGCCTGGACAGTCACCCAGAGTTGCCCTGCAATGTTGGGGCATTCAACTCTGGCTTACCAGCCTAGTATTCCTTTTTTTTTTCTTTAATTTATTATTTTACATGTCGATCCCAGTTCCCCCTCCCTCATCCAGGATGGTTTCTTCAAGTGCCATCCACTTGCCTAAGAATTTCAAGATACCATTATTTTTTTCTGCAGAGTAGTATTCCATTGTGTAGATGTGCCACATGTTCATTATCCATTCTTCAATTGAGGGGCATCTAGATTGCTTCCAGGTTCTTGCTATTACAAATAGTGCTGCTATGAACATAGTTGATGTCTTTGTTGCATGGATGTGGATCGTTTGGATATATGCCTAAGAGGGGGATTGCCGGGTCCTGTGGTAAACTAATTCCCATTTTCCTGAGGAACCACCATACTGATCTCCAAAATGGCTGTACAGGTTTGCACTCCCACCAGCAGTGGGATGAGTTTTCATTGGTGTTTCTAATTTTAGCCATTCTGGCAGGAGTAAGATGGTATCTCAAAGTTGTTTTGATTTGCATTTCCCTGATAGCTAAGGATGTGGAGCACTTTCTTAAGTATCTTTTAGCCTTTGTAATTTCCTTTATTGAGAATTCTTTCTTCAGTTCTGTACCCCATTTTTTAATAGGGTTATTTGGTGTTTTGTTGACTAGTTTCTTGAGTTCTTTGTATATTTTGGAGATCAGCCCTTTGTCAGATATAGGATTGGTGAAAATCTTTTCCCAGTCTGTGGGCTGCCGTTTAGTCTTGTCCACTGTGTCCTTTGCCTTACAGAAGCTTCTAAGTTTGAAGAGGTCCCATTTATTAATTGTTGCTCTCAGTGTCTGTGACCCTGGAGTTATGTTCAGGAAGCAGTCTCCTATACCAATTTGTTCAAGGGTACCTCCTACTTTCTCTTCTAAGAGGGTCAATGTGGCTGGATTGATGTTGAGGTCTTTAATCCATTTGGACTTGAGTTTGTGCATGGTGACAGACATGGGTCTGTCTGCAGTCTTCTATACACCCTCATCCAATTGTGCCAGCACCATTTGTTGAAGATGCTGTCCTCGTCCCATTGTATAATTTTAGCTGATTTGTCGAAAATCAGGTGTTCATAGGTGTGTGGGTTAATATCAGAATTTTCAATTCGATTCCATTGGTCTACTTGTCTATTTTTGTGACAATAACAGGCTGTTTTCAGAACTATAGCTCTGTACTAGAGCGTAAAGTCATGAATGGTGATGCCTCCTGAAGTTCTTTTATTGTATAGGGTTGTTTTGGCTATCCTGGGTCTTTTGTTTTTCTGTATAAAGCTGATTATTACCCTATCATGGTCAGTGAAGAATTGTGGTGGGATTTTAATGGGGATTGCATTGAATCTGTAGATTGCTTTTGGCAAGATTGCCATTTTTACTATGTTTATCCTACCTATCCAAGAGCATGGGAGATCTTTCCATTTTCTGGTATCTTCTTTAATTTCTTTCTTTAGAGCCACAAAGTTCTTATTATATAGGTCTTTTACTTGTTTGGTGAGCATTACCCCAAGATACATTATGTTGCTTGTGGCTATTGTAAAGGGTGATGTTTCTCTGATTTCTTTCTCTGCCTCTTTGTAGTCTGAAAAAAGTAGGGCTACTGATTTTTTTGAGTTTATCTTGTATCCTGCTAGTTTGCTGAAGGTGTTTATCACCTGTAGGAGTTCCCTGGTAGAGTTTATTGGGTCACTTATGTAAACTATCATATCATCTGCAAATAGAGACAGTTTGACTTCTTCCTTTCCAATTTGGATCCCCTTGATCTCCTTTTATTATCTTATAGCTTTAGCTAGAACTTCCAGTACGATATTGAAGATATATGGAGAGAGAGAGCAGCCTTGTCTTGTTCCTGATTTTAGAGAAATTGGCTTAAGTTTCTCTCCATTCAGTTTGATGTTGGCAGTTGGTTTGCTGTATATTGCTCTTATTATGTTTAGATATGTTCCTGTTATCCCTGATCTCTCCAAGACCTTTATCATGAAAGGGTGTTGAATTTTGTGGAAGGCTTTTTCAGCATCTAGGGAAATGATCATATGGTTTTTCTTTTTCAGTTTGTTTATATGGTGGATCACATTGATAGATTTTCGTATGTTAAACTGTCCCTGCAACCCAGGGATGAAGCCTACTTGATCATGGTGGATGATTTCTCCGATGTATTCTTGAATTCTGTTTGCCAGTATTTTATTGAGTATTTTTGCATCGATGTTCATCAGGGATATTGGTCTGTAGTTTTCTTTCTTAGTTGTGTCTTTGTGAGGCTTGGCTACCAAGGTTATTGTGGCCTCATAAAAAGAGTTTGGTAATGAACCTTCTGTTTCTATTTTGTGGAACAATTTGAGGAGTATTGGTATTAGTTCTTCCTTGAATATCTGGTAGAATTCTGCACTGAATCCATCTGCTCCTGGACTTTTTTTGGTTCAAAGGCTTTCGTTGATTGCTTCTAGTTCATTGCGGGTTATAGGTCTATTTAAGTTGTTTGTCTGTTCTTGATTTAATTTTGGTAAGTGATAGTTATCCAGAAATTTGTCCATTTCCTTTGAATTTTCAATTTTTGTGGAATACAGGTTTTCAAAGTATGACCTGAAAATTGTCTGGATTTCCTCTGTGTCCATTATTATATTCCCCTTTTCGTTTCTGATTTTGTTAATTTGCATGTTCTCTCTCTGCTTTTTCGTTAGTTTGGATAAAGGTTTGTCTATCTTGTTGATTTTCTCAAAAAAACCAACTCTTTGTTGCATTGATTTTCTTTTTTTTGTATTGTTTTCCTGGTTTCTATTTTGTTGATTTCAGACCTCAAATTGATTATTTCCTGGTGTCTTCTCCTACGAGTTGAGTTTGCTTCTTTCTGTTCTAAGGCTTTCAGTTGTGCTGTTAATTCTCTTATGTGACTATCCTCTGTTTTCTTCATATGGGCACTTAGTGCAATGAACTTCCCTCGTATCTTTCAAGGTGTTCCATAAGTTCGGGTATGTTGTGTCCTCATTCTTGTTGAATATTAGAAAGTCCTTAATATCTTTCTTTATTTCTTCTATGACCCAGGTGTGGTGCAATTGCACATTGTTCAGTTTCCATGAGTTTGCAGGTTTTCTGCGATTTGTGTTGTTGTTGCATTCCAGTTTTAAAGCATGGTGGTCTGATAAGATACAGGGGGCTATTCCAATTCTCTTGTATCTGTTGAGGTTTGTTATGCCACTTAGTATGTGGTCGATTTTAGAGAAGGTTCCATGTGGAGCTGAGAAGAAGTTATATTCTTTTGTGTTTGGATGGAATGTTCTATAGATGTCTGTTAACCCCAGTTGAGACATAACTTCTGTTAGTTCTTTTGTTTCTTTGTTGAGTTTCTGTTTTGTGGTCCTGTCTAGTGTTGAGAGTGGTTTGTTGAAGTCTCCCTATAAGTGTGTGAGGTTTTGTATGAGCTTTGAGTTTTAGTAGAGTTTCTTTTACGATTGTGGGTGCCTTTGTATTTGGGGCATAGATGTTCTGAACTGAGACTTTGTGTTGATGGATTTCTTCTGCGATGAATACGAAATGACCATCTTCATCTCTTTTGATTAATTTTGGTTTGAAGTCTAACTTTTTAGGTATTAGGATAGCCACACCTGCTTGCTTCTTGGTTTCATTTGCTTGGAAGATCTTTTCCCAACTCTTTACCCCAAGGTAATGTCTATCTTTGAAGCTCAGATGTGTTTCTTGTATGCAACAGAAGGATGGATTCTGTCTTCATATCCATTCTGTTAGCCTGTGTCTTTTTATAGGTGAGTTAAGACCGTTAATGTTGAGGGTGAGTAAGGATTGTTGATTCTTGTTTGTTTTAGGTTTGTTCTTGGCAGTGGTATTGTGAATATATTTGTCCTCCTTTACCCTTGGTTTCTAGTGTAGTTAGATTATCTGTTGCCATCATTATTGTGGGTGTAGTTACCTTCCTTGGGTTGGAGTTTTCCTTCCAATACTTTTTGTAAGGCTGGATTTGTAGATACGTATTGGGAAAATCTGGTTTTGTCATTAAATATCTTGTTTTCTCTATCTATAGTGATTGAGAGTTTTTCTGGGTATAGTAGCCTGGGCTGGCATCCGTGGTCTCTTAATACTTGTAGAACATCTATCCAGGACCTTCTAGCCTTGAGGGTTTCCATGGAGAAGTCAGGTGTAATTTTGACAGGTCTGCCTTTATATGTTACCTGTCCTTTTTCCTTCACTGCTCTTAATATTCTTTATTCTGTATACTAGGTGTTTTATTATATGTTGAGGGGTGTTTTTTCTTTGGTCTAGCCTATGTGGTGTTCGGTATGCTTCTTGTACTTTCATGGGCATGTCCTTCTTCAGATTGGGAATGTTTTCCTCAATGATTTTGTTCAATATTTTTTCGGCACCTTTGAGCTGGGCTTCCTCACCTTCCTCTATGCCTATTATTGTTAGGTTTTGCCTTTTCACGGTGTCCCACATTTCCTGGATGTTTTGTGTTAAGGATTTGTTGGATTTATGATTTTCTTTGTTCGATGAATCTATTTCTTCTAGTTTATCTTCTGCGCCTGAGATTCTCTCTTCCATCTCTTGAATTCTGTTGGTTATGCTTGTGTCTGTAGCTCCCGATCTTTTGTCCAGTTTTTCTATTTCCAGAATTCCTTCGGTTTGTGTTGCCTTTATTTTCTCTATTTCAGTTTTCAAGTCTTGAACAGTTTCCTTCACCTGCTTAATTTTTTTTCTTGGCTTTCTGTACTTTCTTTACTTTCCTTAAGAAATTTGTTCATTTCTTCCACTTTTTTGTTTTTTTTTCCTCCATTTCTTTAAGGGATTTTCTCACATCTTCTTTGAGGGCCTCTATCATTTTTATGATGGTAATTTTTAAGTCGTTCCCTTCTGCTTCCTCTGCTTTGTTGTTGTGTTCCGTTCTAGTTGGAGTAGATTCCCTAGATTCTGGTGGTGTCATGCTTGTCTTTCTGTTGTTAGATGTTTTCTTGTATTGCCGTCTTCCCATAGCTTCTTCCAGTAGGTGTTGGTGGGGTCTCTCCCTCTCTCTATGGTACTTCACCGGTGGGCTTATGTGGGTCTGAGATTCAATATCTGTAGCTCTGTGTGGTCCAACCTCTCTAGGAGGCCTCTCCGCAGACACGGGCCCGGGGATGGGGTCATCGATCAGGATCCAGTAGAAGATGCCGGCAGGAACTCAGAGTGGTCCCGCAGAGATAGGCAGATCTCTAGGACAGGCCTGGGACTCCAGCAGAGGACCGGCGGTGGGGGTCGGAGACCAAGCAGGTGGAAATTACGTGTGGTTCTGCGTGCATAGGCAGGTCTCCTATGTTCAGAGTCGCTCCGAGAAGTCCCCGAAAGTTGTGTGGACTGTTGGCTCTACCCTCTGTCCCAGTGCTCAACCAGAGCGGTGGGACTGTGGGCAAGGTAGGGCACAGGGTGGGGGGGCAGGCTCACGGTGGGGGTGGGTGGGTGTGTATCAGAGCTCCAAGAGTGCTCTCGCTGGGGTCAGGACACAGGAGCAGGGGCATCCAGGGCCAACCCAGGGAGTTCCTAGTATTTCTTTGAAGCAGGGAATTTTGAAGGACTGTCCTACCTTGTCTTGGCAAAGTTTAGCAGTTGCTGTCTTTTGCATCCTGCTGATCCATTTTGGACAGTATACTGCCTGCAACTGAAGTGAGGCAAGGGCAGTTTCTTTGCCCAGTGGCTAGCTTTTGCCATAAAGAAAGCAAATTCAAAACAGAGTTTCTTAGATGCCCATCAACTTCTCTGAAATATTTTAGTGCTGCCAGGAGCAGAAGTGTCTCATTGTCATGAAAAGCCTTAGGTTATTAAAGATATTAAATGTCATATTCTTTAGGTCTTTGAAGTGCTTGAAGGCCTTTAATCTATCTAAATATATGTTTATGACCTTGAAAATATACTTAACATGAATATAAGTTTGATTATTATAAATGACTATTAACCTATATTTTTTAAATTTAATTTTATATAACAAAGTCCAATTAAATGAAAACAAACATTTATACACAATATTTGGGAATTTGGGCGTCGTTCTTTCCAAACTACTTCCTGCTGGTAAGGGGTGCTGTCTTGGGGGATTCGAAGAAGATTCAGATATCCTAGCTGTAGTCTGTAGGGCTGTTTTGTCCAGCTGTTTTGAATGTAGGATCAGCTTGTACTCTGTTTCAGGCGGTCTGGCGTGATCAAACCACATTAGTCTGGAAGGAATCCACATCTTTTCATTTTCTGTTTAACCTATATTTTTAATTATACATTACATTTTTTTTTTTGGATGCACTGAGACTCAACACACCTCGGTATTTATTGTCTGTCCCCACCTATGAGCCCACCCCCGACCCTTGCGAATAAAATACTTTCTGGCCTGCCCTAAGCCGCTCGAAGTCTCTGTCATACATTACATTTTTTAATGAGGTATAAGCACAATAACCAAAACAACAGTAGATATATACATATAGTATAACAAAATTAACTTCAAATTTGTATCAGTATACAAAAATCCATACCAGTGTAAAATATTTAAGACTACTCATTGCTTTTTTGGTTTAAAAGTATATTCAACAATATATCTTTTTCTCTTATCACTTCTATATTCTATCACTGTTTTCCTTTAGAAAGAGATCTTTGAACTTAATTCCTTTGTTTAGCTTTTTTCCTAATATGACCAATAATAATTTGTAACCAATCCTCCTTTATGATAATAAACATCCATAATCCATTTTTGGGGAGTGTGGGTATAGTTTTCTAGACTACTTCCTATTGTTTGGGGATGCTAATAATCTTTGGACCCTGAGAAAATTCAGGATAATGGTTAAGTCTTGGCTGGAGTAGTCTGTGAGGCTGGATTATCTTAGTCAGCAGCCTTGAAGCTGTTCTGGATGCTGGATCACCTTGGCCATCATTTTCATTGGTGTCTGGTGCCCTTGCTCTGAAAAATAGGTAAGCTTTTTTTTTTAAAAATTTATTTATTAAATTTAAATTTTAAATTTATTTTATGTATGAGTGCTCTGCTTGCTAGTAGAAGGCATCAGATCCTATTATAGATGGTTGTGAGCCACCAAATGGTTGCTGGGAATTGAACTCAGGACCACTGGAAGAGCAGCCAGTGCTCTTAACTGTTGTACCATCTCTCCAGCCCCAATACATAAACTTAAAGACAATGTGTGTGTGTGTGTGTGTGTGTGTGTGTGTGTGCACGTGCGCATTAATAGAAGCGTAGGCTTTGTATTATACACAAGTTAGCCAAAGATGATTTTTTTTGTTATATATTTGAGCAGGTACACATCACATGTCTTGTAGTTCTTTTAGATTAATTTATGTATGTAGTCAGGATTTGGTGTGTGTGTGGGTCTTTCTCAATCAAACCTGATTTTCTTTAACCCTGAATGAATCCACAGCTTCTCATTTCCAGTGAAAATAAAGGCATAACCATTCCCCAAAGTAACCTTTTGACTTAAATTTTGAAGTCAAGACATTTTCAAAATATATAGGCTAGATTAATCCAAAAGCATTGATAATCAAATGTCTCTTAGTAGCTGTTGTTCCTTCCTCAGCAATCAAACAATTCAAAGAGATCACAATAACATACAGTATCCAGACTCTCTGTGTATTCCCCGTCTTTACATGGCTTTTCTAAAGGACTTTAATATTTTACTTTTAAACTGTGTTTTATATACTCCTTTTCTTCTCTTTCCCAAGCCTATGCATATTTTTAAACACACTGTAACCTGTTTAGTTTTTTTTTTTTTTTCATCTGAATCTGTCTTTACTGCATATATGTGATCATTTTTTGACTGTATAAGCCTTTAAACTAGGTGGTGTGACTAGGTCCAAAGCTTTGGTGGCTAGTTCTACCCTGCTTGATTCCCTGAGTGCCAACCTTCATGGCAGAGGCATTGGTGTGAGAGCCACCTTTACTGCCCCTACTTTGGGGAGTTTTTGTATCCAAGTAGTGTGTTTCCTGCTGTACATAAACCTCACTTAAGTGTTTGGTAGCAGGGCCTCTTAAAAGAGCCCTGTGTAGTTTTTATTGCCAGCACTGAGCCAGGAAGCTGTCTCTTAAAGGAGCCTCACCTCTGCTTGCTGCTAGCAAACAGCCCACTGGAGAAAAGGCAGTTACCAAGAAGTTGTGTTCGACTACGTTTTTGTGAGTTTAGAACCCTTTTTTAAGCATTGTCAGGTCTTATATGGAGATTCAGGCCCCATGTTGGACCACCATTTGTAGGCAGAGTTTTCCTGTCTCAACCACCAGCTCCAAAATAACATACAAAGGGGCTTAATATTAAATACAAATGCTCGGCCAATAGCTCAGGCTTGTTACTAACTAGCCCTTGCAACTTTGCCTCTAACCCATTTTGTGTTTCTCACTGGTTCTCCACCTGGCTCCTCTGACTCCGCCTTTCCTCATCATCATTCTCAGTTCTGCTTTCCTGCCTAACTTTATCCTGTTCAGCTACTGGCCAGCCAGCTTCTTTATTAAACCAGTCATAGAAACATATATTCACAGTGTGTACAGAAGGACTATTCCACAGCAGAATCTTGCCCCAGGGATGGATATGCATTAATCATTCCTACATGAGAAAATTAACAGGGACTTGAGTCTAAGAGTAAAATTCTACATGTACTGTTTCTGGATGGTTTGTTTCCCCTGAGCAGCACAGAGAAGGTCATAACATAGCCTACAAATGCACAATGTGTAAAACAAGTATCACGATTTTTCTTTTCCTGCTGTATTTTTGCACTTTTGTGGTGATTTGTGTGTATGTCTGGTTGCCAGTGGCAGTTGCTCGCAATGTTCTTCGTCTTATTGGGCAAGGCAGGGTCTCTCAGTTGAACTTCTGCTTGCCAACTGGGCTGAGCCTGCTCTGTTTATATATCTGTCTGTCTGGTAGGATTTCGTGTAGCCCAGGCATATAGCTGAGGATGAATTTGGACTTCAAACCCTCCCTCCCATCTATCTCCCAAGAGCTGGCTTTCCTGGTATGCATCTGATCTGCATAATTGAACTTAATCTAAGAAACACTTCCTCATGGGTGTCTTGGGAGGGTTACATGATAGCATGTATAACTTGCTTTGTGTGGTAACAGCACATTGGAAACACTCTGTAAATGGCTTTTGATACACTAAAAAGGTTTTTTAGTATCTCCTCTAACATCTAATTACATTAACTGTCCCTCCCCCCTAAAGAGAATTCTAGATAGGAACCCTTTGGGAGAGAGAAATGATCAGGATCAGGTCGTTAGTGTCTTTCCCCCTTCTCTGTCCAAGAGAATTATTTAAAAAACAAAATTGTTTGATTATTAAAGAGCTAATTCAACTAAAAGTGGTGTCATTTGAGTTGTTTTCCTGTGCAGAATTTTAGCTGACAAAACACAGCATTCCAAATATGCGTGGCATTTTAATTGGAATTCTTTTAAATAGCTTTGTTTACAAACACATAGCTCAATTGTTCCACATTCACAGTCCAGCCTTTCAAAACACTTCAACCATATTTTTCTCTGACTTTCTGCTTTCAGAAACATGGTGAACATTTATCTTTTGCTTTTTATTCTTAGGACACACTGTTTAACTGAGTTTTGTAACCTTTATCACATACTTAGTGATACTTGCTGTGTTTAATTAATGTCTATTGACAATATTTTTTCAGTCTTAAAAAACACATTTATGAATTTATGTATTTATTTATTGTGTGTATTCAAGTGCTATGGAAATGATGAGTGTGGCAGTTAAAGAAAACTTCCAGAGGTCAGTTACCTTCTACCATGTGGATCCTGGGTTTGAACTCAGCTTATCAAGCTGGGCAGAAAGTGTCCTTCACCTGCTGGGCCATCTCATCCACCCCAACACAATGGTTGCTAAGATCCTGTGTAGCTCTTGAGTTTCCAATTTTTGTAAGATTGAAACTGGACATGAAACTTGATTACTAAAGAATCCCACTGGGGAAAGAACAAGGGCCAGGAACTTGAAGAAAGGGAATTATTTTAAAATTAGGAGAAGGCAAAAGATGGTTTCTCTCATAGCTTAAGCTGGTTTCAGACTCATTATGTAGTTTAGGATGACCTTGAATTTTTGCTCTACAGAGGCTCATCTCATCTCAGGTTGGCCTTGGACAACCCTGCTGTTTATCTTACCATGTGTTGGGATTACAGGTATGAAACACCTCATTGTCTTCTTTTTTTCTGGATTTTTGCCCTCTCCACTCTTGTTTTATTCTGCATATAGGTCCCAGGCTAACAATTCCCCCTCCCTCACCAGCAGGCAATCAGAGGACAGTCTGACTGCAAGCAGTGACAATGGACTTCCTGTCATCAATCACATGGTATAGAATGTTCCTCGTTCTCTAAAATGTGTAAGAAGGGATCCTCATTCTGTCTATGGTATTAATGTCTTGTGATAAATCTCATAAAAAGGGCTGTCTTCCTCAGTTTCTCTCTTGTACCCCAAATCCAAAACTTGTGAGATATATACACATACGCACACACCATAGACAATCTGCAGCATGGTGAAGAGAGATTAAATCCATGTGGCAGAATGAGGATCATTCATATTAGGCAATCACTCAATCTAGCAGCGGTTACAAATTTGTTCTTTTCTCTGCTATCCTAGCTTTTGTTCACTCTAGTTTATAAGAGCCATCGGAGAACCCAAGATGAAGAAAACACTAATTTTCTTTTTTGCAGCTAGTGGCTTTGAAAGGTAGACAACAGGTCAAGGGTGCAAGGCACGAATAAAGCAGGAATGACTGGGGATGCGGCTCAGTGGCAGGTCATTTGTCTGCCATGCTGAGTTCTAGTCTCAGCACTGAAAAACAAAAGTAACACAGTTAAGCCAGGTGTGGTGTTGCTAAACTTGGACTTAACTGAAATCCAAAGCAGTGTCTGAAGTGGATCATGAGGAGCAGGAGGATGCCTAGCTACACCCCAACGTCACAGGCTCTCCATGGATATCCAGGCCAGCTGAGCCTTCACTAGGAGAGCCATCAAAACTGTGGTTGGTCTACCTGTTCACCTCCCCTTTGTTTCTTGGAAGTGAAGAATCAGCCTGCCTCCATCTTATAGTAAAGACAAACTAGGTTCATTCCTGTTTATGATTAAACCTGTTTCTCAAGGATTGGGCTGTGCCCCACCTGTGACCTTAATTAACTACAAGTGGTTCTGTACTGCCTGTTCCAGGAATGGCAATCACGTTTTTGTTTAAAAAAAGTTGTTTCTAACCCTACCTTTGTTTAAAAAATGTTATATGGCCACCTATGACCACGTTGTTATGACTATGACTACTTTGTTCAGGAGGGACTAACTAGTTATGCTTATGTTCTGCTCCTATAACCCCACCTGTTTTGCCCACCAAATATCCATGAGCTATAGAAACCTTGTCTTCCTCACATCCAGTGCTGACCTTGAACCCCACCTTCCAGGGAGACAACGTGTGTACATGAATAAAAAAAAGATTGCTTTAATTAATTACTTGCTTTAATTAATTTTGCCATGCTGATTTGGTTCCATGGTCTTCCTCTTCACATTTTTTTTGGGATTAACTGAGGTCTGGACAGGCTGAGGGCACAAAATGGAACAGAGAAAATGCCGGGTGATGAAGCAAGGACCCTGTGTCTTAGATGGGAGTTCAGCCAGTGATTACTGAGAGAGACGGAGTTAATGGAGCATACAGAAAGGAGCAGAGCAGTCTCCCGGGGTACGTTAGGCAATGTCTGGAGACATTGTGTGGGAGCAGCTTGGAAAGAGGGAGCATGTTACTGGCATCTGTAGAGTCCAAGGAGGCTGAATGTGGTGACCCATTCCTATGATCCCAGCAGCCAGGAGACTGGAGCAGGAGTGTTACAAGTCAAGGCTAACCTGGGATATATATAGAGACCCTGTCAGAAAACAACAAAAATCCAAGCATAGGAAGGCACCTGTGTTTGATCCCTAGGACCAGGAGTGGTGTTACACACCCACAGTCTCAGCTTTGTGGGAAGGAGCTGGGAATATCACTTGGTTGTCAGAGCACTTGCCTAGTGTCCCTGAAGCCCTAAGGTGGTGGTGCATACCGCAATACCAGCATTGAGGCCTTGGGGAGGAGAAGACAGGAGGCCCAGGAGTTCAAAACCCTCCTCAACTATAGTTCAAAGCACTACTTGAGAGTATGAAAAAAAACTTTTTAAAAATGAAACTCAAAACAGATGCCTACAAGTATGCACAACCCATAGAAAAGATCCAGCCACAAATTTCAGTATTGCTGAGGTTAGATCAGTATTGCTGAGGTTACCCACAGAACTTCGGGGGAGAGGAAAGCAGGGAGAAAAAGGAGAAAAACACCTGGCCTCACAGCCCATGACATTCAATCTTCAAATTCAATAACTGACATTTTAAAGATTTGAATAATAATAAAACATCTATACTTGAAAATTATATATTATCCACAGCCATCTCGAATGCTGGCTGAAGTTCTGCTCACATTGCCTCAGGAAAAAGCAAACAAACCTAGTTCAGTTACCAATGGGGTAGGAGAGAAAGAGCTGCAGTGCAGTGGTTTTAGTCACCCCTGGTGGGGAGGGTTAGCAATCATTTCTCATAAATCAGGCAGAGATGTGGGTGTGTTGTTGTTTCCATGGGCTGTTAGAACACTTGGTTCCCATCACAAACTAGCCTCAGGTACAGTTCTGAGGATTCCCTAGAGTGCCTAGAGTATGTATTAACAATTGGCTCCAGTGCAGGGTTATGAGCACAAGTCTTGGCTTCATTTAAGCCAAGGATGGATGTTGTACATTTGTGATCCCAGCTGAGGCAAGAGGATTAGGTCAAGCTGGCCTGGACTACAGAAAACCTAGTTTTAAAAAAAAAAAAAAAAAAGGGAGGGCGCCTGGCTTCTTTAACACTCCAATACATTGCTTGAAACAAAGCTGTACCAATAAATAAATGTGGATAATTTCCAAGGACCCCAGTATCCTGCCCTGACACCTCCCCTCCCTTCTTGTTGGGAGATGTCATTCTGTAAATATGTTTCTCTTATTGGTTAATGAATAAATCACTGTTGGCAAATAGGAAGGCAAGCTAGGTGGGACTAGGAGACAAGGAGGATTCTGGGAGATGTAGTAGAGAGGAGTCAAGATGTTAGGACAAGAGAGAAGAGGTCCAGACTCTCTCCGGTAAGATAAGACCACATGGAAACACTTTGATAGAAATGAGTTAATATTTAAGACAGAGCCAGCCAATAAGAAAATAACAGCTTTATATCTAATACAATGTCTCTGTGTGTTATTGGGGGGCTGATGTGTCTGTGGGACGAGGCTGGCGGGAACGCTTGTTAACACCCTCCCTTACTCTGTTCCAGCCACACTGGTTTCCTTGTGGACCCTCTAACCACCAAGCACACACCTGTCCCAGAGACTTTGCAATCTCTCACTCCCTGAAGGTATTTGCTCACTTTAAAAATGCATCATTTCCTCTTAACTCTTGCCCACTGCGGCCTCCATCATGTACCCTCAAATCCATACCCCAGTGGGATGGTGAAGGAGCTCTAGCCAGCTCAAACATGGCTCTGGCAGGCCTTGCCCTTCTCCCCCATCCCCTATTCCTTACTAAAAACCATTAGATTATATTCCTAAAGCTAGCCCCCAAGGTCTTTTCCCTTCTTTGGCCATTTCCTCCTCCTGAGATTGACTACCAAGGTTCACCTATCAAAGTATAGAAGTCCAGCAATCGAAACTCTCCTCTGGCTCACCTAATTAACATGCTCAATTAAAACTAAACACCTCATCCTAACACAGGGTTTCCTCTTTTACACTTACATCTCACCGTTTGCTTATGTGCCACTCCTGTCTCTTCTCTACCCAGAGGCAGTCCTATGTCATCATCATTATCTGCCCTGGGGTGAATATCTCTTCCCGCTCTCCTTTGTTCCCTTCCCCTTCTCCCTTGTCCTCTATCTCTTATCAAGGGATATCTCTTATCCCTTGTCTTTTTCTCTTATTCCTTGCCCTTTGTCCCTGTAGGGCAAATAAATCTCCTTTGTGCTGAGAATTTGGTCTTGGAGTGCTTCCAGCTGATACCAGTCCCTACAGATGGTATTTGGAGGTGGGGCTTCTGGGAGGTGTTATGATTTAGATATGAAACACCCCCCAAAAGGCTCATGTATCAAAAGCTTGGTCCCTGATGCAAAAGGGCTTAGAGGTAGGGTTTGGGGAACTGATTGGCTCATGAGGTCTCTGCCTTAATCAATGGAGTCAAAGTTTGAATTGACTGATGCTGACTGAGGCTAGTAAAGAGAAGCCCCCCCTGGGAGCATGCCCTGGAAGCACACACTTTGTTCCCAGCCTCCTGTCACTCTTGCTTCTCCACACGTTCCCACCACCATGGTGATAGATATTATGCCCCATCTCAGGTCCGAAGCTATAGAGCCAGTTGACCATGTACTGAAACCTATGACGTCCTTGAACCAAGATAACAGGAAATAATTAGGTTTCAGTGCATGGATAAGAAGAAGCCCCAGAGAGCTTGCTCTTTTGCTCTCAGCCAGTTGCAGAGGACTCAGAGAGAAGAGCAAGGCAAGAAGACAGCCCTCACTAGAACTTGACTCTGATCCCAGACCGCCAACCTTCACAACTTTGAGAAAGTAAAGGATTATTGCTGAGGCCATTAAGCCTCTGGTCACCTCATCCCCATTCTCCACTTTGCTTTTCCATAAAGTGCTTAATCAAATATCCTCCCATCAGATTTGATAGTTACTTCACTTATCCATTTCATGTTGCTCTTCAGAGAGACTCCTTGTACACATGAAGAACAGAAATAAATGATTCAGCTATACCAATTCTAGGTATATCTAGGATTCTAAGTCAGCATCCCAGGAAATCTGCCCATCCATGTTTATGACACCTACACTATCCACATGACACAGCACCTCCAGGTGAATGGTGTAATTATTCGGGCAAACCTGGCCCCATCCCTTGGGGACCTGGCAGAGTGCATCACCCCTGCACACATGGCAGGCAGTACCCTGGCTCTATACATATGTGCAAAGGTTCCTTTAAGAGAGAAGCTCCACCTACTTTCTCTCTTTCTTCCCTGTCTCCTCAGAGGTTGGCAGGTCTCTGTCTATCTCCTCTCTCTCTTTTTCTCTCTCCCTTTCCTTCTCCCTCTCCCTCTTTTCCTTCCTCTTTCCCTCCCCACCTTCTCCCTGCTTTCTCCTCTCCCCTCTCCCAATAAAACTTCCTTCCCATGTAAATTCTGACTGCATGGTGTATTCGTCCCTCACCACCATGGGATCTGCAAAGTTTCCCCTCGCGCCACATATCATAACATTGGTGCTGTGACTTGTATTCAAACTGAGGTTGCTCTAGCCACAATGCAGAATACTAACCACTATATATGATCATGGCAAGCTACCAGGGACCCTTTGCATCTATGTACAGCACCAGGGTACGCTTACCATGTGTGCAGGGTGACACACTCTGCCAGGTCCCCAAGGGGCAGGGCCAAAGTGTGTCTGGATGCTAACACAGACTATGGGTTCCTGTGGGCTGAGGGGTTCTAGCCTTGTCTCCACGATTAATTTCGTGGCACACCTTTAGAAATGTGTGCTCCTTAAGGCCAGCTGGTTGCTCTAACTGGCGCCTCCTTCTGTCCCAGTTTGAACCAGCAGGGTATACTGGAGGTGCACAAAGCTCCCCTCCCCCCACCATGTTGCTCCCTTTGAAAGTCCTGAATTTTAGAGGGAGCTACAGTTGGAGTAGAAGGAGGCAGAATGGCAGGGTAGAAAGGGGTCTCCTGAGAGTGGACACACCTGACTTTGACTCCAGGATCTGCCACCATGTGGCCTCCCATCAAGTGCTTTACTTCTCAGTTTGAGCCTGCTTTCTGTTCTATAAGCCAGCTGCCCCCAGCCTTGTTCCAGGTGTGTGTGTGTGTATGCGAATATGCATAGACATTTTCAACTATTCCTTAAAAAAAAAAAAAAAGTTGTAGGCATGGCAGCGGTGGTGCATACCTTTAATCCCAGAACTCAGGAGCCACAGGCAGACAGATATCTGAGTTTGAGGCCAGCCTGGTCTACAGACTGAATTCTGTAGAACTGGGTAGCCAGAACTACACAGAGAAACCCGGTCTCCAAAAAAGGAAAAAGAAAAAAAAAAAGTTGCATGTATATAGAATTCACTCACTTAAATTGTACAGTTAAATGTATTTAGACTTTTGCTGTGTTATACTATTAATTTAAAAGCTTATGGTAAAAGGCATATTGCTTTATTTATTTTTACAAGAAAATAGTTTTATTCTAATTTTTGGGTGCAGACAGCTCACAGATACCCTGCCTCTGGTGGTACATGGAGTATATGCAGATACACTCTGATGACTTTGGCTAAGAAAGCAGCTGACACTCATGACACAAGTTGGGCAGTGATGACCTCTGAGGTTTCCCTACATGAACTATTCTGTTAATGTCACTTAAAAAACTGCAGACTACATGGTACGCGTGGGCAGAACGGCAGCCGAGTGCATGTCCCGACACTGGAGTGTAATAAACAGCAAACAGCCAACATTTACATGATTCACATCAAAATGGTGACACCCCAAAACATGTTCCTTTTAAAGGACAGGTTTATCAATAAAATACTATATTTCTGCAATACTCTGCCTGATGCTTTGTACGCTGTGGGGGAGTTAAATGTGAGTCTAGTCATCAGCTTTAGGAAGGGGCCTTTCCCATCAGCTTTATTAATAAGAGCCACAATTAGGTAAAAAACTAAACAGGAAAATTATTAATTCCATGGTCGAGGTTTAGGAGGAACACTTGTGAAAATTAGTTCTACAGCACCGACAGAAACTGCTCTCTACTTTCACTGTGTCCTGCCCATCTGGAAAGCATCAGGCTGCTAGTGATGGGAGATGCAATGAATTCTACTCAGGAGCTTATCTTTCCAAAGAGGGAGGGGAGGGGTAAACCCAACAAAATGGTGGACTAGCACAGACCCTAAGAAAGGTTCTGAAACCAGGGCGACCCCCCGACAACCGACAGGAGCAAAGCCTACCCTTGTGCCTGGAGTCTGTTTCTGTAAGGATCACGAATCTACACAACATCTCACAAGCGCACCTGCCTCAGTCTCCTCACAGGAAAACAATGCTTATGTTCTAGAGCTCCCAGCAAACACCCTACAAATACCGCTGACCATGTCTGAACCATTGAAGGCCACCATCTCTGTAAAAGCATAGCTGATGACACCCGGCAATGTTTTCTAACCCCAACTGCACCTTTAGAAAGGTACCAACTGCAATGGCAGAGGCAACCTGGGTATCACTAGGGACGCACACCAATGTGGCAAGCCTTCTTACTAAGACTTTTAAGTGTGGCTTTCTAGAAACCTCAAGACCATGTGCTAGATGATGTTTCCCCCCAAATATAAAATCCCATGTTTCTAATTTAAAAGGCTCGGCAGTGAGGGGGCCTGCTGTCACTCTGTGCCCTCCAACTCCCATGAACAACCTCTACAATGTTCACTCCCATTGTCTCAAATCCACACCTCCCAGACACTACACCTGCGTCCAACACACAAAGTACCCTCTCCTGAGACCCTGCAACTACCACACTCCTAGGAGACCTAGGAGCTCTTAGGAATCCTTACTGGTGGGAGGGGAACCTGAAGGAAACCACTTGCTGTACTGAATACAGTAGGCTGAGAACGGGTCTTCTGCTCTGGATCCTGAGCTGCAGCAGAGACTTTAACTCAGTAGATCAGCTGGATGGCCAGCCTCTGTGAGCTGGTGAGAGACATCGTCCCCGAAGTCCAGAGTCTAGATATTACCGCCATCCCCAACACGGTTCTTTGTGGCAATGTGCTAAGAGAACAGGATTCGGGATCCTGGCTGTGAATGCTGAACTGATCTCCATCACAGGCTTGTGAGAAGACAGCGGTTTCCACGCTCCCCTGATGAGGGAACACAGCCAGGCCACACTGTGCTCTGAAGCAATGAGTCCAGTGGAGAAGGGGCAAGGGTCAATACACATGCTCTGAGAAAATGGTGGCCCTTGTTCCCCAACTACCTTGGGCTGCCAGGGAATGGGAGGCCTCAGAAAGGAGTGACTGCAGGGCAGGGTCCAATCCTTCCTTTCAGGAACTGAAGCACAAAGAATCTGAGTGGAGGCTGTGCCACTATTTGGTCATGAGCGTCAATCTGGATGCTTTCGGTAAAACACGCTCTCAACACATAGGCAGAGGGGATGTCTCTGTAGAAGGCACTCAACAGCAGAATAGTTGCTTCATTTATTTACTTATTTATTTATGTTTTCTTAGACAGTCTAGAAATTGCCATGTTGCTCAGGTTGACCTTGAACTTTCGGTGAATTTCCCTATTTAGCCTTCTGAGTGCTGGGACTATAGGGGTGTGCAATCATGCCCAATCAAAATCCTCATTAAAATTTATTTATTTATTTGTGTGTATGCATGTGTACTTACACATGCATGCCACCAGAATGTGTTGACGTCTGAGAACAATTTGTCAAGGAGGTTTCTTCCTTTCTTCCATTTGGAGATCTGACTCAGATTGACAGCTTTGAGGACAAGTGTCTTTACCCAGTGAGCCATCTTCCCGGCTCAACATCTGTGTTGTGGCCAATACTGGTCAATGAGGCTCTTCCCATAGGCAGGGTCTCTCCTAGCTGTTTAGGAGTTCACGTGACTCAGTGCCGGCTGTGCAGTCACTAGCCTCCTCTAAAATGCTCTTTTCCCAGATAGTGGGAATGTGGCATTTTCAACAGCCGAACTTCATACTGTTTTCTGTGGAAATGCTCTGAGCCTTCTGCTTTAGGGATATTAGTAGGAGCTCATGTTAGATACCCCTTTTATTAAAATCCTTAAAAGTAAATTCCACTGTCAAAGCATCTGTGTACTAGTGGACTTGAAGAGCCAGGCGCTGGGGCAGTGGAACAGGAGCTGAAGTGCAGAGGAAATAGCTGACTCCCGAAAGTTGTCTTCTGCCCTCCTTGGAGCTGTGGTATGTGCTCTGATAAATAAATAAAGAAAATGACATAATATATATGTGTATTATATATAAAAGAGTAGTGAATGACTTAGACACCGAAAAGCTAGCTGTTAGTGAGGCAGTTGTGGGAATATGTCTGAAAATTCAAAGTATGATTTTGTTGCTTTTATTTTAAACTGGGTCTTACCTGCAGCTTGAATGTGCAACACCTTCCATTACAGGAATGTCCACACCTGGCAAAGTAGTTGTGTTTATTTTTTGTAATGTATTTATTATGTTTATTTTTGAGACAGGGCTCACTGTTCAGTCCTGGCTGGCCTTGAACTTGGAGACAGAGAGACAGAGAGAGAGAGAGAGAGAGAGAGAGAGAGAGAGAGAGAGAGAGAGAGAGAGAGAGAGAGAGAGAGAGAGAGAGAGAGAGAGAGAGAGATTTGCCTCTGGGGGATTAAAGGTGAGTATCAACATGCCCAGCAATTGTCTTGTTTGTGCAGTGCTGGTGGTTGCACGCAGGACCTTTGCGTGTTGGACTATGATTCTACCATGAAGCCGAATCCCGGGGTGGGTTTTGGAAAGACCTGCCTGGGAATTTGTGTCTTAGGAAAGGATGCAAGCTGAGGCCTGAATCTGGCACAGAAGACCTTGAAGTTATTACATTTCTGCTGCTTCCGTTTCTCAGCCGATCTGAATTCAACCAGCAGGGGGAGCCAGGACACCGCGTTCCTCTGGGTGTCGGGTGCTGCGGTCTGCCAAGGGATGACCTCCAGGTGTCTTTTCTGTCTGTTCAAACCCGTTCTTTTCCTCAGAGGATGGTAAGGGGATGAGCTGCTTAGAGCTAACTGGCAGCCAGCAACTGAGGAGTGTCACCCTGCCTCAGCAGATGGAAGAGAATGAAAGATCGTATTGCTGTCACTCATTGGCTTCGGAGTGTCCTTTGTATCGCCCCGTTTGCATTACATGTGTGTTTCTATAGAAGAATTAACCAGGGGGCGAAAAGATCAGAGCTTTTCCTTAAAGAAACACAAGAGAGCAGATGAGATGACTTATTGAGTAAGGGCAGCTGCCACCAACCCTGATGAATTGAGTTTAATTCCTGGTATTCACAAGGTAGAGGGTGAGAACTGACTCCCAGGGCTGTACTTGGCAGCCATGCACCCTCCCCCCCCAAATAAACAAATGTTTAAAAAAAGGAAGAACCGGGCTAGGGACCTGTGGTGATTTGAACCAGAATAGCCCCATAGGCTCATATATTTGAATGCTTGGTTTTAGTTAGTGCAACTGTTTGAAAGGATTAGGAAGTGTGTCACTTGGGGTGGGTTTTGAGGTTTCAAAAGGCCAGGCCAGGTACAGTCTCTCTATCTGCCTGAAACTGCGGATCATATGTGAACTCGAATGCTTTTCCAGCACCATGCCTGCCTGCCTGCCACATGTTCCCCATCATGATGATCATGGACTCACCCTCTGAAACTTTAAGCAAGCTCCCAACTAAGTGCTTTCTTTTAAAAGTTGCATTGGTCATGATGTCTCTTCATAGCAATAGAGCAATAACTAAGACAGGGCTGTTATTAAAGTTATTAAAGAATTTATTGTTGCTGGTATTTTCTTCTCAGCCTTTATTGTAATTTTTACTCTATTCATGGCCTTTCTCTTTGCCTCCGCTCACCCATCTCCTGGACTTAAGCAACCCTTCCCTAGTCAGCCTTTAGGGCATCTTGAGACTCCAGGCACCTGCCTCTCTGCCTGGCTTCACTCCAGTAATGCTGAAGTCATGCCGTGTTTGAGGGACTGTTGCAGTGAAGGAGATACAGTCAGGAATAAAATAGATCACCCTCTGCTCACTTGGAGCTGGAGTCACCTACTGTCCTGCTTTGTCTGGGACACTTCTGATTTGGGTGATGAAGTTGCAGCATCCTGGAAGACCCCTAGGTCTGGGAAGCAGGCAGAGTTTGTCTCTAAGTTGGATCATACCCGTTTGCATGGGAGACAGATACATACCTCCAATTTTTTTTTTAGGTAAGAATCCCTAATACAAGCGGGACTGGAATGCTGATTGGTGCTGGGAGATGAAGAATGCTGTGAGCATTGACACTACCCCCATCACAGCCATAACCGCCTATTACCTATTGATGCATGGATCAAGATTCATGGGACCAGGCTCAATACAGGCTAATATAATTTTATTCAGGGAGAAGTTACTTATACAAGAAACAGATGACCACCACCAGTTCCTGCTCCAAGTATCCACCCAGGCTACTCTCCATGACTCGACGTGACTCAACTGGACCCCAGACCTAGTCCTACCCTCCATCACATCCTCACCTGTGACCATGCCCAAACAGGTGTGGTCAGTGCTACAGATGTGGGTGGGGGTGGATATCTCACTACAACTGCCTTTCTCTCTGGCCAAGTCAGCAGTGAGACCTACTTACTTTGTTAATGAAGAGTAGATGGCAAGTCCTCCCAGTGTGGCTCCAAGCAGCTTCAGATAGCACTGAGGCTTTTAATGAAATAGTCTGAGTGGCTGTTAGGATGACCCTTGCTGCATTAGGTAGCTCATGGACACCCACAATTGCCTGGGAGCCAGGTGCCTGAAAGAGCACTTGCTTTTTTGTACTAAGATCTGCCTCTTAATCTTTTAGACATGTTTGGGGGTGGGGAGTGTGGATGACCTTTCTGGCTGTAACTGAATCTGTTCTGTATTAAGTGCAGCCAAGAAACTCATCCTCATGCTTTCAGAAGCCCCAGTAAGTGCCATTTGCAGCCTGCCTGTTGTCCCCTGATCCCAGGGACTTTTACCTGCAGATCTGGGCTGAGCTTTCCTTGGTGGCCTATGTGGGGCTGGAGACGTGTGTGTGTGTGTGTGTGTGTGTGAGTGCGTGTGTGTGCGTGTGTGTGTGAGTGCGTGTGTGTGTGTTTGTGTGCGTGTGTGTGAGTGTGTGTGTGTGAGTGCGTGTGTGCGCGTGTGTGTTTGTGTGCGTGTGTGTGAGTGCGTGTGTGAGTGCGTGTGTGCGCGTGTGCGTGTGCGTGTGTGTGTGAGTGTGTGAGTGCGTGTGTGTGAGTGTGTGAGTGTGTGTGCGTGCGTGTGTGTGTGTGAGTGCGTGTGCGTGCGTGCGTGTGTGTGTGAGTGCGTGTGCGTGTGCATGTGTGTGTGAGTGTGTGTGTGTGCGTGTGTGTGAGTGTGTGTGTGTGTGTGAGTGCGTGTGTGTGAGTGTGTGTGAGTGTGTGTGTGTGTGTGCGAGTGCGTGTGCACGCACGGGGCTGTGTCTTTTGTAGTGACGTTGAACTCTCACCCCCTGACTGTACCTGTCAGCATGACTTTAGGAAATGGGGTCTTAGCAGTTGGCCCAGTTGAGATAAGATCGTTGGGATCAGTACAGCTTGTGTGGGGGCATTTGGGAACCCCCATCAGGAATAATGTTATCTGGAGATGAAGGCAGAGGTTGAGGTAAGCTAAAAAATGGCTTTGACTCATGTCAACATGAGACAAATTATAGTCATCTGAGAGGAGGGAACCTCGGTTAAGAAAATGCCTCCATAAGATCAGACTCTACACAAGCCAGTGGGGCATTTTCTTAGTTAGTGATTGATGGGAGAAGGCCCAGCCCATGCAGGTGGTGCCATCTCTAGGCTGGTAGCTCTGGGTTCTGCAAGAAATCAGGCTGAGCAAGCCATGTGGAGCAAGCCAGTGGCCTCTGCATCAGCTCCTGCCTCCAGGTTCTGCCTTAAGCTCGTGTCTCTCCTGGATGAAGAAATAAGTCCCCTTTTCCCTGAGTTGATTTTGGCCATTTTAAAAGATTTATTTTATTTATTATGTATACAGTGTTTTGTCTGCATGTATCCCTGTAGGTCAGAAGAAGGCACAGATTTCATTACAGATGGTTGTGAGCCACCGTGGGGTTGCTGGGAATTGAACTCAGGACCTCTGGAAGAGCAGCTAGTGCTCTTAACTGCTGAGCCAACTCTCTAGCCTCCATGGCCATGGTGTTTTTATCACAGCAATAGAAACCCTAACTAAAACAAGGGTAATTTACTCCTGGAAGCATCCTCCACCATCAGCTAAGGGTGGCTAGTGGGTAATCCCCAAGATTCCTAGTCTCACAGAGATCTGTTGACAAATGCATTTTGTGTTGTCTGGTCTTCCATACTCTCTCTCTCTCTCTCTCTCTCTCTCTCTCTCTCTCTTTAAAGTATTTATTTTTATTTTACATATATAGGTTTTTTGTTTTCAGGTGTGTCTGTGTAACACATGTGTGTTGTGTCCAGGGAGGACAGAAGAGGACATTGGATTCCTTGGAACTGGACTTACAGATGGTTGTGAGCTGCCAAGTGGATGTTATGAACCAAACTCAAGTCCTCTGTAAGGCAGCCAGTTCTTTCTTGCTCTCTTTGGTTTTTCAAAACAGGATTTTTCTGTGTAGCCTGGTTGTCATAAGAACTCAGATCTGTAGATCTGTAGGCCAGGGCTGGCCTTAAACTCACAGAGATCCCTCTGCCTCTGCCTTCTGAGTGCTGGGATTAAAGGTTGGTACCACCACAGTTCAGCTGCAACCAGTGCTCTTAACCACTGAGCAATCTCTTCAGCTTCCATACACCATCCCACCGTGTTTCTTTGTGTTATAAACGCTCCTGGTATTCTGTTATAAAATGGGCCAATGCAGGAAGATTGCAAGCTCAAGGCCAGTCTGGGATGTACAGTGCAACCCTGCTTCAACAAAACAGAACAAAACAGAGCACCCAGAAAACTATACTCCATATGTATAGATACAGGAATGTGTGCTCCTTGGGGTGGGAAGAAAGCCCTGATTCCTAAGAGGCAGTGGGCTCAGGGTCTTTTACCTTTTGAAAACGGAGTCAGTAATACATGAAGAAAACTCGCACTGCAAAGATATATTTGTTGTCAGAGGTGAAGGTCAGGTGGTGCATGCCTGCAATCCCAGCACCTGGGAGGTCAAGGTCATTCCTGACTGGACAGAGTTATAGCTAAGCATGGGCAACATGAGAACTTGTCTGCAAAACAACAGGGCCTGCAATATGGCAAGCCCTTGCAGCACAAGCCTAACAAGCTGAGTGTAATTCCTGGAACCCACATAAAGTGGAAGTCGAGAATTGCCTCCACTGAGTTGTCCTGAGTTGGAAAGATCTTAAAGGTCACTGCTTATCTTAGTTAAGGTTTCTGTTGCTGTGAAGAGACACCATTAAAGAAAGGCATGTGCCACCACTGCCCAGCTCCACGGCAACTCTTATAAGGAAAAAATTTAATTGAGGAATGCTTATAGTTTCAGAGGTTTAGTCCATTGTCATCATGGTAGGACATGGTGGCATTCAGGCAAACATGGGAGGAGCTGAGAGTTCTTCATCTTGATGCAGAGACAAAAGGAAGTGAACTGTGTCACTGGATGTAGCTTGAGCATTGGAAACTTCAAGACTCACACCCAACTAGGCAACACCTACTCCAACAAAGCCACATCTCATAATAGTGCCATTCCCTATGGGGGCCATTTCTTTCAAACCACCACACTGTTCTATTGTTGTGAGGAGACTCCAGGACCGAGGCAACATTTAAAAGGAAGCATTTAATTGGGGACTCGCTTATAGGTTCAGAGGGTTCATCCATGACCACAATCATCATGATGGGGAGTGTGGCAGCAGGCAAGCTGATATGGTGCTAGAGCAGTAGCTGAGAGCTCACGTGATCTGAAAGTTGCAGGCAGGCAGGCAGGCAGAGGGAGAGAGAGAGAGAGAGAGAGAGAGAGAGAGAGAGAGAGAGAGAGAGAGAGAGAGAGAGAGAGAGAGAGACTGGGCCTGGCATGGGCTTTTGAAACCAGTGACACACCTCCTTCTACAAGGCCACATCTCCTAATCCTTCCCAAAAAGTTCTACCAACTGGGGACCAAGCCTTCAAACATCTGAGTCATGGGAGCCATTCTCACCCAAACCACCACAGCCATGCACACAATAATAATAAATAAAATAGAATCTTAAAAAGCCCAACAATGCCCGGCATTGGTGGCTCATGCCTTTAGTCCTAGCACTTGGGAGGCAAAGGCTAGACTGGTCTACAGAGCTAGTTCCAGGACAGGCTCCAAAGCAATACAGAGAAATCCTTTCTCACAAAAATAAAACAAACAAACGAACAAAAAAATCCCAACAATGTCAAAGTTCTCTTTTTACTTTTTCTCTCAATGACATTTTCCTTCTCTGACTGTCATATATGCATATCTATGTGTATGTATAGGGATATAGTCACAGGTAGCAATTTGGGTGGGTATCAATGTGAGTATTTATAGCTATAGATAGACATTTACATAGATATGTATGTTAAAACACACACCTAGATAGATATAGTTGTGGAAACTGTATGGCTACAGATCAAGATACAGCTGCGTAGCTATATGTATGGGATGTAGATAGAGTATATATCGTAGTTTAATAAGGATCAGAAGAAACAAATAAACCGAATAGATGTTTATTTGGGGAAAAATAACTTACAACATAGACAGATGAACACCAGCAGGTGCCTGGTTCCAAGGATGCCTCCAGATGCTCTCCTGTCCCAGTACTGCAAGCAAGAGAGTGCTCCCGGGCTCCCCCTCAGATCTAGTTCTCCCAGGTCACTTCTGCCTCTGTCTCTACCCCCAATGGTCTTGGTCAGTGTCACAGATGCAGACAAAGTGAATATCTCACTACAATTCCCCTTTTAGTCTAAAGAAAAGATTTAAGCTTGATACAAAATATATACAAAATTGAACAACAAGTGTGCTCTAAGAAAAGGAAAATCTAGAACAAACAAACTTAAGACCTACATATCTAGAGAAAGTATAACGGGATTTACAATAGAGTTGTCCTAAGCTGGAAAGCTTAAGTCTAGTACCTAATATATCTAACTAGGAAGAGAGAATAGTAGTTGCGATAGTTTAATCTTCAACCTCATCAAAGACCTGAGAAGGGAAATAACAATACTAGGGTAGGCAGGAAGTGCAGATGGGCAACTTCCAAAAGGTGCAGCAAGGACAGAAACAGCAGGCTACCTGGACAGTCACCCAAGGTCTCACAGCAACATTGGTACAGCCAGTTTTAGCTAAGGCCTAGAGTACCTGACAGACCTCAACAAAAGCAGGGAGGTAGAAAGGCTGTCTTATCCTGACTTGGCAGGGTTCAGCAGTCTTCTATGTTTGTCTCCTGCAAGCACACAGGACCGCACGTCCAAATCAGTGGTTGAGGTGGGGGCAGTTCTTTGCCCAAGAGGCCATAGCTGAGGCGAGGATGGACTCCAATAGGAGTGACAACAGTGCAGCATGATAGAAATATCCTGAATTGTATCCATATACAAACTGTCATGAACATAAGTAAAAGTATATATACATAGAATATGGTAAGGATAATGTGTATAAAACATCATAAACGGAAAGATTTTACACAATATGACAAAATATAATATACAATTCTTCCTGGAAGAGAATATAAACTTAATTTTACATAGGTTACCACATATAAGAATATATAACAATGTAAGCTGTATAATACTAATATCTCACTATTATTAAAACAGTTCACAAGAAGATAGGCAAGTCTACCCATATCCCATCTAAACCAACCATACCCTACCCCTGTCTAAAAGAGATACCTGAGTCTAAGCATCACCTTCCATACCCAACCCTAAAGTAACTAAAACCAACCCTAAGAAGATGAATATTATCCCTAAAAGCCAAGAGTAGGGAAAGAGGGCATTGTTATCTTAAGATCACTTCCTGCTGAAATGGGATGATGATTGCTCCATGGGATCCTATAGGAAGAAAATTTTTAGACTGGCTGTGACATATGTAGCTAGTCTCTGTGTAGTAGGAAATGCTTAACTGGAGTTCTATTTGAAACTCTGGCCAGGGTGTAATAAGCTAGCTAGTCAGGAGTTGTCTCGAGCAAAACAGTCTCAAACTGGTTTTAGGGTGTTTGTAGCCCAGATGCATTAGGTTGAGTCAAGTGGAAATGACGAAGTGGGGCCCCTTCTTTCCGGAGCTGGAATTGCTGGTATGTGCTGTGCACCCTGCCTACATAAGTCCAAATAGTTTTTGTTTACTTATTTGTTTTTAATTATTTAATAGGTTCTTTTTTGGGGGGGATTTTTAAAGACATGGCTGTTTTGGAACTTGCTCTGTAGACCAGGTGTGTCACCACTGCCTGGCTAATCGAGGATAATTCTGAACACTTTATCTTCTGCCTCCATCTCCCAGTTGTTGGAATCACAGACATTCACCACTGGGCGTTTTAAAACATAGATGTTACTTAGAGGTCGAACATGCTGGTGCACAGCTGTACTCCTGGCACTTGGGAGGTGGAAACGTATGGAGGCCAGAGTTCACTGTCAGTGTCTTTCTGTTTCTCTGTACCAGTTTTGGTGTGTGTGTGTGTGTGGTGTTTCATTGTTTATGTGAGTGTTTGTTGCCATGCACATTCATGTATGGAGGCCAAACATCAACAACTAGTGTCTTCTTCAGTCACTCTCCACATTATTTTTGTCACAGGATCTCTCACTAAATCTGGAACTCCTTGATTGTCTAGGCCAGCCAGTCAGTGAGCTCAGGGATCCCCCAGTCTCCACCTCTACCCCAGTGCTGGGATTACAGGTGCACCTGGCTTTATGTGGGCCCTGCGGATCCGAACTCAGGTCCACATGCTGACACAGCAGGTCCTTTAATCTGCTGGACCATGCTCCAGCCCCTATCTGTGCAAGCATTTCTGTAGCTGAGACTTCTGGAAGCAGACTTTCTGAGTTACGTGGGAAGCATGCTTCATACTTGGGGAGGGACTCCTCCATGTTCTCCATGCTTAACCAGTTTGTGCTCTCAGGCCTTTCATGCAATAGTAGGAAGGCCTGTGCCCTGGTTTTGTCCTCTAAACTGATGCAAAGGGACCAGTCTGTTACATGTAAATAGGTTGTAATGCAGCTATTCGGCAGGTGTGAATTGGCTCCCACTGGGTGACGTGTTGTTGCTTGTTTTCCAGTGCACACACTTGAAAGGGAAAACAAAACTGTTTCTTGAAAACACTGTAGAATTGAACATTTCTCTGCTGGGTACAGGATGGTCCCTTCTTTTCTGGCAACTTTGTAACTCCTGGGGTCTTTCTTCTACCCAGAACAGGAGGGGCAATGATGTATGTGTACACACAATTTACAAACAAGAAATTTGGCCCTAACTTTTTTTTTTCCAAGACAGGGTTTCTCTGTTTAACAGCTCTGTCTAGCTGTCCTGGAACTCGCTTCATATAACAGGCTGGCCTTGGACTCAGAGAGACCCGCCTGCCTCTGCCTCCTGAGTGCTGGGATTAAATGTGTGTCCACCATCACTCGGCTTTGAGGGCACTTCCTCTAACAAGACCAAAAACACTCCAACAAAACCACACCTCCTAATAGTGCCACTCCCTGAGTTTATGGGGGCCAATTACATTCAAACTACACACTCAACTTTTTATGTGGGCTCTGGGGTGCAAACTCAGATCTTTATGCTTACAAAGGAACCCTCTTCTTGGCCCCCAATTTAATTTTTTTCAGGTTTGGCCTTGTGTAATCCAGACTGGTCTCAAATTTGTTGTGCAGCTGAAGATGCCCTTAGACTTTGGATCCTTCTGCCTCTGGGATTAGATGCGTAGTGTCCAGCATAATTTATTTTATTTATTATTAATGACATATATTTAATATATACAATATAATATATTGTATATACTATATAAACATATGTTTATTATATAAATACTATACAAATTATACACACACACACACACAGACACACACACATACACACACATACACACACCACATAAGTTCAGGCACACGCATGCCACACCACACCACATATGTGAGGTCAGAGGATAACTTATAAGAGTTGGTTCTCTCCGTCTATGGTGATTTTTGGGTATATAACTCAGGTTACCAGTCTTTCGTGGTAAGCACTTTTACCCATTGAGCCATCCTGCTGGTTCTTGACATTATCTTGAACTGTAAAACTGAGTGACTGCTGAGTTTTTCTTCTTCAGATTAGTTCTCAAATTTTCCTATGTGAAGGAAATGGTGCTAGTCATTTGGGTCACCTTGCTCTGGGATGGAGCTTTGGATTCTGAATGTTCAGGAAGGACCACAGCACACCATATAGGTGCTCCCTATGTGGAGAAATGACAGATTTAGTCAACAGACACATTACCTTAAAGGTGCCTGGTCTCATATGATCTCAGAAGATAAGCAGGGTCAGGTCTGGTTAGGGTTTGGATGGGAGACTCAGGGTAGCATAAGAATAAGAAAGGCTGTTGTTCTGAGAAAGGATGAAGCTAAGACCTGGATCATAGAGGAGAGTGGCACAGGTGGATTGATCATGCTGGAGGAGGCAGGGACACCAAACAGGACAGAGGAGAGATGCATGCATGAAGCAATGGGATAGGGGACTAAAATGGGAAGCTGTTATAGTGCACGGTGTAACTCTCTGGTCCCTGCCTGTATTACTTCTACTACCACCCTCAGCCCCTCATCACCATGCATCACTTTGTTTCTTGTTCCTTTTGTTCTCTTCCTTTATCTGTCCAACTCTTACTCAAATGGGAGCTTTGCTCTTTTTGGGTTTTCAGACTCCCCATGTGCATATGGACCAATTAGGTAAATCTTGGGGAAGCTACATATTCTGTAAATCTACAGTGGGTATGAGAATCTGTAAATGTCGCTGGACCATACTTGGGTCATCAAGGCTTCCATGATTTGTCTCCCAACCTTAGACCTCTGAGTCACATGCCTGCAGTGGTTTGTATTATTCTCTTTTAAGGGTCTGTGTTAGTGGTGGATTTGGCTATGAGATTGGCATTGAGCAAAGGCCTCGTTCTCTTGTACTTTTACCATGGCCATGAAAATAGGCTCTCAGTAGCTCCTGGTCATACCAGTCTCTGTGGTCCTTGCAGTGCAGGAGCCTGGAGCAGAGCTGCCTCAATGGGTGTGATAACAACTCTATGTCTTTTGTCTTCAAGTGTGGAGGGGTTTTGTTACTGACTGAGACAGTGAGCCCCCCACCCTGGGCTTTTATTAATCATTTGCATGTGCATGCAATTACACTTATAAGAAATGATTAAATGATCTATTTACTTCTTTAAAAATCTTTTACTAATATAAATGTTAAAATGGGCAGGAACCCCAGGCATTTGTCATTTAACAGGGACACATTCTGAGGAACATGCTTTTAGGGTGATTTTGTCACTGTACAAGTATCATAGCAAGTATTTACACAGATGTAAGTGGGACTAAGTCACCATTGGGTGTGGCATCTTCATCTATTTGTTTTTGACACATCATTTTGAACTCACTATGCAACTGAGGGCCACCTTGATCTTCTGATCCTTCTGCCTCCTCCTCCTGAGTGCTGGAATTCTATGTGTGTATCTCCACATCTAGTTTATGTGCTGCTTGGGATGGAACCCATGGCCTCCTGAATGCTAGGGAAACATTCTATCAACTGAGCTACAAGCCCGGCCCCTTGCTGTGGCTTCTTGTTGTCATCAGGAGACACAGCGAACTTGAGACAAACTATTTTTATGACTAAGATTAAAAGTGTAAGATGATGAGTATATAAACCAAACCATAACCATTCTTATAACTACAATTATCAACTATTCAAACTATACATAATTGTAGTCTATCATCTGTCTGTCAATCAATCAATCAATCACAATCATCCATCTACTATCTTGTGTGGTGTATGTGAATATGTGTGGAGGCCGTCGTCTATCTTATTACTAATAGATTATTTTGGGAGACTGGGTTTCTCACTGAACTGTAACTCACCATTTTAGTGAGCCTGGCTGGCCAACAAGCCCCATCCATCCTTGTTTCTGCACAGTAGCGCTAGGGCCACAGACATGCACTGGCACTCCCAGCGTTTCCATGTGTACTAAGGATCTGTGAACTCAGGTCCTCACGTGTCCTCAGCAAATGCTTAACTGACTGGGCAAGCTCCTCAGTCCCACCCGTGTGAGTGTATACCTACCCAGAGAGAGAGAGAGAGAGAGAGAGAGAGAGAGAGAGAGAGAGAGAGAGAGAGAGAGAGAGAGAGCTCAGTGCTCAGCTTTTGTGTCTCATTGATTTTTATATGACTTCAGCAGGTTGGTTTGTAGCAACACCACCACAGACATGAGGGATGGAATGACAGCTGCCATTCACTAGGTGGTAAGAGTTTTTTTTAGCTCCATGTTAATATGTTTCTTGAGACAGGTCTCATGTAGCCCATGATAGCCTCCAACTCTCTATGTAGCTGAGGATGGTCATGGACTTCTGATCTCCTGAGTGTTCACAGGTGTGAGCTATCACTCCTGGTTTACTCAGTTTTGGGGATCAAACCCAGTGATACTCATGTTCTGGGTAAGCACTCTACTCAAGGGACTATTGATAAACACCAGTCCCTCCATTGTAACCTCTCAGGATGCCTGTGTGCACAGCTGTCTGTCGTGTGGTGCATTATTGTACACTTGGCTTCTTCATTTCTTCTGGCTTTACCTGGAATCAACAGAGTACTTGTTGGACGGGTGGATGAAAGTGAGAATGAATGAATACATGAAGCTAGGTTTTCTTAATTCTTCTGCTACCCTTGGATTTGCTCAGCGACATCTTTCTTTCTTTCTTTTTTTTTTTTTTTTTACATTTCTTTATTTTTATTTTGTGTATATGAATGTTTTGCCTGCATCCCCTGGAGCTGGAGTTACAGATGGCTGTGAAGCACCACGTGGGTGCTAGAAGTCAAACCCAGGTCCTCTGTAAGGGCAACGAGTGCTCTTAACTGCTGAGCTCTCTCTCCAGTCCCCAGCTTCTTTCCTTATTTTTGAAATAAATCATGCCTTTATTTGGTTATTATTTTTAATTTTGTTTCCTGAGTGTTGTAAGTGTGAATGTACGCACTTGTGGAGGGCAAAGGACACCTTGAGAAATCAGTTCTCTGTTCCCACCATGTGTGTTCCAGGTTGTCAAGCTGGGAGCTGAGTGCTCCTCTGATAAGCCATCTCGTCAACCTGGTATCTCTAATTTTAACCAGAATCTTAAAGCAATGCGTATGAGTTCAGCATTAACAAAATTTAAATGAGACAAGCCTCATACAGTGTAGCCCAGGCTTGAGAATGTTACATAGCTGTGATGGTTATTCTTGGAACTACAATCCAGAAATGGAGGGCACAGTTGTCATCTGGATCTTGAGGTGAGAAGACACACCTTTAATTTGGGCCACACCTTTTGCTGGAAACCTATAAACAGACAATGGAAGAAAGAATGGTTAATTTGTTATTTGCCTGCTTGCCTTTGCCCTGGCAGAACATCCTTTCCTTCACTGGCATTGGAGCTTACGTCTTCAGGACTCCAGCATATAAGGAAGGCCAACTGAGATACCCAGACTCTTGGGACCGAGAAACTACTGGATTCTTGGACTTTGCATTCACAGCTGGCCATTGTTGGACTAGTTGGAAGTCATTCCAATAAATTCTATTATATATGTATTTATTCCATAAGTTCTGTGACTCTAGAGAACCCTTATCTTGAACTCCTGATTCTCTTGCCTTCATCTCTCAAGTGCTAGGGTTACAGGTATGCACCACCATGCTCCGTTTATGGGGTGCTGGGAGACAGGTTTCATGCACGCTAGGCTAGCACTCTACTAAACCAGTGCCAGCCAGCACTTAATAGTTTACTAAACATTTTCCCCTCAACTTTGGCTAATGTTACACTGACAACAGGCCGGTGATACAGTAGTTCTCTACCTCCTCAGGCACCGAATAGACAGGCCAGTGACTTGCCAGCTCCAGGTAGATGGGGGCTCTTATTGATGTCTGAAGCTTCTGAGCCAGCTTTTAAAAACTGATTTTTATTACATTTACTTATGCTGTATGTGTGTTGGGGCATGTGTGTGTGCTCATGCCATGGCACACATATGGAGGACAGAGAACAACTTGCATGATTGGTTCTCTTTCTACCATGTGGCTTCTGGGGTTTGGCAGCAAGCATCTTTCCCTGCTGAGCTCTCTCACTGGCTCTTGACGTCTTTGATCCTTCAGCTGACTGTCCTCAACAGTCTGTCCCCTGTTAGGAATAATCTTTTAAAACACATGGATGCAGTGTTTGAGTGTAGTCATCTCTCAGAGAATGTGTCACTACTCTATCCCCAGGGTGCCGGGGAATGGAGTATTACATATTTTATGGCCAGGAAAGTATTAATGAAAAATGAACCATCAGTGAAATTAATTTCCAAGAGTTATGCATTCATGGGTGACTAACAAGCTCACACCTGCTCCTCTGCTGCCCTCCAGCAGCCCCTCCCATCCTCCTAAGGTTCTTCTCCTTCCCTGGAGAAGGTACTTGCTTAGTGCATGGAGCAGTTAAATCAATGTATGGTGGGTTAGACTTGTTAATTAAAATGCTGTGGTGCCACGTCAAAGTTAGGAAAGGGCTGCCAGGCAGAGCAGAGAGTCACTGCTGCTTGGGTTTTTATGTGCATGTACACATACACAAAACAAACAAACAAATGCTTAACAAAGCTACACTGAGGGACTGGGGATAGATTTAAGTTGATATAGTGCTGACCTTGCAAGCATGAGGCCCTGTTCTTCTGTTTTTTGTTTTTGTTTTTTTTCCAGATAGGGTTCTCTGTGTAGCTTTGGAGCCTGTCCCGGAATTTGCTCTGTAGACCAGGCTCTGTAGATTCACCTGCCTCTGCCTCCTGAGTGCTGGGTCTAAAGGCATGCGACACCTGGGTTTTATATGTAACACTGAAATAAAATTGGACCTGGGACAAGAGGGCTTTCTTGGGACCTGACCTACCAACTTCCTCAGTCTCCTCTCTGTGCCCTTCATTTTCATTCATCTTCTGGTACCAGGAAAGTTTTGTAGAGACAAGAACACACAATACTCATGTTCATTTTCTACTGTTTGCCTCAGAAATCCGAGTCCAGCATGGTGCTCTATCCATGCTGCATAACGGACTTCCAATGTGTTACCAAGGGTTATCCTTGTTTATTTAGAATCAAACTTTCATGATGTAGCTCAGGCTGTCCTAGAAGGGAATAGATCACAGTGTTCTTAACACACACACACACACACACACACACACACACCTGAATAGTCAGGATAATGGTTGTGTGAACTTTTTTGGGGAGACCTGAACATTCATCCCAAATGTAACTCCAACAACAGGACAAATAAATGATTTCCTTCAAGTCTGCCTGGATGATTGGCGACTTTATTTGGCTGACTTACAGAGCATGAATGAGGAGCCATAGATGGGGGCTCTGTTACCCTTCTCTTCTCTGAATATGCTAGTTACAGGCGTGTCCAGTGCATGGGGTCATGTGTAGCTCGTGCTGTATGCTGGGAGGTTGTTTACAACATAGAGCACAGGTAACTTTTCAGTGGCCACACTATGCAGGATGAATGCTGGTAAGTACAGCTACAAGAAATTCATGTGTACAAGGAAGGCTGTGTCACATCTACAAGTCATCGTCCACAGCTCTCATCCCCAGCCTCTGGCCTCATGTTTTCTGCCTCCTCTTCATGATGTTCCCTGAGCACTGGTGTGTGTGTGTGTGTGTGTGTGCTGTTGGGCTGTGTATATGTGCTTTAGGGATGTGTGTATGTGCTGTAGGGGTGTGTGCTGTAGGTGTGTGTGTGTATGTTGTAGGGGTCTGTGTGTGTGCTGTAGGGGTGTGTGTGTGCACGCTGTAGGGGTGTGCATATTGTAGGAGTGTGTGTGTGTGTGTGTGTGTGTATGTGTGTGTGTGTGTACGCATGCTATAGGTATCTCATTTGGGTATGAGCACTCTATAGTCACTAATTGTCACTTTGACTAATTGTGAGTCTATATTAACAGTTGTCTGCAGCACAAAGAAGCCTTTCTGATGAAGGCCAAGAGCACTCTACCCCATGTCTATAAAGATAAATATTTACAACTCAGCTTGTTATTGTATCTATTAACAAAACAGCAGCAGTGTGTTGTCCTCTAGCTTCTATGACTCACCAGCCACAGGTTTGTGGCCAGGTTCACAGTATCAGCTATGAATTTTCTCCCACAGAGCCAGCTTTAAAATCAATCTGGAAGCAACTGGTTTTTCCAATAACATTCCTTTGGAAGAGCAGCAAACACTATTTACCCTGGATCCCTCTCTCCAGCCTCTACTTAAATGTGGGTCTCAAGGGATCAAATTCAGGTCTTCAGCTTCCAAGGCAAGCACTTTATTGACTGAATGGCCTCTCCAGTCCTATTTTTTGTTTGTTTTGGACAGAGTGTCAGGGTGGCCTCAAACTTAGGATTCTCTTGTCCCAGCCACCCAAATCCTGTGATCATAGGCATGTGCTTCCATGCCAAGCTCCTCTCTTATTCTTTAAAAAATTAATTCTTTGAGAATTTTACACATGTATTTTGGTTACATATTCACCCTTACCTCCTGTCTTCCCAGATCTATGCTACCTTCCTATTCCCCAACTTCATGTTCTGTGTTATTTTTTTATAACCAATCCAGGGGCAGTTAAGTGCACTTGTTGTTCTTGTGGAGAACCTGGGCTCTGTCCCAGCACCCACATGGAGGCTCACAACCACCTATAAATCTTGTTCCAGGGCATCTGATGACTTCTGATCTCTCTGGGCACTTGTGGTACAAGTACAGACATGCAGGCAAAGCACTCCTATACACAAAACATAATAAACAACTCTTACAAAAGAAAAACAAACTAATCCAGCTTGTGCTGTAGCCTGCCTGTGGGGCCGTCTAGTATAGTGTGGAAGACCTACTCATACCCTTGAAGAAAACCGACCTCCCTCTTCCAGCAGCCACCAGCGGCTCAGTGCTCCTCAGTTAGGGGGTTGAAGCTTTCTTACAAGGATAGTCATTCCTTCAGTGTGACCTCACTTTCATTTATATCTGTAAGCACCCTGTGTTTCCAGAGAGTGCTGACAGGATTTCAATATTTTTAAACATTTATTTACTTTTATTTTACATGTCTGAATGTTTTGCCTACACGTGTTTCTGAGCATCATATGTGTGCCTGATGCCAATGCAGGTCAGAAAAAAAAGGTATTGGACTCCCTGGAACTGGAGTTAAAGATGGTTGTGAGCTGCCTGGTGTGGGTGCTGGGAACTGAACTAGCGTCCTTTGGAAGACCAGGACAGGTTCTTCACTGCTGAGACATCTCTCCAGCCCCCTCAATATGTTGCTTTTGAAGAGTCTAACCTAACCATTTTGGATGTTTTATGTTTTATTTTTTTTTCTTTCAGAGAATTCCCTTGCCTCACAGACTTCTTGAAGACCTGACTTCTTTTTGATTTCCTTTTCTGGAAGAAAGCTCTAGGAAAGAGCTGAGCTATGAAGTGGCCTCCTTGGTTAGTTCTTAACTGAACTTTTGGTGATTCCTGACATTGGAGCCACCTGTGTAGGACAAGAAGCAGAGAAGTGGAGATGACAGGAACTGTGTCAGAGAATGAAGATGTCACAGGACATCAGCTGCACACCAGAAGGTAGATCGTGAGTTAACATGTTCCTCACAGAGACTCTGTGACATTGCCAGTCATCCCCATGAAGCAGAGACTATGCTGACTCACAGGGGACCTTTGCTTATAGTCATGGCAATGGAATAAACAGAACTAGTATATAGTAGATAGCTAGGTCTGTAGTAATTGGGCTGTTAGCATCCCCTGGCGATGGGGAGAGAGATCACAATGCTCTAATAAGACTTACCCTGAGATTCTGATCACCTCTCTTTCCTACCCCACACTTGCATAATTTTAAAAATGGCAAAGTATATAAGAGGTTAAAAATACTGGCCAGGGGTGGTACTTTTGGTGGTACAGCTGCCCGTGGGTTAGCCAAGTTCCTGTAAGTAACCCCAATAAACTCAGTTATTGTCCAAGATGGACGTGGTAGGATCTTTGGTTTGTTGACTCCCTACCTATTTGGGCTACGTAGACATTTTTTTCTAACCTCTCTCCACAAGTCAGGCAACATAGTGGTCTTCTTTGTGCCAAGATGAGAAAAGAATGGGCCAGTAGAACATCATGGCTGACACCATGTCCTGGGCTGACTTCAGAGGGTCAAGGCTGCAGTCCCCCCAGGAAGCCATAGGAAATGGTCAGGATTCTACATGGGGAGTTACTTTGTACCAACACTGGAGGGAGTGAGGCTCTCCACCAGAGGACAGGGAGGCTCAGGAGAGGAGCTTCACCTTCACACGTGCCTTGCCTTGATCCCTGCCCCCCAGCTCTCCCAGGAAGCCACAGGGTTCTGAGCTATGGTAGAAGGGACTTGGAGTGGGCTCACAGGCTCTGGCCTTGGTGCTGAAGCAGGCTTTCCTGTCTATAGGCATCTTTCCTCTTCACCCTGCCTCAATCTATCTTCCACTTGATTCTTCCCACAAATCCAGAAGCAGGTGTGGCTGGAGGGGCTGCAATGTGGCAGAATGTGTAAACCGGTGGAGAAAATGGGGGAAAAGCTACAGACAAAAAGAGGTATGCAGATGCCAGTGTATAAAAATCGTCATTCCAGTTGTGTGTTGTGGCTCATGACTTTAACTCCAGCACTCAGGAGACAGAGACAAGAGGATCTCTGTGAGTATGAGGACAGCCTGGTCTACATAGTAAGATTCCAGACAGTTAGGGCTACATAGAGAGACCCTGTCTCAAACAATAACAACAAACCCCAAAACAAAACAAAATTGACTGTTAACATCTCGTTTTCCTCTCCCCCTCCCCCCTCCTTTTCTAGCTACTCCTTCTTCCTTTCTCCCCCACCCAATCATCTCTTCCTTTTGTACCTCCTTCCTACACTTTCTTCTTTCCCTGCCTCTCTCCCTCCTTCCCTCCTTCCTTCCTTTTTATTTTTCTTTCTTCCCCCTATTCTTTTAAGAGAAAGTCTTGCTATGTAATTCAGGCTAGTCTGGAACTTATGATTCTTCTGCCTCAGACTCCTGAGTGCCAGAATTACAGGCATGCATCACTATGCTTAATGAAAAACATGCCTTTTGATTTGAAGAAGTGGTATCAAGATTTGGCATAAACACATCAAATTAGGAAAGTATGCAAACCATGGGCAAGGAATTACTATTAGGCTAACTGGGATAAAAATTGTTCATAGCTTTCCCTTAATTTTTATTTTTGGGCTCTCTTGTTGAGGGAAAACATATATTTTATAACTATAATTATTATAATAAATAAAAATATGACAGGAGGCTTGGGAGATGCTCAGCAGTGAAGAGCCTGGACTGCTATTCCAGAGGATCCCTAGTTCGGTTCCCAGAATCCATATCAGGTAGTTCACAGGTACACACACACACACACACACACACACACACTCTGAATCTTTAAAAAATGACTTGTTTCATAATGCGTAGAGCTGAGTTATCATTCTCTGTCATGTTGTCAGTTGGTGTGCTCTTCCTTGAGGAACAATGGTCTCCTATTTGGAAAGGCATGAGTCTATCATTTCCCCATGGTTGCATATGTGGAAAAGTAAGTTATTGCTAACAGCCACTTGTTACTGGAGTTTCTTCCAGCTTGGTCCCACAGCTGTTTTGCTCCACATAAACACATGGATGCTGTATTAATTATAAAACTGTTGGCATATGGCTAGGGCTTCTTACTGGCTAGCTGTCTTAATTATTAACCCATTTCTATTAATCTAAGTATTTCCACATGGTCTAATCTTACTGGAGAAGGGTCTGGACCTGTTACACCTTTCTTGGCTACATGGAATGGACTCGAGGTCTTTCTTCCAAACTTCTCCTCCTCTTCTAGCCCCACCTATCTTCCTGCCTCTACTGGCTATTGGCCAAACAGTGTTTTATTCATCAACCAATAAGAGAAACATATATACAGTAGGACATCCGCCATCAGACACTTTGCTGGGGCTGGGATCCATAGTAACACCCTAGGGAGCAAATCTGTACACATTGGCCACTTATGTGCATTTATTTTTACACTTGTACACATGGATGCATGTATGTACATAAATATGCATTTGTGAGTTCTTCTGCTTTGTTTAAAATTTAAGGCTATACTTATGTCACCTGTACACATTGATTGCCTCCTTATGTCTGATCACACACCCCCAATTCCTTTCCTTTCCTTCCTCTCTTTCTTACTTCCTGTGGTAGTTTGAGTGTAATTGGGCTCCATAAACTCAAAGGAAGTAGCACTATTGGGAGGTGTGGCTTTGTTGGAGTAGGTGTGGCCTTGTTGGAGGAAGTGTGTCTCTGTGGGGGTGGGTTTTGGGGGGTCTCAGTTCACTTTCTGTTGCCTGCAAATGACATAGAACTTTCAGCTTCTTCTCCAGCACTGTGTCTGCCTGCACATTACCATGTCCCACCATGATGATAAAGGACTGAACCTCTGAACTGTAAGCTACTCAATTAAATGTTTTTTTCTATGAGAGTTGCCGTGATCATGGTATTGTTGTGGAATAATCTCTTCACACTGTGAAAAGGTCTTTGCCAAGGCACCTTCTTATTGGTTTAATAAAAAGCTAAATGGCTGTTAGCTAAGCAGGAGGTATAGGGGGGACAGCCAGACACAGACACAGAGGGTGCTGGCGAGAAGGGAGGAGCCAGAGGAGTCACCATGAGACAGAGCAGATAGGAAGTAAGTATATGGGGTAAATGAGCTTCGGGGCAGCACATAGCTGAATAGAAATGGGTTAATTTAAGTTATAAGAGCTAGCTAAAAACAAGCCTACGCAATTGGCTGAGCATTTATAATTAATATTGTTTTTGTATGATTATTTGGGAGCTGGCAGCCCTGATGAAAAACTCTGCCTACATGGTATCTGCTTTACAGCAATAAAAACTTTAAGATACTTCCTTTGAGATAGGGTCTCATTATCTTACCAGGCTAGCTTCAAACTCCTGGGGTCAATCCTCCTCCCTTAGCCTCTTAAGTTTCTAGAGCTACCACCCGTACCATCATGTATAGTCCTTAAGTCTCAAGAGCACAAATTATTATTATTTTAATTTTCGAGATTATGGTAGAATTACACTATTTCCCTTGTCTTTTTTCACTCAAAACTCCCCCATATCCCTCCTTTCTCTTTCATATTGATGTTCCCTGTTTTCATTGTTACTGTATGTATATATGCATATACACATACATTTTCCTAAATATAACCTGCTCAGTATGTATAATGTTACTTGTATATATGTCCTCAGGACCGACCATTTTGTGTAGTGCTGAGGCCTCATGGACTTTTCCTTGTTCACTTTGGCATGTCTACTGTTGTTCAGCTCATGTTGGGCAGCCATGTTGGAGAGATTTTATGGGTATAGTTTTTGTTGTTACTAGGAGATATAATCTCAGAGAAACTCCCCAATTCTCTTGGTCTTACAATCTTTCTTATCTTCTGCAATGCTCCTGAGCCTTAGGTGTGGGAATATTTTGTGGATGTGTTTACTGGGACTGGGCCCCACAATTCTGTATTTTGATTGGTTGTGGTTTTCTGTAGTGATTTGGCTGTTGAGAACTTTCATTGATGAGAGGTATTCTTATTAATGAGACAGGCTCATGAAGCTCAGACTGACCTCAGACTTGATGATGATCTTGGATTACAGGTATGCACCACCAGTCCTGGGGATGGAACACAGGGAGGGCTCTGCGTATGCTAGGCAAGCATTCTACCAGCTTAGTTACATCCTCAGCCCCAAGAGCAGAAATTATTTTTTTCCTTTTGAAAAGGGAAAATCTCCCTGTGGAGCTCGCCAGGACAAGCCAAGGAAGGGCTCTAATGGATTACTTGGGAGTCAGCCCAGTATTTTGTTGGTTCTTGGCACCTGTTGGTGCCACATGATTCAGCTGGAACAAGTTCCATGTGCCATTTTCAGGTGCTTTATTGATGAATATTCCAGGTGTCAGAAAGATTTCATTCCTCCTAAGAGTGGACTCAGGATATGGCCTTAAAATAAATTAGTCCCAAGTGCAGGCAGATGGTTTCTGGAGCATTTATGGGCCCAAGGCAGAGCACATAAGAGGCAGTTGAATTTTGAGATATTGACTCAAGCTTCTGGAAGTACTAAGACCTGAGGGACACCAGGGAAAGCAGGAGGTCCAAGGGCCAGGCTTTCCTCACCTGTTCATTTGTGTAGTACTTTGCACAGACAGTGATTTTGTGTATTACTCCCTGTAGCCCTCAGAAAGATCAGTAGTTGTGTATTATACATGCCACTCAAGGGTAAGAGAATCAAGGCTCAGAGAGAATGGTAGAACTCTCCCTACTTCAAGATTTTGCTGATATGTGGTCTTATTGTATACCCTTAGTTATAGTAAATGGCTATAGTCTGGAACTCACTATATACACCAGGTGGCCTCAGACTACAGAGATCTGCTTCCTTCTGCCTTTAGAGAGCTGGGATTAAAGATGTGCCCCACCATACCTGGCTTTATTTTATTTTTAATTATGTATATACATGTGGGGTTATGGGCATGTGAGTACCTGCTAAGGCCAGAAGAGGGCATTGGATCCCTTGGAGCTGGGGTTACATGCAGATGGCTGTGAGCTGCTGGATATGGGTGGTGGGAACCAAACTCTCATACCCTGCAAAAGCAGTAAGAGCAATAAGTGCTCTGAGCCACCAAGCCATCTCTCCAGTCCCAAACTTCTGCTTTGTAGAAAAGAAAAGTCGAGGAAAGGGATTTGTTTGCAAAATAGCATGTGGTTGTTTCTGCAGTAAGATTGTTTTACATGTCCTAATTACAGCACTGGGTCTCCTTTCTTGGTCTTGACCATGGCTTTTGGGCTGGACCTTAAGAAGGATCCCTTCTGTATGACAGTTGCAGAGACTCTCTGGGTTCTGGAGAAAGGTTCAGGAAGGTTGCAGATGGGGAAGGTTCATTTTCCTGCACAGGAATGTCATCTTAAAAACCTGTTTATGGACTGGTGATATGGCCCAGTGGTTAGAGGCTCTTGAAGTGAAAGCCTGCAACCTGAGTTCAATCTTGAACCTCCATGCAAAAGTGGAGGGAGAGAACATACAAATTTGTCCTGTAACCTCCACACATGCCCATGGCATGTGAGCCTATCCACAATGTGTGTGCATGCACTCATGCAAACACACACACACACACACACACACACACACAGAGAGAGAGAGAGAGAGAGAGAGAGAGAGAGAGAGAGACAGAGAGAGAGAGAGAGAGAGAGAGAGAGAGAGAGAGAGAGAGAGAGAGAGAGAGAGAAGTCTTATTATCAGTGAGCCTGCTCGCCTGCTAGGGGTTGACTCTGAAACATTCCTTACAGGTTCATGTGTCTAAACACTTGGTTCCCATGACTGGTGCCATTTTTGGGGGTTGTGGACCCTTTAGGATGTGGGACCTAGCTGGAGGAAGTGATTTGTGGGGAGGAAGGGATTTGAGTCAACACTGCCCAGTTTGAGCCTGATTTCTCTGTTCTCTGATCTCAGGGATGTGAACAAGCAGCCTCTTCTAGCTGTTATCACAGTTGTGAGCTGTTGAGATCACTATGCCTTCCCCATGATGGGTATGTGTAAATGGAGTTCTTAGTTGTTCTAAGTAATGAAAACCCAGAGACAGATATTGAGGGAAATGCTGAGAGATCAGAGAGAAGGAGCAAGACACCACCACACCTTACTTCCTTAGTGTATCAGCAGAAAAGAGAGCTAGTTCCTGTTTCTCCCTGCTTATATTCTGTTTCTGCCCAGCTACCTCACTTCCTGTCTGTCTGTACAGACATCCAGACCTCTATGATTAGCTAGTGGCAAGCTCTATTCTCTGACCTTCAGACAGGCTTTATTTGTACAAGCAAAATACCACCACATATTCGTCTTTTTTGTCTAAAATTAAAAAAATAAGGTTATTATTAATATAAGGAAAACTATATACAATAAGTACAATAAGTTTATGCAATATGTATAGGCAGTAAGGACATTAACAATGTTTAGTTCATTAATGTTAGAAAAATTCAGAGAAAATACTCCATAATCTATTCTCCCTTGATGAATCCAAAGTTTGGTACCTAATATACTTTCTGTTAATATGCATTATCAAATTATCTCTTAATGTCTTTCAAACCTATTACCCTTAACACATCTTTAGTTAGTTTCTTTTCTGAATTTTGTAAACAAGGAAAAATATAACTATACTATTTAATCTTCAGCTCCCTCAGAGACCCTAGAAGGAAATAATATTAACTGAGTAAACAGAAAGTGAGAACAAGTGACTTCCAAAAAATGTGAGAAAATACAGAAACAGCTGGCTGCCTGGACAGTCACCCAAGATTGCTCTGCAACATTGGGGCATCCATCTTTGGCCATAGGCCAGGAATATCTGACAGACATTTCTGTGAACCAGGATAATCTGAAGGACCGGACCACCTTGTCTTAGCAAGGTTTGCAGTCACTCTTTTTGGTATCCTGTTTGTCCAATTTAGACAGCATACTGTCAGCAGTTGAGGCAAGAGGCAAGGGCACTTTATTGTCCAATGGCTTGCCTTTGCCACAAAGACAGTAAAAGCCATGCGGAGTTCCTTTGATGCCCGTCATTCTCTCTGATGGTGCTGCCAGGAGCAGACATGTCTCATTGTCATACAAAAGAACCTATGTTATTAAAACACATTAAATACTATATTATGTAGATTTCTGGAGTGTTTGAAGATGTCTTGTCTTTCTAAAATATATGTTTGACCTTGTAAACATACCTAATGTGACTACAAGTTCCATTGTAATAGTTAACTAATTATTAAACTACATTTTCTTATTATCTCAATAGTTGATAATAATAACTTTCAAGGACTAGAGATTTGCATAACATTGTAAAATGATCTGTATAAATACAATACCTTGAACAATATTAGAAAAGTACATGCAGTATATATTAGCAAAATTAATCTTAAATTTGTAGCAATATACAGCATTTGTATGTAATATATAAAAATCCAATCCAATGTAAAATATTTAAAGCTAGTAGTTGCTTTTTAAGAGTAGATTCAATAACCTACCATTTCATCTCATTATATCTACACATCTTCCCTTTATATTTTTCAGAGTGATTCAGTAACCTACCCTTTTTGTCTTATCATATCTGGATTCCCTTTTTTTTCAAAACAAAAACTTTGAATATAATCCCCTTTGTTCAACTTATTAAATATTTGTTTTCCTTCTGTTCCACATCAGATGGCTCTTCTGACATGAGACAGAGATTTTATATTTTACTTTAATAAGCATGCTTGGGTTTAGAGAAGGAGAAAGACATTCTCCAATCCCAAAGCCAGCTTTTAATTTTTAATTGGACTAAGACTACAAAAAGACCATTTGTATTATATTTCTGTATAGAAATAAGAAAAAAACATTTGGGGAGACTTAGGAAATTTTACCCTGTTGTAAATGTTATATACCAGTAGGTCAATTTACTCTTTTTCTTGGGGCAATTTTTCTGGATAATTTGTCCTTTTTCTTCAGTGTTTCATTTGTCCAGTGATCTCCAGATTCCTTAGCGGGATATCTTTTACTCTCCAGGAAAGACAAATCATAAAACCATTCCCCAACCCTAAATTTTGGGGAGGTTCTCTTTGACAAGTTATATCTGGTCAAATGAAAAATGTTTTTTAGTTTCATAGGTTAGTTTAGATTAAATGACCATGCTGTTTGATGAACTATCATCTCTTATAATTAAGAGGTGTTTTGTTCAAATAGAATCTTTATCAATTTTGATGGTATCCATATTTTTCTTAACCTGTAGAAACAAAAGCACAACCTCTACTCCAACATTATTCATGTTCCGGTTTTCATTTGGAGGTTAACACATCTTTGAAATACACTGGTTGGTTTAATTCTGTTGTTTTCTCTATTATCCAATGTCTCTCTGCAGCTGTTCCTTTCTCATTTGTATTCAGAAAATTCAAAGTTAATAACTCACTATGCAAACTATTTTTGGAGTTTTTATTATCCATTTCTATTTATTTAGCTTATCCTTTAGAGTTCTGTTTGATCTTTCTATAACTGCCTGCTTTGTAGGACTGTGGGGTATACCTGTAATATGCTTATATTATAATAAGCAAAAAAACCATTTCATTTTCTTAGAGACATGTCCTAGAATATTGACTGTCTTTATTTGTGCAGGTATATAACAAATGTGTAATTACTTAATCAGCCTTTTCCAGAATCAAAGCAGTTGCCCATTGAAATTCTGAATAGGTGTCAATGCTGTGGTGTACATATTTTAGTTTTCCAAATCCTACAAAATGGAACACATCCATCTGCCAGATTTCATTTCTTTGAGTTCCCTTTGGGTTACTTCCTGTAGGTAGTGGAGTTTGGTTGTATACAGAACAAGTATGACATTTCCTTATAATTTCCTTGGCTTGTTGCCATGTGATGGAAAATCTTTTTTCAAACTAATGACATGTTTTTTTTTTTTTTTAATGAAATTCTGAAGCCTTTAGCACATTTCCTGTCAGTAGTTGGAGTAGTTGGTCAGTCTCATCATTACCTTGTGCTAGAGGGCCTGGCAGACTTGTATGGAATCAGATGTATGTTGTATATATATATATATATATATATAGGATAATTTCTATCCCTGATTGTGTCTTGTAATAATAATAAATAATAAAGTCAGTTCTGTATCGTCTTGGTGCTTGGGCCTCTGTCTTCCATAGTGAGCCCTTGAGGGAGAGGTTGTCACAATGACGATCTTGTTTTTGATGATATGGTTCTAATGGGGATGGTTTTGATGATGGTGATGATAATGAGGATAGTGAAGATGGTGCTGATGACTGGAATGGTGATGGTAGTGATGGCGATGACTTTGAAGGTGAAGATAATGATGGCAGTGATGGTAATGCTGATTGATAGTGGTGAAAGCAGCAGTGAAATGAGAATTGTTGAATTTTAGGAGCAAACAGCTGCAGTCATAGTGGGCTCTCCCCACACACAGAACACAGCTCATGTTTTCCTGGTACATGCACTTATTTTCATGCATTCTTACTTACCCTAGGTTTGTCAGCTATCAGAGTTGTGACTCCGTAGTAAGTCTTCAATTAGTGGCAGCTGTCAGCAAGGGAGAGCCCCTTGCACAGTCAGAGGTCATGGGCCAGAAAACAGTTCCTTGAGCATGGTTTAGTTTTCTATTAATGTTAACAGGAGACAATTAGCTCCAGGTGCAGAGGCAAGGGAGGTGTGTGGGTGCAAAGATTGCTGGGAGTTCAGATTGTTGTTGGTAGGTAGAGATGTCAAGGGAGCTTCACTTCTGTCTGAGCCTCAGTTTACCCTTCTATGAAGTGAGGGGCTGGAATCAGTGACTGTGAAGACACTCCCCCTCCCTTCCCTGTTCTTTTCTGGTCTTTTATCTCAGCCTGGGCTCTCACCATGGATGAATAACTTGGCCCTTTCTACAGCCTGGGGAAACCACTCCTTTCTGGGATAGTTGGCTCTAAGGCTTTTCCTTCGGTGACCTCTACCACAGAGTTCACTGCATTTTGTGTTTTCTGGAATACAGAGATTATCTCCAGTCCTTGACTCTTTCACCTTTCCTGCTCTTTAATGTCAATAATGTAGCATTTTCAAATCTCCTCTAACTCTTACCTCCCACCTTTCATCTCTTATCACCCTCATTCCCTACTGTAAGGACCCCTACGACTTGACTGAACCACAGGTTATCATAAACTCTTTAACATAATTACATCTGTAAATCCCTTAGATATATAAATTACCATAGTTTAAGGTTCTGGGGATTAGAATATGACCACATTAAGACAGGTAAAACTGTCTACCACTTCCACTTTACTAAAAGAGAGGAAATCCAAGCCCAGAGATGGTATGTGCCTTGCTCAGAGATCCACAGTGGGGGGGGATGGTGGTGCTGGAATGTGTATACAAACTGTATCACCTCCCTGGAACCTCACTGCTTTTTCTAGTGGGGGGGCTGTGTGTGATAGTTTAATTGTGATTGGCCCCCCATAAGCTCATAGGGTGTGACACTATTAGGAAGTGTATCTTTGTTCGAGTAGGTATGGCTTTTTCGGAGGAAGTGTGTCACTGTGGGGGTGGGGGATTGAGGTCTCACATATGCTTAAGCCATGTCCAGTGTCTCAGTTCAATTCCTGTTGCCTTTGAATCAAGATATAGAATTCTCAGCTCCTTCTCCAGCACCCTGCCTGCCTGCATGCTGACATGTCCCATCATGATGACAAAGGACTAAACTTCTGAACTGTAAGCCATCCCAACTAAATGTTTTCTTTTATAAGAGTTGTTATGATCATGGTGTCTCTCCGCAGCAATAGAAACCCTATGCCATTGTGTTTATGAAGTAACACCCTCACATAACCTGCAGTGTGTGGGAACCATGGGAATAGTTCTGAATAGATATTCTGTACTTAGGTATTTGTGGAGACATAATTTATTTAGGCAATATTTTAATTTTATTTTTTGTATATGCTAATATGCCTACATATATGTCTGTTCACTTTAGTGCCCACAAAACCCAGAAAGGATGTTGGATCCTTGGATTAATATATGATTATGAGCTGCCATGTAGGTTCTGGGAATTGAATCCAATCCTCTAGAAGCAGAGTCAATGCACTTAACTTCTGAGACATCTCCCCAGCCCCTGAGGCTTGTCCAGCACATCATAGTTAGGCATGCCTTGTGCTAGGCAGTTGTGGGAGTACTTAGGAGGCATAGGCAGATGAATCTGCGTGAGTATGAACCAGCCTGATTTACAGAACAAGTTCCAGGACAGGATCCAAAGCTACAGGGAAACCTGTCTCTGAAAAAACCAAAACCAACCGACCAACCAACCAACCAACCAACCAACCAACCAACCAAACAAACAAACAAACATATGTCTCTGAAGAAGCAGAGGTAGATACGTCCTCTACTCCCATGTGTGGTGATATTTTGTTTGTGCTCTAACAACAAATAAAGCTTGTCTGGAGATGAGAGTACAGAAACTAGCCACTAGTTAACCATAGAGGCCAGACAGTGGTGGTACACAACTTTAGTCCCAGCACCTGGGAGGAGGAAACAGGAAATGAGATGGCTGGGTGGAGAGAGGAACTGGCAGGGAGGAAAGAAAAATTTGCTCTCTTTTTGGCTGAAGTTGGTGAGGTAAGGTGTGGCTGTGGCTTGCTCTTTTGTCTCTATGATCTTTCAGTATTTACTCCTATATCTGACTCTGAGGTTTTATTAGAATTTGTGTTATACCCATGGAACTCACATTTAAGAGAGGGAAGCCAAGGACTCAGGGCTAAGAGCACTTGCTAATCTTTCAGAAGACCTGAGTGTGGTTCCCAGCACCCACAGTTGTTAGCTCACAGCTACCTCTAAGTCCAGTTTCAAGGGCTCTGATGCCCTCTTCTGACCCGAACAGGCACCTGTTCACACACGGCATACACTTATACAGAAACAGATGCATGTAAATAAAAATAATAAAAAAAAATGTTTTCAAAAAGAGAGGTGTTTGTTGTATGTGTGTGCAAACATCAGACTAGAGTCAAATCAATAAGCAAAGTCTCTGGTTTCTATCATCCTAAGGCTGTGAGTCCTTGGGAGAGTGACTGGGAAGTCCATGAGCTCTGTGCCCTGGCAGGAATCCCAGCCATAGCCTCATCCCAGCTCTTGGTCAGCGGATGGTGCTGAGGCAGCAGGTCCCTCTCTGACAGGGCCTGAGACCAGTTCTTCCATTTGTTGTGTGTGCAGGCTGGGAACTGCTATGGTTTAACTTCCAGCGGCTGCCGCCACAGAGAGCAAGCTTTGCTGAGGTCACTGTTTCTGGGGAAAGGGAGAAAAATGATGACATTTCCAGGAACTGCCTCTCCTGTCACAGAGGCGGGTCTGTATATTCTGAATTCCCAAGGCTGGCACTTAGTGACTTTTGGTTTGTTTGTGGCACTAGGGAAGGAGGAGGGACAAAGCAGCGTTACTGAGAGAAGCATGTTTAACTTGAGGGTAGCTGCATCCCTGGGTCACCCACACCAGCATGGGCCCTGACTTTTGAGGCTGAATCCCTGGTACTCCCTGTTCAACTTGCAAGTAAGTACACCAGAGAGCATCTTTCCTGTGAATGCTTGCTGTACTTGCAGCCATGGGGATGGGCCTTGTCAACCCTGCAAACTTCCTGAGCTTCAAGAGTTTGATGAGTCTCTTTCTTCCCTCAGGGATCATTTTAACTCAGAGAAAACAGCTCCACAACAGGACAGGTAGTGCCCAGGCTCTGGGGCTATGAACACCTGAGCAGCATGGAAGGGACATGGAGGCAGGAACAGTTAAACAGGCTTGTTCCCGTCTAGGAGTTTCGATTTTATCCTGAATAGGATGGGACACTAGGAGAAGGTTTCAAGCAGGTGGAATATCATGATTGGAAGTAATGGTTTTTGTTTTGGAGACAGTGAAGCTGAGGATGATCTTGAACTCCCAATCTTGCCATCTCCAGTTCTCAATTCCTGGGTTTTACTGGTGTGTGCCACCACGCCCAGCAAAATGTATTTACTACTGAATTATAGCCCTCATTTTTTCTTTCCTTTTTCTTTTCCTTCCTTTCTTCCTTCCTTCCTTCCTTCCTTCCTTCCTTCCTTCCTTCTTCCCTCCCTCCCTTCCTTCCTTTCTTTTTTTGGGTGGTAGTGGGGAGGGCCCCTTTGTATAGCTCAGGTTGGTCTTGAACTTGGAATCCTCCTGCCTTGCCTCTGCCTCCTGCTTCTGGGGTTACAGGTGTGCCATGTCATGCCCAGTTGGTTCTCCCCACTCTGTCTGCTGAGTTCAGCATTGAGGGGAGGAAGCACAATCCTATCAGCAGCAGGTCTTTTTGTCCAGTTTGTGGGGGAAAGGTGGCGGGACTCAGAGGGAGCTTCTGGAGGGAGACTGCCATACTTAAGTTCAAGTTTCAGGCTGTGTTTCCAAGGTTGAATCAGAAGAGCTTGACCTTTCTTCTGATTACAGGTTACTGTTCATTTTATAGTCTCAAGTCTCAAGAATGTGTGGGGAACAAAGACCCCACTTGTAACAACAGGGGACTGGAGATTCAGGGCAGCAAGCTCAGGCACTGCCAACAGAGATAAAAAGGGTGGGCAAACCACAGGAGAGCAAGTCCTGAATAACTGAGCAATCCTTGCCCTGCTGTCTTCATTGAGTGCTGGGGTGAGGTACAGTTTTACATGTCATCTGCCATTACATTTATTTATTGCTCAACAAAGACCGTGCATGGCTTTATCTTTACATTCTGATAGTTTAAGTCTTTTCAGGTTTAAACTGCACATCATATCTGCAGGTCACTAGGGATGCTTTGCTGTTATTTTCTACTGCACATTTTTAGTTGGGGGGTGGCTAGACTAATGGGCATTAGTGGGGCTTCCTGCTCATCTCTAGAATGATCTAAGCTAAATCAAGGTGCTTTTGAAAATGGACCATTCTTTTGTGTTTCTTACAAATATAAGACAAAACAGCAACACAGGCCACCCCCAAAGCAAATCAGTCGTATGGATCACTAGAGATGAGGTGCCTTTAGGCTGCCTATGCAGCTCTCTGGGGTGGTGACTTTTAAGCTGAGCTTCAGGAAAAGAAAATGTGGAGGATACAATTCACAGTCTTTACATAACCTCTCTGGTGAGGATGTTTAAACAGCCTGGGGATGTTGAGATTCCAGATTAGCCAGGGCTTCAAATCAAGACTTTGACTCAGGATGGGTGTGGTGGTGCATGTTGGTAGTTCCAGCATGTGGAGGTGGAGAATGGAGGGTCAGAAGTTCAAGATCATCCTCCACTAAATAGTGAATCTGAGGGCTATAATGAGATCCTGTCTTGAAAAAAACAATGAGGGAACAAACAAACAAATATGCATAGCTTGAGGTTTGGAAAAGGAAGACAAGGAGAGTGATGTACACTGGGCCAGCAGCTAAGGCTACATTCACTTCATGTATAAGGAATTCTGTGGAGAGTTGTCTCCTTCAATTTAAAAGGACACTCTGTAGCTACATGGGGAGAATGGAGAATGGAAGCTCCCATTTGGGGCTTGTGGCATATGATTGTGACCAGAACCTGGCATTTTGGTCTCATTCCCAGATCCATGGCTTCATGGGAGCACAAAACCTTGCCACCTACAGGAAGTTCAAGGCTGCAGCTGACAGCATGGCACCTGGAGAGGCCACTAGCTGTGAGGTCACCAATGTCTTCTACCATGAACACACCTGCCCTTGGCAGGCCTCCTTGCCAAGTCTATTTTCGCCCAGCTTGGCAGCTCTGTGGAAATTAAGAGGCTATTTGCAGTGACTAATGTTGCTAATCCTGATCAGGTGATTTAAAATCCATCCTTTGCCATATCAGAGACCCACTAGGGAACAGAATTAAGGCATCATTTGCAGCAATTTCTGTGACTCTTGCTGGAAAACAAAACTCAAACCCCAAAGACACTAAAATCGGTCTCCATTCAAACCTCTGCTCATTAAACTGCCTCCTTTAAAATATTCCGTCTTGGTCTACACAATAGCTCTCATGTGTTCCCAGCTTATTAGCCAAGAGGAGGAACCTTGACAAGCTGGCTGCAGACTCCCAGGAGCTACAAACTCACTGAAACTTGGAGATGCATCTCAACACCGCCGCAGCCCTGCTCTCTCCGGATGCTTCCACAGACACCCGCTATCCCCCGCCTTCCAGCAAAAGTGAAAAGACTCAAGCTTCTCAGCCTTGCCCAAACTTCAGTCAGTCACATACAACCTGTCTTAAACACTTGTCTCTCTGTCTGTTTGTCTATCAATACGTCATGTTGAGTTCTTCGAGTCACAGTCTCCTGTAGCCTAGGCTGGCTTTGAATTTTCTACGGGGTCAGGGACGCCCTTAAATCCCGATTCTCCTGTCTCTGCCTCTGTGACTGCAGTGTGCTCAATTGTGCTAGGCTTCCTGTGCTCTTCTTTTTAAAAATTTAATTTTTAAAAAACTCAATATAAAGATAAATCAGCTTTAGAATTAAGCAATTATAAACAGGAAGTCTTGCATCACTACTATAAATAGAAAGCAACATCACAAAGACAAAATTAACACTAAGTTTAAAAATAAACACATTTTAGAAACGTTAGATGACTTAGCTTCCACTCCTTGCTTTTTTTTTCACATTTTCTTTCTTAAAATGAACATAAAATGGGTATGCAGTTAAATACAGATTGCAAAGCTTTTGAATGAAGTGTAACATTTAATTTATTAGTTAAAATTTTATTTTTTAATAATGCTTTTGTTTACAATTCTTTGAAAATTTCATACTTAAATGCAATGTATTTTGAGCATATCTTCCTCCCAATACTTCCCCCCAACTCATTCCTGGGAAGCCCCAACCTTTTTCTCTCCTAACTGTGTGTGCTCCTTTAAAATTATTACTATTAACAACCCCGAGTTCAATTTGTGCTAACCATATGTGCCTAGATTTGGGGTCATCCACTGGGCCATGGACAACCTTGCCAGTGACCACATTCCCCCAGAAAGGTGACTCTCCCTTCTTTGGTAGTCATCAAGTTCCAGTAGCTCCCCCTTGACAGGGGCAGGGCTTCAGAAGCCACCTCCTTGACACCTGTGCTGGAATTCTGACTAGCTTGATCTTGAGGCAACTATATCTGCTGTGAGTTCATGTGTGTAACAGCCATGTCATCATCCACAGGATAGCAAGTCACAGCACCCCTCCTCACCTCTGGTTCTTATGTTTTCATTTCTTTCCATTCTTCTGCAATGTCCCCTGAGTTTTGGAAGGGGACAGTTGACACAGATGACCCATCTGTGGCCAAGCACTCACATTAATTTCTTCTCAGCAGTTAGGAGTCTCTGCATTAACTGTTGTCCACTGCAATAGAAAGCTTCTCTGGCCAAGGCTGAGAGTAGCATAAATCTACAGGTATAAATATAAATATTTAGAAGGCAGTTCTACAACATGAACCCTTGGCAAAGCATGTACCAGTAGGTTCCTCCTAGTGCCTGTGACCTCCCATATCCATGGGGTTTGACCAGGTAGGTGTCTGAAGATTTCTATTGCTGTGAAGAGACACTGACCATGGCAACTCTCCCTTTCTCTCTCTTCACAGAAACTCCTATAAAGGAAAACATTCCATTGTGGTGGCTTGCAGTTCAGAGGTTTAGTCCATCATTGTCATCGTGGGAAGCAAGGCAGACACGGCAGTAGAGCTAAGAGTCTTTACATCTTGATCCAAAGGCAACAAGAAGTGAACTGTGACACTGGGTGGGTGGAGCCTGAACATTGGAAACCTCAAAGCCCATCCCCACAGAGACACACTTCCTCCAACAAGACCACACCTCCTACTAGTGGCACTTCTTTGGGGGGTCCATTTTCTTTCAAACCACTATAGCAGCTACACAATATCAGACAAGAAATCCTTTCCATGGGTTAGGTCTCAAATTCAATCAGAAAGTCCTTGATTACCCCAATGTTGCTTAGGGATTTATTACTGTGAAGAAGAAATACCATGACCAAAGCAACTCTTACAAAGGAAAACATTTAATTGGGGCTGCCTTACAGTTAAGAGGCTTAGTCCATTGTCATCATGGTGGGAAGCATGGCTGCATTCAGGCAGAAATGGTGCTAGAGAGGTAACTGATATTTCTATATCTGGATTGATAGGCAGCAGGAAGAGAGAGAGAGAGAGAGAGAGAGAGAGAGAGAGACACTGGGCCTGGCTTGAGCTTCTAAAACCTCAAAGCCCAACCTTTCCCAGTGACACACTTCTTATAACAAGGGCATACTTCCTAGTAGTGTCACTCTCTATGGGCCCAAGCGGGGCATTTTCTTCCAAAGCATAACACCCTATAACTGTTATGTCACTATTGTACCAGTGGGCACAACTTGCTGGCTGGGTTGGTATTGTAGCATGCAGGCTCAGCACCAGACATGAGCACTGATGCCTTTCAGCACCATGAAAGTAGGGAGAGCACTTCTCGCTCAATTTGAGGCTGATTTCTTCCATGCAGCTAAAGTGAGTCCTGAATTCAGCTAAAGATCAATTTCATGTGTATGAGGGTTTTGCCTGCATGTATGTTTGTGCACCACATATATGTAGGGTCCATGGTGGCCAGAAGAAGGCATTGGATTCCTGGAACTGGAGTTACAAATAATTGTGAGCTGTCATGTAGGTGTGGGGGACCAAACCCAAGTCCTCTGAAAGAGCAGCAAGTGCTCTTAAGCCTGGATCCGTCTCTCCAGCACCATTCTTAGCCTCTTGACAGATACATAAATGCAGTTCAAAAGCGAGTTGTGAGTTAAAAAATAAAAGCTACATGTAACCACAGCAGGAGCAAAATAAATACACTGGAAAGGAAACAGCAGTGAAGATTATGAGGATGCATTTCCAAGTGAAGGCTCTGAGCCTTTGCTTCAGGGAAACAGCATTAGAAAGGCTAGAGAGCTTTTGGTGATAAGCTCTCACCTGAGAGGGCCTATGTTAATTGGATGGTTGAAAAGAAGTAGACAGGAGAAATCCACTCCATGTGGCTGAGCGTTGCTTTATCTCAGCAATGCTGTGCCGTCCATATACCCAGCATACTGGGGAATGCTGGGGTGAACTGCAAAGACAAACGCCATTTTTACTCAACTCCAGGAATCAGTTTTCTTCCTTGTTTGTGTGATCAGCCATCTGCTTATAGACTCTCTATTTTTATTTTTTAATAAAAAAATTATTCAGTGTGTGTGTATGTGTGTGGCACATCATACCCACATGTACAAGTAGACTCTCTTTCCACTACATGGCTCCAGGAGAACAAGCTCAGGCCATCAGGCTTGATGGTTGCCTCCTAGTTCTCTTTTACTTGCATTTATCCAAGTAGTTATAGATGCCTCCTACCTTAACATGGGGTTCTGCCCCAACACAGTGTAAGCAGGAAACAACATAAGTTGCTAATGCATTGGATTCACATAAGCTATTGAGTGTCTGGGTTTAGCAACACAGGGTAAGTTGTTTGCTCTCCTGATTGCACAGTTGGCTGGAAGCTGGGGTTTGGGCCTCAGCCCAGCATCATGGAGGGACACTCTGCCCTTCTGCCCCATAATCTGAAGTATGGTTTCTTCCTTTCTCCCTCCACCTCCCTTTTTATTTTTGGTTTTTCCAGACAGGGTTTCCCTGTATACCCCTGGCTGTCATGAAACTCACTCTGTAGAGACAAAGATGGATTCAAACTCAGAGTTCTGCCTGCCTCTGACTCCTGAGTGCTGGGATTAAAGGCATGTACCTCCACTGCCCAGCCAGAAGCATGCGTTCTACTGATAGAATGTTATTTTTGTTTTAATGTAAAGTGGAGAAGTCTTAAGTTGGATCATTTTAACTTAGGGAATGTCTGTGTCTAGGAAGTTCCTATTAAGTTTCAGTTCTTAAGGCTGGGGGAGATAGCTCAGTGTAAGCATGGGTCCCCAGCACCCATGTACAAACATAGGTGTGCCTGTGTGATCACCCATAATCCCAGAAAGGTGAGAGATGGAGACAGGAGAATTGCTGGGTTTATTGTCCACTACCTAGCTCAAGGTTCAGGGAGAAACCCTCCCTGGCAAAAAGTGATACCAGGGGACACCTGATGTCCTCTTTTGGCTTCAATAGTTGTGCAGGAGCACTTGTACCTACACACACACACACACACACACACACACACACACACACTGAGAGGGAGAGAGACAAAGAAAAAGAGAAATGTAGTAGTATTCTCTTCTCTTCTTGAAAAAAATAATGTATTGTGTTTTTGGTGACAGGACCTCACTCAGTAGCCCAGGCTAGTCTGGATCTCACCATATAGCCCAGGCTGGTTTGGAACTCCCATGAAGACCAGACTAGCCTTTTACCTGTGGTGGCAGCCTCTGCCCTCATGTGCTACGATTACAGGTATGAGGGAGCATATCTGTTTCAGTTTTTAAAAACTCACACTGGTGGTTGAGCCAATGGGCTAATGCATTTAGGCAAGTGCTCTACTAATGAGCAGCATCCCCAGTCCTTTTTTATATTTTGTAAACTTTTTATTAGAGACAGAATGTTACTAAGTTGCTCAATCTGGCCTGGAACTTACTGTAGCCCAAGCAGGATTTGAGAACTTTGAACCCTCCTGCTTCCACCTCTGGGGTAGCTGGGATTTCAGGCCTATAGGCCTGGCTCTTATTAAGAAACTAAATTGGCCAAGTGCTGCAGTAATTCCATGTATTTTGGGATATGTGTGATGTTCTGATGTGTGAGTACACTGAGCGGATGAAGCTATGCGTTTATCTTACATATTGCTTTTGTGCACTGGCTCTCTAATGCTCACCCCCCTCCTGGCTGGCGAAATTGTATCCTTCCAACATTCATAGTTGTGAGACTGTTCTCTAGGGCACACAAATGGAACCTTGGGAACTTCAAAAGTGTCACATGTGGGTCTCTGGGATGCTTGAGAAGGTGAGCAGCTGCTGTTTGCCAGGGCTTCCATCAAGGAGACCTAAGAGTTAAAGAGGGGGAGAGAGGGACAGGGAGAGGGGAGACACCAGAGAAGAGAGGTGAGGCTGGAGGGGTAGAGCAGGGCAGAATGACAACAAGGCTGCCTGCAGATAGGGAAGCCTTAGTTTTCTGTATATCCCTTATCCCTCAGTATCGATCTTGTTGGTTAGTGATGGATTTTTAAATTTTTTTTTTTTAACTTTTGGGTGCTTTCTTTAGAAGCAAAGAGAACAGACTCTATTTCTTTTTTAATATTAAGTTTAAAAATTAATCAAACTTTTATCTTATTTTTATTGTGTGTGGTTTATATGTGTGCTCACAGGGAAATGTGCATATATGTTTGAAAACCAAAAGTTAACATTAGGTGTTGTCTTAATCAGTGTTCTATTGCTGTGAAGGGACACCATGGCCATGACAACTCTTATAAAAGAAAACATTTAATTAGGGCTTGCTTAAAGTTTCAGAGATTTAGTTCACTATTGTCATGGAGAGGAATATGGCAGCATGCAGACAGACAAGGTTAGAAAGCAGCTGAGAGTTTTACTTTGGTTCCACGAACAACAGGAAGAGAGAGACCCTGGACATGGCTTGGGCTTTTGAAATCCCAAAGTTCACTTCCCGTGACACACTTCCTCCAACAAGGCCACACCTCCTAATCCTTCTCAAGTAGTGCCACTCCCCGATGACTAAGCATACAAATCTATGAACCTATAGAGGCCATTCCTAGTCAAACCAGCACAAGTGTGCTCTTCAATCACTTTCCACCTCATGTTTAGGGATATGTGCTGCTTGGAAGTCCTCACAGAACTAGAGATTGGTGCTGTGTTACATTAGTGTCATTTTCACTAAATACTGTTGCTGTTAGTTCCATCGCTGCATGGAAATATGGCAAAGAATGCACAGACCTTACACTCCGCAAAATCAGCCCCTTAGGCTGCCTCTGCAGAGACAGTTCCTCTTTGCCTTATCCACTGTGGTGGTAGTGCAGTGTGTCTTAAGGATACTTCTGCCTTTTTCTGTGTTGGTGGATCTATTCACAGCTTGCCTATCACTGTCCTGTCAATGTTACACTTGGAAATGGCACTTTCCAGCTTCTCCAACTCATTTGTTGTGGTGCTGGAGATGAAGTCAGGGCTTTTTCCGTGGTAGGCAGGCACGGTACCACCGAGCCCTACCTGACTAGCCCTCTGGTACTTTTATGGGGTTTTCTCCATAAATCATGCTCTGCAGCCTCCTTCTCAGTCTCCACTTCTAGTGAATCCAACCTAAGCACAGAGCTCACATCGCTGGAAAGATCCAATTTGCTTTGTGGAAGAACAAAATGGGAAGTTGAACAACAGCTTCACATGAGGTTCTCTAGGCTGGCCTTGAACTTGCTATATAGTTTAGGATGACCTCAATCTTCTGGTCCTTTGGATTCTTCCCCCTGGAAGCTGGGATTACAAGCATGTACCACAGGGCCTGATTCTATTCTGTATTGGGGATTGAGTCCTGAGCATCATGAATGATAGGTGAGCTCTCTACCATTCGAGCTGCTTCTGTAGCCACTCATAGGAGTTCCTGAGGGCAAGGGTATGCACATTCTCTGTAGGGGTCACTGAGAAAGAAGGACACGATTCATCACTGCTTCTGGGGGGCTGGTGTCTTGGAAAGAACAGTTTCTCTCCCTCAGTTGCCCCAGATATGTGTTAGGAGGATAAAATGAAAGAATTCAAACCTAGAGCTTGGGGGACACACACTGCTGTTTCATCAGTGTCATTTTTCACTAAATACTATTGCTGTTAGTTCCATTGAGGTATGAAATACAGCTAAGAATGAAAACTGTCTCCCTTCTGGAGAAAGATTTTTTTTTTGAATTAAGAACCTTTAGTATTTTCAGAATGTTTCATTCAGTAGTTTCCAAACCTGGAATTCAGCCTTAGGGGTTCATTTGAAATGGAGATAAGGTTTGATTCATCCATATTTCATGATATCATTTTCAATAGGAAAAAATTCAATAGGAAAAAATAACCAGCCAACCACAAGGCAAGCTGAGTTAGCATGAGCATCACAATACTCACTCTCCCACCCCAAACAAGTCCAGTCTTCCTGGAGGCTTCAAAGCAGTAGGAGATGGTTGTTTGTGGACAGTAAGTTCTCTGTAGTGAGGGTGAGGTGGTGCCTTTAGCCATCTCCAGGTTTGCTGTGGGAGTCTTGACTAGGGGATTGTCCAGACCAGATTAGCCTGCAGGCATGTCTGTGAGGCATTGTCTTGTTTATTGATTGATACTGAAGGCTCCAGGCCGCTGTGGGCAATGGCATTGCTCAGCAGAGGGCCCTGGGTTGGAGAAGTCCTGGAAGGCAGCCAGTGATGGATCTGGTAACCAGCAATCCTCCATGGGTTCTGCTTCAGTTCCTGTTTGAATTCCTACCCTTGGGGATGGACTATTACCTGGAATTGTAAGATGAAATTAACTCTCTTCTCCCCCAGGTTGTTGCTGTTAAGGCTGTTTTATCATAGCAACAGGAAGCAAAGCAAGACAATAACGACTGAGTTTAATTAAGGCTACTTGTATTTTCTTGGGTTTAGATCCATCCACTAGAACATGGACAACTATCAAGGGCCATACCTCTGTAGAAACTGATCTTGTACGGGGTTTGTTCAGGCAACCACAGCTGCTGTGAGTTCATGTGTGCAGTGGCCATGCCATGTCCAGAAGTCACTGGCCCAAGAGTCCTCCTTCATTTTGGGCTCTTGTGGGCCTTCAATTGGCTTGTATGTGTGCTTTCATGTGGTCTCATGAAAAAAAAAATTAAGAAGTTACATTTGTCTTTCTTCATGCAAGCATATGTGTTGTTGTAAAAAAAGACTTCCTGGTGAGATGCCATACACATCTAAGATATACACCATGACACCAGTACACACCATGACAGATCAAAGTACAGATAACACCAATGTCCAAGCTTGTGAACCAGTGAGTTGTTTTGGGGTTACTTCTAGGATTATAGTTGAGGGGTTACTTACAGGAGCAGAAATGACCCAACAGCAGCTACATCACCAAAGCCCACCCCAGCATATGTGACAGCTCATAAAAGCTGGAAAACAGAGCAAAGCGCACAGCCTGCAGACAGCTCAATAGTTTGGAGAGTGTCCTTTCCAAGTGACTCAGTTGGCCTGAACTTCTTCCAGGCAGCTCAGCAGGCTTATGTTTCTTCCACGAAGCTAGTCTGGTCTCGGACTCTTTGCAGATTGTCTTGTCTGAGGGGGACTCTCAGTAGTCTTTACTGTTTACTCTTGGGAGGGAGGGGGTTAAAATAATCTGGTCAGGTTCAGGGACTTCCTGAGGCTCTTTAGACTTGTTTACCTTTTGTCTTAAGGAGCTTCTCTGGGACATGGAATGTTTCAAAGTGGGTATATACACACACCTGGATGCCAGAGAACAATTTTTTTTTGAGACAGTTTCTCTGTGTAATCTTGCCTGTCTTAGAACTTGCTGTGGAGATCAGGCTGGCCTTGAACTCACAGAGATGGGCCTGCCTCTACCTCATGAGTGCTGGGTTTAAAGGAGTGTGCCACTATCACCTAGCTAGAGAAAAACTTTTTTGAGAATAGTTTTTTTCCTTCCACTGTGAAAGACCTGGCAATTGAACTTAGGTCATCAGGCATGCAGCAAGGATCTTTATCTACAAAACAACCCCAAGCTATGTATGATTTTTGGGAAAGATCTTATAGGCTCTAATATTTTGAGAAGGTCTCCAGTTTCCTCTTAATTCTAGCTTTCTCATCACCATGGTAACTAATAGTACAAAGAGAGTAGGAGGAAAGATTTTTGATCTTATGGTGTTTGGGTCTTGTCTACATCCTTTGATAGTCTCTGAGACCCATTATCAGCAGGATGTTGGCCACAGTGAGCTGATATCCCAGGTCATGGATTCTACTCTTTGTTTCATGGTTCCTATTGCAAAAGTAGGAGAAATGATAAGAAATTCTAAAGCAATTTAGAAGGTCACAGGAAAGCCACTGTACCGATTATGGCAGATGGTGTTTTCAAAGGTGGCTATAACTATGTCTCCTGTCTCACATGCTGTTCTAGAACTTTCTACCATCACTAGTAGTTATACTCTTTGTTCCCCTTGAGAGCCTGCTACAACGTGAGTTTAGCAGAGGTAATGGTGTGCGACTATGAAGACGGAGTCAAAAATAAGCCCTACATAGTTGCTTACACTTGCTCTTTGAAATCAGCCTCCATGCTGCAGACATCTCATGGGAGGCCTGTGTAAAAAGAGACTGAGATCTCTACCCCGTCCCACCAAGGTCCCAGCTCACAACAGGAACATCCTGTGAGTTAGAATGTAGCTGTCTTATACCCACCCCTTTGACGAATGCCTGGAAGAGCTGAGTGGCTTCTACCAAGCCCTCCTCAAATTTTATGTCTGTGAATAGATGGATCATTGTTGCTGTAAGCCATTAAGTTTTGGAATAGTTTGTCACTTGGCAAGAGATAATCATAACTGATGAATGTCCCAACCAGGGTATTTTGCTTTGTGTGGGGAGGTATTCACCCTTCAGATTTTCTGCCCCACTGCATGTACTTCTAGTTCTGTTTTAAAATTAGAACTCCTTCTGATTCTAAATAGTTCTCAACGGAGACTTGAACAATGAATTCAGGTGAAGGATGACGGGAGAAGCATTGGAGGCGACAGGAAGTGTGTGGGCAAAGGAACTGGGTGTATCTCATGGAAGGTCCTAGACACAGAAAACTAGAAGCAGCTGGGATGTGAGAGGAAGGTGCAGAGGAGAGGAAGCTAGGATGGCAGGTCACAGGAGACACATCTAGAGGACCTAACAGAGGTTTGAATATCAGGAGCTTTGCTAACCCTGGATCCCTAAACCCACCATAGAACCCTATGCATTATTTTTGGTTCTAGAATAAGCTGCTCTTATGGTTTGGATTTGAAGCCTCTCCAGCTGGATCATGTTTTGAATGACTGGTCTCAGACGACAGTCCTATTTTGAAGGCTCTGGAACCATTAAGGAGGTGGGGTCTGGCCTACCTCTAGTGACCACTGAAGGTGACACATGTTCCTCTGACCTTGTTTGTTTTCTCTTTGTCACGGTCTGTCACATGAACAACCTCTCCATCGTGTTTCTGTCACCATAGCTGGGGGTGTTCCCATTGCTAGTCTGTCCCCTTTGAGGGGCAGGAAACTCTCCAAAACTGTGAACCAAGCTAGCCTTCTTGTCCTTTCTGTCAGGCCTTTTGGTCATAGCAGTGTGACAATGACCAGTAATGAATAGAACTGGATTTGGGGGCAGCTTCCTTTCAGGCTCTGGAGGTTTTGAATGAGACAAAAGCCCTAGGTTCAAATGTCAGCTCCCTGCCATGTTGACCAGGCATTGTACTGTAACCATCCTGGCAGGAGTGAAGATAGTGTAAGGGAGACACCTTTGTTCTCCCTTTTGGCTGTCAGACTTTGAAACAATGGACCCCAAGAAATCAGAATTGCCCAGGAATCTTACACTGAGAGAAAGAAAAGGCTGAAGCTGGTGCCAGCCAGAAGATGAGTTTGTCTCCTGGAGAGAGATTTCATAGAGCTCTGGCAATTAGTCAGATCATCTTGCCTGAGAGGCAGGAGCCCAGAAAATGATGGTTCAGTGATGGGCAGGACCACACTGTGACAGAGCTGGCTCAGCTTGGCAGACCTATTGACCTCTATTTAAACTTAAATCTTATATCAGGACCCTGAAGATGGACTAGGGGTTGGGCAGTGTGCTCTGGGCCTTTCTATTTATTTCTCTCCCCAATCTCATTTCAAAATAAGAACATAGAACAGCTTTTAGAGGGCTTTTGCATATTCAGTGAAGTAATCTACAGGAGCAGTTAACATATAATAGATAAATGTTAACAAAGGCAGCTATTTTAACATCTCAAATGGAGAGCTATAATCAGGCTTTTAGAAAACTCTGTAAAATGAAAAACAATATGATTTTCTGGTACCTCCTCATGGAGAAAGAGAAATCTTTTCAGACTTTAGGACCTCCAATTTTAAGAACAGTAGCCTTATTTTTATTATGTTAAAAGCAAGTTTACAATATATTATCAGTGCTTAAAAAATACTGTTTTAAGAGAATCACTTTTTAAAAATGCTTTCTAAAAATAGTATTGCTTATGTTGCATTTTTTGCAGTTTCTGTATTGTTTTAATGCAGTAATTTTCTTTCCTGCCTTTTAAAAAAATTTTATTTATTTTATTATTTCATGTGTATGGGTATTTTGCTGCATGTGTATCTGTGCATCATGTGTGTGCTGTGCCTATGGAGGCCAGAAGAGGGCATCATGTCTCCTGAAACAGAGTTACAGACAGTTGTGAGCTGCCATATTGGTGTTGGAAACTGAACCTGTGTCCTCTGGAAGAACAGCCATCTATCCAGCTCTTCTGCCTGGACTGTCTTATGTTTTATTTTGTTTGAAACAATGGACAGGAATTGTTTTGTTTGTTTCACTGTAGTCTGGTGTCTTAGTTTCTTTTATTGTTGCTGAGATAAAATCCTCTGATGAAAGCAACCGAAGAGAGAAAGAACTTATTTTGTTCAAGGTCCATCATGGAGGACAAGTCAGGCTCACGGGAGCTTCTTGGAGCAGCTCTTTGCACATCACATCTATAACCACAGGAAACTGAGGGATAAATGTAAGCTTGTTTGGCTGTCTTTCTACATTTGTGCAGCCCAGTGTGCCCTAACTGGGGAACGGTCCCTCCCACAGTGGGTGTGTCTTCCCACCCCAATTAACCCAGATAAGATAGCCAGATCCAGAAGCAATGGCTAACCTTGGTGCCTATCATCGTACCAAGTACATGCTGGCCTCAGGCTCTCTCAGCATTACACATTATCTGTGACAGGGTCCATGGTTCTGGAATGTTGGAAGTTCTTAGCTGACTAACACTATCTCCCATAAAACCCCCTTTTCAATCATACTTTGGAACAGTCATGTCCTTACTTCATTCAGCTGTGATCTCCACAGGATGCCTCTGGCCATCTCTCAGGTGAGTCTAGATCTTGTCAAGCTGTCCACACTTATCATCACTCCCAGGCTACCCTTGAAATAGTGATCCCCACATCTCAGACTCTTTGGTGCTGCATGGCAGGTGGTAGCCACCACATCTGGCTGCACCATAGCTTGCTCAAGAGAATCAGCCTGCCCTGCTGACATGCTGGGGTGGAGGGGTGGCTGTTGCATTATTTAATCCAGGCTGGACATGTGACATGAGGTTGAAACATTCTTTTAAGTTTGGGGGCCCCTGCAGTTGAGTGACTTCTGAGAACATCTGTGCTTTTAGCCCTTTATCACACTGGAGGCTTTAGCTGGATTCCATTGTCTGCACATGGATGAATCCTCTTTGAACACAAGCGGAAGTGTGATGCTTAATTCACACCTGTTATGGAAAGACAATGCCTTCTCTTGTGACCTCCCACTCCTATAAGGACAGAAAACGGGCAAGCAAGTTCCTTCTGACTCTTCAGTGCGTTCTCTTGTCTGAAGGGTGGGAGAAGCTTACCTGAGGGGATGAAGGGGCGAGTGAAGGAGTGAGTGGGCAGGAAGAGTTCCTTTTCTTTTCTCTCATCCCCGCCTTACTCCTTCTGTAATAGCCTTAGCTGTCCTGGAACTCACATTGTATGCCAGGTTGGCCTTGAACTCTGCTTTCCAAGTGCTGGCATTAAAGGCATGTGCCCTCACACCCAGCTAAGAAGTTTCTTGAGTGAGCAACTGAGTAAGCATTGTTAGAGGATCCCCACTGTCATTTCACAATATTTGTATTTTTTTTAATTTTAAAAATGTATGTATTGTTAATGTATGTTTGTGCATTTGACTCTTTCTCCTCACCTTTATGTGGAATCCGGGGACTGAGCAAGGGTCATCAGGTTTGTGTGGTAAACACCTTCCTCTGAGGAGCCATCTTGCAAGCCCCATTATTAATTTTTCTGAGACAGGGTCTCGTTATGTAGCCAAGGCTGATTTTGAACTTGATGTCCTCCTGCTGTAGCCTCCCAAGTACTGGAAGGTCAGATGTGTGCAAGTGCACATGTGTGCGTGTTTGTGTGGAAGCCTGAGGACAACCTTGGTATTATCCTTTGGGAGCCCTTTCTTTTTTGACAGGATTTCCCACTGGGCTGGAACGTGGAAACTTTGGCTTGGATGGCTGACTAGTGAGCCCCAGGGACCCACCTGTTTCCACCTCTCTAACACTGGGATTACAATGGGTTCTGGGGATCCATCTTAGTTTCTCCTGCTTGTGTGGCAAGCACTTTACTGACTGGGCCATTTCCACAACCCTTGTTTGTTTGGTTTTGTTGTTCTGGGTTTTTTTTTTTTTTTTTTTTGTTTTTGTTTTTTTTTTTGAGACAGGATCTCACATAGCCCAAGTTGGCCTCAAACTTGCTGTGCAGTCAAGGATGGTAGCCCCCTAAATTCTGAGATTACAAGCATGGGCACCACAATTGGTTGATGCAGTGCTGACTGTGGGACCTAGGGTTTCATGTCAGGCAAAGACTTCATCAGTGTTTGTCGAATGAATGGATTCCTTCAAAGGGTTAATTCTGCAATTATTTCGTTGTGGCTGATATGAACACCAATGGAGGGACACTGAGGGCAATACACCACAAAGAGCTCCAGGCTGACTGGCTCACATCAGCGACCCATGTCCCTGAAAAGGGGCTGCTGCATCTGCTAGGACTGAGCCTGGCCCTGCAGCCCAGTGATCTCCCAACGGCTGCCTGTGTTGGAGAGCTATGAGGCATCTTAGCTAATGGAATATTGATTTATTTTATAATAAGCAAAAAGTGCAGATGTTGCTGCAAGCAGTAGCCAAGAAGAAACGGGAGGAGAGAGTTGGGTGAAAACTAGTCCCTTGAGATCCTGAGTACATCCTCCTGGCTCTTCCAGGTCCCCCTTTCCTCCTGGGCATAAGATGTTGGAAGAAAAGGGACGACTAATAAGGACAGAGGGACAGAGGATGTGCCATGAATTCTCTAAACACTCCTCCTAGGGCCTTTGTGACAGCCCTGGAGAAGTCACTGCAGGTTGATTACAGATATGAAAACAGTGTTCAGAAGTGTCATGCAGCCACCAAGTGACAGAACTGGAATTTAGGTTTGTATACATACATAATCTGTAAGTCTGTGAAACAGACTCTTAAGAAACACTGGAGGGGGTGGGAACCTAGCTCAGTGGATAAAGTGCTTGCCACACCTGTGTGAGAACCTGAGTTCAGATCCCAGTACCCCTGTAAGCCCAGCATGCAGATTGTATGCTTGTAATCCCAGCCCTGGGGCGATGGACGCACGTGGGTCCCTGGGATTTCTGGTCAGCTAGTCTAGTCCAAGTTGGCAAATTCCAGGCTGTGAGGATCTGAACTACACCAGAACCTCACCTCATCACTTCTGAGATCCAAATTGTTTCTTCTCTCCTGTAATTGCATCCATTTGCCATCTCTTTCTTTTGTTACATAAACTGAGATATGAAACTTGTTGGCTGTGAAGGCTGAATTCTCTTCTAATTACAAGAAAAACAGTCTCTTCGGTCTTCCATTACTCCTAATGGAAATTAGCTGCATCCATCTTCTGGCTTTGGAACAAATCTCTAGATTCCAAGCAGTGTCGGCCAACGTGGGGTTGTCGAGGAAGCTTGGTGCTACGGAGGCAGGCAGTTTGGAGCTGGGTGGACCAAAGTTTGACTCTAGTCATTAGGTGTAAGCTGCATCCCTGTCTTGGTTTCCTTGCCTGAACAATTTTTCAGTGACCTCCCCACAGGTGCCATTATTTGGAACTGGGCCTGATAGTGCAGGGCTGTAATCCTAGTACCCAGGGGACCGAGGCAATAGGATAGCTGTGAGCTTGAGGCCAACCTGGGCTATATTTGCTCTCCTTTCAGCTCCACTGGAAAGGACTTCTCCGGGAGCGGGAACCCGGTTCGTGTGCAGAACTGGCATGGTGGGGGACAGCATTGAGCTTTGGGCACCATCTTTGTTATATGTGCCCTCTATGCCCATTGGACTTTCCCTGGTGAGTCACCAGGGAGGGGAAGACACAAACAGGGCTGCCGGGGAGGAATGCAGCCAGCCCCATTTCCCGCAGGCTTCGGTGGTTAGAAACTGGTCCAGGGCCAAGGGAAAAGCAGGGACCGAGTCAGGCAGGCCCAGGACTGTGTCCAGCTGTGCAGTGTCCCTTTGTCTCTGAATCCCAGTTTCTTTGTCAGATCATAGTAGGAGCTTTGGGACAACTCTAACTTAATTATTACAGCTTGTTCTGGTTAGCTCTTGCTGTGAAACCTGGTAGCTTAAGCCATCAGTTTGCAGTTATCTCCCAGGCTTCTGTGTGCTGACTGGGCTGGGTGTGTGTGTGTGTGTGAGGAGGGGCTCTGGCTGGGTTCAGCTGTGAGCATTGCAGCTGGGGTCGGAACCATCTGGGAGCTCAGTGGGGCAGGACATCAGGGATGGCTTTTGTATTTTTTTTCTAAGACAGGTCTCATATAGCCCAGATTGACCTTGAACACATTTTATAATCCAAGCTGATCTTTAACTTCTTATATTCTCTTCTGCCTCTACCCCCTGAGTGCTGGGATTACAGGCATACCCCACTGTTCAGGGTTTAAATGGCGCTGGGGATTGAACCAGGGCTTTGTGCAAAAACAGCCTTCCAAACTGAGCTCCACCCAAAGCCCTGGACTCAGTGTGTGCTCCTGGACACTTCAGTGGAAATATACTTGTCCTTGAGTGCAGGCTGTCTGAGGCTGACAGCAAAGGGGAACCTTTCTCATACCCCAGCAGGCAGGCCCAGCTGTGGGGCTGGGCTGTTCCAGGCAGTAAGAGGGTAGAGAGCTGAGAGAAGACATCCAGCCTACTTCCTCCATTCATGGCTGGAGGGAGCTGACTAATGAGCCATAAGAAGCACACTCAGCCTGGCAGTTAACTCATCCCTAGCGCCCCAACAGAGGACTCTTACCGTTGCATTCTGACCACTTGACCCCTTTGTCCACCCTTCTGTCTTTCTTGAGGCCCAGAAAATAACTCCCCAAAGCATAGTGCTTTGGCATGCTGAGCGCTTTGGCATGCTAAGTGCTTTGAACTAAGGGAAATCCATAGCCTTTCTGACCTTCTGCCCTCTTGTCTTTTGTCCCTCTGACTCTCCTGCAGCATAGGAAGCTCTATCTCTAACTCTCTGACTGATGGAAGTTCCCAGAGCTGGAATGCCATTATCTCACATCTCCTCTGTGGAATCCCATCAATCAAAGCTCATCTCTGGAAAAATTCAGGCTGTGGCCTGGTGAGAATTGGCCACACCAGTCCCTCACCCTTGTGAGGCAACTCTTCCCCCACCCCAGGTCCCAGGAGCAGCTCTTGAAGAACTGTTTCTGCATGTTAAAACAGACCTTGGTCCAGTGTGGCGGTACATGCCTACAATCCCACCATTTGGGAAGCTGAGGCAGGAGGATTGCCACAATTTGAGGCCAGCCTGGGATGCATGGAGAGATTCCTAAGCACCCATTCTGCTCTGCTGTGTTCTGTGGCTGTGGAAACCAAACACCTGGCTGTCCTCTGAGACTTGTGATTGTGAGGCTCTGGGTACGCTTGGTAAATTTAGCTGCCCTTCGCCAATTAATCTGCCTACTGTCAGCTTATTCCAGATTCAAATGAGGGGAACTTTAGAGAACAGAGGGAAAATTTAATGCTCCCCTGCACCCTATAGAAAAACAAAACAACACAGAACAAAAATGCCAACAACTTTCAATAGCTTAATGTGTTATCTTGGCTCGGCCAGTACACTGTTATTTCATCAACCTACACTTCCAGGTGAGCTTGAAGGCATTGCAAGGGTACCTGAATTCCAATCAGTCCACTTTAAATTAGTGGTAGATATTTATGTCCCTTAATTCACTTCTCCAAAAAAAAATTACATTTATTATTTATGTAGTGTCTGTGGGTGGGTGCGGGTGGGTCCATGTCCTCCAGGGTGTGTGTGGAAGCCAGAGAACAGCTTGTGGGAGTTGGTTTTTGTCTTCTACTGTATGGATTCTGGGGATGGAACTCAGGCCTTCAGGCTTGGCTGCAAGCATTTTTACCAACTGAGGGTCTCACCAGCCCTGTAATCCATGCCTTGATGCCTCAACTTGATGTCCAGAGAGATTTAGGCATAGTCACTTAAATAATGGCTTTTCCTTTTTGATTTCAAACACGTACAGAATTTAGTGTTTGTTTGAATAATCCCTTTTTCTTTGTGTGCATGTTTGTATTTATGTGTTCATACATGCACATGTATGTCCATGTGTGTATGTGTAGGGGCCCAAGATCATCCTTGGGAGTGGTTCTTCAGGAACCAAAAATCTTAATTTTTGAGTCAGGATTTCTCACTGTTCTGCAATTCACCAAATAGGCTGGGCTGGCCGGCCATCTGGTTCCAGAGATCCACCTGTCTCTGCCTCAGTAGTGCTGGGATTACAAGCATGCACGCCATCCCAGCTTTTATTTATTTAAAATCATGCCCGCGGGAATCAAACCCTGGTCCTCATGTTTACTTACTCTCTCCATCTCCTGTTTACCTTCCCTCACATTCTCAAACTGTAACAAGGTTACAAAGGACTCGTAGGATCCTCTGGTTTCTCACCAGGTGTTTGCATGGCCGAAGAAATGAATCCAGAAGGATGGAATTATGACACTGGGTGACAGAGATGCTAGTGTATGGGACAGCCTAGATTCTCCTTATTGTCTCTGTACAATCCACACTTTCCTGACAGCTGTGTTAATGGAGCTTAATGTGTAGTTACAGCTTTTATTTTATTATCCTGGATTTAGAAAACGAAGTCTTAGAGATTCATGCAGAATTATAAAGGGACCAGATTTATTACACTCTAAAAATTTTGAGAATGAAGAAGGAAAAACACAATGAAAAACGAGATGCTGAATTAAGTGAATGAGAAAACAGGTTTAAAGAGAACCTTGAAATCCAAGGGTTTGGTGGGCTCATGTAGAATACATAAGATGACAAAAGATGGGCAGGTGAGCTGGCTCAGTGGGTAAAAAGGCACTTGCCCCGAAAGCTCGGTGACTTGAGTTCATTCTCCAGAGTCTATGGTGGAAGGAAAGAACCTACTCCTAAAAGTTGTTCTCTGACTTTCACCCCTGTGCCCTCTTTCTTACACAACAAATGAGTCAGTAAGTAAATAAATAAGTAAACAGGGCAAAAGATGGAAGGAAAGGGAATGTCTCCCTCTTTTTGTGGAATAATCCCTCCTTCCATCTTTAGGAATCAGGAAATGTCTTGTTTCCTAGCAACATCATGTGGGCCAGGGTTAGGAGTGGGCATGTCTCTGGGGGGTGGGGGGTGGGATTGTCCTGCCTTCTCTTCTTTTTCCTAGGTCATTTCTTCCCTTCGCCCTTGTTAGCTGTCTCTCTGTTCTCCATGTTTATTAAACTGTGGTGGTGGTAGGTGGCTCTGTCAGCAGCCTCTCATGTGTGGCTTGCCAGAGAAGTGACTTGGGACAAGTGACAATCTTGTTTTTTGTTCCTGGTTGCTGTTGGGTTTCTATAATGCTATATCTCTTGCCATTAGCACAGCTGCTGGGAGTCCATTAATAAATGTTAGGTCTCTTCCTTTCTCCTTGTAACAAAATTAGCCAGCCTCTGAGGCATCTAATTAATAAATGTGCATTTTAATGAGAGTGGCTCAGTGGAGGAAGAGCTGTGGCTTCCTTTGTTGCCTTTAGGTGGGTGCATGGATATCGAAGTTGTTCTTTTTATTTATTTAGTGTTAATATTAAGCAGGGATCTGATTTTTGTTTCAAGATGTGGAGTAGGCAGAGAGGTTTTGAAATGGAAATGAGCATTTTATTGCTATGACAAAGACAGTGTGGCTCTGAACTTCAGAGCCACAACAGACTTGCAAACAAAATAACCCTATTTTCTAAGCTCAGATTGGGACAGAGGGTCAGAAAGGTAGATGCTTTCCTACAAGGGCAGCAAGACAGAGGCATCTCAGATGGGTTTGAGACACTTTCTTTTAAGCTCTTAATGTCTCTGAGATTAGAATGCCTTTGGTGTGAACTCAAGGTAGTTTTTCTTTGAAGTTTGGAGAAAATGTCCTAACCACTGAGCCATCTTTCCAGCCCCTCTTCTTCCTCCATTTCTCGTTTTCTTCTTTCTTTGTGTGTATGTTCACGTTTGTGCTCATGTGTGTAGATATCAGGGGACAATCTCATGTCTTGCCCCTTTATTTTTTGAGACAGGCTCTTGCACTGCCTGGAACTGGTTTGCCAGCGAGCTCTGGGGATCTACATATTTCCACCTTCTCAGCACTGAGAGGCAAACGTGCACCACCACGCTTGGGTTCTTCACATGGGTTCTGGGGATTGAACTCAGGTCCTCAGGCTTACCAGGAAAGCCCTGTACCAACTGAATTATCTCCACAGCCAGGCCTTTTCTTTCTTTCTCCTCTGTGACCCAAATTATACTGCAGCCTGGGCCAGCCTCATGCTCAAGATGCCCAGGTATAAATGTATGTATGTTGAGACAGGATCTTGCTGTGTATTACTAGCTGGCCTGGAATTTGCTATCTATACAGGCTGGTCTTAGACTCACTATGTCTCAGGATGACCTTGAACTGTTGGCAATCCTCCAGCCACAGCCACCAGATGCTGCAATTACAGGTATGTGCCAACCAGGTGGGTGTGTGCATGTGACTTGGAAATGAGTGCTGACATTGGTTCAAATGGACTGGGCATAGGCCAGCTTGTCACTCAGTGCTGCACTGCCACTGAGGTAGCCTGCTCACCTCTCAGCATTGACCTTGTGTGTCTATGCTAAGGGCTCCCTGGCTAGCAGCACCATCTGTCTGTCCTGTGGGAAGGCTGGAGGTGGCAGGGAGTGAATGCATGCACTGTCAGCAGTTCTAGGTTCAGGGCATTGGGAATTGGTGGATGGTACTGCAGAGTCCTCATCTCTATGTGGGAAAATAAGCCATGTTTCTCATAATATGCCTAGAGTTCCCGGTGACTCTGAGCTGCTGTTTGCACGTGGGTCTTTTGATACACACACTTGACTGCCTGTCCTTTATTCCCATCTCATTGTTCTACCCCGTTCATCAGTGCTTCTGTGTAAACTGCTTGCAAGAGGATCCTTATCTCAGGGTCTGCTTCTGGGGCCCCATCCAGAGACAGGTGACTCTGTGTGACATGAAGTCCCTGCCACTGCAGGGACAGGGGCTACATACAATGTCTTCTTCATGGTAGGGCTTCTTATACTTTGTCCACTGGTGATTCTTTTTCCTTAAGAACTTTTTATATAACCTTGGGCATATTAAAATAAAGACCTGAATTAAACATGTGCTGATAGCAAATAACACTGTTTATATATATTTAAAACAATTCTTGAGGCCTGTGAAAGGACTCTGTGGGTTAAGACACACGTTAAATTGATGACCTGGAACCCTCAGAGTGGAAGGGGAAATTGACTCTTGAAATTTGTTCTCTGACCCACCCACATGAAAAATAAAGAAATACTGAGTAAACAAACAATTCATTCATAATTGTGATTCATATACACAATGGAAATAAATGTCAGCTATAAGAAAAAAAAAAAAGGAATTCTAGGCACACACCTTTAATCACAGTACTGGGGAGGCAGAGGCAGGTGGATTTCTGCGAGTTTGGAGCTAGCTTGGTCTATACAGTGGGTTCCAGGACAGCTGGGACCACATAGATAGACCCTGTCTCAAAAAACAAACAAACAAACAAACAAACAAACAAACACAAAAAGAAAGAAGTTATGTTGTTTGCAGGAAAATGTACGTAACTGACCATAATTGTTTTAAGTGAACAAAGGAAGTCCTACAAAGACAAATAGTGCATGTTTCCTGCACTATATGGATCCTAGATTTTATATAGATTTTTAAAATTGTGAATGTTTATATGACATGAAAGTAGAAACTATCTAGGGGGGAGAGGGAAGTAAGGGGAAAGATGATGTGTGAGGAAGGGGAGTGGGGAGGGACCTAGAAAGAGATATGCACAGTGCACAACACACATGTCCTTAAGCAGCACAGCACCATGTGTCATGACTACATACAGGGGAACTAAACACACAAACCCAGTTCTCTGCTTTGATATAATTTGACTACTTATTAAAGACAGAAGCAAATTTATATACTATTGAAATTGATGTACTTGTTTATTTTTACATGAAGAATTAAATCTTGGCTGGATGTTTGATAATGCAGAATGTGGAATGTCTTCAACACTTTGTAGAGTTGATCAATATTTTGATTTTTATAATAATCAGTGCTGAGGCTGCCACTTCACATAAATGCACAGAACAAAATCGAAGAAAAGTATGTTTAGGGCTATTTCAGAAATTGTTGGAAAATATGTTCAAATTTCAATCCAAAAGCAATGATTAAAAAAAAAAATGAAACTCAAGACAGCAACTCAAACAGCAATTTTAAAATCAAGCATTCTAGCAATGCAATTCAAAGGCACACTGATTTGATAGATGCTAAGGAATGATGGTAGGAAGATATTAAGTATTTGTTTTCAAACTAAAGATGTATGAAAAACTCACATGTAAGTCTACCATTTTGAAAGTTAATTAAATATAATGTAGAATGTAATAATAAAATATAACAATAAAACAGTTTGAATTGAGGTGCCCTACTGGGTGGACAGTGCTGCTCCCAGAAGCCACAGAGTATTAAACAATAAACTCAGTGGGTCACATCAAAAACCCAAACTAGCCAAGACTAGGCAGGCAGGCTTTCTGGGAAGATGGGCTTTGTGCAGCCTAGGGGAGTATCGTCCCAGCAACCCACACCCCAGCCCACAAAGAACCTTTTGTTGTTGAGTCTTCTTACACATCCTACTGTTGCCACAGTGTTCAGGACCTCTACATTCCGCTAGGGAGGATCAGTTTAAGAATCTGGGCTGTTCAGTAATTTGTTGATACTGAACTGCTGGACAGCTCCAAGCCAGTGGGCAGAGAAACACATTTCAGTGTAGTGAAGCTCTGCTCCAATCCTAGCATTGACTCTTGAATACCTGTGAACGCTCGGACACCATGATGGTAAATCTTGATGGTCACTTGCTAGGATTTGGGATCAAGGACTTGATACACTTGTGGGTGGGTCTGTGAAGTCATTTCTGGAGTGATTAACAGAGGGGGACCAATCACTCAAGAGAAGCACCGAGCAGTGGCTCAGGTATAAGGGTTTCAGAGTAAGACACAGTGCTCCATGCTGATCTTTGGCTCTTGGGGTGACTGCAGCATCCATGCGTTGCTGCCACCACCATCCGTTGATGACTTGAGAATCCAGCTTCTTAGACTTCTAACATGGACTAAAGACTGGCTGCTGTCTGGGGATCCTCTGGGAGTTTTCCAGGCCTTCAGCATCAGACTGGGAGTCTCAGCCTCACCAGCCTTTATCCGATAGTCTTATGTGAATCCCCTTTTATTACATTCACTGTGTCAGTTCTGTCTCTCTAGAACTTAGCCCTGCTACATCCCTGTGTTCCCATCTGTAAAATGGGAGGACTCATCTGTAGCGGTGTCTTGCCTGTGAACCAGTAACGGTGGCAACACCCATTTGGGCGTGGCTTCAGGCAGACAGAAGAGGAAAGAGAGATGTGTGAGGCGTGGTCTCCGTCAAGCGCTTTTTCTCTTGGGTCAGCGGATCTGATCTGAAGGGCAGAGAAATGTTGCGACATTTCTTTATTATTATCTGAGTAAGTGTTCCCCAGTAAACACCTATTTTATCTTGGGTCTAGTGAAATCATTACACCCTCATCTTCACTCATCTCTCCCTCATAGGACCAGAGCTAGGCTCAAAATGTCAATGCTTTTAAACCTGAAAGGACTTTGTAAATTGCTAGGCCGTGTGCAGCTTCCTTTTGCAACAGGGGCATTAAGCTTTGGTGTTAGCTTAGCTTGGAAGGCTCTGATGATGCAGGCTTGGTCCCTGGCAGGTGATATTGAGAAGTGACTGGGTCCTAAATGTGCTGACTTCATCGACTTGTGTTCATACTGTGGGTCACTCGATGTGTGTCTTTGATGTTAAGTAACTTGACTCAAGGGTTTGGGCTCGGAAGCCAGGTTTGTTGCCATCACTAAGTTCACGCACTAAGTCCTCAATTTGTGCACTATATTTGAGAGTCTTCTCTGCTTCCAACCATTGGGGCCAGGGATTGAACTCACTTTGTTAGGCATTGCAGCAGACACTTTTACCTGCTGAATCATCTCTCTGGAAGTAGCTGGAACAGAGAGCTACCCAGTAGTTTATGTATGGCAGCTTTCCCAAGGCAAGGGCAGTGGCTACGGGGACAAGAGGGGTGGAGGGGGGGACGGGGGACAGAGACCACGTGGTTTGCAGAGCTGAAATAGTTACTACTATTACATAAAACATTTCTGGACTTCCATTTTACTACATTAGTCCCTTTATTCCCGACTTCATTATACCAGATGGGGCATTGGGGCACAGAGACATTAAGTTATTTGTCTGAGGTCACACAGCAGAGCTGGGACCAGCAATCTGTCTACAGTTGGTTCTGAGGACAGACTTTAATAGTTTTACTTCACTTTCCTCCAGGCTCAGCCCTCGGGATCTGCTTCTGAAGCTTAATTCACATTTTCTGTAGTGAAAAGAACAAAGGCACTGTTAACGGCAGGAGTATGAGCAGGTGTCACAATATTTTCTGTGACACCAGTGATGTGCTTTGGGAGGGAAGTACAGCAGGACTAGACTTTTCAATATTTTACTTTGTGGTGACCACTTAATGGGGACTTTGGCAGCTAGCCCCAAATGGTGGGTCTGCAGAGACTGGCTGTCATGGCAGCAGCACACAGTTAGGTAGGTCTTGATAGAATGTTTGCTGCAAGGGTCCAGACGTCATGGTAGATGCCAAGTGCTCAGGACTGGATTTGACCCTCATTAAGGTTGACACGAACATTTGTCTTTTGTGTCAGTGAACGGAAAACTTGCCTGGCATGGTGGCTCATGCTCGTAATCCCAGCACTTCGGACGCCGAGGCAGTAGATTTGTCTGAAGTCCCTGGCCAGTCTGTGTTAAAGGTGCAGATCCCAGGAGCCTGCCCAGAAGTGGTCAGATTTTTGTGTTCATGAGAAATAACTGGACCCATAACTAGAAATAGAGTCTATTAACACAGGGAAAGTGCCCCTGGGGATCAGAGCAGCTAAAGAGTCCAGGGAAAGCTTAAAAGTGCAGGGCCAGCAGCCACATAACTCTTTATAGAACTACATAACACTCAACTCCCATGTAGTAGCGGTGGGCTTTTCTTGCGCATGTTCTGTTTACCCCATGAGGCCCAGTTGGGGAAGGTCTTATAGTCTTTCTCTTCCAACTCCTTCCTTTCTATGTTTATTTTCATGAAACTCTATAGTCTCTATCTCCCTGTCACACCTGGTCTATATGGTGAGATTCAAGCCAGTCTGGGCAGTAGAATGAGACCCTATCTCAAACAGACCAACCGACCGACCGACAGACAGACAGCTAGGATTGGGGGTGTAGTGTACTGCAGCAACCACCCAGAGTGTGCTAGAAGGAATGAGAGAGGATGAGAGAATGAATTAAGGACATTGTATGGGAATGAAGCCACAGTTCCCGGTTCTAGGATCCAGTTTGCATTCCTGTTGGCTGAGAGTCAAAAAAACTTCAACACAACTAATAAAACCAAGATTGCCTGCAGAGGTAATGTGGATTTCCTAGCCACCTTCACCTATGATTTGGGTGTGTATCAATATTTTCCTAAGCACCCTGCAATGTTCACACTCAATGTATTTTTCCTTATTGTAAAAACCTCACCAACTTGGCTTCTCTTTGGCTTGTACTGAAATTCTTTTCTGTGTCACAGTCAAGAATGGGGTTTGGTCTGAGTGAAGATCCCTAAGCAGGAAGGGAATTTTGCAGTACTGTGCTCTGTCCCCACACTGAGAATGACAGTTTCTCTACTCTTATGAACTGATTTCCTCTCTAAAAAAATCATTTTATGAGTACGAGTATTTGTGTGTATGTATGACTGTGTACCACATGTGTATAGTGTTCTTGGTGGCTACAGGAAGACCTTTCAATCCTTGGAACTGGATTTGGGTCTTTCGCAAGATCAGTGAGTGCCCTTAACCACTGAGCTAGTTCCCTAACAACCTCCTCCAACATTTATTCCTTTTCTTCTTTTTTTTTTTTAAAAAAAAAAAAACACTTTTTATTAATTTATTTTTTTTTTACATTCAATCCCAGTTCCCCCTGCCTTCTCTCCTGCTCCTCACTCCTCCACCCACCTCCCATCTGCTCCATGGAGAGGGTAAGTCCTCCCCTAGGAAGTCTACTAAATCTGTCCCATCATTTTGTTAAGGCAGGACCAAGGCACCTCTCCACTCCCACACCCGTGTCTAGGCTGAGCAAGGTATCTTTTCATATAGAATGGGCTCCACTAAGTCAATCTGTGCATTAGTTAGATCTTGGACCCAGTGCCAGTGGCCTCATATATTGTCCCAGTCACACATTGCCACCTATATTAAGGGAGTCTAGTTCAGTCTTATGTAGGTTCCCCATTTGTCAGATCTGAGTCAGTGATCTCTCAATAGCTCACGTCAGCTGATTCTGCGGGTTTCCCTATCATGGTGTTGACTCCTTTGTTTGTATTATCACTGCTCCCTCACTTCGATTATACTCCAGGAGCTTGGCCTATTGGTTAGTTGTGGATTTCTGCATCTGCTTCCATCTGTTTCTGGAAGAGGGATCTAGCTTCTCTGGGGTTGTGGATTGTAAGGTGGGTATCTTTTGTTTTATGTCTGGTATTCACTTATGAGTGAGTACATACTATATTTGTCTTTCTGGTTCTGAGTTGCCTCACTCAGAATGTTTTTTTCTAGTTCTGTCCATTTGCTTGCAAACTTTAGGATGTCATTGTTTCTGAACAATGAGTAGTACTCCACTGTGTAAATGTACCACATTTTCAGTTGAGGGGCATCTAAGTTGTTTCCAAGACCTAGCTATTATGAATAATGTTTCTATGAATGTAGCTGAGCAAATGTCCTTGTGGTGTGAGTGTGCCTCCTTCGGGTATATGCTCAACAGTGGTATTGTAGGTTCTTGAGGTAGGTTGAGCATTAATTTTTTGAGAAATCACCATACTGATTTCCACAGCAGCTGTACAAGTTTGTACTCCCACCAGCAAAGGAGGCCCCCACATCCTCTCCAGCACAAGCTGTCATTGGTGCTTTTGGTCTTAGCCTTTCTGTTGGGTGTAAGATGGAATCTCAGACTTCAGGCCTGGAGCAGCATCAGTGAGAGGTCTGAATCCCAGCCCAGAAGCAGTCTCAGAGGAAGGCCAGAGCTTCAGGCCCAGAGCAGCATCAGGGGAGCCATGAGCCTTAGACCAGGGAGCAGAATCAGAGGAAGTATTGTGTGCCAATTAAAAACAAAATGGCACCAGGGATGGTGGCTCAGTGGGTAAGAGCACTTACTGTGCAAGCATAAGGGCATGAGTTCAAATCCATAGCAAACATGTAAAAAGCTGGGCATGGTTGCACATATACATGTGACCACAGTGCTGTGGAGCATGGAGGCAGCAGGACTGCTGGGGCTTGTTGGCCTTCAGCATAGCTCCAGGTTCAGTGAGGGATTCTGTCTCAACGGAGTAGCACAGAGAGTAATAAAGCTGGGTACCTGATAACCCCTTTTAGCCTCTAAATACACATGATTGCACCAGAACACACACACACACACACACACACACACTTACTCCATACCCTTCTTCCCCCAGTTTAAAGATGCTAGTCCTTATGTTGCTGTCATCATTATTTAGTTGCTATTACTTTTTGTTTGTTTGATATTTCTTTTTTTTTTTTTCAAGATAGGGTTTCTCCCTGGGATGGTCCTGGCTGTCCTGGAACTTGTAGACCAGGCTGGTCTTGAACTCCCCGAGATTCACCTGCTTCTGCCTCCCACATGTGGGATTAAATTGCTATTACTTCTACTTGGCACCATTTATTACTGGATTGTTTTGCTTTTTCCTTTTCTCCTGTGGTAAACATTAAAAGAGCTTTAAAGAAACAAACCACACTCACTTCTGAAGCCTTGTCCACACACCATGAAATCCCAGGAGGTGATAAGAGGGATCCTCTTCTGAGGCCTGCTATCACACCCTTTAAAAGTACTCCATTTTGAGTGATCATAGGAGAGCAAATGGCTATAGAGAGGGGTGCCTGCTGGCTCCCCTTTCAGATGGTGCCTCTTATTAGTTTATATGTTGTTCTGCAGGAACTTAGAATTAGGGCAATGAGGGCCACACTTCCACAGGCAGACATGAAACAAATTGAGTGTGATTATTGGGCTAATGGGTGGAACTCACTTAGCATAGTGTCTGTATGTGCTAGATTGGATAAATGCAACCTGCTCTCCACATGCATGGTTAAAAGTGCAACTTCCTGATGTGACTGTGTTGTACACCTGTCCTGTGTGACCTGGTGGCCTTTCCAAGACATGTCCCTCTAGAACCACTGACTGGGGACATATTTGGCAAAAGAGACTGCAGATATAATGAAATTAAGGGTCTTGGAGGTGGTGAGATAGATGGCTCAGACAGAAAAGGCGCTTGCTGCCAGGCTTGAGTTTGGTTTCCAGGACACACATGGTAGAAGGAAAGAACCTACTCTCAAAATTTCTCCTCCGCCTTCAGCACGGGTGCTGTGACACACACGCGTGCGCGCGCGCATGCACACACACACACACACACACACACACACACACAATTTAAAAATAAATAAACACTAAATAAGAAGTTAAAAAAGGATCTTGAGATGGGCAATGGTGGTGGTGCACACTAATCCCAGGCTGATTTCAGTGAGTTCGAGGCCAGCCTGATTTAGAGTAAGTTCCAGGATAGAGAAACCCTGTTTCTGAAAGACCCCAAGAGTTTGGAGCCTGTCACGGGGAAGGACCTTGCCCCCAAGAGACGAGACCAGACCACTGGATGCAAGTGCAAGAGGTTATTTAATGTTTACACACAGGTACCTGTGGACGCTTCAGTCTTTCGGGAGACTGAGTGAGCATGCGTGAGCATAGGCAGTTTATATAGGGTTGATGTGGCAAGAAGCAGGCTTACAGAAGCAGAAGCATGGTTACAGGGATTTCATTGTTTCATCTAAATGTAGCAGTTGTAGTTAACCAAGGACAGTTGGTTATTGGGTTGGGCACAAAGAATACAAAGAATTCAGTTATGACTATCTCAGCATTCTGGATACCGTCTTGCTGACCTTGCTTTGGTCCAAGCTGTAGACCACAGATATCTGGTGGTACCTGGTTCCCTCCTGTACTTTTCTCATAACTGACCTTGGCAAATTAGCAAGAACAGCTCAAACAGGCAATATGCACAGTGTGGGGTCTTTCATTTCAAAAAACCAAGGTGTGTGTGTGTGGGTATCTTGAGACAAGAGCATCTGGTTGGGACTTAATCCAATGACGCTCATTTTTACAGGAAGAAGAGCAGATTTGAAGAGACTCATATTTCATCTCCGGACACCTACTTACACCCCATTGGGAAGTTCATCTTCTCTGAGAGGTGTTTTCTTCTCTGGAAAAGAAACAGGACAAAGAGAAAAAAAAAAAAGCCTGAGTCCATTTTCCCTTTGGGGAGCAAGTGAGGTGATTCTTATGCAGATATTTTGAAAAATGGGAAATACTGCAAGGATGCTGATGGCCGCTATTAGACTCCATTATGTGAAATGGCTGGCATTAGACCATTTTCAACCAACAAAAATAGCAATTTCAATATGCTCTATATCTTTTATCCACAAGGAATGTTTCAAAACCCTCAGTCAGTGCTGAAGTTGGTGACCATATCAAACTCTACATGACTTTGTCTTTCTTTCTTTCTTCCTTCCTTTCTTTCTTTCTTTCGTTCTTTCTTAAGAAGGCTTCCATCAAGGATAATGTACAATTTATGAATTTGACACAGAAAATATTAACATTAACTAATAAGATGATAGAACAATTATAAAATATGTTATAATGAAAGTTGATTAAAATTTATGAGTTATGTATTTCTGGAACCTTCCATTTAAAGTATTTTAAAAAGCTGGGTGGTGGTGGCACACACCTTTAATCCCAGCACTTGGGAGGCAGAAGCCAGCTTGATCTACAAAGGATAGCCTAGGATAGTCAGGACTGTTACACAGAGAAATTCTGTGTAAATTTTTTTTATTAATTTTTTATTTGTGTGTGTGTGTGTGTGTGTGTGCATGCACACACACACACACACATACACACACATGAATGCAGCTACCCTTGAAGGCCAGAAGAGGGCATTGTATACCGTGCAGATGGAGTTACAGGGAGCTGTGAGTTGCCTGGAATGCATTTCAGGGCCCTAACTCTGGTTCTTTGGAAGAACAGCAATGTTCTTATCCACGGAGTCATCTCTCCAGCCTATTATTTAGTATTTTTGGGCTGAAGATGTTGGTGGGTGGGAAGCAGAGACAGTGAGGACAGTGGGGGTTTCAGTTCAGTTCTCATAGAGTTTACCAGGAAGCCACCCATCTGGCTCAATACAATGACAAGTTTTCCAATCAAACTAACATAGGGTTATCATTGAACAGACTACGGTGTTTTCTCAAGTGTAGGGTATGTGATGCTTTGGATACAGAAGAGCAAGCACTCATTGTGGGAAGCCTCTAAAGCCCACAGGAAATGGCTGAAAGCTTGCAGATCATGCATCCCCCCCCCTTCCTCTTCACCCTCACATGACCAAAGCTACCTTCTCAATTTAGTGCCATCTGTGTTTCATTCTTGTGATTTTCATTTAAGCAAGACATCTAACAGATGAGACACAGAACTTGAATATCTTAATGTCTAGGTCTTTGTGTAGATGTTTTTACAGAAGGTTCCTTAAAACAATGTCAGTTTATTTTATTTCTAATTTTTTTTTTGGTTTTGTTTCTTTTCTTCTTCTTTTTTTTTTTTCAGACAGGGTTTCTCTGTGTAGCTTTGGAGTCTGTCCTGGAACTCACTCTTGTAGAACAGGTTGGCCTTGAACTCACAGAGATTCACCTGCCTCTGCCTCCTGAGTGCTGGGATTAAAGGTGTGCACCACTGCCCAGCTGTCAGTTTATTACTATTTTTCAAATATTTATTTTATGAATGAGTAGTCTGTGCTGTAACATGAATAATAAAAATCCAGAAACAAATATTGGGGTTCAAGCTGAAGATCAGAAAAGCAAAGCAGCCAAGCTAGTAGTTCTTACCTCTTACTATGATGAAATGGTAATTTTTTCCAGGTAATTTTCCTTTCTTCTTTGGATATTTATTTGTCTAAAGGTCTTAAATTCCTCAAGATATCTGTTTTTATTTTCCTGAAGAGACAAAAACAAAACCTTTCCCCAACCCTAACTTTGGGGAGGTTCCTAATCTAATCTTTATGAATTTTTATTTATGGTGTCTCTCAAAATTTTTGTTTTACTTTCTATAGCAGTATTTTTTCTTACAATAGGCATTAGATTCTTTAATTGCTTTTGGAAGGAGTTTTCTTCATGATGACAGGAAATGGTCAGGCAGAATTTGAAATAGGGGTCTTTGAGAGGCCCCTCAAGACAAGGATTACCTTGAATGTCTTTTGTTGACTTATATTCTTTAGTCCAATGCCTGCCTTTGCCACACATTCTGCATAATCCAGAAGGGAGGAATGTTCTGTTTGAATTATGTTTATAAAAAAAACAATTGTTTCTAGAAATACCCCTTTTTACAATTCCTTTTAAGGTTGCAATTGTTTTCCACAATTAAAACATTTGACATTTTGATTTTCTTCAATCCTCTTGAAATTATCTCTCCTATCCATGCATCATCATGGTTGTGAGCTTCAATATTAATTGTATCTTGAATCCATTCCTTCAAAGGTGCTGACCTTACCTTTAAAGGCCTAATTAACTCTTTACATTGAGAATTAGCATTTTCCTTTTCTTATCATGGAGGAAGGCCCTGCAAGTCAAGTATTTATGAAGGAAGGTAAATCATTTTGAACAGCAAAGAGCGATGCAGAATTAAAATCCCTCAACAATTAAAGGGCAGTGCTGTCATCTGTTATGAAGCAGGAGCAGGAGCTAATAAAGCAGAGTGAAAGTTACTCCAGAAACCTTCACAACTGTGTCAACAGCACCAGCCCTAAGCAACGTTTTCTCTCATCTTTGGGTAGTCAGTGGCCTACTGATGACCTTTACTTGACTTTGAACTAAACACGTCAGACTCTTCTTGTGGCTGGATACCAGACTTAATGAGAGAAAGAAAGAGTTGTGTGCACTGGATTCTCCATTTTTGATATTTGGGCTGGAGATTGAATCTAAGGCTTTATACATACTATGTAAACACTCCACCACTAAATTAACCCTCTACTATAAAAAAAGCAAAAAAACCCAATCCTTTTAAATTTGAAATAGGGTCTTGCTAAGTTGCTCTAGCCAGCCTTGAATCATTCCATAGTCCAGGAAGACTGTCAACTTTCGATCCTCTTGTCTCAGCTTCTCCAGTAGCTGGGATGACAGGTCTTAACCACCAGGGCTGGCTTGTTGGGTCCATTTGTAACCAGAGTCAGAATTAGGTCTGTGTGCTGAACATGCTCACTGCAGTCCCATCATCACAGGTAGAAGAGTGGGGTGGGCCTTTGATGATACAGAGAGATCTAAGTGTAAATCATCAGTAGAGACTGGCCTCCTTCAAGAAGACAGGGCCTTCTCAAGCAGGGTTTCTCCTGCTGGTAGATCACCTTGTCTCTAAAGCCACATAAGAAACAGGAAGGTTAAAAAGCAGAGCAGCGGGACTGTTGTAAATGGAAGGAAATCAAAGGAAAGACAATGAAAGGCAATACGGGGGCTTGACCAGATCCTGGAGTAAGCAAAGGACAAGGAGTTGAAAGGACAGCACCAGGGCCAGTGGGAAGATTTTAAAGACTTATTTTATTTCATGCATTTGTTTATTTTTGCTTTTTTTGATACAGGGTTTCTCTGCGTAGCCCTAGCTGTCCTGGAATTATCTGTGTAGACCAGGCTGGCCTCGAACTCATAAATCTGCCTACCTACCTTTGCCTCACAAGTGCTGGGATTAAAGGTATGTACTAACATGCTTGGCTTCTATTTTATTTTTAAAGCACACACACATGCACTTACACACACACACACACACGCGCGTGCATGTGTGTGTGTGTGTGTGTGTGTGTATACAGTGATTACAGAGGACAGAAGAGGGAACCCACACCCATACCCTGGAGCTGGAGTTGTGAGCTGTCTGATGTGGGTGCTGAGAACTGAATTGGGGTTCTCTGCAGGAGCAGGAGGTACTGTTAACTGCTGAGCCATCTTTCTATCCCCCAGATTTAATATGGACTGTATTGAGGGTAGTATTGCCATCTGTCTCGAATGTTTTTGGATGTGGTGATTGTATTCCTGTATCATGGATTATGCTAGAGAAGGTGTTCTTAGGAAATACAGACTGAAGATTATTTGTTTTGTTTTTGTTTATTTTGAATGTCTAATAGCTAGGCAGGAGAGGCTAGGCAGGATTTCTGGGGAGAGAGAGAGAAACTCAGGAGATGAATCTAGGCTCAGGGGGATATGACAGTGAGACCCTGAGGAAATCAAGCATGCATTACAGGGGATGGGTAAAAATCCATGTGACAGGGCATGGATTAATACAAATGGGATTTAAGTTATAAGAGCTGGTTGGGGACAAGTCTAGGCTAAGGCCAAGCTTTCATAATTAATAACAAGTTTCTATGTCATTATTTGGGAGTTGGCATGGTCAAAAGAAGACCCAAAAGAAAGACTGCATGCTATAGGGTAAAGTATTCCAAAATGAAGAGCTGGGCAACCTTTCTCATCCTCATGAATGGGGTACACTAGTCACATGGTTTCTTTGTTTCAACAGAAGCTAGAGGTTGGCTATTGACCTATATTAACTAAAGTCTGTAGAGGTCCTGGGTTTAATGAATAATTTCTTTGTAGGTTGTCACCTGTAGGAGCATTGCTGCCAGAGAAAGGCTTTGCTCTGCTTCAGAGGCATTAAAAAACCGCAGAAGCTGTTTGCACTATGGAACTTCCCCCACCCCCACCCCCTATACTGGAAGCAGGACAAGTTGTTTATACTCTTCCTGCTTCGCAGCAGGGGGCTTGGGCTCAGGCCACCTCCTCTCTGTATCAAGGTGATGGTTCTCAGTGTTTCCACACATAGTATGTTCCTATTCTGTTGTTCATGGAAGACGTCACTAATCAATTTCAACACAATGCTCCAGGGAATCACTACCAATCAACTACAGAGAAGTAGCCCATTGATGTCTGGACAATGCTTTCCCTCCATTTCCAAGAAATTTCAAGCAAAACAAAGGTAAATCTGAGTTGTTCAAAAACGTTGTACAAATGATGTTCTCTTCCTCATGGTAACTCATGCCTTCTTAATGTCTGTTTATACCATATTACAGACTACAATTTCATCTTTCTTGTAATTCTTGTTTGTGCATGCAAATGTATGCATGTTCATATGTGTGTGTATACATGTGTGTATAGGTACATGTGCTTATATGTATGTATGTGGAGATCAAAGGACAACTTTGAATATTGTTCCTTGGGTGTTACACACACACACACATGCTCACATACAGAGTCTCTCACTGGCCTGCAGTTTACCAAGTAGTCTAGGCTGGCTGGCTAGTGAGTCCCAGGGATCTGACTGTGTCCTTCCCAGTGCTGGCATTACAAGTGTCCAACACCATTCCTGAATCTGTTTTTCTGTTCTTTTGATTTTCTTTAATTTTTTAGGATGTGTTCTATCTTTCATTATGTGTATGTATGTAGATGCTGACAGAGGCCAGGGCCATTGGATCCTCTGGAGCTAGAGTTTCAGGGCTGTTGAAAACTCACTAACATGGATGCCTGGAATCACACTTAGGTCCTATGCAGAAGCAGTGTGAGCTCTCAACTGCTGAATTATTTCTAGAGCCCCCCTTAACAGGATCCTAGTCATATCTTCATGCTTTCAAGGCCAGCACTTTGCCACTGAGACATGCTCTTTCCCTAAGATCTTTCTTAAGGAAGTTGGAGTCTACATCTGGTGCCTGTTGCTCCTCCAGTGGGTGTGGCCACTTCACTGATAGGGGCTGACATAACAATGTCTGTTATGACATTGGGGATTCTTGTCTGCCCTTTGGGACTTGAAGGACTTGAAGATGTGCCTTGCTGAGGCACATCTTACATCTCATATAATGTCCCCATCCCTGTACTTTATTATTTTCTTTATTAGGGGTACAATAGTCATGTACACAGCATCTGGAGGGCCAAACCCTCAACCATGTTGAGAAAGAAAAAAAGCTTTTCAGGAGATGGCTCAATGGTTAAGAGAATTTGGTGCTCTTGCAGAGGACTTTGGTTCTCAGCATTCAGATTGCTTAGCTCACAACTACCTGCAACTCCAGCTCCATGGGATCTGATACCCTCTTCTACCCTCCAAGGACACCTGTTGTCATGTTCATATACCCCACCCCTGGATAATTAAAAATAAATCTAAAAAAAAAAAAGCCTTCTGGGGTGCCCTGCTCAGAATCCCCTGAGGCCTGGGGATTGTGCATGGGGGAACTCATGCATAGATCAAGCCATCCAAAGTCTTCTGACATCGCAGAGCTTGTCTGCTTCAACATGAGACCCATCAGAATATTGGACCTGATTGCACCCTTCAGAAGAGAATCTTGGACTTGTACCCACTAGGAGAGGAAGAAACCCCACCTGCACCCACTGGAAAGAAAGGATGGGAATAAAATAATATAAGAACACATCCAACAACTGAAAAATCAATACGACACCACCAGAGTCTAGGAATCTACACCAGGAAGACCTGAACATCTCAACACAGATGAAGCAGAAGAGAACAACTTAAAAAATGACTTCATGAAGATGATAGAGACCCTAAAAGAGGAAATGAGAAAATCCTTTAAAGGAGGTATGGGAGGATGAGAGGGAGAGGGAACTGGGATCGATGTATAAAATAATAACAAATGATAATAAAAATATGTATTTTGCAATACTAAAATATGGAAGAAAAGACAAACCCAAAATTGCAAGAAATAATTGAATTCAAACAGCGCAAGTCTTGAAAGCTGAAATAGAGATAATAAAAAACAAACAAACCAAAACAAAACAAAAACCACATGGTCTGACTGAATGCTGGAAATAGAAAAGTTGGGTAAGCAATCAGGAACTGAAGATGCAAGCATAAATAAGAGAATAAAAGAGATGGAGGAGAGAATCTCAGGCATTGAAGATGCACTAGGAAAAATAGATTCATCAACCAAAGAAAATCTTAAGTTCAGCAAATCCCTAACACAAAATATCCAGGAAATATGGGATACTGTGAAAAGGTCAAACCTAAGAATAATAGGTATAGAAAAAGGTGAAGAAACCCACTCAAAGGTGCAGAAAATATATTTAACAAAATCACAGAAGAAAACTTTCTCGACCTAAAGAAAGACATGCCAATGAAAGTATAAGAAGCTTACAGAACACCAAATAGAGTGGACCACAAAAAGTCCCCTCTCATAACAATCAAAACACCAAATATACAGAAAAAAGAAAGAATACTAAGAACAGCAAAGGAAAAAGGCCAAGTAACATATAAAGGCAAACCTATCAGAATTATACCTGATTTCTCCATGGAAACTGAAGGCCAGAAGGTCCTGGACAACACCAAGGTCTACCAACACCAAGAGACCATGGATGCCAGCCCAGACTACTATACTTAGCAAAGCTTTCAATCACTATAGATGGAGAAATAAGATATCCCATGACAAAACCAGGTTTAAACAATAGGTATCCACTAATCCAGCCCTACAGAAAGTACTGGAAGAAAAACTCCAACCCAAGCAAGTTAACTGCACCCACAAGAACATAGGAAATAGGATAATCCCACTTTACCAACAGCCAAAAGAAGAAGGTGGTGGTGGTGGGGTAAATGAATACACAATACCACCACCACCACCACCACCAAATCGAAAACCATCAAGAATTAACAATCAATGGTCAATCAATATCCCTCAATATTAATTGTCTTAACTTGCCTGTAAAAACACATAGGCTAACAGAATGGGTACAAAGACAAAAATTCATCCTTCTGCTGCATACAAGAAACATACCTCAACTTCCAAGACAGACATTACATCAGAGTTAAGAGTTGGAAAAAGATTTTCCAATTAAATGGACCCAAGAAACAAATGGGTGTAGCAATCCTAATATCTATCTAACATATTAGACTTTAAACTAAACTAAAATCAATCAAAAGAGATGAAGAAGGTAATTTCATATTCATTACAGGAGAAATCCATGAGAATGAAGTCTCAATTCTGAACATTTATACCCCAAATACAAAGGGACCCACATTCATAAATGAAATATTATTAATGCTCAAATCACACATAAAACTTCACACACTTATAGTGGGAAATTTCAACATCCCACTCTCACCACTAGACAAGACCACCAGACAGAAACTTAACAAAGAAACAAAGGAACTCACAGAAGTTATGACCCAAATGAGTTTAACAGACATCTAGAATATTCTGTCCAAACACAAAAGAATATACCTTCTTCTCAGTGCCACATGGAACCTTCTCTAAAACTGACCACATACTTGGCAATACAGCAAACCTAAATAGGTACAAAAACCTTGGAATAACCCCTTATATCTTATCAGACCCCATGCTTTCAAGTTAGAATTCAGCAACAACACAAATTGCAGAAACTCTACAAACTCACGGAAATTGAAGAATGTGCAATTGCACCATTCCTGGTTCAAGGAAGAAATAAAGAAAGAAATTAAAGACTTCCTAGAGTTCAGTGAGAATGAAGACACAACAAACCCAATCTTTTAGGACACTTTGAAAGCAGTGCTAAGAGGAAAGTTCATAGCACTAAGTGCCCACATGAAGAAACTGGAAAGTAGTCAGACTAGAGATTAACAGCACAACTGAAAGCTCTAGGAAAACAAAAAGCAAACTCACCCTGGAGGAGTAGAAGACAGGAAATAATAAAATTGAGGGCTGAAATCAATAAAGTAGAAACTAGGAAAACAATACAAAGAATCAATATAACAAAGAGTTGGTTCTTCAAGAAAATCAACAAGACTGTCAAAACTTTACCTAAACGAGCCAAAAGGCAAAGAGAGAACATGCATATTATCAAAATCAAACATGAAAAGGGGGAAATAAAAATGGACACTGAGGAAATCCAGGGAATTTTCAAGTCATACTTTGAAAACCTGTACTCCACAAAATTGGAAAATTTAAAGGAAATGAACAATTTTCTGGAGATGATATGAGAGTTTACATAAGTGACCTGAAAAACTCTACCAGGGAACTCCTACAGCTGATAAACACCTTCAGCAAAGTGGTAGGATACAAGATTAACTCAAAGAAATCAGTAGCCCTACTATATATAGATGGTAAATGGGCCGAGAAAGAAATCAGAGAAACACCACCTTTTACAATAGCCACAAATAACATGAAATATTTTGGGATAACGCTAACCAAACAAGTGAGAGACCTGTATAGCAAGAACCTTGAGTCTCTAAAGAAGGAAATTAAAGAAGATACCAGAAAATGGAAATATCTCCCATGCTCTTTGATAGGTATGGTCAACATTGGAAACATGGCAATTTTGCCAAAAGCTATCTACAGATTCAATGCAATCCCCATCAAAATTCCAGCATAATTCTTCACAGACCTTAACAGAAAAATACTTAACTTTATATGGAAAAATGAAAGACCCAGGACAGCCCAAACAACCCTGTACAATAAAGGACCTTTTGGAGGCATCACCATCCCTGACTTCAAGCTCTATTATAGAGCTATAATCCTGAAAACAGAGCTTGGTATTGGCACAAAAATAAGTAAGCAGACCCAATGGAATCGAATTGAAAACACTGATATAACCCACACACCCATCAACACCTGACTTTTGACAAAGAAGCTAAAATTATACAATGGAAAAAAGAATGGTGCTGGCATAACTGGATGCTAGCATGTAGAAGACTGCAGGAAGATCCATATTTATCACCATGCACAGAATTTCAGTCCAAATGGATCAAAGACCTCAACATAAATTCAGTCACACTGAACCTCTTAGAAGAGAAAGTGGGAGGTACCCTTGAATGAATTGGTACAGGAGACCATTTCCTGAACATAACACCAATAGCACAGACACTGAGGTTAAACAATTAGGAAATTAGACCTCCTGAAATGGAGAAGCTTCTGTAAGGTAAAGGACACTGTCAACGACAAAATGGCAGCCCACAGACTAGAAAAGATCTTTACCAACCCCACATCTGACAGAGGGCTAATTTCCCAAATATACAAAGAACTCAAGAAGCTAGGTACCAAAACACCAAATAATCCAATTAATAAGTGAGGTACAGAACTAAATAGAGAATTCTCAATAGAGGAACCTAAATTGGCTGAAAGACACTTAAGAAAGTGCTCAACATCCATCGCCATCAGTGAAATGCAAATCAAATCCACTATAAGATACCATATTACTCCAGTTAGAATGACTACAATCAAAAACACCAAAGAAAGGATGTGGAGAAAGGGATATACTCCTCTGTTGCTGGTGGGAGTGCAAATTCTTTTTTTTATTATTATTTTATTTTATATAACAAAGTCCAATTAAATGGTAACAAACATTTATACACAATATTTGGGAATTTGGGCGTTGTTCTTTCCAAACTACTTCCTGCTGGTACGGGGCGCTGTCATGGGGGATTCGAAGAAGATTCAGAAATCCTGGCTGTAGTCTGTAGGGCTGCTTTGTCCAGCTGTTTTGAATGTAGGATCACCTTATACTCTGTTTCAGGCGGTTTGGCCTGATCAAACCACATTAGTCTGGAAGGAATCCACATCTTTTCATTTTCTGTGGAAACAAAAATAGAAATCCTTTTCCCCAGTAACTTGTCCTTCAACTTAAATTTTGGAGTCAAAGCATTTTTTTTTTAATTTGATTTATTATTTTACATGTCGATCCCAGTTCCCTCTCCCTCCTTCCCTCCCTCCCTCCCTCCATCGCTCCCTTCCTCCTTCCCTCCCTTTTACCCTCTCTGCCCTCTCACATGCACTCTAACCACCCTCCCCTCCCATCCCCCCACCCCAATTCCATATGTAGGGGAATGCCATCCAGTTGGGGTCATGTAAATCTGACAGGTCATGTGAAGTAGGGACTAGGGCTTTTCTCCTGTCTCTAGATTAAGGCAGTTATCCCTCCATGGGGGATGTGTTCGCAAGGTCCTTTTGTGCACCAGGGATACATCCTGGCTCCACTGTCTGAGGTCTCTTAGACTGCTCAGTCCTTCTGGCTGAGACCCATATTCAAGGGGGCCTGAGTCAGTCCATGCTGGCTTCCCAGCTATCAGTCTAGTGGCCGTTAGCTCCTCCTTGTTCAGGTAAGCTGTCTGTATGTGTTTCTGCCGGATGGTCTTGTCCTCTCCATCTGCATCTGGGTTCTAGTTCGACTCAGTGTTTATGTATGAGTGTTTGATCCTGTTTTCAACAGGCATTAGTTGAGGGCTCCATGGAGAAGTTAGTTGTTGATCTCACTCTCCAGGAAGGGCATTTATGATAGCCAAATTATTACAGCCGCTTTGTAAATCAGTATGGTAGTTCCTCATGAAAATAAGCATCAGCTATCACAAGATCCAGCAATTCCACTCTTAGGCACATACCTAAAAGATGCACATTCATGCAATAAGAACATGTGTCCAACTATGTTCATAGTAGCATTATTTGTAATAGCCAGAACCTGGAGGCAACCTAGATGCCCCTCAAGTGAAAATGGATAAAGAAAATGTGGTACATTTATACAATGGAGTACTACTCATGGGAAAACAAACAAACAAACAAATAAAAAACTCCAATGGAATCTTGAAATTCACAGGCAACTGGATGGAACTGGAAGAAACCATCCTGAGTGAGGTAACCCAGTCACAAAAAGACATATATGGATTTTAGACATAGGGCAAAGGATTACCAGCCTACAATCCACACCACCAGAGAAGCTAGGAAACAAGGAGGACCCTAAGAGAGACATACATGGTCCCCTTGAGAAGGGGACAAGGTCTCTTGAGCATGATGGGAGGGGTAAGGGAGTTAGGAGAAAGAGAAGTGGAGAAGAAGAAGGGAGAGGAGGGCATGAGGGAGAAGGAAGATTGAGTTGGGGGCAGAATAGAGGAGAGCAAGAAAGTAGATACCATAATAGAGGGAGCCATCATGGGTTAAAAGAGAAATCTCGCACCAGGGAAATTTCCCGATATCTACAAGGATGACACCAACTAAGAATCTAAGCAATACTGGAGAGGCTACCTTCAATGAGATTTATGACTACCTTAAATGCCATCCTACAGCTCTTATCCAGTATCTGATGGAAGCAGAAGCAGACACCTACAGCTAAACACTTAGCTGGACTCCTGGAATCCAGTTACAGAGAGGGAGGAGTGATGAGCAAAGGGGTTAAGACCAGGCTGGAGAAACCCACAGAAACAGCTGACCTGAACAAGGGGGAGCTCATGGTCCCCAGTCTGATTGCTTGGAAACCAGCATAGGACTGACCTAAACCCCCTGAATGTGGGTGTCAGTTAGGAGGCCTGGGCAATCTATGTGGCCTCTGGTAGTGGATCAATATTTATCCCAAGTATACAAATGGACTTTGGAAGCCCATTCCCCATGAAGGGATATTCTCTCAGCCTAGACTCATGGGGGAGGGACTAGGCCCTGTTCCAAATGATATGACAGACTTTGAAGATCCCCCATGGAAGGGGGAGCAGAATGGAATGGGATAGGGGTTTGTGGGGGCAGGGGAGGAGTGGAGGGAGAGGGAACTGGGATTGACATGTAAAACAAGCTTGTTTGAAATTTAAATAAAAAACATCTTCTGTTTTCAGCATTCTGAGATGGTCTGGTGCTGGCATAATTTGGTCTGTAGCTTACAGTTACCCAGACTATCAGCATTAGGCAGGATACTAGGTTTCCCTAATGGCTCAGAAAAAAGCAAGCTTTTGTGTGTCTGTTTCCTCCAATGTGGATGTTAATCACTGTTGCCCTGAATTTGAGAAACTGTGATTGCTCTCATGAGACTCTAGGAAAACTGGCCTCAGTCCATTGTCTCATGAAATCTGAGGGTGGTTCAGGAGGGACAAGAGGTGCATGGGTTCTGGAGACCATCCTCTTCCCAAGGACATGTTAGTAGTTAACAATGGAGAGAAAGGAGACCCCTCATGGTGTAGCTGACCAAGTGTTTCACATGCTTTTGTAAGTGACCCTGGTGGAACTCCCTGGTCTACTAAACTGTGCTTAGTGGGACAGCTCCTTTGGACTGTTGTAGTCTTTTCTATCTGAAGTAAATAGACATCACAAGACTGCCCCATTCTTATGTCCAATCACAAAACACAGTGGCTAATTTAATCATGGAAGCCAGACCTCATTTTCATCTAAAGAGATGGAGAAGGGCATTTCATATTCACCGAAGGAAAAATCTATCAGGACAAACTCTCAATTCTGAACAATTACGCCACAAATACATGGGTACCCACCTTTGTAAAAGAAACATCACTAAAGCTTAAATCATACATAAAACCCCACATATTGATAGTGTGAGACTTCAACACTCTACTCTCACCAATGCGCAGGTCTGCCAGACAGAAACTTAGCAGAGAATAAGGGAACTAACAGATGTTATGACTCCAATGGACTTAACAGACATCTATAGAACATTCCACCCAAACACAAAAGAATATAGTTCTCAGCATCTCATGGAAACTTCTCTAAAACTGATCACACACTTGGTCATAAAACAAACCTCAACAGATACAAAAAAGAAAAATTGAAATAACCCCTTGTATCTTATTGGACCACTATGGGTTAAAGTTAGAATTCAACAACAATAAAATTCAACAACAAAGTGCTTACATAAAGAATTTGGAGAAATCCCACACTATCAACTACCAGCATACCTGAAAACTCTAGAACAAAAAGAAGCAAATTCACCCAGGCAGAATAGATGGCAGGAAATAATCAAACATCAGGCTGAAATCAATAAATTAGAAACAAAGAGAACAATATAAAGCATCATTAAACAAAGAGTTGGTTCTTTGAGAAAATCAACAAGACAGACAAACTGTTATAGAAACTAACGAAAAGGCAGAGAGAGAATATCCAGATTAACAAAACAGAAACAAAAAAAAGGGGGGCATAGTAACAGACACCGAAAAAATCCATCCAGAGAATCATTAGGTCATACCTTCAAAAACCTGTATTCCACAAAACTGGAAAATCTAAAAGAAGTGATCAATTTTCTGGACAGGTACCACATACTAAAATTAAATCAAGACCAGATAAACCATTTTAAACAGACCTACAATCCCTAAGGAAATAGAAACAGTCATGAAAAGTCTTCCAATTAGGTCTTCCAATTAGTGCTCAGTGGTTAAGAGCACTGTCCTCTCCTCCAGAGGACCCAGGTTCGATTCCCAGCACCCACATGACAGCTCACAAATGACAATAACTCCAGTTCCAAAGGATCTGGCACCTTCACGCAGAGTTACATGCAGGCAAAACACAGATGCACACAAAATAAATAACTCGACTAAAAAAAAAGGTCTTCCAATTAGTAAGAGCCCAGGGCTCTATCAGGATTACAAAGAAGACCTAATGCTAACACTTCTCAGATTATTCCATACAATAGAAACAGAAGGAATATTGCCAAACTTTTTTCATGAAGCACAGTTACCCTGATACCAAAACAATACAAAGATGCAACAAAGAAAGAGAATTGCAGACTGATCTGTCTCATAAACATTGATGCAAAAATACTCAACAAAATACTGGCAAACTGAATCTAAGAACACATTAAAAAATATCTGCCATGACCAAGTAGGTTTCATCCGAGAGATGAAGAGATGGTTCAACATACAAAAATCTGTCAATGTAATCTCTATACAAACAAACTGAATGAAAAAAAAAAAAAAACATGATCATCTCATCAGATGCTGAAAAAGCTTTTGACAAAATCCATCACCCTTTCATGATAAAGGTTCTGGGGAGATCAGGGATACAAGGAGAATACCTGACCATAATAAAAGCAATTCACAGCAAGCCAACAGCCACCATCAAATTAAATGGAGAGAAACTCAATGTGATTCCATTAAAATCAGGAACAAGACAAGACTGTCCACAATCTCCATATCTATTCAATATAGTTCTTGAAGTTGTAGGTAGAACAATAAGACAACAAAAGGAGATCAAGAGGATACAAATTGGAAAGGAAGAAGTCAAATTTTTACTATTTGCAGATGATATGATAGCTTACATAAGTGACCCCAAAAATTCTACCAGGGAACTCCTGGTAGATTCAGTAATGTGGCTGGATACAGGATTAATTAAAAAAATCAGTTGCCCTTCTATACAGAGAAGAGAAATGGGCTGAGAAAGAGATCAGAGGAATATCAGCCTTTGTAATAGCCACAAATAATATAAACTATCTTAGGGTAACTCTAACCAAACAACTGAAAGACCTCTATGACAAGAACTTTACCAAAAGCAATATGTAGATTCAATGCAATCCCCATCTAAATCTCAACACAATTTTTCAAAGATAATGAAAGAACAATACTCAACCTCATATGGAAAAACAAAAACCCAGGATAGCTAAAACAAAGAAGCCAAAATTACACAATGGAAAAAAGAAAGCATCTTTAATGAATGATGCTGGCATAACTGGATGTTTCAATGTAGAAGAATCCATATCTATGTGCTTTTCCTTTGGCTCTTTTTTTATTATTTATTTTATTCTATTCTGTTTTTATTTTTGTTGTTGTTGCCTGTTTGTTTTTATTTAATAAGAGATTTGTTTTAATGAGAGTGTGGATTTGGGTGGTTAGGGAGGATCTGGGAGGAGTTGGGGGAGGGGGAACCATAATCAGAAGATACCATGTGAAGATAAATCTAATTCCTTTTTGTATTCTAAATTTGACACTTATACAGACAGAGAAATGCAGCTACCATTCTTCATCAACAAAGCCTCTTACAGCAAATGGTGCATACCACAGAAAACCACACCTGAGCAAATGCAGAGATCAATAGATCAATGGGAAACCCAGCTTCATTGCATGCTATGACATCACAGCTCCTGAATCTACAGCTCAGGGGACATTGAAGAAGAGAGAGCAGAAAGATTGTAAGGGTTGAAATACCAGGAAGTCTGCTGTGAAACAGTCTCTCTAAAAATGGCTGCACAAACAACATTTGGAATAATTGCAACATTAATGAAAGTGTAAATGTGGCACCAGGGCAATTTCTCAGGACCTCACCTCTGACAAAGAAATAACAGGCAACTAAGGAAGAATTAGCTTCCCCCAGGGATGGTTTGAACCCTCTTATTGGTTGTCTAATGTGGAGTGGTCAGTCTTGAAGCCATGTATACTTTTCTTTTTTTTTTCTTTTTCTTTTTGAAATTGTCTTATGTAGTTCAGGTTAGCTTCCAACTCACATTGTTCAGGATGGACTTTTCTGCTTTTTCCTTCTGAGTACTGGGTGGGAACTGAACTAGTCATTGCTGTTTAGATGTGTAATGTTGCCTATAGGTAACACTGTTTTAGAAGGTTCTGGAATCTTTGTGATGTGGAACCAGGTTGGAAGGAGTGGATCTCGGAAGTTTGGCCTTGAGGTTTGATAGCCTGGCCCCACTTCCTGTCTATTTTCTGCTTTTTGACTGTGGACAGTTTGTGACCAGCTTCCCCATGCTTCTGCTTTCCCTGCCATGGTAGACTGTATTTTTTAATTATAAAGGATTTCATTCATCCTTGTGTTAGTTACTTTTCTGATGCTGTGGAAAAATACCACGTGTAGTTGGACTTTTCTTGGGGCCACCAGCTCACAAATAATGACACAGAGACTCATTATTAATTATGAAAACTAGGCTGTAGTTTAGGCTTGTCCCACTAGCTCTTATAACTTAAATTAACCAGTTTCTATTCATCTACGTTTTACCATGTGTTCTCCCCCTCCCATTTTTTTCATTCTGTATGTCTTACTACCTCTTGTCTCATTGGTATCTCCTGGTGTCTTCCTCTCTCTCCCCAGAAATCCTGCCTATCTTTCCTGCCTGACTGACTGTTGGCCATTCAGTTTCTTATTGTACCACTTACAGCAACACATCTTCACACTGTGTACAAATATTCCTCAACAACCACGACCAAAAGCAACTAAAAGAAAAGACTTTATTTTAGTTTGTGGATTAATGGCATTGGATGTGGACCCAGCAGCTGGAGCAGGAAGTTGGGAGATCACATCTCAACCACACACACACACAGAGTGGAGAGAAAGCATGAAGTAGGGCAAAGTTATAAACCCTCAAAGCCCATCCTCAGTGACATACTTCCTCCAGAAAGCCTATAAATCCTAAAGGTTCCACAACCTCCCTCCAAAATGTCACCAGCTGGGTCAAAATATTCAAACCCATGAGCCTCTGGGGGACATTTCTCAGTCAAACAACCACATTCAGCTCCTTGGCCCTCACAGCTCATGACTGTTTCATGCCACAAAACATGTTAGTTCAACCTCAAAAGTCCCCATAGCCTCACAGTCTCAACAGCCTCTTCTGAGACTCAAGGCAGTCTCTGAATTGTGACCTCTTCTTAAAATAAAGAAAGACAAGCAAAAACCAAATCACATACTTTCAATATACACCCTCACATAATACACATTACTTGTATTCTGAAAGGGAGGGATGGGGGCACAGCTAAGGAAGGCTGGACCAAAGTAAGTAAGACTATAATCCAGCATGGCAAACTCCAAATCCCACAGCTTTATGTCTGATATTGAGGGCTTCAGTTTCCAAGGGCTTAGATGACTCTATCCCTCCAGCTTTTCTGCCTGCAACATGCATTTCTTTCTTGGACTGCTTCCACTCACTGTAGTGTTCTAGACAGATGTCTCATGACTGTGGCCTCCCCAACAACTTGGGGTCTCCATGACAACCTATACTTCATATCCACACAGCATCATACAGCGGCCTCTCATGGCCTATTTGCAGGGATTCAGCCCTATCACAGATTGTCTGGCCTCAGTAGCTCTCTGTGACTGCAGAAGAAGAATCTTCAGTTCCCTCAATCTTGAATCTTTTATTCCTCCAAAGCCAGTACCACACGGATGACTCTGTTCAGTTACCAGCTTTGGATCCCTCCACCCTCCTCACCTCACATCATCAGCAGCTGTTGTATACAGCAGAGACCCTCTCAGTTCTTTCACAGGCTGGCCTAGCTGTGGGTGGGGTTTCCCCCAAGGGCACCTTTCCTATCTTTCCAATGCAAAGCAGGAAGCTTGTGTGTGTGTGTGTGTGTGTGTGTGTGTGTGTGTGTGTGTGTGTGTGTGCGTGTGTGTGGTGTGTGGTGCATGTGTGGCTACTCCATTTTAACAGTTACAGCCTCTCACGGAGCACACACTTGGGCTGAACATTGTTTCCTAATACTCTTCTCTTCTTCACACTGCACACTTTTTATTTCCTTTTGCCCCACTTATTGCTTTTTCATCGTGATCCTGTATAAGATGAATCAGTAATAACTACTCCCCAGATGCAATCTTCTGCTGACTAGATATTTCCTCTACTTATGATATTAGTACAGTGCTTTTTAATTTAGCTTCAGGCAGGTTCTCAGAACATGGGCAGAATGTAACCAGATTTTTTGCCAGAATAAATCACATGATTGACTTCTAGCCTAATTGCTGACAGAACCTCCCACCCCACCACCAAGCTTGTGGATGTGGGGCCTCCACTGTCTGAATTACTCTCAGTGTGAACGCCTTGCGAGTTTCTAATAGAACAACCCAGCACACTCTACTTACAGCATTCAACCACTTCCTAGTCCAAAGTTCCAGCGTCTTACACATTCTTCCCAAACCCAACACAGGCGTTCTTTACAGCAATACCACCACTTCCTGGTGCCAACTTCTATGTTAGGTAATTTTCTGTTGCTGTGATAAAAATATGGTGACCCAAACAAACAAACAAACAAAAAATATGGTGACCAAAAGAGTTTCTGTAGAAGAAAGAATTCATTTTGGCTTATAGTTCCTGAGGGAGTGTCCATGTGAGGGAAGGTATGGCAACGGGCAGCAGAGAGGGAAGCTGGCTGATCACATTACCTGTACACACAGTAACCAGAGAGAAAGAGCAGGAAGTGGAGCTGGAAACTCCTCCAGTAAGCTTGCATCAGGATCGACTTTCTCCAGCAAGCCTGCATCAGGACCAACTTCCTCCAGCAAATCTGCATCCAGGACCAACTTCCTCCAGCAAGCCTGCATCAGGACCAACTTCCTCTAGCAAATCTGCATCAGGACTGACTTCCTCCAGCAGCCTGCATCAGGACCAACTTCCTCCAGCAAGCCTGCATCAGGACCAACTTCCTCCAGCAAGCCTGCATCAGGACCAACTTCCTCTAGCAGACCTGCATCAGGACTGACTTCCTCCAGCAGCCTGCATCAGGATCGACTTCCTCCAGCAAGCCTGCATCAGGACCAACTTCCTCCAGCAAGCCTGCATCAGGACCAACTTCCTCTAGCAAACCTGCACCAGGACTGACTTCCTCCAGCAAGCCTGCATCAGGTCCGACTTCCTCTAGCAAACCTGCATCAGGACTGACTTCCTCCAGCAGCCTGCATCAGGATCGACTTCCTCCAGCAAGCCTGCATCAAGACCAACTTCCTCTAGCAAACCTGCATCAGGACCAACTTCCTCTAGTAAGTCTGCATCAGGACTGACTTCCTCCAGCAGCCTGCATCAGGACTGACTTCCTCTAGCAAGCCTGCCTCAGGACTGACTTCCTCCAGCAAGCCTGCATCAGAACCAACTTCCTCCAGCAGCCTGCATCAGGACCAATTTCCTCCAGCAGCCTGCATCAGGACTGACTTCCTCTAGCAAGCCTGCATTAGGACTGACTTCCTCTAGCAAGCCTGCATCAGGACTGACTTCCTCCAGCAAGCCTGCATCAGAACCAACTTCCTCCAGCAGCCTGCATCAGGACCGATTTCCTCCAGCAGCCTGCATCAGGACTGACTTCCTCTAGCAAGCCTGCATCAGAACCAACTTCCTCCAGCAGCCTGCATCAGGACCGATTTACTCCAGCAGCCTGCATCAGGACTGACTTCCTCTAGCAAGCCTGCATCAGAACCAACTTCCTCCAGAAAACCTGCGTGAACCACCAACTGGGGGCTGAGTGTCCAAACTAATTTCTCATTCAGACTACTGTATCCCTTTAAGTTGCTGCATCTCAGGTACTGTGTCACAGAAAAGAGAAAAGAATTAATACACAATTAATACTCAGGCCTTGTGTCCTCTTCATCTCTAAGTCATTCCTTGGATTTGGTGTTCAATGCTTACTCTGCTTGGATCTTTCTCCTCATTTTTTTTTTAAATTTTTTTTTTAATTTTTTTGTGTAACAGTGTCACTTCAATGTGTGTGTGTCAGCCTCTGTTTTCAAGAAAGCCTCTGTCACTGAAAGACCCACAGAGGGCGTGGACCCTCACACCCTGACTCAGGAAAGCTGCCCCCCCAATCACTCACGAGAAGTGGTCTTGATGCAAAAGCATGAGGTCTTTTATATTCCAGTGCACTGGGGTCCGCAGCCATACTCCATCTGGGGTAAAGGACTGGGAACTCTGGTTCAGACAGCTTTTATAGGGTTACAACAAAACCCGCGCATCATAAACCAATCATCTCATAGCATCCAGTGCGGACCAATCAATTTGAACTATCCAAGTCCACACTTAGCCCAGGAAGTCTGCTTTCGCTAGGGCTTCTGGGTGGTGTGACAAGACTCATTTTTTTGTGTTCACTCACTCACAGGTGATGTTGTAAACAGTCAAGAATCTTAACTGTAACCTTGCTTCTAACCCTAGCTCCAATCCCTAATCCTAATTCTTATCCAGTTTTTGGCTAACCTTAACCCTCATCTAGTCCTCATTATAATCCTAACTCTTGATTCTAATTTTAGTTCCAACCTGAACTCTAAGCCTGCTTGAACCCCCACCCTAACCCTAATCAAAATCTAGTTTCTAATCCTTACTCTCACCCAATTCTAACCCTAACCCCAAGTTTAATTCCAACCTTAACACAAACCCTGATTCCAACCCTAACTTATAGAGAGATATCTTAGATATTTCCCTAGGGAAAGGCCAAATGAGTGTCTTCAGGTGGTTCATTCTTAACAACTTGAAGCCCAAGATGATGTATTTGGACATGGACTGTGGTTCTGACACCTGCTTCTGAGGCCATTTCCTCCTGTGTGGACCTGCTAGCAGGGCCAGTAGTCAGGGCCCAGAGGGTGTGGACATCCCACGGGGCATGCACTGCTTCTACTTGGTATCAGCTGTGGCTTCATGTTTACAGTCATCTGCTATTTGTGGCTCACAAGGACAGCTTTCCAATTAGAGTAGTGATTTAATTTTACAATAAATACATTTAAACTCTTTCAGAGTGTGTAGATCTGAAAAATTCTTAAATATATGCTAGAGGTAGTGGCAGGTGCAATAACAATAATTACAAAGGTTTATTGAGTACTTACATGGGCCAAGTGTGGTGCTAAGCACTTTCTATTCATCTGCTTATTTCAAGCCTCACCACTATTAACTGCGTCTATGATTAGCCTTACTTTACAGTTGAGCAAATGGAGGTTCAGAGACCTCAATATCTTGTATGGGCTGCAGGACTGGTCAGGGGAGCCAGCACTAGAATCCAGACCCCTGATGACTCCATATTCCTAAGTGCTAACAGGAGATGAATGAGTGGTGTTGGTGTGATGTTCTCCTTGGCTTGTGTGTAGAGTGATCGTGTACTCTGATTGCTCAAGACTCTCTTGATTGAACATCTTGCATGGAGAAAGATGCTCATGCCCCAGGCTAAAGATTACCATGGATGACTCCAGTAAAGTCTAAAGTCTTCTAGTCTCTTCTTAGACTGTCTTACTACATATAGTGGCAACATCCGCCAAGCATATGCAACCAACTTAAACATGCCGGATCTGCAGGGACTTACCACACACATAACATCCAGACACTCTTGCTTAAAAATAACAGGGTAAGTGCCCGATCAGTGTGAATGTAACCAAAAATGACACTTGCCTTCTCCATATAAATAACATAGTGAAAATGTCCCACATCTCTATCTATAGCAGAATAGTGTCATGAACAGAAATACCATATCTTGGCACACTGCTACGTATCACACAGAGTAAAGGAGACTCTGTCAGTGCAGCTGAAATATGTTACAAATAATAATAGTGATGATAATAGTGAAGATGTAATAATAGTGAAGATGTAATAATGATGATGAAAGAAGTTGGTAGAGATGGTGGTGATGGCAATAATGATAATGATGATGTTAGTGATGACAATGATGGGGACAGTGATGATGATGACGGTGTTGATGGTGTATGTGATCTGATGGTGATGATGATTATGATGGCAGTGGTGACAATATGGTAGTGATTGTGATGATAATGGTAACAAAGGTGGTGATGGAGTGATGAAGATACTTGTGATAATGATGATGGCGATGATGCTAATGATGGTGATGAAGATGATCATGATGATGAGGGTGGCTGCCCTGCAGTTATATCACACACTTTATTTCAATATTGGGTTCAGTGCTTTGTGTGTGTGTGTGTGTGTGTGTGTGTGTGTGTGTGTGTGTGTGTGTGTTTAAGCAGGGTCTTGCTATGCAGTCTTGGCTTGCTTAGAACTCATTATGTAGAGGATGTTGGTCTTGAAGGTCTTAAACTTGTGGCAATCCTAATACCTCTGCCTCCTGAGTGCTGGGATTAAAGATGTGTGCCATTATGCTTGGTTGTGTGCAATTCTTGTTGGGTCATGCCATTAATTTTCATCTCCATTTTGAAAATGAGGAAATGGGGGCACATAAAGTTTCTAAAATTGCCAAATTAACTTATGCAGGAAGAGAGGAAATTTGTATTTCAAACCAAGCACTCTTCCTTCCTTTTTCTTTCTTTTTTCTTTCTTTTTTTTTTTTTTTTTTTTTTTTTTTTTTTTTTTTTGAGACAGGATTTCACTATGTGACAGTCCTGCCTGTCCTGGAACTTGCTGTGTAGACCAGGCTGGCCTTGGACTCACTGAGATCTGCCTGTCTCTGCCTCCCAAGTGTTGGATTGAAGGTGTGTGCCACCGCTTGGCCCAAGTACCTTTTCTGCAGAAGAGTGCCTTTCACCCCAGTGGTGGGAGACATTGGAACTGAGGTCAGGAAAGTCATGTCATCCAGACCCATGCCAATTTACTGCTTTTATCAAAATCTGGGAGGCCTCCATTCTCCATCTTTGCTTTCTTGACACTATCTGCTGGAGCAAACTCAGCTTGAACTGCAATTGGATGATGAACAGTGGTCTCACTTTCTAATTTGCATTTCTGCTCCCCCTAGTCCTTATTGGCTATTGAAGTTCTTCCCTTCCCTTAGGGTTCACTTCCAGGCATGGAAGGATGCACCTGTGTCGGCCCAGAAAGAGCCGACACATACCTTCACATATTTCACTGAGCATGGGCCGTAGAGAAGGGGTCCCAGCTTCCTGTCATGCCTGGTCTGCACACTCCCCTTCTCAGTGGTTGCTGTGCCCTCCGTTTGTTCCTTTCCCTCTGGAAAAGCCTCATCAGAATTCAGTGAGTGAAAGCAATATTTATGAGAATAACCTTGAGCCTACTTGTACATGTATTTACAGCACTCAACACTTTATTATTAGCAACAGATTACTTGGCAATACACCTCACAATTGCTTGCAACACGCTACACTTTGCCTGAAAACTGCTGGCATGACATGGGTAGGGAAAGAGATGGAGTGAGAGAGGGAAAGGGGAGGGAGAGAGAAACGACAGAAGAGGTTAGGCAGAGAGAGAGAGGCAAGGGGAGCGAGTGAAAGAAGGGAAGTGGAGAGAAGGGAGAGGGAGGACTCTTTTTCTTGATCTTATGAGGTTATATTCTGGAACAAACTATTCCACCCTGACCCATTAACCTGTGTCCAGAGCAGTGGTTCTCAGCCTTTCTAATGCTGGACCCTTTAATCTAGTCCCTCATGTTGTAGTGACCCAACTGTAAAATTACTTTTGTTTCTACTTCATAACTGTAATTTTGCCACTGTTATGAATACTAATATAAGTATCTGTGCTTTCTGGTGATCTTAGGAGACCCTTGTAAAAGAGTCATTTGATCCACAAAGAGGTCAAGACCCACAGGTTGAGAACCCATGATCTAGGCACTCTATAGCATATGTCTGAGCCCTTGATTTGGGAGCTCAAAGGGATTTCTTTCTGCTGCTACTTAGGTTTTTTCCCAGGTGTCCAGAAGAGAGCACTCCTTGAATTCCAATCTCAAGAAAGCCTTTAACAGTTGTCAAGAACCTTGGGATCTGGTCACAGCAGTGGTGGGGTTGGACAACTTTAGTCTCAAAACTGTATAACAATTTAGCTTCCTTCCTCCCTCCACCCCCTCCCCCTTTCTTAGGATTACCTTGGTTAAGCTCATGGTCATGTGGGCTCATGCACTTAGGCAAGCAGATGTTAGAAGAGAGCCATTAGTGGAAAACAGGAAGTTGAGGGTGCAGCAGCTCACATCATGGTGGACTGGAAGTTGAAAGGAGAACAATTCACTTCATGGCAGGTAGGAAGCTGAGTGGATCCATTATGAGAAGGTGCCAAGGCTGGACTGAGCCACAAGGACCGAAGACCAGTGTCCAGTGGTTGACTTTCTTCAATCATGCCCTGCCTTTTGAAAGTTGTGTCACCTCCTACTAGTCTATTTGAAGTTTGAAACCTCCAATGGCTTTAACCACTGAATGAAGCATTGCCCTCATGACTTATACAGCTGTCTCTAGAAAGATTCTCAGTCACACATGAGGATACTCTACTAACCTCTGGACATAGACCACCATTGTCTGGCTGGCATCTCTTGTCAGAACTCTCTCTCTGGGAGAAAAGTTCCTCCCCTGGCTAACATTAGGTCTCCAGACTTCCCTTGCATGAGATTTCTGGGGAAATCTAGTTTTTTTTGGGGGGGGGGCTCTGTTACTTCAGTGGGTTGATAGCTTCTGGGAGAAGCACCACGGCATCCCTGTAGAGTGCTGCCTCTCCTGCCAGGGTGGTTGTGGCAGGAAACAGGTTCTCTCTCAGAGCCTCTGGAACTGACTAGCCCTGCCAGCACTTTTCTAATCCCATGGGCCTCTTTATATAAAACAAAGTTTGGACAGAGATCCAAGTACACAGAGGGCCATGTGTAGAGAAGGTTAAGGCTGCTACTTCTTGGATAAGCCAAGAAGCAGCAAATATGATCAGAAACTACCAGGAGCCAGGGCGGAGGCCCAGAACAGCCTCTTCACACAGCCTCTGTAGAACCCAGTCCTGGTCCCTTGAGCTCCGGAAGCATGAGGAGGCATTTCTGGTGTTATTTCAGCCTCAGCAAGGGAGGACACAGTGAAACAAGCAACTTAGAGAGCATAGAGGAAAGATGGATGGAAGGAAACAAAGACAGGATGAGAGCCCTGTCACGTATTTGAAACATCCCCTGCCCAATCACAGGACAGAGTCACGTGTGGGAGTGCCTGACACAGACAGTCCTCCCCCGGACACTGCTCCACTGAGCTATGTCCCTAGCTCTAGAAAACCCTGGGCCTCTGGTTCATACTGTACTCCAGGAGTCGTTCCAGCCCCAGCAGAGGTAGGGGCATCTGTGTGGAGAGTATCCACGTCCTCCTGGTGTTCTTGAATGGCAAATGCTGGAGCCCTACTGTCTCCATGGTGACGAAGAAGCCAGTGTCAGTCCTGAGGTGGGAGGAGATGGTGTTGAGAATACATTTAGTATTTGATCTAGGGATCCTGGCTGCAGTGAGGAGGAATCCATATGTGTGATGCCTGAAGTCCTTGTCCCAGGGAATGCAAGCGTGACTCATCTGTCCTTGGCAGCTCCTGCAATGATCATGGGTGTCTGTGTGTATATATATCTGTGTGTCTGAGCGTCTGGAAGATTCTTGTTTCTGCGTGTGAGCATGTTCACATTTGATCCTGTGTGTCCTGTGTGTCTTCATGTCTATGCACATCTGTCTTTTTTGTGTCCCTGTGTCTTTATATTTAAAATACTTTATTATTATTATTTTGTGTGTGGGTATGTGCATTTCGCGTGAGAGTGTGGGGTTCCTGTGTGCCATGGCATGAGTGTGGAGGCTCAAGGACAGCTTTGTGGAGTTAGTTCTCTTTTTGTACCTTTTCATGGGTGCTGGGGGATTGAACTGCCGTGAGCCATCTTGCTGGCTTCTACACGGATGTTTTCATATCATCCAACATTTGCCGAGCACTTAGTATTTGCAAGTAACTGCAGTAACAGCTTCTTGTAGACTATAGTTTAATTTTCACCATTTGCCAGAAGAAATTGGGCACAGAGGAGTTATTTGTCTGTAGAGAAAATAATTTGTTTAGAAGGCAAGTTTACTTATTGGTTAATAAGTAAATACTACATTTCAGGCCGTCCTTGTCAGCTCTGCATATGTCTGTACGTGTCCCTTGTGTGTTTGTTGGTGTGTGTAAATGTCCCTGTGTGTCTGTGATTTAGTGACTATGCAGGTCTGTATGAGTCCCTGTGTGTTTGTGTGCATAAGTGTATATATGTGTTCTTGTGTTCCAGGCTTCCTGTAGGTTTGTGTGTCTGTCCTGTGTATGCTTATGTGTCTCTGTGTGTATTTGTGCCCTTATGTGTTCCTATGTGTTGTGTGTGTCAATGTGCATATACCTATGTGCATATGCAAGTTTTGTGTATACATTGTATTATCTTTATATATATGTGGATATATGTGTGCAAGTTCTATGTATTTATGCATATGTACCTCTGTGTGTACATGTATGTGACCATGCATCAGTTTTTGATTTGTAAACACACCATGTGTGCATTTCAATTCTTTCTTGAGCAGAGTCATTTCTGATTTACTTATTTACAAATGAATCCATATTATATCAGAATCAACTCCTAACTCTAAAGAAATTAGGAATGTTTGGCAGGGAAAAATCACGGATGGAGTTCCTTGGATCCTAAATGAGTTTGAATGGCCATTGAGTAGGTGGTGACATCTGGGACAACATTTTACCAAATCTGCCTGATAAAACAGGTCACTATTTTCAGGTTTCAGATTTTAAGGCAAAGCTTCCTCCCACAGAGCCCAGGCCCCGCTTCTGCTGTTAGTGGGCTCATGACAGCCTGAGTGCTCTGCTAAAGTACATTACTATGGCTTGCATGTCACCTCCAAAACCCATCTTGAAATTTTGAATTGAAATAATCTCTCTCTCCCCCTCCCTCTTGTCCCCCCCGTGTGTGTGTGTGTGTGTGTGTGTGTGTGTGTGTGTGTGTGTGCGCGCATTGTGAACCCAAGGCAGTCAGGGGACGACCTTGGATAGTGGTCCTTGATTTCTGCCTTGTTTGAGACAGGGTTTCTTGCTCCCACTGTGCGTTTCCAGAGATTCTCCTGCCTGGGTCTCCCATCATATGTGGGAGCACTGGAATAGCAGATTTGTTCTGCCCCATCTGGCTTAAGGTGGTTCTTGGGACTTGAACTAAGATCCTTATGCCTATATGGTAAGCACTTTGCCCACCAGGCCATCTCCCTAGCTCTCATATTGAAATTTAATTGCCATTGTAACAGCAGTAACAAGTGGGAACTTCAGTAAGTGATTGATAAGGGTGTGAGGCCTCTGCCCTGGTGAACAGAGCTAGTGTGTTATCACAGGTTTAGTTATCATGAGAGTGTGAACCTGATGGAAAGATGAGTTAGACCCCACTGGGTCCCCGAGCTCACACTAACCCTTTAATGAGGTCTTGGTTCCCACTGTAACATCTGACTTCACAGTTTCGTAGTTGACTCTCCTCTTGGTGTTTGTTTCTCTGTTAAACACCTGCCCACTCTTCCCATCATGGGCATATCACTTGTCCATCCCTGGCCCATCTCCATTCTCTTCAAGGGACAGTTAAGGCGCTCTTCTTGAATGACCTGCCCTGTTTGTTTTCTAGTGTTTCTTAGCCACCATGTTTGTCAATAGTAGAGTAGCAATATAAGTCACTTGTTTTTCTGGAGCTGTCCTGCAGGGGGCACATTTCACAGACCATACAATGAGAAGTGGCTTTCTAGAGCTGCGTCACCTGGTGTTCTATTTCCAGGTACACCTGAGGGACAAATTTTGTCTGTATACTAAACATCCCTGAAAGTAGATGCTGTGTCTTATCACCAGTATGTGCTCAGTGCCCCACACAGCACCTGACACACACCGGGTCTGCACTAGTGTAGTCAGATTGAGAAGCAGAGAAGGGCTGAGGCACAGGGTCAACGATGGACTAAGTTTTTGAAGTTGCAGGAAGATGAACGGAATAAAGTAGAAATAAAGTCAGAAAAACCCAGAGCCACCCTCTGTCCATCAGTCTTCATCCAGGAGGGCTTGAAAGGGCCCAGCAGCTGCCCAGTGGCTGTGTCAGCTGCTTACCCTGTGATCAGTTCCTCATGGCGTAAGTGAGGTCTCAACAGCAGTGAGGGGCTTCCTTATGAGGTGACACTGGGTGCCGGGCTGGGCAGGGAGACATGGGCTGTCCTTTACACTTCAGGGCAGTTAGCAGCATCCCTGCTCCTACCCACTAGATGTCACTAGCAACCTCCAGCCCTGCCAGCTGGGACAACAGAAGCTCCTGGAGAGGCTGTCAGATATTCCCCACAGGACAGCAGTGCCCCACCAAGACCCACTGGGCTACAGTAACTTCACTCAACAGCTGTGCCATCAGGTCCCAGCCAGGTGACAGCCACAGGCAAGCAAAGAAAATGATGGGAAAGGCGAGTCTGCCACTTAGCTGTGATCCAGTGACTCATCTGGGACTCTTCCTACCACAAATCTTAAGACAGGAAGCCACCTTGGAGGACAAGGGTAAATGCTAGAGCCCCTCTGAGTTACTGAGTGACTGGTTTGCACGGAGAGGGAGAGGGGAATGGAGCAGGTTTCTGGGGGGGTTGGAAACTGTGAGGTTTGGCAAGGTCTCTATCTTTCTGTATCAGTTATTCACTGTCACAAGTTATTAAAATAACTTTATTAAGGAAAGAAGGCTTATTTGGGCTTACACTGAGGGGTTGAGGCTATAATAGCCATGGCAGGTAAGTCTTGGCTGCAGGAGTCTGAGATGGCTGAGTGCTGCATCTGTGGCCAGCAAGCAGAGGGTTGGCTACTGAGCTCAGCTTGCTCAGCCCAGGCCCCCATCTGATGGCATGTGCCACCCACAGTTAGGGTGGGTTGGGTCCTCCCATCTCACTGAACCAAATCTAGAAACTCGACCACAGACATGCCTAGAGGTTTGCCACAGGTGATTCCAGATCCCATCCAGTTGTTGAGCTAACCATGACACCTCTGCACTGGGTGGCATCCAGGTCAATAGGCTGGGCACGTGGCCGGCAAAACTCCGCAAGAACCCACCCTTCTCCTTCCTTTCTCCACAGTCCTGCTGAGTGGGATGAACTCAGGTCAGATTTCATGGCTACAACAAACACCTAACAAGAAGGGAGGCTTATTTTGACTTCTGAGCAGGCAAGGCAAGCACAGCATGCTGGGTGCGACACAGCAGCAGGAGGGTGAAGTCCCGTGGCTGAAGTCAGGAGTGGGGCTGCTCCATAGCACTGGAGAGAGTGCCTCCAACAGGAGACTGAGTGTCTAAACACAGGAACCCATGGGAGACATTTTACACTCAAACTTCAGGGTAGAGGGGCCGTCTGATAGCTCCCACCAAGCCAGGTTGGGGTCCTTTTGTGATCTCTTGTTCCCCTCCCTGACCCTGTGTTTGCTCCTTCAAAGATCCCCAGTTGTCAGTTCTGCCTGGCTACTTGACAAACTCTGCCTCACAGTCCATCTTCTATGTCTTGTTCATTTGTTTGCACACCCCACGACTAGCATAAGGGTCTGACACTAGAAGTGGCCATCTCTTCCTACATTGGCATAGACCTAGTGTGTGTCAGGTGCTGTGAAGAGCAATGGTTATATTGTGGTGAGAAGGCACAGCCTCCACCCTCAGGAGTGTAGTATATGGGAAAAGGCAAAGTTTGTCTCCCCTGATGTGACTGGAAATAGGACACAGGTCACAGCTCCAGAGAGTCATTTCTCAGCTTGTGGTCTGTAAAATGGTGTTCACTTGGAGGACAGTCCCAGGAAAGTAGGTTTAGGGCAGTGCTGAAGACCTGTTCAGGGAGGAAGGTACAATATTTGGCTTATAGAACATGATAATTACCAGCTACACCAGGCTCTTTCTGATGTGTGTGCGTGGGCGTGTATTTGCATGCATGTGCATGCATTCAGAACCGATCTTCACCCATCTTCTGGAATCTGTAGGAGAGTATGGGAGTCTAGGGAGGTCCTCAAGTCAAGAGGTAGGGCTACCGAGTCATGGGGGTTCAAAGTTCTACTCGAATCCTCACAACCTTGTGAGGCAGGCTCTGATTCACACACCTATTTTGCCAATAGAGGAAACCGACAAGTTAGTCTCTCTGCGTCTGAGGCGGCCGGCCCAGCGAGCTGGCTGCAGAGTACACTGTGATATCTGGACGCTTATCTCTGTTTTTTTACTGATCCTTCTGCCTCCACTTCTCAGCATGCTGAGATGGCAGGTTGTGTGCCCATCACCCAGTCAATGTGATAAGTCAGGGCTCGTGCAAGCCAGGCACAGTCTACCAACTGTGCAGCATCCTCAGCCCCTGGACTTTGGATGGATGCTTCCTTTGGGTTGCAGGTTCAGAGCATAAACTGGAGGCGATATCATGGCTCTATCAGCTGCTGGCCTTTTGATGCTAGCAAGCCACTTAACTTTTCAAAGTCTTGATTTCATAGCCATAATTCTAAGCTTTCTTGTGAAGTTATTTTTAAAGTACTAGTATGATGACCCAAGTAGAGCAATTCTAACGGAATGTGGTAAAGCTTATAGGATACAGCGGCTGCTGCCTCAAAATTCCCAAAGTTCTCTTCTCTTTGCAGGAGTTGAAAGTCAAAGGGCGGATGATCTCACCTCCTTCCCCGGAAGGAAGATGCAGAACTTCCTGGGAACCGCACATCCCTTCCCTCCTTCCTCCTCGGAGCCCAAATTCCAAGAAATGCAGCTAAAATTGGCTCTTAAACAGCTTTTGCAGAGCACGCCGCAGCTTTTTTTGGGTCTAGAGAGCCAGTTTCCATGATGAAAGTGGCACAGAAGGAGAGACCCAGCTAAAAACAGCCACCGCCCAGGCTGGTGTTAACAGGATGCAGCCTACCCTAAGATCTGGTGATTTAGACGCCCAGGCTTCTGCGGCTGTTCCACTTATGGCCACTAGGTGGCGGCATCGCTCCAAGACCCTAATGACAGCCTTTCTGCAAAGTGAGGCCCATAGAACATTTACGGGCTGCAAAATTCGCTACTAAATTGCCTAGCTTTTATTTGGGGACATGCGCTTGCATTACAGGAGCTTCACCGAAGTACTTCTTCTAGGGGAAATCTTTAAGGGACTGGAAACCAAAACAGAAAGTATGTGAATCGATCCATGCATGAGGTGTCATGGTTGCAAACACCAAGTACCCTAATTCACCTAATCTCAGGTTTACGATACCAATCTGGGTTCTTCTTAATGCACCAGTAGAAGTAGGTGGCAGAGAGTAGAGGGGGAAGCTGAGCACTCGGGGTAGAAACCCAGTTTTCTGGGTGCAGTCAGTATGGTTGTCTTGTTAGGCCACTGAGGTATTATAGTCTGCATCTTATATGGTGGTGGTTTTTAGAACAGCTCTGCCACATAAAGAAGACACAATGCTGGTTTCTTTGTGTGAGTATGTGTGTGTGCACATGCATTTGTAAGCAGGGTGTACTCGCCTGGGCAGGTGGATAACGAAGGTTAGAGATTGAAGTTGGGATTTTTTAAAATTGCTTCTCCCCCTTTGAGACAGGGCCTCTCTGGAGCTCATCATTCTGGCTAGGCTGGCTGGCCAGTGAGCTCCACATTGCTAGGGTGACAGACAGACACTTGTAGTGACCCACTCCATTCACCTGGATGCTGGGAGCCTAATAGGTCCTCCTGCTTGCATAACTGGGGTTTCACCCACAGAAGCGCCTCTCTAGCCCCCATTATTTTCTTATTTGTTTGTTTATTACTATTGTTTTCAGTATCTCTCTGGTCTGGTATATATTAGGTGCTTGACAAATAACACTGAGTTTTCCCATCCACAATGCTTGAGATTAGAAGTGCTTTTATTTAGGGTGTTGGAATATGGTTGGATACATCAAGGTATCTTGGGAAAGGTTCCAAAGTCTAAACAGTCAATTCTGTTATGTTTTGTATATACCTTTTATGCGTAGCCAGAAGGCAATTTTATACACTATTTTTCATGCTCTGTGTTTTGATTGCAGCTGTGGTGAGAGGTCACAAGTGGAATTTTGCACTGGTGGTCTGATATTCTAAGTTTTAGATTTTGGATTAGGGATGACTATTATTTTAGTTTGGGGGACCACAGAGGAAGGTGGACAGGATGGGCCAATGGCACCACAGGATGGTGCCCAGCATGGGCTCTAGGGAAACTCTGTTAGAAATTCTAGTCCCTGTCCGGCCCACATCTGAGGCAGAACTTTCCTTGATATCCTCTACAGGGATCTCAGAGCATGTAGGGTTTGAGATAGTCCACACCAAGGCTTCTTCTGGCCCTGGTGATCTGGAATTTACCTCTAGCTCTGGGAAACAATAAGGAGGTTCTCACTCTTTGTCAGACTCATCCAATCACATCAGCCCTCCATTATAGCCTTTTCTCTCATATTCCACAAACATCTCTAGCTGCCTCTGCCTGTGCACAGGCATGTCAGGGTGATACACTGCACAGTGCACGGGTGTGTCAGGGTGATACACTGCACAGTGCACAGGTGTGTCAGGGTGATACACTGCACAGTGCACAGGTGTGTCAGGGTGATACACTGCACAGTGCACAGGTGTGTCAGGTGATACAGTGTACACTGCACAGTGCACAGGTGTGTCAGGGTGTTGCACTTTATGGTGTTCTGTTGGGTGCTCTGCCTCCATGAGCTCTCAGCCTGCAGGTTTTGCTAGCTACGTGACCTCTAGCTGAAGCATCCTCCGTGTCATCCTAGTGACTGGGAAGTGGACAGCTCTGGCTATTCTCTTGCCTTCTTCACGTTTGGCCACTTTAAATGTCTCTCACACCCTATTTCTTCCTATAGGCTTTCCATGGTTCAGCTTTTGGGGCTGATTTCCTAACCAAGTCTCTGCCTCCCTTATTTTGTTTTATTCAACACATGTTAATACAAAAACAGGGAGAAGGGCCCCAAGTGACTGGGATGAAATTAGGGGGCAGCCAATCCTTGCTATTCATAGTGTGGCCTGTGGACTGCAGGCTTCAGGATGTAGTTAGAGATGCCAGGCTCCATCCAGGCCCACAGAGTTGGCATTTGCATCTACTCTGACCTCCCAGTGACTCTTCTGCATGTGAAAACATTTAAACAGCATTTGAATTCAGTCTGAGGACCTGATGGTTAGGTAGGTCCTCTGGACTAAGGATGGATTACTGGGCTGGGGGATGAGGTGGGGAGGTGGGGGGGATGAGGTGAAATTGCAGCTAGTACAAAATCTTGACAGAGAACCAATAGCTTTAGAGCTATAAAACTGCTTTACAAATATTACCACCCCTAACATCATCTCCTCTCAATATCACCATCCCCAACATCACCCCAACACTCCCCCAATACCTCCTAACATCACCACCCCAACATCACCCCCAACATCACTTCCTCCAATATCATCACCCCAACATTACCCCCCAACATCACCCCCCAACACCCTCCAACACCACTGCCCCCAACATCTCCGCCCCTAACATCACCATCCCTCAATATCACCATCCCCAACATCACCTCCGACATCACCCCCAACATCACTACCCCCAATATCACCACCCCCAATATTACCACCCCCAACATCACCCCCCAACATCACCACCGTCCAACATCACCACCTCCCAATATCACCAACCCCAACATTACCACCTCCAACATCACCACCCCCATATCACCATCCCCAACATCACCACCCCCAACATCACCACCCTCCAACATCACTGCCCCCCAATATCACTGCTACCCAGAGCAGCTGCTCTCAAGTAGCATCCTCAGACCAGTAGCTTTGGCAGCTTCCCAGGACTTGGTGTGACTTGGAGATTCCTGAGTTCACCTGTGAGTTCTGAATCAGAAATATTGGGAGCAGAGCCCAGCACACTGTGTCCTATCCATGTGTGCTCTGGGGCCAATTGCCACTGTTAACTGACCTTTGTCCATGGCTATAGCTCGTCCACTGCATTATTTTGTAATAAGCTGGCCTGCCCTGAGAAGGCTCTCCAAAGCTCACTGATCAGAACTGTGATTGCCAGGAGACAAGTTGTCCCTGGCTGTCTTTACCTCTCTGCAAAGCCATTTATTGCCCACCTCTGTGTTTGACCTAACATCCTTACAACTTGAGTAAGATCTGTCCTGAAATTCACAAACAAATGCTTGTTTCCAATAGCCCAAAGGCTAAGAATGCCATCAGATAACACCCGAGGCAGAGATTTCTTGCTTTTCAGTAATCTGTCTGTCTGTTTCCATTAATGTAGCGTGCATGTACATATGTGAGTACGTGTGTGTGTGTGTGTGTGTGTGTGTGTGTGTGTGTGTGTGTGTGTGAGAGAGAGAGAGAGAGAGAGAGAGAGAGAGAGAGAGAGAGAGAGAGAGTTGGCCATAGGTTAACTTTGGGTATCTTTCTTTAGGTGTTATCCACCTGTCTTTTTTTTGTTTTTTAAACAGGATCTTTCACTAGGCCAGGAACTTTCTGATTAGGGTAGACTGGCTAGCCAATAATCCCCAAGGATGATTACCTCTGGCTCCCCAGCACAGTGTGTACCACTGTGGGGATTGAACTCAGGTTCTTGTGCCTGTATAGCAAGCACTTCAACTGAGTTGTCTCCCCAGTCCTCCACTAGCTACCTGTAAAGGATCTTGCTTTATTACTTTTTTTTTTGTGCTACTATAGAGACATAATGAAATGGTTACCACCATGGATCATTATATTTCAGGCATCCTGAATCTGAGTTCCCAGGCCATGGCCACTCATATTTCCCTCAGAATAATCTCTCTTCTTCCCTCTGAGGCAAGAGCTCTACTAAGTTGTGTTTTGTATTGGCAGTAGTGAGGGTGACTTGCCAGAAACTCTGTCATTCTCATCTGTATGCCTATGTGTGCTGAATCTCCAAAACAAAAAGAGAGGCATTGAAGGGCAGTGAGACAGCCCAGCTGGTAAGGATACTTTTCTGTTGTGATGAAGCAACTTATAAAGAAAGGTTTTCAGTTCCGGAGGACCAAGAGGCTAGAGTGGAAGCTCACATCTTAGACACACCTGAAATGACATGAAGCTTTGGAATCTCAAAGGCCCCCCCCATCCCCAGCGACATTCTTCCTCCAGCAAGGCCACATCTCCTACCCTGACCAAATAGCTCTGCCAACTGTGGACCAAGCATCCAAACACTTGAGCCTATGGGGGCCATTCCCACTCAGAACACAACAAGGTACCTACTGCTCCAAGTTCAGTGTCTGGGACCCATGCAGTAGAAGTAGAGAACTAACTTCCACTCATGTCCATTAAACAAGGTAGATGGTGCCTGAGGATTATCACAAATTTGAGGCAAGTCTGTCTCAAAAACATCAACAATGATGATGACCATGACAACAACAGCCAAAAAGGGAAAAAAAATCTAAACACAAAATTGTTTAGATTTATCTTTTAAAATTGTACACATTATTGTATGTATATATGTGTTTACCTGTATGAGTGTGAATGTAAGACCCCCCCCAAGAACTCAATGTCCATTCCAGTTGCTGCAACACACAAAAGGCTTTAATGAACAGGAAACATTTGCGCAAATGGGCTCCCTTAGCACGCAGGCTAGAGAGAAGCACCATCCCCCGGGCATAGGTGTTTTTAAAGGCAAAACCCACAAGCTTAGGGAGCGGGTGGGACCCTCTGTCCATTGAGTATGTGACCCTTGGAGGACGGATGGTCTGCTATTAGGGTCAGCAGACCTTAGGGCCTCAGGGTGTGCTAATTAATCTTGTCTGGGCAAACCAGAGGTACAGTTCTCTCTTTGTTTCTTAAGGACCCTATTCACCACTTGCTGACTCACAAGAAAGGAGGGGCAGTGTGAATTCTTAGTATCTTGTTATCTCAGGGCCTTGTGAGAGGAAGTTAGCAAATTCCAAGGAACAGATATTGGTCTGGATTAGCTTTCCAGGTTAGTCTGTCCTTCATTTCAAGTGGGGGGTTTCCTTAACTTTACTTTTTTGTCTCTCATGAGTATGGGTCATGTATGGTGAGTGGGTATGGCTGTGTGCATAGTTGTGTATGCCTGTGCACTTATTTATTTGCTTAATTCCTTTGAGACAGGGTCTCTCATGGACTCTGGAGCTAAGCTAATGAACACCACTGATGGTCCTGTCTCCACTTCTCACAAGGCTGGGGTTTCAGACACTGACACAGACAGATATAGACACACAGACACAGACAGACACACATACAGACACAGACAGACACTGACAGGCATACACACAGACACACAGACACTGACAGACAGACATTAACACAGACAGATACAGATATAGATACAGGCAGACACAGACATACACACACAGACACAGACAGACACTGACACAGACAGACAGACACAGATAGATATACAGTCACTGACAGATACAGACAGACAGAAACACACACAGAGACATAGACAGACAGACACCTAGGCACAGACACAGACAGATACACACACAGGCACAGACACAGATAGACATGACAGATACAGACAGACAGAAACACACACAGAGACACAGACACTGACAGACACAGACAGATAGACACACAGACACAGATACACACACACAGACACACACACATGCACGCACAGACAAGGACACACACACAGGCAGAGATGCAGACAAGTATATTTTTACATGAGTTCTGGGATTTGAACTCAGGTCGTCATGCTTATTATGCAACTAGTGCTCTTTCCCACAAAACCGTCTCCTCAACTCTCTATTGCCTTTTGTTCCAGCTGCTATGGCAGAAGTTTGTGGAATATGCTTGTGAATAAATCTGCAACTTTATGACCACAAGCCTTCTACTTTTTCTCTTCTCTGCATTCCATTAGTAGCAGAAATTTTTATCCTCATCTGCTTATGGGATTACTCAGATGAGAGAGTGAGTGAGAGAGAGAGAGAGAGAGAGAGAGAGAGAGAGAGAGAGAGAGAGAGAGAGAGGTGAACAACACATTTACTACCTTTGTCATCTTAAGTATACAGTTCGGTTTTTATTTTGCACATCCTTGCCTGTGCCTTCTTCCTCCAGGCCCTGCTAAACATTTTTCTTTCTGAACCTGTAAGAATCATTCTTCAGGTCCCTGTTAGAAATGACAGCACGTCCTTTATTTACTTTTCTGTCCCTAGTTTATTTCCCATACTTAATGTCTTCAGGGCTCTGTGATGCTGGAGCACACCAGGACTTTTTTTTCAAGGATAAAACAAAACTATTTTTTTATTACTATTTGTTACCCATGTGTGCATGAATAGGGAGCAATCCACTGGAGCATGGACAGTTTACCAGTGGCAACATCCCCAAAGATGGCTTCTCCCAGAGCCATCAACTGCCAATAGCCCCTCAGTTGGGAGCAGGGCCTTGAGAGCTAGCTTGTTCTTATGTAGGTCTTAAGTGGGTAACCACAGCTGCTCTGTGCTCATGAGAACAACAGCCATGACATGTCCACAGGACAGCATCTCACAGCATCTCCCCATCCTCCTGCTTTTAAATTCTGTCTTCCTCTTCTCCTCTCCAGTGCTTTTCTTTTTCCTCAACAGAATATTTTTTATTAATTATTTGGGAATTTCATACAATGCACTCTGATTACACTAGCTTCCCATTCCTCCCTTGCTTTCTTCTACCTCACTCCCAAGTCTCCACCAACCTCAATGTGTGTTACCCATGTACTTATTGGAGCATGGTCAAACCCCAAGTGACTAGTCCCTTAAAGATAACTGAATCCCCCTTCTATCTCCAGAAGCCACCAACTGTGATGAGCTACACTTCAGCATCTTTATCACACTTTTTAAGGGTTCTCTTCCATGGCTTCCTGTCTGGACTGTTTCTTTCATTTGGGGGCAGGAGGAATGGTTGGAGGAAGAATCCTCCAATGTCTCTCATTCTCAGTTATGAGTCTGCAGTCGCTGATACCACTGCAAAAGAAGTTTTCTTGTCTGTGGCAGAGGGTGGCAGCACGGATCATGGACTTTTACGTGGTTTCTGGTGGTAATACAGATGTGGACATCGACATGGTTTCTGGTGGTAGCATGAACCACAGACCTCAACGTGGCTTCTGGAGGCAGCATGGATCATGGATCAGCAAACATGTATAGAACATTCAGCCAGTACCTGGCTTGTCATGATTCAGGAAGAAGCCCTTGCTCTTAGGAGCTTGAGTTGCAGTTGCTGGCTGGGCTTACCAAAAGTTAAAGCAACACCCTACATAGCTGTGCAAATGAATACAGGCATGCAAGCTCCCTCTCAGAGGTTCTGACCCCAGCTCTTTGCCTGTTGTGTTACAGAGATGTAATTGAGGATCGCATGAGGACTTGATGGTCAGTTCTCTTGATGAAATGCTGCACTGTGCCCATAGCGGCTGTGCCATTTTATATCCCACCATCCTGCCAGCTCTTGCTTTTATTTGTTTTCGTTCTTAAATAGCAGCCATCCTAATGTGTGTGAAGTGGTATCTTGTGGTATTGATTTGCATTTTCCTAATGATTAGTGGTATTAATCATATTTTAATTTACTTGACTGTTTTATAAGAGCTTTGGAAAATTTTCTATTCACATACCTGCCCCCAAACCCCCATCCCTGCCCCCACATCCACATAAAGGCTTTTGTAGCTCAGGCTGACTGGCCTGGAACTTGCAGGCGTAGCCTCCTCAGTGCTGTGCTTTCTGGCTTGAATCACTTTACTTTTCTATTGTTGGAACTGGGCCCTTTTAAAAAAATGCTGACATCTGGGTACCATGTCCCTTCTGTTTGTTTTTCAGTATTGCCAGTATTAGCCATGCCTCTACATTTGGTCCTCGGCACTGAAAAAAGATCACAGAACACTACCAGACACTACAAGTACTACCACCACCGCCAGCACCACCTTCACCACTAAGAGGAAACTTAAGTAAGGGGCTCACTAAGCAAGCCAGAACACAGGCACTGATGGGGTAAATTCTTACGTCTGCAGGAAAGGAAGCTGTCACCTTTGCATTAAAGCCCTCCCATAATATTCTTCCTTGTAGCAGCTAAAACTCTCTGAATAAACTCAGGAGGCACCAAACCACATCCCTGAGTGACCCATTCTTTTAGGTGTCCTGATGGCGGCTCCTTATAATATAGACCTGAGCAAACCCAGAAGCGCTCTGTGGTCTCCATCTTTTTGTTCCTCCTTAGAAACAGGGTCTCATTCTGTAGTGTAGAGACCTGGAGTATGCATCAATCCTCCTGCTTCAGACTCCTCAGGGATGAGATTATAGGTCTGCTACTACCAGATTCTGTTGACCATCTTTTTGAAAAATACATTTTAAATTGAGTATGTCCAGAAATGTACCTGCCTTCATATGTGCTCTCCTACATGGATGTGGACTCTGACTGAAAAAAACACGGTGCTTTCTTCATTGTAGAGAACGTTGCTTTGAAATATTACCACTGGAGGCCCCATAGACTGCCTAGTCCTCCTAACTAACACCCACATTCAGGGGTTGTGGGTCAGTCCTATTCTGGTTTCCCAGCTATCAGACTGGGTGGGGTCCATGAGCACCCCTTTTTCAGGTCAGCAGATTCTGTGGCTTTCTCCAGCCTGGTCTTGACCCATTTTCTTGTCACTCCTCCCTCTCTGCAACTGGATTCGAGGAGTTCACCTTAGTGTGGGTGTCTGCTTCTGCTTTCATCAGCTACTGGATGAAGGGTCTAGGACTTTAGGAGCCCATTTCACATACAGGGATATTCTCTCAGCCTAGACACATGGGGGAGGGCCTAGGCCCTGCTCCAAATGATATGACAGACTTTGAAGATCCCCGTGGAAGGCCTCACCCTCCCTGGGGAGCAGAAAAGGGATGGGCTGGGGATTGGGAGGGGGGGCAGGGGAGGAGGGGAGGGTGAGGGAACTAGAATTGACATGTAAAACAAGCTTATTTCAAATTTGAATAAAAACATTATCATAAAAAAAGAAATATTACTACTGGTCTCATTTGCTGCAAGCAATAAATCTCCCTTCCTTCTTGTTTTCCTGTTGTGCCTAGGGTTTCGTTACATTAAGATGTGAGCCCATTGCTCTCTGTGGATCCCAGCCAAAGGGGTTTTTTTAAAGCCCTCTACTCTAATCCCAGAAAAATCACATTCTAGAGTTGAGAACTTCTAAACTTGACTAGAGACCTGTTCTTTGGGGACTTCTTTGTTGGGGGCTTGGGTGTTTTGGTTCATCACTTGGCAGGTGTTAAAGTTCTTGATGAAGGTCCATCATTGGGGCCAGTCTGATGCCAGGCTGGGGAAGGGTCAAGACACGGAGGATTTCATGTTAGCTGTGCAAAGCGGAGTGGATTGGAGCCAACATCTGTGCTCCTCCCAGGCTCCAATCCCTTCTTCCTTTCTAAAGCTGCTGGCAGCAGGTGTTAATCTTAGTCACAGGCTGGGCGAGGCTTGGAGAACGTCCTCTACCTCTCAGGAAGAAGTGAAGAGACTCCCATCTATTTCCTTACTTACTACATAAAATAACAGAGTTTCTTGCAGATGAAGGAATCGAGTCATTTATGGCCCCATGCAGCTCACAGAGACAAATGATTTAGATTCCAAATATTTTAGGAAAAATAACCCTGATGCCCAGATCGGTGTCCTAGTGTTTTCTAACCTTCCTACCCATGGTTAGGAAAAGCATTGTTTTCAAAAAGCAAGGTAGCATTTTATTGTCCAAATGCATATTTCCTCACAACCTCAGCTGCCAAAGGAGGGATTCTAACCATCTTTGGGGACACATTCTTGAGTTCTGTTAGTAAAATTACTTGATGTAATGAAGCCTGCCTTAGATCAATTCTTATTGAAATGAGCTGGGACTTGATTTTTGCCCCTTCCCCCATGTAGCTTTCAATTTAATGATGAATTGTGAGAGTCATCAGCTTGCTGACATTTCGAAGCTGAGCACAGCAGGCGACAGCTTCCCTGCTTGCCGCCCTTCTGAGGGGGGAGCAGAGCTATTGGAATGCATTTTTGTTTTTTTAAAAGGGGACTGTTTGTTAAAGCCTTTTTTGTTTATTCCAGGGAGAATTTGCCATTTTAACATTTCAATTCAGTTGTTTTCAGAATTTCTCTAGGGTCACCAGTGTGAATATTAATGATTATGTGCACACAAATAAATTATTTGTGTGGCTACAGGCAAACATTTCTGTGTGTTTTCTCTTCCTTATCTTAGGCCTAAAATGTTGCAGATCACACAAGATATTAAGAAAAAAGGATACAGAGAGAGGCTGGGTACACTGGCACTCTGGCACTCTGGCATGTACCTATAATCTCAGCTCCCCAAAGACAGAAGCAGGATTTCAGGCACTTCAGAGGCTACTGGCTCATATTAAGGTGCGATCCTTTGACCCTATGATTTGGTGCTCAGATACACAAGTGAAAGGTGTTTTCTTTGGTGGATTGTCTCATTTATTCTATGAGCACAATTTGGAGGCAAACTATAGGAGGTGAACACTGCACTTCTAAGACATTTACACTGACTGTCAGCCCTAGAGTATCCCTGCTGGCTCTAGAGACAGTCACTTACACTTTTAGCCATGAGCCAAGGCTCTGGATGCCTGGAATCACAGATGGCCCAATACTATGATACCTGTACATATCTATGATAAAGCTTAATTTATAAATCAGCCATAAGAGATTACCAGTGATAACTGGTAATAAAACAATTGTGGACAACGGGCTGAAACAAAATCGACAGTTTGCCATTCCTGTGATTTGGAGCCATTATTATTGGATAAAATAAGTGTTACTTAAACCCAGGCTCTGGGATACCAGGACAGTTGACCTGATAACTGAGGTGGATACTGCAAAACTAACTGATGGGTAGGTAGTGTATACAGCATGGATATGCTGCATAAAGGGATGATTCACACCCTGGGCAGGGTGGCATGCATATCATTAGACTACTTAGAATGATGCTTAATATAAAATTTATGAATTATTTCTTCCTGGAATTTTCCATCTAGTATATCTACACTGTAGATACCCACAGGTAAAGAACACCCTAGAAAGTGAAACAATGGGTCAGGAAGGATATGAGAGGAAGACGCACAGAGGCTCTGGAAGTGTAGACATCTTCTCATAGAAGAGGAAAGGCTGTGGGAACCATCATCCAGGAACACCTTCTGATTCTCACAGACATTCACAGGTGTCAGGCTGAGGCAGGCTTGGCCCTTGCTCACAGTAAGTCTCCTCATGAAGAGACAGGGGCATGGGGAGGGCTGGCTTTTCCTGAGAGTTTGGAGGTTCTATCAGGGGAAGAACAGGTAGTCACAATATGCCCTTGAGATGGCTCAGAGGTTAAGAGCACTGGGTGTTCTTCCAGAGGTCCTGAGTTCAATTCCCAGCAACCACATGGTGGCTCACAACCATCTGTAATAAGATCTGGTACACTCTTCTGGCATACAGGCTTATGTACAGACAGAACAATGTATACATAATAAATAAATAATTAAAAAAAAACCCAATATGCCCTTGAGTGAAGAATGGTCCTCCTCTACTGGGGAAGGGTGTCCTCTCCAACTGAATGTAATGTGTGTGGAGTGCTGAGGAAGGAAGGTGATACCCATTGAGTCAGCTGAACCAACCCTGGGTGCCAGTGAGGAGGCCCATGTCCCAGCTGCCAGGCACATAGTACAAGCTGCCATCGCAACTGTGGCAACTTACAATCTGCAGCTTACCTCAGTTTCTGTGGGACAAGAATCTGAACACATTTTAACTGGGGCCTCTGCTTCAGACTCTCGTAGTTCTAGACATCAGCCCAAGGGTGTTTTCATCCAGCAAATGGCCCTTGGATTGTTGAGCGGTCGGCAGTTGTATTCCCTGTGGATGCAACCGAGAGCTATGAATTTCTGCTGGCTGTTAGATGGCAGCAGCTCTTGGATTCCAGAGTCAAGGTTCCTAGAGTTCTCTGATAGTCCTTTGGCATTTGACTTATCTCAGTACAGTGTTTTCTGGTTACTGCATATGAAATCGCCTCTCCCCTGTTGGGGGAGGTTGGAATTCTGATCTGGAGGGTGGGTCATGGAGTAGGAGATGGAGAGTGGCATGAGGATTTGGGGCCTTACAATCCATCCCCATGCTCTGCTTCCTGAGTGTGATACAATGTGACCAGCCAGCTTCCTGTTCCTGTAGTCATGCCTCCTGCCTATAGCCATGAGTCCTCCAAGACCCACCAAATCCCTCTGGAACTGTGATTCCCAAGTAAACCCTTTTTCTTTTAAGTTGCTTTGATCAGAGTATTTTTCATAGCAACAGGATAAAACTAGGGCAGCCTCAACTGGGTGCTTGGTGAACTGGGGCTAGAGCCTCACTTTTGCTGTTGACTCTTATCTAGGGGTTTCCGGACAGTCACACAAATGTGTCACCATAAGGTGGTGTCGTGGAAAGCACATTGGACTGTGAAGGAGGAAGTCGGTATTCCTGTGTCCAGTCTGTGGATGAAAGTGGGAACACTATTTTCTCTCTCAGACCCTCAGCATTCCTATCTGCAAAGTGGTACTTGTAGGTAGGGTAAAGGTTTCCAATTTATGTTGAGCCCTGAGGCTCCAGGGTTCCACTGAGGATTGTTCTTTGGATCACTTGTTTGTGGGGCAAAGATGAACAGAGGGCAAGAAAGAACTCCAGATGTGGACACCTGCAACCTTGGCCCAGGGGAGCTCCCCTTTCAACCCAGTCCTACTGTTTCTGTGTTAGAGTCAGAGGTGTGGAGGGCATCAAGTTCTGTACATCACTGAGAAAAGCATCTGCTGCCATTAGATGGCTTCTGAGCAAGCAGGTGGCCTTTGTGTCATTCTCCTAGGTATTAGCCATCTGCTTGCTAACAAAGTCCCCTTTTTCCTCTCATTTCTTTGAATAAAGCTAATTTGGTGAGTTCAAGAAACAGTGGATGGATGCTGTGAGAGCTGTGAAGAAACTCAAGACCTTGGATACTCACATTGGGAAAAGAGAAGCCTGAGAAAGGGGCTGGGTGGGTGTATGGGCTGGTACTCTGGGCAACACTGGCTCGTGGCTTTCTTTGTTACTTACATTTGGTTATTTCTACTCATTGAAGGCTTTTTGTTCACCATTCATGCATCCAGCTATTCATCCACAATCAAACATTCTTCCCACTTATCCATTCATCTTTCTAGCTATCCCCATTCATGATTTACCTGTTCACCCACCTTCACTCGGTTCATGTTTTCATTTATCACTTATTTACCCACTCATTCAACCATTCATCTGTCATGTCCATCAGTCTGCCCATCTGTTGGTCCATCCATCCATCCATCCATCCATCCATACATGAGTGCCTCCACTCACCCTTTCATGCACTTATGCATCTATCCCCCATCTTCCTCTTCATCCACCATCCATTCATTTGCTTATAGATTCAAATGAATTTATCTAAAACCTATACAGTTACCTATTCACTCATCTAGTTGTTCATGCATTCACTCATTTGGTTAAGCCAGTCTCTCCCATGACCACACTGGGGATTGTACCTAGAACCTTGCATCTTGTACAAGGTCCTGATAAGTTGCTCAGGTTGGCCTTGAACTTGTGATCCTTCTACATCAGCCTATGAGAAAGTAGATGGGGTTACAACTGTGCACCACCAGGCTCAGCTAGTTACTTCATCTTCCTTGCTCCTTCTTATTCACTTGGTCTCAGTTATTTCATAAACATTTGTTGCACCCTCCCTTCGTATCTGGGATACAGAGGAGGATGGTGTTTCAGGGAGTGAAATGCTTCTACTTTGGAAGAGAGAGTTGTAGGGAGAGAGGAATCAAAGAGGCCCTGGTCTACTAGCATCTCCTAAAGTTGTGGGAGTTTAGGTTTGTGAGCTGTATGTGGAGGTTAGACTTTGTTTTCTGGGGGTATTTCTAGTTTGAAGTGTAGAAATGATATTTATTCTTTTTTATTTTTTTTGAGATAAGGCTTCCCTATGCAGCCTAGGTTAGCCTTGAAATCACTGTTTTCTTGCCTCAGTCCCTGGGGTGCTAGGATCACAGGTGTATGTCACCATAATTGACCTCTTGTTTATTCTTTGTAGATATTAGTTCCATTTTCATGTCTCCTTTCTCTCTCTCCTTCCAAGTGAAAAAAAAAAAAGAGTGTAGATTATTCATCTCAGACACAGGCTGATGAAATTCAGGTTTAATTCGACAACTGATTGTTCTTGTTCAAAACATTGGGTAGAAAAAAAGAAACATTCAAGAGAGAGAGAAAAAAAATAGCAGCTCATAGCAGGAAGCTGCCTTAATCATACTCGTCTCTGGATGGCATTCTGTGCAAGTCAGACCTCAATATCCTGTCTACCTATTCATGCTGCAGAGGAGCCAGCTCTTGTGTGTGTGTGTGTGCGTGTGTGTGTGTGTGTGTGTGTGTGTGTGTGTATACATTTCTGAGATAATATTATTTCATACAACCAGATTGCTTTATTTGAATTATCTTGCCAAAGGTATCTCCTAGATGCTGGCATTGTCACACTATCAAAGAACTTGACACTCATGTGCTCAACAGTCATCAAATATTTTATTCATCAAATATTCATTAGATTTCTGTCTTTCAGGCTTAGTGCTAGATGCAAATGGCAGTACATCAAGAAACAAGACAGGACTCTTATCCTTAGATCACCCCCAGTCCACTTCAGGGTTAGCCAGCTTTCCCTCCAGCGGGCTGGGGAGCAAACATTTTTGCCCTGTAGGCTGGGAGGTCTGTGATGAGACCTGGGAAGTACAAAACCCACTGCAATAGATATGTGGCAGAGTGGGTGCAGCTGTATTTGCCAGGACAGATTTGGATCTCAGTTGTAGTTTTCTGACCATTTCTCTAGTTCATGAGACCTATAGCTGGACAAATTGTAAAATAGCATTGAGTTGGGTACCAAGCAGGCTTGGACAGTGAGGAAGGCTCTCTGGAGGAGGGAAAATGTAATCTTAGATGCAACTGGTCAGCAGTAGTTGGCTGGGGAAAGAAGCTGCTGTGACAAGATGGTAGGCTCAATCCTGGAGACATGGCAGACAGCTTGAAGAAGCACAAAGATAAAAAAAAAGTCTGTAGGTCTTGGAATGCAAGACAGACAGAGAGAAGTAGTGGGTTGTCAGTAGAAGTGTGATGTCAAGATACATGGATAGAAGAAAGAGGAGGCCCCTTGTGGACCTGGGTGTGGTACACATTGACAGTCGTTTAGTCTCTTCTTGTCTTTTAAAACAAGATTCAATACTGTTCTCCCAGCTGGCATGTGGCTGCATGGTGTCAGTGTCCCTCAGGAGGAACTCTTTCTTGGGTTTGCTTGTTCTTCACTGTGACCTGTGAAGACCACACCTGCCCTAGAGGTCAATTGGGAAGAGAATGCAGAATGGAAGCCACTATTTGTTTTTAGGCTTATTTTTATTTATATGTATGTGTGTCTATGTTCATGTATGTGCAAGCCCTTGTGGAGTCCAGAAGGGGGCATCAGATACCTAGAGCTGGAGTTACAGAAAGTTGTGAGCTACAGGTGGATGTGGAGCTGGGGTATTGAACTCCAGTCCTTGGCAAGAGCAGTAAGTGCTCACAACCACTGAGTTGTCTCTCTAGCCCTCAAACCTGTACTTAAGAAGAAACCAAAGCAAAGTCAAAATTAGGCATCTCCATCAAGCAAGATAATTAATTATATTCCTGAGGTCATCTTGCCACACCTTGTGAAGAGGACCAAGTACAACCACAGCTATGAGTTTCAGTCTTACAAAGGCTTACATGCAGTAGAAGTTAAGCTTTTAAAGACTCTTTTGTGGGGCTGGCTATGGAATCCAAAGTCATAGACATGGTAAGCAAATGCTGTAACAATGCTGCACTCCACCCCACAGCCCTTCTGTATTAGGGTTTCTATTGCTGTGAAGTGACACCATGACAAGTCTCATAAAGGAAACCATTCAACTGAGGTGGCTTGCTTACAATTCAGAGGTTTAATCCATTATCATCATGATGGGGAGCATGACAGCTGGGAGCATGGTGGTGTGCAGACAGAAATGGTGCTGGAGAAAGAGCTGAGAATTCTACATCTTGATCCAAAGGCAACAGAAAGTACACTGAGATACTGGGTGTAGTTTGCATATATGAAACCCCAAAGCCTGCCTCCACAGTTATATACTTCCTCCAAAAGGCCATACCTCCTCCAACAACGTCATATCTCTCAATAGTGCCACTCTCTAAGAGATTGTGGGGGACAATTACATTCAAACTACTATAGTCTACTCTCTGGACCCTGTACACTTATAACAATGCCACAATGCAAAATGCACTTAGTCCAATTTCAAAAATCCCCGTAGTCTATCACAGTATCAACAATGTTTGAAAGCCCAAAGTTTAAAGTTTCTTCTGACATTCATGAAATCTCTTGACTGTAATCCCCTATAATCAAAATAAAAAGGCAGATCACATACTTACATCATATAATGGCACAGAATATATGTTACCATTTCAAAATGTAAGGGAGGGAACATAGTGAGGAAACACTAGACCAAAGCAAGACAAAAAAAAAAAAAAAAAAAAAAAAAAAACCAGCTGGGCAAACTCCAAACTCTGCATCTCCATGTCTGATGTCAAAATGCTCTTCAGATCTCCAACTCCTTTCAGCTTTGTTGACTGCAACAAAGTTGCAGTTCTTTATCTTGGGCTGGTTTCATTCCCTGTTAGCAGCTTTCCTCAGCAGGCATCCCATGATGTTGGCATCTCCAGCACCTTGGGGTCACCAAGGCAATCCAGGTTTCACCTCCACAGCTTCATGCAATGGCCTTTCTACTAGGCCTCCATTCACAGACACCCCTGACACGTGCCTGGCCTCAGCAGCTTTCCTTAGTCATGAAGCAAATTCCATAACCCTTTTCTTCTATCCTTTATTCTAAAGTCCAAACCACAGGGCTGAAGCTGTCAAGTTCTGCTGTGTTGTGGGATATTATTTTAACTGGGCAAAGATATGTTACATTTGTTTACTCTGGGGAATATTACTGTAACTATGTGAAGGTGTGTTACATTTGTTTCTGCTGCCTTTGTTAATGTTGTAAAGATGTGTTGCATTTGTTTCACCTTGCCTATCTGACTAAGGCACCTGATTGGTTTAAGAAAGAGCAAAATAGCCAATAGCTAGACAGGAGAGGGATAGGTGGGGCTGGTGGGCAGAGAGAATAAATAGGAGAAATCTAGTCTAGTAAGAGGAGAAAAGAATGAGGGAGAAAGAGAGGGACACACTTGGGACCAGAAACCATGCAGCCTCCAGCCAGCTATAGAGACAGCAGAAAAGTAAGACACACAGAAGGAAGGAAAAGTAAAAAGTCCCAAGGCAAATGCAGATGAAGAATTTAAGTTAAATGAAAAAAAAAATAGCCAGAAACTCAAATAAACTAAAGCCGAGCATTACGTAATTAATAATAAGTTTCTGTGTCTTGACTTGGGAGTTGGTCGATGGCCCAAGAGCAAAAGCCTGTTACACCGCTGCTTGTTGGGGCTGGAATGTGGTCACTTGTTCAATTATATCTTTCCCAATTTTCTGTTTTGGATTGTTTTCTTTACTACCTAAGCTTGGCTGTTTTGAAAATTACTCTGTAGACCAGGCAGGCCTCAAACTCAGAGATCTGCCAGTCTGTCTTTGGAGTGCTGGGATTAAGGAATACCACCACATCAGACTCTAAATTTTTCTCTAAGTCCTTTCCTAAGCTGGACACTTAGCTGGGCGGGATCTTGCCCTGAGGCCCCCACTCTCTTTACTCTATTTCTTGATCTGTTCGTTTCCTTGAACACAGGACTCAGCTCCATCCCACTCTCTGGTGCTTCTTTTCTCTCAGATTTTACATTTTGAATTTTCTTTGCTTGCTTGTTCCTTTGCATTATAAATCTTCATCAGAGTAATACTAACATCCACATGGCAGAGTCTATACTAGGCTGTTTTGAGATTTCTTCTGTCAATGGAATTAATCCAGATCTGTTCACTTAGGCAGACTCTTTGGACAAGGGCAAAAAGCAGCCACGTTCTTCACCAAACTATAATAAGAATGATTTCTAGGCCATGAATTAATATTCTTCTCTTGTTAAACCTCTTGAGCCAGGCCCCTGCAGTTCAAATAACTCTCAGCCCCTCTGTCTTCCATGGGCCCTTAAGTAGTACTTAGAGCATTCCACTGCTTTCCTAACCCAAATTCCTCCAAACAAAAGCATGGTCCAGCCCATTGCAGCAATACCCCAGTCCTAGTACCAACTTCTGTCTCAGTTAGGGGTTCTATGCCTGTGAAGAGACACTGTGACCACAGCAACTCATGACCAGGGTTTCTCTGTGTAGCCCTGACCGTCCTCGAACTCACTTTGTAGACCAGCCTGGCCTTGAACTGATAGATCCACCTGCTTCTTCCTCCTGAGTGCTGGGATTAGAGGTGTGCGCTACCACCATGCAGCATGGCAACTCTTATAAAGGAAAACATTTAGCTGAGGTGGTGGCTTACAGTTTCAGAAGGTTAGTCCTTGTCATTATGGCGAGGAACACGGCAGACAGACATGGTTCTGGAGAAGAAGCTGAGAATTCTATATCTTGATCCAAAGGCAACAGAAGGTGAACTCAGATACTGGGCATGGCTTGAGCATATATGAGACCTCAAAGCCCATCCCAACAATGACACACTTTCCTTCAACAAGGATATACTTACTCCAACAAAACCACAACTCCCAGCAGTGCCACTCCTGAGCTTATGGGGGCCAATTACATTCAGGCTACCACACCTTATGTTTTTATTTTATAACCTAGTTTGGCCTCTAACTCACAATTTTTTTTGTCTTCTTCTCAGTGCTGGGATCACAGGCATGCAACTAAGATATTTGAATGTACCTTGGTTCTTCATAGGCATGTCCTCTTCCCTTCTCCTTTACCCTCATTATGCACTGGTCTTGTAAACCAGGGTTCCCGAGTTATGCTATCCTTTGGCCTCCAGTGGGCAGAGTCCAGGGATGCTGGTAAGTATCCTCCATCCCACAATAGTAATCATGTGGCCTCAGATGCCAATAGAGTTGGGGTTCCGAGACGGGCCCACCACATTGCATCCTCAATGGACTCTTCCATAAATTCTGGACACACTAGTGCATTGTCTCATCCTAACCTCCCTTTGTCTTCTTAGGATTGTTTTCTTTTTTTTTTGTAGTGATGTTTGGTTGGCCAATGGCCTCATGCATGCTGGGCAAGTGCTCTCTACCACTGACCTGTGTCCCAAACACCCTTTAGATTTCCTTATTTAGAGACAAGAATCTTACTAAGTTGCACAGTCTAACTTAAACTCATTCTGAAGTCCAGGTAGACCTTCCCATCCTCTTGCACCAGGTTCTTAAACAGCTAGGATGTCAGCTTGTGCTACCACATCTGGTTTACAGAACTCCTTTCTTGGATCTTTGGCCTCACACCCTTGCATCCATTCTTGTGCTTTGATCTCCAGGAAAAGTTAGAGTTCTTTTAAGGTTGTCACTTTCTCCTTCTGTGGTTCATGGGATTTTATTCACATCTGCCATGGACCTCACACCTTGTTATTCTATTGTTAGTATTATTGTTATATAAGAGAATGCCCAGCCCTCATTCTTTCTGTTTGGTTGCTTGTTTTTCAGACAGAATCTCATGTAGCCCAGTCTGTCTTCCAACTCTCTTTCTAGCCAAGGATGCTATTGAACTTCTGATCTTCCTGCCTCCACTTCCCAAGTGCTGTAGCAGTAAGTGTGCACCACCACACCTGGTTTGTGCAGTTATGAGCATCGAACCCAGGGCTCCATGCATGCCCAGGCAAGCAGTCTACCACCTGCACCTCCACCCTAGACTCCAGCACTTTTGTATCAAGACTGAATCTTTTGAATGAGAAAATTACTCCAGCACAATGTCCCAAACATTCTTTCCCTTGGCTCTGTGTTCTTTGGGTGCTATGTTGTAGGACAACGTTTGAAGCCATGGGCTTTCACGTATCCCCTGCTTTCTCCATCTTGGGTAAATTATATGCAGGCAGCCTTCATACTTTCATACTATTCAGCGACTTATGGCCATGACATCATCTCCTCTCTGACATTTTCACTTCGACAACAGCTTCTGTTTCTTGCCAGTCCACAGACTCCACCCTGCTTCCCATGTGCCTCCTTGCGATATGATTGCTGTCACTGACCCTGAGCTTTCTGTTGTGGGAATGGAATTTTATTCCATGCATTTTGCCAACACCATTCACATTCCGAGAATGATGCAACTGAATTGTCCTGATGGAGCACCAAGGCCATGGATCCCGAGGACCCACCAGTCTTTATCACCCCAATTTAACTGCTTAAGTATCTGGCCTGAAGTGAGCAATCAGTGGCTACCTGTTGGATGCTTGCTAAACATATGAGCTGCTCCACAGTGTTGGCTTCCAATACCCCTGAGAAACATTGAGGACCTGGGAAGAAGACAGACTTTGTCCATTCAACCTTGAGGTCTAGTCTCTATAGTACTTAACCACATAGGTGCTGTTACATATATGAACACTTGTGTCTTCATTTTTCTGATAGATCTAACTTATTTATTCCTCCTTTTTGGGGGGACATTTAGGGACAGGTTTTCTTAATATAGCTTAGGTTGTCCAAGAACTCATAATTTTCCTGCCGCAGTCTTCCAAGTGTTGGACTGGAAGTGTGTATCACCCACACCTAGCTCTATAGATTTAGCTTACAGTTACCTATAGGGCTGTTGTGATAAGTAAAATGGTTATTGTGATGGGTAATAGTGATTGCCAACTCTACAGGCTCTAGAATCCCCTTGGGGACAAACCTGACAAGAGATTATCAAGACTAGTTAACTGTGGTGGTTCTAATTGTGGGTGGTGCTATTCTAGGTGTTGGTGTCCAGAACTGAACTGAATAAGAAGGGGAGAGCAAGTCTAGAACCAGCATTCACCACTGTGCTTTCTGGCTGAGATGTACTGTGACTGCCCCGGCTTCCTGGCCATGATGAACTGTGTCCTTACACTGTGAGCCAGAATAGACCCCTGTTCCCTTAAGTTGCTTTTGTTGGGTATTTTGTCACATCAGTGAGAAGAATAATGACTACAGTTACTATCCAGGGCTGAGGTGTAGCTCAGTGGTAGAGCATTCGGGGGGAATAACCTAGAAAAGTGCAGTCACCTGCACCTGCAATTAGGTAACTTTTCTGGATTTTTCTATAGAGTGATGCTCTTGGTATCCTCCCATTTGCATGCTGGCCACATAGATATGAGCTTCTATGTGCAAATAGAATACAATCCATACTACAGGGTGTATCTCCTCTAGTCTGTGATTCAATAATTTAGGGGGCTGGAGGTAAGGAGCCGGATTCACCACACTTAGTACATATAGAAGCCTGAGACTTAGAAACGTAGAGTTCCTTATCCCATGTCACCCAGGGAGTCAGCAGCAAAGCTACAGACCGACCCAAGATCTTAATCTTGGAGCCCAGGGTCCTTTATCCACACAGAAAGACAGCTTGTGTTCTGTGGCTGAAGCACAAATGCTCTTCAGTTGGGCCTGCAGAGGCTCAGCCCACACAGCTTTCTGCAGCCTTAAATTAAGTGCCTGATTCAGCTCTTCGAGGCAGACAGACCCTCATGAGGACGGGGCATGCATGAGAAGTGTTTCTCAGTGTGGTGCTCCTTAGAAAAATAGCTCTAGCCCTGGCTGATATGTCCTTGGGCTTCAAGGTCAGTATCTGAAACACCAGGTTATGATGGTGCAGGCAAACCCTGTTCCTGCATCCACCCATCACCGGCACCTGGCCCCCTGCCTAGTTCTGAGAGGACATCCTCCATATGCCCAGGGTCTGTTCTTAGGTTTTCCTTTGTTGCTGTACCCAGAGAGGCCAGACACAAGAGCAAGGCTTAAAAGCCAGATGCTCTGGGATTCAGTCTGTCCCCTTTAGTCCAGCTGAGCAGGCACTGGCAAGAAACCAGGCCTCCATATCTCAGTTCTCTCATCTCTGAAGTGGGGGATCTCTTTATCAGACTGTTGGGAAGATGAGCTGATCAAGGACAAATAGCACACAGTAGGTGCTCAATAAACCCCACCTACTGTTATTAATCATAGACACTACATGCTACCATGGTCCATGGTCCTGTTTGTTCCTCTTTTCTTTATTTTGTTTCTGAATGTGTCTTTCTGTGTTAACTCATGTGTACATGGAGGCCAGAGACCAACCTCTGTGTTGCTCACGAGCACTGTCTACGTTGTTATTTTTGAGATGGGCTCTGTTACTGGCCTGGAACTCACCAAATAGGCTGGGGGTGGGGCAGCTGGTTAGCTTTAGGGATCTTCCTGTCTCTATCTCACCAGAGTTGTGTTTACAAGTGTTTGCCACCATGTCCAGCTTTTCTGTGTGAGTTGTGAGGCAAGCACTTTTTGGACTAAGTTTCTCCCCTGCCCTTCTCCTCTACTTTGTGTCAGCTGTGTGGTCTTAGGTGAGTTACTTGACACCTCTGAGCCACAACATTCTGTCATAGGAATAAGGATGGTAAGATCCTAGGTCTTACACACTATCTGTGCTGATTAGTTTTATCTGTCAACATCCCACAACCTAGAGTCATTTGAGAGGAGAGCCTTAACTGAGGAATTACCTAGATCTGGTTGGCCTCTGGTCATGTCTGTGGGGGACTTGATTCTTAATTGATGTAGAAAGACCCAGTCAATTGTGGGCAGCAGCCTTCCCTGGGCAGGGAGTCCTGAAGAGTACAGAACAGGAGAAGGTCAGATGAAGCAATACCAGCAAGCATGGCTGAGTTTTTCCTCTCTGTTCTTGAAAAAGATTTATTTTCTTTTTAATTGTGTGTGCCTGTGTGGTTCGTGCAGGTGTCTGAGGAGGCCAGAGGCAGTGGCTCCTCCTGCAGCTGGAGTTACCGGTGATTGTGAGCTATTTGATATGGGTGTTGGGCGTCTACCTCAGGTCCTCTGCAAGAGCTGTATTCACTCTTAACCCCCGGGCCAGCCCTGCAGTTTCTCTCTCAGTCCTTGAATGTGGCTGTGCTGTCCCTGCCTTGACTTCCCCTCAGTGATGGACTGGAATCTGGAATTCTAAGACAAACAAACCCCTTCCTACCCTAAGCTGTATTTGCTCAGGATATTCTGTCACTACAATAACAGAAGTGTCACAGAGCACCGTCTTTGGGACAGACTGCTGTGGGAGCATTTATACCTGGTGCCCATGTTCTGTTTCTCATGTGTGGATCCGGGATGTTGTGCAGAACCCAGCTAACAGCTCATGTAACGGTGCTGCTGGCAAGGGTGGCTCTCCGGGAGGAGCCTTGCCTCGGCTGTGTGGCAGTGTTGGTGTCAAGGACTTGAATATTTTATTGAATTGTTGTGATTACTATATAAAAGCAAGGAGAAAAAGCACAGATAAAATCCCAAGTGACACCAAGCCCAGCAGATCTTTAACTTGAGCAGAGGACCATTGGCTAAGTTTACTCCCTGCCTTAGGAATGAGAAAGCAGAGTGCACAAACAAAAGCGTACTTTGAAAATGGACATGCATGGTTGAAGTTCATGTCAGAAAAATGGGATTTAATTACAGTCTACAAATACTCTATGTCTCTATTCCAAGGATTTACTATTCCAACTTAGTTTTCTGTTGTGCATGATATAAAGGGAGGACTTGCTCTGTGTGTGGAGATGTGTGGCATACAAAGATACCAGTTAAATGGCCGAGGTCCAGAGTGTAGACCAAAGACATCAGAACATCACCTTCACATTTCAGAAGTGGATTGACATTCCTGGGTGCTCCTCAAGCTTGTGTCTGTATACCCTCAGTGTTGGGGACCTGACTGCTGAAGTAGCCCATTCTCTTTTAGGTGTGGCTGAATGGACCTACTATGTGTTGGCTTATTTTCACAGGAGTTTTCCGCCTCCCAGTGGTGTTCATGTTACATAAGGAGCCTCAACACCTCTTTCCACAGAGGACACACATGTAGGTGGGAATTCCTCAGAATCAAATGCACAGGTCCCCTGGGCATCTATGAGTGGGCCTCTAGTCTGGACCACGGGAAAGTTTTAGGAGACATGAGTGTAGGACAGTCATCACCTGCGAAGATGGGGGGGGGACACCATGGGAACTTCAAAGAGACATCTTTCTCATTGGAGGGAGGGCAGCTCTGAAAGTCCTCTGGCAGGAAGTGACACTTAAGCTGCATTATGGAGACCAGAGTGGTGACATGGGGGTGGGGACTTTGAAGGACAAGCACATGGGAACCAACAGGAAGTTCACCAGGCTGGTGGGCATGGGCACAAATGCCAATTCCATAGGGACCTTGTGCAAAACAAATATTATAAACCCAGAGAGAGATATTGGGGTTCAAGCTGAAGGTCAGAGAAGCAAAGCAGCTGGTCACTAGCTCTCAGTTCTACTTCAGACCAAAATGGGTGATCCTGTCTCCACAAATCCTCAGAGTGCAATGCTCTCCACAAATTCTCAGAGGTAAATGCCTTGAGTTCTTGTCTCCTCCTGCCTTACATTCCTCTCTCCATCTAGCCATGTCACTCCGGTCTCTACCCTCCCTAGTGCCGGGATTAAAGGTGCGTAATCCCAAGTGCTGGGATCACCTTTGTGTGAGCTGTTTCTCTTTTAGATTGGATCAATTTTGTGTATCTCAGCATGGCCTTGAACTAACAGAGATGCATCTGCTTGTCTCCCAAGTCCTGGAATTAAAGGTACAACCACCACCACCTGGCCTCTATGGCTGGTGACTAGCTTTGCATTCTGAGCCTTCAGGCAAGCTTCATTAAATTATAAATAATATATCACCATGATTCCTCTCTTTTGTCTAATACAAAAAAGAAGGCTACAACTAACATAAGAAAACCACATACAATAAGTATATGCAATATATACAGGCAATACATATCAACAATATTTAGTCCACTTGCATTTGACAAATTCAGACAAAATAATCCATTATCTGTCCTATCTTGGTGAGTCCAAAAGTCTTGCACTTAATTTACTGTTTATTCTAATTTTCATTATCAAATTATCTTTTAATGTCTCTCAAATTTTTATATTTTATACCTTTGATGGGGGATGTTCTTCTGTATGTTGTGAAATATGTTTCCTTTATTGATTGATGAATAAAACTGTTTTGGCCAATGGACAGGCCTAATTTATCTAGGTGGAAATTCTGAACAAAATTTAGGGAAAGGGAGAGAAAGGAGAAATGCCATGTAGCTGACAGTGAGGCAGGATAACAGCCTCAGGTAAGCCACAGCCATGTAGACATACATAGATTAATAGAAATGGATTAATATTTAAGAGACAGCTAGCCATTAGGAAGCCTAAGCCATTATCCAAACAATTATAAATATATATTAAGTCTCTGAATGTTTATTTCATAGGAGTTGCAGTGACCAGGTGGGTGGATAGAAACTGGTAAAGTAGGACTAAATGGAGAAGAGTTGAGTCTCCTTTTACAAAAATAGATGGGCATCAAAGAAACTCATTATGTGGTTTGCCTTCAATAAGGCAGGGATAGCCATTTGGACAAGAAACTGCTCTTGCCTGGACTGCTTGACATCATGCTGTCTAAACTGGACAAGCAGGTTATAAAGAAAAGTGACTGCTGAACTTGCCAAGGGACAGGATGGTCCTTCAAGATTCCTGTTTCATCAAAAAGTCTGCCAGACACTCTAGACCTATAGGCTGAAGATGGGTGCTCCAATATTACAGAGGAACTTTGGGTGACTGTCCAGGTAGCAAGATGTCTCTGTCAACTCTATAGTTTATATATTATCCTTCTGTGGTCTTTGATGGAGTTGAAGACAGATAGTTATGGTTATGGTTTTCCTTAGTTATGATAAAAGATGTTACATATAAAACTTTAGACTCTCAAAAATAGGATAGATGATAGAATATTTTCTTTAAAATTTGCCAGATGTTAATGAACTAAATATTGCAACTATAATTCTTACTGAGTAACTGTTTTGTTATATATAATTTTACCATGTTTAAAGTTAAAACCCTCCTTTTTATTTAGGCAGAAAAGGGGAAATTATGTGGGTGGTCCTTCTGCATGCTGCAAACATGTGTTGCTTTTATTGGTTGATGAATAAAGCTGTTTTGGCCAATGGACAGGCTGGATTTGGCTAGGTGTAAATTCCAAACAAAGAGACAGGGAAAAGAAAGAAAGGACAAATGCCATGTAGCCACTGGGAAGGTAGGATGCCTGGGCATTCTCCAAGGCCACATGGAGATAAACAGATTAATAGTTATGGGTTAATAATTAAAAGAGAGATAGTTAATAAGAAGTCCAAGCCATTGGCTAAACAATTATAAATATGTATTTATTTTCTGAATTGTTATTTTATTAAGCAGCCATGGGAATTGGTGGGTGGAGAGAAAAATGGGTCCAGTGGGACCCAGATTAGATGGGGGAAATCTCATTTTTTAGATATCTCCTTGGTGGGTTTCTTTTCTGAGTCTGGAAAACAAAGAAAACTATAACTGTAACTATGTAGTCTTCAATTCCCTCAGAGACCTGTGAAGGAAATAATATTAACTGAGTAAGCAGGAAGTGCCAGCAAGCAACTTCCCAAAACAATGTGGGAAATGACAAGAAAAGATGGCTGTCTGGGTAGTCACCCAAGGTTCTTCTGCAATGTTGGGCCATCCACTTTTGGCCTATATGCCTAGCATTTCTGACAGACTTTTCCATGAAGCAGGAGTTTTGAAGGACTGTCCTGCCTCGTGTTGGCAAGTTTTGTCAGTCACTCTCTTTTGTGTCCTGTTTGTCCAATTTAGACAGCATTCTCTTAGCAGTTGAGGCAAGGGCTCTTTTTTGCCCAGTCGTTGCTTTTGCCACAAAGAAAGTAAACTCCATGTGGGGGTTTTCAGTGCCCATCATCTTCTCCAATATAAATTGGTGCTGCCAGAAGCAGACATGTTTCATTGTCATAAAAAAGAAAAATCTGTATTATTAAAACATATTAAATGTCATATTCTATAGATCTCTGAAGAGTTTTAAGATGACCTGTCTTTCTAATATGTATCTGTTTGGCCTTGAAAACCTGCCTAATATGACTACAAGTTCGATTGTACTAGTTGACTAATTACTAACCTACATTTCTATATAGTTGGTAATAATAACTTTCAAGGACTAGAAATTTGCATTACATTGTTAAATGAGCTGTATAGGTACAATACTATGAACACTACTAGAAACATGTATAGTATGTTTTAACAAAATTAATCTCACTTTATATCAATATACAACATTTCTATACAATATTCCAAAGGCTAATCCAATGTAAAATATTTAAAACTAGTAATTGAATTTTAGAAGTAGATTCAATAATCTACCTTTTTATCTTATCATTATCTATGCTTTTTAGAAGCAGAGTCAATGATCTACCATTTTGTCTTATCACACATTAAAAAAAGGGGGAATTGTGATATATTGTTTATGATTTAATAAAGCAACTGGAAATCAAATTGCAAATCTAGTCACAGCCATAAAACCAGGCAGTGATCTACATCTTTAATCTCAGCAGCCATACTAGCTATATACAGAGACAGGCAGTGGTGGTACACAAATTTAATCCCAGGACTCAGGAGACAGAGGCAGACAGAGGAGACAGATTTTGGTAGTTCAAGACCACAGTGAACTACACAAAGTAAATCCACTCGAAAAGAGAAACAGAGCTCACACAAAGGTGATCTCAGCACTCGGGGTCACATGCCTTTAATCCCAGCACTAGGAAGGTGGAGACAGGAGTGATATGGCTGGGTGAAGAGAAGAATATAAAGTGGGAGGAGACAGGACTGAGGGGACTGCAGTCTGAGGCTTGGTGGAGAGTGGTGCAGTCTGGAATTGCAATCTGAGGATTCATGGAGACAGGATCACCCATTTTGGTCTGAGGTAGAAGTAAGAGCTAGTGACCAGCTGCTTTGCTTTTCTGATCTTCAGCTTGAACCTCAATACCTGTCTCTGGGTCTTTATTATTCATGTTACACATGTACATCTGTGTTGGGGAATGTGGAGTACCCAAGGATAAAGGTAGAAGGATGGAAGTTCATTCTTACATGGAGGTTGGACTCTATTCAGAGGACAATTACTTCATATAGTAGCTCTTTGGTCACCTGAACCCCTGTGCATGTGTATAGAGCTTTATTATCTGGTCTGAAGCCATCCCAAAAGTTATTCATTGTGTTTCAACATTAAGAAATTAAAAATTACATTTGATTATGTATGTATGTGTGTGGTATGTATATGCTATAGTACGCATATGATGATCAGAAGACAAATTTTGGGAGTTGGTTCTCTCCTTCCACTATGTGGGACCTAGGGATCAAACTAGGTCCTTAGGCTGGGTGACTAGCACCTTTACCTAGTGAACCATCGCATTGGTCCCCTCCTGGTAGTTTAGTATGGCTTGCTGGTTGCTGCTCTTTGCTTTCAGTGTGAGAGACATTTCCAGTGTTCCTCTTCCACTTGGGAGTTCCTGTGAGCCTTCTTGGGTCAGTCTATAGCTTCAGTACCCAGTCCCTCCTTTTCCCTCTTCTCTTCCCCCTTTCCCCTCGCCTTTTAGCTTCTTTCTTGGTAAACATTAATTTCTGAGTCAAATAAACTAGCACCAAGTCCAAATTTTATGGCTGACCCCTTCTGAGAGTCAGCAAGGCTCCTGACTCCACCAAGCCTCAGCTTCTTTGCTTATAGCATGGGTTATCAGTAAAATGGTGTGGTCAGTTTCTAAATACCAGGCTCAACCCAAGTGCTGCAAGTGTTAGTTCGTGATCTATAAGGTCAGTATTGTCACCAGCCCCAGTGCACAGCTGAGAAACACCGAATGACTTCCGATTGGCAGGTGCCAGGAGCAGGAAGCTGGTAAGTGTTCCCCTTCTGGAGCTGATAGGAAGACCATAAGAGTCAGGACCTGTAGAGCCCTGGGTACACTGGCCAGCCCATTGCGGCTCTCTGGTGTAGCATCACAGTCACCACAGCAGCAAGGCAGATAGCATAACACATAAGGATGGAGCATCTGCATTCGGCAAACTGCCCCCATCCACCAGAGCCAGGGCATGAGGCCCCCATCCACCGGAGCCAGGGGATGAGGCCCTGATGCAAGCTGACTCATTAGCTCTAGACAATAGAAAATGACAGATGAAGCCTTTGATGAGAGAGAGCAGATGGCCATCGATTAGAAGCCAATCTTGCTTCTTTCTCCTCCAGCTCACGGACTGACTTCTCAGGGCTCTTCTGTCTGTGTAATTAAAGAGCTAACTGAACTGTCAGGCATGTTCCTCCCCTCATTCCCACCATCAGTCTCCACTGTGGGGTGAGAGTGGGCACAGACATTTGATTAACCATAGCTCTTCTCCAGCAGTCAACCTTTGGGGTCTTTAGTCTCTGAAGCCACACATCACCCTCTCTTTTGGCATTCTTGTGAAGTATTGGCAGTTACAACTAGCAATTGTGTAAGGAAACAGGCCAGGAGCCGGCAAGAATGTCTTGCTTCCAAGACTGAATACTTGAGTTCAGTCTCCAGATCCCACATGGTGGAAGGAGAGAATGGACTCCTGCAAGTTGTCCTTGGACCTCCACACATGTGCTGTGGCACATGTATGAGTAAATACCCATAAACTGTAAAAGTGAAAACAAACACAGCCATTAATCAAGAAAATGGCCCACTGTCTTGTCCACGGGCCTATCTAATGAAGGTGTTTTCTTAGCTGAAGTTTCCCTCTTTCCAGATAACCCAAGTTGTGTCTCAGTGACCCAAAAAAAAAAAAAAAAAAAAAAAAAAAGAAAAGAAGAAAAAAAAAAAAAAAAAAAAAAAAAAAAAAAAAAAAAAAGAAAAAAGAAAAAGAAAAGCTAACTAGGAAGCTAAGCTAAGAGATGGCTGACCCCCAGTACCTACATGGCAGCTCACAACCATCTGTAATTCCAGTTCTTGGAATCCAACACCCTCTTGGTGGCCTCTATGAGCACCAAGTGATGCACATGATATATAGACATGCATGTAGGCAAAACATCCATATATAAGATAATTTTCAAAATATCTAACAAACCAGTATGGTCAATAAGTTACAAGACTTTAGTTCATTTGAACTTTTCTTTCTCTTTTAAGATTCTGCTTCCTTCTCTTTCACTTTTTTCTTTTCTCCCCCCCAAGCACAGAATAAACTGAGGCCACTCTATATTTGTATTCAATACCTTTTTTGTGCTTCATATTTTACCCAAAATTATCATTTTTCTTTGTGCTTGGGCCTTATACATCTTGTTTCCATTTTTTACCTCTACATATGTGTACATGTGTGTGCACAGAGATGTGTGACTGCATGTGTTAATGAGTATATATGTACTGTTTTGTAGTATCTTTGTGTATACTCAGTTAATTCCATATGTGCATTTGTGTGTGTGTGTGAGAAAGAGAGAGAGACAGAGAGAGAGAGAGAGAGAGAGAGAGAGATGCAACAATAAAGAAATGTGTATGCTTCCCAGTTCTTGTAGAGCCATCTATCACATCCTGGAGACTGGCTATTCACCCTTGGTTGGAACATCTCTCTAGTATGAAGGATTTGTTTATCCTTCATAAATCTCACTTTTGCAATTTCTCTGGACCCCTACACCTCTCATTGTTTCTAATACTAATTTGTTTATTTAGGTTTAATAGTCAGCCCAGCTTCCACAGGATGCTAACTTTCTCTTGGGCTGTGACCCTGCTTTGCTGGTCTGGACACTGAGAACTCTGGTTTCAGCAAGTGTTGCCTGACTTGTCACATTAGTTGTCCTAAGGTACAGAGTTGACCTAAAATAGTGGCAAATCTGGCATCATCTTCAGCAATCTCTGGTATCTGATGATGGGCTTGGGATGAAATGGAACTATGTTTACATTAGACCTTAGAACTTCCCAGACAAGTAGCCTTTGACTAGTTCACTAGCTTCCTTTCTACAGTCTCAACTGTAAGAGAAAATATAACACATCCAGTATTATATGGGTATAGTGGCACGTGACAGCAATCCCAGCACTGGGGAGGGGGAGGCAGGAGGATCAGGGGTTTAAGGACCTCTGTGGCTACATAGGCATTTGGGGGTCATCTTGGACTACATGAGACCCTGTCTCAGCCAAACAAACAAACAAACAAACAAACAAACAAACAAACCAGCACTCAATTTTTCTGTTGCTTGGTCAACATATCAGATAGATATTACTGTATAATATGACTACTTCAAAATGTAGTGATTTAAAACTACATATTGTAGATGGAAGTTTCTGTACCACCAAGCCCTGCAGCTGTTTAGTTCCAAATATTCACACAGAGGCTTAGATTAATTATAAACTGTTTGACTGATGGCTCAGGCTTCTGTTGGCTAGCTCTCTCTTAATTGTTAACCCATTTCTATTAATCTGTGTATCTCCATGTAGTCTTGGCTTACCAGTGATGCCTGGGTTTCACTACATGGTATCTCCTTGACTCTGCCTAGTACCTTTCTCAATCCCTGTTTGGATTTCCTACTTGGCTAAATCCTGCTGGCCCACTGGCCAAAACAGCTTTATTCATCACCTAATAAGAGAAACATAGGTTCACAGCCTAGAAGGACATCCTCCATCATTATAAATATTAAAGTTATTATTGTGTATGTATGTATGTATGTGTGTGTGTGTGTGTGTGTATGTGTGTGCCTATGTATATGTATGTGTGTGTATACATATCTCAGTGTTTGTGTGTATGTGTGTGGGTCTATGTGCACATGTGTCAGTGTATTTGTGTATGTGTGTGTGCATGTCTCACTGTGTGCATATGTGTATGTGCACATGTCTCATATATGTAGAGGTCAGAAGTCACATTTCAGGAGTTGGTTTTCTTCATCCACAATGTAGGTCCTGGGTATCAAACCCAGGTCATGAAGATTGACAGCAAGTGTCTCTATCCACTAAATCATCTAATTGGCTCATAAACTATACACACTTTGCTCATGATTTTATGTGTCTGCCAGTAACTTCAGGTGTATTGTCCTGGGATAGTCTTCCTCTGAAAGGTCCTCTGTGTGTTTCTGAGGCCAGCTAAAGCAGGGTCAGCTGGCTGTTAGCTGAGGTGACTTGGTTTTCTTCACTCCCATGTCTCAGTGCAGTCTTGTCTTGGCTGCAGAAGCTACAGGGACCAGAAGAGCAAGTGGAAGCCGGCAGGCCTCTGTAACTCAGCTCAGCATTGGAGCTCTGGGGTCCACTGAATTTCCACTACTGGGTCAGGCTGAGAGCAATCCCAGTACAAATGGTGGAGAGGTAGACTCTCACTCACAGTGGGAAAGATCTGCAGTAGGCAGGCAATTAGCGGGCGCCAATCAGAGCAATCAGCCTGCTGCAACAGGCATTCAATGTGTGTGGAATTTTTTGGAACCTAGCAGGCATTTAGATCACAGCATTCAATGACTTAGTATAACCTGTGTACAGCAGGGGAACATCTGCACGAAGGACATTTTATGCTGGAAGTCCACTCAGGGGAAAGAAAGGCACACCCAACCCAGACTATCACCTAAGGTCACCTCTGGCATTCCAAATCCCTGCTGAAATCTCTGCTGAGAAGAGAGTAACTTCTCTCTCTTCTTCAAATCCTAGCACTTAGTCTTAGCAACGTCTCCATTTCTATGTTAAGTCCTATTGGATATTTTTTTCTCTTTTTTTTCAGGGTTAAATTCATTCTTTGATTTTTCTGCCTTTGTTCTTGTGTGTGCCTATGTGCTTTGGTGAGGGAGAGTGTGAGTATGATTGAGTGTGAGTGTGTGTGTGAGTGTGATTGAGTGTGAGTGTGATTGAATGTGAGTGTATGAGTGTGATTGAGTGTGATTGAGTGTGATTGTGTGTGTGTGAGTGTGATTGAGTGTGTGAGTGTGTGCGTTTGGTTCTCCTTTCTTCCTTCCTTTGACTCTTTTTCCTCCTTTGATTCTTTTCCTTTTTCCCTCCCTCCCTCCATCCTCCTTTCTTCCTCTTTCTCTCTCCTTCTGTGTCTCTCTTTCTTTTGAAACAGGGTCTCTCGCTGGCCTGGAACTTTGTCACATCAGCTAGCCTGTGTGGCCAAAGAGCCCCAGGTAGACAGCTGTCTCATGCACTGGGTTACAGTGCCACCACCATCTGCCTGGCTTTTTCTTTTGTCTTTTCTTTCTTTCTTTCTTTTTTTTTTTTTTTTTACCTGGGTTCTGGATCTCAAGAGATTTTCCTTCTGCTTATGAGGAAGCACTTCACCAGCTGAGTCAAACTCCCAGTCCTGTTTTGTAATCATGTGGTTTGATTTTGCCTTTCTGGTTTCTTTAAGATTTCTTCCCACTTTCCCCTTTAGCACACAGTAAAGGCAAAGCAAGAACTAAGGAAGGCAGGTTTGCTTTTCTTTAAGCAGCCAAAGGGAGTGGGATGGGGAGAGAAGGCAGAGCCACATAATGCTTATTATTTCCCACCATTCCTTTGTTTCTGGTTTTGTTACAGAGGTGTTGTTAGGTTTTAAAGAGCCTTCTGTCCCTGGTTTCAAGTTCCCAGTTCTTCCTTTCCAGCCTGCTTCCTTCTGCCTGTAGAAGGCTCTGCTGGAATATGGGCTCCTTAGGAGCCCATCAGCCTCCAGGTGGTCAGAGAGGAGGGTGGGCAGGGCCCGGCACACTGGGCGATAACACCAAGGCATAGTCCATTTCTTTCTGCTGGGTTCCTAGCTTCCTTCCCTATTCTAAAGTGGCCCCTGCTCTGCTGTCCCCCAACACGTCCCTTTCTCTGACCCATGCCCAGACCCTTCTATGGCAGGCTCAACTCTGTTTGTCCTTGCCAACTTTTGCCATTGGCTTCAGTCATCAAAATGTACTTGCTGACTCAGAGCTGGCGAGAATAAAGTCACGCTGAATGTCCACTTACGCAGAACACTGAGTGTGCATACTGTGTGTATGTGACCAAGTGCCTGTGAGGTGAGATCACAAGGCTGGATCAGGGCCATTTCAGCCTCCATAGCTGGGATTTAAACCCTGGTCCCCCTGACTTTAAAATCTATGCTGTGGATATGTAAACCTGTCTCCTCAGTCTAGTGTGAGCAACTTATTTTAGTTTTTTAAGTTCTGAAACCCCGCCTTCTGATGTCTCACAATATCCCAGGCAAAGAGGTGACTGATCACTCAGCCTTCTCCTGTTTCAAGCCTCAGTAAGCTGCTTCACCAGGCAGGCATGAAAGACCCTCCCCAATTCCCCAGTCCTGATCTGACAGACAGTGCCTTGTCTGTTATGATCCTGCTTGCTTCCAGTTCCCAATGCCTGATGCCGGTCTCTTCTCTTGCTTCTCAGCAGGGCAGTCTTATGTGCCCACAGCATCTGTTTGGTTCCACTGGGAATGTGCCCCTAGCACCGTGCTGCCACTGGAGCTGAGACTGTGCTCTCATTCCAGCTTGGAGAACTTCTAAGATCCTTGGGTGATATAACCAAGTAGGAATCCAATCTGGGGTGCAGAATCTTGGTGTGTTTACTCACCTCCTGTAGCAGCAGCATAATAAGCAATGCCTTCTGGTGTCTGATACATCTTTCTCCAGTTCCTTCCAGTACCTGATGACTCAACTATCATCAAAGCAATAAAGTATTAGCAGGAAGGAGAAAAAAAGTAAGGTGACTGCCACATATACACCCTTAAGAATTGTTTTCTTTTTATGTACTTTTGATTCTTAAGTAAAACACCCATACTCAAACAAAGAGAAGAAAACTCCCCTGAAGATCAAGGAACTCAAATACCTTAGGACCAGAGGTACTGCTTAGAACTGCATATATCCACATATACCCTCCCACTGGGACTTTTGAGGAGGCAATTGAATGGCAGATATCCATAAGCATGCACTAAACTGGCACAAAAGCAAAGACACATGCAGACTTACCCAGGCTTGTCATGCCATCAGAAACATGACAGACCTTCCCAACTTTCTGATAATTCTTTGATCATTTTAATCCTGACCTCCAGAGGTTGAAGCATCACACAGAACACAGGGGAAGAATATGCATTGTTTAACAGCCACAGACATCACTTTCATGTATACAACATCCTCAACACATGTGTCATGTCTGGAGGAACAACAGTTGGAGAGAATAGCAGCCAAAACCCAACACAGTGGCACTGTGCCAGTCTCTCAAAGTTGGCCCGCATTTCTGGAGATTGTGTGTGCTTATGATATACAACAGGGGTCAAATCAATATTCACCCAGAGAAACACATTAAGAACAAGCCTTACTTAGCCAAGCATGCTAGCTCTCCAGGGATGTAGAAATGAAAGATTTCCTTAGTCCTCCTGTACAAGTCCCAAAGAGCATCTAAAAGCTCCCTAAGGTTAATTCAAGAATAAAAAAAGACTTTGGCAATTGTGATATTGTGAGAATTTCCATTAGATAAAGTTAATGGGATTTTAAAAAGTACTTCTTGGTCACTATTAGGTCCATGCTGGGAAAATAATGGAAAAAGTCCAGAAAAAATGTTTTTTTCAAAATTAGTGGGAAATAATACAGAGGAGAAAAGAGATCCTTGACAGAAGAGGACCAATCTGCTTCCAGGAAATGGCCACCAAGGTGGGTAGGATTTCTATGCATTTCAATTATTGTTATGGCTAATGTTGCTACTAACCAAGTTGCAACTGAAATTTACAGATGGCTCAGGGCCCTCAGGAAGTAGGAGATGGTTGGTAATTGTTCTATGCTTTTTTTTTCCATTCCAGTTGACCTCCTTATCTCTTTCAGTTGGCCAAATCTGAAAGGTCAAGAAAAGGAGGGAAATATCACATCTGTCCTGTTCTGGGAGACAGACTGGGCGTCTGAGTGTCGCCCTGTGTCTGAGTGGCTCCAGTGAAGTGGGTCATCTTGTGGGTGTTCTGGCTGGAGTTTGATGCTATGGGAACTTGAAGCATAGGGATGGTGAGAGGGCAGGAGTCAAGGGCTTAGCAGTTAATAGCACTTGCTGCCTGCAGAGGACCAGGTTCATTTCCTAGCACCCACACAATGGCCACAGCTCCCTGTTGTTCCAGTTCAATGGGATCCAGTGCCTTCTTCTGGTCTCCTTAGGTAGCAAGCACGTACATGGTATACACATGCAGAAACCCACACATAAAATAAAATAAATACATCTTAAAACAAAATAAGAATGAATTTGGAGATGGCTCCCCTGACAAAACATTTATTGTATAAACATGAAGAGCAGAGTTCAGATCCCCAGCACCCAGGGAAAGCCGAGTGGTTGGAGTTGCAGCCCTTGGGAGATGGAATTGGGATCCCTAAGCAAATAGGCTAGACTCACTGAATCAGCAGGCTCTGGTTCATATAGAGACTCTGCCTCAGTAAATGAAGAGGACAGTGATCAAAGAAGACACCTGGCATCAGTCTCTGGCCTGCGTGTGCACGAGCACACAAACACACACACCTTCACACTGTGCAAACAGGTACACACACACACAGAGAGTTGTTGACAGCAGGTATTAAAGAGCTGTCAGAAGGGCATTTGGGAAGATGGACCCCGAAAACTACAATGTTTCCTCTGTCATGGAAGCTGGAGCTGCACGTCACACTCCCCGTTTTGGGATGAGAGGCAGGAAATCTCTTCTAGTCATTGACATCACAGGTCTTCAGGGAGTTGTGTCAGGGAGGATTTGAATTCACCCTTGGAAGCAACAGCCATTATTCCTCTAGGTCACAGGTGTTACTAGTGTGCTAATGGGGGCCATGAGCTGGAGTGTGATCAGCTGGACATAGTAGAAAATGAAATTTACTCATTCCTTGGTAAGGAATTTTAAAAAGAAATTTCTTCAGGATCTCTTCAGATTGACTGAACCAGGACCAGAAATCAGCATATTGAGGAATTTAGTGTAAAAATGACCATCACCTGGGGTAATGGGCATGTGGGGACTGCAACTGTTACATTGTACACATGCCATCTTGATTTTAGTCAATACCTTAGGCACCTGATTCCATAGCTACAGTGTGGAGATTAGGATGAGGAACCTTGTGCCAGTCTAGACAGAGCCACATTTAGGGGCTAGGTATTGACAGGGTCTTCCCTGCAGGCTAGACTGTATCTCATAAAATGCTTCTGGAAACATCTGGGAAGGTTGTGTGACACCCCTTTCAAAGCCTAAATAATATATTCACCTAGAAATTGGTTTCCTTCCTTATGGCCCATTCCCAGAGTTCTTAGGGGCAATGCCTGCTTCTTCCTCTGGGCACAGTACCCCAAGCAGCAGGACAAAGAATAAGTGCTGCCTTGGGACACTGGATGAGCAGCGGGCACCTCCCTGTCTTTTCAGCATCACATTCATGTCCCAAGGGTGAGGGATGGTTGTTTGCACTTTACAAATGAAGCCGAGAGGCCAGGCTGAGACAGGAAAAGAAACTCAAGGTCACAGAACTCAACAGCATACACACAAAATAAATCTAAGGGCTTTCTGACTCCAGGTCTCACATTTTCTATTCGTTTGGGGCCTTTGTAAGACTTTAATCATCCAGAGAAATTCAGTGCATTATACACACTTTAGCAGTCAGCCTAGTCTCTGGGCTAAAAGAAAAGTCTTTTTCGAGTTGAAGCAAGTGCCAAAGATGCCATTTAATACTTTATAAATCTTAACAAATATTGAGGGCTAAACAAAATAAGAGGAGTAAACTTGAAAGCATAGCAATCATTACTTTGTCTGGTAAATGTCAAACTAAAACATGGTTTATTTTTATTTACATGTATGTGTGTGTCCATGTTTATAGGTACATGATTATTTTATCTACGCAGATGTGTGTGTGTGCCATGTGCACAGGTATATGCTTTGTTTTTATCTATGAGTGTGTGTGTGTGTGTGTGTGTGTGTGAATGTGTGCTTGTGTGCCATGTGTACAGGTGTCTGAGGAGCTCCTTTCCTGGTTGTGAATTGCCTGCTGTGGATGCTGGGAACTGGACTCCAGTCTTTGGGAGAACAGCAAGTGCTCTTAACCACTGAGCCATCTCCATCTCTCCAGCCCCTTAAAGAACCTGTAATGCACACAGTTCTGTCATGTGTAGGTCTTGGCAAAGATGATATTAGTGCTGACAAAGTCTTTCATGTTCTGGATGTTGGAGACATTTTCCACGAGTGTGGAGGTCAACTTTGGTCATTAGTAGCCAGCTGGTAAGAAGGCACGTGTGTACAGCCATATGGGAAATCCATGACTATTATCAAATAATGGTGTAGAATATAATTAAGGTTGTGCTATTAAGTGCTAATTAATTAAGCTGTCAGATTTTAATCAAGGAATTGATTGTTTCTGTATAGCGTGCTGGTGGCTTCATGTCTTTGCAAAACTCTGGAACCCTGATTTGCAAAGATTAACAAATTACAGGGCTAACTCCAGTCTGGCATCCTGTGGTAAGGACCCAGCAACTTGCTGCTTCTTTCAGGGAGTCCACAGTGAAAGAGGGAATTGGAGAGATGCTCAGTCAGTAAAGTGCTCTCTACATACACATGGGGACCCGAATGAGGACTCCCAGGACCCATGTAAAAAAGCTGGTAGTGGTGGTGTGCTCTTGTAATCCCAATGCTGGGAGGTGAGGTATATCCATCCTGGGACTCACTGGCTATGTTCCAAGCCAATGAAAAATGAAAAAGCCTATATCAAAAGATAGGGTCAACAATACCAGAGGTTGACCTCTGACCTCTACATGTGTGTGGACACAACATGCACACCCACACAGATAAACATACACAAGCAAACACATACACATGTACACACACTCTTATATCCACATATGCATACACATATATACACATATGCACATACATATGTGCACCCACACATACATGAACACACATATACACATCTTGTACACATATGCACACATACATATGTACACATGAAGACATGTATGTGCTCCGTGTATGCATGGAAAAGGGGGCTCTCCTAGGGCTAAGTCAAAGGCTGGTTGAGACTATTCAGATGGAGAAAAGAACCCTAGGTACCTACTGTGTGTCAGCAACATGCTGTATCACTGTGTCCTTAGCATGGTTCACTTTACTGAATACCTCACAGATCAACTTAAGGGAGGCAGATTTATTTATCTCAGCCCATCATGGTGAGAAGGTATGATGGCTGGAGCTTCTTGTAGGTGCTGTAGGAATGTGTGGTAGCTGCTTCACATATGACAGCCTGACCAGGGAACCGAGCACTCAACAGGAAGGGACTAGGGATAATAAACCCACAAAGGCCCCGTCTTCAGCGATCCACTTCCTGCAGCTAAGCCCTACCTTTACAAGGTGTCACGATTTCTGAAAATAGTCCCACCATCTGGGGACCAAGTGTTCAAATACACGTGAAACATTTCCGACTCAAACCATAATAAGCACCCTTAGGAAAAGGCATGCACTGAAGTTTCTGTTCCCCAAGCTGCATTCCTCTAAGTAGCTGCATTCCTCTAAGTATGTCTTATCCTTCAGGTGTCTTGCTAAGCACCGTGTCCATCGATTCTATAGCCTTCTGCAGCAGTGTTGCTCAAAAGAACTTTCAGGGTGACAGTATTATTCCTTGGCTGCCTTGTCTGAGAAGGTGGCCTGGAAGCTTATTTTGGTTTGAATATTGAATGCACCCAAAGACACATGTGCTAAAGGTTTGGTCCCCAAATGGTGACAATATTGGCAAATGGTGGGAACTTTAGGCAGTAGGGAATTTAGAGGAAGGAGGTCACTGGTGGGTTTGGCCTGGGGATACTGGGATTCTGGACCCTTCTAGTTCTTTCTAGTTTTTGGTTGTTTTACACTGACATGTGAACCCAAGGCAATGGGGGCCAAGCCTTTGAAATAGTGACCAAAATGAATCAATCTTTCCTCTTCCATTTTTTATTTTATTTATTTATTTTTTGAGACAGGTTGTTCTATCCCAGATTGAGGCTCTATGGCTAAGATCAACCTTGAATTTCTGGCCCTCTTTTCTCCATCGTTAAGGTACTGGAAGGGCAGCTTGTGCCACCGAGCCTGGTGTGTGTCATCATGCCTGGCAATCTTTTCTGATTCAAGTTGTAGAATTTTGCAGGTATTTTTGCCCTAGTGACAGAAAGCTGACCAACATAGGGCACTTTAAAATATGACTTCTGTGGCTTACAGAAGGATTTTTAAATTTTCTTTTATCTTAATGAATTTAAATCTAATCATTGCATTTGGCTAGTGGCTACTGGTTGTTTTTATTTTTAATTAAAAGTGTTACTTTATTACACCTGCATGTATGTTTGTGCACTGTGGGCCTATAGTGGTGCCCCTGGGAGTCATAATAGGGCACTGGTCCCCTGGGAATGGAGCTACAGGTGGTTGTAAACTGTCGTGTGGGTGCTGGAGATTGAGCCTTGGTTCTCTGGAAGAGCAGCCAGTGCTAAGCGCTGAACCTCTGCTCTTGTCCCTGCAGCCCTGAATTTGACGTACAGGTTTAGCTTCATTCTTGTCCTCATTTTCTAGACCAGGGCTTGCAGAAACTGTGTGACTTGAATCTAGCCTTATTTATGGTTTGTAAGTGGCGGGATTGAGACTTAAACACAAGTGAGGCTATTTCTTGATTGACACACTGCGACAAATGGGAACTACTATGCAGGCAGGACAGCCTGTCTTGTGCGAACTAAAACTCCAGGTTTAATCTCCAGCACTGTACAAATGAGGCATAGTGGCTCAAGCCTGTGATCCCAGTATGTAGGAGGCAATTTTCAGTTACATAATGAGTTTGAGACCAGCTTAGGATACATGAGAACCCTCTTCCTACCCCTCAGGGAAAAGGAGCCAGGGCATATCAAGTGTAGAACCTGGGGTGAGTATGTTGACTTCTTACCCTGTCATTCTAGAAAGGCTGGTGGGGCCAGGTCATTTTATGACTTCTGTCTTTCTTTCTCCTGCCAAATAACATGATAGCATCAGATGAGTCACGTGCTGCAGGCAGGAGGGGATACACAGTTGGTCAGTGGGTTGGCAGAGATGGTCCCCCAAGGGTGGGAAATGATTATATAGTCCACGCTCATGTCTTGGCCAAATGGTCACACACTTTGGCATCAGGCTAATGAGGAAGGGAGGTGGTGAGGACTGGGTGGGTGTTGGAAGCCATGTGCAGCACTTTCCACAGATGAGCTCATCCAAGTCCTAGAGTGACAGTCACCACCCTTCCCAGGCAGGCAGCCGAAACCCCAAGGAGTTATATGATTGTCCAAGGTCATTTATATCCACCTTGTAGCTCCTGGTGGGAGAAGCCTTTGGATTTATGCCGCCCCTAGTCAGGAGAGCAATCTGAAATAGGTGGGGTTCTGCAGAAGTCTGTTGCTGCTATGAGCGGGGTGCAAGGGGGGAGGTGGGGAGTGAATGGGAGATGGGTGAGGACCAACACAAAGAAAGTCCTTATTATAATAATAATGATCATGATGTCATCTCCACGCCTTTCCTCTAGAACCTCTGGTGATACCAGCATGGCAGCTTTCTCTGGAGCCCCCTGGGACACGTGTCTGTCACTCTCAGGGGATCATTAGAACAGCCTTCCTATAGAGTGCCAGCATTTGGAAAAATGCCTTTGCATTTGTAATTCTTTGTTTCTTTCACAAGGCAATAAGAATGCCAAGATTAGCTGGGTGGTGGTAGCACAGACCGTTAATCCCAGCAGAGGTTAGTTCTCTGAGTTCCAGGATAGTCAGAGCTATGCAGACAAACAATCAGGAAAAAACAAACAAACAAACAAACAACAACACCCCCCAAGAAACCCCCAAACAACGACAACAATAACAAAAAAATCAAAAGCCAAAATGTACATGTTTCAAAGTTTCTGATTGAATCCTATAAGTGTGGAAAGTGCTTTCTCCGGGAATCTTCAGAGAGGCGGGTGGGTGTTTGTCAATGTCAATTTTCTGGGCTGGCTTCTTGGACACCTCAATGCTGCTGGCTGGTGGATCCTCTACAATGGGGCTCTGGAGATTGCTCATAGCCTTCAGGGGCTGCATTATTCTCCTACAAGGAGAGTCCTAAGATGAAAACAAGTCAGAGCTTGGGCTATTGGCAGGTGGATCCCCTGGGCTACTATCCCTGCCAGGCTGACTTGGGGTTTTCAGAGCTTTGCAATAGAGATGAGGACTCAAGGTCCCAGGATACTTTAGTCTTGGCTTGCTATGTTCTGGCTGTAGGATCTTTTATAAGTTACTAAAGTTCTCTGAGACTTAGTGCTTGATTCTGTTTAAAAGGTGAATGGGACTGGAGTGTTGTAATAGATTGGACTGTGTCCTTGAGATGAGCTGAAGTCTGAGCCCTAAGTACTTGCATATATGACTTCATTTGGAGTGGGTGAGAATGTAGCTCAGTTGGTAGAGTGCTTGCTATGCAAGCATGAGACCTGGGTTCCTCTCCCAGCTTCTCATAAGCTAGGCATGGTGGTGCACACCTGAAATTCCAGTGATTAGGAGGTGGAGGCAGGTGAACCAGAAGTCCAATGTCACCCTCAGCTATTTAGTGACTTGGAGGAAAGTGTTGTCTGAAGGCAAAGTCAGAGTGGGGTAAAATGGGCTCTCATCTAAAGAGACTGCTGTCCTGGGCTCTGTGCTCAAGAGGAAAGCGTCAAGCACAGGAGGGGAGGCAGCTGTATGAGGATGAAGGTTGAGAGGAGAGTGGTGTAGCTACAAGCCAAGGAATGTCTGAAGCTATGGGGATCTGGATGATGTAAAGCAGGTACTCCTCCACCCCTGAGAGCTCATACCTGATTTGGGGTGTCTGGCCTTCAGAACTGTGAGACATATGGGTTGATGCCAGGAGATGGTTTGGCATTTATAGGGGTGCTGTTGGTGCTGAGCATGAATAACCCAGAACATCAGCCACAGGAAAAGCCAAGTGAGACACACACAGCATGGAGATGCTCCCTCATTGCTCCTTCTCCGGTATGCATTGAGCTGTGCCTCATTGGTCCCATCTTGTGGCTGAGACATTAGACTCACTTCCACTGCATGACAGGGGCTGACCCAGAACACAGCCTCCAAACCCTGTACTCACTCTTCTCACACCATGTGTGCTCAAATGTGCACACATGAGTGTGGAAGTCAGTAAATAACCTCAGCTGTCAGGTCTGAGGTGTCTTCTATTTTGGTTTGAGACAAAATCTCCCTGGCTTGGAACCTAGGCCAGGATAAATGCAGTATGTGCATTCGGGGGCTTCCCCATCTCTGACCCCACCTTGCCATCACTGGGTTTCTGGTATGTGCCAATATGCTGGCTTCTAACATTGCTTCTGGGGCCCAATACCAGGGTCTCACTCTTGCCCTGCAAGAGTTACTGGCTGAGTCATCTCCTCAGTCCCATGAACACTCTCATGCCTCTTCTTGGGTGTTGTCTCTGGTTGCTTTGAGATGTAATGGAGAGCCAAGTGGGCTCTGAAGGCCTCAGTTGTCTCCCAGCAGCCTTTTTGGGTAAAGCTTGCCCACCATGAATATCAACCGCATCTTTGCTTCCAGCTCACTGCTATGAAGTCTCCTTGGGGCAGGAAAGAGGAGGCTATGACAATCTATAGGCATAATTCAGTGTAAGGCCAGTGTGGGGCTTCAGGTGGGGTCCTAGGAAGCAGTCTGGAGTGTACCCCGTATAGCTTTTTAGCTCTGATACTGAGGGAAGAATATGGCCTCCTTCATCTTGGAGGGAGACAGGTATAACTCTGGGGTGAAGTGCTTGGAGTCCAAGATGCTTGGGTTATCAGCCCTCTATGGCTCTGTATCTCCCCCCCAACATAACATTTTTTATTGATTATTTGGGGATTTCACATTGATCACACTCACTTCCCAGTCCTCCCATGTCTGTCACCACCCTTGTGATGCTCCCAAAGAACAAGGAAATAAAAAGATGGCCTTGGTATATGCTGATGCTGGAGATCATGTGGATGCTCGTGGTCCATGCTGTCACCACAAACCATGTGGACAGCCGTGATCTGAGCTCCCGATGACTGCAAAGGTCAAGGGAGCTATGTTTGCAATGGTGTCAATGAGTTCAGATGCACAGCTGAGAAGGAGGGACATAGAAGGCTTCTTTGATAACCCCTACCATACTCAACTCCCCCATCCCCAAGAGTATCAGCCTAAAAAGGAAGTTATCAAAGGGAATTCCTAAAAATTGTGGTAAGGATGCTAAAGTGTAGCTCTCCACAATTGATGGCTTCTGGTGGGGTGTGGGAGTGGGGGGACTCACTTTCTTTAAGGGGTTTGCCACTGAGTGTTTGAACATGTTCCAGTGAACACATGAACAACACAAATTGGACTTGTTTGGTATCTGGTGGCAGTGCAGACTATGGACATCACGTCAACATGGCTGCCTGCTGAAGCACAGGCCACAGACACCATCATTGGCTTTGGAGGCAGCACCGGCCAAGCACACCAACATGCCCTCTGGGGTAACACAGGCCATGGATACCAAGATGCACCCTGGTGGCTGCCTGGTCCATGGACATCAGCATGGGCCTCAGGTGGCAGCACAGACTACAGATAGACCACAGACATCAACATGGCTTCAGGCAGTGGCACAGACTACAGCCATCTGAATGACCTTCAGCGGTAACACAAGCCACAGACATCAACACAGCCCCCAATGGCTGTGTACCTTGAAAGAGACTCACTGACTTCTCTGGGCTTCCTTTGGCTAAATGACCCAGATCACAGTATCGCTATTATAGTGTGGCCACCAGCAGAAATGCCTAATCTCTGCCTGGAACACACCTTGCATCAAATTCTTCCCAGGATCTGTCATGCTTCTCAAATCCAGGTCTGGAAAAGCAGGACACTCCAATCCAAGCTGGACTGGAGATTTTCAAATCGTGGTTGCATCACCTTCAGGGGCTGTGTGGCAGTGTCTGGTTGTTGTGACCTGTGTGAGGAAGGGCTTGGGAGTGGCCAGAGATGCTGCCGAGTATCTGTGTTATAGAGGATGATCTGGGATCAGATGTCAGTGGTGCTGAGTTCAGAGAGGAAATGTCACCTGCTGTCACTTTTGCTTGGTTGATGCTCTAAAGCTCAAGGAACAAAGTGTTTACATCATAGCAGCAAATGCCAATGAGTTACAGAGGAAAAGCATTCATAAGCTTTTAAACAAAAACTTGATATTTACAAAAGTCACCATGTGAAGGGTAAGCTGTTTGAGACTGCTGTCTCTTGCCCCACCCCTTATACCTCTGATTCAGGGTGCTGTGAAAGCTGCTGGCCTAGGGATGGAGTCCAAACTCCTAACAGAACCTTGATTCTTCCATTTTGTCATTTATTTGCTCTCAGCCTGACTTCTCATAATGAATCTCAGTCCTGCAAAGTGGTAGGTGCCAGCTAAACACCATGTGTGTGTGTGTGTGTGTGTGTGTGTGTGTGTGTGTGTGTGTGTGTGTGTGTGTGGTGTAGGGGTGTAGGAGTATCGGTGTCACTCTACTTCATTCCCTTGAGAGAGGGTCTCTCACTGAACTTGGAGGAAGGCTGTCAGCCAGCAAGCCCCAGCAATCCCGTCTTTGCCCTTCACAGTGCTGAGGTAGCAGGTGTGTGTAGCTGTGATGCCAGCTCTTTTTCCTGGGCACTTGGGATCCAAACTCAGGTCCTCATATGCTTTTACTCTGCAGGACCTCCCCAGGCTCACATTTCCATCTTCATTCAGACTCCTAGGACAACCCCGACACAGCCACACACACTTTTTGCTTCTGAGCTGAAACGCTCTCATGTTCTCTTTCCAATCAGAAAAACTCCTACCCACCCTTAAAACCAGTTCACAGAAATGCTTCTCAGCCAAGCAAAAAAATGGATCCCAAATCTAGTTGTACAGATGTGTGTGTCCCCTTCTGTGTCTAGATTGCTCTGCATTCTTGAGTAAGCACCTTCCCGAAGCACCAGTTTCCTTTCTGAGAAAGGGGACATAGCAGCATTTTCTTCAGAGTGTTCTGGAGAGGGCGAAAGGAGGCAGCAGGACGGTCATTTCTAGGTTTTTAGGTTTTCTGTGATCTCCTCACCAACGCTATCTTGCCATGCTCTCAGAGAACTGGGTCTCAAAGGGCACTGTTGTCTTAAAGTCAGCATAGTGGCTGCACCTTAATCTGCTGCTATTTCAGCCAGCAACTGCAACTCTACAGTTACTAGCATGCTTTTCTAGCAGTGGCCTGGCTGCCAGAATCCTGTTTCCACAGGTACTAGCTCTGTTGCTGCTTCTGACGGTAGCTTTAACTGAACCTCTATTATTATGTTATAAATAAAACTTGAGATTCAAAGGTTGGGGCAAAAACCTGATGTCTCAGAGAGGCTGGGTTGTAATTACCCTTCCCTCCTTTCCACGTCTCCAAAAGTCTGTGCTTCTGTTCTGCCAAACCAGAAAAAGCTGCACCGCTCCAAACCCCACCCTACTGCCTGTGTCTCTCTGTCTCTCCTGGATACCTTCTGATGCTCTGTGGTTACTTTCTGTAACTCGTTGCTAATGCAGCCTCCTGACTCAAGGTCAATTTTATTTAATCAACCCAAATGCAAACTCCGGTTCACAGTGTGGTTGGATATCCCCCAACAGGGCATGCTTTCTGCTTCCTATCTCTGATGAGGTAACAGCCCCTTCCACCACACTCTCCAGTCACCATGGTGTTCTGTCTAAGTGCACAGGGTCAAGTGAAGTGGGCAGAACCCTCTGAAACTGTGAGCCACACAACCCCTTCTTTAGGTCATTTTGGTCAGAAACTTGGTCACAACGACAATGTGAAAAGTAGCTAATGATGTTCACCAATATTTGTTGGACACAAAGATGATGTGGAAACAGAACTTGCTAGTCACATTTTGTATTTGGCTGACAAGCTTTGAGCAACACAATTAAGGTTTTGATTTTGATGATCTCTTCCCATCTGCTGCTTGGGGGAAATGTTGTCCTTGTTTTTCCAAGGCCTTAAGGTGCATCATTGGTTATTAATTAATTTAAGGTCTCACGATTTTTAATTAAAAATTTTATTTATTTAATTAAAATAAAACTTCTCCTCCCTCTATCTGCTCTAACTCCTCCCATAGACCCCTGCTTCTTTTCAAATTTATTGCCTCTTATTCTTTAATTATCATTGTTACACGTGCATCCACACATGCACACACATATATGCAAATAAATACTTGATGCAACCCGCTGAGTCCATTTAATATTGCTTGTATGTATACCTTTTAGGGCTGACCACCTGGGATTGGGTAATTAATTATTTAGGGTACTTTTTTTCTGGGGAAGACTAATTTTCATTCTTTCTCCCCAGTGTCTCTCAGCAGTTGCTAATTTCCTGTAGCTCTTCCCACATCCATGCTGGCATGCCCACTAAAGCTGTTGCTCAGGCATTGGTTAAGCACCCATATTGTTGAGATTTCATGGATGTAGCTTTTCTGTCATTTCTAGAAGATGCAATATCACAGCAGACATTCTAATCCTCTTGCTCTTAAAATCGTTCCACCATTTCTTTCTCAGCGCTCCCTGACCCTCAGCTGTAAGGGTAGTATTGTAGATGTATCACTTGGGGCTGGCTACCCACAGCCAGTTCTCTGCATTTTGGTTAGCTGCAGCTTTCTGTAATGTGCTCTGTCTACTTGCAAAGACTCTTCTTTGATGTGGGGGTGAGTATCTTATCTGTGGGATAAGTATTTAGAATGCAGCTAAGTGTCATCCTGGTTCAATGAAGAGGTAGTAGTAGTTCACAGCTTCTGGGAGAGGGACAGTCAGTTTTAAGGATGTGGCCCCTGGGAGACTGACCACCCTCCAGTGGATGACCATCCACCCAAGAGTATATGGGTTGCACAAAATGGACACAGTTGGGTGGGTAGGGCACAGGGTGGGGGTGGGGGGCAGATCTGATGGGGGAATTGGGAGATGGTAATGAATGTGATCAAAACAAATTACATGAATTTCTGAAATAATTAAACAAGATTTGTTGGGAGGAAAAGAAGTTGTAGTCCTACAAAAGCACATCTGAGCCCCTTATGAACAGATTCTGTGACTATGGAAGAAAGCTGTCAGTCCAGGGCAGTCTGAGATAGTGATAATGGTGTCATGTGGGTGCTGCTAGGGACTTGCATTAGGACTCTTAGCTGATGAGAAAGAAGCAAGACCTGGGGATTCCACCCTGGGTAGCTCTGAAATTGCTCACCCTGGAGCGAGCTGGACTGCAGAAGTTCAGATTCCTTGGCTCTGTGTCCCTGGCAGTCATGGTGGTGGCAGGAATGATAATCTCTTGTATTTGCAGAGGGCTTTGTGAGCTCTTCCCACTCTGTTACTCTTCACAGAGGGAAGGATAGAGCTTATATCCCAGCTCTACTCTGCCTACTGTCTGACCTCGGCCAGACCTGTACCACACTGTAAAATGAGGGCTACTAAAGCTGATCCCAGGGGTTGTGAAATGTCAGGTTGGGATCAGGAGAGATACCTGGGCAGCAGTGTACTGCTGAAATAGCTTTCTGCCCCAAAGGCTTTGGTGTGCAACCTTTGCCCAGTTCTGAGGCATAAATGCTCCCATAATGGTCAATGCTGAACTACCAATGTCACGTCGATGGACACAGACTTGGGAACCAATCATTACTGTTCAATCTTGTAAGTGTCCATGTATAGCATACCCCTTCAAACCTCCTATATTACTTCTGCTTTGCTAGTGGCTCCCTACAGGAGTATTCAGAAAGATCTTGAGACTATATCTGATGCAATCATTGCTCACATGGCTGATGGAGAATGATAGTGCAGGTTGGGGGTTTGGTTTAAAGAACTCTCTCTGGCACTCCTGAGGGCATACCTATGACTGGGCAAATTGCTAAGGGCTGCCTCATGTTCTGGCACTCATGCTTACATGGAACACATTCATCGTACTAACAGTTGCGTTGATGACAACTTGGGCTTTGGAGGCTGTGAGCCTGGGAAGGTATTCTAGACCATTAGTGATGACCTGGGAAACACTGCTTGTTCTCTCTGCTTGGCCTCAGTTTCCTTGCCCCCAACGGGAACAGTAGGGAGAGGATGAACTGTAACTTGCTGGCAGTCTCCATTTGAGGCTGCAAAGGGATTAACTATATTCGCTGCTTTTCTCACTGCTGTGACAAAATATCGGACAGAGGTAACTTGAGGGAGGAAGGGTTTGCTTTGGCTCACAGTTTGAGGGGACAGTACAGCATGGCAGGATGGCATGGCAGCAGAAGCCTAAGGCGGCTGGTCACATGAACTGGAGTCAGCTCAGCCCACTCCTTCCTCCTTTCCAGTCCTGGATCCCAGCCCAGGGGACGGCGCTTTATTCAGTGTGGGTCTTCCTACTTCTGATAACTTAGCCTTAGAAACTCCAGCCCAGTCATGTCCTGGCCTGAGTCTAGATCCTGTAAAGCTGTCAATGAATATTCACCATTTCAGGAATGCACAACCAAGTCAGTACCATAGATTCTGGAAATGGGACTAACCCCAGCAGTAGGAAAACTCAAGATCACCCATGACTTCTTGCTCCACTGAAAATTAGCCCTGAGTTGATTTTTTGTTGTTGTTGTTTTCTTTTGGCAAATAGGAAAAGTAGCAATTTATTCTGACTCTTTGGATAAACAGCCATCAGTAGTCCCAGGGGAAGGGCCAGGTGACTTTGTTTGTGCCACATGCTGGGTTCATTATAATCCACATGAAAAGTAAGTGCCTGAGGAATGCTGACACTGCTCCTCCCTGTTGCTGTGATACATGCAAACACATGCAATTAGATCCTGAAGTGTGGAGGCTGAGTTTTTAACCACCAAGCTTTCCGCCTGTCCTGTGGGAAAGTGTTGGCCACCATACACTGCTAAATGTCATCTCTTGTTTCATTTCCTTCATAGATCATGAACATGATTTATCTTTGTTCTACTTGGGAGATGCAAATAAGAGCTTGGACCCAATCAAGCTGAAGAACAAGCTCTTGAGGGAAAGCAGACTCTGCAGGGCCATGTGTAAACTGTGGCTGTCCCTGCTGCCCCTGAGATGCTGCCTGATGCATTTGGAAGAAGCAAGAACCTAGCTGTTTCTCCCACTTCACTTTGCCACAGCTGTTTGACTCAGGGCAAGTTACTTGACCTCTGAGGAACTCAGTGCCTGTCCTGCCAATGAATGGTGATATACATAGCAACCGTCATGAAACCACGTGCACTGATGTTAAAGAGTGCCTGGCATGGTGTTGGCAACCCTCCTTCCTGTAACTATCAGCAAGGGACAAAGGAGAAGAGAGAGAGAGTGTCTGTAGGCAAGTTTTTCAACTCTGCTGTTTTCATGAGGATTTGACTAAGGCATCTAGGGTGACATGCTTATATCCTGTCCCCCACCCCAGCTGAAGTGGTGGTGACAAGAAGATCTCTGGTCAGCCAGCCTAGCAAAATCAGTGAGCTCCAGAGGGATCCTATTCCCCAAAGTATGGGGACAGTGCCTGAAGAATGACATCTGATTTGACCTCTGGCCTCCACATGCACACAGACACACACGCCCCTCCCCCACACAGAACAATCCAGGAATGTGGAAGAGATTCCTGTTAACTGGCCACCAGCGTGCCTTCTGTGAGGCTCCCTGTTCTTTAGGGACACGGAGGCCATTCCTCCCAAGTCAGCTGCATCGGTTCCATGTCCAGTTCCACCAGGAAGCTCAGGATCTTACTCACCCTTCTGCCAGCTGCCAGCAGGCCCCTCTTCTACCACGATGGGAATCATTTGCCCAGCACCATGACTGACAGACCTGTTCCTCAGTTCTTGCCTCAGAAGTCCTGGTTTGCTCATCTGCAAGATGTAGTGACTCCGTGTCCTTCCAGATTTGGGGAAGATCAGTGGGTCCTGCTATACACTAGAGTGCCCTTTAGCTCACACTGTCCTGCACTGGGCACAGAGCATGTAACACTGGGGCTGCTGGTTCATGATCTGTAATCTAGGAAGCAGAGAGGGCTACAAACCCCAGGGTCCCACTGGGATCCATCTCTTAAAGGTCCCCTCCCTACCTCCTACAATAGCTCCACCAGCTGGACACCAAGTGTTCATATACATGAATCTTGGGGCCACATTTCACATTCAAACCACAGGAGTTAAGAAATAAAATCAGTACAAAATGTCGCTGAAGAGTCCATCCAACATATTAACACTCCCAATTATACATCTTTTCCTACCTGTGTCTAAGATAGTGTGGAATTACCCAGTCTGGGCCCAGCAATGTTTGGGTAACACTAAGGGGTCCCCAGTTCTGATTGGCTTTGTGCTGTCAAGGGAAGACATTCTGGGTTTCTGTCAATCTCTCTAGCAAAGACTAGAGAAAACCTTGAGTAGTAAGGTGGAGGACTGGGGATGCAGGATGATGGGCAGCTGCCTAGAGTACAGCTTACTGATGCCAGTAAGGCCCGGCTTCTTGGAGATCTGTAGCACATTTCAAGTCACATCTAATAAAGCTATTGGGAACTGGGGAGACGGCTCAGTCTGTAAAGTGTTTGTCTAATAAGTAGGAGGACCTTAGTTTGATTCCTAGAACCCACATTAAAGAAACACACACACACACATACCTACCTATCGGGTGGGGTGACGCACACTTGTATTCCCAGTGCGGAGAGGGCAGACAGGCAGAAACCTGCTGTGCCAAACTGGTGAGTTAGTTCCAGACCAGTGAGAAACACTGTCTCAAAAATCAAGCTGGACAATGAATGAGAAATGATGCCCCTCTGAGCCCCACTTATATGTACACACATCTGTACATGCACATACCTACATACATTTGAGTGCCCCCCATTATCAAAAGCTGTCGGTGGAGTGAGCTTTTCCTCCCTAGTGCCAACCCCTAAAGCTCACCCCCCCAAACACTGCAAGCAGAGTGTATGTATTATCCAGGAGGCCTCTGGGAGCTGGCCTGGGCATGTGGGGCCAGTAGTGGAGCAATTGTCATACGAGGATGAGAACACTAGGAAGTCAGCTCTAAGTGCCTTAAAGCTATTTGGTCTCAGCTGTCTCATCTGAGAAGGAAGGTCTCATCTGTGAAGGAAGACCATGTGTGTTGATTCAAAGAGGCCAAACAGTGGAGGACTGAGGCCCTGCAAGGCTGGATCTGTGCTCAGCCACGTGGGAAAATGAAGTGCATTTTAGATTGCTTTTCTGTACAAAGTATAATGACAGAACCAAGCAAAGTTATGAACATGGATTGTCTGATGGACACTATACAGACAAAGCATGTGTACATATAATGGCTCAGCCTGCAGCATGGCAATAAAGCATTTGTCTTCTTACTCACAAGGTGGTGTGTCTGCCTTTCAGACCCTGGAAGGTGGCTGGGTATGAAAGCAAAATCATGAACAAGACCTGGACAGAGGTTGAAAGATCACTGCCAATTAACTGGGACAATGCAAATGGAGGATCCAAGCCCATGCTGGCAGTCCCCAGTGTCATGGTGGCCACTCTCTCTCTCTCTTCTCCTTTGTCCCTTGCTGATAGTTACAGGAAGGAGGGTTGCCAACACCATGCCAGGCACTCTTTAACATCAGTGCACGTGGTTTCATGACGGTTGCTGTGTATATCACCATTCATTGGCAGGACAGGCACTGAGTTCCTCAGAGGTCAAGTAACTTGCCCTGAGTCAAACAGCTGTGGCAAAGTGAAGTGGGAGAAACAGCTAGGTTCTTGCTTCTTCCAAATGCATCAGGCAGCATCTCAGGGGCCTTGACTTTACATGCTTTGCCAAGCTCCAATCCACTATCAGCTCACTCTTACTCAAGCATTTCAGTCCTGAGAGACATCTGCCCCAACTCGGCTCTGCTCAGCTCACCTCATCTCAGCTGATTCTAGTTTGACTCAGCTTAGGCTGGTTCAGGCTAACTCAAGCAGAACATGTACCTATCTGCATGTGTGTATACAGGTGTGTGTGGGCACATGGGCAACCTAGGCTGTCATACATGGGCATTGCTCACCTTGTTGTTTTGAGGCAGGATCTCCTACTGACCTGGAACCTGCCTTCTAGGCTGGCCAGTGAGCCCTGTGGTCTGCCCATCTTTCTGCTCTCCAGTTCTGGGATCACAGCACATGACACCATGTTTGGATTTTATGTGAGCTGCAGAGTTCCAGTCTCTGTATATGTAAAGCAAGCATTTCAGTGACTAAGGCTTCTCTTCAGATCTGTGATAACACTGATTATCAGGTTGATTGCATTGAGAGGCACACAAATTATTAATAACTCACTTCTGGGTGTGTCTGTGAGGGGTCTCTGAATATGGACAGCACTGTTCTACAGGCTGGAGTCTTGATGGCATAAAAGTGGATGAAGAAGGAAGCCCTCTGCTACCACAGGCACTCTCTCTCTGTTTCCTGGCCTCCATGAGGTGAGCACTTTGCTCACCTTTCCACTGTGACATTCAGGCCCCCAGCAATGGATCCAGATAGCATCAGAATGAACCCCCTAAATGGTGGCAAGTTCAAACAAACCGTTCCCCACTTACATAATTTTCTCAAGTGTTGCATCCCAGTGATGACAACCCAGTTACCACATCTTACCAGAGGAGGGTGGCATCAGTAAATGATTTAAAACTGGGGTGGATTACACTGCCACTTTGTTCTCAGCAGTTTGATGAGATTGTCACCACTCACCTGGGGGAACCGCCCTATAGAGATTACAAAGGCCTTTCCCACAGGCTTGTGTGTAACATAAACTGAGCCAGCCCAGAAATAAAGACAGAGGGAGATTACACAGAGGACAGTTGACAAGGCGAAGTTATAGGGCGACTTACTTTATATCTGGTGCAGGGCACAGCGCTTAAAACATCACCTCAGTTAACCCAGAAGGAGATTATCCTCAGGTGTTTCACAGATGAAGCTCCAGAGAGTGTGCATAAGCTGAGTAGTTTTTCCAAATCACAGAGATGGAGAGCGCAGAGTGCTCTGGTCCAAGGGCCCTGCCTTTCCCTAACACCCAGCCCACTGATCCTCCAAAGATGCCCCCTGTAGCAGGATTAGGATACACTGGTACTGGACTTTCCTCTCCTGCCCAACAGCAGGTAAAACAAAGGACTTAACAGCAGGACTCTAATTTCTGGTAGAAGAATGGAACCAGGGTCATACCTCTGGTTCCAGAAGGAGACTTGATATCCCAAGCTGCTTAGAAGGCCATTAATAGGTAATAACTATCTAAGCTTGATCCCAGGAACCCTAAGTTCCTAAGCTTTCAAGATGGCAGGCTTGCCTTCCTTTTTCCTTCCTTCCTTCCTTCCTTCCTTCCTTCCTTCCTTCCTACCTTCCTTCCTTCCTTCCTTCCTTCCTTCCTTCTTTCCTCTCTCTCTCTCTCTCTCTCTCTCTCTCTCTCTCTCTCTCTCTCTCTCTTCTTTTTCTTTTTCTTTTTTTATTTTGAGGAAAGGCCAATGTTGCCCAGGCCAGCCTTAAACCAATTCGGAGTGCTGGGATTAGAGATGTGTGCCATCAAGCCAACTAGCAGGATGCCTTCTGATAACAAAGACATACTGTGATCCCCTCCTGCAAGAGACAACTCAAAAGACCTGTCAATCACCTGGAATAGGAAAAAAATCTCTGTTCTAGAGATTTCAGAAAATAATGTAAAGCCTACCTTGAGTGTAGATGAGGCTGTGATCTTGTTGGATATTGCCTGCCCTTATGTGTGGAGAACGTACAAACCTGGTCTTCTTTACTGTGTGTCTCATCTGGATTCTCTCAGCAGCCATCACAAGGGCCTGAGAAGCAAGGAGACTTTAGTTCAGGATCCTGGTGACCTTGCCATCTTGGGAAAGCAGTCTTTATGTCACAACAAGGGATCAGGGCTCAGAGGAACAAAAGAGGGCCAGATGTATGACCTTAGTACCTTATTACTGTGAGCTAGAAGTGTTCTCTGTTTTGAGCTAGCTACCGCAAGATCTGCTTTTTGGACCTGCTTTGGTTGGATTCTTTACCTATACCTGTGATTCATGCTGAGCTGAAATAGAGGCTGAAGCCTACTGTTCTTGCTGGGACTGTCTTAGCTTTAGCGTTGGGAGGACCATCCACTCATGTCACATGTGCAGGCAATGACCTCAGGGGTTATCCCCTGAGCCAGGCTGATGAGACCTGAGCTCAGCCCTCTGCGGAACACTTGCTGGGGTTAATTAAGTTAAAACCTGTAGAAGGAAGGAGCTTGAGACTTGGTATTTTAAAAAATGGACATCAATCACAGTATTGATCTTTCTATTTCTTTCTATTTCTTTTCATTCTCTTTGTGTTTGGGATCCCCGGACAGTGCTTGCTGCAGGCACCTTCCACAATAAAAATTATGTAAATTAAGCTGCTGACTTCAATTAGAAATGAGGCCTTATGGCACAAAGGGTGGAACCCATGGAATGAGCCTGGAGATGGGAGCTTAACTAAAAGAGAGACAGCATCTGTGGGGGACAGATGCTGGAGGAGCCCCCACTTTCCAGTCTGCATCTCCATTTGCTTTGAGACGTGCCCTCAGGAGATGGCATGGCTCAGCAGAGAAAGCTGCTTCATGTCCTAGCTCCCACTGCTTGCTCACCGCTGTGTGACCTTAGGTCAGCTCCTAACCTCATGAAGGTCTCAGCTCCATCATTTGTTAAATTAGGATAATAATTTCCAACATGCTGAGGTTTCAGAAGGACCAAGTTTGTCTGTAAAGAACCTCTGTGGCTCAGTGGTGGGCAATTCCTTATTTATGGTGCTATGGTCATTTGTGACAAGGAGTATCTTATAAGATGTTATAAGAGAATCTCCCAGCCTGTGATCAGAGCATGTGACATCTTCAGCATCTTACCTCTAGTCCTGGTGGGCAGCCAGTGACACTGGTGTTTGCCTGTATTGTTTTGGGGGGCCATAAAAACTCAATGGTTCATAAAAAGAGATTAGAAAATAGAGGTGGAGACCATAATGAGTATATGCTAAAAACATTAAAAGAGAATATTATGCACTGACTGGTTTATAAAACACCACGAGTATGTTTTTTACAGTCCTGGTGGCCAAACATCCAAGATCAAGGCAGATTTAGTGTCTGGTGAGGTTCTGTTCACTGGCTCATAAACAGTACCATCCAATCATGTTTTTACATGGTAGAGGGGGCAAGGGAGCTTTCTGGTAATTTTTGTAAGAGATCCAACCTTATGACCCCTCTCAAGAAGACCCCACCCTCAGGACTAACCATCTCCCAATGTCCCACCTCCAAATGGTTTCGTGCTGTCAGCTAGCTCTTGACATTTGGGGGCAAAGGCATAGGCATTTGTCCACTGCAGGTGTTTCTTCATCTACACCAATATAGGTTTCTGTTGGCAGAAGTGTTAATCATCTCTTATCTTCCTAGCCAGGGTTTTGAATCACGAACAGTCTGGTGGGATTTCAGGCTGCATGGAGCCAGAAGGGTTCATTGCATCTGGGAGAATGATGCCACATGCATGGCCTAGAGGCTGAAGTCCTGTCTCTGTGTACCAATGACTGCCTTACAGCAGGGAGATAGAGCTTTGCTTCTGGCCATCCCTGGAGGTTAGGACTTCTGTACAAGCTCATGAATGGTTAGTACCTCTCTGTGACTGAGACAGTTATTTTCCTTGTTTCATGTTGACTGCTCAAGTATTTTGATTACATAAATGTTAGAGATGAAATGTGTGGCTATAATTGACTTTGGACTTGAGTCTGCACCCCAACTTTTGAGCCTCATCTGTGCAGTATTCATTATAGAAGAGTTTAGAGTTTATGCTCTTGGTCACAAGATGGCTGAGAATTGTCCCATCTTTCCTATATCACTGTTATTAGGAATAAATTGTATGTCACACAATTGCTTAGCTTAGGGCCTACCTGCAGCTTGCTGTTATTACTCCTTAAAAAAAGGAAATCTAATTCCCAGTTTCACTGTCTGATATGATCATCTGTGACAGAACATGAAGAGCCTGCTGGCAGGGGAAGCAGTGGTAGGAAAGACCAGGGAGGAAGAGATGGCAGTCTCTTCAGCATGCTGTTTGTGTCCCTCCGTGACCTGGCTGTGATCTCTTCCAAGGCTCCCATCCTCAGGTACTCAGGGTGACCAAAGTGTGCCGTTTCCCTCTTTGCCCACACTGCTGCCTGTGGCGAAGTTTCCATCTGTGTGTTCAACCTCCAACAGCTTCATCCTTGCCATCTCTATGTCTGTCCTCGGCCTCGCGACACTTGCAGGACATCACTTTCTCAGGAGGCAAATGTCAGATGATTAACCTTACATCTTTGGCTTACGGAGTGCGCAAATAAGGACCTTCAATTCTGTTGGTCATAACAAAGGATGAGGTTGTAACGAGAAAGGGGGGACACTTCTAACTGGAATCTTCTCTATAAAAAGACCTTTTAGAAGTCTTTCCCCATTTCCTGTGCTGTACCTGTTTATATCTCATTGCTTAGAATTTAGTCACATGGCCAAACTTTGCAGAAATGTTTTGTAAAAATAGTCCTTAAGCCAAGTGCCAGTGTTAACAGATAAGGAGCCACTAATGTCTTTGCCACTGTCCCCATGGGTTGAGTCACCTGCCATGGCCAGGCTAGTGGTGAGAGTTCCGGACATAGCTGAGCACAGATACTCAGATTTCTACTTCTAGTCATCTTTGGAGGCTTGTCATGAGTGTTGCCTAGGGAAGCCCCCTAGAGTGGATACCTTGTCCTGGATTCTCATCTTTGTCTGGCCTGCATGACCTTGGGGACCTGCAGCAGGAGATCAGCCAGTGATTTCACAGGTTCATCTTACCCATGGTTCTTGGAAAACACCTCATCCTAAACCAATCCCTAGCATGGGACTCTGCTTGTTTCTGTTGGAACTAAGTTTCTTACTGCTGTCTTTGGCTCCACTTATAAATGTTTAAAAATATTCACTTGACACACAGGGGGATTACAGACTCTCATTTCTGAAATGAAAAGCAGTTCATGTATTATTCAAGACAAACATTGTATTATTGAACAAAAGATGGGTGTATTCATCCCTCATTATGCATTCTGGTCTATATGGCCTTATTAGTCCATGCACCCTAGGAGGATTTTACTGATGAGGTTTGTAAACCAAGACAGAGATCAAACACTAATGGGTTCAGATGCCCAGATTATGAGATTATCATAAAATCACAAAATTCAGACCTACTGTACCTAGTGCTTGACTTCCTTCTACCTGTTCCTACTACATGGATATTTAACCTTGGCATTTGTCACACAAAATCCAGTAGATTCTGAGTGACAAATTCCACAGACTAAAGGGATAACTTCAAAAGAAGAGGTCTCCTGGAACTAGTTGTGAAACTCTTGGCCAGAGAAAAATATTGGGCTGCGATTCTTGTGGCAAATTCTGTTTGTTCTTCTATTCCTTTTTTTCATATTAATGAAATGTTCCTGAAAGCCTATGCTGACATTTCAAGTGAGAGATATAGATAAGAAACCATCCCCTGAGATGGGGTTACTAACCATGACCTCATCTCCGGAAAAACCAGGGCTTTCCCTCATTCACATAAGTACAAAGAGTAAAAACTTTTCCAACAATAAAGTTTCATATGGCTATACATGGTCATTGAAAGTGGGCTTAAGTTTCTGGTAAAGAAAGCTTTTAATAAGAGAAAGTTAAAATAGTTAAAATAGCTCAATATTTTAAAAACTCACAAGAACTAGGTAATAGATGTTAAACAATAACTAACTTTAAAATATATTAATTTGATTTAAGAAATATGTGGTTAGACTTGGATGAGTCTATGTTTTGATTAACCAAGGACGATTCTGTATTTTGATTAACCCTGAATGATCCCATGTTTTGGATTTCTGTGTTACTGTGCCAAGTAACAATCATGTCGTATGTTTGGATTTGCTTAACAAAAACATCCCTTGAGATTAAATCTGTATAAAAAAACCTTGCTTAAAAGCTGCAAAATACACTCAGATTCAAACTGCCTCTGTGTTTGTTTCTGTTTGTTAATGATGAGTCCTTACCCACCTAGTCTTCGAGGACCCTAATCCCAGGGACTCGCATAACTGGCTGGGGTAGTCTGTGGCAGGCATGGACACTTACAATCATGGACTCTTCCAGGAAACCTACTACCGTTTAGTCTATCCATTTATTCTACAGTTGAGAAAGTTTATCAGGCTAATGTCTGTTCCTATGTCCTCACAGTACTTCATTTCTAATATGTAACAATTCTGCTTTTCTTTCTTTGCTGTGGTCCTTTAGTTATGTGAAGGTGACAGTTGTGGAGACCCACCTAGGTCATCCCCTTTTAGAGCCAGTGCCACAACAAACAGGCAGAGTCACTGGAACCTCACAGCACATAGTGAAGACTGCCCCAAGTGATCCAGATGCCATTTTTGACTAGCCCTTGGCAGTGTAGCACAGAGCTTAAGAATGTCCATTCAAAGTTTGTGTTCAAATCCTGTTTCTGGCCCCATTTTCCATGACTCTCCTCTTTCAACCTTCTTGGGTTGTCTTGTTTGCCAAAACTCCTGCTCAGGGTCTTGGCTGTTGCTGGTATCATTGCCTAGATGCTTTCCATAAATCTTCTCAGTATGCATCTCTCCACTCATGTGACACCCATGCAGAAAAGTCTCCATCCTCCCTCTTCCACTTTCCTTCCTCTCCCCATGCTCCCTCCTCTTTGATCTTCTCCTGCTCTTATTTTTGGTATCTAGGTTGATACTCCCTCCCCAGGGCTAGGTTATTGGCATGTGCTCCCATGCTTTGTTCTCAGAGAAGCCTTCTTGTATTTTTGTGTAAACCATGGCTTCTACCCCATAACTGTCTGCTTTACTCCTTTTACTAAGATACAATCATGGAGAAGTTTACAAACAACAGAAATGGTCTCCTACTGTTCTGTGGGCTGGGAAGTCCAAGATCTAGGTGTCTATATCTGGTGAGACTAGATCTGTATCCTGTGAAGAGAGGTGGTGAACTTCTTCAGGTCTCCTTTATGAAATAATATTCATTGTCTGTTTGGTGGGTTTGGAGCTGGTTGTTGGCTAGGCCTGGAATCACCTAGGAGACACACCTCTAGGACTATCTTTGAGGATGTTTCTAGAGGAAGGAAGAACTGTCTTGGAGGAAGCAAACCCATCAACTGGGCTGAAGTCCTTGACTGAATGAAGAAGGAAAAAGGGAAGAAACCAGTGGAGCTCTCACATTCCCTTCAACTGATTCTTGTTTCATCAGGATGTGAGGAGCCACAGCTGAATGCTGATTCTGTAGCCATTCTTTCCTCACCAGGACGGACTGGACCCTCAAACTGGGTTCCTAATGAGCCCTTTCTCTCTTAAGTGGCTTCTTGTCATACATTTGGACATAGCAATGTGGTAAATGAGTAATGCATTAGTCCTATTTGTGAGGTCTCTGTCCTTAAGACCTGGTCACCCTCTTCAGAGGTGCCATCTCATATCATCGTCCATGTTTTCAACATCTGAATGTGGGAAAACACTTCTAGGTCACAGTTCACTTTACCCCATTGGTCTACTTTATTTTTCTGGTGGATTTTCTATGAAAGCACTCAAGTCACATATTTACTGAATGGCGATTGTTAATCAGCTGTTGTTCTAGGTGCCTGGCTTGCATTAGTGAACGGAACAATAACCATTGTTAAGCTGGGGAAATGGCTCAGTTGGTGAAGTGCTTGCCTGGCTAGCACATGGATAAGAGTTCAATTCTTTGTTGCATGGATGTGCATCATTTGGGTATATGCCTAAGATGGGGATTGCCAGACTGATTCCCATTTTCCCGAGGAACCACCATACTGATCTCCAAAATGGCTGTACAAGATTGCACTCCACCAGCAATGGAGGAGGAGTGTTCCCCTTTCTCCGCATCCTCTCCAGCATAAGTTGTCATTGGTGTTTCTAATTTTAGCCATTCTGGCAGGAGTAAGATGGTATCTCAGAGTTGTTTTGATTTTCATTTCTCTGATAGCTAAGGATGTTGAACACATCTTAAGTGTCTTTCAGCCTTTTTGATTTCCTCTATTGAGATTTCTCTCTTTAGTTCTGTATCCCATTTTTAAATAGGGTTATTTGGTGTTTTGTTGACTAGTTTCTTGAGTTCTTTGTATATTTTGGAGATTAGCCCTTTGTCAGATGTAGGATTGGGGAAGATCATTTCCCAGTCTGTGGGCTGCCGTTTGGTGTTGTCAACTGTGTCCTTTGCCTTACAGAAGCTTTTCAGTTTCAGGAGTCCCATTTATTAATTATCGCTCTCAGTGTCTGTGCTACTGGAGTTATGTTCAGGAAGCAGTCTCCTGTACCAATTTTTCAAGGGTACCTTCCACTTTCTCTTCTAAGAGGTTCAGTGTGGCTGGATTTATCTTGAGGTCACATGTGCTCAAATATGTTCATAGCAGCATTATTTGTAATAGCAAGAACCTAGAAGCAACCTAGATGCTCCTCAACTGAAGAATGGATAAAGAAGATGTGGCACATTTACACAATGGAATACTACTCTGAGGGGAAAAAAAAAAAAAAAAAAAAACCAATGGATTCTTGAAATTTGCAGGTAAGTGGATGGAACTTGAAGAAACCATCCTGAATGAGGTAACCCAGTCACAAAAAGAGGAACAAGGTAAGTACTCACTCATATATGGATTTTAGACATAGACCAAAGGATCACCAGCCTATAATTCACACCACCAGAGAAACTAGGATACAAGGAGGACTCTAAGAGACTCATATAAGGTCCCTCACAGAAGGGGAAAGGGAAAAGTTCTCCAGAGCAAAAGGGGGTGGGGGGGCCTTGAGTGGAGATGGCTTAAGGAGAAAGAGAAGGGGAGGAGAGGAAAGTACATGGGACTAGGAAGATTGAGTCAGGGAAGGAATAGAAGAGAGAAAGAGAGAGAGAGAATAAAAGAGAGAGCCATTATAGGTTTGAAGAGAAAACTGAACCTAGAGAAATGTCCAGAGACCTACAAGACTGACTCCAACTAACAATTTGAGCAACAGTGGAAAGGCTACCATAAATGCCCTTCCCTGATAATGAGATCGAAGACTAACTTATCCACCATCATGGAGCCCTCATCTAGTAGCTGATGGAAACAGAAACAAACACCGACAACTAAACACTGAGCTGAACTGGAATCCAGATGCAGAGAGGGAGGACAAGACCAGGCTACAGAAACCCACAGAGACAGCTGACCTGAACAAGGAGGAGCTAATGGGCCCTTAGACTGATAGCTGGGAATCCAGGATGGGACTGACTCAGACCCTCTGAACATAGGTCTCAGCTAGAAGGCCTGAGCAGTCTAAGGGACCTCAGACAGTGGAACCAGGATGTACTCCTGGTGCGCAAAAGGACTTTAGGGACACATCCCCCATGGAGGGATACTCCCTTAACCTAGAGACAGGAGAGAAGGCCTAGTCCCTACTCCAAATGACTTGACAGATCTAGATGACCCCTCCTGGAGGATATCACCCTACATGTGGAGTGGCGGGGAAGGAGAAGTTGGTCAGGGGGGCATGAGAGGGTGGTTTTGGGGCATGAGAGAGAGGGAAAGAGGGAGGGAAGGAAGGAGGGAGAGGGAACTGGGATCGATATGTAAAATAAAAATAAAAAATAAATTTAAAAATATTTAAACAGACAAAGAGTTGGACTAAAGTAATGAAAAAAAAGAAAAAGAGTTCAATTCTTAGAACAGAAGCTATATGTGTGTTGCGCCTTTGTGACTACAGAGCAGGGAACTCACTGGACAGCCTGCATAGCCTGCTTGATGATTTTTAGGTCAGTGAGAGACCCTTCTCAGAAAATGAGGTGAACTGCACCTGAGGAACAACAGCTAACTCACTGCCTTCATCAACTCTGCATTCACACAGGAATGATGGAGACTATGCAACACAGAGAGAAGTAACATCAGATGTTAGAAGGTCACGAGTTACGGTAGCACCAAGTGAGTTTGCAGGAAGCTCTGAGTAATTGTCTTTGGCCTCTCAAAATCAACTGTTATCAAAATGAATCCTTGATTCTGTCTCTTTCAGTACTTAGAGTTAACTTGTGCTTTGGGGGTTCAGAAAGCAGATGTACCCTTCAATTTCCAGTTACCTTCAGGGACACCAGTAATTCTAGACAAGTTCTGGATTTACAAAGAATCTTCACATATGGTGTCCATTTTTATGAACCATGGGCTGTGCATGTGGGGTGCTTCTAAACACAGGATGTTTACGAATATGTCAACTTCCAAGGGAAAGAAAAACTCACCTGGTCATCCAGGCGTGTCAGGCTTGGGCTCCCTCTCATGGCATGGGCCTCAAATTAGACCAGTCTTAGGTTGGCCATTCCCACAAATACTGCCCTACCATTGGCCCAGCATGTTTTGCAGGCAGGAGAGATGTAGGTTAGAGGTTTTCCTCCTAAATGGGCAACGCTGTCCAACCTTGATGTGACAGTTTGTGCTTGGTCTTATTGTGTCTTGTTGTTCTCTGTTTGGTTGATGTCCCTAGCAGGCCTGCTCTTTTCTGAGGGAAGATGGAGCGAGGTCTGGGGGAGAGGGAAGATGGGGGGGGGGGCTGGGAGGAGAGGAGGGAGGGGAAGCTGCAGTTGGGATGTATTATATGAGAGAAGAAAAACTGAAAACTTAAGAGAGAAAAGGAAAACCAACAGCAGGGTCAGGGTATAGCTCAGTGGTGTACCACAAAGAGGAGAAAGAGGAGGAAAGCGCATAAAAAGAAAGGGAACTCGTTCATCAACTGCAGTGTCAGAGCGAGTATCAGCCTCAGGTTAAGTGTGATCATGCCTCTGGCTTCCTTGCTCTGTAATTGTTTCTCAGTCACTTCTCCTATTTTGTAGTAACATTCATTCCCAAGATGCCTTACTTCATGACTGCAGTGTGCTTCCAACAAATGACACTTCCTTCATGCTTTCTCATTCATGCCCAGGGCATGGAGAGGACATTCCTTTCTGCACGGCTGCCCCTCTGTACCTCTGGTGTCTACTGTCACTGATGACTGTGGTGGGAGCATTAAAAGATGCTGACAGGTTTAAGCTAGTTTGAGCTTTCCTCCTGCAGGGCTTGGAGGCAATTTTCTCTAAAGCTGTTAGGGAAAAAAGAGAGAGAGTGGAGATCGGGAATCAGGCAGCCTCCTCTACAAATTGACTTTATGGTAGGAAGATCCAAGGTCTGAGACTTATCGTAGAGGGGCAGAGACTAGACCTATGCATCTCTGTGTCCAGAGCTCTTTCCAAATGGCAAATTCTCCCTGCCATTTACCAGTGTTGAATTTGAGATCTCTTTGTCACAGCTGGGCAGCTATGACATATATATTAGGGATGAGAGAAGGTTCCTTTCCCATTTTTCTGATATGAAAAAGTTGCTTATAATTATTTTCTTTTGGGTTACAATATTGCTCATTCATTCAAAAACACATATTCACTGAGCTGGGAACATTGGCTCTCCTGGCCCATCTGGAAACCTGTCTCTTAATCGACAGGTTTTTTTTTTTGCTGCAAGTAATAGAGACTCACACAAGCTGGTTTAGGCAAGAATAGGAGGGGTTAGTGTAAGGGTCTCTATCCCACCCTCTGTTCTCCTATACCTTCCCCTATGACAGTCTGTTCACTAGAAACGACCCTGCCTGTATTAGACATATTGATTGACACCTGAGACCTCTGCAGCTTGCTCAGCAGCTCCTGCCTGCCTTCCTGGGTGTATACTCTGTTCACTATCATTATACTTAGATTTAGGGAACTTCAAATAAAATCTAACCCCATTTGCATGCATTTCCAGCTGGCTTACTTTGGCTTAATTAGATGACTGTGTTTGAGAATAGTGAGGGGACTGGAAAGTCTCTCGGGGGGGGGGGGGAAAGGACATGTGATGAATAGGAGAACTAGAAGGTGGGCTCAGCTAGTTTCTGGCTTAGATGGCCAAAGGCTGTACTTTAATAGTGTGCTCATGTCTGGGGCAAGCAGAGCTCACCAGGCTTTAAGATTGTTTTTAAGCCCTGTGTTAGGAACTAGGACCAGGACAATGTTCCTTGTCACACAAGTGTTCATACAATATCAAGAGATAGTGAGGTAATATCTTCTTTGGGGGACTGGTGACAATCTCGTTCTCACCGTCTGGATCGATAGTCTCAAGTGACCCTTCCCACACAAAATCAATATTTAGGTAAATAGTAAGAGTAAGTTCTTCTTCACTTTCCAACCTTTTTTTTTTTTTTGTTGTTGTTTATTTGTTTGCTTGTTTTTTGGCAGCAGGGGATGGGGGGTTGGGGGTAACTCCCTGCTCAAAATGTGTAGCAGGTAGTCAGCTGATAGCTTGCTGGCCATGTGTAGCAGGTGGTCAGCTGGTTGCTTGGTGGCCATGTTACTTAGCCATGAGTCTGTATGTCAGTAATCACCCTTTGGCTCAGTCCTATGCAGATTGCGGGGTAAGCATCTGTAGAAACTGCTCCTGCATCCACCACCACTGTTTATGTCAGTCACTGGAATCCTTACCAATGTCTGGAAGGAGAACCAAGATCATGTTTACTCTGAATGTCTCCATTTCCTACAAAGTACCTGGTGTCTATTGGGTATTTAACAATCATTCAGTGGATGGATGGACAGCAGAAACATGTCTCTGTGCTTGTCAGAGAGGTAACAGTTCTAGGGGGAGAATTCTAGGTGAGGAGGAACAGGAAAGGTCAGTGAGTCATTTCTGTTGCATCTAATACTTCTTTTAATTTGAATATTTAATTTGTGAGAGGTGAGGGACTGACATGCAATTTGCTCCCACAGTACTTTACTTGATTGGTAATGGGACTACCATCTTAAATGTAGGTGTGTGTGTGTGTGTGTGTGTGTGTGTGTGTGTGTGTAGGGGGGCAGGTAGCAACTTGAACCCTACGTCTTTTTTGTTTGCTGTGCTATGTCAATATTAGTGTGAGCTTTGGTTTGCAGCTTTGTCTTGTGTCTGCCATACAACATAAAAAGCTCTGGCATTGACTGCATGTTCCCCTGTGCCCACAGTTCCTGCCAGTCGCTACTGTCTGCAAGGAGCCTGTAGCTCCGCAAGAGGGATCTCTGACCTTAGGGACTGCTTGTCCTAGAAGTTATGAGTACCAGGGATGAACACCTCAGGAGCAGCCATCAACCTTCAGCAATCAAGAGGTATTGAATAAATGCTCTTATGGTGAATAACACAGGAGAAAACAATGTTCTGTACCATTTCCCAGTGCTGTTCTTGGGATAGAACCCAGAAATGTGTGCTGATAGCTTGCTCATAACACAGTATTGCTTTCTCCCTTCTGTGTGTTACTGCTTTGTGTGTGTGTGTGTGTGTGTGTGTGTGTGTGTGTGTGTGTGTGTGTGTGCGCGCGTTCATGTGGGATAGATGTCAGGCATCTTCCTTGATTGCTGTCCACCCTACCCTACTTTTTTGAGACACGGTCTCTCATGGAACCTGGATCTTTCTCATTTGTCTAGGCTGGCAAATCAGCCACCCTCTGGGAGCTGGCTCTCTTCCTTCTCAGCACTGGCACTGCATGCACACGTGACTGCATCTACTCCCCATTCTACCATCTCTTACATGGATTTGTAGAGAAGGGGCTCCCATTCCTTCAGTTGCTGTCTTGACATTTTCTTTTAAAGAAATTGTTTGCATTCAAATCCTGGGAGGTGGTTCTAGGAAAACAATGTAAGACAGTATCTGTTGAGTAAAAATAAGTAGAGCCATCCTGTTCTGATGGCCTGGCTTAGTGATGAGCACCCTTATGCACTGTTTCCTTGTAAGGGGGACATTGCTGTGTTGTCCAGACGAGGAAGACAAAGTTTAAACATGTCTGTACCCTTATCACTTCCTTTTCATATCAATTGTTTTAACAGCTGCCTCCAAAGATTATGTGGGCTAGCATAAAAATTGTGGGTCAGAAGACATTTCCAAATAAAGGAATATGTTTGCACTACTTTCTAGAATGGGCCTTGTTAAAATCTTCCTTTTCCATGGAGGAGGATAAGTCAATCAGAAATTTGACAGGACAGTTGCAGAACGTTCATGCTAGAACTCAGGGACACCAAAACAACATGAGCAAAAACCTAGTGTAAGTCAGGTCATGTCTTGTCAATGGGAGAGGATGAGGGTGGATGGATGTGAGGGAAAAACCAAGACGGATATGAGTCCCTCTGCAGACAGTCCAGGTGTGGATGATGCTTGGGAGTCAGGACACAGGTAAGTTCTGTTATAGATGCCCATGAAAGGAGGAGTTTATGTCATTCCTAGCAATGGCAGGTAAGCATCTGGCTTCCACATAACATACCACGCAGCAGTGTGACTTCTGTGCCTCTCTCACTAACTTGATAGGGAATTTCTATAGCCCAGTGAAGTAGATACATATGAAGCTGCTTTGCAACTCAAAGCCAGAGAGTTGTGCTCAACTAGTGATGTCTGCCCAGGCATAGAAGTGGAAAGTATTAGCATATATCTCACTTGGAACAGACTGAATTCTAGTATAAGTCAGAAGACTCTTCTTAGAACCTAGAAGCATTTACAACCCAGAGTAGTAGAATTTATTTTTAATTGGAACATATATAGCAGATTAGGCAAAATACAAAATTTGTTATGACTCCTGATGGGCACAGTAAGACAGAAGTCACCATAAAAACACTGAGTGGGACATGTCCAGAAGAGGAGAAGGAGAGACTGGGGGCATGTTCTGAGTGGCTTTTATGCACTGACCATGGTGTTCTCTCTGTTTGATCTTTTCAGAAAATGTGATTTCTACCTTCAGTTTTCTTCCGATGGCATCCTGGCTTCATCCAAGAGCAATGACAGGTTCTGATTGTTGGAGGTTGTATTTTTTTTTTCTCTTAACTTTGTGCAGATGGAGAGAGGCAGGGGACCATGTCAGGATGAAGGTGCTCATCCACCTGTGAGTAGTGATGAACACAAACTATAAATAATGCAGCCACTCCTGTCCTTGATTTGGGAGTTTGTATAGACAGCAAACTTAGGTTCAGTGCAGTGAGGGGATTCTTATTCACATTTCCAGTTCAACCCATACTTTGTGGATGCCCCTAAGAACACAATTTTGTCTCCAGAGATATTTTGAAGTTCTAAAGTTCTGTTTCAAAGGAAACTCATCTTCAATTTACTTTAATTAACAATGTATCTAAGCACTTAGGTGAAGTCATGTGGAATGGATCTGCCATAAAATCACAGGGGAACAAATTCTTTTCCTATGTAATTAATAATTGCAGGATTAAATGGTTTGATGATACAATCCACATAGTGAGAAGTGTTTTCAATGGGTGAGGAGGTAGGGAGAGTAAAGGCAACATGCTGTCCAAAAAGATGGTCTGTAAACTCAGCTCCAACCAGACCAGCTGCCTAAAAGTGTGGAAAGTAGACTTCTTTGGAATGATGCTGGAACTCAGATAAATAGTAAAGACAGGTTGAGTCAAGGAGTATTGATTAGAAATAATGCCAAGATTGTTAGCAATGTCTGCTAGTGTTCACATAGCTGCTGTGAACAAAGGAAGAGAGGGATCATTGTTCGTGTAGCTGCTATCTGTTCCCCAACAACATAGTTGTCTAGAAAAACAGGGCAGACAGAATAAACAAAAACCGCCCAAATGTGAGAAATAACTGGATAAGGTCTATCCTTACTGGCCTCTATGGGAGGCAAAGTTGATTTAGATATTGGCAGACTCCCACAAAAACTAGTCTTTCTGTCCTCCCCACTACTATTTCCCAGAAGGATGAGCCAAAAGCCTTAAGAGTGAATGTAAATGAGGTTTTCAGGCAGAGGAGAGACAGGGGGCAGTAATGGAAGTGCTTAGTGGAACCACATCCTCATCCAGAAGGTGATGCGAACTTTCTTGGAGTTCCAGCTTCTTCCCGAGAACAGCAAGGGTCCGTTTGACTTTGGGTACAAATCCAACTGGTAACTTTGTGTATTACCTAAGAAACCTTGAATGGGACTTTTGAAACTTCGGGGTCTTAATTTTGCAATGTGTCAATTGAAGAGTAAAAATCTGTTTAACTTAGAAGCTCACAAGGGATATCATGTTCCCTGGACAGAATCACCTGTGGATGTCACCAGCTTTGTCCTGGGAATACAGTGTGAGGTTGTGTGGCCTTGTGAATGGGCAAGTCTCTTGGTGTTTGCCTTCTCTTTCACTTCTATCCTTGAGTACTTGGACCTTTCTTTCCAAAGGTTGTGCTTTCTAGAATGTCTGTAGGAAAAAGGATGACAACTGTAGATTCTGATGGGACTGGGCACTTAGGACTTCTGTGAAACTGACAATGCTGGATAAAGCAGTGTGGCAGGATAGGAAAGTATCAGTGACAGAGTGAGGCCCTGGGTTCAATCCCAGTGCTGGAAACCAAACCAAACAAAGACAGCATGCTGGTTCAAGCTCATCTCAGAGGAGATACTTTGGCCAAGATGTCTAAATTACTGAAATCTCTTTTTTGTGGATGTTCTAGACACTGGCGATTTTCTTGGTGTATGCATATGTATGTGTGTATTTGTGTGTGTGTGTGTGTGTGTGTGTGTGTGTGTGTGTGTAGGCCAAAGGATACCTTTGAATGTCATTCCTCAGGTGCCACCCATTTTGTTTTCTTGAGACAGGGTATCTCAACAGCCTGGAACTTGCTGAGTAAGCTAGACTGGTAAGAGAGACCTATGGAACCTCTTGTCTCCACCTCCTCAGTGCTGGGATTACAAATGTGAACCCCCATGCTTGGCTTTACAGAGAGAACAACTGCACAGTTTCTTAGGATCTTAGATCTTCATGCTCACAAGGCAAGTGCTTGTCCAGCTGAGCTATTTTCCCACCCTAGATGTGGAGGTTTTTGCCTTTCTGATATTTTCTATTTGGAAGAGGGAGACAAAGACTATGTTCTGGCCAGGCCCTAATGAAGCTGCAGGGTGGGCGTGATTGCTGCATGTTTTCTGATCTTTTTCTTTCAGGATCTAAGTTTTGCACCTCAGTTTTTAAGTTTTTATGCCCTGCATTGCTTATGCAACCAAGGAGTGTGAGGTTTCCATCAGAAGCATAAAAATCCTCATGCACTAAGCATCTGGGATGTGTGCAGGGTAATGGCTTTGTTACCCAATAATGTGCAGAGAGAAAGGTTATAAAGTATCAGGATTACAGCTGTGATTGCCATAAGATGAGTCACATTGCTAATGTTTCCTTTGTGTGTGTGTGTTTATGTGTCTGTTTCTTTGTGTACAGATGCATGTATGTATAGATGAGAATGAACTTGTGTGTACATGTGTGAAGAGGAGAGAGGACAACTTCACCTGTCTTTCCTTAGATACCATCCAGTTTGGTTTTTTGAGATAGTCTCCCATTGATTTGGAACATGTCAAGTAGGCTAGAATAGCAGGTCAGGAAGCCCCCAGGGCCCCACCTATCTCTACATCCCGAGTACCGGGGCACAAGCATTCACTACTGTGTTTGGCTTTATTATTATATGCACAAGCATTCACTACTGTGTTTGGCTTTATTATTATTATTTTGTGTGTGTGTGTGTGTGTGTGTGTGTGTGTGTGTGTGTGTGTGTGTGTGTGTGTGTGTTTTGGAGTATTGAATTCAAGTCTTTTACTATTTGGGCTGTCTGCCTTGCTTGAGGCTTCCTTTTGTCTTTACTGTGTTCCATTCTGCTTGCATCTGGTTGAGCTTCTGTGATAGTAATACATTTAGCTTCCAGGGTCAGCCTGTCATCACACTGTCCTTGACCCTAACTGTGCAGTCTCCAGATCTACTGTGGCTCTTTCTTCCTTTGGAATTTGAACCATGGTCTTTCCTTCCTTCCTTCCTTCCTTCCTTCCTTCCTTCCTTCCTTCCTTCCTTCCTTCCTTCCTTGTTTTCGAGAGTTCTGGGGTGAGGTCCAACTGCTTCCTGCTTCTCTTTGAAATGGAGAATGCTGGAAGTTCAAGTTCACTCTCAGACTTTTGAGGGACCTCTTAGTTGGGTGTGCTTACTGCCTTGCCCACAGGGAAGAAAGGCTTTGCTGTCTGGGCCTCTGTGAGGTGGCCATGCAGAACCCAGTGCTTCTTCATGGTAATCAAGGGAGACACACACAGAGTATTCTGTTTTCTGGATGAAGCCTTCACTTTCCTTCCTCCTCTGGGGAAATTAGCCTACTGGCTCGGATGGATGGAGGAAAAATAAACAAGCTCAACCTGAAATATGCATTAGAGTTTAGCTATTTTTGGAGGTTTCCAAGATTGAAAATGACTGAGGGCAGTCCAGTTTTCATCTGTCCTGAATTAACTTCCTGAGGTTTCATGGGGGGAAGTGAGGGTCCAGAACGTGTCAGAACACTTAGCTGAGTTGCTACTGATTTGAGGAGCTGGGAAAAAGAATTATGGCCACAAAGAATCCATTTCCGAGTTTGTCTCAGAGAGTGGTCAGGAGGAGCTGAACCAGTGTGTTCTTGAGTTTGGAGAACAATGGGATTCTAGGGCTCCCCACTGTGGCATTGATTGTATTTTCTCTTGAATGACTGAATTGGAACTTTGAACCTGCTTAGAAGCAAGGGAGGGACCTGCTTAAGGGGAACAGGGTTTCTTTTAGGGACAATGAAAAGAACTACACAGCAATCTGTGAAATGCCATGGAGTGGTTGATATTTATTTTTATGTATTTAAAAATTTTTATTTTTCATTTTGCATAGTAACTCCAGTTCTCCCTCTCCCCCTTCTGAAGTGGCCTGTAGTTATGTTAATGAGGAGCAGGAAGAGCTGTGTATCATCATCACCTTCCCAAAGGGCTGTACATCTGCACTAGCAGGACCTTGGAGTTCTCATCCCACTGGCATCTTAGAAAACCAGCAGATTCTAGCGATTGAGGTGGGAGAACTCAGTTCCCATCACTTTCCCCTTTAGCATGGGTTCAAACATCCATTCCTCTCTCCACAGGGTTTTAGCCTTCGATAGTTGTGGGGATAAACAAGACTTAAATTTTTTAAAAAATTCTGTCTGAGTGTGTGTGTGCGCGCGTGCGTGCGTGAGAGAGAGAGAGAGAGAGAGAGAGAGAGAGAGAGAGAGAGAGAGAGAGAGAGAGAGAGGATCTCACTTTATAACCCAGACTGGCCTGGGATTTGTGATCCTCTTGTCTCCTCCAGGTGCTGGATATTAGGCCCAAAGTGGGATCCCAACGCCCCTGCAATGTTGCAAATGACAGTCTTGGCCCCCGCTGAGGCTGGACTCTGACCAGGCCAACAGAAGGCCCTGAAATTAGCATTCCTCAGAACTCACAGGAAGAGCTGCTGACTCCTTATCTGCTTTTGCAGGCAGATAATGGGCATCTAGCTCCCTTGTAACGCATACTTGTAAGGGGCATCAAATCCCCACCTAGCTCCCAGGTTCTTCTGTCCTGCAAACATACTCCCCAGCAGGACTCTAAATTTCCAGGCTATTTCCACCTACATACTCCCTCCCACCACTGCAAACGCACCCCTTTAAAGGTGGCCAGGCCTTCCCTGCCTTTTGATAGTCTCTGCCTCCTGAGGAATAGCCTCAGCAGTTTAAATAAACCTTTTCTTTCACCTACAGAATAGTCTAGTTCTGTGGTTTTCGAGACTCCTCACTTACATCTGGTGCAAAAAGTTATTAAATCTGAATCCATTCTTCAGTGTAAGCTGCATTTGATCCATCCTAACCCTGCCTTCTGCACACAATTCTGTTCTAATCCATCCATATGAATGTCAACCATCCTAACTGGGCCTTCTGCATGTGATCTGCCCTAAGTAGGCCTCTGGAAGTTGCTTCTAAATGAGCCCTGAGTCTTCTGTGCATCTGTGGCAGGAACATGGGTCCATTGATACAACCTCATGCGTCCTTTGTACTCCCCTGCAGCAACCCTAGACTCCAGGTCCTGTAACCCCAAACTCTTTCCTGTCCCTCATCCTTTTCCACTCTATGGAGACATCAGGTTACTGCCTCTTCAATAACCGTTTCCCTTTCAGCCCTTCATCATCTCATACTAACATCTCTATTTCAGGATCCTCACTAGCCCAGAGGAAACCTTTCCTGTAGTCACTTCGAACTCCACTGGTGAATAGACAGATTCACTCATGGCCGAGTTCCCCAATCTGTTACTTTTCTCATCCTAAACACCAAGGGGGAGTTCTATACTCTCCTTCAAATCATGCTGAGGAACCAATGGGCTGTGGCTCTCCTAGTCATGGCTGGGGTCATGTGGCAGCCTCCGTGGCTGCTAAGGGTTTGGCCACAGGCACATTGGGTCACAGTCTATGTCTGTTGAAGCAGATATTCACCCAGCTGAGCCAAGGCCATCTAGGAATCAACTTCAGTCCTGAAACTTCCCTAAACTCAGCTCCCTGTTTTCACTGGGGTCTACCTACAGCTCTTTATTTTTTAGTGAAAGATGTCAATGTTATGGGCGGGTGGCATAGGTAACTTCTGAAGTGGAATGGAAGGGAAAGAGTTTTCAAATCCCAGCTTGGGCTCTCTTAGTTGTAGGGTGATGTGACTTCCCATAAACTTTTAGTCTCAATATATTTAAAACTTAAAGTTATATGCATAGTGTCAAGCATTTAAAAACTTTTACACTTAAATGGATTCAATCCAACTCACACATTTCCATCTAGTCTCTGCTGTGTGCCAGCTGCTTTGCTGGATGCTGATAAACAGGGGAGCAAGCAAGATGGATCCCAGCCCAATGCAAGAGCTCCCCAGGCAACTGACGGAGTGCAGAGAAAGAAACACCTTTCTGCCCATAGCTGTGGACCAGGACCAATACACTAGCTACAGCAGGCTATCCCTTGACATAGGCCATTTCATTCTGAGATATATTTTTATTTTTTATTAAAATTTGTGTGTTGCAGCAAGGAATTCAAGTCATTTAATACCTTTATGCAACACCAGAACTTAGCCTGGAGTACAGACCTCTTCCTCTTTTTTTTTTTTTTTTCATTTCCTTTGTGTTGATTCTTTCAAAAATTAGCCAATATCAGAGACTGAGGTCTGACTCTAGGCAATAAGTAAAGGCACAGTCACTGGCTGAGTAATAAAAGCCAGTGCACTTTGGGTCTTTGAGTGTTTGCTCTGCTGGGCACCCTCTAGATCAGGGGTGAGGGTTATCTTGTTGAAACACTTCAGCTGGAGTGATGCTTTCCTTCTCTGGACTATTAGCTTGTTTCTGGACTATGAAGGAAAGAGGTGTCATATTTCCTGGAGCTGGATTTGCAGGCAGTTGTGAACCACCTTACATGGGTGCTGGGACTGCTGTCTCTCCAGCCCCAATAAACCCTTTTAGAGAAGTGGTTAATATGTAACTTGGGTTTCATCAAGGTCCTCTTTGCCATGGATGTGTCAGAGTCACAGGCCAGGGAATGAGAAGGCAGGCAGTTTTGTAATCTTCATTCTTCTGCTGACAATCTGGTGCTCTATGACAGGGCACAGTGGAGGACATGATCCACAAGGCTGGAGGAGGCACAGCAGGTAAGAGGCCTGCTGTGTGGTTTGAAAAGCAGTTGTCATGGTTAGTTGAATCTGCAAGTCCTCATGGGCTCCAGATGTGAATTCTTATTTTCCAGATGGTGAGGCTATTTTTTGGAGGTGGGGCCTGGCTGGAGGAAGTTCCTATCACATTTTCTGCTTCCTGGTCTGCTATGATGTGAACAGCCTCTGCCTGGTCCTTCTGTTGCCAATGAGCTGAGCTAGTTTCTAGTGGCCAAGGCATTCTTGTCGTGTTGGGATGAAACCCTTTGAATACATCCAAAGCAAGCCCTTCTTCCTTTGAGTCATTTTTTTGAGTATTACAACATAGTGGTGCAAAGGTACATCAGCGAAAGTTGTACGATAAGTTTCTGGAGTCACACTGCCAAGTTTTGAGCCTTGTATTGTGACTTTGGACAAACGACTCTGTGCCTTGGTTTTTTTCACCTGTAGATGGAGGAAATGCAAGATGCAACTCTCAAAAGTCACAGTGAGGATTAGAAAGGATAACTCATGTAGAACTTTGGCAGATAGTAAAACTGCAAATGTCAGTTACCATTTGGAAGCTAAAAATGGCTCCGCATTCTGGCATGAATGCTTTCTAAATCCGAAAAGAACTCCTGATTCCATTTATGTCAAGGAACATTGTATCCCACCCCTGACCCTGTGTTTGTGTGAGTTCAAGTATGTGTCATGGTTTTCCAGAGTTGAGTGGCCATCAAGATATGTGCGAGGTAATCTTGCCTGCTCAGCAGGCCATGGCAGGGCGCTAAGTGATGCCCAAGACAAGTTTGCTACTGCTACAGGCTTACATCTGAGGACTTAAAGGCCCAAAGTGTGTGATTCTACAACCTAATAGAAAGACTCCTCCTCCTCTCTGCCCTGTTGGCAAGGAAGAAACACAAGTGTGCTCAGGTCCATTAAGACTGAGCTGGAGAAGAAGACCCACACATCCACCTTGGGGTCTCTACCCTGGGTGGTGAGGAGAAAACGCAGGGCATCCAGCACCTTGCAGTCCCAGGCAGTTGGGATACCATTATGGTTAGTAAATATATGTTGGTGTATGGAAGAGAGAGAGAGAAAGAGAGAGTTGGTATGTGGAAGAGAGAGAGAGAGAGAGAGAGAGAGAGAGAGAGAGAGAGAGAGAGAGAGAGAGAGAATGGTTCATGTCTTATGGAGGGAGAGAGGCAGATCTGAAGAGGTAAAAGTGGTTAAGAGTGGACTGAGGTGGGTGGCCTGCTTGCCATCTGGGGCCATGGTGATGCCTGGCCTGGGCTGTTGCTAAGGGCCATGTCCATGGCCCAGCTGCAGCTACAGTCTGTTGATGCATGTCTGTGACTCCTCTTACCACCAAAGGCAGAGAGGATAGAGATACTTAGAGTTGACCCGGTTCTTCATTGGCTGCAACATTAGGGAGAATTGGTTCCACCCCTCACTGGCTGCAGCACTTGGAAGAGTAAGTCCTGAACCTCTCCTGGGCAACACAGTAGAGCTGACCCTGCTGGTGTGTGTGCAGGTGAGCATGCCCTGTGGTCATGAGAATGGGAAGGTTGGCTCTGCACCCCTTATCTACCATGTGGTGGCCAGGAAAAGAGAAAGATGACCCCCTCTTGCCCTTCACCTGTGGCAGCTGGAAGAGCTGACACTGCCCCCCACCAGCTGCAGCACTTGGGAGTGTGGGCCCTGCACCTTGCCTGGGCATCATAGCAGAGCACATTGGAAAATGTGAGCATGAGTGATCTGGCCCCACCCCTCATCTGCCATAAGGTGATGTAGGTGAGCCAGAGAAGGCCCTCTGTCCCTGCCCCTAGCCACCTGTGGGAGAGCTGACCCTGAGGTGACAAAGGAAAGAGAGCTGGCCCTGCCTCTCACTGGCTTCTGCACTCAATAGAGTGGCCTTTGCACCTCACCTGGGCAACAAAGTAGAGCTGGCCCTGGTGGTGGAGGTGTGGATGAGCTTTCCCTGAAGGTGTGAGAGCAGGCCAACCAGCCCTGCCCCTAGCTGCTTACTGCATAGGGTGAGCTAGCCTGGGCAGCGCTGGAGAGCTTACCCTGATAGTGAGGATTAGGGAGAGCTGGTTGGCTGAGCAACCCAGCTACCACCCAGGCCCAGAACCATGACTATGAGTTGGCCCATCGTAATATCCATCTGATCCAAAGCTTCAGGATCTCCATGACACAGGCCAACAACAGGATATCCAAGAGGAGTTCCAGTGAGGGCCCAGGATCTATGGTGAAGGAGAAACCAGAGGCCTTGAACCAGAACAACAGACTCATTTCAGTGAACACTTGCAAGTAAAGATGTATGAATTAAAGGGTATACCATGTGACTTACTGTGTCACCCTAGCTTCCACGATGAGATTTTTCTTTTATTTTAAATTTTATTTTGTTTTATATTGGTGGGAAGGTTGCAAGGGCAGAGGGTGGATACGAAGAGACTGGGAGATGAGTGGGATTGACATGTATGATGTGGAATCTACAGAGAATCAATTAAAAGTTACATTAGAAAAAAAAGTAAAGCCTTCTTTTCTCCCCTTCCTTTTTTCTTTTATGGAAAATAGATTTTTAAATGTATATAATATATCCTGATTACAGTTACCCATCTCTCTACTCCTCCCAGTTCCTCCCCACCTCCCCTCATATCTGGATCCACCTAATTTCTGCTCGTTAAAAACACATAGGCTTCTAAGGGATAAAAAATATAGTAAGATAAAACAAAAACTAACTTATCATAATAGGACAAAACAATCAATGGAAAATGCCCAAGAAAGGACACATGAAACAGAAATAGAAGCAGAGAGACCCTCTTGTTCACACACTCAGGAATCCCATAAAAATGCAAAACCAGAAGCTGTAACGTATACACAAGGAACCATAGGGTAAATGAGGGGAAATTCTAAAAATATATAAAAGGTAAAAAAGAAAAATATATAAAATTAAAAAGCATGACAGGAAGAAAAAGAAAAAGCTTTGATATGACATCATGAGACAAGGAACCTTCAAAGATGCTGCTGAGTTCCTTTTCTGTTGGCTGTAGAGCACAGGACCTACTTGTAAGAAAGCATAGTTTGTTTCTCTCATGTGACTCCCTTGGGAAAATTAATTTGTCATTTGCAAGTGGTTATGATTTGGAGATGGCTTCTGGGTTAGGAAGGGGGCATGTGTCTACTTCCTGCTTCAACTCTAGGACCTCATCTAGTGCAGACCCATTTGCAGGCCGCGTGCATCCACCCTGTTGGGTTTAGAAGGCCTTGCTTCCCTGTGTCCTCCATCCCCTCTGGCTCTCACACCCTTTCTGTCTCCTCTTCCTCAGGGTTCCCTGAGACCCGAGGGGAAAGATTGATGGAAACATAGTTAGAGATGAGAGTTTCAAGGCCTCTAATTCTGTACTTGTTCCAATATGCTGTAGGAGGAAACTTCTCTGATGATGACTAGGCAAGGCACTCGTCTATGAGTATGCAGAATGGCAATAGGAGTCATTTTATTGCTGTGTTCCTTTAGCAGAACAGTAGTATCTGATTTGACCCTGGGTCCCTGGGTCTCAGGTTCTTGGTCACCCAAGCAGTGTCAGGTATGGATTCCATGTTATGGAACGGGTCTTAAATCAAACCAGATATTGGTTGTTTACTCCTACGTGCTGTGTGCTGAAGTTATGCTAGTAGATCTTGCAGGCAGGACACCATTGTAGATTGAAGGGTTTGTAGTCAGGTTGGTGTTTACCTGTGTTCTTTGGTAGCATACAGAATACCTTCTACTAACAAGAACACTTGCTCATAGAAGTGAAGGCTCCAAGTATGCACCAGCTCAACTCCTCTCTGTTCATGTTCAATGAGTTTTGTAGGTGCTGTTGTCTTCAGCAATAGGACCTTGTCATCAGTTTATGGAGAGCAACTTAGAGTCTTGACAACTGCCTGGGTTGTTTGAGGATTCCCAGGGAACTCCTTTGGCCAACAGCTCAATTAGATATAACCCATTCATGATACTAGAAGATTGATTTGGTGACATAGCTATCTATCTGGGGCTAGTTTCATTTAGATCACCTAATATATGTACATATATTAGGAAGTTTCATTTAGATCACTATATATATATATATATATATGTATATGAATATATATATATATATATATATGTATGCTTCTACTGAATTGAGTTTCCATACTACCCTCAAATATTCCTTATTTTTAGCTGTTTATTCCTGTATTTCCTCTGTCATCTCCCCTTCCCCACTTGACCCTCCAATCCCCCCTTCCACTCCCCCCTTCCATTCTTCCCTTCCATCCCCCTCCCCCATCCACAACTTTCTTTTGTATTTCCCTTTCTTAGGGAGCTCTATCTATCCCTTCTAGTCCCTTACTCTGTACTTAACTTCTATGGTTCTATGGATTGTAGCTTTCTTATCATTATCTTAACAGCTAATATCCACACATATGCAAACATATAACATATTTGTTTTTGGGTTATTTCACTTAGAGTGCTTTTTTTTATAGTTCCATCCGTTTATTTGTGAATTTCATGATTTCATTTTTTTTTTAACAGCTGAGTGATATTCCATTGTGTAAATACATCACATTTTCTTTATCCATTCATCTGTTCAGGGATATCTGTGTTGTTTCCAATTTGCGGCTATTATGGATAGAGCAACAATGGACATGGTTGAGCAAGTGTCTCTGAAGTAGGATGAAGCATTCTTTGGGTATATGTCTGATGATGTTATAACTGGATCTTCAGGTAGATCTATTTACAGCTTCCTGAGGAACTGCCATAGTAATTTCTATAGTGACTGTACGAGTTTGCAGTTCCACCAGCAATGGATGAGTGTTCTTACTCCACATCATGACTGCATGAAGTGCCATTTATTTTATTGATCTTAGCTATTCTGACAGATAAAAATCTCAAAGTAATTTTGATTTGCAATTCAGTGATGACTAAGGATGTTGAATATTATTTAGTATTTCTTAATCATTTGAGTTTCCTCTTTTGAGAATTCTGCTTAAATCTGTGCCCTAATTGGATTATTTGTTTGCTTGATATCCAGTAATTTGAGTTCTTCATATATTTTGAACATTAGCCCTCTATCAGTTCTGTAGTTGGTAAAATCTTTTCCCATTCTGTAACTGTTGCTCTGTCCAAATGATAGTGTCCTTTGCCATGCAGACAATTTCAGTTTCAAGAAATCCTGTTTGTTATTTGTTGATCTTAGTACCTGAATTATCTGCCTTTTGTTCAGAAAGTTGTCTTCTGTGCCAATGAGTTCAAGGCTATTCCTCATTTTCTCTCCTATCAGGTTCAGTGTATCTGGTCTTTTGTTGAGGTCTTAGATTCATATGGAGTTGAGTTTTGTGCAGGGTGATAAAAACAGATCTATTTGGATTCTTCTACATGTAGACATCCAGTTTGACCAGCACTATGTTTTGAAGATGCTTTTTTTTTCTAGTGTGTATTTCTGGCTTTATAAAAAAAAAAAATCAGGTGTCCGTATGTGTGTGAATTTATGTTTGAGTCTTCAGTTAAATTCTATTGATCAACACATCTTTTTTTTTGTGCCAATACCAAACTTTTTTTTTTTTATTACTATAGCCCTGCAGTACAGTTTGAGGCTGGGGATAGTGATACTTCCAGCAGTTTTTTTATTATTCAGGATAGTTTTAGCTATCCTGTTTTTCCCTATATGAAGTTGAAAATTGTCTTTTCAAGTTATGTCAATATTTGTGTTGGACTCTTGATGATTGAGTTGAATCTGTAGACTCCTTTTGGTAAGATGGCTGTTTTTACTATGTTAACCCTAATGATCTATGAACATGGGAGATCTTTCCATCTTCTGATACTCTTAAAGTTTCTTTCTTCAAAGACTTGAAGTTTTTTTGTCATACAATTCTTTCACTTGCTTGATTAGAGTTACCCCAAGATATTTTATATTTTGAGGCTATCATGAAGGGTGTTGTCCTTGGTTTCTTTTTTATTTATATAACTTTTTTAAATTTAAATTTGAAACAAGCTTGTTTTACATGTCAATCCCAGTTCCCAAACCCTCCCATCCTCCACTTTTTCCTATACCAACCCCCATTCCATCCTTTTTCTGCTTCCCAGAGAGGGTAAAGCCTTTCATGGGGAGTCTTCAAAGTCTGTCATATCATTTGGAGCAGGGCCCAGGGCCTTCCCTACCATGTGTTTAGGCTCTATGTGGAATGAGATCACAAAGTTCATTTGTACAGTAGGAATAAATAATGATCCACTATCAGAGGCCCCATAGACTGCCCAGTTCTCCCAACTAACATCACATTCAGGGGGTCAGGGGTCCTATGCTGGTTTCCCAGCTATCAGACTAGAGTCCATGAGATCCCCATTGTTCAGGTAAGCTGTTTCTGTGGGTTTCTCCAGCCTGGTCTTGACCTCTTTGCTCATTACTCCTCCTTGTCTGTAATTGGATTCCAAGAGTTTGGCTCAGTGTTTAGCTGTGGGTGTCTGCTTCTGCTTCCATCAGCTACTAGATGAAGGCTCTAAGATGGCATATAAGGTAGTCATCAATCTCATTATCAGGGAACGGCATTTAAAGTAGCCTATCCACTATTGTTCTGATTGTTAGTTGGGTCATCCTTGTAGATCTCTGGACAAATCCCTACTGCCAGATTTCTCTTAAAACCTATAAAGGCTCTCTATATTATAGTATCTATTTCTTGCTCTTCTCTATTCTTTCCCTGGCTCAATCTTCCTGCTCCATCATGCCCACCTCTCCATTCTTCTTCCTCCTAACTCCCTCTCCCCTTCCCCATGCTCCCAATTTGCATGGAATATCTTGTCCCTTTCCCCTTCTCCACAGGACCATATATGTCTCTCTTAGGGTCCTCCTTGTTTTCCAGCGGTGTGGATTGTAGGATGGTAATCCTTTGCTCTATGTCTAAAAACCATATATAAGTGAGTATATACCATGTTTATCTTTTTGTGACTGGGTTACGTCACTCAAGATGGTTTCTTCTAGTTCCATCCATTTCCCTGAGAATTTCAAGATTTCATTTTCTTTTCTGAGTAGTACTCCATTGTATAAATGTACCACATTTTCTTCATCCATTCTTCAGTTAGCTTCCATGTTCTGACTATTACAAATAATGCTGCTATGAACATAGTTGAACAGATGTCCTTGTTATATGAATGTGCATCTTTTGGGTCTACTTGTCTATTTTGTGTCAATAAAACTGTTTTCAGGATTATAGTGCTATAATAGAGCTTGAAGTCAGGGATGGTGATGCCTCCGAAAGTTCCTTTATTGTACAGAGTTGTTTTGGCTGTCCTGAGTCTTTTGTTTTTCCATAGAAAGTTGAGTATTGTCCTGTCAAGGTCTGTGAAGAATTGTGCTGGGATTTTGATGGGGATTGCATTGAATCTGTAGATAGCTTTTGGCAAGATTGCCATTTTTACTATGTTGATCTTACCTATCCAAGAGCATGGGAAATCTTTCCATTTTCTGGTCTCTAATTTCCTTCTTTAGAGGTTCAAGGTTCTTGCTATACAGGTCTTTTACTTGTTTGGTTAGCATTATCCCAAGATATTTTATGTTGTTTGTGGCTATTGTAAGGGTGATGTTTCTCTGATTTCTTTCTCAGCCCATTTACCATCTGTATGTAGTAAGGCTACTGATTATTTTGAGTTAATCTTGTATTGAAAGACCAAAAAAGTAATGTTAATGATGAACTAACCTGGAAACCAATATCTGTTCCTTGGAATTTGCTAACTTCCTCTCACAAGGCCCTGAGATAAGAATTTACACTGCCCCTCCTTTCCTGTGAGTCAACAGGTGGTGAATAGGGTTCTTAGGAAACCAAGAGATAGCTGCAACTCTGGTCCAGACAAAATTAATTAGCACACTCTGAGGCCCTAAGGTCTCTTGACCCTAATAGCAGACCATCAGGCCTCCAAGGGTCATATACTCAATGGACAGAGGGTCCCACCCCCTCCCTAAGCTTGTGGTTTGCCTTTAAAAACACCTGGGCCCAGGGGAGGGGCCTTCTCTCTAGCCTGCATGCTGGAGGAGCCCATTTGCACAAAAGTTTCCTGTTCATTAAAGCCTCTTGCGTTTTGCAGCAACTGGACTGGACATTGAGTTCTTGGGGTATCGACCAAAACTGGAAGACTCCTCATTCTGAGGGTCTTACAGTATCATGCCACTTTGCTGAAGGTGTTTATCAGCTGTAGGAGTTCCCTCGTAGAACTTTTTGGGTCACTTATGTAAACTATCATATCATCGGCAAATAGTGAAAGTTTAACTTCTTCCTTTCCAATTTGTATCTCCTTCATTTCCTTTTGTTTTTTTATTGCTCTAGATAGTACTTTAGGTACAATATTGAAGAGATATGGAGAGATTTGACAGCCTTGTGTTGTTTCTGATTTTAGAGGAATCACATTGAGTTTGTCTCCATTTACTTTGATGTTGGCTGTTGGTTTGCTGTATATTGCTTTTATTATATTTAGGTAAGTTCCTGTTATCCCTGACCTCTCTAATATCTTAATCACGAAGAGGTGTTAGATTTTGTCAAAGGCTTTTTCAGCATATAGTAAAATGATCATGTGGTTTTTCTTTTTCAGCGTATTTATTTGGTGGATAACATTGATGGATTGTCATATGTTGAACCATCCCTGCATCCTTGAGATGAGGCCTACTTGGTCATGGTGGATGATTTCTCTGATGTGTTTTTGGATTTGATTTGCCAGTGTTTTACTGTTTTTGCATCAATGTTTATGAGGGATATTGATCTGTAGTTCTGTTTTTTAGTTGTGTCTTTGTGTGGTCTGGGTACTAAGGTAATTGTAGCCTCATAAAAAGAGTTTGCCAATGACCCGTCTGCTTCTATTGTGTGGAACACTTTGAGGAGAAATTCCTTGAATTTCTTGTAGCACTCTGCACTGAAACCATCTGGCCCTGGGCTTTCTTTTTGTTGGGAATCTTTAGATGACTGCTTCTATTTCATTAGGTCTGTTTATTTAAATTACTTATCTCTTCTTGATTTAATTTTGGTAAGTTGTATCTATCTAGAAAATTGTTCATTTCCGTTAAATTTTCAAATTTTGTATAGTATAGGTTTTCAAAGTATGACCTGAAGATTCTGTGGATTTCTCCAGTGCCCATTGTTAAGCCCCCTGTTGCTTTTCTAGAACAACTCTTTGTTACATTTACTCTTTGTTACAACTCTTTGTATTGTTTTCCTAGTTTCTACTTTATTGATTTCATCCCTGGCTTCTACTCCTCCAGGGTAAATTTGCTTTTTTCTTGTTTTTTTGTTTTTGTTTTTGTTTTTGTTTTTTGTTGTTCTAGAGCTTTCAGTTGTGCAGTTAATTTTCTAATTTCACTCTTCTCCAGTTTCTTCATGTGGGTACTTAGTGCTGTGAACTTTCTTCTTTTTACTGCTTTCAAGGTGTCCCATAAGTTTGTGTATGTTGTGTCTTCATTCTCATTGAATTCTAGGAAGTCTTTAATTTCTTACTTTATTTCTTTCTTGAACCAGGAATGGTGCAGTTGTGCATTGTTTATTTTCCATGAGTTTGTAGGGTTTCTGCAATTTGTGTTGTTGTATGCTTTAAAGCATGGTGGTTTGATAAGATACAGGGGGTTATTACAATTTTGTTTGGTACTTATAGAGGTTTGCTATATTGCTGAGTATGTGGTTTATTTTTAGAGAAGGTTACATGTGGGGCTGAGAAGAAGGTATATTCTTTTGTGTTTGGATGGAATGTTGTGTACATGTTTGTTAAACCCATTTGGGTCATAACTTCTGTTAGTTCCTTTGTTTCTTTTTTAAGTTTCTGTCTGATGGAACTGTGTAGTGTTGAGAGTACAGTGTTGAAATCTCCCACTATAAGTGTGTGGGGTTTTATTTGTGTTTTGAGTTTTAGTAATATTTCTTTTACGAATGTGTGTGCCTTTGCATTTGGGGCATAGATGTTCAGAATTGAGACTTCATCTTGATGGATTTCTCTTGTGATGAATAAGAAATTACCTTCTTCATCTCTTTTGATATTTTTTAGTTTAAAGTCGAATTTGTTAGATATTAGGATTGCTACATTTGCTTGTTTCTTGGGTCCATTTGATTGGAAAATCTTTTTCCAATCCTTAACTCTGAGATAACATCTGTCTTTGAAGTTGAGGTATGTTTCTTGTATGCAGCAGAAGGATGGATTCTGTCTTTGTATCCATTCTGTTAGCCTGTGAGTTAAGATCATTGATACTGAGGGATAAGAATGATTATTGATTGTTAAATCTTGTTTTGGATTTGCTGTTGGTAGTGGTATTATGTATGGATTTATCCCCATTTTTCTTTTGGTTGTTGAAGTGGGATTATCTATTGCCTATGTTTTTTTGTGGGTGTAGTTGACTTCTTTGGGTTGGACTTTTCCTTCTAGAACTTTCTTCAGGGCTGGATTAGTTGATAAGTATTTTTAAATTTGGTTTTGTCATGGAACATCTTGGTTTGTTCATCTATAGTAATTGAAAGCTTTTCTGGGTATAGTAGTTTGGGCTGGCATCCTTGGTCTCTTAGTGTTGGTAGAATTTCTATTTAGGACCTTCTGGCCTTCAAAATTTTTATGGAGAAGTCAGGTGTAATTCTGATTGGTTGCCTTTATATGTTACTTGGCCTTTTTCCTTTGCTGTTATTAATATTTTTCTTTATTCTGTACATTTGGTGCTTTGATTATTCTGTGGTGAGAGGATCTTTTTTGTGTTCTACTCTATTTGGTGTTCTGTAAACTTCTTTACTTTACTTGGCATGTCGTCTTTCTTTATGTTGGTAAAGTTTTCTTCTATAATTTTGTTGAATATATTTTCTGCACCTTTGAGTTGGTTTTCTTCACCTTCTTCTATACCTATTATTCTTAAGTTTGGCCTTTTCATGGTGTCCCACCCATATTTCCTATATATTTTGTGTTAAAGATTTGTTGGATATAAGATTTTTCTTTGGCTGATGAATCTATTTCTCTTAGTGTATCTTCAGTGCCTGAGTTTCTCTTCCACCTCTTGTATTCTGTTGGCTATGCTTGCATCTGTAGTTCCTGATCATTTACCCAGCTTTTCTATTTCTAGGATTCCCTCAGTTTGTGTTTTCTTTATTGTCTATATTTCATTTTTCAGGTCATGAACTGTTTGAATTGTTTCCTCTATCTGTTTGATTGTTTTTTCTTGGCTTTCCTTGCTTTAAGAAATTTGTTAATTCTTGAATTTCTTTATTTTATTTTTTCTTCCATTTCTTTAAAGGATTTTTTTTTTCCATTTCCTCTTTTAGCGTCTTTGTCATCTTCATGAAGTTGTTTTTAGGGTTGTTCTCTTCTGTTTCACCTGTGTTGGGATGCTCATGTCTCGCTAGTATGGAGTCCCTAGACTGCTGGTGTCATATTGATCTTTCAGTTGTTGACTGTGTTCTTATGCTGTTGTCTACCCATCCCTTCTTTCAGTGCTTACTGTTGGGGTCTTTCCCTTTCCTGGTTGGTACAGGACCAAGGTTCTCTTCTGGTGGGTACTAGCAGGTCCAATACTCTGATGGCTCTCCTCATCCAGTGGTTGGAGGTGGGACTAGAGTTCTGGTAGACTCAGGATGGGCTGGTCTGCTGGGATCCCCCCCCCCACCCCCGCACACATTCCCCAGGTTTCAGGAGGCTCTGAGCAGGGCACCAGAAGGCAGGCTCTTTCCATGGGAGGAGGCAGGACCAGGACACTGGCAGACTCTGGGCAGGTAGGTCTGCCTAGACGGGCTTCCCTGTGTGCATGCCTCTGATTTCTTTCTCAGTCCATTTGATGTTTGTATATCAGAGGGCTACTGCTTTTTGCAAGTTAATTTTAAACTCTGCTACTTTGCTGTAAGTGTTTATTGACTGTAGGAGTTTCCTTGTGGAATTTTTAGGGTCATTTATGTGTTCTATCATATCATCTGAAAATAAAGGTACTTCGATTTCTTCCTTTCCATATTGTAACCCCTTGATCTTCTTTAGTTGTCATTTTGCTCTAGCTAAGACTTCAATTACTATATTGAACAGCTATGGAGAGATCGACCGCCTTGTTTTGTTCCTGATTTTAGTGGAGTTGCTTTGAGTTTCTCTGCCTTTAAGTTAATGTTGGCTTGGGTTTGTTGTGAATTGCCTTTATTATGTTGAGGCATGTCCCTTGTATTCACAATCTTTCAGGACTTGTATCATGAAGGTGTGTTAGAATTTGTCAAAGCCTTTTCTGCATCTAATGAGATGATCATGTGGTTTTTATCTTTTAGTTTGTTTATATTGTAGGTTGTGGGTTATGTTTATTGATTTACATATGTTGAACCATCTTTGCTTTCTTGAGTGAAGCCTATGTAATAATTATAATTATGGATGATCCAACTTCTTTCTTTCTTTTCTTTCTTTCTTCTTCTTCTTTTTTTTTTTTTAGACAGGTCCTCCTTGTGTAGCCTGGCTATCCTGGAGCTCACTCTATAGACCAGACTGGCCCTGAATTCATAAACATCCACTTGTCCCTGCCTCCCTAGTGTTGGGATTAAAGGTATGTGCCACTACCACCTGACGTGGTGGATGATTTTTTGATGTGTTCTTGGATTCAATTTGCAAGTATTTTATTTAGCATTTTTGTATCTATGTTCATAAGGGAAATTGATTTGTAATTCTCTTTCTTTGTTGGGCTTTATGTAGTTTGAGTATCAGGGTAACTGAGACCTCATAAAATGAATTGGACATGATTCCCTCTGTTTTTCTTTTATGTAATAATTTGAGTAGTACTGCCATTAACTCATCTGTGAAAGTTTGGTAGAATTTTGTACTAAAACCAACTGGACATGGGCTTTTTTGGGTTGGCAGACTTTTATTCATTGCTTGCATTTCCCTAGGGGGACACAGGTCTGTTTAAATTGCTTATCTAATCTTGATTTACTTTGGTAGGTGGTATGTATTGAGAAAATTTTTCACTTCTCTTAGATGTTCCACTTTTGTGGAAGGACAGTTTATTGAAATATGTCCTTATGATTCTCAGGGTTTTATTAGACTTCTGTTGCTGTGTCTTTTCATGTCTAATTTTGTTTAACTGGATCTTCTCTCTGTCTTTTAGTTAATTTGGATAAGTGTCAATCTGACTGAATTTCTCAAAGAACCAACTGTGTTTCTTTCTTTTTCCTTTCTCTCTCTCTTTCTTTCTTCCTTCCTTTCTTCCTTTCTTTCTTTCTTTCTTTCTTTCTTTCTTTCTTTCTTTCTTCCTTTTTTGTTTTTGTTTTTTGTTTGTTTTTGTTTTTGGTTGCTATTTTATTGGTAGCAGCCTGGAGTTTTATTATTTCTGCTGTTTCCTCCTTTTGGGTGTGGTTTCTTCTTTTTGTTTTAGAGCTTTAATGTGTACTGTTAAGTTGATAGAACAAGATTGTTCCAATGCTTTATGTAAGCACTTAGGCCTCTTAGAACCACTTTCATGGTATTCCATGTGTTTGGGTATGTTGTGTGTTCATTTTCATTCAATTCTAGAAAGTCTTTAATTTCTTTTAGTTCTGTCTTGACCCATTTTCTCATTCAGTAATGAATTGTTTAGTTTCTATGTGTTTGTAAGTTCTGCGTTGTTGATATCCAGTTTTGATCGCTGGTGGTTAGATAGGATGCAGGGAGTTATTTCAATTTTCTTGTATCTGTATCTTTCTTGTAACTTGTTTTGTGACGAAATATGTGGCTAATTTTGGAGAACGTTCCATGGGGTGCTGAGAAGCAGGTATATTCCTTTGTGTTTGGCTGGCATGTTCTGTAAAATCCTGTTCAGTCCATTTAATTTATAATATTAGTTTCCTGTATTGATTCCACTTTCAGGTCTTGAGCTGTTTTATTCATTTCCTTCCACTGTTTGGTTTTGTGTTTTCATAGGTTTCTTTAAGGGTTTATTAATTTCCTCTTTAAGGACCTCTACCATATTCATGAAGTCCTCTTGGGTTTCAGTTATGCTGCCTTTCTCAGGGCCTACTGCAGGAGGGTTGCTGAGTTGTAGTGGAGACATATTGTTCTAGCTGCTATTGATTGTGTTTTTATGCTGGTGTCTAGGCATCCAAATTTGGGATGATTGTAATTCTAGGTGTTGATGTTTGGTCTTGTCTTTGCCTCTTGAATGTTCTGTTCCTAGTTTTCTATTGCTGTCTCTGGTTCTTAGAAGGGTGGGGTGGCTGTGCGTTGCCTGATAGGCAATTCTTCTGGAATCTTGTCGGGTGTTCTGGGTAGAACGTGTTTCTGGGTATTGGGAGCTGACACGTAGGAATGGGGATGGGCTGTGTGGGGATGCTTAATCCTCAAGGAATGGGGAGGGGGCAGACAAGAAAGAGAGACTTAAATCTAAATGGGCTATCTGCTATAGAGCTAGGGATGAGACTTGGGGATTGGATTTGGAGGAGAGGAGAGGGAGGGAGGGAAGATCTAAAGTTTGCCTCCCTGCTTTGTAGGTATACTTGCTTCTCTGGTAGGCTGGTGGGTTCCTGGGGAATGCCTGCTGGAGTTGGGAGCTGGGACATTGGGATGAATGGAGAGAGAGGTTGGAGGAGAAGATTCACTGGAGATTGGGGCAGAGAAGAAGGAAAAGCCACAGAAGGTGGTCTTTTATTGAGCAGAGGGAGAAATGAAACTCTATAATTAGCTTTCCTGTTTTCCTGGCTGATGTGACCTGCCGATTCCCTGGGAACTCGCTCTTCTTTCTCCTCTTTGTGTATGATATTTAGCCTCCCTGTTGTACATACGGAGGTTAGAAGGCACCTTGGGTGTCATCCTTACCTTCCACCTGTTGTGCCCAAATTCTGAACCCCAAATCACCAAGAGACCCATTCCAATGCAAAAGCAAAGAGTTTTTTATTATTTAATGAATTAACTGTCTTAACTCAGTTCCATGGTCTGTTAAAAACAGTGGTTGCCATGAGAAAGACCTGAAGGGGCTGCAAGGTGGGAATTTATTGGAGTGAGCCAGGGGAGTGTCTAGGGGTTCACAACAATCTCAGGATTTGTGTACTTGAGGGCTTGGATGATCTGTCCTGAACTGATTGGTCAACTGGTTGCTATGACCTATAGGCCCTGGGGGTGGTTACTATAATCTGCAGACCACTGTTAAAGCCACTGTTACTATAAAACATAGTAAAGCACATCCAGGGCCCACCAGCTAACTTCTGATTGGTTCCTTGTCACGCCGAGAATATCTGACCTTTTAGTGACAAGGGCAGGCCTGGCGAGATCAGAAGGCCTAAGCAACATGTGCTGAGTCAGAGGCCTATATCTTACTGGGTCTTTTCTGCAGCCTGTCTTGGCTGCTAAAGCAGGGGCTGGGTGAGGGTCTGGTCACTTCACACCTTTTGGAGACAGGGTCTCATTGCCATGTTTATGCCAGGGTAGCTGGCCCATAAGCATCTGGGGGTTTTCTAGTCTGTGCCCCCATTTTGCCACAAGAGTACTGCTTATGAATGTGTGCTATGTGCCCAGCTTTACATGGGTCTGGTGATCCAAACTCTAGTCCCCATACTTGTTGCAGCAAATGCTTTATTCACTAAGCCAGATCTTTTCTTCTCCAGTGTAGCAAGATTAGTGAATGATACAGAATTTGGGGCAATTTCTAGAGTTTCTGGGTTACCAAGGGATCTATCTATACTGTTTTCATGGTGCTTCTGTTCTTTGCACAGTCTGCTAAAGCACTCATCCAAGTTTAAATGTTCTAGAGATTGAAATGTCAGAAATTTGAAATCACTTTTTTGACTAGGTCATGTGGGTGTACAGCCTCCCTAAACTGTGACAAGGCACAGCAGAGGAACCATGACCCCTGAGGATGACAGAGGCATGGAAGGTGAGAAGCCAGGTTTGTGATCTGAGAAGAAGTTGTCATGGTCGCATGGTTTGTCAAATCTGCAGCAATTTTGTTCTTGTGAGTTAACTATTATATTAATTCTAGTTTCTTCAGTGTCTTCTGATTGAGTCTGTGCATTCACTGTGGTGGTTAGTGTTAACTGTCAGCCAGATTCTAGAATCACTTGGGATTCAGCCTCTGGGCACCTCTCAGGGGTTATCTGGGTTGGGTTAGCTTCTGGGTGAGCATAGTAGGAATTACCGTGATTGGTAAAGTGATATGGAAAGACTCATTTTTCTTGTGGGTGGGGCTGTTCCTAGGCAGGGGCCTTAGACTGTTAAAATGGAGAAAGAGATCTGAGGCATGCTTGCATGCTTCTGTCTTTGTCTTTTGCCCACAGATTCAAGGTGACCAGGTCTCTCATGCTTCTGCCTCTGTGACTTCTCCTTTCCCATTACACCCTTTCCCACTTAGTTGCTCTGCTCAGAGTGTCTTTTGAGGGCAACAGGAAAGTATCGACAACACTGTACTGTCGGCACTGCTTTGTATATTTCTCTTCCCAAGGGAAGATCACAGTATTTCCCGCTCTGTATCCACCATACCTGTCCTCTTCCAGTGTTAATTTTAGCTCTAGATCTTAGGAACTATTCTATTCTGCTACAAAGAGGAACACCACACAGCATGGGCCTATCATCATCAATTCTAGGTCCAAGGTCATGTCCCCTTTCCAGCATTATAAGCAGTGTTGCCAATGACCCTTATAATCACGGCATTTCATACCAGCTCAAGTGTGATTGGAGGATATGTATTTCCAGTGGCATTTCTGGGTCATGTGGTCTGTACATTTTTAACTTTAGAAGTTTGTGCCAAATTGCTCTCCAGAGATGTTTATCATCTCACAAGCAATTAGGAGAGTGACTGTTTCCCCACAATCCTGATGATACAATTTGTTATCAAACATGTTGATTTTTGCCAGTTAGAAGTTAAAAATATGCTGCTATAGTTTTCATTTGCGTTTATTTTGTAATTAGTGTGGGCGAGCATATTTTTGTGTGTTTAAAAGACACACCATTTTTTTTCTTTTTGCTGAAAGAAACTTGGTTTACTTTTCTATTAAGTTGCTGGTCTTTTCCATTTTTTTGGACCTGGGACCTGGGTGAGTGGCACCACTGAGCCACAGCCTCAGAATGCGCTTGTTTACTTTATCAATATGCCTTTAGGAAATGATAATTCTTCTGGCTCACCCAGTTTATAAGTAACTTTTGAAAACTTGTGCCCTTGTTAAGAGCATTTGTTGCTCTTGCAGAGGACCATGGCTTAGTCCTTGGCAACTACATAGAGAGTCTCGCAACCACAGTCAACTATAGCTCCAGGGATCTGATGCCCTCTTCTGGTCCCTACAGGCATCTGCACACATTTGCATATACATCCACACAGATAAACATGTATACATAAACAAAAAATAAAATAAAAATGTAAAACTCCATGCTTTCTTAAACTCAGAAATTGATTATTTTGTTTAAATATATATTATGTATTGATTATGATTTTAAACAACTCCGAACTTTTTTTGTTCCTCAAGATTTTATAAAATTTTTTTCCACCCTTTCTTTTAGTATTTTAATGGTTCCATTATTTTATGTTTAAATCTTTGATCCATCTGGAATTTATTTTACTGCAAGGTGTGAGATGAGGAGGTACATCTCTCTAGATGGCCTCCCACTTGTTATCCTTTATGGACTGATCTGTCTTTCCCCCACAGATATGAACACAATGACATTATGAGCTAACATCACACGTGTATATGGGTTTGTTTCCAGCACTAGCATTTGATCATTCTCTGCCCTTTGAAGGACTTTATTTGGTTTTTAGACATCTCCATGCTTTTTCTTCCAAGTTCTCCCAAGCAGAAGGAAGGCAGTTTCTGTTCAGTGATGACTCCTATTTGGGAGTAAGATCAGGCCTGAGATGGAGACTAATTGGAAAGAAGGGCATGGGGTTAGGGAATTCTTCCCTTCTATTCACAATCATATTCTCCCTCAGGGTTTGGGAGGTTTCAAATTGCTGCACTGGAGAGTAAGAATGAAAAATGAATTGACCTCCTGTCTTGTAGAGAGACAGATGATGACGATAATGATAATATCTATGATTATTAACTACCATCCCTGTGGCAGTAGGCAGTTTAAATAGGTTATTTCATTGATCCTTACATCAACTGATAAATTAGCATTTTAATTCTCAGATTGCATAAATGGGAAGTAAAGTAGATACGAAGTGGAGAAAGGATTTGGATTCAGGGATAACTAATCCCAGATCTAGGCTCACTATTCACTGAGTGGTACAGGATCTTGGGCACAAGACAACCAGTGAAATCTCACTCATGTCAAAGGTTAGGGAGATGACTCAATGGGTAGAATACTCACTGTGCAAACAGGACCTGAGTTCAATCCTCAGCACCCATGTAAAAAATGCTGGACACAATGGCATGTGTCTGTGACCCACTACTAGTGTTTGGGGATAGGTGGATGCTGTACTCACTGGCCAGCCTAGTCAAAATCGCAGACTTCAGCATCAGTAAGAGACATTGTTTCAAAAAAAGTAAGATAGATGAGTGATAGAGAAAGATGTCAAAATGTGAACACATGTACACATTCATAAATGCAACACACACACACAAACACACACGCACATATACACACACTCTCACAATACATATACACTCTTATACCACAACACTCTCTTACACACACACTCTCTCTCACATATACACTCTTATGATGGGAGATGCCATTCTGTAAATATGTTTCTCATATTGGTTAATGAATAAAGCACGGTTGGCCAAGGAGACAAGGAGGATTCGAGGAAGTAGTAGGGAAGAGTCAAGATGTAGAGACTTGAGAGAGCAGGGGTCCGGACCCTCTCTCCGGTAAGATGAGACCATGTGGGAATACTTAGATTAATAGAAATGGGTTAATATTTAAGACAGAGCTAGTCAATAAGAAATGCTAGTAACTGGCCAACAGAATTATATCTAATACAGCTTCTCTGTGTTGTTATTTGGGGCTGGTGTGGATGTGGAACCTGACTGGTAGGGAAAAACTACTAACACTCTTATACAATATACATACACTACACACACATTCTTACACACTTACACACACACACACAGAAACACACTTTTTTGCTCTCTCTGTCCTGCCCCCCCCCTCTCTCTCTCTCTCACACACACACACACACACACACACACACACACTTCCTTATTCAGTGACTGGTGCCCTCCTGATGTTTCAGAGGATTTGGAGGAGTACAAAAACAGTCAAGACCAGTCAAAGTTTCCTAAAGGACATAAAAAAAAAATCACATACCTTTAGGGGGAGACAGGGAACCTTGGTGAATGAAGTTGCCTAGAAGGGCAGTAACAGGAGTTAATGAGGGTCATTGCAGATGGGAGTGCATTTCATGTGACAGTTGGCACCTGTCCCTCACTCAACATTTCTGTGGAATACAAGCAGTGGGGTCACAGACACATGTCACCATGCCCAGCTTTTTTACATGTGTGCTGGGGGTTCTTTTGTATGTACAGTGAGCATTCCACCCATTGAGCCATCTCCCTAACCTCTAACATGAGTATGATCTCATTGTCTGTCTCATGCCCATGGCCTTGCATCACATAGTGAATAGGGAACCTAGATTTGGAATCAGCATTCCCAATTTTCAGATTTTTTTGGCATATTGAAGTGTCCACAAATTATAAAAGCTATCAGTGTGTGTTCTTTAAAATGCAATATTTAATCTTAAAAGTTTCCCTTGTAGATGGTGCATTAAGCAAACAGTTTCTTATGAAATGGATTTGACTCAGCAGTGAGAGAAATAGATTACTGATAGACCACAATACATGAATGCAATCAGAAGCAGTGTGCCGAGCAGAGCCAGGCATACAGAATATGTCCACATGTTTAAAGTTCTAGAACATGAAAAATGAACATAGAAGGGCAGAGGTCAACTGGAATGTTGGGAGAAGCACTTCCAGGATGTAGGGGGATGCACTTCCAGCAGGCAGTGTTTTCTATAGCTTGACAGCAGTTTGGATTATACAGATTGTTGCATATCCTTTCCTGGGGAGATGCAAACACGTGTCTGCTCACCCCAGATACAGCACCAACAATACTCTAATGTGATGATCCCACCTAAGTCCAATTTGGTCAATGCTATGGAACATTCTTTGTAGACTGCAATTGTGTATTACTCTCATTGGTTAATAAAGAGCAGACTGGGCTTACTTTAAGAGCATGGGGGAGGGGTTACTTACACGAGAGTGAGCAACTCCAGCACGTCTAGATCACCAGAGTCACCCATCATGGATGGTACATCTCTAGTACATAGGGAGTACCCAGTTCAGTGACATTTCTACCTGCTGTATACTCTATCACCTGCTGAGAGCACAAGATCATGTACAGCTGGGGCAAAATTGCATTCAACTGGGAGCTGCAGGGGGCGTGGTGGAGATCTCTGATGATTTTCTTCACTATTCCTTCTGTGAGGAAATGGGCCAGGTTGTGGGACTCTCTTGTGGATATTTTTATACAGCATTATTCACAACAGCTAAGTTATGGAAACAATTGATGCATTCAACAACAGGAATGGGTGAAGAAAACATGTTCTATACATACAATGGTATTGTGTTCAGCCATTTGTTTTCTACATTTGTAGAAAAGTGGATGCCGTTGGACACAATCATATTGAGCAAACCTTGTCTATTTTCATTCATATGTGGGTTCTATATTTTATATGAATACATAAATCATGAATTAGTATGTGACATGAAAGAAGAAGGGAAATTATGGGAAGAAAGGGTACTAATGCGGGGGTGAGAAAAGGGGTTATGAGAGCACGTTCCCAACATATATCATGTGATTATATGAAAATGTCCAATGAACATATACAATGAGAAAATTCTACAGTATATACCAGAACTGGGGCTAGGACATAGTCTTTAGAGTAATGTTATTAATGTAGTTTCAATTGTTCTGTTCAGAGAAATGATCTATCATAGCTATGCTTTCAGTTCTGAATGAGTTTATTAAGCATGTAGAAACCAAAAACAAAGCAAGTAGCAAGCGACACACAAAAAGCATCATCTAATCAGGTGTTCACAACACCCTGCGGAAATGGCTGGAGAAGGCTGAGGGAGAGAGAGAGCAAACAGGGTAGAATGACAAGTAGTGAGCAGCAGACAGCATCAGTGCCAACCCAGGTACATCTGGCATCCAGGAAGAATGCCGGAGAAGTCCCTGAAATGGCCATGCTGGAGCACCTGCCTGAGATCCCTAGGAGAGCAGAGCATCCTCTGTCCTCTCCTGGATGAGTCTCTGGCTTCTCCTGCCCACCCTGTGGGAATGGCTTATCTCCTAGTTACTCTCACAGATACACTGTTTTTAAAACTCTTAGCTGGTTTATCCCATTCTTTCCTGTTAAGGACTGAGTGGCCAGCCAGCCCAGGACAGAGAGCCTCGGAGGACAATTGGATAATGAAACTTGAGCCTGAAATAAGAGAGTCCTCTCTGCTCTGCAAGTCTGTGCTCAATAAGTGCAAGTAGCGTGGCAATTTATCAAGAGAAAAACTACAGCAACTTAAACAAAGACTTGGATATTCAATACAAAAATCTACAAGTGGATATTGAGGTTTAGTTCATGAAAGTCATGTTGGAATACTTAGGAGGAAGTATACTGAGGTTCTTAGGATAAGATGGATTGATGGATGGAAAGATGGATGGATTGTTATGCATCAAGCTTAGTAAACTGCTAATGAACTGGTATGCCTCTATATTTGGCTGGAAAATTAGTAAAATAAAACTAAAGTAGGAGCTTGACACACCACACCTAATCACACCTATATTCTCAAACCTACCATGCTTTGGTGGGGTTTGGCTGATATCCTACTCCTTGGGTGGGGTCTGGCTGATGGGCACTGCTTTTGAATAGTCTTTTTCTGCTTTAGCTCACTACCCAGTGTCAGGTGTCATTCAGCAAGTTGATTATAAGGGCATTTCTCCTGTGGCCACCAGCTCCTCATTCTTCACCCACTTTGTCCCAAGCTTGATAGATATGGCATGGCTCAGTGAGTGAAGGTGTGAGAAAATCCATCTCCTGATGACATCATTAACATTTGTCCAGCTTGATCCAGCTGAGATAAAAGCTCAGCCTGGCCTCTTGCTCATTAATCAAGGGGAAAGAAGAAAACCATTTTGGCAACATTGCTCCTTAGCCCCTGTGCTAATCCATCTTGCTATGCTGATGTTCTCTCTTCACATAGCATGTAAATGCCCAGGGAACAAAGATTAGCCCACAGCAGCCCCTTCCCCAGGGAGCTGGGCTTATGAAGAGTGTTTACAGGCTTCAGTACCAGTTGGTGGTCATTGTGCTGCTGGAGCCTACACCCTTCACTGAATAGCAGCAGCCAAGTGAGTGGCTATGTCTGTGCTCAGCCTCCACCCTCTACCCTGGCTGTGATGGGGAAACAGAATCTGTGTGTGACCCTGCAGTTCCAAAACCTATAGAAAGAAGGGAATAGGGCATAGTTTCTCCTCTCTGAATACTTTCTGAAGCACAACCTTTTCAATAATTTATAAAGACAGTTTGTTATAATAATTGCTAAGACAATGATGAGTACAAATTAGAGAAAGCAAAGGTCAGCCTTGAAAATGTGACTGACACATCTGAGGTTGAACCTGGAGATATTTCAAAGTTTCAGTTAATAATATCAACTTCCGATGGGTTTTCTCCCTGTGTGCTTGCTGAATATTCATTCTTCCTCCTTAGAGGGCAGGAGTGCTTCTGTTCTCCCATGATGTCATGTTTTTAACTTGACTTAGCTAATGCGACATGAGCAGAAGTGACCTGGGTCACTTCCAAGCAGAATATTTGAGAATCACATTCTCTTGTTCCTATTACAAAATATTGTTTCAGATTGCATCTGTTCCAAGGAGATTTGTGGAGCACAGCCATAGCTGACCTCAATGGATGAGAAGCAGGAGTGAGAGACAGTGCTTGGTTACTGTTCAGTCACTGAGTCATTTGTTACTGTAGCAACACCCGGCCTATCCTAACTGGTACATCCCTAACAGGCAGGGCACTCTTGTGTCCAAGACATAATCTTCTTGACATTAAACTTTCTCCGTAAAACGGTTAAATGTGAAAGAAAAGGAATTACTTGATATTGAATGTTCTAGGTAAATTCAAGATGAGGCAAAATAGGAGGAATTTTGTTTAGAGGAGGTTGGTTGATTATTAGCAGAGATGGGATCAAGGGGTAAAATGAAACAGTGGTTTAGTGTTCAACAGACTGAGATTAAGGGCTAGGCTTCCTCTTTCAAAGCTGTGTGACTTTGAACAAGTCCTTGGCTTCTCATACCCTCTCTCCATACCTGGTAGAGAGAATTGTGAACAAAATCATGTGGAATGATCAGGTAAGCTGTAAGATCATGGTGGTGGTTTTAAAGCTCCTTTCTTCCCCCTTCTTCCCGATCCTTGCTCTTCTCCTCTTCTTTCCTCATTTTTAGTCTCATTGGTTCGACAACTAGTAGAGAGGAAGGTGGAGACTATAGTTGTAACCTGGACAAACACAAGTGTGGTAGGGTATGCACTCTGAATGGCTAGGTTTATAGTGGTCCATGTGTGATAATTGAGAACTTTATTTTGCTACATTACAACAACTGAGATCTCATGAAAAACTGTCAGGGTTTCCCTCACAAAGTCAAAATAAGGTAAACACCATGGTGTTGGGTTTCCCATAGTGAACTGAGAAAAATGAAGAAGCTAGAGGTTATGGAAAGTCTTCCTCTAACAATTCCCATTAAAGTTCATGGTCTCCTTAGTCTACCCAGGATGTTCTGGACATCTGAAGACATCAACACAGGAAGCCCTGCCACAGGGTTTTCCTTGGATGGTCACATCCCTTCTGAACCTTGGTGTTTCCATTTGGAAAATGCATGCTTGCTCTCGACACTCTGTAAGAGTGGGGCTCTGTTATTTGAGGGCGAGCAGCCCAGTGTAGCCTTTCTTGTCTGGACAAGAGATTTTAGGAGTTAGGATCAGAAGGGGAAGGAACATAGTTTTTGTATCTCTTCTATCCCCAAATGCTAGGATGTGATACGAAAGGGGAGACAGGGAAAAAGGATCTGAGCAAGAAGATATGCAGAGCCACAGATTGGAAAACAAAGTGAATGTCATAAACATTCCCTACAGAACAAAACCAGTTTGCAAATTTGGAGAATAAGCCATTGGAAATAGCTCCCTCAAACTCGGAAAGGGATGCATAGTTTTAACGAGTTCTTTCTTCATGCCAAGACTATTACCCTATGTTGTCATCGTACTGCTGTGATTCTCGGTTAACTCTGTTATAGTTCCTTTTCTTAATGTGGGGACAAACCATCTGACAGAGTCAACTTAAGGACAGAAGCATTTATGTGAGCTCATTTTCTTGAAGGCGAGTGTGGTGATGGGTCCTTAGATTAGATGCAGCTTGATCAGGAAGCAGAGAGCCTGTGTGGAACCCCAGGCAGACTGTGCACTTTTGTACTGTGTGGGCCACCTAGGCAGACCATCAGAGGCAAGTGGTCACATGGTGCCTGCAGTCAAGAAACAAAGAATAAATGAAAATGAGACTATGCTATAAAACCTCAAAACCCAGTGATGTTTCACCTTCCTCAGGTCCCACAAACTCCCAGAGAGCATCACTTAGGAACAAAACATTCAAACACATGGGCCCCTGGGGGACATTTCACACTCAAATCCACAATAAACGCCAAGTCAGAGGGTGTGTTGGATAGTTTTATGCCAACTGGACACTAGGTAAAGTGATTTGAGAGGAGGAACCTTAATTAAGAAAATGCCTCTGTAAGATTGGGCACATTTATAGGGCATTTTCTTAATTAGTGATTGATGTGGGAGGGCCCAGTCCATTGTAGGTGGTGCCATCCCTGGGCTGTTGGTCCTGGGAGTAAGCCAGTAAGCAGTATCCTCTATGGCTTCTGTATCAGCTCCTGCCTCTAGGGTCTTACCCTGCTTGATTTCCTGTCCTGATTTCCTTTGGTGATGAATAGTGACTTGGAATTGTAAGCCAAATAAAACCTTTCCTCCACAACTTTCTTTTTGTTCATGTGTTTCAGTTATCTCTATTTTAGTGATGGAGGCTTTATTGAGGTTCTTTGCCCAAGATCACACAACCAGAGCAATGGCCAAGAGATGCCTGCCTGGCTTCCATGCCCTTGGTCTTGTCCATTGCTATTTCTCCCCAACCGCATTTAATTCATAAGCAAGGAGAGCTGGTTTCTTCTGTTAAGTACCACTATATTCTAAAAGCTTAAGAAACTTGGGGTGAAACTCTATCTGGTGCCACTTCTGGTTTGGGAGAGAAAGTAAGTGGCCCCATGCCATGCAGGGACAGTTGGACCCCTTTCAGGTTATCTTGAAAGGTAATTTTTTCTTTTTTGGTTTTTTGAGACAAGGTTTCTCTGTTTTGTTTTGGAGCCCATCCTAGAACTTGCTCTGTAAATCAGGCTGGCCTCGAACTGCCTCCAAGTACTGGGATTAAAGGTGTGCATCACGAACACCCGGCTCCCTTTCAGGTTATCAGTGCAGGCAAGATCTATCTGCCTCTGAGAGTTGTGCAGAAAACCCACCCCTCTCTGCCCAGAATATCTGCATTTGAACACATTTCTCTTGGGCTGTTCTCTGAACTATTTGCCCTAAAAATACACTTTGACATTATGCACAAACATTGAAGAGACATTTATTTGGCCCTGACCTTTGTACTGTTTCTGCTAAAAGAGATTTGGTGACACACAAATGGGACTGAATTATTTATAGGTCCAAGGGGAAATCAAAGTTGCTTTTATCCCTATTGAAAGTGTATCAGAAAGCAAAAGAGTGCCAAATTAGCTTTGGCTTCTCTCAGAGGGATCCCAGCTAGACCCTAAGGTGCTTATTAAAGTCGAGGGTGCCCTTAATGACTGGCTCATTGGAAAGCTCCACAAATTGGGCCTATTGTTCCTTTTGAACACCTGGCCAGGAGACAAGGGTCTGAGTACTTCCTGATAGGAGGTTACCAGTATAAATGTGGTAGGGAAGGTGGATGTATGGGCTTAGCACGCTCTTATGAATTTATTATACTGATTAATGCTGGCTGGTCATATATTTAGTGTTGAGTATTAAGAACAATATGTAGATTTATGAACTCATTAAGCATTAAAAAAGATTGTGTGTGTGTGTGTGTGTGTGTGTGTGTGTGCGTGCGTGCGTGTGCGTGTGCGCATATGTGCATGTGAGGAGGCCATAAGAGTTCCAGGCAGAGGGCTGCCCTGCATGAGTTCTAGGAACCCATTTGGGTCCTCTAAAAGAGCAGGATTTAGTAAATACTACTTTGTTCATTTTTTGAAAGTTGTTTCAGATGTGACAATCTGTCAAGATTGATGTAGTCCTTCATTTACTAATGAGACACTAATCCTGTTCTCATGGAAGCAAGGATAACGAGCGCTCAAGAATCAACCAGACACTCCGCACTCCTCCTCCTCTGTCTCCTCCCATTGCCCCCTCACCACCATCACCACTACTCATGGTTATTCAGTACTTTTAATTGGTTGTCCCCACTCCTGTGTTTGTATATGTATATGAGGGTATGCTCTATATTGTGTGTGCGCGTGCACGTGTGCCAGAGCATGAGGAAGGCAGAAGTTTGGATATCTTTTTCTGTAGTTGTTTAATATTTTGAGGCAGATTCTCTGAGTTTGGGGCTCACCATTTCCCTACTCCCTTAGCCTAGAGTTAGATGTGTGCCACCACTCCTGGCTTAGCCTAGAGTTGTAGATGTGTGCCACCTCTCTTGGCTTTCTATGGGTGCTTGGGATCTGAACTCAGGCCTTAATGCACGAATAGCAGGCACCTTACTGACTGACTGGCTGGTCTCCTCATCTCATCAGTACTTTGTCTGTGTTAAATCAGCTAGTCCATACATTTGCAAGTGAGGCAAACATTATTAAATCCATTCCCATTTCATAGTTAAGGACAATGGAGCAAACAATTGAAATAACTTGGAAATTACAAATCTTGGAAGCTGGGAAGCTGGGTTCAAACCAAGGCGGTCTGCCCACCATAGAGCTAATACAGAGGAACATATAAAGGCTACAGACATAGAGACACATGTGAGGCAAAGAGTCTAAACTAGGGAGACAGGAAGGAAAGCTATTTGACATGCTGCCCCCCTCATCTCCTTAGCTTATGAGACACAGATCTTAAAGAGGAGTGGAGGAGAAATCTTAACTGTGATGTCTTCTCTGAGGCACCTGAGGGGGAAGCCGAGTGTCACATGCCTTTACTCTCTATTCCTTCTTGCTGCATTCAGAGTGTCTTCAACTGCAGTCTGAGATGCCAATCACTTTTAACTGTAGAGCTGACAAGCATCACAGGAGGTTGTATTTTTACACTTGAAGTGCTTTGTGAAATGATACAAAGTGGGATGATTCAAGAAACCATACAAAGAGCAAAGATATAATGGGAAAAGGCACATTGAGTAAATAAAACATTTGTTCTCTCTCAATTGTTTATTTCTCTTATATATCCAGGAACTGCCCAAATTTACCCTAGAACCAAACTGTTGAGGCTTCTGTCTATTCCAGAAGGAGACCTGTGTATCATCCTTGTATCCACTAAATGCCTTTGGGTTTTCCAGTGAGGTTTTGCGAATCTGTGATGGTTCTGTATGCCTGAGTTTGGGCCCCATTATATTTGTTCTTTGGTGAATGCAATTAGAACATTAGGGGTTTCCTCTGGGAAAAGTACATTGACTCTCCGATCACAGTCATTCATTCTATGTATAAAGAAGAGCTTCATGTGACGAGGAAACAGACTTCAGAGGAGACTAGGAAGAGGTACTGGAGGCCATGCTAGCTTTGATTTAAGTGTAAGTTTACAGTGGAAGTGAGGTACTGGGATTGTAACTTCATTTCCTGGGAATCAGTAAGTGAGGGAGCTCAGTGTGTGAGGAGAATCCATGTTGTTTGTGTGATGTGGGTTACCTGCTAGACCCAATGTGCCATCAAATAGTCTTTGCTGGTACTTGGAAGCTAGTTCTTGGTCTCCTCTGCTGTATATAATAACAGTATTTTGCCAGCTGGAGAGCTGTGGGGCGGGTGTATTGCAACATCTTCAGCTTAAATGCTCAGAAAGCAGAATCTACGTTTCTGCTGGGAGGGAGGAAGTTGTGGAAAGAAAGGAGGCTGGTTTAGTGTGGTAGGATTCTGTATCTACCTTGTGATTGTCACACCCTGTCTTCTTTTCCCTAAGGACTGGCAACACAACCCCTCAGCTCTTTCAGATAGTCAGAGCACCCTAGCCCCTCACCACAGTTCCAGTAGGAAAGGCAGGTTTATACATGAGCAGCTGTGGCAGTCCATAGTCGCCCAAAAATGACAGGCACACACATAGACAAAAAGCACTTCCTGAGTCTTCCCTGCCACAGAGGGACCTAGCATGATTTCTAGTCCATGATAGGAACTTAAAAAACAAAACAAAAAACCATTTGAAGGAATAATGAGAACAGAGCTACAGAACAACAAAATAGTATCTGTAAGTTAACATTCATTGAATTCTCATCATGTCCTAGGAATTGTGAAAGAAGTTTAATTGGGGCTGGGGAAATGGCTCATTGAAAATCTGAGTTTGTATCCCCAGAGCCTATGTGCAGAAGTCACTTTGTAAGCTTAATGCAAATTGAGACATTCCTGGAGAGGAATCTCAACTGAGGATTGCCAATGTCAGATTAGCTCATGGGCATGTCTGTGGGGGGCATTTTCTTGATTGCTGATTGGGGCAGGAAAGCATGAAGAGAGATAGATAGATAGATAGATAGATAGATAGATAGAGAGAGAGAGAGAGAGAGAGAGAGAGAGAATTCTGGGAAGTTCATGAGCCAGCAAGCCTGGAGATTTCAGTGGATAGCCAGAGAGCCTGTCTCAAACAAGGTGTGAGATGAGGCCTGACACCCAAGCTGACCTCTGACCTCCATATGCATGCCATCTAAGAGCCTACATGTATGCACAAAACATATTTATTTTTAAAGAAAGATGTTTAGTTGTTAACAAACTTATGAAGAAGAGTTAAATCTTCAACTTGGTATGTAAAAAATAAGTTGTAGCTAGATTAAAAAACTAGCTACAAAATACAAACCCATTTAACATCTCTTCTACGTGAACAGAAAGATGAGATGGACCTTGAGGATAATGGATGGAAGATGATTCATGAATTTCACTACTGTCTTTGGTGAGAAATTTCACAGGATGAACCACGGTTGGAGAGCTAGTCAGTGGACTGGTTCCTGACCTTGGCTTTTCTGATTCCAGACATGTGCCCTTTAATGTCAGGCTACCAAGCAGATAAAAAGGCCAGGACCGTGGTATAGAAGTCTAATATGTAGTTGATGGCTTGCGGAGGAAAGTTCACAGTGTAAAAGAAAAGGCATGACTTCCTAATATCACTGAGCATTTTGCTATTTTGTAGAAAAAATAAATCTCCATCCAATTGTATCAGAAATAAATTGCAGCTAGATTAAAAAACTACCTGCAAAATATAAACCCATTTAAAATCTCTTTTTTTGTGGACAGAAGGTGAGAAGGATCTTGAGAAAAATGTACAGAGGATGATGAGTGAATTTTACCTTTCTTTGTAGATTTTAATCTTTTCTATGGTATAGCCTTGTAACTTTGAAATCAAGAAGTGCAAAATAAATCTATTTTTCTGATTCCCTTTCTTTCCGTGTGTGCTTGTGTTTTAGGTGTGTACTCATATGTGTGCAGGTGCACTTTTGTGTGTATAGTGATGTCATATGTGTGTATGTGCATGAAGCGGCCAAAGGTCAACCTTGGGTGTCATTCTTCAGGTGTCCTCCATCTATCTTGTTTTTTTGAGTTGAGATCTTGGAATGACATGGAGCTCATTGACTATGTTAGGTTTCTGTCTCAGAGCCCCACAGATCTATATGCCGTTGCCTTCATAGGGGTGAGATTACAAGTGTGAGCCACTACAGATGGCTTCCAATTCAGGTCCTCATGCCCAGATGGCAGGCTCTTAGCCTGTGGAGCCATCTCCTCAGCTCTGCCCCATTTCTCCCTGTCTGCCTGTCTCTTCACTCCCATTTCTGTTCCATTCATCACTTTTTTCCTCTTCCTGTCTTTTCTCTTGGGCTTGATTCCCACCTAGTGCCACCCAAACCAGACTCACCCCAAGTGTTCAAAGCTCCGAGCTCTCACAGCCTTGGCTTCCAATAGCAGCAGGGAAATTCCTGCTCCATGGTGTAGTCTCATCCATTTTTAGTTCCCAATGCAGACTTCTCAGGGTCTCTTAATTCATCAGAAGAAGATCCACTTTACTTTTTAGCTAGGGACTTCTTGGATTTTATCTGGTACTTTCTTGCCATATTTATACCTCAGATAAAATGCCAAAGTGCTGTTACTCTCCTAGAACATACACAATATAGTCCAAATGCATCCCTCAAATTTAAAGGTTAAAATTTTCCCCCAGTGCTGGAGATGGAATCTGGGATTTGCACATATTTGAGAACTGGATTTAGAATTATTGTGGAAACACACTTCTAGATGTGTTAATGAGGGTGTTTGAGAAAGGACCCACCTTGAATGTGGACAGCACCATCCCTGCAGCCTGGGGTCAGAAACTGGATGATAACCAGAAAATGATCTGAGCATCAGTATTCATCTGACAGGGCTGCTTCACACTCCTGTGTACCCCAAACTATCACTGCTTAGCATGATGGGCTGTATCCCACACTGTCATTGCCCAGCATGATGGGCTGTACCCCACACTGTGAGCAAGATAAGCCCCTCCCAAGTTGCATTTGTGGAGTATTTTGTTGTAACAATGAGAAAAGTAGCTGAACCCATAGGCCAATACTTTACCATTAAGCTGCTCTCCTGACTGGTATGTTGGGGTTTTAAACTGTAATGGAACACTGTTGGGAGAGGGGACCACAGGGCTTCTGGGCTAACATCATTGCTGGAGTGACGTAGTTCTTGTGACTCAGGTTGCTACACAGCAGCCTGCCCCTCAGGCTTCCCTTTCAGCTCACTAGCTCTGAACTTGCAGCTTTTCCACTCCATTATGACACAACATGACACCCCTTGGTGGATGCTACCTCCAAGTCCTCAGCCTTCCCTAGTCTCCAGAATTAGCGAACTTCTCTTTAAATTTACTTATTTTGTGGAGTTCTGCTACAGCAAAACAAAGTGGACTAAAAGCACACACTTCATCTGGAAGTTGCTGTTGCAAGCTGTTCACAGGTCACATTGGGAAGGGAAAGGCAGTTCCCCCCTGGGAGTTCCAGGACAGCCTGGTTATACTGTGAGACCTTGTATAAACAAATAACAAAACAAGTCTCACACCAGAAGTCACCAGACTCAAATGGGAGTGATGGAGAAGCTGAAGGAGATGCAGAGCGTGGGGCCAAAAAAAAAAAAGAGCAATTCCTGCAGGGGCATCTGGGAACCTCTAAGCATTGTGTATGTCTTTGATTGTGTGTTCAACAAGACATGATTAAACCCTTTCAGTAGGTCAAGATGCTGGATTATAGCACAGTTGATGAGAGTCACACCTGACCCTTACATTGCTCAGGGATTACATTGCTGTCTAGCCATCAGCCATCACAATACAAGATGAGAAGACCAACACTGGAGCTGGAGTGGGGGAGGGGGTAGATGAGGGGTGAGTGGGAGGCGGTTAACCCAGGTGAAGGAAAGCACCTTCAGAATGATTGCTGCAGGGGAGCTAGCACATTGTACGAAGACAGTGCAAGAGAGAACAGCTGATGGACATGAAGAATTGAGTTCAAAGAACCCTGAGACGCTGAACAAGAAAAGCAGAGGGAACCCGTAGTTGAATAGGACCACTAAAGGGCACAAGTAAGAGTCACTGCTAGGTGGCATGTGAAATGCATTTTGGAGGGAGCACATTTTTGTGAGAGATGATTTCAGCTGGAGAAGCAAAGATGGTTTCAAATAACAGCTGAGCCAGGCTGCAGAGCAGAATTTGGTGGAGGTTAGTTTCCCTTTCATACTTCCCTTTGCTGTGTGTGTGTGTGTGTGTGTGTGTGTGTGTGTGTGTGTGTGTGTGTGTCTGTGTGCGTGTTTATGTATGTACACACATGGAAATCAGAGGCTAGCCTTTGGTGTTATTCCTTAGGTGCCTTCCACTTTTTGTTTGAAACAGGGTCTTTCATTGGCCTGGAACATCACCAAGTAGGTTAGGCTAGCCCATCTCCCAGCTCCTCACTGCTGGGATAGCAAGTGTGCACCATCCTGTCTGGCTTTTGGCAGACTCTGGGGCTGGAACTCAGAAACTCATGCTTATGGGTCAAACACTTTACTGAGCTGTCTCCCCAGCTGCACTTTGCTCTTAAGAGAATCTGTGCTGTGGGTTGTCTTGGCTGGCTCTTCTGCTCTTTAATGGCTCTTTTTGGCCCCTAGGTAGATGTGGTCAGACTCCAAAGCCTTCCCATGTTATTGGGAGTCAGTTATTGACATTCTCAAGTTGTACCATCTTTGGCTTCCTCTGTCAGTTCATCTTCTCTTTCCTGACCTGGTTACCATCCCACATGCACAGGGGCTGGAGGACACCTCTCGGCTGCTCTGCAGAAAGTGAGACACCTAAGAAGAAGCTTCATCTCCTTCTTTCTGGGGAGCCATCCTACCGGGTTTCTCTTAGATGCTCAAGGCTGGCAGTGACTTAGATGGCCGGTTTTACTGTACTTGACTCATCAAACTTCCTTTGGCTTTCTTACCTATAGTTTCTGGCACATAAATTCATATTCTATTTATTTTTATTTTTGTTATTTTGGAGACAGGGTCTCATGTATCACAGATTGGCCTCACATTGCCAATGTAGCTAAGGATGGCCTTGAACTTTCTATCCTTCTACTTCCACCTCCCGAATGCTGGGAACTTAGGTGTATATTACTGTATCTAACTTGTGCAGTTCTGGGAATTGATCTCAGAGCTTTGGGCATGCTAGCTAAGCACTCCACTGACTGAAGCCACATACAGTGTGCTCATACTTTAGAGTAAATCATTGTGAAAGTTTGAGCAGAAGGAATAGGTAGTCGGTGAGAACTCTTCTTGTACACGCTGAGGCATTTTGGGGCCTGACCAGGGAAGTGGACTATTACAGTTCACCTGATCATAGTAGTACTGATGATTTTCATGTAAAGAAGATATAGAAACAAATATCAGCATCTAAAATAAAGGAGCCTTAGGAGGTCACACAATCTGGGCGATATTTCTGTGGCTGTATGATAATGGTTCTTGCTTGGTTCTTAGAACACACAGCAAGTGCTGAAAGGTCCAAAGACTTAGAAACTACCATTTCACCAATGCTAGCAGAAAGTCACTGTCTCTATCATTCATGACTTTCCCCTCCCTGCCAGTGTAGAGTTGATTGTTTTCTCTATTTCTCAGTGCAAACCCATCTACAGCTTTGTAAGAATAGCAACGATGAAACTGAATTTGCTATCTCAACCACTTTCTGGAAATACATCTACTTCCTAAGGCAGCATGATGCTCATTTTGAGATGAAGAAAAACACACCTCTCTAAAGTCAAAATTGAAATTGTCTAAATTGCTGTTGCTTCTTCCAAGCTGTTCTGGAGGCCAAGTGTGGGTACCAGGGCAGACTTCAAGGAGACACCCCACTGCGGACAGCAAAGAAACATCTGTCTGTGTTTGGAGATCAATTGCTAAAATACCTCCATATGCTGAGGCCAGTCACCCATGTTGGGGACTCGTCAGATCTGTCTTCAATCACAGCAGCGTGTCAAATGAAGTCCTACAGTGGTTCAGTAAAAAAGGAACCAAAGGAAACCAAGACTGCCATCTCTAGGACCCCCAAATGGATGAGAGGCCGTGTGACACTATTTGGTCTTAGGCATACTGTCTTTCATCTGTGCGACCCCTTGCTGTTCTCTAGCGTTCAGAGGATGCACCAGTGTATATACCACCAGCCAAACAGCATCACAGTTTTTATGAGTAGCAGCGATTTTAGATGGAATCACACTGGCTAGGGAGCTATTTACTACCCAAATACTGTACTTAGCAAACTTGAACAGAGGATCTCATTTAAATTCACCTCTACCCAAAGCAGCAGGAGCTTGATGTATCTCTGTGTCATAGTTTTTGTAATATTCACACAAATCTAGACACACCTGGGAAGGGGGACTCTCAATTGAGGTGTTCCTTTTCATCAGATTGGTTTGTGGGCACTTCTGTGGGAATTTCACTTTCTTTATTGCTGATGGATTTGGAAGGACCAGCCCTGTTGTGGAATACTATTTTAAGGTGTGTTACATTTGTTTATGCTGTGGACACATTTGTTTAACTCTGTGAAGCTGTGTTACTGTACCTGTCTAAAACACTTGACTAGTCAAATAAAGAGCTGAATGGCCAATAGCAAGGCAGGAGAAAGGCTAGACAGGGCTGGCAGGCAGAGAGAATAAATAGGAGGAGAAATCTGGGAAGAGAGATCTAGGAGCAAAAGAGAGAGAGAGCAGGAAAAGATGGGGCCAGCCACCCAGTCACACAGTCAGACAAGGAATAAGAAGGAAAGAAAAGATATGCAGAAATAGAGGAAGGTAAAAGTCCAGAGGCAAAAGGTAGACAGGATAATTGAAGAAAAGTTGGCTAGAAAGGAGTCAAACTAAGGCCAGGCATTTATAAGAAATAATAAGTCTCCATGTGTGATTTACTTGGGGGTTAGGTGACTCCCAAACAAATATTGTTTACTTCAAAGAGTAAAGAGTAATAAAACAACCAACATCACTGCCCACTTTGAGCAGAGCCATCCCTGGGCATATGGGTTTGGGTTTCATAAGAAAGGGAGCTGAACAAGCCAGAGGAAGCAATCCAGTGAGCAGTGTTGCTCTGTTTGAGTTCCCACCCATGTCCCTGTCTCAAGCTCCTGGCCTGGCTTCCCTTTGACAGACTGTAACTTGTAAGCCAAATTAACCATTTTCTCTTTTCAAGTTGTCTTTGACTAGTGTTTTATCACAGAAACAGAAAGCAAACCAGAACAGAAGTTGGTACCAGGAGATGCCAGGATTGAAGGACAATTGCCAAGGTCAGCACTCCCCTTGACTGAATCACAGGTACACATGATTTTCATAGCTGTAGACTTGTAGCCCCCCAACACTTGTCATGGGCAGTTTTAACTTTAGTTACTGCAGTAGGAGAGTAATAGTACATCATGGTTCTAATTTGCTTCTCCCTAATGACTGGTGTGCCATGGAACAACTTTGCATGTGTCATGTGATTATATGTGTAATATATATCTTCAAAAATTATAATTACAACAATTCTTCTTTCCTTGTCCTCCCTGTAAACTTTCTCATATTCTCTTATTTTCTCTTTTTAAATTCATGGCCTCTTTTCTTCATTAATTGTTATTACATGCATGTCTGTATGATATATACCCTGAATATATATATATTCAAAAATATAACCTGCTCATTCTGCATAATAGATATATTTTTAATTTAAGTGATTGCTAAACCATTTTGCTTACTTAAAAAACATATTTTTTATTTCAGTCTTTTAATTAAACTTACTTACTGTTACATGTTTATGGAGGGTGTATATGGTAGCTGCACATGCTCCTGTGTGTGTGGAGGTGCAGTTGGTTCTCTTATCTCATTAATGGACCCCAGGGAGTGAATCTCCATCCAAAAAGCTTGCACAGTGCTGCCTGTACTTGCTGAGTCATTACTCCAGCCCTTAGCTTTGAGTCTTTAGGGGTTTTAAGTGATCTGGACACAAATCCTCAATTAGTCATCCGTCTCACAAATACTGTGTCCCATATGTGACTCTGTTTTCATTTCCTTAATGATGTCCTGTGAAGGCATAACATTTTAAATGTGGCAAAGAACAATATGTTTTCCATGGATCTTGCTTTTAGTGTCATGTCTAAGAAATCCAAGGTTGCAAAGATTCCATTCTATTTTTTTTCTCTCTTGAGAAATTTCATAGCTTAACATTTTATGCCTAAGCTTGTGACCCATTTTAATTTTAATTTTTTGGTGTGTAGGCTGAAGCATGAATCAATTAAAAATAACTTACTGTTTTAAGTTATATATGTATGTCTGTGTCTCTGTGTAGGTATTTGCACGTGAGTGCAGGTGCCTGCAGAGGCCAGAGGCATTGGATGCCCTGGAACTGGAGTTACAGAGGACTGTAAGTTTCCTGATGTGGGTTCTGGGAATTGAACTCAGGTTCTCTGAAAAAAGTAGTATGAGTTCTTAACCACTGTCCATTTTCCTGTAAGTATTAATTAAGACAGGTTGGTTGACAGCATTGTTTGAGGCTGCTGTAAGCTTGTTTACTTTCTGAGTCCTGGTTACATTAATTTATGGTGAGAAGTTATGACTGTGATTATGGATTTGTCTATTTTCCCCTGAATTTCTATCAGGTTTTGCTTTATATATTCTGAAGCAAGCCTCAAAATTTGTCCTATGTGCTGAAAGATTTGTATTGTTATGTCCTCTTGATGGACTGCCCCCGATATCTTCATGACATGAGCTTTATCAGTGGCAACAGGTTTTGCTCTGCAATCCATTTGCATGACTAGCATAGTCAGCTCAGCTCTTTTCTGGCTGGTGTTAGCATGATGTTCCCTTTTCTCTGTGTTATTGGGGCATTTATTTTTACCCCAATTCTTCTTTTTTGATCAGGGTTAGTATGGTATATTTTCTTCACCCTTGCCTCTTTTGCATCAGATTTAGCATGATGTTTTTTCCTAACTTAATGTTTAAAGTCTAGTACTTATAGTCAGGAATGTATTTGAGCACCAAAAAGGTGAATTTTACCTTTCTGCGGGTCGAGCATTTCTGTTTCTGTGTGTTCTTCAGCTTCTGTTCCCTCTCTGATATTTTCACATGGCTCTTTTCCATCGATGCACCCAGTAGTACTTGGGACAATGCTTAGAAACGTCTTGTACATGGTATTTTTCTCTCCTGATTTAAAGATTTTTCTCTTCATGTTTAGTTTTTAATAAGATAAATATCATGTACCTATGTATGAATTAAAAATCTACATCTAGTAATAATAGTAATGATGATGATGAATAATATTGATGATGATAATTATTACATTAAAAAAATGTCTTGTAATTTTAAGAGAGTTTTTCACTAGTCCAGGCTGGCCTTGAACTCACAACCTTCCTTATTTAGCCTTCTGAGTGCTGGGATTCCAGAAAGGCATCATCCTGGCCAGGTGCCTGGATATGACTTTCATTGTACTTTCCATACCTTGGTTTTGCTGAGCATCTTGGATCTCTAAATTTATGCTATTAATTGTGAGGAGTTCTGATATCAACTCTTTCCAGCTTTGGAGCCATTTTCTCACATTGTCATGGTAAAATCATCAAAGCACCCATGTGTAATGATTTCTAACCTGGTGCTCTCCTGGGAGCGGGGGTAGACTCTTTAGGGACTGGTTCCTAGTAGGGGCAAGTCACATCCCTGGGAATATATTCCTGGTGGGGACTTGGTACCCATGCTCCTTCCTATCTTTCTTTGCTCCTGGGTTACATAAGGTGGTCCATTTCTTCTACCCTGCATTCCTCATGTGATGTCTCACCTCACCAAAAGCAACAGGGTTGAACATCTGAAATAGTGAGCCAAGTTCATCAATAGAGCACCAACACACACCCCTTCTTTTCTGAGAAGCCACTGAAAGTGAGACCCAGGATGAGACATCGACTCAATCCTCCCTTTGTGACATCCCATGAAGAGATCCCCTTTCCACTTACTTCATTTTGGTTGGATACTTTCTTTTTCTGCAGAGTCTCTCTAGCTTGGGGCAGCCTCTTCTAATTCATAGTTGTCCTGTTGTATATTCTCACGTGCTCAGGTCACATGGATGCTGCAGCCTGGCCAACTTTGGTTTAAGGAGCTCCCGGGCCTGTCTTGTTTTTCTGCAGTTATGGAGAACTCACATTTTGCTCTTTTGGCTGATTTATCTGTCAGTTGATATCCAAAATATATCCATTCTTCTCCACTTCTTTTCAGAGAGCTTCACAAATATCCTTCACTTTTTTATTCATTATAAAATTTGATTCTATCTATCAATTACTGAAGAACTGGACAGGCCTGCAATTTTGATATATTCTGCTATTCCATACACTCTCAGGCATAAACATTTACTATTATTATTACTGTTATTGTTGTTGTAGTTGTTATTGCATTCCAGGCTTGTTTTCCATTGGAGTTTTGTTTACAGTGGCTCTCAGCAGATCTGTTCCATTCCCCACCTCTGTGCCCAGCCATCTGGTTCCATCTGATTCACCCCCTGGTCCTGCAGTCTCCCTGGAGAGGTCACAGAGAATTAAGAGTGGCACATCAGTGAAGCACAGCCTTCAGCTCCATCTTTCCGAACTTCCTAAGGAGTCACACTGGGTCACCGTGAAGCCGCTTATGCAGCCAGACTCTACCTCTGGATGGAGTCCCGATTAGAGATTATTTATTTCCTGATAAGCCTTTCATATCTGTGACATTTATTTTCAAGGAAATTGGTTTCCTGCTTGACGTCTGAGGAGGTATTTGCCAAGATTCAGCCTCACCGAAAATAATGATGCTGATGACAATGGCAGCCTCCCTCTGCCAGGTACTTTGCCTACATTACCTCTAATCCTCCCTGCACTCCTGCATGGCAAATATTATCTCTCCTTTGCAGCTATACTTTATTTATACCTCACTACAGTCCAGGATGGTTTATCGAGGGCTTTATGAGGATTCACAAAACATACCCGAGGAGCAAAAGGTAAGGGTGGAGAAAGTCCTTTTTAATAAGCAGCACGGAAGCAGAGTCTTGGGGGGCAGAGAGTCTTGCCAGCATCCTCAGATGTGCTAAGTGGCAGGATTGTGACCTGAACCTGGATCCTCTAGCAGCTAAGAGGTCTGATCTTTGTGCTAAACCAGAAGATGAGACAGGTAAGCACCAGAGGCAGAATTTAGCAGGCACAGGAAGTCTGAAGGTGAACAAATGAAGTGCTTTACAGGGAGAGAGCTGGACACATGCCGATCAGTCTGGGACCGGGTTGGGTGGGAGCAGAGACCAGGAGATGACACTGCAGAGATGTCAATGCCAGGAGTTGTCTTAGTGGCATCTGCTGTTTATGCTTTCTTATCACGCCCTCCCTATTTGATAACTGATCCCTGTTTTTATATTGGAGAAGTTTAGCCAGATTTTCTTTGGACTACCAACTCCCAAATAATGACATGGGGACTTATTAATTATGAAAGCTTGGCCTTAGCTTAGGCTTCTTCCCAACTATCTCTTAAAACTCACATTAACCCGTTTATATTAATCTATGTTCTACCACATGGCTCCTTTACCTCTGCTTGGTACTGTGGGACCCACTTCCTCCGTGTCTGTCTGGAAAATTCCTAAGTCCCTTCCTACTCTTTCCTGTGCGTCTCTCTTTTGGTCTTCCTAGCTCCTCCATTTCCTCCATGGCTAATTCCTGTCAGCTATTTGCTGGCTCCATCCCCTGATCCAATGTTTATTTTAGTAACACAGTTTTGGACTCTCATATTATGACCAAAGATCCTGCAACAGAGAAGTCCTGCCCATGAAGGTTGTTTCCTAATCTCTGGAGTGGGAATTCACATTCCCAGAGTCAAGGGCGCCAGTGGTGGTTCAGAGGGCAGTGTTAGGCCCAGGACACCCTAGTCACTTTCTGGAAACTTTTCTCCACAGTGTTTTGGAGGAGGATCCTAGCTTTTTAGAGGTTCTATTTCCAGCCATAGATGTCCTGGGATTGTGAGTTGCCCGACCCAACCCAGGGGAAGATTGAACACAGACTTTCCTTCTGTCCCCAAACCCAGCCTTGTGTTTGAAACCTTGGTCCTCAGCTGGCGGGAGCCATGAAGCCTTTGGGGAAGGAGGTATGGCAGGTGGCCAGACACTAGAGTTGGCTTTACAGCTTAGCTCACTTCTGGATACAATGCCCTGGTTCCTGGCTTCTAAGATTTGGAGAGCTTGGTCAAATGGTAATGTTACTTTTGAGGAACCACCCATAGTGCCTCTAACAGCTTCCATTCCCACCAGCAGTGCATAACTGATGGGAGATGTCCTTCTGTATGTTTCTCTTACCTGTTGATAAATAAAACATTGTCTGGCCAATGAGGCAGGTGGGACTAGAACGAGGAGAATACTGGGAAAGGTAGGTAGAGAGGGCCTGCCAGAACAGTTGCCATGTAGTTGCCAAAGGAGTTAACAGATCTGGGTATTCTCCCAGTAAGCCAAGACCATTTGGATATACATAGATTAATAGAAATGGGTTAATAATTAAGACACAGATGGCCAATAAGAAGCCCAAGCCACTAGCCAACAGTTTTATAACCAATGTAGCATCCATGCGTTCATTTGGGACTAAAGAAGGGTGCTGCAGGCCCAGCCTGGGAAAGAACCTCTGTTACAATAACCCACCCTGTCAAATCTTGGACAGAATCTGTTTCCTTGACTGGGATGGGATGGATGTCTCAATGTACTTTTGGAACATCCACTGTTGCAGGTCACTCTGATCTTGGCACCTTGTCACAGCATCTCCAGGAGGTGAACACAGCTGATGATCTCTCCAGACCCTTGTCCTGGACGAGGTCCTTGAGTCGATAAATGGCCTTTCGCAGGACAGAGCTCCATCTAGCGAGGAGGCCTCTGCTCATCACTGGAACCTGAAACATGAACAGCTTATCTTTCCTCCCTGCTACCCAGTGTCTCACTTTGCTCCCTCAGGTCTTTTTCTTAGGATTTGCTTTGGGGAAATGCAGATGCCATTTCAGTGTGGTGAAGAAGGCTTATTCTCAGCTTCCACATGATGAAGCACTTTTGGGTGAAGACAATGAGTTTGGATTTGCTGCTGGTGCTGGTGGAAACTACAAGAAGAGGCTGAGTGCTACAAAGCCCCTCCACCCCCATGCACTCTAATTCATCTTCTATCCCTCCACAGCGGACACAGCAGGGTACCCAGTGGTGAGGCTAGACACTTTTCTCCCACAATTTTCAGGGTTCTCTTCTCAGGTTACTGGCCCTTTTATGTAACTCCCAATTACTGGTTAGTCCTTGATGACAATGAATAGCTGTCAAGCTTGTCTTACAAAACAAGACAATCCCCAACTCCCACCACTGGTGCTCAGGTGCACTGGAGCTCTAGGGACTGAATTACTATGCATGGTCCTGGGGACTCCTGTCCTCTCTGTAGCAGCGCACTTTGCTTGCTGTCCTGCGAGGTGGAGGCAGGAATGGGGAGCCAGGTAGAAGTCGGCCTTTGGGGTCTGCTTCCTAGAAGTTTCCTGTCACATTTTGGGGAGGAACCTTTTTACTATGAGATTTGCGGTTCCTGTGTATAGTTTATACTTGTGAAGGGATGGGGGGTAGGAGGTGGGAGGGTTAATGTGGTAAAATAAGGATCGGGGAAAATAGTCTGAATAGATGTTTATTCAGGGAGAAATAACTTACAACAGAGACATGAATGCCAGCAGGTTCCAGTCCCAAGGATGCCTCGGATGCTCTCTGTCTCCGTCCAGGAAGTGAGAAAGAGCTCCAGGGTCCCTGCCCCAAATCTAATTCCTCCAGGTCACCTCTGCACCTGTCCCCACCCCAATGGGCATGGTCAGTGCAACAAGTGCAGACAGAGTTAATATCTCACTAGAGGGGGTGTGGGCATGTTTTCAGCCTAGCTTGTCTGTTAACTGCAATCAGATGGGAGATGGACTGATAGTCTGAATACTGGAGGGGGATGAGGATTATCTAGATGTGCACATAATGACAGGGAGGTAGGAACCCAATAGATCATCTGCACACTTTTCTCTTCTCCCTATTCTTTATTTCTCCTTCTCTTTCTATCCGTTATCTACTTTTAATTCCCCAGGTCACCTGTAAAATATACCTCACAAAACGCACTAATTATATCTGTGTGTAGGGGGATAGTGTCCAACCTCAATCTGAAGAGACCCAGTGATGGAAAACTTATCCCTTCTCATTCCATTGCAGTACAACACAGTGATGGGAAAGTTAACGTATGTGTGTGTGTGTGTGTGTGCATGCGTGCGTGCGTGCGTGCACAGACACACACATACACACACACACACACACACACACACACACACACACACGCATGCACACCACTGCAAGCCCATGGAGTTCACAGGACAACTTACTGGAGTTGGTTGTCTGCTTTCACCATGTGATTAGTGGGGTCTGAACTCAAATCATCAGGCTTGGCTAACTGTTGCGCCATCCTTCCCCTCCTCTTCCCCCCCACCACTATGGTGCACTCACAATCTTTTAAACAGAGATGAGCTGCCCATCCTCATCTACTCAGTCTTCACTGTCCTCACCAAGTCTGGAAGGAGCGCCCCTCAGATATCTGAAGACTGCTCAGTAACCAACAGTATCATTTGAGATAGGGTCCCATGTATCCCAGACTGTCTCCGAACTTACTGTGTAGTTTAGGATGGCCTTGAGCTCCCAGTTCTCCAGTCTTTCCCTTCGAAGTACTCCATGCCTGTGCCACTCCAGCAGTCTATTTATTGAGCTAAAAGAACAATGCTGGCTCCTCAATCTATCCACCTGCTTACCTATGAGAATTACAGTAACACCTATCTCTTCTGAAATGGTTGTCTTGAGTTCAAGGGGGTTATCACATCAGCGGCTCCCCTTTCCTCTAGAACAAAGTACCTTTGTTGATGCAGCCTAAGACAACAGAGTGTTTGGGCATCTTTCTGTTTTAGCGTTTAGTGGCAGCCACTTTTCACTGCCAGCTCCTGTTTAGTTTATTGTTGGGTGAAACTCGCAAGTCAGTCTGCAAAGTCAAACACTGTCAGATGCCAGACGATGGCAAACATGTTGGGGGAGGCTTGCTGTCACTCAAAGGTTCATGTTCTTTTTGTGGTGAGCAATGTCTCCCGACTCTAGCAGATCATTGCTATGTCGAGTGTGGGCTCAGCATTAAAAACCAGGCACACTCACATGCAAACCCAGGCTTACAACTTCAGTGTTTTAAAAGAAATAGATAATGTTTTGGTAATGTTGGGTGCACATTGCAGTGGGTTTCTTAGTGCAAAGCTTCAGAAACAACCAAGGGCACTGGGCCTCCTTCCTGAAATAATGGAACTAATCTGGGAGCAAGTGAGGGGAGGCAGAGGGAGGCACTGTGAGAAAATGGGGGGGCAGAGGACGATACTAGTTTCTGGGAAAGGCTGGTACTGCAAGGCCCAGATATTTTATTGCCTGATATCATTTATGTGAGCCATAGGGCGGGGTGTGAAGCTCAGTCTTGTCTGCTCCAGGCTTTCGCTATTTTGTACTTTATAATTGGAGAATTTGGGTGTCTGTCTGTCTGTCTGTCTGCCTGCTGCCTGCCTGCCTGTCTGTCTCTGTGTATGTCACATATCAGTCAACCTTGGGTGTCATTCATCAGGAACCAACTATCTTGGTTTCATTTTTATTTTTTAATTAACTAATATTATACTTTTCTGGCCAGCTCTCTCCTTGGCCAGGAATTCACCAATTAGGCTAGCCGGCCTGTGAGCTCCAGGGATCTTCTTGTTTCCATCTCATCAGAGCTGGGAGTATAAGTACTTACCACTGTGCACAGCTGTGTCACCTGAGTCAGGGGCTTGAACTCGGGTTTATGCTATGGTGCACCTTTATTGCTCTTCATTAGCTGGGCCTCTCTTTAGCCCAATGGGAAACATTTTAATTACTTATTTTGTAGTTTTCACCTAAGTATATATTATGCACTGGACATATTTAACTCCATACCTCTCACCCTCTCTTTTATTGCTCTGGCTCTAGTAGTCCCCTTTATACCTGTAGATAGTTTGGTTCCTACTTTCATTGTTATATCTATCTATCTATCTATCTATCTATCTATCTATCTATCTATTTATCTGTCTGTCTGTCTGTCTGTCTGTCTGTCTGTATCCATAGACTAATGAGATCTTTTCATTCTGGCCCTTCTGTGTCCTTTCCACCCCAATGACTGGGATTGCAATGGACCCTCCCAATGTCCAAGGTTGTCCCCACACTTTAGGATTTTACTTAAATCCCACATGAAAAGCTCCATGAGGCAACATAGCAGGGAGTGGGCACATCTGGGATTGTTTTCTTCCTACACTGTAGCTGGTGTCATCATGTGGTACTGTATCTCTGAAATGTCAAGGATCTGAGAGTGATGGCACATGTCTATAATTCCAGAACTCAAATGCTGAGGCACTCCAAGTTTAAGGCAAGCCTAGGCTACAGAGTGAGACAAGGCTTCCAAAAGCAAGCAGACAAATAACAAAACCAAAACAATAGCAACAAAATGGGTGAGGGAGTAAGATTTCCCTGCTAGTGGCTGAAAACCCAGCACAGAAAAGCTCTATTCACTGGGAGCAGGTACAGAGACCCACAGATGGTTTTTGGAGAGAGAATCTAAATTGGAGATCTAAATTGGGTCCCCCCCTGGAGACTGGGGAACCCCACAGAAGAGGGGAGAGGAAAGACTGTAGGAATCAGAGTGGATGGAGGACACCAGGAGAACATGGCCCACTGTGTCAACTAAGAAGGGCTCACATGGGCTCACAGAGACTGAAACAGCAAGCACGGGGCATGTGTGTGTCTGCCCCAGGTCCTCCATTTATATGCTATGGCTGCTAGCATGGTGTTCTTGTGAGACTTCTAACCATGGGGACCAATGTATCCTTGACTCTTTGGACTGTTCTTGAGACTTTTTTCCTCTTATTGGGTTGCATTGCCCAGCCTTGATATGAGGGTTTTCCCCTTGTCTTATTGTATCTTGTTTTGTCCTCTCTGGCTATTGTTTCTTGGAGATCTGCTCTTTTCTGAAGATGAAACAGAGGGCAGTGATTCTGGGAAGGAATGGGAAACTAGAGGTGGACAGAGGTGAAACCCTGTGTGGTGGTTTGAAAGAAAATGGCCCTCCCAGAGGGAGTAGCACTCTTAGGAGGTGTGGCTTAGTTGGAGTAAGTGTGGCCTTGTGGAGGAAATGTGTCATTCTGTACGCGGGCTTTGAGATCTCCTATATGGTCAAGTCATGCCCTTAAGACAGTTCACTTCCTGCTGCCTGCCTATCAAGATGGCTCTCAACTTCAGCACCATATCTGCCTACAAGTTGCCATGTCCCATCATGATGATAATAGACTAAATTTATGAGCTGTAAGCCACATTAACTATTTTCTTTCATAAGAGTCTCCATGGTCATAGAGTCTTTACAGCAATAAAATGCTAACTAAAAGACTGTGGGTGGTATATATAAAAACAAGATTAGACTGAAAAAAAACCACCTCTATTTGTTACATAATAGTATTTGGAAAAGAAAATGGAGAATATTTTAATTAATTTGTATATCTTGTGGTTCTAAGCCTTTTAGTCAATTCTTTGTAACTATTAATTAACTAGGATGTCTCCTCAAGCAAGCAGATACTTCTTTTGGATGGAATTTTATCTTTTAGTTTGCCACTCTTTAGGACTATATGTCTCAGCCTTTGCCCTCTTCGTGAAGTTCTTATTGTTATAATTATTATTTGCAGTACTGGGGATTGAGACTTAAGATGTCCTACATGCTATGAACATGTTCTATTACTGAACCACAGTCACCACTACCATTGTAATCATTATCATCATCATCACCATCATCACCACCATCATATTAATCATCATCACCATCAACATCATCATCACCACCAACATCATCATCACCATCATCAACATCTTCATTATCACAACCACCATTACCATCATCATCACCTTCATCATCATCACCAACATCAGCGCCTTCATCATCATCAACACCTTCATTATTACCTTCACCATCATCATCATCAAGAGAAGATTTGTGTCATAACCTCTCTGAGTTTTAGTTTTCTTTCTTTTAATGACCCCATTAGGAGGTATATTTTGAGACTATTGTGAAGATTAAATAAGATATAAGTTAACTACTGTCTCAGTTATTTTTATTTTGCTGTAATAAAATACTCTGACAAAAGCAATTTAAGAGAGAAAGGCTTATATAGGCTCATAGTGCCAGAGGGATTCAGTTAATCATGAAGGAGAAGGCATGGAAGCAGGAACAGAATGGTTGGCCACATTGTATACATATTCAGATAATCGAGAATGAACAGGAAGTAGGGGCTTCAGGTCTGGTCCCTGTAACCTACTTTCTCTAGAGATGCTCCATCCCCTAAAGTTCTACTGCCTTCCCAAACAGAGCCACTACCTGGAGACCATTTTATGTGCAAACTACAACAATTTGTCTTTTGTTTTTATGTTTGAGCCCAACATCTCAGGATATAGCCCAAGTTTCTTTGTAACTTATAATCTTCCCTCCTTAGCCTGTAGAGTGCTGGGATTACAGTGTGTACCATCACATCTATTGGCAAGTGTGCACAGCCAAGTTCAACAATGGAGAGATCACATGATCCATGCAATACATAGGGAATATAGAGTGTCTACCCATGTCTAGCCCTTGATAAATGGAAGCTGTGATCACAGCAGATACAGATTATTGCTTATCCCATAGGCAACACATTATATCTTTGCCCTCTTCCCTGTAGCATGACATGTTACAAGGGACATTGTCAGTGAATTCCTGTGGTCCTGTCTCTATGCTCCTCTGGCTTTCCTCAGAGGGTTGTTCCAAGCAAGACGTGCCTTTCCTGAGCAGATATGACATGATGAAGTTTCTACTGACAGACATTCTGGGGAAAGTCACTGGCTGACACTTCCACATCATGGATTTTCTTCCAGGTCTTCACAAATGACAGCTTCCAGAAGAGTGCCTTCTTGTAGCGCATCTTCTAAGACTGAGATGACAGCTGGGCATCCAAGTGTGTCCCTGAACTTCAAAATTCCAGCTGTTACATGGTAAGAGTGGGTTGTAATCCTCTCCAAAAGTAACAGACCAGTCTGTAAAGTATTGTTTGTTAAACACAAATGGTTGCCCAGATTGTTAGATTGTTAGATCTGGACAGGAAGAAGAATCCCCCCCCCATGGAGACACACAGTCTCATTTACCTCCTGTCATTCTATTTCACCCTGGGGCTGTGTCCTTTGCTTATTTTATTGGATGGGAGTTGCTGTCTCTCCAGGACTGAGTTATGACTGTTGTGTGCAGTTCCTACTTGCTTGGCCAGGATGTCTCAATCACCAGTTTCAGCCTGAGCTAGAAACAACTATTAGCTAGGCTGAGTGGGGGGGCAGAAGAGATACACACTCAAAGCAGGTAAATCCATAATGAATTATTTCCCAACTACTAAGAATTCAACAGGAAATGCATCCAAAGTTGCTTCTAGTATCGACAATTTTTTGGGTATGTGTGTGTGCTTCCCTCTGATGGAGCCAAGATGGCTGCTGCCATACACTATCATCATATTCTTCATGTCAGCCTCCAGAGTAAATAGTGGTGGGAGAATGGCTGGTGAGTATACAGCCATTAAGATCCAGGGTCTGTGCTGTCAGTCATTACCCCAGGTTTTGATGTTTGATCCCTTCTAATCTGGGGCTGCACACTCTGGGATGCCATCATCTCAATGACTCCGTGGTTTGTCTAATGATATAGACTGTGTGGGGCTCAACCAGTGTTTCAGTTTAGGGTTCCCTAACTCCTTCACCTGTGTTTCTTCTACCGCTATCCAGAGGGGAGGTTTCAGTAAAGCCTCCCTGACATTTTAGACAGTATTTTCTTTTGGAGGCTATACCAAGCACTGGAGAACATTTGGCAGCTGGCCTGGCATCTGCCCAGCAGACAAAAGTTGTGCCTCCTCAGTTGTGTCAATCAAACATGCCCATAGACATAGTCCAGAGTTCAGATACTGCCCCAAATCTCTGTCATTGCTTCCCAGGAGATGGTTTGTGGCTCTCAAGGGTCAGTATTATAGTATTCTTTGGGCCTCCATCTCACAAATAATGACATTGAGACTTCTTATGAAAATTTGACCTATAATTTAGGCTTATTCCTAACTAACTCTTATAACTTAAATGAACTCACACTTATTTATGTTTTATCACTTGACATTACTTCTTTTCCATCTTTCACCTTCTATTTCTTCCCCATGTTTCCTCTGTCACCTCGATTCCTCATCTTCTCCCTTTCTCTTTCCTGAAATCCCACATATATATATCCTGCCTAGCTATTGGCCATTCAGCTTTTTTTTACAACAATCACAGCAAATACATCTTCACACAGTGTAAAATACCTCACAACACAGCATGAAGCCAGTGAGCCCTGAGCTTTCAGCATGGTGATTATTAAATTCTGTGGTCTGGTAGGGAGCTTTCACAATTCCTGCTCTGCCATGGTGCACTTGGTGTGTTGGGGGAGTGGGCAGAAACTGAGCAGATCACAAAGGAGTCTGGTCATTGATAAGAAAACAATAATTATTTATTGATGCTACTCAGTGAGGCAGCTGAGTGTTGGTTTTATAGGTCAACTTTGTTATTGTTTTTTCAAGTCAGGGTTTCATGTAGCTCAGGTTGAACTTGAACTTAGTATGTAGCAAATATGATTTTGAACATCTGATTCTCTTTCTCTGCCCTTCAAGTGCCAGGATTACAGGTGTGTGCCATTATGCCTGGTTTTATTTGGTGCTCAGGATCAAATCCCATGCTTGGAAATAAGTCTTAATTGAGTAATTGTTTTTTTAATCAAGTTTTCTGTGACCTGTGTGGCAGGTCTTGGTTATTTTGATTACTGTCTGTGGGCCTGGCCCACTGTGGGAAGCACCTATTTTGGGTAAATAGTCTTGGGTTGCTTGAGGAGGCTAGCCTATTATGAGCCATTAAGAAAGCCAGCAAGAAACATTCCTCCAGGGTTTCCATTTCAAGTTCCTGGTTGGGTTTCAGCTTTGACTTCCATGAGTGACAGACAGTGATCTAGAAGTGTAGGCTAGACCCTTCCCTCTCCTAAGCTACTTTTGGTCAGAGCAGCACAGCTACTAGAGCAGACCAGAGCACTCACAGTTTGGAATTCTAGGTATTGGATTTCTTGCCTTCACAACTGTGATAAAACAGATGTCTTTTTATAGCATTTGGTTCATGGTATTTTTCTCTAGCAGACTGAGTGAACCTGGATGAGTGGCCCAGCAGGGGAACACTTAATGACAGTGGACTGGGAGTGAGGTGGAGGCAAACGTGCTCTTGTTTGACAGGAGGTGACATTTTGATTTAAGGCTGCCTGCTTGCTTAAGTTCATCTTCTCCAGGTGTCTCTACTTACAATTGTCAGAAGAATTTCTGCCCAAACACAGAGTCTACAACACAAGGCTGTTGTTTAAAACCCTTCATAATTTACACAGAGCAAAGAGCAGGCACCTGCACACCACATTTAGGTGTGAACTGTGCAGGTTGTACTTAGTTGCTTACCCATTTCACACCTGTACCTGTAGAGCTGGGCTCCTGAGAACACTTTCAGGCCTCATGTCTGCATCTTGGTAATGTTTCTGTTTCCAGAATGCTCAGCCCTGTCACCCACACTAAAGGATTTTTTAGTGTCTTTTGTGTGACATCTTTTCTTTCCTCATAGTTCATCACTCTCTTTTGCCATACATGCTCCCCTTGTTATATTTGTGATTATTTTCTTGACTATTTCTGTCTGGCCTTTGCCTATCTCTTTTAGGATTTCTTGAGCCCATGCTGCATTAAAGGGACTTTGCTAGGACTGGGGATTCAGCTGTGAACAAAATAGATGTAGAGTGTGTGAGTCTGTTTCAAATAGTGTTTGAGGAGGGCAGATATTAGACAAGTAACAAATAATAGCAAATTGTGATAGGTTTTATACAGTAAAGTTTTCTGTTTCTGGAAGATAATTATTTTCAATTTCTCTTTTCCCCCTTGACAGCTTCATGTAAGTAAAGAAGTTTAGTTCTCCTCGTACTCTATAACATACTTTCATTTCTCCTTCTCCTTCCCTGAAACACTTCTCACTTCCAACAAGTCTACCTCCTGCTTCCATGTCTGTTTCTCATTTGTGTGACCCACTGAGTTTGATTAGTGTGGCTTGTGTGAGCATGGGTCGGTGGTGGGGACATGGCTCAGCAGGTGAAGGAAGCTAATGACCTGAGTGACTCTCAAGACATAAGTGATGGAGGGGGGGAGTGACTCCAGTCTGTTGTTCTCTGGCCTTTATAAGCACATGTGGCATGAGCACTTGCAAGGACATGTGCATGCACACGCCTACACACACACACACACACTCACACTCAAACACTAAATTAAATAAAAGAACAGCCTCTTCCTCAGTCACAAAGGTATTTACTTGTTAATTAATAAATACTTCAACCCAATGGGTTTTAACAGAGACTTGTGTTCCTATTCTTTCAAGGATCTTTGATATTGGAGTTATTTGTATTGGCATGGCTGTTTGGACAGTTAGGTTCTCCTAAAGCAGAGATTCTCAACTTGAGTGCCATGGGGATTCTGGGATTACTACCAGCTGAAAACACACACACACACACACACACACACACACACACACACACACACACACTTCCTTGAACTTCCAAAACCATGAGATAAACTCCTTCTTCTTCATACATAGCCTCTTTCATGCATTTCATTATAATAGCAAAAGGGCTGACTAAAATACTAGGTTGTATCATTCCATTGACTTGTGCTGTATTTCTTTTCTACTAAAGCAAAGACCCCAGAAATAAATGGCTCGGCCATTTTGTTCACTCTTGTATCCTTAGCAGTGAATATAGTTCTCAACACACATTTGTTGTGAGATATTATTTTAAGGTGTGTGTATTTGTTTATACTGTGAATATTTGTTTAATGATGCAAAGATGTGTTGCATTCTTTTATGTTTAACTCTGTGAAGCTGTGTTACTGTGCCTGTCTAAAACACTTGACTGGTCTAATAAAGAGCTAAACAGCCAATAGCAAAGCAGGAGAAAGGATAGGCAGGGATGGCAGGCAGAGAGAATAGATAGGAGAAACCTGGGAAGAAAGAGAGACAAAGGAGCAAGAAAAGAAGGGCCAGCCACACAGCCAGCCATGGAATAAGAGTGAAAGTAAGATTACAGAAGTAAGAAAAGGAAAAAGTCCAGGGGCAAAAGGTAGATGTGATAATTTAAGTTAGGAAAGCTGTCAAGAAACAAGTCAAGCTAAGACCTGGCATTTATAAATAAGGATAAGTTTCTGTGCAAATTATTTGGGAACTGGGTGGTGGGTTCCCCAAAGAGCCAAAAGAGTAAGGAGAAAACAAAAACAAAAACAAAAACAAAAACAACCAATGACACACATTCTCTAACTAAAGGAATAGACTTGGCAGGCAGCTTCTCTGGCCCCAGGCGTTGGCTGTACTGGTGTGATATTCAAAACAAAACCAGTTGTGATGAAACTGGACCAAAGACTCAGCCAGGTCTAGAAAACAGTTTTCTTGCAGGAAAAGGACTACACCTCCCAGAGGGAAGCTGAAAAAGAACTACAGGCATGAATCCATCTAGCTGCCTACCTCTTCTTCCCCTTCTCACCCTAACTACATCTATGGTCCTTCAGTGGAAAGTGGGCTGACAAATCTCTAGACATTCCTTAGAACCACTCCATCCAGTGTTCACTGGAGGACTGCTTAAAAGAAGAAAGAAAAAGGTAGGAGAATTCTTTTCCTACACAGCTATTGGCTAGCAACCCCTCAACTATGAAAAATCTGCACACCTGGGTAGCCCCACCCTGTGGGATTGGGTACCAAATGAAGCTCTAGCAGGAACCAGAATCCCTTGGAAATTTGCTGACAATGCTATTATCAGGACATTCCCCTTAGTCATTGATTCAGGTGAGTGATAAGGGAATCTCTGGTAATAACCAGATTCTCAGGAGTTGCTGATGTGACCAGATCTAGCCTCATGTGGGGAACACCAAGCTGGAATGTGATTGGGATTAGTTCTCATCCTTAGTTTATAATGGCCTTGAGCCAATACAGAGGACTCATTATGCACTTCTGCAGGGACCTTCTGGAGGTGCCAGCCATCTTGTTAATTGACACCCCACCCAACCAGAATTGTAAATAACTTATATATGTTAAAAGGTAAAATTAGCTTTGATATGAGAAAACGGAGTTTTAAGGTTGTGGAAGAGGTTGGAGGGGGCTCCAACATCAGAATATGAGTGTTCTGATGTGTAGGAGTCAGTTGGAACACTACAAATGTATCTCACAAACAGATGTTAAACACATTACATTAGTTCCTAGGGCTTCCCTGGTGAATTCCAACCAAGTAGGTGACTGAAATTAATAGAAATTTGTTCTCATTACTTACTCTTTAATCAGCCAGTCATTCTCCTATTATAGAACAAATAAACAAACAAACAAAAACCCCAAACCAACCAACCAAACAAACAAAACTGACCTTGGAGTGGACTATTGGAGTCACTGTGATGAATGAGAGATTGGTACAAATGGAAAAGGAAGTCAGCAGTGGTGCTATACACCTTTAATCCCGGCACTCAGGAGGCAGAGGCAGGTGGATCTCTGAGTTTGAGGCCAGCTTGGTCTAAAAAGAGAGTCCCAGAACAGCCACAGCTACATAGAGAAACCCTGTTTTAAGTAATAAATAAATAATATTTAAATAAATAAAAAAGATATTCCAAAGGAGGAATTGAGTTCCAAGAAGTGGAGGAAAGGGGTTTAGGAGGAGAGGTGACTTTGGAGTGTGTGGGGACAGGAGGAGGCAAGAACAGAAGTGTATACTTTCACTTATTGCTTACCCAAGACTTGTATTAGGGTGAGGAGAATGATCCTCTTCCTTGCAGTGTAAAATTCAAAGGAACTCCCAAACTGAGCAAGCAAAATGAATTTGAACAAATCAAAAACAATGCTGAAAGCCCATGATAAGAAAAATATCTAACTTTAAATGGAATCAAAGTGGTAAAGCTCCCAGTTTATGACCTGGCATGTAGTAGATATTCAAGACATCAAATAAATACAAGAATAGAAAAGTGACAGTATTGACAAATGTGGCTCATCTTCATTGTTGACTTGAGAGTCACCTAGGAGATTTGTGAGGCGAGACACACTTCTGGCTGTATCTGTGAGGGCATTTTCATAGATCAGGTCATGAGGGCTCTGACTTGATTAATGGATTAATCCCTTGATGAGTTCATAATATGATTGAGAGGTGTTGAAAGTAGGAGGTGGAGCTTAGTTAAAGGATATAGGTTATTGGGGGTTATGTCCTTGGGGATGCTACCTTCCCTCAACTCTTTCTTATTTTGCTTTTCTCTGCTTCTTTTCCAGGGTGATGCAAACAGCCTCTGCCATACACAATGTTCTGCCCAAACACATGGAGCCAGTAACCATGGACTGAACCACCTCAGAATCAGGAGAAAAATAAACCAATCATTCCTTCTGTAATTTGTTCTCTCTTTAGTTTTGTTCAAGAGTTGTACAAGGTAGCTAGGTTGAATATCCGGCCTCCTTTTGTGGACTGTCCATGTATTTAAATTAATTCATTTAAAAGCTTTCTGTGTCTCCATTTTGTCTATCTTTGTGTATTCCCCCCACCTCCCTCCATTACTTATCCACCTCACCAAACTTGGCACTCCCTGATTCAGCTATGCCCAATGTTGAGCAAACCCCAGAGATCCTACTGTCCCTGGCTCCTCGTGCATGGGTTACAGACACATGCCACTTTGTCTGCATTTTTATGTGGGTGCTGGGGATCTTACCTGACTATGTAGAAAGTCTTCTTGTTTCCATTTTATAGATGAACAAAGCAAAGACACACAGAGACAAGAGGGCTCCGCTGTGTTGGTAGAACAAGCAGAGACTGGGGCCAGAATGGAGTCAAGGTGACTAAAGGTAGCATTTACAGGCGGGGCACCAGTGCCTTTGACTCTCATGGTAGAATAATCAGAATTTAAAAGTCTTCACTGTGTCTCTGAGTCTTCATTTTGGATCAATCCGAACAGAACAGGTCAACCAAGGAATCATTTCCTAAGGCCAGCAAATAAAGAAAAAATTAAATCACAGAAAGAGCCTGGGATCCAATGGCTGCACAATACCTATTAGGAGCAGCAGAAGAGAAGCCAGCTCTAGAATTTGGTGTCTGCTGTACAGGCAACACAGTGGATTTGATTCACTGCCAACTCTGAGACAGCTGTCATCAGGGAGGAAGACATTACTGGGGGAACCGGAGGGGTAATCAATTTAACTTCCATCAGCTGCCAAGTCCGATGGCACACAAACTGCTCTTTCCTATAGTGACACCCACAGGTAGCACACCCTCATGCAGGAGTGACCCACCTAGCTACCTTGTACAATTCTACAAAACTAAAGAGAGAACAAATTAAAGAAGGAATGATTGGTTTATTTTTCTCCCAATTGAAGAGAGATTTGTCACCTCTAATGAGTCTCTATGACGAAAACCTGAGCTGTATCTGGACAGAAAAATCCTCTTGGAAAAATGAAAATTTGTATGCATAGTTCTGAGCTTAGCTCTCTGACATAGCATCTTGGACTTGTTAGTTTCCTTCATGGGGCCAACTATTTCATTACACTTTTTTGTGTATGTGGGTGTGCATGGTCATTTGTGTGGTGGTACACTTGTGAGTGTGGGCATGGGTGCAGTCCTCTGGCATGCAGAAGCTGTTAGTTTGTTCCTCTGATGCCATCCGCCTTTTCAGCATATTAGGCTAACTTCCAGCCCCAGGGATCTGCCTGTTTCGTTTCCCCATTGTGCTTGTCTTAAAGGGTGGTTTTTGGGGATGGGCTACAGGACTACAGGACTACAGAGCTTCAGGTAAAATGTTTTACTGACTGAGCTACTGTGGGCATACATTTGTGTGTTTGTATGTGGGTGCCTGATTGCCACAATGTGTATGTAGAGAGCAAAGGACAACTTGTGAGGGTTGTCACTTTCTTTGAACCATGGGGTCATGACTGAACTGAGGTCATTGGTTTTTGCCACTGAGCCTCCCATGTGGTTGGTGCCCTTTTGCTTTAAAGCAGTGGCTTTGACTCACACCCAACATGGAACGCTCCCTTAATCTGGCAGCAGACTAGGGGATTCAAGGTGGAAAAGCCATAGATTATTGCCTTTTAGAGGTCCGCAGTGGAGATTTGTAACAAATAACCAATAAGGTGCAGTGAGTGGCAAGAGTTTGCTCAGGGATTGCTATGCCAAGATGATCCCTTTGAGTCTCTCTCTGGATGTCTTTTGAGAGATTCTTACTAGTCCTGTATGCAGTATATATGATCTCTAGTTCAGGCATGTGGTACTGAGCATATGTCAACACAGCGGGGGTCTGGAGTAAACTGACAGTTTGTAACTCTCTGCCTGAGTCACACTGCTGTGCTGTGGGACCCTGGTGCATACCTCTCTGAGCCCCAGGATACTCATGTGGGAAGTTAGAGGTCACAAACTTACCTCATGAGGTTTGCTTAGAAAGAAAAATAATGATAAACAGTTGAGCAGACAATGAAACAGTCATTGAATCAGATAAAAATGTCCTCATTCAACGAGGAGGAGACACACTTTAGTTTTCTTCAAGAGTGGTAAGTAATGCTCTAACACAGGTAATATTCTCCTCTTCTCTCCGCATCCTATTCCCCTTCTTCTATTTGTCCTTCCTTTCTTTTACTCTTTTTAAAGATTTATTTATTACTTTTGGAGTGCAAGTGTTTTGCCTGCATGTCTGTGTATTTTGCGCATGTAGTTCCTATGGCAGCTAGAAGAAGGCATCAGATACGCAAGAACTGGGATTACAGATGTTTGTGAGCTCCATGTGGTGCAGAGACTTGAACTTGAGTCCCCTGGAAGAGCAGCCAGCACTCTTAAACACTGAGCAATGTCTCTAGCCTCCTTTTAGATAGGGACTACTGGACCCAAACCCACAGAGATCCATCTGTTCCTGGCTCCAGAGTGCTCAGTGAAAGGCATGAGCCACCACACCTGGCCCCCTTACTCTTGCACACTGACCCACACCCAGCCTTTACTGAATGTGCATGCACTTAATGCTGAGCCCGTATGAAGTGTTTGCATGCATCCGCTAGTCTGCACCAACATTACCATTGCCGCCACCGCCACTTTATAAACAGAGGGGAATGTGTCCGGTTTCACCCAGCAGCCCCGTATTGGGACTAGGGTTGGTACCAAGATGCTTGCCCTCATGCTTCCATTGTCTGCATTCCTCACATCTTTCCCACTTCAGCTCTCCATGACTCTAAATCACACCTCTGGACGGACTGAGCTTCTGGGACCCCTGGGTGCACTGAGGACACCCTGCTTGAGACCATTGGTGGTCACTGATGTTTATCAGGGGAGACATTAAATCCAGCAGGTCTCCAGGGTCTTTTTTCCTGGCAGGCGGCCAGAAGGCAACCTTCGTTCCCATGGGTATCACAGCAGCTGTGGAGATATGCTGACCACTTCTTTACTAATGAGAAAGCTCAGGAAAGGGCAATCAACTGCATCAGCTTTATTCTCTCCAAGGAGAGGTTGCTCTATTTCTGATCCAGGCTTTTCTTCTGGAAAAAGCCGAAGTTTGCTGAGACCACCAAAAACAAGAGCCCACAAGCCAGTGCATCCCTGGTGTCTCCTGTGCTCCCTGGAGAGTCACTGTGAGGCTCCAGCCTGGCTCCCCACTTCCCCTCACCATGAATGACTGCCAGCTTGATTTTGCTAGAACATGGACTAAAGCTGGGACTCTAGTACCCCCAGGACCCTTTCCCAAACTAACTCACTTCCCTTACCACTTTCCCTCTGCTCCCCGGCAACACCCTCTCCAAATGGCTGCCAGTGTAAAATATGGGATTGTGGTGACATCATAATAAGAGATATATTTGATCTCTGCCCCAGTTCCTGGCACAGCTAGTAAAATGCTTTTAACCTCTTGGGTAATAGAGGAGATGGGAACTCTTTTGTTACACTATTTGGTCTTAGTTCCTAACACAAGACCTTTTAAACCCTTAGAATCGCCTGAGTGCCTGATTGTATGCTAATAGGAAGACCATCTGGCTGGGTAAGGACCAAGTTTGCTATTATGAACTGGAACTTTCTGGCCTACACAGATCTCTGGAAAGGGAGCAGGGCTGGAGTTGGAGTTCAATTACCAATGGCCAGTGGCTTAATCAGCTCTGCTTGTGGAATGGAACCTTCAAAAAATTGTTAAGCAGTGGGGCTCAGGGGTTCTGGGTCAGTGAACATGTTTACGCGTGGCAAGTGTGACCCTCTAACCTAGGATCTGACCTGGGAACCTCTTAGACTCGTCTTTTGGCTTCTCCACCAGGCTGTTCATTTGCATCCTAAGCAAGCAGTTTCCTTGAGTGCTTTGGAGATAGTATGGGAAATGATTGCACCTAATGGGTGGTGGGAACCACAGGTTATGAGTACAGCTAGGCTGGGATTTGCAACTAGGGTTGAAAGGGGAGAATAGCCCATGGGGCTAACTCTACTCACTGTGAGGTCTGCTTGACTCTGAGCAGAGCAGGAGAGTAGGAATTGAATTAGGATGTCTTAATTGGTGGCTGGAGATCTGGAGAATTAGTTAATTTTGGGGTCCAAATCCTGAAGTGTTGTGAGGGAAGGAGCTAGAGTTTCTCATCTATGCCTCTGTCTCCTCTGTCAAGATTTATTTATTATGTATACAGTATTCTGTGTGCATGTATGCCTGCAGGACAGAATAGGACACCAGATCTCATTACAGATAGTTGTGAGCCATCATGTGGTTCCTGGGAATTGAATGCAGGACTTCTGAAAGAACAGCTAGTATTCTTAACCACTGAGCCATCTCTCCAGCCTTTCTCTTTTGCATCTTAGTCTTGGCTGCCTCCACCATCTCCAGGTGGAAGTATACACATGCTTCTTGTTCTGATTTTGTTTGGGCAAAACCCAAGGCCTTCATCCAGGTTGTAGCTGGGTCAGGTGACCTATGAATGTGTTCCCAGAGATCTCTATTTTTTTGTTCCTTTTATTTTTTCTCTCTTTTTCATGTGGAACTGAGCACTTTAATTCCAGTTGCTGTGTATTACATAACCTTTTGCTATGAGAGGAGGCAACATCTCTCACATACTTCTTCCTGCTATAAGCAAGTTGGCCACAGAGACATCAGAGGTATTAATCAATAATTTAATTTCTTAAGAGGCCATTGATTTAAGACCCTTGTTACTGGCCAATTGGATGACTATGTGAGGATTTGGAAGGATTTAGAGCCTCTTAGTTTTTCTAACTGGCACATTCTCCTTCAATCTCTTTGCAAAAGGAGAGAAGCAAAATGCCATCACCATATTTAATGTCCTGGTCTTGAATACCTGCCACAGGGACATTCTACTTTCTGCTCTAATTAAATGGGGAATGCATTCTTAGTTTTCATGTTTCTATAAAGCATGTCCACCACACCAAACTCTTTTAGTTCTGTTCAAATTGGGAAGAATACTGACATCCACTGAGTACCTACTGTGTATCAGTTTCCTTATATACATCAACTGCTTGTGGTGGTTTGAAAGAAAATGGCCCCCATAGGTAGGGGCACTATTAGGTCTTGTTAGAGCAGGTTTGGCCTTGTTGGAGGTACCATATCATTGTAGGAGTGGGCTTTTAGGGCTTTTACGTTCAATCTAGGTTCAGTGACACAGTTTACTCCCTGCTGCCTGCAGATGTGGCCATGTTGGTGCCCCAGGGGCCATACCACCACAGGTCTGGCTGGGGTTTTGCTCCCTCTCATCAGTGGCTCAGTGGGGGAGGGAGAGAGAGATGGAGTCACCATGAGTTTCCTAGGAGGCAGACTCTGAAGTCTAGCATTGAGGTGCAAACCCCTACACTGTGTTCACAACAAGCCTCCAGAGACTCACCCACAACTAGTCTAGCCAGAAGTCTTATTGAAAATGGCAGGGCTTGAGTCTCTGAGCAATGGGAGCAAGGCTTCAGATTCACAATCTACCCAGACTGACCTGACAGATGAAAAAGAAAAGGAATAGGACACAACAGCTGCTGCCCACCCTCTTCTAAAAAAAATGGCTGGACCTCTTCCTTCCCTTTTCCTCTTCCTTCTCGGCTCCTTTCCCCCTTCTCTTCCTCCCCTTCTTTTCCTCTTCCTCCCTCTCATTTCTCCTCCTTTTCTCCCCTTCCTCTCTGCTCCTCCTTTTCTTCTATCTCCTTCCATCCTTCCTCCTCCTCTTTTTCTTCCTCTTCTTCCTTTCTTCTCATATTCTCACCCCTCCACTCCCTTCTTAGTTCTCAAGGAAGGGGTTTTGTCAGTATCCTGATGTTGACTTCACCCTCAGTTTGGCAGAGCCCACTAAAGGAAAATGGGAAAAGGACACAGGCTGTGGGTCTGTTCTAATTCTAGCCACTGAATATGAATCTAAAAGTATCTTCAATGAAATTTAACTTTAGAAAAAACTAGAAAACAAAAATCACACAATATCTTCACTGCAGATGACTCTGCCACCCAATGACTCTGGGCAGAGCTTAGCCTCTCAGCAGACCATAAACATGGGCATGCAGCCAACATCTTCAGGAAAGCAAGAGCCATTTTCTCTTAAATCTTATAGGTTTCTTTTTTGTGTGTATGTGATGAAGAACAAAGTCTAGACAGGATCCCTGAATAGCACTACAGTTCACTGTGCACCACATGATTAAGAGAAAACTCTTTAAAATGTCACGAAGGCCACAGCTCACATACGACAAGACACTCAGGAATTCAGGACAGGCTCAAAATGAGCATTCATGCACTTCTAAGCACATCAAATATTAAAATACAATTAGGAGCTGTAGACATGGCTGAAAGTTGGGGAATTAACTTTTCTTTTAAGTAGGTCAAGGAATCAAGTAATAAAGGAATGGTAAATGCTGGTCAGTAGGGGTCAATTTATCCTCCTTAAATTGGAAATAGGTAAATGACAATTGATTAGCAAGACCTTGAAAACACAGATCTGGATTCAGAACTCAGCCCACTCATGGAAAAAATCACTTCCTCTAACTTAAAATAGATATGGTCATGGCCTCTATCGTTGAACAATATCTTAGGGTTTCTATTGCTGTGAAGAGACACCCTGATCACAGCATCTCTCATAAAGGAAAACATTTCATTGGGTTGGCTTAAAGTTTCAGAGGTTTAGTCCATCATCATCATGGTAGGAAGCAAGGCAGCATGCAGTCAGACACAGTGCTGAAGAAGGAGCTGAGAGTTCTACACCTGGATCTGCAGGCAGCAGGGAGAAACTGTGTCACTGGACCTAGCTTGAACATAGAAGACCTCAAAGCCCACTCCCACAATGATACACTACCTCCAACAGGGCCAAACCTGCTCTAACAAGACCACACCTCCTAATAGTGCCTGTGGGGGCCATTTTCTTTCAAACCATCTCAGATCAGCATGGTCCTGGAGATGGCATGGCCATGTGACACAAACATGGCCACAGGTTGTGGCCCAGACCCTGAGCATTCTTGTGGCCTTTGGTGGCAGTATGGATCACGGGTGTCAAGTAGCTTGTTCTAGCACAAATTCTAGAGCCTAAGGGAGAAGATGTACCCATTCCAGCTTGAGTGTGATGTCTACAGCTGGTAATCATTCATGGTAGATGAGGAATCAGAGGCAAGAGTACCAAACTAAACTGCCAGTGGTCCCCTTAGAGATGGGGAGTCTGTACTCCCCCCAAATAATTACACCCCAGTCCTATGATATGATATGTTCTCTCTCTCTCTCTCTCTCTCTCTCTCTCTCTCTCTCTCTCTCTGTGTGTGTGTGTGTGAGAGAGAGAGAGAGAGACAGACAGACAGAGAGAGAGCCCCCATATATATGTACAGGTGCACAAGAGTATGAGTGCTCATGCTTGTGTGTGAACAGAGATCAACATCATCTGTCTTTTTCTATTACTCTTCTACCTTATTTTCTGAGATAGGCTCTCTCAACCGAACCTAGAGCTCAACAACTTAGTTAGTCTGCCTGGGCAGCAGGCTCCAGGGATCCTCTTATCTCCACTTCCCTGGTGTTACTATTATTACTATTCCTGAGTTTTTTTTATGTGACTGCTGGAATCCAAACTCTGGTCTTCAGGTGTGCACAGTAAGCACTACTGCAAATCCATCTCTCCCTATCAAGTGTCTGAATGTTGGTGATATTTTATAATCTCCAAGAAACTCTATAAATATCACTTCTTGGTACCCCCTCCCAAATATTTAAACTTAATTGCTCTGGAGTGGGGCCCACAGATTAAAAACTAAACCCTTTAATTACGATATGAAGGTGCAGTCAGGACTGCAAGTCACTTGTGTAAAGGAATGTGTACAAGTGATTCAATAATAATTTTGGAACTAATCCAGACCACTTGATCAGGCAACAAGAAGCCCAAATAAAATCTTGGCGGTACTTTCTTGTCCTGTTTCACAGGACCATCATGGCCTACAGGCCCTTGAAGAAGGGCTGCTGGCTCCCTCCCTTTTCATACTGATTTTAGCTGATCTGTGTGGTTTATGTAGTTTTTGTGTCCTGTTGGTCTAGTGATACTGGAGTTAGAATTTTGGGTAACCTCTAAATGCATCTAAAACCTCTCAGGGTTTGGGGTGGGGACTGGTGAGATGGCTCAGCAGGTAAAGGTGTTTGCCACCAAGCCTGATGATCTGAGTGTGATCTTTGGAACTCACATGGGGGGTGGAGAGAACTGACCCCCACAGTTGTCTCTCCCCCCTGCAGTTGCCTTCTAATTTCCATGGGCATGGCGTAACATGAGCACTTCCAAACCTCGCCCCAAATAAATTAATAAACTAATAAATATAATACAACAAACTGTTCTAGGCCTTGTAAACTATAAATACAATTCCTAAACCACAAAAGAAAAAACAAAACAAAACCCATATATGAGACTGCTGGCATCAAACACTCCTGATGTGAAAACAAACATGTATTTTGAAGATGAACCTCTTTTATTGATTTTAATAATACCTTTTCTGGTCATTATGGAATGTTGGTTGTTATAGCTATAAGGGATTGTGGTGGCCTTAGAGATTCACTTATATTTTGTTAAAATCCTTCTCCCCTGACTTGGGAATGGACCATCAGAATTTTAATCTATAGTGTCTATTGATGGGGATGTCCTTCTATGTATACATTTCTCTTATTGGTTGATGAATAAAACACTGATTGGCCAGTAGTCAGTTAGGAAATATAGGTGGGGCTACCAGACCAAGCAGAAGGCTGGGGAGAGGGATGGAGAGAGAAGCCACCAAGTGTAACATGCCAGATTATGGGTAAGTCACTGCCTCATGACAAAACATAGATTAATAGAAATTGATTAATAATTAAGATAGAGCTAGCCAAAAAGAAGCCTGAGCCATTAGCCAAATATTTTATACACAATATAAGTCTTTGTGTGTTTATTTGGGGCTAAGAGATTGTGAGCAGAAACCCATCTACAGTTTATTTAATCTTTTGTGTTATAGACACAAAGCGACTAGAATGAATTGTCCATTGTTGTGACAATGACCTACTATGATTTGAAAAAAAAAAAAACACCTCAAAGCTCAGTAGTGTAACTCAACTCCCATTTTTTTTCATTCACATATTTTTATTATAATCAAGCTCAGTAGTATAACCCAACCCCCATTTTATTCCATTCACATACTTCATAGTAAACCTAGGCAGGGTTTTCCTCTGTACTGTGCTGCCTGGGCCCTCAGCTCAGGGTGACATAAGTGGCTGGGTTCCTTGTCTTCTGAGGCCCCACAGGATTTCTTCAGGACTTTTCATTTTCCCACCTCCTTCTAGGTGATCATTTTGCTAAAGAGCCAGTCTATAATGACATTGGGTGTGCAATGTCTCCCTCTGGCTCTTGTTTTGAGTGTTTATTTCCCAGATAGTGGAACATCATGGTTTGCTTTTGATAGCTGTGTTAAATACTGTGACCAAGATCATTTTGGGGAGGAAAGTTTTTATCTAATCTTATAGTTTATAGTCTATCATCCAGGGAAGGATGATAGTCAGGGCAGGAACCTGGAGGCAGGAACTCAGCAGAACATGGAGGAGTGCCACTTACTGGCTGGATGTCTCACTCTGCTTTCTTATACAATTCAAGACCACCTGCCCAGGAGTGAATCTGACTGTAGTGGGCTGGGTCCTCCAACACTAGCCATCAGTCAGTATTTCACAGACTTGCCAAAGGACCAATCTAATGGAGGCAATTTTTCAATTCAGGGTTTCTCAGATGACTTTAATGTGTGTCAAGTTGACAAAAACCCAACCAACCAACCAGCCAAACAACAAAACACACCACATCACCAATGTTGCTACCACCACCATCACCATATAAAAAACAAACCCCCCAGAACTCTAACCAGCATATGGCAATATTTTGGGGACGGTCTGGAAACTCAGGAGCTAGGGCCTGACTGATGGAAATGGATTACTGAGGTGGTCTTTGAAGGTTATAGCCAGAACCCAGCACTAGTCTCCATTCTGCTTCCTGATCACTGTGATGAGTCTCCACCAACACCTCTGCTGCCATGAACTCTGCCATGCCTTCCCCACAGTGATGGCCTGAATATCTCTAAATCAATGAGCTGAAAGAAATCCATTTTCCCTTTAGTTGGTTCTGTTGGTTTCTTGAGCAGTAAAACACCAGACACAAGAACTATATGATGTAACTTTTGCATCTCTTCTTCAAATGGGCATACCCATTTCTATCATTAGTTGATTAATGTATTCCTTTCTGTTAAAACATGAATAGTGACTCCAGAACTTAGACAGTTGAAACAATAGGCAGTTTTTACTTTACTGATTCTATGTATAGGAAATGTGGAAGAAGTTTAGGCTTCACAGTAGGGAGGACACCAGGAGAACATGGCCGATAGAATCATAAGCAGGACTTATGGGGGCTCACAGAGACTGAAGAGACAATCACTAAGCCTGTATGGTTTTGAGCTAGATTATATGCATATGTGTTATGATTATGTAGCTTGGGGTTTTTGTGGGACTACTATCAGTGGGAGTAGGGGTGTCTCTGACTCTTTTGCCTGTTCTTGGGATCCCCCTTTTCCCACTGGGTTGCTCCATGCAGCCTTAAAATGAGGATTTGTGCCTAGTCTTATTGCAACTTGTTATGCTGTGTTCAGTTTACTTCCCTGGGAAGCCTGCTCTTTTCTGAAGGGAAACAGAGGAGGAGTGGATCTGGGGGAGGGGAATGGGGAGGCATACTGGGAGGGGTAGGAGGAGGGGAAACTGCAGTCAGGATGTATTGTATGAGAGAAGAAAAACATGTCAGGATGGCAGTCATCCAAAGGTTAGTGGGGGCTAGAAGAATCAAGGTGATTCATATATCTCATGTTAGTCATGGGTGGGGAACATCTGCCTTACAGGACTGCTTGAATGTCCTTCCTGGTGGCAACTGGATTCCTTTGGAGAGACTGACCCTAGAGGAAGCAAGGGAAACCACACTATCATTATGACCTAGCCTCAGAGGCCGTGCATCATAATTTCTGAAATACCTGATGAGTTTCAAAGATCAGGGAGCTGCAAGAGCATAAGGTAAGCAAATTGCTAGAAGCTGTCTTGGAGAAGAGTTAACATCACCATGCAGTCCTATTCCTTCCTTTATCTTTGTCACAACAGTCTCTGTACTGCCATCCATCCCCAGACTTCCTCACAAGGACTTTTGACATCACTATTTTCTCTGATGTTCATGAGTGCAGGGCCATGTCCATCTGAAATGTGCTTTCTGTACAGTGGACTCACTTTTCTTTTTCACTGTGATTAGTATCTTCTTAATTCAAATGACCCACTCACTGATGAACCTTTATTCTCTCTGAATAGAAGCTAATCTCCTCACCAAAGAGGGGCTGGCATGCTGTGATGGGGGGGGGGCAGGGGGTTTAACTCTGAGAATTCATGAAAAGTAGCTACACAAAGATAAGTGCCATTTAGGAGTTCTTGTAGGCCCCAGGCTGATTAGAAAATGTTATAAAGTAATTGCAGAGACCTCCAGAGAGGGCGGAAGTTGTGGAGGAGAGGATGTCATTCAAATCAGGCTGAAGGAAATATTTTATGGAAAGAATCAAGCCTGTGAAATGAAAAACAAGGCTTCCAGTTTCCTACATGTCAGGAGCCCCAAGAAAAGGAAGAAGTAATGTCATATTTAGATGTCATGACAAAGGGTTCACTGCAATGCTGAGGCGGGAGGGGAGAATGGGGAAGGTGAATTTATAAATGGAGAAAAGACACCAGAAGAGATAATTTTTTGTTTTGAGAATCTATCATCTACCTTGCATTCCCAACTGGTAAAGAGTGATGAACAAGGCAAATAAGATGTTTCCTACTCTCAAGGACCTGGACTGTGAGTAAACCACAGTTGTTTTAAGGTGTGGGGCAAAACAGAGAGGAAGGTGTTGTTTCCAGAAGGCTGGGATTTCACAGCTCAGTAATAAGGGGGTATCTGCTGAGGTTTGTCATGTGGTCGATTTTAGAGAAGGTTCCATGTGGAACTGACGAGAAGGTATATTCTTTTGTGTTTGGATGGAATGTTCTATAGATGTCTGTTCAACCCAATTGAGACATAACTTCTGTTGTTCTTTTGTTTCTTTGTTAAGTTTGTCTGGTGGTCCTGTCTAGTGGTGAGTGGGGTGTTGAAGTCTCCCACTATGAGTGTGTGAGGTTTTATGTGAGCTTTGAGTTTTAGTAGCCTTTCTTTTATGAATGTGGTGCCTTTGTATTTGGGGCATAGATGTTCAGAATTGAGACTTTGTGCTGATGATTTCTCCTGTGATGAACAGGAAATGACCATCTTCATCTCTTTTGATTGATTTTAGTTTGAAGTCTAACTTGTTAGATATTAGGATAGCCATACCTGCTTGCTTCTTGGTTCCATTTGTTTAGAAGATCTTTTCCCAACCCTTTACCCTGAGGTAATATGTCTGTCTTTGAAGCCTAGATGTGTTTCTTGTATGTAGCAGAAGGATGGATTCTGTCTTCGTATCCATTCTGTTAGCCCTTTTTATAGGCGAGTTAAGACCATTAATGTTGAGGGAGAGTAAGGCCCATTGATTGTTAATGCTTGCTTGTTTTAGATTTGTTATTGGCAGTGGTATTGTGAATATATTTGCTCTGTTTTATCCTTGGGTTCTGGTGAAGTGAGATCTATTGCCTATGTCTTTATGAGTGTAGTTAACTTCCTTGGGTTTGAGTTTTCCTTCCAGAACTTTCTATATGTCTGGATTTTGTGAAAATCTGGCTTTGTCATTAAATATCTTATGTTCTTTGTCTATAGTAATTGACAGTTTTGCTGGGTATAGTAGCTTGGGCTGGCATCCATGGAGTCTTAGTATTTGTAGAACATCTATTCAGGACCTTCTGACCTTGAGAGTTTCCATGGAGAAGTCAGGTAATTTTAACATGTCTGCCTTTATATGTTACCTGGCCTTTTCCTTCACTACTCTTAATATTCTTTCTTTATTCTGTATGTTAGGTGTTTTGATTATTATGTGTTGAGGGGTCATTTTTCTTTGGTCCAGTCTATTTGGTGTTTGGTATGCTTCTTGTACTTTCATAGGCATGTCCTTCTTCAGATTAGGAAAGCTTTCTTCAATGATTTTGTTGAATATGTTTTCTGCATCTTTGAGCTGGGCTTCTTCACCTTATTCTATGCCTGGTATTCTTAGGTTTGGCCTTTTCACGGTGTCCCACATTTCCTCGATGTTTTGTATTAAGGATTTGTTGAATTTAAGATTTTCTTTAGTCAATGAATCTATTTCCTGTAGTTTATCTTCAGTGCCTGAGAGTCTCTTTTTCATCTCTTGTATTCTGTTGGTTATGCTTGCATCTGTAGTTCCTGATCATTTGTCCAGTTTTTTATATTTCCAGCATTCCCTCAGTTTGTGCTTTCTTTATTGTCTCTGTTTCAGTTTTCAATTCTTGAACTGTTTGATTTGTTTCCTTCAACTGTTTGATGTTTTTTAATTGGCTTTCCTTACTTTCTTTAAGAGATTTGTTACTTTCTTACATTTTTGCATGGTCTTTTCCACTATTTCTTCCAATTTTTTGTTTGTTTTTTCTTGCACTTCTTTAAGGGATTTTCTCACATCACCTTTGAAGGCCTCTATCATTTTTATGAAGATATTTTTTTAAGTCATTCTCTTCTGCTTCATCTGCTTTGGTGTGTTCAGGTGTAGTTGGTGTAGAGTCCCTAGATTCTGGTGGTGTCATGCTTCTCTTTCTATTGTTAGGTGTTTTCTTGTATTGTTGTCTTCCCATCGCTTCTTCCAGTGGGTGCAGGTGGGGGTCTCTCTCTCTATGCTACTCCCCCAGTGGGCTTAGGTGGGTTAGGAATCCATGTCTGTAGTTCTGGTTGGTCCAAGCTCTTTAGAAGGTCTCTCTTCAGGCAGGGGATAAGGGGATCAAAGATCAGGCAGGCGGGGATTCAGGGTGGTCCTATCACAGAGAAAGACTGAACTCCCAAGACACTTTCTGGTTTGTTCAGTACAAGGACAGGCTTTCTCTTTCTTTCCAGGTAAGAAGTGACCTCTCTTCCTGCTGTATGATTTGCTATTGAGTCAGCAGAAGACTTTCTCAGCAGAGGACAGACTCTCCCTGATGTTCATTTGGACACACACTCCATGGTGCTGTCAACTGTGGAGTGAAACTGTCCTTTTTGTTCTTAAAAGAGCTATACAATCGCTATACAATGTTCTTGCTTTTTAATTCCCATCCATAGAAATGTGAACTATGCTTTCTGGTCTACTTAAGGAAATAAATGACTTTTCTCCCCATGATAAGGAAAAAAAAAAAAAAAAAAAAAAAAAAAAAAAAAAGAGAGAGAGAGACTGAGAAACTTTCCCCTTTCTCCAAGTTCAGCATCATCACACTTGTCTGGCCAGTCCGACGGAGGCACTTGGAAGCTTTCTATGCCCACCACAGGCACAGGGCATATTTAATTACAACAAAGAGGTCTGGCATGCAGGCAGAGAGGAGAAGGGATGAGCCACCTCTCATGTAGGAGGACACTGTGTCTGTGTTCTGCACTGAGCTTTGTAAGTGATCTCTGAGAACAAGGTATTGCCACAGGCGAGGCTTTAGGTCTGCACTATGCCTGCACCAGCACTGTGTCCCCTTCCCTTGCACAGAATGCCCAAGAACCAAGGAAACTTTGTTCAGTACAGGGAATCACGGAATCTTGAGATTTCAGGATACTGTACCTGGCAGTAACTCAAGATCCACAAATTCCATAACTTCTGGGTGAACATGAAATAGTGTTTTTACTCCAGGCTATAGCTAAGCTGGCATCATAAACTGTCTGTTCCAGCTGAGCCTACAGATGACCCTGGGGCCAGAGCCTTGACTACAGACCAGGTTTTCCAGGACTGGAGGGAAGCAGGGCTGCATTGTGTGGCTGCAAGCTCATTTTCCGATTTCTTCCTGGGGTCTGATTGAAAGGCAATGTATGTGAAGCTCTGTCCAGGTCCCAGGGGCTGTGGACATGTGGAGTCCAGATCTGATGCCAGACACTAAGCAGGAACAGTGCTGTCTGTGTCTTCCTTTTGCTCAGATGAACCCTCAGGTCTGGGACGCTTACTTAGACCTTCCTTGTGGACTGCTTGTCATCAAAATGTTATTTGACATTAATTACTTCTTAAAGTTCGCCCAAATAGAATGGAAGGCTTGGCTACATTTTTTTTTTCATTTATTATTATTATTATTTTCTTATTTTACACATCTATCCCAGTTCCCTCTCCCTCCCATCCTCCTATGCCCCCTGACCCCCTCCTATCCCATCTCCTCCACTCCACAGGGAGAGTGATGCCTTCCAGGAGGGATCATCAAAATCTGTCAAATCATCTGGAGCAGGGCCCAGGCCCTCCCTCCTGTCTCTAGGTCAAGGGAGTATCCCTCCATGGGGAATGTGCTCCCGAAGTCCTTTTGTGCACCAGGGATACATCCTGGTTCCACTGTCAGAGGTCCCTTAGACTGTCCAGGCCTTCTAGCTGAAACCCATGTTCAGGGGGCCTGGGTCAGTCCAATGCTGGCTTTCCAGCTATCAGTCTAGGGTCCATGAGCTCCCTCTTGTTAAGTTCAGCTGTCTATGTGGGTTTTTGTAGTCTGGTCTTGACCCTTTTGCTTATCACTCCTCCCTCTCTGCACCTGGATTCCAGGAATTTGGCTCAGTGTTTAGCTGTGGGTATCTGTTTCTCTTTCTATCAGCTACTATATGAGAGCTCTATGATGGCATAGAAGTCAGTTATCAACCTCATTATTGGGAAAGGGCATTTAAGGTAGCCTCTCCACTATTGCTCAAAGTGTTAGTTGGGGTCATCTTTATGGGTCTCTGGACATTTCTCTAGAGTCAATTTTCTCTTCAAACGTATAATGGCTTCCTCTATTATGTTATCTTATCTCTTTTCTTACTTTCATCTATTCATCCCCTGACTCAATCTTCCTGGTCCCACATGCTCTCCTCTCCTTCCCTTCTCTTTCTCCTAACTCCCTCTCCACTCACTCCCCCACTCCTGGTATGCTCAGTACATCTTGTTCCTTTCCCCTTCTGTGAGGGGCCTTGTATGAATCTCTTAGATTTCTCCTTGTATGTTAGTTCCTCTGGTGGTGTGAATTAAAGGCTGGTGATCCTATGCTCTAATGTCTAAAATCCATATATGAGTGAGTACATACCATGTTCCTCTTTTTGTGACTGGGTTTCCTCACTCAGGATGCTTTCTTCAAATTACATCCATTTGCCTGTGAATTTCAAGATTCTTTTTTCCCGCTGAGTAGTATTCCATTGTGCGAATGTGCCACATCTTCTTTATCCATTCTTGTTAACCATCTCTCTTTCTCCCTTTCATCTTTCTCTGCCTTCCCCCTCTAACCTTCCTTCCCCTCCGTCTCCCCTTTGTCTCTCTCTCCTCCTCCCTTCGCCCTCTTTCTTTTTTCTCTCACCTCTCCTTCCCAGTCTCCTCCTCCTTCCTCCCTTTCACCTTCCCCTTCTCTCCTTTCTCCTCCCTCTCCCCTCTCCCTCCTACTCTAAACACAGTGCCCCTGGGGTTAGGCGAGACTCTGCTGCTCTTTGGGGCTGGAAATCTTGTGTTTTGCTTCTGCTCTGAAGCATTAGTAATGGAACAAACTTACATGTTTCTCAACTTCAGGAAATCCCAGGAGGCCTGGCATTCCAGGAGATACAGCTGCAGTTGGTAGGGAATCCTCAGTGCTGAGTGGCCATGAACCACAATGCCCTGCCAGCCTATCATGGCATGCGTTAGGGCTCAGAAGCTGAGTGTTGTGTGGTAGCACTGGGATTGGGGCTGCTCATTACAGGAGTAAAACCTAGTCTTTGTTGCCATGAAGATGTTTACTGGCTCTTGTGCAGTGGAATTCAAAACCTTCCACCTTACATAGAGGCAATTTTACTTTGCAACTGGAGTTGCTCTAAAATGCCTTGGGAAACCAACATCACTTTCAACTAGCAAATTGTTAAAATTGGAAAAGAGAGCTTCAGATAAAGGAGCAAGAAAAGAGTGGGAAAGGGGGGCACAGGAAGACCAGGGATGCTCTGAGGGACACTGCTATTCAAATAGATGTCTTCTAATAACATCACAGACCTTGCCATCCAACAAGGCCACTGTTTTACCCTGCTGTGTGCAGCCTGCTGTTTTCCTTTCCTGAGTAAGGAGGGGCATTTGTTAACAGATGAAGAAATTAACTGGAAAAGAGATGATGTCCCTTGAAGATAAGAGCCAGGGCAGGAGTCTTGGGCTAGCTCCAAGCTGGGCCATAAACTTTGAGTTTTAATGGAGTTCACAGATGACACTGGATCAGAACCTTGTCACCAGATTGGAGCCTTACTTCCAAGGTGTCCCAAGACCAGAGAAGAAAAGCAGGGCAGCACTGTGTGGCTGCAAGTTCAAGTTTTAGACGCAGATGACTTGAGCTTGACACCCAGCTGGATTTCTGTCAAGTGGGGTGGCATAGGGAGGTTGCTTTATCTCAAGCAGCTTCCTCAAGGATGAAAGAATTAAGATGACAGCAGGGACCTCAGTGCACTGTAGAAGGTGTTTTAAAAAAGGACAATTAAAGCTACAAAACGATAGTATAATAGATGTAGAACCTTTCCATAGCCGTGGAATCCTTGTTGCACACGTCCTACATTGACTGCAGAGACTAACCATGTTTCCAGTTCTGTCTGACATGTTTGTGCTAATATTATTGCAGAGGCAGCAATCTGGACCCTTGCAGAGCCAAGCCATGGTGGCGGAAGGCTGAGCGAGAGATGGCCTCAGCACCTGGCTGGCTACCACCTAAGTTGTTGCAGTTACCCATTGCTACAAAAACAATTCCTACAAATACAAATCTTAAAAAAAAACCAAACATTTGAGCTGGAGAGGTAGCTCAGTTGGTAAAGTGCTTGCCTGGCAAGTGCAAGGATCAGAACCCATGGGGAAAAGAAGGTAAGAAGGTGTGGCGGTGTGTGTGTGTGTGTGTGTGTGTGTGTGTGTGTGTGTGCGTGTGTGTGTGATCCCAGAGTGGGGAGGTGGGGACAGATGGGGCTGCAGCTCTCTGCCCAGCCAGCTTGGCTATTGGAATTTCAGACCAGCAAGACACCCTGTTTCAAAGGATAGGTGCAAGGTACAACATTTTCCTCTGACTTCCATACGCATGTATACACATATCTGCACACAGACAGACAGACACACACACAGACACACACACAGACCCATGCATGCAGTCACCCACAGACACAGACATACACACACATACACACAGTCACCCACAGGCAGTCACACACACACATGCACAATGCACACCCAATCTCACACAGACACAAACACCTAAGCATTCATTAACTCTAGCAACTGTGGGTCAGAAATCTGCATGCAGTGTAGTTGGGTGCCTCTTGTTCAGGGCTTTCTAGAAACTGGCAATGGAAGTGTCATCTGAAGTGGAAGAAATGTCTGCCGCGAGCTTCATTTGCCTGGCCATTGGGCAGGTTATCTCAGGTCCTTACTGACTGCTGGCTGGACACACGAGTCCAGTGGGTAGGTGACTTCATGGAATCAGTTGCCTTCTACCACAGAGAGGCTTCCATGAGGGAGAGAGAGGGGACGCGAAGTAGAATGCTATGCAGGAGGGAATCTAAGACTGAAGCAAGTATTTTAGTGCTTGATTTTGTAAGTGACATCATATTGATTCTGCTACAGTCTGTTCACAGAACTAAACCAATAATTCCAAATCATGTTTAACGACAGAGGTTTCCACAGATGTTGACAATAGTGGGGGGTAGTTTTTTCATAACTTAAACTGGGGACCTTGATGCAGGTCTTCACCCTGTTTCTCCAACCTGTTCTTTTGTCTTCCATACTCTTCTGGAACTGACCTGGATAAGTGCTGAGGCTGGATTGAGGCCTCTTCTCAGGGATGTAAAGATATAGAATAACCCCTGTTCTCACTGAACCTAACAAAGGCCCAAGTGAGCTTTGACTACTTGAAGGCAGGAGAACTCACTCTGATGGACTGAGTTCTTCCAAGCCTACTGTTAATGGAACCATTTCTATGCCCAGAGTCTCTGGTTGCCAATATGTATGACCTATGATGATGAAACTCAGACAACAATTATCTTCAATTCTTGTTTCTGCCAAGAGTTTTAGAAGCTTGTTTTAGAACTCAAAATCAAGGAAATAAATTTTCTCTTGTTCATGGATTTTCCTGTAACTCTCTTCCCCCAAAGCAGAGAACACAGAAAGTCTTGCTCCCCAGGCTGGCAGGAAAGATCAGCAGTGATTTGCTTCATGTTGATACTGTTTGGAACACTTTCATCCTTCCATGAGAAGTGAATATTGGAGGTCAGCAGAAAGCAGGAGCAAAGATGTCAGTGAGATTGTGTGGTCTGGGGCAGTGATCAAGATTTGCATCTGTGGATGGGGCTCATTTGGCTGCTGGCATTATGGTGGGCCTGGCTTACAGACAACAAGTAGGAAACACAGTGTAAGAAGAAATAGGTGAGAACCAACAATGTCACTGTACCGCATTATGTCCATTTCCATCCCGAGACAGGAGCTGACTTCTGATGTCTGCTGAGACTGGCATTGTTTCGTCCGTGGAGAGGAAAGTGAGTCGCGTTTTGAAAGGCATTTTTGTGCCCCAATCTTCTGCAGTGTTGCCTCAGTGTGGGCAAAAGGTCACATAGCAAGAAGGAGATTACAGAAGAGGCCTGTGATAGTTTTAATCTTATCAGCTAGTCAGTTGAACAAGAGGAGGTTCAGGAGAGAAGAGATCTTGCAGACATCATCACAATCAGTGTCATTTTATCTTGATGATCTCCACTACCACCATTCCCATCATTATCATCCTCACCACCACCATCATCACTGTTACCCTCACCATTTTCACAGCATTTCACCATCAACAGTATCATCATCACCCACACCATCATCTTTCTCACCATCACTACCACCATTAGATCACCAATACCACAGCACCACCACCCATCACACACACTATCAGAACACACCACCAACATAACCACTACCATCATATCACCCTCACCATCATCATCACTATTCTTTTCCCTGCCATAATTACGATAATTATCTTCATCACCGTATCATTAGCATGGCTTGTGGCATGCTGCTTTAGGTGAGTTAGTTTTAGGCCTGCAGTCTCAGGCCGCAGGAGTTCCCAGTCAGTTAGTTCCATTACAGCATCAGTGTATTCTTTTTCAGGTAATGGAGGGCCCTCTCACCCAGGGCGTCGTGGATAAGTACAGGTTTTGCTCTACATCTATGGCCAGCAGCTCCCCACTGCAGCTGATTTCTCTAATTGACGATTCAGGACTGCTGCCCAGGGCTTGGAGGCACCTACCCTTCTGAATTCTAAACACTGTGAAATGCATTTGAGATTCCTTGGCAGCTGAGAAAGGGAAAAATGTGTTTGAGTTTCTCTTTTGTTTTTCTTCTCTTAAAGAGACTCAGAGGTCATTTTGGTGCCAAGCCCAAGTTCCCTGAACAAGTCCATTCCCATCCAGAGTTGGGAGTTGACTTCTGATGTCTGCTGAGACTGGCATTGTTTTGTCCTTGAAGAGAGAAAGGTGAGTCCCTTTTTAAAAGCCTTTCTGGGCCTGATCTTGTGCAGTGTTGACCTCTGGCTTCTAACCTCATCCTAGTTCAGTTATAGGTGTCCACCATGGATGTGACATAAAGGGGGCCAGAAAACTCCCAGTCTTCCAGGTAAATCACCACCATGTGTTACAGGACCAGCATTGTGACCATTTCACAGAGGCCAGAACATCCTGAACACCACACTTTGCAGATTCAGTGTGTTTTTATGTGCTTTCCTACCTGTTCTTACATTTTTATGCAGATGAGGCTGCCAGAGGGTTGAGGGTGGGGGCAAGGAACTGCCTCATGTCCCTGAGATCTGGAAGTGAATTAGGCATTTGTGCTGTAAATATTTAACTTTTTGTGTTGAGACTTGTCCTGCCTCATCAGACTGCTTCTATTAGTGGATTCCTTTCTGTGGATTTAGCCTCGCTCTATCTCTGGGGAATTATGAGAAGGATTTGATTAATGGATTCCTAAAACTTCTTTAGTTGGCGAAATGAAGTTTATAAACTAGGATAAATGGCTAGATCTACAGGCATCTCAATGCAGGCCTTGTCATCACTGTAGAACCTTGGAAGCATGCAAGAATAAACCATGACACTTTTCCAGTGAGGCACCCAGAACAGACCAGTGGAATGAAGTGTCAGTGGTAGCAATGAGTTCTCAGATCACTGAGCAGTTTCTGTCCTAGCTTGGAGCTCGGTGTTGGCACCCTTAACTCACGGAAAGCTCTGAAGACCAGCATAGGGATCATATTTGGAGTTGCCATGGAAGACGACCTTCGAGTTCTGAATGCTGCATCAGAATCTACATTTTAACAAGGTCCCTGGTGACCTGAATGCACAATGCCATTTGCAGACCACTGAGTTGAGAGGCTGAGCTTGCAGCCTCTGATCACACTGAAGCAGATACTGCTGGGCTCCAGTGAGCTCTCAGGTCCTCATCGGGGCTGTGGCTATCCAAGAGTACTGTGACACATGAAGAATAGCATGTTCTCCACCCCTCCCACTGTTACTCTGTTGTTTTGACCTTGTGGACATTTTTAATGCAAACATCGATGTGAGAATTCTTGCAACATTAATTTTCTGCAACAAAGCGCATTCTGGAGCAGACTCCATTAAGCCATCTTAATCCAGGGTTTAATTTTCTATACAGCTCCACGAAAGCATTTCCATTTTTTCATTAAAATGTTCATTTGTACCAAATTGTTTTCATGGGATCAATTATTTTCTGCTTAAATTTTATAAAAAACATTTGACTCAACAGTTTTATTCTTTACAATAACTTTTAGTGATGGTAACTGCTAAATTTTAACAGCTCAACTTCTATGTTCATCTCCCCACACCAGCCTGGACACTCTCACATGGACGATTCATGCACTTTCCCTCCCCAATACCCAGGCTGTTCATAGGGATTTGACCCAGAGAGTTTAATAAATTCATTCGGTGGTAGAAACTGGGTTTGTAGTATTCATTTTAATTTAATATGCATTTAATGAAACACAAGCCATAAAATGGAGACATTCATACACCAGAGAGGAACATTTTCATCAGGCATTTGAGGAGATGCCCATACCCCAAAGAAAGTATGTTCATTGGGCATCGTAGGAGATACCCATTCTCCAAAAATAAGCCTATTTATCCTGCATCTGACCTAGCAAATTTTAGTCTGTCACCTGTGTACTAGAAACCTGTCACTCTACACTGAATTAAAGATTTAGCCATCAAAATTCCACCAGCCCATGTGTGTGAGCACATGTGTGTATAGAAGTATCCATGTACACATGCACACATATTTGTTTTATAACTGTGCATGTGCTTACATGTATATGTACATTTGTGTATATGTGTGTAGATGCAGCTCTATTGACATGTGTTTGTGTCTCTATGTGCATGTCTGCTTGTGTGTGTACATATATGGGTGTGTTGGCATTATGCTTATATGTGTACTGCAGATGCATATGTATTCATGTACATATATGAATGAATGTCTGTGTTTGCATTTGTGTAAATTTGTGACTGTGTGTACATATGACTCTGCCTCTGTATGTATTCACATGTCAATGTGCATGCATTTGTGCCTCTGTATGGCTGCATACATTAATATAATGTGTATATGTATTATATATACATATCTGTATATGCATGTATTTGTGTGTGGCTGTGTATATGTGACCTCTATTTGCATTTACCTATGTTTGCTCATGCATGTGACTGTAGGCTTGAATTATATGCACATATGTATTTCTGTTTGTGCATGTAGGAGTACACATGAATTGTAAGCATGAGTGTGAATGAGCTGAGTGTGTGTGGGTGACTGTATCCATGTGTGTGCTTGGGCATGTTTGTGTGTACACACACGGCACTCTGTCTTCTTTTTCTGCACATTCTCCAGTCTCCACCCAAATCTTTTTATTGAAATCGTCCAGTCTTATTAGTAGATGAACATAGTTATTGATCTCACAATTAAATCATTATTAACTATTTGTCTTTTCTGCTCTCAAATACTCCTATCAATCAGATGATCTTTAGACACACACACACACACACACACACACACAGAGTGTGAGAGACAGAGACATTCTGATTCATAGTTTGCATTTTTATTAAATTATGTTTTCAGCCTGATCACAGTTTCTACTCCCTCTTCTCCTCCTAGTCTTTCCCCCTAACCTCTGCTATCCCCTGACCATGCATCCACTCCTCCTCCTCTGTTTCTCTTCAGAAAAAGCACAAACCTCCTTTTTATATCAGCCAGCCATGGCACATCAGGTTGCAGTGAGACCGGGCCCCTCCTCTCCCAACAAGACTGAACACAGCAACCCAATAGGAGGGAAGCAGGCAACAGAGTCAGAGGTGGCCCCTGCTCTCACTGTTGGGAGTCCCATAAGAATACCAAGCTATACAACTGTGACATATGTTCAGAAGGCCTAGGTCACTCCCGTGCAGGCCTCTGTTGGTGGTTAAGTCTCTGTGAGGCCCTATCAGCCAAGGTTAGTTGATTTTGTGGTTTTCTTATGGTGCCCTTGACCCTTCAGGCGCCTACAGTCCTTCTCCCCTTCTTCTGCAGGATTCCCTGAGCTCTGCCTAATGTTTGGCTGTGGGTTTCCGCATCTGTTTCCATAAGTTGCTGAGTGAAGTCTCTCTGATGACAATTGGGCTAGGCACCAATCTAGGAACACAGCAGAATATTATTAGGAATAATTTCATTGACCCCTTTTTTCCCAGTCATGTTTGGTTCTGGTCTATAGATCCTGACACTCTGGACAGTGTCAAAGGTGGGCTCCCTCTCATAGTATGGGTCTCAAGCTGGACCAGTTCATTGGTTGATTGGTCACTCTCATATTTTTTTGTGACACCTTTATCCAGCATATTTTGTAGGCAGGGAAAAATTGTAGATTCAAGGTTATGTGTCTGGGTTGGTGTCCCAATCCCTCCACTGGAAGTCTTGCTTGGTTACAGGAGATGGCCAGTTTGGGCTCCATATCTTCCTTTGCTAGGAGTCTTAGCTAGGGTCAGCCTCATAGATTCCTGGGAGTTTTCATTGCTCTGTTTCTAGCTCATCCCAGTATTCTCTCCATCCTCCCCCAACCTGATCCCTCCTGTTCCCATCCCCCCATACGAAGATACTCCCTCTACCTGTAGTGTTTATTTTATTTCCCCTTCACAATGAAATTCGTGTCCTGCCTTAAGCTCTTAGCTTCTTTGGGTCTGTGGATTGTAGTATGGTTACCCTTTATGGCTAATATTCACTTATAAGTGAGTACATACCATGTTTGCCTTTCTGGGTCTGGTTTACCTCACTCAGGATGATCTTTTCTAGTTTCTGCCTAATAATTTCATGATGTCCTTGTTCTTAACAGCTGAGTAATACCCCACTGTGCGAGTGTACCCCATTTTCTTTAGCCATTCCTTGGTTGATGTGCATCTAAGTTGTTTTCAGTTTCTGGCTATTATTAATAAAGCTGCTATGAGCATAGTTGAGCAACAGTTCTTGTGATATGGGTAGAGTATCTTTGGGAATATTCCCAGGAGGGTATAGCTGGATGTTGAGGTAGATTGATTCCCAGTTTTCTGAGAAACTGCCATGCTGGTTTCCAAAGTGGCTTGTGCAAGTTTGCATTCTTGCCAGCAATGGAGGAGTGTTCCCTTTTCTCCACATCCTCTCTAGTATGAGATATCACTTGTGTTTTTGTTCTTAGCCATTCTGACAGGTGTAATTTTAGAGCCATTTGGATTTGTATTTCCCTGGTAACTAAGAATGCTGAACATTTCCTTAAGTGCTCTTGGCCATTTACAATTTCTCTGTTGAGAATTCTGTTTAGATTTGTACCCCATTTTTGATTGGATTATTTGATTTGTTGATTTCTAGTTACTTGTTGTTTCCCTGATTTCTCTCTCAACCTGTTTTTGTTTGTACATAGAAGGGCTACTGAGTTTTTTGAGTTACTCTTGTATCCAGCCACTTGCGTAAAGGTGTTTACCAGCTATAGGAGTTCCCTGATAGAACTTTTAGGGTTGCTTTTGTATTCTATCAAATCATCCACAAATAACAATACTTTGCCTTCTTCTCTTATAATTTGTATCCCCTTGAATTTCTTTAGTTGTCTTATTGCCCTGGCTAAAACTTCAAGTACTATGTTGAACAGATGTGGCATGGACAGCCTTGTCTTGTTCCTGATTTTAGTGGCATTCCTTTAAGTTTCTCGCCATTTTATTTGATGTTGCCTATTGGCTTACTGTATGATGTGGGGTATAATTCTGTATGCTGTGAATATGTGTTGTTTTCTTGGTTGATAAGTAAAGCTGATTAGCCATGCAGAATAGAGCCAGGCAGAAAATCCAAACAGAGATACAGAGTGAAAAAAGGTAGAGTCAGGGAGATGCCATGTAGCCACCAAAGGAGAAAAATGTCAGAGCATCACCGATAAGCCACAGCCACATGGTGGTACATAGATTAATAAAAATGAGTTAATTTAATTGTGTGAGCTAGTCAGTAATGTTTCTGCCATGGCCAAACAATTATAAGTAGTATCAAGCCTCTGAGTGTTTATTCAGGAACTGGGAAGCAGGAGGAAAGCCTCCATTTATAGCTGTATATTGTTTTTATTATGTTTAGATATGTTCCTTGTACCCATCTCTTCAAGACCTTTAAAATGAAGTGGTGTTGGATTTTGCCAAAAGCTTTTTCAGTATCTAATGAGATGATCATGTGTGTTTTTTCCTTCTGTTTTTTTAATATGGTAAATTACATTGATAGAGTTTGTATGTTGAACCATCCCTGCATCTCTGGAATGAAACCCAGTTGATCATGGTGGATGATTTTTCATGTGTTCTTGGATTTGGTTTGCAAGCATTTTATTATTTTTGCATCAGTGTTCATGAGGGAAATTGGTCTGTAATCCATTTTTGAGTCTTTGTATGGTTTGGGTGTCAGGGTAATGGAACTCAGAATGAATTTGTCACTGTTCCTTCTGTTTCTATTTTGTGGAATAATTTGAGGAACATTTGTATTAGTTCTTTGAAAGTTTGGTAGAATTCTGCACTAAAACTGTCTGGCTTTGAGATTTTGGGGGGTACTTTTAATGACTGCTTCTATTTCTTTATGGGTTTAGATCTATTTAAATATTGCTTTAAGTTTGGTAAGTGGTATCTACAAAATTTGTTCAGTTCTTCTAGTTTTTCAAATTTTGTGGAGTATAGGGTTTTGAAGTGGGACCAAATGATTCTTTGGATTTCCTCAGTGTCTGTTATTATGTCACCCTTTTTGTTTATAATTTTTAAAATTTGGATATTATTCCCCACCTTTTAGTTATTTTGGATAAGGGTTTGTTTATTTTGTTGATGTTTTGAAAGAACCAATTCTTTGTTTCATTGATTCTGTGTTTGGTTCTCTTTGTTTTTATTTTATTGATTTCAGCCCTCAGTTTTATTATTTCCTGGCATCTACTCCTCTTGGATGAACTTGCTTCTTTTTATTCTAGATCTTTCAGATGTGCTGTAGGTCACTAGGATGAGATCTCTTCAATTTCTTTACAAAGGTACTTGGTGCCATGAACTTTCCTTTTAGCATTGCTTTCATTGTGTCTCATAGGCTTGGGTATATTGTGCATTCACTTTCACGAGTTCTCGGAAGTCTGTACTTTCTTTCTTTATTTCTTCCTTGACCCAATGGTAACTCTATAAAGAATTGTTTAGTGTTCATGGATTTATAGGATTTCTGTTGTTGAAATCCAGCTTTAATTCACAGTGATTAAGATCTATAAAATACATGGGGTTATTTCAATTTTCTTGTATCTTCTGAGACTTGCTTTCCTCTCTGGTCTTCTGACTTAAGAGGCTAAGGGTTCTGGTGGCTAGCAAGTCTTCAGGTCCAATAGGGTGTCTCTGATGGTTTTTTTTTTCAGCACAGTATGATCTCTGGAGTTTTGGATACTAAATTTGCCTCTGAGGTTCCAAGTACATGTGTGGCCTTTTTTTGTTCTCCTGGGTTTGTAGGTAGTAAATCTAGGATAGCTGTAGCTGTGCCTGCCTCTAGACAGCTTTCTCTACATTTTTTGATATCCAGGGTCACTGTCTATGGAAATTTTAATTGAACTGTTTATGCAAAAATGGAAGAGGACAAATCAACCACACAAATACTTTCCAGACCTGATGCTCTATCAGCCAAAACTATAGGACCTAATTGCTTCAACAGGTAGGGAAACATGCCCTACCTTAGTAAGAGATGTTACAGACTGGTATCTCCAAACCAGGCAGGCACAATTCCAGCATGGGAAGGAGAGCATTGGTAAGTACACAGCCTTCATGTTCTTGGGGCAGGACCAGGATGGCTATGTGCCAGCTTAGTTCCTGGCACCCCGTTCTCATTACCTAGCCTCAGATTCCAAGGCAGCATCATCGAGCTTCGCTTTCCTCAACTTGGAGGTAGATGTAGTAATAGCACCAGTCATAGGATCTCAGTGAGGGTGGCCTGATTCATCTCCTCAACCTTCTAACTGGTCCTCTTGTTCTGATCACCCATGGTCTAGGGTCTCTTCTATGCACATGCACTGTTTATCCTGAATACAAGAGTCACCCACAAAAACAGACAGCTTATTAGTGGCTATTGGGCCTAAGGGTGGACAGAGGGTAAGAAAATGAAGAGTGATGTCTTCAAATAGGCTTGCTTTCTTTTGGGGATGGTTCACATATCCTAAAGTTGTTACAATTGTGTTTTTAGTGGATTTTCTTGTCCCTGAAACAAAATATCAACAAAGTGACTTTATAGAAGGAGGGGCTTATTTGGGCTCACATTTTTAGAGGGTACTGTCTATCAAGGTGGGGAAGGCTCCTAGAGACAGGGGGAGAGGAGGAGAGAGGGTGGGAGAGGGAGAGGAGGGAGGAGAGGAGAGGAGAGAGCCTGGCATCTAACTCATTTTTTCTTTTCCCCTTTTAAGTTCAGCCTGGGACCCCAAGCCTGGAATGGTGTCATCCACATTCGGGGTGAGTCTTTTCAGTCAAGCCTGGCTGGAAATGCCTTCACAGATACACCCAGACCCTTCCATGTCTCTTAAGTGACTCTAATCCCTGTCATGTCAATAAACAAGATTAACTATTACATTGTATCAAGGTGAATATGTTCCTTTGTTCCTGGAGAAATCTTTCCACAGATATTTGTCCTCACTTTATATCTTTGCATAAATAAGCCGAGGCTTTTCCGGGTCCCACTCTCTGGTCATATCCTCCTGAAGCCCCCTCACCTTCTTTGACATTTTCTTCAGCTGTGTGTTTTATTTGTTATCTACCTCCTTCTTCACCCTGAAATACACAGCATCATACAGCCCCCAGGAAGGCCAGGGTGTTATCTACCTGCTGCATTGTTCCATCTGCAGACAGTGCTGTCATATAGTGAGCTCTCCATAAATATTTGCTGAATGGTGATCTGAACAACCTACTGCATGGTGAGTGCTCAGGGCCTGGTGTGGAACTTAATCAACACTGGTTTTTATTGTTGCTATTTATTTCAAATCAGCGACTTAATTACCAAAATTTCTGTCTTAAAATGGCTCTGAGTTTGAGTCAAATGTCTTCCCCTGGGAGTTCTTGCTTGATCCTGCAATGTCTGTAGACTCAATGCTTCAGGCCCATGTTCCTTACTGCTGGGCACAGGGAGAGGTGACATTTATAAATCTCTAGGCTCTTAAACCCCTGCTGATCCATGGAAAGTGTATCAGTTTGTTGCTAAACGCAATGCCCTGCTTGGAACAAAACAAAACAATATATATATATATATATATATATATATATATATATATATATATTAAAAAAAAAAAAAAAGGAAATAACCAAGCATGGGTCCAGAGCTGACAAGGAAGGAGGGACTCAATCATATGAACTGACTTGTCCCCTGTCTTCCCTTGGTGACAGCTGAAATGACCACCATGAGAATGGATTTATAGCAGCCCACTCCTTACACTTCATTCTTGTGTTTCTAGACAGACCTGTTTGCTTCAAGTTGTCTCCTTTGCACAGAGCTCAGGTTGTCAGCATTTGTATAACTCCTCCATGTTCCTTGCTACCCAGTCTGTTCCCATCAGGCTAAAAGTCTTTAAAAGTTGGGCCTGCTATGGTTCTGGCTGGCCTGGAAATTGCTGTGTAGCTGATGATGACTGTGAACTTGTGATTGTCTTGACTGTCTCTCCAAAATGTTGGAATTATGGGATTATTTCCTGGTTTTAGGAGGCAGGTGATCAAACCTAGGGCTTCATGAGTGCCAGACAAGCATGATATCAGGTGAATATCATCCATACCATGCTCCCTGACCCCCATCCCATCTAATTCCCCCCCAACTCCACGGGAAAGTTGATTCCTTTCAGGAGGGATCATCAAAATCTGTCAAGTCATTTGGAGTGGGGACTAGGCTCTCCCTCCTGCCCCTAGGCTAAGGGAGTATATCTCCATGGGAAATGAGCTCCCAAAGTCCATTCGTGCACCAGGGATACATCCTGGTTCCACTGTCAGAGGTCGCTTAGACTGCCCAGGCCTTCTAACTGAGACCCATGTTCAGTATTGGACTGAGTCGGTCCAATGCTGGTTTCCCAGCTATCAGTCTGGGGTCCATGAGCTCCCCCTTGTTCAGGTCAGCTGTCTATATGGTCTGGTCTTGACCCCTTTGCTTATTACTCTGCAACTGGATTCCAGGAGTTCGGCGCAGTGTTTAGCTGTGGGTGTCTGTTTCTGTTTCCATTAGCTACTAGATGAGGGCTCTATGATAGCAGATAAGTAGTTATCAATCTCATTATTAGGGAAGGGCATTTAAGGTAGCCTCTCCACTGTTGCTCAGATTATTAGCTGGGGTCATCCTTGTAAGTCTCTGAACATTTCTCTACAGTCAGTTTTCTCTTCAAACCTATAATGGCTTCCTCTATTGTGGTATCTCTCTTTTTTCTTTTTGTTCTCATGTCTATTCCTCCCCTGACCCAATCTTCCTAGTCCTACATGCTCTCCTTCTCTTCTCTTTCTCCTTAAGCCATCTCCACTCACTGCCCCCCCCCACTCCAATATGTTCAGGAGATCTTGTTCCTTTCCCCTTCTGTGAGGGATCGTGTATGAATCTCTTAAGTCCCTCCTTGTATCCTAGTTTCTCTGGCAGTGTGAATTATAGGCTGGTGATCCTTTGCTCTAGGTCTAAAATCCATATATGAGTGAGTACATACCATGTTCCTCTTTTTGTGACTGGGTTACCTCACTCAGGATGGTTTCTTCAAGTTCCATCCATTTGCCTGAGAATTTCAAGATTCTTTTTTTTTTTTTTTTTTTTTTTTCTGCTGAGTAGTATTCCATTGTGTAGATGTGCTACATTTTCTTTACCCTTTCTTCAGTTGAGGGGCATCTAGGTTGCTTCCAGGTTCTTGTTATTACAAATAATGCTGCTATGAACATAGTTGAACAGATGTCTTTGTTGCATGGATGTGGATCATTTGGGTATATGACTAAGAGTGGAATTCCCGGGTCCTGTGGTAGACTGATTCCCATTTTCCTGAGGAACTGCCATACTGATCTCCAAAATGGCTGTACAAGTTTGCACTCCCATCAGCAGTAGAGGAGTGTTCCCCTTTCTCCACATCCTCTCCAGCATAAGTTGTCATTGGTGTTTCTAATTTTAGCCATTCTGGCAGGAGTAAGATGGTATCTCAGAGTTGTTTTGATTTTCATTTCCCTGATGGCTAAGGATGTTGAACACTTTAAGTGTCTTTCAGCCATTTTGGATTTCTCTATTGAGAATTCTCTATTCAGTTCTGTACCCCATTTTTAAATAGGGTTATTTGGTGTTTTGGTGACTAGTTTCTTGAGTTCTTTGTATATTTTGGAAATCAGCCCTCTGTCAGAAGTGGGGTTGGTGAAGATCTTTTCCCAGTCTGTGGGCTGCCATTTGTGTCAACTGTGTCCATTGCCTTACAGAACCTTTTCAGTTTGAGGAGGTCCCATTTATTAATTGTTCCTCTCAGTGTCTGTGCCCCTGGAGCTATGTTCATGAAGCAGTCTCCTGTACCAATTTGTTCAAGGGTACCTCCCACTTTCTCTTCTAAGAGGTTCATTGTGGCTGGATTTATGTTGAGTTCTTTGATCCTTTTGGACTTGGGTTTTGTGCATAGCGATAGACATGGGTCTATCTTCATTCTTCTACACACCCTCATCCAGTTGTGCCAGCACCATTTGTTGAAGATGCTTTCCTCTTTCCATAATTTTAGCTGTTTTGCCAAAAATCAGGTGTTCATAGATGAGTGGGTTAATAACAGGATTTTTATTCTATTCCATTGGTCTGCCTGTATATTTTTGTCCCAATACCAAGCTGTTTTCAGGACTATAGCTCTGTAGTAGAGCTTAAAGTCAGAGATGGTAATGCCTCCTGAAGTTCTTTTATTGTACAGGTTTATTTTGGCTATCCTGAGTCTTTTGTTTTTCTGTATAAAGTTGAGTATTGTTCTTTTGAGATCTATGAAGAATTGTGCTGGGATTTTGATGGGGATTGCAAAGAATCTGTAGATTGTTTTTGGCAAGATTACCATTTTCACAATGTTTATTCTACCTATCCAAGAGCATGGGAGATCTTTCCATTTTCTGGTATCTTCTTTAATTTCTTTCTTTAAAGACACAAAGTTCTTGCTGTATAGGTCTTTCACCTGTTTGGTAAGTGATACCCCAATATACTTTATGTTTTTGTAACTATTGTAAAGGGTGATGTTTTCTGATTTCTTTCTCAGCCCCTTTATTGTCTGTATATAGTAGGGGTACTGATTTTTTTTTTTTGAGTTTATCTTGTATACTGCTAGGTTGCTGAAGCTATTTATCAGGAGTTCCCTAGTAGAGTTTTTTCAGTTGCTTATGTAAACTATCATAAATAGTGAAAATCTGTAAATAGTGAAAGTTTAACTTCTTCCTTTCCAATTTGTATCCCCTTGATCTCTTGTTGTTTCCTTATTGCTTAAGCTAGAACTCCAAGTACAATATTGAAGAGATATGGAGAGAGAGGGCAGCCTTGTCTTGTTCCTGATTTTAGAGAAATTACCTTAAGCTTCTCTCCATTCAGTTTGATGTTGGCTGTTGGTTTACTATATATTGCTTTCATTATGTTTAGGTATGTTCATGTTATCCCTGATCTCCCCAAGACCTTTATCATGAAAACGTGATGAATTTTGTCAAAGGCTTTTAAGCATCTAGTGAGATGATCATTTAGTTTTTCTTTTTCAGTTTGTTTATATGGTGGATCATATTGATATATTTTCATATGTTAAACCATCCCTGCATCCCTGGGATGAAGCATACTTGGTCATGGTGGATGATTTCTCTGATGTGTTCTTGGATTTGTTTTGCCAGTATTTTATTGAGTTGCATCAATGTTCATCAGGGATATTGGTCTGTAGTTCTCTTTCTTAGTTGTATCTTTCTTGTGGCTTGGGTACCAAGGTAATTGTGGCCTCATAAAAAGAGTTTGGTAATGAACCTTCTGTTTTTATTGATGGAACAATTTGAGGAGTATTGATATTTGCTCTTCCTTGAATTTCTGGTAGAATTCTGCCTGAAACAACCTGGTTCTGGGCTGTTTTTGGGTGATTGCTTCTATTTCATTAGAGGTTATAGGTCTATTTAAGTTGCTTATCTGTTTTTGATTTGATTTTGGTAAGTGATAGCTATTCAAAATTTTGTCCATTTCCTTTGAATTTTTGAATTTTGTGGAGTACAGGTTTTCAAAGTATGACCTGAAAATTGTCTGAATTTCCTCAGTGTTCGTTGTTATGTCCCCCTTTTCATTTCTAATTTTGATGATTTGCATGTTCTCTTTGCTTCTTGGTTAGTTTGGATAAAAATTTGTCTATTTTATTGATTTTCTCAAAAGAAAAAAGAAACAACTCTTTGTTACATTGTTTCTTTGTATTGTTTTCCTAGTTTCTACTTTATTGATTTCAACCCTCAAATTGATTATTTCCTGGCATCTACTCCTTTGGGGTGAGTTTGCTTCTTTTTGTTCTAAGGCTTTCAGTGTCACTGTAGATGGAAACAAGATATTTAATGACAAAGCCAGATTTTCACAATACATATCTACAAATACAGCCCTACAGAAAGTTCTGGAAGGAAAACTCCAATCCAAGGAAGTTAACTATACTCTCAACGACATAGGCAACAGATAATCCCACTTCATCAGAACCCAAAAGAAAAAGCGGGACAATTATACTCACAATACCACTGCCAACAACAAATCTAAAACAAACAAGAATTAACAATCAATGGTTCTTACTTTCCCTCAACATTAATGGTCTTAACTCACCTATAAAAAGACACAGGCTAACAGAATTGATACGAAGACAGAATCCATCCTTCTGCTGCATACAAGAAACATCTAAGCTTCAAAGACAGAGTCCAATCAAATGGACTCAAGAAGCAAGCAGGTGTAGCTATCCTAATATCTAACAAGTTAGACTTCCAACCAAAATCAATCAAAAGAAATAAGAATGTTATTTCATATTCTTCACAGGAGAAATCTATCAGTACAAAGTCTCAATTCTGAACATCTATGCCCCAAATACTAAGGCACCCTCATTTGTAAAAGAAACACTACTAAAATAAAGCTCATATAATACCTCAGATACTCATAGTGGGAGACTTCAATACTCTACTCTTACCACTATACAAGAACACCAGACAGAAATTTAACAAAGAAACAAAAGAACTAACAGAAGTTATGTCTCAATTGGGTTGAATAGACATCTATAGAGCATTCCATCCGAACAAAAAAGAATATACCTTCTTCTCAGTTCCACATGGAACCTTCTCTAAAATCGACCACATACTAGGCAACATGACAAACCTCAACAGATATAAAAAAAAATGGAATAGTTCCCTGTATCTTATTAGACCACCATGCTTTAAAGTTGGAAGTCAAGGACAACACAAAATGCAGAAGCCCTACAAACTCATGGAAACTGAACAATGTGCAATTGCACCATTCGTGAGTCAAGGAAGAAATAAAGAAAGAAATTAAAGATTTCATAGAATTCAAAAGGAATGAGGACAAAATATACCAGAACTTATGGGATGCTTTGAAAGCTGTACTATGAGGAAAGTTCATTGTACTAAGTGCCTATATGAAGAAAACAGAGTATGGTCACATTAGAGAATTAATAGCACAATTCATGCTTATTTCTTCCAGACAATGTTTTTTCTCTGAAACCCTGAGAACAGTGTCTGGAGACTTCACCCTCAAACTGCCATACATATGCAGATGGGCCCCTCTTTAATTCATTTTAACCTTGATTTACATATATATGTTCTCTCCATCATCAGTCACCATTTAATGAGAACTGTAAGACTGGGGATGGTCTTGTTGAGATCACTAAAAAGATATGGAATATCTTACTGGGTAAGCAGGAGCTTATGTTTCCTTAAAGACAAATCAAAACTTCAGAAGGGCTATAAAAGCCAACCACAGTAACAGGAACCATGAAGAATAAGGACGTAAACATCAAGTGGTAGTCTCTAAGAGTATAGGTATTTGCAATCCACCATTCAGAAAAGCACCAAAGTTATCCATTAGACAACTGACAGATCATCAGAGAGCCCAGTAAGCTGCAAAGACGAAAGCAAGCTGTGAAGGGATGCTGGCCAGCTTGAGCATGGCAAACATCACTCTGGAGGGCCTTGCCCTTTTCTCCCATTCTCTCTGCTGTGCTAAAACCCATTAGAACACACTCTTAAAGCTAGCCCCCAAGGTCTACTCCCTTATTTGCCTGCTTCTTCCTGCACTGACTACCAAGGTCCAGCTATCAAATTGTTGAAGTCCAGAAATCAATTGCTCCCTTTGGCTCACATAATTAACATGCTCAATTAAAACTAAACACCTCATCCTAACACAGGGATTCCCACTTCAACTTTGTAAATCACTGCTTGCATATGTACCATGTATATCTCCTTTCTATTCAGAGCCAGTCCTTTGTCCCCCCACCCATCCTTTCCCTTGTTCCCTTCCTCTTCTCCCTTGTTTTGTATCTCCTGTGTTTGTCCCCTACCCTTGCCCTCTGTCTTTCTGGAAGAAATGAATCTCCTTTGTGCTAAGAACTTGGACTTGGGGAGTGTTGAGTCAACTTTGAGGTCCCAACAAGCTCAGTTATGAAAAATATGGTTGCTTTTTAGAGGCTGATTTTTAAATAAATAACAGGCCAATTGAAATGTGTTCAGAGTCCAGTTTTAGCAAGTCTGGTATGATTTAGACCTATAGACATGGTCTTGGCTTGCTGGAAGGCTCTCCATTAGCAGTTCTTGCCAGGAAGGAACTTCATTTATGTTCAGATCAGTTTAGTTCTTACTGAAGGCTGGTGATGGACTAGTTCAGAATTGCCTTGCAGAATGTCACAGCTCAAGATAATTGTGAATACTCTTCTATATGACACAAATAGCAAATGTGTAGAAGTCAAGCAGAGGATTTACATGCTATTAGACTATGGGTACTGGCATCTGATTATGTACGTTTGTATAGGCAGAGGTCACACTGTAAGAATAGCAAATGTGAGAAGATCTTTAGTTATTGTAATGGCTAATAATGGTCGTCAACTTGATAGGTTTAGAATCATTTATTGACAAGCCTCTGGGCCTTCTATAATCTGGGATTACCTAGAACAGGCTCATTGAAGTAGGGGAACATGCCATAAATACTGGTGGCACCATTCCATAGACTTCATAAAAATGAGAAGGTGGGCTGAGAACCAGCATGCATTGCTCTCTGCTTTCTGAATGTGGATGCAATGCGGTCAACAGCTCCTGGCTCCTGCTGCCAGACCTTCCTTGCCGGTATGATGAACCCTACACTATGAGCTGAACAAACCCTTCCTTCCTTAAGTCTCTTTTGTCAGACATTTCATCACAGCGTCAGAAACCTTGTGCCTCTTTCCATCACTTTCCATTCTATCCCTCTGCCCAAAGCAAGCACTAATCTACTTTTCTGTCTCCACAGATATTATTTTCCTGGGCTTTTGTATGATAAAATCATATAGAATGTGGGCTATTGTATCTGGTTTCTTTCACTTAGCATAATGTTTTTGTGGTCCATCCATTAGCTGCGCTTGGAAGCAATATTCTAATGTCAATATACAATTTTATCTCTCCCCTTCATCTGTGGCATGCTTGCTCATTTTAATAATGGCTGAAATTTGATCCCTCATTGCTAATGATAGCACAGTTACATTTTTGCCTTTGTTCACCTTTTATGAAATAATAAGAGTGAAATGAAAATGAAATAGCCAAATAAATCACATCAACAAGGACAGCAATGGTATTGGAACTACCGTTTGGCAAACAGAGCAATTGCACAGCTAGGGACTTGTTGGATATATGTGAAAGTTAAATTTTAACATACACATTTGTTTTACAGATATTAATTCACTAGGAACAATAGTGCCACTCTAGCACTTGATTCCCAGTGAGTGTCACTGTCATTGTCTTCCACATCCCTTGAACAATAGCAACTACTTTTCCTGAGAACATGCTATGTTTTAGACACTATACTACTTGGTTCCCACACAGTTTTCACTTTAATTCAGCACTATTTGACTGTACCGCATTATCATTATTAATTTGTTTAGAGACATGTAACTCAGGCTGGCTTCGAACTCACTGTGGAGCTGAGGATGACCCAGAACACCTGATCCTATTATCTCCTCCTCCCAGGTGCTGGGATCACAGGTTCTACCACATCACCACATAGTTTATGTGGCACTAATTCATACCTCTAATCCATGGCCTCACATCATCTGGGCAAAAAGCTTACCAAAGGAGCTATAGACCTAGCACCACTTTGTATTTTATTTTATCATTATTTCTATTTCACAGATGGAGAAAACTGGGCCCAGAAGTTATGAAGAAGCACAATGTAAGGGTTAGAGACAGGTTTGAAGACAAAGGCCCTTTTATATCCTAGTCCAGCAACTACATGTTGTGTAGATAGATGCAGAGACAAAAGGGGACCACACCATGCCTATTCACTAAACATAAAGAGGTTTTTACCAACAGCTAGGTCATGTTGTGTGGAGTGATTTTCATATCTAGTCAAATGACTTTGAACTCACTGCTCATTCTCTTTGCTTCCTTACATGTGAAATGAGGGATGAGTGCATATTTGTTACAGTTTTTGTTTGTTTTATTTATGGGGGCGAGAGAAGATCATAAAGGACAATTTGGGGTCTGGAGTTTGAAGTATAAAGAGGGATCGGTGTGGACATATAGGGAGATAAAAGCTCACCATGCAGGCAGAACAGCACAGCCAGGCATGGGTTTGGAGTTGCAGTGAGTCAGGGTTGCTGGGGGATGAAGGATGAGAGAATCCTGGGAGACTGAGGGAGGTTGGGGTGTGATCAGACCTTTCATTGTAGGCTTAAGCACAGATGTGATGGAGACAGCGCTTCAAATGGGAGTTGTAAGGGTTCATTTCCAAGGAGATGGAGGTCTCACGGCAGGTCTGAAGACTCCAATAAAGGTTACCTTTCCCCCTCAGCAACTCGGAGGACTCATATATGTCAGGGTGTCCTTGAGGCCTCTTAAATCCTTGGCTGATGTTAGGATGAGTACCAGCAAAGCAGACCAGGGGACCAGCCTCATCTAATCCACTGTCTGATGGGACAGCCACTGATAATGAATTCTTATCTCCTTAGCCTCTTGGTGCAAAAGCATTTACAGTTTCTTTTATCAGAAGGACATTCAGAACCCTAGAGTCTGTATACTGAGACATGACATGGCTTTTCTCATAAAATGTAGGAAACTTCTTTCAAGTTGCTTTTACTGATGAAGAGTGGGAAGTGTCAGGCATTGTTACTTTCCATTTGATTCTTCCTCAACTAGGATAAGAAGATAAGTGTCTCAGTAAATGAGGGTGATTAAGGGACAGTTATTTGTTCAATTAATGTTTTTAGTATTTGAGGGTTTCATACATGCATATAATGTGTCCTGATCAAATCTACCTCACTCTCTCCCCTCCAACTCTCTTCCTATCCCCTATCACTTTTTTTTCTCCTAAATACTTGTGCTTTTAAAAAAAAAACTCACTGAGTTCACGTAGTTCTGCCAGTGTGTGCATGGGTGAAGGACCATCTCCTGAAACAAGGGCTTCTGCTTCCCTAGCATCCATCCATTGTCAGTAGCTCCTTAGCTAGGGGTGAGGTTTTATGAGTCTCTCCCCATCCAGGCTGGCCCCATCTTCTGCAGGTCTTGTGTGTGTTGTTCACAGCTGTTATATATTCTCTACGACTTCTCTTTGTCTCCCAGTTCAGCTCCTCCCAGCCATTATCTAGTAAAAGATATGTTTACATGATATGGAAGCAGGGAATCAAATAAAGAAAGAGGCTACACAATCTTCTATTAGTTTTGCATTAGTAAACAGTGGTGTGAATGTAGTGGTGTGAGTGTTTTCCAACGCCCACCACCTTTTAACTCACAAGAAACATCTGGAAACTTCAAAACATCAATGCGATTCCCACAACAATAACAGACATAGGATCCCTGGGTATGATGCTCAGTTCCAGTACTTGGGGATGTTTCTAGTAACCCCTAAAATTGTTGTTCATGTATTGAGATTACACTTCAGGCCTATCCAAGTAGACACACAATGATGGATGAGGCAGGTCTGAAGGGACTCTGTCAGAGCTGACCTTCACAAGGGATGCATTTCCTCTGGGGGCCCAGCTGTGTGCTGGATGACACTTTGAGGATTCCACATTTCATGGAGCCAGGCTGTCTTTCACATCACCACCCTGTCATAGGAAACAGACTGAGCCACTGGGGCTCCCACACCCTTGACCTACAGATTGTTCAGGCTTCCCTGGACTTCTGCCTCTTTGCCTGCTGTCCACTGAGGGCTATGGAGAAGGCTGCTCCTACTTTGTGTTAATTTAGTGCCTGGGTCAATGGAGAATGACCCAGTATATTAGTTACTTTTCTTGTTGCCATGACAAAATGCCTGACAGAAAGCAATGTAAGGTGGAAAGGCTGGTTTGGGCTTACAGTTCAAGTTCATCATGGCAGGGACAGCATGATGGCAGGAACAGGAAGCCAGCTGGTCTCAAGAATGAATCTGTAGTCAGGAAGCAGAATGTAAACAGGAAGTGGGGTAGAACTATCAAAATCCAAGGTCTGCCCCTAGTGATACACTTCCTGTGATGAAGCACTGCTTCCTAAGTTTTCCACAAATTAAGCAGCACCAACCAAAACCTGAGGGCCTAGTGTTCAAATGTCCCTGTAGGCTTATAGGGACATTTCACAGCACAACACCAAGTTTCTCACCCCTGGTTTGCAAGCATTGAAATCACATGGACCTTGACAGAAGTGCAGTCTTCCAGGCTATACCAGAAACTTCCCCACGCAGACCCATAATCCATGTCCTAACAAACACAGCCAGAGATAATAACACTACTATCTTTGACCCAAACTTGTGTCTCACAAGCCTAGTGTAAATTATCATTGTCTGGGGAGCTTTCAATCCATTATGCTCAGACCAATTAGGCCTCTAGGTGTTAAAAATAGAAAGTCACCAGGCTACCCAGCACTTGGGAGGCAGAGGCAGGCAGGTCTTTGTGAGTTCGAGGCTAGCCTGGTCAAAGCTACACAGAGAGAAACCCTGTCTTGAAAAACCAACCAACCAACCAACCAACAACCAACCAACCAACCAACCAACCAACCAAAAAAAAAAAGTCCTCAGTGATCTGAAGATCTGAAGATGCAGTAGGTTTCATCAGTTTGGCCCAATTTCAAAATAACAAAAGTTAAATTTATATCTCAAATAACAATGTAAGCTTTAGCTTAAACACATTTCATGCAATAAAATCAGCATTAACATTTTATTTATTTAATAATTATAGTTTGAGACAATGTCTCACATAGTTCAGTCTGGCCTTGAATTTGCTGTGTAGCCAAGGATGACTCTGACTTCCTCATTACTCTGCCTCCTGAATGCTGGGATTATAGACATGTGATGGATCACCCTGACTCCAGTTTAAGGATGGAAGCCATTTTGTTATAAGGTCAGGATGAGTTCATTTCTGTTTGCTGCAAAATTCAAGTTGACTGTGCTTTAATGCTATTTCTGGAACTTGGCAGGCTCCCCCACCCTATGGAGTTTGACAAACACCTTGAATGTATCTCAATAAGATGTCTGCCAAATAATTTAAAAATGTTCAGCCAAGTTCCTATGAGGCCAAATTAAATCCCCTAACCCTTGAAAACCCCTTAATCTTGAGGGTTTTTTTTTTTTGAGGCTACATAAACCTATTTTTTTCTATGTTCAATACTATATTTTCAAACCCTGCTTTAGGGAGATATCCCTGTCTGACAGAAAACAAAGCTTGAGAAATTTGACCAAAGAACTTGGGTGATGGTCTTTACTCTCATATGGTAGGATTAACATATGCACCACCAAGATCCATTTTACTCCGTGGTGGGGGTGGTGGGGATGGAACCCTGGGCTTTGCATGCCAGGTAAGTACTCTATCAACTGTGCTAGTACTGTAATTTTATGTCAAACCTATGTATTTCCTTTGATGATAGCCATTAATCTTGGGGAAATGATGTGTTATGGAATAATCTTTCTGTACACTGTAAAGATGTGTCTTTGCCAAGACATCTTCTGATTGGTTTGACAAAGGAGTTGACTGGTCAATAACTAGGCAGGAAAAGTTAGTCAGGAAAGCCAAATTGAGAGGATGCTTGGAAGAAGGGGACATCATAGGCCTGCAAGGAGATGCAGAGAGAACCAAGATGAACATGCCATACTGAGGAAAGGTACAGAGAAACATGGTAGAGCATAGATAAGAAATATGGGTTAATTTAGATGTAAGAGCTGGTTACTAATATTCCTAAGGCATCAGCTGAGTATTTATAATTAATATTAAGTTTCTGTGCATTTATTTTAGACTGGCTGGTGGCATAGAGCTGGCTGACTGGTGGTCCAGGTAGAAAACACCACCTACAGATGTGTATATTACAACTTTCTAAAAGTAAGTGCATGAATCTTACACATAGAGCTCAGTGAACTGAAATTTTACTTGCATCACTATCCCCATCACTATCCAACTATTTTGCTCTAACTGTGGTCCATGAATAAGCACCACTGGCATCACTGGGAGAGTTGTTAAAAATGCAGGTCTTCTGAGGTCCCCAGACCTGCTGAGTTAGACTCTATTGTCACAAGGTCCTCATGAAACATATATGAAGCTCAAGGAACTCTGACCTATTCCCTTCTGAGAATGTGTGGTTCACTATGGTCACTATCAGCTGCACATAGCTATTTCAGTGAATATTAATGAAAATGTAGTAAAATGGGACAGCTGCTTTTTCATATTTAAGCACCCAGTCATCCAATGTGGTGATGGTCTGATTAAGAAGAAGCTATAGAAACTCCATGGTGTACAATCCTCCCAGTTGTGATATCCTTCTCTGAGAGGGATATCAGGGAGGCTCATGAGACTCAGAAAGCCAATGAAAAGTCAGGGAAAGCAGAAGCCTGGGAGATTCTCATATGCACTTCCCTAGCTCTATAGTATTGGTATACAATGCTGGAAGAAGATTTCTTGGACTGTCGAGTATCGAGCTGCCTTCAGGTTGTCCAGAGAACCCTGGGGAATGTCATGATGGACTTTTCATTGACACAGCTGCTTGTGAATCATGCCTGCTCCTGTAATCAACCCCTGCCCCCCACACTCATTGGGAGCCATGATAAAAACTCAACAATTGTTATATTGGTCTGTTATGGATTCCTTTTTTTGTTTGTTTGTTTTTGGTGTGTGTGTGTGTGTGTGTGTGTGTGTGTATGTGTGTGTGTGTGTGTGTGTGTTATATGTGGTGCCTCCCTAGGAAAAGTCTTTCACACAACTCTATATCAGAACCTAAACTTTGCCTAGATATTGCTGGCTAAGAATGAGGCACCAAAGATGCCTTTATGAACCAATATGATCTTTTTCAAGGATGAAAATTATGACAGTGAAGTGAATGGAGCTGCTTGGTCCTCAGGCATGCCTGAGTCATTTTGGAAAAGTAGATGGGGACCGAGCCCTTCAAAAGTTGGCCAAGATCCTGGGTAAGCATGCCACAGCTCTCTGGCAGGAGCAGCATGGCAGTGTGGAGTGTAAGTATCTATGACATCCACATTATTACCAGATAAATTCATTAGAATGGATGTGATCACAGCAGATATCAAATGAGACAACAGTAGCGGGGCAATAGTGTTACACGGATCACTCACTCCAGCAGGCTGCCTCCTTCTGGTTCCAGGGCCTAGCTGCAGATGTCCTGGAGGAAGGAGGCTCATACATGGAGCGACTCTTAAGATGTCAGAGGAACTACAGCATGAAGACACTTGGAAATGAGACAAAGGGTCTTGGTGAATTTGGATTACTGCCCCTGGATTTGCAGCAAGGAGGCTGGTTTGTTAAGGGCATTATGACACCTTGCATTCACAGTGACTTTTTATGGTGTGTGTGTGTGTGTGTGTGTGTGTGTGTGTGTGTGTGTGTGTGTACGCTCACACTAAGAAACCAGAGGAGAACAATTGGTGTCCTACTTCATCACCACCACAGTATTTCCTCAAGACAGGGTTTCTCACTGAACCTGGAGCTAGGCTAGCAGCCAGCAGTCTCCAGCAACCTGCTGGTGTTTGCCTACTACAGCACTGGACTTCCATGCATGCATGTCCACACACGGCCTTTATGTGGGGTGCTGAGGATTTGAGTTCATCTCCTTGAGTACTCTTACCATTTCCCCAGCTCTACAAATGTTTTTTCTGTTATGTGTTTCTCATTTGATTGGCAGCTACCTTGGTCAGAGAAAACCCCAAGAAGCATTAGGAAGATGCTTACCTGTCTGCGAGGCTTTTGTCCTGGCTCTGTTCCCCATAAGATCCCGAGTTCGTGGGCTAAGCACTAGCCCCTCTGACACTGTTTCCTTACTGGAAATGTCCTTATTTCCAAGGGTTGGTGTGGTGGAGATAATACGATCTGAGATAACACAGCCTGGCTACAAAAGGTACCCAGCAAGTGGCAACTGCCTGTCATCAGCCTCTGCACCTTTTGAAGAACCAACTGTGTGATAGGCATGAGGAGAAGTGCTAAGATGCACACCACAGGGTTGCTTTCAGACTCCGAGTCTGCAGCAGGGCAGAGGGCCTGCAGCGTGCAGGAATATGGGTGAGCATTTCTCCCTAGGAAGGCTGCATGGGGAGGTACTACTTACTGTACCGGTTAGATTGTGAGGGGAGATTGGGAATTCTCTGGAAAGGTTTGAGGAAGTACATTGCAGGCAGAAAGGAACAGCACTGAGGAAGCACAAGAGTGACATCCAATCAAGATGAGGGGTACATGTGGAGAAGAGATGAGAGGCAAGTCCCAAAGAAGGGCAGGGGTGGATAAGGATGAGCTTCTGTATTAGGCTAAGTGTGTCTGTTTGTCTGTCTCTGTCTCTCTGTGTGTCTGTCTGTCTCTCCCTGTCTCTGTCTCTCTGTGTGTCTGTCTCTCTCTGTCTCTGTCTTTCTGCGTTTCTGTCTGTCTCTCTCCCTCCACTCCTTTTGTTATATTTCTGAGGCTGGCCCTGCGCTTCTGTGCACCCATCACCCAAAGGTGTATAGATGTGTGCTGCCACCACTTGTGGTTTTTCATCCATTTTTGATAAGGGGGGGGGGATATCTCAGTTCTGTCATTGCATGACAAATTTCCCATGAGTGTGGGAGTTCAAATATTAATCAAATTGCACTATTTCACAGTTTGTGAGGATCAGGAATCTGAAAGCAGGTCAGGTTGAGTCTCCTGAGGTTGAACCAGGCTGTTGGTGAGAGTTGTCATCGAAAGTCTTGACTGGGGCAAGTTAATGCTGGCTGCTAGCTTGAGGTTCTGCATCTCACGTGACCTCTCCAGGTCAGTTGGGTACCTCATGATATCATGTGTGACTTCACCCATAGTGAATGATCTAACAGAGAGAGCAAGGGACATGTGGCAGTGTCATTCATGCCCTGCCCTGCGGTCAGAAGTCACCTGCATCAGTCCTACAACACATTGCTGGGTTCAGTGTGGCACTCTTAGGGTGGAAGGGACCATGCAAGGGGCTGAACTGTAAGGGGATGAGAACTCTGTGTCTTTCTGGAGGCTGGCTACCTCCCCAGTGAAATGAAGGTCACTCCATTGGTTCTCCTTTCCTGATGAGGAGAATGAGATAAGAGATTGAGGGTGTTACCTGCACAGCCTGCTGTGAGATTCTGAGAGCGCTAAGGTTTTCCTATAGCAGCTCTTGCTCCTCTTAAAGCCATTTCGTTAAAATTTTAAAAGGGATCACTGAACTTCCTGTGTGGAATTCAGAGCAGAGTCAGGAGAAATCATTTGACCCTTCCCCTCAGAACTCCAAGTTTAGGGGAAAAAAAGCTAATGTTAGGTCAGTTGAGAGAGGCCTGTTGACTGATTGTTGGTTTGTTAAGGGTTAGTTTATCATTTGCTTTTGGGAAGCAGTTGATTAGAGAAAGGTTATACTGTGTAGAGACAGGTAGGTGGGGGGGATGGATGATGACAGATTATGGTAGACAGATATGTAGATGGTTAGAGAAATAAATGGGAAGTTACATAAGTGGAAGGTTAGGTAGGCAGGCAGGTGGATAAGGGTGTGTGTGTGTGTGTGTGTGTGTGTGTGTGTGTGTGTGTGTGTATGTGTGTGTGTATAGGTGACGATATGATGGGTATTTCTAGTTGGACAGATGAGTGGATACTGGCACAAGTTTACCTTTTGAGAAGGGCTTTCCTTTAGTTCAAGGCCATGTTCTTTCTCAACAACATTAACATTCATTCTTTTTCTCACATTTTGTATTCTGTCAGGAAATTCTGTCGCCATCACCACAGTCTCGGCCACCTTGCTTGCTGCCCTTGTGACTAAGGCTGTCTTGTTTGTGCCTAGGCCTCACCTTCAGCAGCCTCTTCTCTATAAGACAGGGCTGTCCCTACTGCTTTTTTTGCTCAGATCCTTCTCGGCTTCCAAGTTGGTGCAAACCTCAATGTCCTCACCCTGGTTGGCACGGCTCTCACACCCCTGTAACTCTCTCTAACCTTGACTCTCCCATCTCCTCCCATGCACTTGCTCTGGCCTCTTGCCCACTCCCCCTCCCCATCCCACGTAGTTCCTGCTTCTGCTTTTTGTTGATAATTTCTTCTGCTATATTATCTCAATAAAGCCATACCCTCCATTCCTTCCCCTCCTCCCATGCTTTGTTCAAGATGAGGTCAGCATGCTAGAGTGCTGAATTTGTTGAATAAACGAGCAATTGAGCAATTAATTATAGGAGACACTCTACATTCACCATCTTATCAATTTATCAAGGTATTTGCTAGCTGGTTACTGTCCTTGCCTTAAAGGGAAACTGAGTTTAGAGAAGTTCATTGACTGCCTGGCCTGGACACTGATATCTGAGCTTGCATCTGTGTTTGAGGATAATGTGTTCATTGCCTTTCAGTAGCCATGGGCTCTCTAGGATGTGGCTCTCTCTACAGCAGGACTGCAGGGATGACAGGGCAGTGGTTTCAGGTGCTGTGGACCACTAGCAGTGGTCCTTAACCTGTGGATCAGGATGCTTTGACAACCTCTATCTACACAAATGTTTACATTACAATTTGTAACAGTAGCAAAGTTACAGTTGTGAAATAGCAACAAAATAATTTTATGGTTTGGGGTCACGACAACATGGGAAACTGTATTAAAGGGTCTCATCATTAGGAAGGTTGAGAGCCACTGCTCTAGAAAGATGGTATTGTTGGAATAGTGGTGTTGGAGGCAGTGGGGTATAAAGAAAATCTGTTGGTTCATTTTGCACTTCCTTTTTTTATCGCCTGTTGTTATGTGTGTGTCTCCCTGTGTGTGTACATGTGTGTTCTGTTATGTGCTTGTGAATGAACATGACTGTGGAATGCAGATGTTGTTGCTGGGTGTCTTTCTCAGTTGCTCTCCATCTTATTTTTTTGAGGCAGGGTCTCTCACCAAACCTACAACTCACCACTCTGTCTCTACTAGCTGGACAGCAAGTTCCAGTAATCTTATTCCTGTCTGCCCAGTGCTGGGATCACAGATGTGTACAGTGATACCTGGCATTCTATTGTGAATGCTCAGGACCTGAGCTCCTCAGGCACCTTTCTGACTGAGCCATCACCCCTGCTTTTGAGTGTGGTTTGCCAGGACTCTCTCTGATGATAGTGCTCATCCACTCACACTGTGGACACCCTGTAGCGGTGGTGGCGCTCTCTCCCCTCCGCCTCTGTTCTACTCACTCCATGTGTGCCTGTGGACCCCTCGCAACATGTGCTTTCGTTGTCCCTAGCTGTCCCTGCATGCTCTGGTGAAGCTGGCTTCTTCTATCTCTTCTTTCAGGTGGTGACACACCATTCAGTCTCTCTAGAGAGTAATGTGACTAAAAATAACCGAGCTGCCATTTCCTTCACCTTTTAATTTAAAGGCAACACAGGTGCATGACATAAAGTGCTGTGAATGGAGCAGAAAGACATTCCTGCCCTAGCAGCCACACCGAATGGGAAATACCTGCTGTGTAGCAATGTCCCTCCCTGATATGACCTAACAGTGTGGTTTTTGGAGGAAGACGACTTTATTTTGAAACTCAACTAATGTGACTATATTCACACACATACAGCTCTTCAAAGTATTTCTTGAAGAAAAAGAGGTGAGCCGCTGAACAGGAAGGGCCATCACACACACAGCAGACAGGAGAGCCAGAAGCTGGGATAGGCAGTGTGACTATGATTTACATGGGTGTTGTATGAATGAGCAAACAACCCAATAGCAGAGGCACCCAGCCTCAATAAAGAACCACAGATGGTTGGGCATTGGTGATGCATGCCTTTAATCCCAGCACACAGGAGGCAGAGGCAGGCAGATGTCTGAGTTGGAGGCCAGTCTGGTCTAAGAGTGAGAGTTCTAGGACAGCCAGGGATATACAGAGAAACCCTGTCTTGGAAACAACAACAAACCAGAGATACTCACAACAAAACCACAGCTAATGGTGTTACATAGCTATTTCATAGAGCAGTTTTGAAGTCCAAAACAGACATGCTTCTGAGAACTGAAAACAGTAGCTCTGATACTATTGTAGTGTAACTGATGCAGGATAATGTTCTTGTTCACTGTAAAGATTTGCAATTCATATTGGTTTTAATAAAATGCTGATTGGTCAGTAGCCAGGCAGGAAGTATAGGCAGGGCTACCAGACTAGGAGAATTCTGGGAAGAGGAAAGGAGAAACAGTCACCAGCCAGATGCAGAGCAATCAAGATGAGAATATCTTACTGAGAAAAGGTACCAAGCCACATGGCTAAACATAGACATGAATGATGGGTTAATTTAAGCTGTAAGAGTTTGTTAGTAATAAGCCTGAACAATAGGCCAAACCACTTATAATTAATACAAGCCTCTGTGTGTTTATTTGGAACCGAATAGCTGCAGGACTGGGTGGGACAGGAAATTCCATCTACATGTAACGATAAATTGAAAAACCAAGTGAAGACTAGAACACTTCATAGGTCATTTGGCTTTTTCTAATGTAACATCAAGGGGCAATAATAATATAGACTAAACTTGAAGTAAACCCAATGCTCCTTGATAGTTGAATGAGTAAACAATTTGTGGTACAGGAATAGAACAGGATATTACAAGAGCAATGGGAATAAGTAAATTACAACCATATACAAAACACATACACCTTAATTAGAGCTCTAAACAAAAACCCAAACTGAATAAACAATTCATCAAAACACAACCGCGTAAATCCATTATTTAAAACTCAAAACAAAGTTCAACAACACTGTTTGGACACTCTTGCTGAGAAGTGTCAGGGAGAGAGAAAGACCGCACTTGAGAGTACACACATGCACACACTTGTAACTCATACCTATACCATGCCTAAGACAGGTCAGGCCTTACATGGCAGCTGATTTCCTTGGGGAAAGAGAAGTAATAAGGCATCAATATGCTATTGACATTTGATAGCTGTCAGGAGAGGGAGAGTCAGTTTCCTTTGATGATGTGACCCCCTGACAGGTCAACCACACTGGAGGGCAAGCAGGCTTTGTTATCAAAAGTAGTTGGGCAACACAGACTGGACTCAGTAGGTGAAGGAGGAGGAGATGATGACTGAAAGCTGGGTATGGATGGAGAGGGTGGATCTGTGAGGAGTTGGAGAGGGAGATGAACAAATGCATTGTATGAAATTCCCTAAGATATAATATTCTTTTAAAAGTTAATAATGACTGATAATAACTCCCAACACTAGACAATGCCTCCACTCTCAGCATCTTATTTAACAAACCAAAGTAGCTATTATTTATTATTGTGTATTTTAGTACTCATAGGTATGTATGTGGTATATATGGACATCCATGTGTAAGTGTGAAAGCATGGGGACATGAAGAGGCCAGAGAGGGACCTCTGGCAGTTTGTCCAATCACTTTTCAATGTATCCCCCGAGACAAGCTGTCTTGTTAAATCCCTAGGTAGGCTGGCAGCCAGCAAGCCCACCTACTCTCCTGTCTCTGCCCCAACCACTGACAGTGCTGGGTTATAGGAGTGTGCAGCCAAGTTGGCTTTTCTTTTTCTTTTAGTGTGTTATGAGAACTCCAGCCCAGCTCCTCATGCTTGTACAGCAAGTATTTTAATGCACTGAGCTGTCTCCCCAGAATCACTCCCTGTGTGTTATAGCTAGGAGAACAGCCTGGAGGAGTTAGTTTGTTGGGCTTGTCTGTGGTTCAGCTAAGGGACTCAGTAACATCTCTTGTGGAGGGAATAGTTCCAGTCCACAGGGCTTCCCTTCACACAGGAGCCACAGCCTCTTTTGTGGTTCATTCCCACAAGGGAGGTGGTTCATTTGCAACCTGGTTCTCAGCTTGGAGAGATTTTACACAATGCCAATGGTCAGGCTTGTGTTGAGGGGCATTGGTCATGGATCCCAGTGTGCAGTCAGTCATAGTCAAAACCATTGAGTTAAGTCTGCTGGGTTTGAGAAGTCCCCAGCAGATTAGAATTGTTCTTCAGCTGTCCTTCTCTAAGCTATGAGCAGATAGCAGGATGAACATCTTCCCCTGAGTTGGAGCGGTGTGGTGCAGAGGTCTCTACGCTGCCTCTTCCCAGAGTCCTGATGGGAAAAGGTCTAAGAATAATGGTGGTCTGGACTCATCCAGGAGTGAAGCTGGGTGATCTGCTTCCTGCCTGAACTTGCACTTTACACTTTCCCAAGCTAAGAACATGGTAATGCAAAAGTGGACAAGGAGAAAAGGAATTCTCTGGAACTTAGGTCAGGGAAGTGATGTAATAGCAAGAAAAGGGGAGAAACAAAGACTTTGACAACTTATGGGTGGCACCATAGCATGATGGGAAAGAGGGAGCAGACCCCAGTCGGAAGAACCACAAAGACACTGAGAAAAAGAAACCTCTCCCAGGACAAGGCTTCCATCTCCAGTTTCTAGGACAATAGACAGCACAAATGTATTTGTGAAGTGAGTAATGAATGTACTGCCTTATTAATATTACTGTTTTTATAAGGGTCACCATTATCATGATTAGCTTCTGTGGCTTTCTTCTTAGATCTTTTTTAATATTGGACAAAGATGATCCAGAACACTTGGCTGGGATGGGCAGGAGCCAGCCACATTAGAAAAGATGGCTCTCAAAACTGAAAACTAGAGTACTACACGGGTAATCTGTCCTGCAGATGTTTTATTTGGGTCTCTATTTCATTAGTTGTTTTTAGTCTGTTAACATCTGTGTACCTCCCATTACTGTGACAAATGCCTAAGAGTGTCAGGACAAAACACTGACAATAATGAGGACTTAAGGATTATTTTGGCTCAGTTTTACAGGTTGCTTTGGGTTTTGGTGGCTCATCAAGGAGGGGACACACAGCAGAGGAGAACTCCTCATGGCTGGGAGAGAGGAGAGTTATCGAGGAAGAGGCAAGAAAAGAGATGGAGGGAGGAGAGGAAAGGCAGTAGGGCTCCACAGTCCCCTACACAGCAGCCTGGAGATGAAGGCCTTTATGAGATATTTAGGTGTAAGTTGTATCACACACCTACAAACCCTGGGATTTCCATTAGAAATCCAGAGTGTTGGCTTCTTTTGAGAACTAGATGCTCTGAGTCACTGGGCAGGATCCTCCTGGAAGTAGCAGACTGATTGTGAGGCAGCCGTGTCCCCTGGGACAGATGGACCATGTCCCTCCCATCTGCCACCTCTGCTTTGTGCTTCTGCTGATTTTCATCATCAGCCTGGCCTCTGAACATTTCTATCCTACATTTCTTTTTTTTTTTTTAATGCATATAGAGTATTTTTTATTTAATTTTATATAACAAAGTCCAATTAAATGAAAACAAACATTTATACACAATATTTGGGAATTTGGGCGTCGTTCTTTCCAAACTACTTCCTGCTGGTAAGGGGCGCTGTCTTGGGGGATTCGAAGAAGTCTATCCTACATTTCTGTCTGACACCTTAGCTCTCGTGTGTGTGTGTGTGTGTGTGTGTGTGTGTGTGTGTGTGTGTGTGTGTAAGTGTACACATGGAGGTCAGACTTTAATATCAGGTGTCTTCCTTAGCTGTTTTGCACTCTAGTTCTTTTTAGGCAGGCTTACACACTGGACCTGGGGAAAAGCGACTGACTAGTTTTGCTGGCTGCCATGATCTAAAGCTCTCTCTGTCTCTACCTATCTCTCCATAGCTGGGATGACAGGTCTGTACCACCACACCCACATTTTACTTAGTGCTTCCGATGGAACTCTGGTTTTCATAATTATGTAGTCCATCAGTCTATCCACTGGGCATCTTCCCAGCCACTCCCTGTTATTTCTTTGCTTCCCACTAAACTTGTCAGTGTCTTTGACAAAAACACATTCTTTGCGTCCTTCATGACAGTGTCTTTGGTATCTCATCCAGCCTGTTCTTAGCATCTCTTCATGCCCAGCCCATGTCTGCTCCCACAAGGGTGCAGTGTCCTTCACTTTCTACCTGAATTCTCTGACATACACTGTTGGTCACTTGCTTAGCTTCACAGGTTGCAGAAACTGGAGAGGACTGTTTTCAGGCAGTTCAAGTCCCAAACCTGCATTCCTGTGGCCTGCTGTCTGCATGAGGGCTCCAGTGTGAGAGCATTCCTACAGGTTTTTCTTTTAAAATCACACGGATGATAGGACCATCCAGCAGAACTTGGTTCCCCTGAGCCTTGGTTCACCAGATGCTGTTTTTGCACCACTTGTGAGCAGAGATGCAGCATTTGGCCTCACAGGACCTGACAGTTAGGAGGGAGCTTTGGTATCTATCCCTTCCAGCTGCCAGCTCCCGAGTCCATGCTGTGGCAGCCAGAACACAGACCTTGAAGTTTGGGTAGCTTGATTTCAAATTCTGGCTCTGCCTCTCAGAAGCTATGAGACCATGTACACACAATGCCAGCCTTGAGCCAAATTTCCTCATGTTACAAAATGGGGATGGCTGAGATTAGGTAAACACAGTGAATGAACGATAACAGCACACAGGTAGGTGCTAAGCAATATTCATTTTGGGCCCCAGTGTTCTTCTGTCTCCGTTCTGAGGCAGTTTACAAGTAAGGTTTTCTAAGGTGTGGTTCAGAGAAGACAGATGTTAAAGGCAGCTGCAGAATTCTGTTGAAGATTTCATAACCTTTATTTCTAGAATCAGTGTCAGAAAAGGAAACCTCAGCTCTCTCACTGTAGAGGAGAGAAAATTCTATCCACCTTCTGCCTAATGCGTAGGAAAGTGGGGTAGTGTATGACTTGATTAAAAGCTGTAGAATATCTTGCTGTCTGCAAATGAGTGACAATTAAATAGAAGCAGCGTTCAGCGATTTCATTACCTGGTTAGGTAACATGCCCCCAAACAGCGTGCCTTAGTAATTACCTCACACGTTCTTTAAATACCCCATTTGCTGATTGTCTTATAACCGGATGATACACATCCATAATTTTATATTTATGGATAAGTGCTCTTTCCTGACAACTTGAACATCTAAATTATGCAACACAAAATCAGATAATTGCAGAGAAACATTTGTCGTCTGGCTGGTGAGATCTCCGGTAAACAGTGTAATTACATGGTGTCTGTTTGGAGGTGGCTTCCTGATGCTTGTCAGTTGTCTTTCCATCATCTTGCTCTTAAAAGCGAAATTCAAATGTAAGGCATGGGTTGCACCCTCAACAACTCTCATCAGATGGCCATGTCCTTTCTTTTGTTTCCCAATGTTCTTAGAGCCCTGGGCACCTGCTTTAATGAAGGTCTATTCTTCGGTTTGTATCTGCCTTACTTGTCACTCAGGTCTGGCCACTGACTAAACTCTATTCTTCAGGTAGTAGTGATTGGCTCAGTGCATGGTGATTTGAACTTAACAGAGCACATCCCTATTCACTCTGGAGTTAAAGCAGATACCGTGGGAAAGACACTCCAGCTTGTAGGTGGACAAAGAAAGAAGACTGTGCAGCTGGAGGGGCTGGCTGCTGCCATCGTTTCCTGTTGTATGTTAGTTACTTGTTTTCTTTGCTGTGATCAGATATGTCCCAAGAAGCAATTTAGGGGAGGAAGGGCGTGTTCTGGATTATAATTTGAGGGGATGCACTTCATCGCAGCAGGGAAGATGTGGCTGCAGCAGGAGGAGGAGCATCTGCATCAGGAACGGGAGGATGTGCAGCAAAGGCTGCAGGGACAGAAAGTCTTGAAAGCTTCCTCCAGATGGGCTCCACCACCTAAGGGTCCCACAAGCTTTCCAAACAGTGCCACCAGCTGGGGACCCAGCGTTCAATCATGTGTGCCTGTGGGAGAGACTTCATATTCAAATACAATGCCCTCATGTAGAAAAAGAGAGGGTCCATTAGAGTTGAATTCCTATAGCATGTGCAGATAAGAGACATATTGCTTTCTCATATGAGATGAAAAGTATGAAGGAGAGAAAGGGGAGGAGATAAATCGATGGAGGGGGGTTGAAAGGAGAGGAAAGAGGAAGTTGGTGTTTGTAGTGTTAAGTAAGACTCAAGGTACTTCAGTGGGGACAGCATCCTCATTTCTCTTTCAATTTTGGCAGAATGCTAATGACACAGACAGGTTGAGAGTGAGGTGGGCAGAAGAGAGAGAGAGAGAGAGAGAGAGAGAGAGAGAGAGAGAGAGAGAGCGAGCTCTGAAGAAAGGCAAAACAGATTCTCCACACAGCTGCTGTGGATGGGAGCAGCTTGACTGAAGCGGAGACAGTCTTGTGGCTGGACTATGGTCTGTTGAGATGGGAACTTGACTATGGCTTCTATCACATATGGCAAGAGATGATGAGTACTAGGGTTAGAGCAGAGTAGAAAGAGCAATGCCAAGTCTAAGACACTAGTCTGGGTCCACATCTCTTCTACATAGGCATGCAGCAATACAGAGAATTCATATAGAGAAGAGAGAAGGCAAAGCACTATAGAGGTATCATTTCTCACACCTTGGTGGATGGGGGCTCAGGGTCTGATCAATTTGGTGATGAGAACAATTACTTGGCTGTCTGTAAGCATTATACAGCAGCTCTTGAGCCTTGTGTGGCATTGTATTCTACCAGCTAGGATGCTCCCTGGATGATCATCAGGCCAGGGGGAGGGCTAGAGGGACAAGGACTCATTGGCAATCTCAACTTTTTCCAGAAGAACTAGGAAGAGCTATAAACTGAGTTCATTGGATAGACTAATGGGTATTCCTGACCAGAGTTCTCTGAGATGTAGGAGAAGAAGCTGTCCATCAGGGGGTGACTCCTCCGATGGAGCTTTGAACTTGGCATCTGCCAGCCAAATGCTGTGTGGATGGGGTGGCCTTGAGAAAATCACATCATCTTGCAGAGTTTCTGTTGTCCATGCAGAATGGAAGCACTTTTACTGCAGTAGGCTCTTCAGGAGTAGACTCTGCATGGATTTTCAAAGGTAGTGTTTTGAGATTCAACACTTGCTGTGTGGGAAAGGACACAGGGTTGGGCTTAAGACAGCTGAACTGTTGAGCAACAGCAGCAGAGACCTCAGCCAATCACAACATCATCAGCTACCTGGATGTGGGATGACCTGGATCCTTCCCCACTGGACGAATAAGGGCTGGGCCAATTACTGTCTACAGACTGCCCTCAGGAGGAAACATGACCTTGAACAAGGCAGTTCCTTCCTGCCTAGGGATGGGATTCCAGGGGAGAAATGCGACTGAGCTCTTAGGTAATAATACTGCCAGCATCTGAGAGGAACAAATGCTCCCAAGAAGAGATGTGAAAACATACCAGTGCATCCAGTACAAAGAGCGACCTTCAGGGGAGTTAGGAGGATTAAAGTTGGCAGAGTGTGCCAAGTGATTGACATGGACCTTGGCACATGCCACCCTCCCAGTCAGTGGTTATTGGTGATATTATTATTATCACAGCAATTCTGTTGTCAATACCAGGGGTAGTTAGCAATTTCCAAGCAACCTTAAGATCCAGGGAATTCAGCGGAAGTATAATCCTCAGAGTTCAATGGCCTCAGAGGAGCCTGTAATCTCAGAGACACTGACAGTAGATTTATGTTTTGAAAAGGCTGTCAAGACTGTAAAAAAAGGAACTGGTGTTGTTTTTGAAGAGAAAAGGCAAAAAGAAGCAGAAGTTTCTACAAAGCCATTGTTCACTTGAACATAGTCTGGTTTGTGGTTCTGTGGGGCCAAGGACATGGTCATAAACATCAGAATGGACTTGTGTTCCTTGAGGCAGTTTTAGTCTGTGGTCAGTCATCTTCTCCCTGGACCTGATACTGACTGGGCCTGGCTAATTATCTACAGCATTAATTCTGGAGCACTGGAGTAAACAGGGCACTAGAGGCACTTTGAGGAGCCTCCCTGCCTCCACCTCTTGGCAGGTTTTGTCCTTCACACGGTGCCCCCTTTATCTCTTCATGGAAAGAAAAAAAATGATAGACTAGGAGAATGAGTAGCTGGGTACAGCAAGTTCTGTGTGATCTGTTGGGAGTTTGTGCCCAAAGCCTCCTTCCTGGGGGTTCCAAGAAGCACCATCACTGGTGGGGATCTGAAGGCCAGTGGTGAACTGCATGATGAGACCTGCCACCTTAGAATCCTGAGACTTTATGTGGGGGACTGGTACATAATAGAAACTAACTAAAGTTTTATTTATTGGGTGAATGAATGAATAAATCAGTTAGTTCTTATCCAGAGGATATGGAATGTCCCAAATTCATCCTTTCACCTCTTTGTCACAGAAGAGCCATTGTGTTGCTAAGCCCAGATGTGACTTCCATGCTTATCTTGAGACACTACACTTCCTCTGAGCCCTGGGACCCTTGGGAGGTTGTGTTTACTAGGTGATTCCTCAAAGATCATGTTCTACCATGATAGAGTGTGTCTTGTGTGTGTCGTGGACTTTCCATGTACTAACCCCCCTGCCTGGTCAGTAGATAACACCTCAGATGCTTGCCCTTGAGATATTGCAACAAGGTAGAGGCCTCTCAGCTTGTTATGCCCACATCAAGGAATCACAAAATCCACCACTGAGGAGGTGACACACTGTAAGAATAAAGGTTTCTTTTTATTACAAGCTGCAGCTCGGATTCTGCCCATTGGAGAACAAGCAGAATACCGCTTTTTGGCTAAGGGGGGTTTTAAAGGGAAAGTTCAAACAACTGGATGTATCAAGATAACAAAACTTCCATGGTTACATAGGATGAAACAATAACTGTATGTTTAGGCAGGATGTAATTAAGCAGGATGCTGTAGAGCAAGTAAGTATGTTAATTATCTTCTTGTCCAGGAACTTTTACAACTGCAAATTGACAGCTATCTGATCTTCTTTAGGACAAAGAAATGTTGACACAGATGGGGTGTGTTACCTGTTCCCAAGCCTCTATACCTAGTTCTTTGTTTACCCTTATCTGTTGGGCTGCCTTTTGGGAACTCAGGGAGGCTTGAAAGTTTGTCTTTTTCTATTCGGGCTTTTGGAGTCTAAGTTAGTAGACTTTTATTAATTTTTTCCATTTCAAGCTCACGTGTTTTCTTGGTTTCCAGGCATTGGTGGGGTGATCCTCTGCACAAGCAAACAATAGCCTTCATATTATGAAGGGCAGGAGTTGGCGGATGAAGCTTGGCTTCCATTCCCATAGGTGGGACGATTCTTCGGTGTGTCCCGATGTTAGATGTCCCTTATGAATGCAGGCTTGCTTGTCTCTGGCTGTCTATGTGTCAGCACATCCCTGGGTTGACTTTCGTCTTTCCCCATATCTTTGCTCACCTCTTCTTTGGAACAGCTGAGCTCTGTCTCAGCATAGGCTCTGTCTCAGTCTGTGCTGTTCATTTTTAGTTGATAGGTTACTTTTTCATCACTGTGACAAAATGCCTGACACAGACATTCCTGTCCTCCTGACCAGGAGGAGGGATTTATTTTGCTCATGGTTTTTATCCATTATCATGAGGAGGCTGTGGTGAAACAGAGCAGCTTTCTGAATGGAAGGAAGTGTGTGTGTGTGTGTGTGTGTGTGTGTGTGTGTGTGTGTTTATCCACAGCACTTGTTTACAAGACAAGCACTTTGCCAGTGGGCCTACCGTGCAAGCCTTAATCTATTACTCTTACCCTTGTAGTAAATCTATAAGGCAATTTCTGTTATTATTCTATTGGACATATGGATAAACAGACACCAGGGAAGGCTCATGAACTTGTCTGTGTGATCTAATGGTGGGTGCAGGGTTTGTGCCTTTGACTATCCCAGCTTTTCATTATCTGTAACTCTTGAATGCTTGCTACACCTTTCCTATGACACCTCACTTACCCCAATGGGGTCCAAGCACTGCTATTGTCCTTATTGGGCAGACCTAACCACCCAGCATCACTTGTGTAAGCTGTGCATTCTAAACTTATTTCTCAGTGTTCTTGAGAAGGGGCTTCATCAGGCTTCCACCCAGTGCCAATGGTCACCCATGAGTCTGGGAAGCATCCAGGCTTATTCTCAGAACACTTGGGAGCTGTATAGGTCCATTGCTCACAAGCCTTGTGAATAGGTTAACTTGAATCTTATTATGCCCAGCCCTTTAATTATGAATGTATCACTTGTATCTTATTTTTCAAGGCAACAAAACTAGTCACTTAAAGTAGCTCATGCTCAGCCCATCTTCACAGCTAAACATAAATAAGTCACACCACTTTCCTATGAATTATGCATTGAATACACATCTGTAAAACATGCCCATCAGCAGTAGGACTTTGAACATATGGGGTTTTAATTGGACACTAAATCAATTTTCATATCTCTGTTGGTGGAATTTTAAAAATGATTCCTAGCTTTATTTAAAATGTCAGTCCTTGTTACATGACAAAAAACAAACCTCGACCCCTGTGATTCCGACACTCACTGCTTGTTATCTTGCTAACAATTCAAACCTTAGCCCAAGCTACTTATGACAGCAAGGTTGGTGCGGTTAGAGGCAATTGAGCAGCAGAATGCTCAAACAACACCCAGAAGCAAAAGGCAGAAAAACGATTGAATTATTGAGGAAATTCATATACATTAAGAGCGGAGTCTAGAGTGGAATAGACAAATAGGGAGAGAAGACTGATATGAAATTATATCCTCTTTCCTCTTCAGCTTATTTAATCTATGTTCTTCTTCTGCATAGGTTTGTTCCATTTTAAGGATGTGAAGATTAAGTTTTACATTAGTCATATGTTTTACCCCACAACACCATGCAAGAATCAGCTCTGGGTGAGCCACTCCTTTCTGACAGGTGATTATGTTTAGCAGCTTTCTATTGCTGGGATGAAACACTTGAACTAGACAGCTTAAGGAGTAAAGACTTACTTTGACTCACAGTTTCAGTGACTTCAGTCCACAGGGACTCAATTCTATTGTTTTTGGTCTTGTGGTGAGGTGAGCACCATGGTAGAGAGGACAGGTGGGGCAAAGGTGCTCACCTCCTGGTGGCTGGGAAGTAAGACAGAGAGATACTGATAAGGGGGAAGGGAGAGAGGCCCTGAAGACAGAATGTATACTTCCTCCAACTAGGCCCCATTCTCTTGGTTTCTGTCATTTCTTCATAGCCCATTAAGCTAAGAATCCATAAATGGATGAATCCATGGATGAGATCACAACCACATGATCTGATTACATCCCAAAGGACTGAGCTCTGCTGTGTTGAGAACAAGACCTGGGGATTTTTCTGGGGTTGAGCTTGGTGGTATTTAAGATCCCTACCATAACAAAGACAACATGGCTACTGCTTACTGGGATGTTGATATGCTGGAAAGTTTCCTCGTTAAATGCTATAATTCCTCAGTGGTCTGTGGTGAGACAAGATTATATGAAGAAATGAGCTCTAGGACAGTGACTGTAACCAAGAAAGATCCTGTGATAACTTGCCTGGAACACCATCAAATGAATTTGCAAGTTCCTGTGAGTGTGTAAGTGGAAATGTTTTTAGATCAAAGAGTGTGCGAAGCCACAGCAAGAAGGTGTTTATTTGCAAGCTGGGGAGTGAGTCCTCAATCACAGGCTCCCATTTCAGAACAGGAACAAAGTTGTGTTATTATCGATTCAGTGTACAGAATCCCTATGGGTCCTTACAGGAATTTAGTGTGCTCTAGGACATAGGTTGTCATGCATGGCTCCATGCCTTCTCTGGACACTGAGTATGTACATGCTCCCTTTAGGTAGAAGCATTTTCATAGTTTCTTGTTTATGTCTTAGTGTCCCCAAGGCACAATCAGTACTTTAGTAATGTTTATTAAACTGTGTTGGAAACAAAGAATGGAGTAATGATCATCATTTAACACACAAGGGCTCCAGCCTCTGACTCTGTGTTGTCCCCTCTGAGCTCCTCCATAGTGTCAATCAGATCTTTTTTAGGAAGAGGAAATTGCCCAGGGAAGCGTCTCTGTCAACAATAAGCTTACCTACTATGGCCAGGGTGTCATAGAAACCTCCTGTAGATGAGGAAAATGAGGCTCCAAAAGTCTGTCCTAGGTTTTACATCAGCCAGGAAGTGGCGATGCCTAGGGTGAAACCTGAGCTTAGCTGATCTCAAAATCATCGTGCTGACCCACATGTCCAACGTCTACACTGTAAGTCCATGGTGACTTGAAAGTATCACAAGTAGGGGATGCACTGTACACCTCACCTCCTGGATGCCATAACTGTACACAGTCCACTGTGGTGTCAGTTGCTCCTCTCTGACTACCAAGCTGGGTAAGTGCTATGAGCTGCCACTGTGGGGCATCATGAGTGAGAGACTGTGCTGCATCTTTTTTGTAAGCACCAAGAAAATATCAAAATTCAAAGTGTTGTTTCTGCTGAATTCATATTGATTTCTTGCTACCATAAAACAGAACCATCATAAGTTGGAACCATAGGCACTGGAAGACTAGATCCAATGACTTATAATAACAAAATAGGTCACATGCAAGGGTTGGGTGTCCTGCTGAACTATCTATAGTTATTTATTTTTTTCTGAAACCTCAAAGATCTCATAGTTAGGTTTTATCACTCTTTTGCCTAAATGAGGCATGGGGAAACTGATATTGTAGTTAATAAGAAACAGAATCTGGCTATGGACCTGAGATGTCTGCTTTTAACAACTGAACTTTGTTGATAATTGCTGGACATGCTCCAGTGCATAGCAACATTCTTCCTAGGATGCTATGGTGGAGAGCATTGCTGAGGTCACCCAGTGGGTGAGAGGATGAGTTGGACCTCTTGGCCCATGTGGGCTCCAAGTCTCTTTGTTCAGCCACATGTGTGTTCCCATCATCCCATCTTATCTTTCCCTGACCTGGTAGATGCTCCCAGGTGGCCTGAAGGATTCTAACCCCAACAGGCACAACTTTCCCCAGGGGAGTGAATGACAGCCAACATTCTCTAGGGAACTAGCCTTGGGATGGACCCAATTCTTATTTTCTCATTATTTTGACTCTGAATTTCTGCAAATTTAAGACACGGGAACACGAGGATTAGGCATTACCTCCTGTAATGCACTTTCTCAGAATTGGTTATATCAAGACAATTGTTTGAAGCCTTGGATTGCTCCCACAGGCAAGCCTGTCTGCATATGAAGATGTGCCATTTCATGTGCAGACAAGGTTTGGGGGTTCTTTCATCTTCCTTGGCCTTGTAGCCACATGAAGGGAAGGCAGGGCAAAAGGGAAATTGCTGCAGAGCTAAAGTCTAGCCCTCCCTGTTGTGCACATCTCCTATGTGAAACATTGCACCAAAGGGCCAGCTAGGCCTCAGCTGGTAGAGTTACTGCCCAGTGGGAACAAAGCAATGGGGTTTGCCCTAGCACAGCATATAGAGCTTACTGATGCACCCTTGCACTCCCAGGGAGAAGGGGCTAGAGACAGGAGGCTAAGAAATTCATCATCCTTGGCTACATGGTGAATTCATGTCTACCCAAGTCATTATGAAGTTCACGAGACCCTGCTTTAAGAACAAAACAGACACACTGAGTACATGTTCTTCTGAATCGTGAGCCAAATTAAATTCTTCCTCCTTAGAAAAGAATCAACCAAAAAAAAAAAAAAAAAAAAAAAAAGAGGAAAAAAGAGCACTAAGCCTTCCACACACTTTCACAGACCTTTCAAAATGCTCATGCTGACTCTCTGGAGTGGGTATTACCATCTGTGTTATTTAGTTTGTGTTGTATATCTTTGCGTGTGTCAAGAAGAGCTCTTGATGGGAGATATCATTCTGTAAATATGTTTTTCTTATTGATTAATGAATAAAGCACTGCTTGCCAATAGTGAAGCAGTATAGGTGGGACTAGGAGAGGTGGAGGATTCTGGGAAACGTAGGATGGAGTCGCTATGTGATCTCAGCAGGAGAGGAAGAGAATCTGGCATTCTTGATAAGATAAGACCTTGTAGAAATACATATATTAGTAATTATGGGTTAATAATTAAGACAGAGCTAGCAAATAAAAAATGCTAGTCACTGGCCAACAGTTTCATAATGAATACAAGTCTCTCTGTGTTATTTGGGACTAACGAGACTGTAGGACCAGGCTGGCGGGAAAGTGCTCATAACAAGGTCTTTGGATTCTTTGGAGCTGGGGTTATAGGAAGTTGTAAATCATTTGCCATGGATGTTAGGAACTGAACCTGGGTCCTCTGTAAAAGCAGCAGGTCCCCTTATTCACTGTTAAGTACTTTGACCTCCTGTCATGTGCATCCTCAACTGAGGAACAGGCTCACAGAGCTGAAATTTAATTCTTCAGTTTTGAGTTGGAGAACCAAGCACCAAAAGGGTGACATATTCTTTCCACGGAGTAGTTCAAAAGTGCCTATGTAGGATGTCAGAGCAAGTGTGTGTTTCCAGGTCCCATTCTGATGTGTGAGCCATCCTACCTCTCTCTGCTTTCTGCTGCTGTGAGGTGAAGAGTTTTTCTCTTGCAAACACCCATGACCCCCTGCCTCACCTCAGGCTTGCAACCATGGAACAAGCCGACCATGGGCTTGTGTCTGAAATGGTAACCTTTCTCAGTGACAGTGGGAATACATCTGGCTGGCACAGGAGACATTTATTGATTGTATAATTCAGGCCATGTACATCAGGTTAGATGGCCTGCTCTACTGTTCTTTATTCCTTCTTCTCACTGAAATTTTTCAATAATCTCATGGGATCACAAAACATCAGCTATTGCTCTTTTTATGCTTTTAAGGGCTCATGTTTTATAGTAATATATGCAAATAGATGCAGTTGAAAATCATTGTTATTTGCCCATCAATGGAAAGGCAAGGCAAATCTACTGCTCCAGACCCTGGCTTCCCTACTTGTAAAATGATGACAACAGCAAAAATGGTCTAACCTGGGAGGTTTATATGCATTTAACTAAAAGTAAAGCATGTATAGTGGTCAGCATACTGATGAACTTTGGTAGGTGTTCAATGTATAACTGGTATTATTGTTCATATTATCTTCTTTTCCACACTTGCTTATATTATTTTACTTACATGTTTGTGTGTATGTCTATATTGGTGAATGCCACATGTATGTACAGTGCCTACAGAGGCCACACGAGGCATCAGACCTCTTGGAATTAGAGGTACAGACTGTCCTAAGGCACTCCACACAGATGCTGGAATCCAAGAGGACCCCTGAACCACCTCTTCTGCCCCTTCTGTTCTTTTTGTGGGAGAATCATCTACTCTCAGGTTTTAGTAAGTGTTGAGAAGTCAGTCATCAGTAGATACCATGTGAGCACCTCTGTTCTGTGCTCTGGGTGTCTGATGAGCTAACACACAGGGCACACTGATATCCTGGCGACAATGGCAGCACCCTGGCTCACAGCACTGCAACCAGGGTCACAGGTCTGAGGACACAGAAGCAAATGCAGGTCTGATGAAGCTCTAACCGTCTTCCTGCCATTTCCTGGACACCCCAAGCTCCAAATCCCCCTTTAGAGACTGAACAATCTCTTCAGGGAATGGGGAGCTCTGATAACAAGAGCCAAACATTAGCATAAACACAGGCTGTTTTTGTACTGAGTTGCCTGACAGCTGTGATTGGATGAGGGTATGTGATTAGATGACGTTTGTTTTGTGTTTCAGGGACAATGACCTACCAGACATGTGCCAGTGCAATTATTTCTAAAAGACTCTTGAGAATTTGGTCTTTAGAATTGTTCTAAAGGTATTGATAAGGCAGTCTCTCTCTCTCCATCTCTCTCTCTCTCTCTCTCTCTCTCTCTCTGTGTGTGTGCATGTCTCTGTCTCTCTCTGTTGTACATTTCAGTTATTTCAATCCCTGCTCCCCCGAGCCTCTCTTTGGCTGGCAGACGTCCCCAGGGGCTACTTGGCAGATGTTTGCTGCTCCTTATCTGCCAAGTCTTGTCAGTCATGTGGTACCTTGGGGCCAGCCCTGTTCACAAGTGTCTTTTTGCAATCTTTGGGCACTCAGGTCTGTGCAGCTCTCAAGGAAAAGTTAAAAACAAGAAACAGACTGGAACACTCTTGGTCCTTTATCTGACATGTGTTCTGAGACTGAATGGCCTCTTTCTCAAAAGGTGGTAAGGAACTAATGACTCATAAAGGGTGGTGATTCCTTCCTCCATAGAGAGATACCCAGCATACTGGAGATGTGTCCTGTGCATTTATTAAGGTTTGCCCCACATGTGCTGTGGACAGTGGGAGGGAAGTCAAATTTGAAGTAGCTAGGTTCAGAAGAGTGGTTTTAATAAGAGAAACCAATCTCACAGAATGGAGAGTTAATAACAAGGACCTGAAGTGGCCAGAGGGCAAACGGCTTTGTAAGAATAATGCCAACAATTCACTCAACACAGACCCATTGAATATTTGCCTTATGCCAGATCCTGCACTTGGCAGTGGCAAAACAAGTATTCCCTGGCCTTCAGGGTCTAACTAGGATACAGTCTCCTAATACAAGATTTCAGTAATAAATACAGCTACAAGGAAAAGCTGAAGGCACATGGAGGTTGAATAAAAAGGAAGCCAGTCCAGATCAGAGGTTTAAGAAAGTGCCGTTGCAGATGGATGAGGGACTGGGGACTAAGGGAGAGTCGCTCAGGCAGAGGGGATAGTGGAGACTCTGTGATAGGAAGAATCTGCCTCACTGGGCAGGGGAAACACCATATATGTGCTTGTTATCACAGGGCAAAGAAAGCATGCTGCTAAAGGGGCTGGGGATGGGAGGAGGGTCCTCTAGACCACACCAACTTTGAACTTTCTTTTCAGAGCAAAGAGTAGAAAATCGTGGGGAGTTAATTCAGTCCAGTGCATCTCAGCTGGTCTCCAGAGATGCTTAACAAGCCGAGTGCTGTGGCAATGCTTGCAGTCCCAGTGCTGGGTGGGATGGATGCCTGGGGCTTGCTGACCAACCAGCCTTGTTTGCATGGCCAGTTCCAGGCTAGTTAGAGACCTCATCTCAATAATAAAATAAAATAACATAATGAACAGTGTCTGAAAACAGACACCTGAAGTCATCCTCTATTCTCTGCATGTCCATGCACACACATACACGCTCGCACGCGCACACACACACACACACACACACACACACACACACACACACAGACAGACAAATAAAGGGCATTAAAAGTCATTTCTAATGGAGAAGGAAACTAGAAGCAAGTTAGGAAGTTGTGACCATAGTCCTACTACACAATGAACATTCTTATGGAATAAGGTGAATGATAGAGACAAGCCAGTAAATTCTATGAGCATTTAGAAAGTGGGCTGCAGAGGGACTGGTGAGCAGATGAGTGTTGGTGAGGAGAGAATAGGGATTTCAAAATAGTTTTTAAGTCGTTATCATGACATAACAGCCACTAGGCCATTTCTTGAAGAAGACACACATCCAGGGCTGACTTTAAGAAGAGGTCAGGAGCCCAGACCCAGTCAGAATGAGTTTGAGATGCCCAAGGGATGCCCAAATTCAGACTGTGTGAGAAAAGTAGCTTTGTTTAAAATATAGAAAAGCTACATCTAAAGTGCCTATACTGGAAATGTCAACGAAGATTTGTCCAAGTCTTTGGGAGTTTTTTCTTTCCCCATTTCATGACAGCTGTACCTAAGACTAAGGGCCCCAATGAAGGGTGTAATGAAGGTATCAAACAGAAATTGAGATAGTGTGCCCAGAGGAGAAAGAGCAGAACCAAGGAATGACTATCACAGAGGCTGAGTAATGTGCATGGAAGCCCCTGCAGCTGTGGTAAGAGTGTACCAATACTGGTTATAGTAGAAGATGAAGGGAGAGGGCGGGGCGAGGGGGGAAAGGGAAGCAGAAGATGGGGAGGATAAGAAGGAGACAAAAATAAGAAAAAGAAGAGGAAGACAAAGAAAGGGTAGAACACAAAAGAGGCAGAGAAGGAGAAAAAGAACAATGAAAAATGAAACAAAATGAGAGAAGAGGTAGGAGAAAAGGAGGAAGGAAAATCATTAATGGCTGCACACAGGGGCTGCAGGCACAGCAGCAGCAGCCTGGGAAGCAATAACAGTAGTGGTCACTGCAACAGCGAGGGTTGAGTTGTGGACTGGAGCTCTGCAGTGCAGCAGTTCAGTCTGTTTTCCAAGCAGATTGCATCATCTGACAGCTCAGTGCAACAGGAAGTTCATGGTTTTCATATGAGAAAATGAAGAGACAGAGTTATTAGGTTGTGCTGTCCTGAGAGAGGACCAGTAAGAGTAGGATGGCAGTGGCAAAGTGACTGTCCAAGTGCTCATCAGGCTTCTCTCTTACCATGTGCTTAGCGATGGTGATGGCCATCCCATGAGTTCACACAGAATTGTGACTGTTTGTCTAGTTCACTCACCAGTGGGTATTCAGAGCTCTGAGTGGGCCCTGGCTCATAGGAGGACTTGGAACTTAACAAGAAGCATGATTTCACCCTGAAGAATGAGCAAATTCAATCTGCCCTGCTGGTTTGCTATAAGATCATCAATGTTTTGAGTTTGTTAAAGTTGAATTTTGAGTTTACATTCCTGTCTAGCTTTCTCCTTTCACTACAAACTAAATGTCACAAACCTATTTAGAAACATTTTTAAAAGTCAGCCCACTAAAACAAAAAGATTTTGGAATTCTGCATATACTCATGTAATTAGATGCTCATCCCCTGAGTTCATGCTCTCAGATTCAAGGCATAACTAGCCTCTCCCTGCCACCACCCACTGACCACTCACACTCAGTGTTATTAAAGGTTGCTGTGGAAGAATTGCTTCTTTTTTCTCTTCTGCAAGCCTGCAAAGATGAGTTTGAAATTATGCTGTGCTAAGCCTGGGTCAGCCATAGCTTTATAAATGATTCACCATGCTTTTTAGGCATGTAATATCATGCTTTCCATTCCATACCTAAGAATATTTATGCGTAGAAAAAAGGGATAGGATTTTGCAGGGAAAAGAGAACAGATTTGGGAACCACCTGGACCCTGGTTTAAAACTCTGTATAGGCTGTGACAAGTCATTGCTTTATCTAAGTATCAATTTCTCTAATTTTAAAGCAGAGCCACTCATGCAGTGGCGTTTACATAGGACACCCTTACAACTCAAAGCTTCATGCCACAAATGTACTAGATAACTCAATCCAATGCACCTTTCCTCCCCCGTTCCTGGAATAAGCATTTTCATAAGATAAGTGAAAGACATGCAGGCTGTGAGGTACTCTGTGTGTGTGTGTGTGTGTGTGTGTGTGTATGTGTGTGTGTATTTGCTTTGTCTTTGTCTCTTGCTATTTTCTTACAAGACCACAGGTCCTAGCTAGATGGAAACTGCTGAAGCTCTGAAGTGCATCTTAATCCTCACATGCCATCTGACTGTCACAATTTCTCTGTCATTTAAGACTGAGCTCAACCCTGTCCTTTAATTAGTCTCTAGGCTGCACCCTGTCTATCAAGGTGTTACTTCCTTCTTTTGTGTGTGTATATAATTACATGTTCAGGTGTGTGTGTGTGTGTGTGTGTGTGTGTGTGTGTGTGTGTGTGTGTGTGTAGGTCAGAGGTAAGCCTCGGATGTTTTCTCCTGGGTGTCACTCACCTTGGTTGACTGCCAAATAGGCTCTCTTCATTGACTAGCTGGATTGCCATACAGACCAAGGGACACACCCATCCCTGCCTCCCCAGCACTGGAAATGTAAGAACGTGCCACAATGCCTGGTTTATAAAATGGGGGCTTGGGGGGTTGAGCTCAGGTTTCCATGCTTGGGAGGCAAGAACATTGTGGACTGAACTATATCTCCAGCTCCACTTCTTCCTCTTTTGGTCTCCACTAAGTCTATACATCATATTCCTTGTTTTTCGTTTTGTTTTTGGGTTTTATTTTGGTCACTTGGTACCATATTTGTTTGTGTATATTTCCCCCACACCAACAAGAGAAAATGTTCATTTAGGACAGAGATTTTGGCCAATTAACCTGGATCTATGGCAGGTTGCAAGTAATTGGTGTTGTAAGACATAGCTTGAATCAATAAATGTGGTTGTCAATTACAATCATTATGTGAACAAGAATTTTTTTGTTTCAGATAGAACACACACACACACACACACACACACACACACACACACAGAGAGAGAGAGAGAGAGAGAGAGAGAGAGAGAGAGAGAGAGAGAGAGAGAGAATGGGTGTACAGTAGCAAAACGAATTTGAATGCTATCATGAGTGGGCCGACCCTTGACCATGTCTTAAGAAGCATGGCACTAAGCATAGCTGTGTTTCACTTTGGTTTCATTTTTCTTCACTTGTCCGTCATGAACTAATTTGCATTCTCCCAATAGATAACTAATATCTTTGTACTGGAAGGTTCATGTAAATCTTGTGGTCAACAAGATAGTTATAGAGAAGAGGAAACAACAGTAAAACAAGCAAACCAAGCCAAAGGTTGGTCTCAAACCCCAGGGAGGTAAATGTTTCTCTTAGATGACATTATTCACTGCTCATTAACTCCCCCTAGAAGTGGCCCTGCTAAGCCACCAATGCCTTCCTTGTTGAAAGTGCATGGGTATTTCTTTTCTTCTAAAGTGTGGTCCAGATTTGACCAGTCCCCACTCCTTGCAAAACTCTTCAAATTTTGACATCCTGTGAGACAGTAAAATCTGAATGGTTGAGGGCTTTGGGCATGGAGTCCCACAGTATGGCAGCAAGAAGAATATTGTTCCTTTCCTATGGAGTGTAGTCCTGGGCAGGTGACTTCAGTGGTTCAAGCCTCAGGGCTTCCACTTGTGAATGCACATAGGAGGATATGAAGAGAGAGAATCCCTCCACGAATATGAAGAGAAATCCATACCATGCAGTGCTCAGAGAAGGCTGGCAGGTAAGGAGAGTCACTCGCTCCTGGTGTTTAACCAGCATCTCTGGATTCTGCCTCTAGCCTGCTTCCTTGGCTTCCATTCTCTGGCTTTCCACCTCCCCCCCCCCCCTTTTTAAAGGTGTTTCGCCAAGTATTTCCCCTTTTTGAGCTCTGTCACAACCTTCTGTTTATGCTTCTCTCCGTTTTGTCTCTAGCCTGGATTTTTCTCCCTAGGGCACATTCCAGGCATCTCCCAGGGACTGCAGCCTTACTCTGCTTAGATGAAGGGTACAGCCTTCTCCTGAAACTCAAGCCTTTCTGGAGCGTCATTCCCTGTTTTACAAGGCACCCAGGAACTCAGAGTCCTTCCAGTTGTTCAGGCAGTCATCCATCCTGTCCTGCTGTGTCACACCATTCCCACTGCAACCGCCTTCCTTCTGGCAGAGGCATCTCCAGTAGCCTCCTAATTGGTCCCCCTGCTGCCATTCCTGCCCAGCTTCACTCCATCACCCAGCTGGATTGATCTTTCTACGGTGAACACCAGATCATGCCAGTCCCCTGCCTCAAACACCTCAATAAATTCTCTTTCTTTTGACAATAGAATCTGGTCTCCTTCATAGGGTGCACTGGGTGCTGTGATGTGCTGTCTTCCCTGCCCCTAGCCCAACATCCATTCTCTTAGTTCCAAAGACATGGACTGCTGCTAGCTCACAGCTGATATCTTCTTAGAGTCAGAATGGTTGAAGGAATCAGATACTGGGAGCAGGCTGGGAGCAGGCAGCTTGACCTCTCCAGGAAGGTCACTGCCACATTCAAGGGTGCACCACCAGACAAGACAGAGCTCAAGTGACAATGGTTTGGTATGATGGTGCAAAGATTTGTCTTCCCCTCCCTCCCTCCCTCCCTCCATCCCTCCCTCCCTCTCTCCCTTCCTTTCTTCCTTAAACTTGGGACATCTTTAAATAGCTACCCCAGCTCTAGCTCCCACTTTAGGAACAACAGAAACCCCTGTTGTGCCTTGACTTGTAACTCGTCTCCTCCCTCTGCCCATTTCTGCTTGTGTCTTCCCTTTCCTTACACGTGTGCTCTCTGAGAACTCTTCCAACTAAAAGCAGTGTGTACCTTCCGCCATCCTTCATGATCTGGTCTAGCGTAGTGCTGGAGGTCATACCATGGACCAATTGGTTACCTGGTGCCTTGTTTAGTGGGGACAATGTACCTGACACATGAAAGGTGAAAAAAGAAGCTCCCTTTCACATGGTCAGCAGATGCCAGAGGTGTGGCCATTCAGAGCACATCCAGAGCAGCAAATAAGTCCTGTGGCCCCCAAGCAGCTGTTAGAGGGCTTGGTAGTGATGTGTGCCTACTATGCAGGTGGTGGGGGGAGAGCAGATGCATTTATTCTTATTATTAATACTTCATCGTGACAGCATTTACTTTGCAATTTATTTTCTTACGTTCTATAGTCTGCCAAGCCAAGAACCAAAAGAAAAGGCAAGTCAGAATGTTCTTTGCTCCTCTAACCCATGGCTCCTGCTGAATTCCACCTTTTAAAATGACTCGAGAGAGGCAAGGACAGACTGCTGGCAGAACTCCTTATGCAGTTTGGTGGTAACCTGATCCCATCACACAAAGGGTAATGGCAACAGTGACGTTATTCTGAGCTGTGCCCAGTAGCTCAGTGCTTGCCGTGCTTTCTTTGTGTTGCCTCTGAGCTTTAGATGGTGTTATTGCACCAGTTTGCATATTGGCCTCTATGACCTTCTTGAAACATGTCTCTTCCATGATGACCATACCAGTAACCTTATAATTGCTTTTTTTCTCTTTTCGCCAGCTATTAGAAAACTCAGCACTCCATTTCCAAGGCATAGAGGCTACAAATATGTGTGTTGTGGACACTGATCATCTGACTTTCTTGTAATGTTTTGCTTATATTTATTTCCCTTTTCCTTAATTTCCTCATCAGAATTAGTCTGCAAATGTTCTAATTCCAATCTTTTCTAAGATGGAAAAGAGAAACATTAGACAATTAAGCATTTTAATTATCACAATGTATTATAATTGACCATCTGTGGTGGTTCATCTTCATTATTAATTTGATTGGATAGAGGACTGCCTAGACAACTATTAAAAACACATCTCTATGTGTATGGGGTACATGGTGTGAAGGCCCAGACCCTCACCCAGCCCCCTGCATTGGCAGTCATGACAGGCTGCAGAAAAGACCCATAAGACATAGGTCCCTGACTCAGCAATATGTGCTGAGCCCCCAACCCTGCCCTAATCACTAGGAAGCAACTGCGGTATATCCTCCATGTGCAAAGAACCAATCAGAAGTTAGCTGAAGGATTCAGGATGTGCTTTACTGATAACAGTGGAATGCAGGGTGTAGCAATTGCCCTGGGATGGCCTCTAGGTACATCAACCTTTCTGCAGCTGCAGTTGACCAGTCAACTCAGGACAGATTCCCCCATCCTGGAAGTGCACCAATCCTGAGACTGTTCCTATGCAACTAGCAGACACCCAGACACTCCCCTTGTTCTACCCCAATATATGCCCTGCCCCACTACTGCTTGGGGTCCCTCCTACTCTACTCGCTGTGTTGGGTGGACAGAGGACCCGAGTTAACTTGTAAATTAAAAAGACACTTTGCTTTTGCATTGGATCTAGTCTTTTGGTGGTTTTAGGGTTCAGAGTCTGGGCACAATATGGTGTATGGGTGGGATATGTTCCAGAGATGACTGAATCATGAGGGCTCTGACTGAATAAATAGTTTTCCTCTGATAATGAACTCAAAATCAGAATAGGCTTTTGTGGGGTGGTGACATTGTGGAAATAGGGCCTGATGGGAGGAAGTGGGTCACAGGGCATGTGTCCTTGTGAGCTGTTTCATGTCTAATGGGGGGAGTTAAATCCCTTGGGTATATCCTAAGAGGTATGTCTTACCCTTCTGTATACCCTCTTCTCTTGGCTTCCTGTCTTTCATGACAAAGCTTCTTCACCACATATTCCAGCCACCATGATGCTCTGCCCCAGTGTATGGGACCAAGTGCTTCTGGACTGAGCTGAAACTGTGAACCTGAATAAACCCCTCCTCTCTCACACTGCTTCTCTCAATTATCTGCTCATAGAGGTGAAACACGAACTAATCAATTTGTGTGTGTGTGTGTGTGTGTGTGTGTGTGTGTGTGTGTGTGTGTGTGTATGTGTAGTTGGCATCTAATGGGTGGAGGTCAAGGTTGCCCCAGCTTGGCCGGCTATAGCCAAAAGTTACCTGTCTAAAATCAATGGTACCAGGATAATGGAAGTCCAACATGGAGCTACTGTTCACCTTTCTCAACCCCCAAGTGGCCTCTCCCTTGCAGTGCTTTTTACTGTGTACAGAGGAGAGGGTTGGGGGAAGGCTACCCCTGCTTTCTAGTTTCAGCTTCTTGTGGGAAGCTGGTGTCCATGCTGACAGAGATGAATGAGAACATTGCAGAGAAAGTTCTCAGAGGTAATCCAGGACTCACCAGGAGCCAATTCCCCACCCCTGTCTTAAAATCAAGGGGCAGATAATAAGCTGCATTTATTGGTATGGACCTGGGTTGGATTTGAGGACAAAAGAGATTCCCAAGGCTAGCTCTTGGGGACACTTCTGCCAACTTGGAAACATATGAGTAAATTAACCTGGGCGGTGCACAGCTAACCATTGGGTAAGATCTGTGGAGCTTTGTCTCATAGTCTGGTCTCGTTTTGATGCCTCAATAACTTACAGTGTCTTCCTTTTGTGGATAAGGTCATCAAGCAACAGTGTGCACTTAAATACCACCCCAGTTTCAGTTCCTCTCATTAAGCTTTAGGGCTGATTCTGGGCCCTAAATATACCTGACAGTGTGGGGTTTTGTTTGTTTGTTTTGTTTTCCAATACTTAAAAAATTAAAGATACTACAAAGTCATCTTCCTGTTTATCCTAAAGACTATCTAGCAACCTTGCATGTCCTCACATGGTAACAATCACCTGACCTTGAATGGTGACTTCCAGTTTTTCTACTGTCCTCATTCTTTAGTAACATGATTGGCTCCAGTAAGAATTTGGGATCTTAACTTCCAGTCAAAAGCACCTTGTCACATGGGTGTCAGGAGGAGAGAGCAGTGCCATGTGTCTCATGATTTGTGTCATGGCAGTCCTCCTGGGCAGAAGAGTGGGAAAGCTCACAGCCCATCACTAGGGCTAGAAGTGTAGAAGAAGTCAAGACTTGCTTAGAACTCAGCTCAGAGGTTAGGGCCTCTCTCCAAATCCTTCAGTAGTCTATAAAAGATCAAGGGTTTTGGAATTCCTGTGGTTATTGTTAAACTGGATGTCAGGTCCAGGTCAATGCACTGGAAGGTTTAGCTATAATTCTGCTGTTCAGGGCAAATCAGACAATCCAAAGAGCCCTACTACTAAAGAATTTGACTTAACAAGGCTTATTTATGTCTCAGAGCGCCACAGGTTAAAATTGTATCGTCTTTGCCGTCCATCAATAATGTGTAAATATGTGTTAAATTGCTGTGCATACCTTTAGTCTGGAGAAATATAGAACAAGTTGCCATACAGATCCTCGGAAGATACATACCATTACCAGTCCTGCCTCAGAGTTTTGGGGTATCTTGGGAGGGAGGTCCCAGGGGAATGTTTTCCCATCTTCCTCAAACTTAGGGTTTTTCTTTCTTCACTTAGGAAGTGCTGGAATCACATGTGTAAATGCCCACTCCCAGCTCATGATCCCAATTTCCTCCAGAAGCCTTGTGGAAGAGAAAAGGGATTCCAAACAGAATTCAGTAGAAGTCTACAGAGGTAAAGGAACAAGACCGGGGACACGGTTGAGTTGCTAAAGTACTTCTATTTTAAGCATGAGGATTTGAGTTCAAGTCCCAGAACCCATGTGGTGTGTATTTATAATCCTAGTGCTGGGAGGGGGACAGTGCAGGGGAAGTCAAGTAGAGAAAGGTGGCTCACCAGTTTCACTGGAAGGCCAACCTAACCTACTTGGTGAGTTCAAAGCCTGTGAGAAACTTTGTCTGGCAAGCAAGCAAGCAAGCAAGCAAGTAAATGAACAGGGCTGTCAAGGTGAAGGCACTCACCACCTGAATTCAGTCTCTGGGAAGAGAACTATCTCAAAAGCTGCCCTCTGTCCTGAACATAGACATTGTGGCATGCATGCACATGACCACATAAACAGATGAAAAACAAACAAAGAAACCGCAGACCCACAGACAATGGATGGGCACTTGAAGAATGACACACCAAGCTGTCTTTTAGGTGTGTCTATCAACAGGAGAAAGTGCAAACAAACTGCTGAATAACCTCAATGAAATAGTTCTTCACAACAAAGAGCCATAAACTGCCAACAGTTGGAAAACATAAATGAACTTTAAAATCACACACATTGGGAAAGGATCCGTACTTGAAAGAATATATGTGTGTAGTTTTATCTCCGTGAGTTTCAAGAATGGATGTATTTTTGGACCCACATCCAGAGGGGCGCCTGGCAAAAGGATTGGCATGTGGAACTGTCATGGAGGCAATGCTATTTTGTGTCCTGACAGGTGTTGGAGTTACATGCCTTACTGGTACTGCAACAACAAAAGCACATGTTGTTGCTGCAGTCCATGTGGCTCAGACAAGATCTCTTTGCTGGCCATTTTGGAGACTGGAAGTCAGTGATCAAGCTGTGGCCAGGTAGGGCTGTGAGGGAGGCTATGTCCAACACTTCTTTCCCTAGCTTGAGAATGGCCATCTTTTCCCTGTGTCTTCACACCGTGTCTTCCCTCTGTGTGTCTGTGACTTTTCACACGGTCTCCTCTGTTTGAGTGTCAGTGATCAGATCTCTTCTCTGGTTAGTACAGGACACATACTGGATTAGCGCCCATCCTAATTATGGGTCAATGTGTTCTTTACCTCTCTAATGATCTGCCTTCCTCTCACACACTGCCAGTACTAGGATGTAATGAATTTTCTCTCTCTTTCTCTCTGTCTCTCTTTCTCTCTGTGTGTACCCAGGGGATCTGCAATGCATGTGTGGATGGAGACCAAGAGAGGATACTAGCCTTCCTCCATTGAGATAGAGTCTCACACCTAATCTGGAGCTTGCTAGTTGGCTAGGCTGACTGGTCAACAAGCCCCAGGATGCTCCTGTCTCCAACCTCCTTGGGTTGCTGGAATACAAGTGGTTATGCCCAAGATTTCCCATGGCTGTTGGGGATTTGAACTCTGGTCCCTATGCTTGTGCAGCTAGTGTTCTTACACACTGAGTCATCTCCCCAACCCCAACATATGAATTCTGGGAGGATCACAATTCAACCCAGCAAATACATCCTTATGATTTGTACAACTGGCATGTAAAACTTTTCATCACAAGGGAAAAAAATAACTACAAAGAGATACTGACCTGAAGTTAATGATATGCACCCAGACGTACTTAGAGAGAAATGTATTCTGCTTTGCAATTTACTTTGAAGTGATACAGAAAATTAGATAACTCTACAGACACAGATATACATAGTAGAACAAATATACCATCTGAATGATAGACTTTGTGTGGCAAGGGCTGGAGAAAGTCCAGGTGGCAGAGTACATGCCTAGCTTGCATGAAGCCCCTGAATTTCATCCCTATTACTGCACAACTTGGGTATGATGGCTCATGCCTGTAACCCCAACACCTGGGAGACAGACAGGATCATCAGAAGTTTAAGGTCATGGGAACAGAAGTGATGACTCAGAGGACAAGGGTACTCTGTGCTTCCCAGCACAGAGGAGACTGACAACTGTCCATAACTCCAGTTCCAGGGGCTTTGATGCCCTCTTCAGAACACCAAGGGCACCAGGCATGTATGTGGAGCACAAACATGCAAGCAAAGTGCGCATCAGTAAAAGTAAATAACAATCCTTTAGAAGGAAGAAGGTCACTCTACCTGGTGAGTTTATGTTCTGCCTGGGAGACATGAGATTCAGTCTTAAAAACAGAAGTAGCCCACAATCCATGCACACACACTAACAAAATTAGTGTGTTGAGTGAGGAGTGTTTGGATAGTCACTGTGAAATTCCTCAGTTTTGTTCTTTTAGAACTTTTATAATAAAAGTATTAGAGTGAATTAATAAATCAGGCACTGCATGCCAGATGTGGTATGAGGTGACAGGGGTTGAAGGATGATTAGAACAGATAAATAGCCTCATGAAGCTTGCATTGTGGAGCCATTGGCTGGAACCATTGGTCCCAGAGTCATATTCAATGGATACACTCATTTATGAGTTAATCAGACCTACCCTGTCTTGGTGCCTGCCACACATTTCATAGTTAGCTGCTCAATAAACATGGATCTGCTGGCTTTATGTCTCTCCTCAGATGATGAATTCTGAAGCAGCATTTAGTTGCACAAAGATAAATCACTCAGGGTCCAAATGGTAAACCACAGAAATAACAGCAATTTATATACGAACCCCAGGAGTCCCTTATGAGAACTCCTTCACTATTTATGAGGTGGAGTGATGAAAGTTAAAAGCAAGGGCTGGAATGGAAGCGTCATTTTATTACCCACTGAACACCACAAAAGAACCCCACTTGGAAATGTTTATTGGGAATCCAGTTCATTAGGAAGTCAGCAAGACAAGACATTTATCACAGACAGGGAGCAGACAATCCCCACAAAGCTGCAGTGATATTTTTAATACTGGCTGAGCATTTATCAATCGGAACAAAGAGATATTTTTTCAATCTTTTCCAATAACTTCCCAGCTTATGGTGCAAATCATCACAGTGATTCCAATAGGAAAATGGAAAATAACTCCTCCACTAGAGTCTACATGACAGGATTATGGGAAACACAGTGTCTTAGTTATTTTCTGTTGCGGCAATGAGATCCCTTGATAAAAGTCACTTAAGGAAGGAAGAGTTTGTTTTGGCTCACAATTCATGCTGGAGAAATCAGGGAGTTTGAAGCAACTGGTCACAGTGTGTGTGTGGTTAGGAAGAGAAGCAACTGGTCACACTGTGTGTGTGTATGTGGTTAGGGAGGGAAGCACCTGGTCACACTGTGTGTGTGGTTAGGAAGAGAAACAATTGGACACACTGTGTGTATGGTTAGGAAAAGAAGCAACTGGTCACACTGTGTGTGCACACTGTGTGTGCATGTTGTGCACACTTCCTCCCTTTTTTGCAGTCAGAACCGAAGTCAAGGGAATGATGCTGTCCTCCTTTAGGGTATCTCTTCCCACCTCAGTTAACCTAATCAAGAGAATTCCTCACAGATGTGTCTAAGCTTCTTGAATCGAAATCGTTTCTTCCAGCTGGACTTTGTTTCTTAGGTAATTCCTCACCCCACTGACAATCATCAGGTTGATAATCCATACTAACCATAACACCCAGATTGACGGATTTTTTTTTTTTTTCGTATGAGCTTTTCCATAACCCCACAGCCTGTGAGTTTGAATTTGAATTGTTTTAAATAGACAGACTGAGGAAAGATAGTTTACCTCTTTAAGTCATATGTAAACCCACAATTTACATTGTACATAAATGGAGATGACATACACAAAAAAGAGACGAAAATCTTACCACTCTAATGAAACCCATTGGCCATCAAGAAGCAAAACAGAGCATGAGGGAGGAACAGAAAGGAATTGGGAAGAGAAAGGGGATCAATGGGAGTTGGGGTGGGGCTGATGGGGGTGAATATGACCAAAGTACATTATACAAATACATGAAGTGCCGTAATGAACCTCATTATGCACAATGAACATTTGCAAATACAATTAAAATCTAAAACATTCTGCCTATTTAGAATGTCCTAAGGATGGGAAGCAAGGGGTAGAAATTTATTGTTTAGTTTGTTGCTGATTTCTTTCCTTGTTTTTGCAGCTGGTCTTCCTGTGTAGTCGGGTTGTCTTCAAGTTCATGATCTTTTTGCCTCAGCATATGACAGCTGGGAGGACTGGTATGTGCCAGGACACCAATCTGGGGAATTATTTTGAAAAGTTTTATTATACCTGTGTGTGAATGTTGTACATGCATACATGGCCCCCTGACTGGGATCCCTGATGGTTATGACCATCTCTGTGAGTTCTGGGAGCTGAGCTTAGGTCCTCCCTCTATAAGAGCAGCATGTCCTCTCAGCTGCTGAGCCACCTTTCCAACTCATGGGGAATGTTATATCCCCTGGATCTAGTCCCAGCTTTAGTACTTAGTGTAGTTCAAAAGAAGGTAACAATGAGGGTAACAATGACAATGAGGAGAGGAGGAGGGGGAAGAAGGTAGGGATAAGAAACAGGTGGATATGTACTGGAAATTATGGCCCAAAACAAATAATACCACTGATATTTTGTCTCTGGAAGAATTTAATGTCACAAACTCAACAAAATACTTGGAGATTGGCATTGTTTATAGTTAAATTTTGGTTCAATAAATACAACAGAAGGCGATATTCTGATGACCAGGGTTCAAATACTTTCTCATGAACAACTGCCTGCCTGTCTGTGTTAACACTAGAATGTCATAATCATTTAGAGGTGTCTGCCATGCTGTTGGGCTATAGGCATGACAATACATGGCTTCTGGTAAAAGAACCCCAGACAGAGACCCAACACTTTATATCCATGGCTCCTCTCAAGGTTCCCTAATAGTTGGGGGAAGGTGTTCTCTTTAATTTTGACAGCAAATACTACCTGTTTCCTTTCACTGTCATTCCTTCAGCACATAGCTGAATCAAATTCTAAAATGTCCTTTGTTGGGTGATTAATCCAACACTGTGTTCTGCTCAGAGATGTGCATCAAGAATATGGGAAAACACTTACCTCTACAGTTTCCCATCAAAGTGTTTGTGAGCAAAACCTAGCTTTCACCTGACCCCATGGAGCTCACATCTTTGTTCTCAGTCAAAACAGAAGGGAAATCATTAGCTCAGATGTCACATGGGATAAGATTATGCCCGTCCCCAGTGGTCCTGTCAGTCTGTAAGGCAAGAGGGAGGAAATGCGTATAAAGCTTATTTTATCTTTATTATTCTAAGATTCGAAACATGATCGACCCTGTGGCAGGACCCAACTGAAGAACTCCACCCAAAGCCTCCATTTGTATAATGCTAAGGATGGGCACTGTTTCCTCCCAGCCTTCCAGAAGGTTCTTTCTCTAGGCTTAGGTAACAATATTCCATTACACATTTGAAGGGTCTGTGTGTATCACAACAACTCTAGGGAAAAAAAAAAACTCTAGGTCCTTTGCATTCCTTGGCAGTGTGGTTTGAAAGTGAAATGTCTTCCAGACCCTCATACATATGAGCACTGGCCCCTAACCAGTGGTGGTGCTGTTTGGGAACCTTTAGGAGGCAGAGCCCAGGGGCAGGGGCAGGGGCAGGGACAGACCTTGAGGGTTTTTTTTTTTTTTAGTCTAAAAACAGACTAACCCCAGATGCAGTGCAATCAGCTGTCTCATGCTGCCATGATGCCTTCTTAAACCAAGTGGAAAAATAAACCGTCCCTTCCTAACTTTGCTTCTGTCAGTTACTGTGTCACGGCAAGAAGACGAGGATATTACAGAGCTGGCTCACAGCTCTGACAGCATGTAAAACCCTTTTCCACATCTCCTTCTTTGGTGTCTTCCTGAGGGATCTGTCATGACAGGAGCATTCACACACTGAACTGTTTTGTTCCCATGTTCCCAGAAGTTGCTGCCCTTCATTATCTGCTGCCTATTGTCTTTAGGATCATTGAGTGTTACATCTCTCTGGGCTTATATAGTTATTTCAAATGCCAAGGAGATCTTCAGGACTCCTTGTTAGACAGGAGTAGACCCAGGCCCAACAATGTATGAGCCTTTCTGTTCCATAAATCCCAATCCCTAAAGGGATGATTGGATGCATACTGGCTTGATTGGTTTTAAATAATGGATTTTATAGACTTTTACACACACACACACACACACACACACGCATGCACACGCACACACGTGACGCACAGCCATAGGAGCAGTTTCTGATCCTCCACTGGAAGGAAGCACCAAAGCCAGATTCTTCTTTTTGTGACAACAGCTTTAAAAAATACTGAGCCCTCTGGTTTAAGGCAGCTGCCTTTTCATTCCTGCCCTCCTGTCCTCATTTATAGGATAGAGTAGGAGGGACATACAGCATGACATTGAAAGGTGTGGGTTTGAACCCTAGTTCTGCTAGTAGCCCTACTAGCAGACAACTCACTTAGCTTCTCTGGATTTGTGAAAATGGAAAGAAAATCACTTTGCAGAGTAGTTGCAGATTCCAAAGGAGCAATATTATTCTCTCATGATATTCCTAGATCATATAAGGTTCCCAGTGAATGGTTCTTATTTCTATAATTGATAAGGGGAAGAGCACTTTTACCAATCTTGGGGGGTTGTATGACCCAAACAGTGGGTAGACAGCCTCCAGGCTTTTTGGCATCATTAGCAGCTTCTTGCAAAGCTTGTCTCAGCAGTAAAAACAACCAAGTGGTGGGGAGGGACTTGGGTCTCTCCTACTCTTGAGTGCAGGAGACAAGACACATCCCAGCAGGGACTGTCTACTAGCCAGGTAAGGATGCTGCCTTACCTCAGAAACTTAGCTGGGTAGGATGGCCCTACTCCTCCTGAGTCAGCTGTCCCAGGTGTCAGTGGCCTGGCTAGCACTTTCTCCAGCTTTAGAGAGGTGAGCTCTTTCAATTCTAGGACATGCTCAGGGCAAGACAATTGAGCACAGCTGTGAGAGTATCAGCTTCTACAAGACAGCTCTCAGCTGTGTGCATCCTCACCCACAGCTGCTGAACTCAGTCCTTCACCCAGCATGTTTGTAAACAGATTTATTTATTTATTTATCTATTTATTTATTTTTATTACTTTTTGGTCAAGACCAATGGTCAGGTCTGTCCTCTAGACAGCTCCCAAATAACCATACAGAGACTTATTATTAACTATAAATGCTCAGCTGATAGCTTAGGCTTGTTACTAACTAGATCTTATAACTTAAATTAACCCATATTTCTTACCTATACTCTACCACATGGCAGTACCTTTATTCAGCACAGCATGTTCATCTGCTGTTTCTCGGTGTGTGGCTGACGACTCTGTCCTTCTCCACACTCTCATTTTGTCTGCAAGTGCCCCCTAACCTCCACCTGCCTAGCTATTAGCCATGTAGCCCTTTATTAAACCAATGAAAGCAACAGGTATTCACAGTGCACAAAAAGATTGTTCCAATTCCCTCATGGTTAGTCTGGATAAATCGAATTATGTGATTTCCCCTCACTAACACCCTTTAAAATCCTTTATAAACCACCCATCAGCTCTGGAATAAAACCCTAATTCCACAGAACGTCCCAAAAGTCTTCCTTGATTTCTTCGTTGCCTTAACCCTCCTGTCCCCTGAGTTCCGTGGTTTTGAAACAAACCTCTTCTTACTCCAGAGCCTTTGCACTTGCCTGTTCTTAATTCCTGGCATAGTCTTAGGATTTCTGTATGTTTTCTTGATCTCATCCTTCAAGTTTTCATCAGTGTGAATTAATTTTATATTTTTATTGCATTTGGTTATTTATTATGTGTCAGAGAGAGAGAGACAGAGACAGACAGACAGAGAGAGAGAGAGAGAGAGAGAGAGAGAGAAAATGCATTTCACAGTGTGTGTGAGAGCTAGTTTTCTTTGTCCATCATGTGTGGACTGGCAAGTTCCTATACCCTGGCCAAATACTAATTGTTTAACAGAGCTTCCTTGGACCTTGAATATGCTGGATGTGACAGAGCCTGTGTTGCTTTCATTTCACAGGTGACAAAAGTAGGTTGGAAAACTGATGTAAATAAAGGCCTCAAAAGTGGGAAGAGGGTGGATTTCCATCCATAATCTGAGAGCAAGTGATGTACACTGTTTCATATGAGGCCACTGAATTACCAGGGGCTTTTCCTTAGGGGGAAGTAATTTTAGGACCAAATTGATGAATTCTTTTATTTTCAAACAATTTCTCTAGTTTTTTTTAATAGTTAAAATTGGGGTTCTTTTTGGGGAAAAAGGAAGGAAGTCATTATAATATTCTGAGTTAGTATATCAGCTACTTTTCTTGCTGTGGCCAAATACCCAGAGAAAAGCAACTTAAAGAGAAGGGTTCACCTGGCTTCACAGTCTGAGAACCCAGTCTCTCACGGTGGAGAAAGCATTTGCGGAGCGTGAGGTATCCCATCTCACCACATCGCTACAAGGAAGCAGAGGGGCTTGAACTAGTTGCTCAGCCAGCTTTCTCTTTTTAGGCAAGCCTGGACTTCACCCCTGGAATGTGCTGCTCATTTCAGGATTGGCCTTCTCACCTCAGTGAGACAGTTTGAAACTCCCTTACAGACATAAGTAGAGATGTGTTTTCTCAGGGATTCTAGATTTTGTCAGGCAACAGTCAATGTTGTCCACCACAGGCAACAAAGTAGTGGGTTTCCTTGTGACACTTTCAGGCACGTGCATCTTTATAGTTTGTTCTAGTCTGTGTATGTAAAAAGTCTGAACTCATTTCCAGGACTTGAAATTTTACCAAATCCCTGAACTCAAATTGAAAATACATCAATCCCTGAGCTCAAAATTTCACCAAACCCTGGTCTTACCCTAAGCTCAGGACTTGAAATCCCACCAATCACCACCCTGGAAATCTCCTCCAAGGAAACTCAAACCACAAGAAATCCTATATGAAGCCTGCCTCCTGCTAAGTTCTCTGCTACTTCTCCACAGAGCAGAGGCAGCCACCCTCCTGTGTCCTTCCCAATAAATCTCCACTGTGAGGTTTGTTGTGTGGTATTCTTTGGCTCCTGACTGCAAGGATACCTTTCCATCTGAGCTGCAATGATTGCATTGGAGAAACCTATCCCCTCAGAGATGCAACACAGTCTATCCTTCCTCAGTGCCTCTCAAGTTGCTGCCCTTTGAACTTTCTAGGTGGTACTCTCAGAAGGTATTCAAAACGGTGTAAGCAAGCTTCCACAGTGTAAATCTTTTCCTGCAGGCTATCACTTCTATCATTTGTCCATTACCAACAGAACTGCAAATAGCTTATGCTGTAAAAAAGACAGAAATTGCCAACATGAGACGTTGGGAAGCGTTTCCCCACCCCAGTCCCAACCCAGTGCAGGGGAGAAGCAAGCCTGGGGGTCCAGGCAGGAAGCATTTTGCTGTCTGCCAGGCCCTCACTGTGCAACTCCAGCCCTCCCTACCTGATAGCCTGACTGAAATCTGGACACTTCTTCCTGTCTCTCCGGTGGTCATGCTCAGATGTAACTTGGGCTTTGACCTTCAGTGTTCAGTGTTTAGCCATGAAATACACCATTTTTTCTGAAGAATCTTCCAGAACCTCTGGGCTTTCCAGTGGGAGGACAGGGAAAGCACATGGTGTTGAAATGGGGGTGCTCAGGTTCACACCCCTGGGCACGCTTACAGGTTCGTACTGACGACTGACTTCAGGGATGCAGCACCACACAAGGAGACAAACCTGTGGGCATAGCTGTGTATGAAACAAATTTCTAGACTAAGGTCTTTGAGGTGGGAAGTCTCACCTAAATGTGGATGGTGTCCTTGGCCGTATAAAAAGAGAAAATTAGCTGAAACAAGGCTGGGAGGTAGGGCATGGGCAATGACTTGGGCCACCATAGCTTAAGTAAAATATGTCCCTTTAGAGTGGTTGCTCCCTGCTTCTGGTGTTGTGCCACCCCTCACCCCCAACCTGATGTAATCAACTGTTTAAACATGGTTGTCACAGGGAAAGAACCTACATGCCATTAGGGAGCCCACTTCCGAGGGGGCCCTTCCCACCCCCTCAATAGGAGCTGGTTATCTGTTTTAAGAAAGTTTACAGCTTTTGTTCCTTTTCTGTCTGTGTGGCTGCTGTTTCTCCATTCCCTGTCACTCTGCAGCTGTCTGTCAACTGTCCCCAGATCTAAAGCCATTACATTGTTCAGGACTCCCATGACTTTTGCTTTCTTGCCTCAGATCTCTTCTCTTTTGAAGAATCTGCCTCTTATTCTTTCATCTAGCTCTCTGGCTGCCGCACCATTCAGCTGCCCTTCTCCCTTCATTCTCTGGTCGGGGTGCTCTTTCCAGAATGTATTCTTTTTCTGGCCCAAGTAGAACTAGATGGTACCCCTAATGGACATCCCTCACCCAAGACCCCAGTAACAGAAGGTGCCTTCAACCTGTGACCCAAAACAGCCCCTTAAATTGACCATGCATGTCAGGCATTTTAGCTCAGAAAAAAAAGTCTCCAACATTCTAGGCAATATGGTTTTAGTCTCTGTGGTGGCTTGAAAGAAACTGGCCTCCAAAGGGAGTGACATTATTAGGAGGTGTGGCCTTGCAGGGGTGGGCTGTAGGGGTGGGCATTGGGATCTTAAGCCTCACCCTGTGAGACAGACCATGCCCTCTTGCCTTGCAAGTCAAGAGGTAGGGTACTGGCTCTTTCTCCAGCACCATGCCTGCCTCCATGACACCATGATGCATTGTAGTAATAATGGACTAACCCTCTAAAAATGTAAGCCATCGGATTAAATGCTTCCCTTTATAAGAGTTGCTGTGGTCATGGTGTCTCTTCACAGCAATAGAAACCCCTACTAAGCTTCTTTCCTTATCTCTAAACCATTGGTCTTTGAAAAATCACAGAGAGCAGAAGGTGGCTCAAAGCCCATAGAGCCCACAGCTGCCCACTAGGAGGGTTGACCATGGACAGATGCTTGTTTCATTAGTATGTTGGTTAAACTCTTGTGTGAAATCCATGTACCAACCAAAGCTTTGTTGATGGGTTTTTGTATTGATTACATTAATTCCAAGAGAGGACCTTTAATTATGGTTGGGGATAGTAAATACTCAGCTAACATTATTGCCAGTATAGCTGATACTGACCTTCCTAAGAATGCCAACACTTGGTTTCTGGTTCTGACCTAGTCTTAGTTTTCAATGTTCCTAGACTTTAAAGATTCATCTATATTGTTGGATTAGAAAGAGAGCTGATGGTAGAAACTCATGCTTTGTCATTACAACAACCTCCCCTGCTTCTTTCACTGTTACTTTGTTTCCCCTGCAATTTGGATCCCAGCATAACCTGCTCCTGATACTCTCTACGCATTTCCTGTTATAACCAATGTGCAACATCCTTGTGGCAGAAATATGCAAAGCAGAACCATAGATGCAAATGCAAATGTGTTAGAACATTTAAAATTAAATAATTTTTTTCCAAGAGAGGGTTTCTCTGTGTAACAGCCCTAGCTGTCCTGGAACTCATGCTATAGACCAGGATGGCCTTGAACTCACAGCGATTTGCTTGCTTGTGTTTTCCCAGTGCTAGGATTAAAAGCATGCACCATTACTATCTGGCAAAATGAAAAGATTTAGCATGATCTGTGTCTGGTGGCTGCACACTTGTAATTCCAGTACATGGAAGGCAGAGGCAGGAGGATTTTTTATTTCAAAGTCAACCTGGGACTACATTGCAGACAGAACAAACGAATATCACATTAAGGTTTGAAGAGTATGTAGACACACGGAAATTTCCAATGGTAGCATATAATGTTACAACCATTTTGGAAAAGTATGTCAGTTAAAATTTTTAAGTACATCTTCTTATAGGATATAATAACTCCATTCTTGGTATTTTTCCAAAGTGAAATTAAAATGGAAACACTCGAGAGTTCATAGCAGCTGCATTTATAAGAGTCTCATACTGAAAACAGCTATGATGGTTGTCCGCAGATGGATGGAAGAACAGTTGTGACATAATAACCCAAAGTTCCAGGGAACATCCTACTGTGATATGTGACAACAGATGGGTCTCAAGAACATTCATTGTTAAAAAAGAGTAAATACTATATGACTCATTTATAAGAAATTCTAGAATAGATAGAACTTGCCTATGGCAATAGAGTATCAGTGATTGCTTGGGGCAGAGAGTATTCACTTCAAAATGTACTCATTTCAAATGAGTACAGAATTCCAGGGTGCTGGAACATTCTATGTCTTAATGAGGGTAGTTGCTATACAGAGAATACAATTAGAAACAAAATGCCCTCAAACTCAGAAAAACAGAAAAGAAAGAACAGTTGCATTCCTGATTAAGCACTGAGCCAGAGCACAGTGAAAAGCTAAGATGGGGAGAAGTCAAGGTCCTTCCTACAGCATTAGGTGCTGCCCATTAAGTATATTCTCAGGAAAAACAGTCCCCAGTCACTAAACACCAAGGGTACTGCATTTGTCTCTCATGGTTCATCTTAGGTTCCAGGGTCCCTTGGTAATTGGTTTCATCAATGGAGAGACAAACATCTCACATGTCCATGACAAGAAGCAGTTTTCTGACTTAGAGCTAAGTGTCAGCTATAACTTGGATTCAGGTTCTTCCCCTCCCATGCAAATAGTGGGAGGTAGAGTGCTGGCTTCCTCCTTGTGACTGTGTTTCAGACAGATGGTTTTCTAGTCTCAGGGAAAACACCCCTGGGTCCTCACATGGCAATAAGCTTAATAAGTTTTTTTTTAAAGATATACATACATTTCAAAGAAATAGAAAGAACTTAAGATTAGTTGGCTCTCTGTGTCTGCATGTCTCATGTGCAGTAATTTAACCAAGTATATGGAAAATATTTGGAAAGAAAGTACCTGAGTATATACACATTTTTTTCTTTTTGTTGATTCTTCAAGTAGTAATTAGACAGCACTTTGGCAGCATGGCTAATTAAAAAAATAGCAAGTTTAGCCTAGGGCCTCTGACCTGTTTAGCTAAGGCCTTTCACCAGAATTACAGTATTAAGCATGGAATTCCTTACTGTGGAATCGATGTCAAATCCTACCAGAGATCAGTTAGTAGCCTGTGACAATCATGCCACTATTGCACTGGCTGAACAGCTTGTCTGGAAAATTGGTTTTGTAGCATTTGGGGTACCATGGAGGTCTCTACTCTCTCAGCAGCTAGTTTTGCACCTCCTGGCACTACAAAAGCTAACAAGCATGGAGGAAGTTTTGTGACCAGTTTAAGAATGATTTCTCCATGTCCAGCAGTCACAGTGTGCAGTGGCTTCAACAATAGTGTCTTTCCATGTACTTATGATGGGTAACCAAGGGCAACAGGGTAGATCATCTTCAGAGCCACCACTTACTGAGGCTCTATTGGCAGTTGATAGTTCCTGGGAAGAGGGGATTTTCCTTCCTTCCTTCCTTTCTTTTTTTCTTTTTCTTTTTCTTTTCTTTTTGAGCATGTAGCCAATAATAGGATTCCCATGCTCCAGTGGATAGTCCCACCCCCTTGGACATATAAGAAAAAAGCAATGTAAAAAGGATGAGTTGAAAGAGACAGGTTGGAAGTGGAAAAGAGGAGATGGAGGGTGAATATCTTGTTTCATTCTATGAAATTATCAAGAATAAGTAAAAATGTTGTGGAACATTTATTTACATAGCAGTTACGTTGCATTAGGTGTTCTAAATAACCCTGTGATGATTTAAAGTGTAAGGGGAAGTGAGTGTAGGATACTTGCAAATATTATACAATTTCATAGATAGGTTTCTATGTGGACTGTGTTATTTGGGACAGAGTGCAGAAAATTTCAAACCAATCCCTCATAGACATGAAGAAATCCCTACATAAGTTTTCTAGAGTAAATGGTCTAGGAAAATGGATGGAGGAGAAACCTCTTCCCTTACCTTCAGCAGGGAGCGTGAAGCTTCTTAATTTTCACTAGTATTTGCCTTCATTGATATTTGTATATGGAATCCAAGTTTCTGTGTGTGCCTCTTCATATACGAACATTCTGCCTAAAATGGTGAATTAAAGCATGTCCTCATCACCCAAATACTCCTTGTTTCTCCCCAGGTACCCCAGAAAGTCTCTGTGATTTCTATGAAACATTCACAAAATTCTCTGAGTTATTTTGCTGTCATAACGGCATAAGAAAAATTATAGCTGGGTTATACCCAAGTTAATACAACTCATATTAAAGAAATCCTCTTAAATTTTAGTGATAAAGGAACCTAATTCCTCCCAGGAACAAAAAAAATGTCATTCAAGGAGAATTTAGTAAAGAATATTAAAGTATTTTATACCTGCTGTCCTGTGAAGCATATTTTAAGCTGAGGACTTTCCTCCTACCTTCTCCTACCCAAAATAGTAATTGAGCATCTACCATGTCCTAGATTTTTCTAGGCACTGAGAATATGATGAGAAACAGGCACAGCTCCTGCCCTCATGGAGATTACCATCTGGAAAGGCAGCAGGTATACTAATTCCAATTTGTTTATTATTGAGGACACCATATGAAGTGGTCCCCCAAAGATTTATGTGTAGAAAGCTTGATTTACAACTAGTGATGCTGTTTTTGGATGACTGTGGAAATATTGGGACTGGGGCTTCAGTGGAGGAAGAAGATCACTTAGGTCCACGAGGGGAGATCTAGTCACAACCTAAAACACCCAGGCATTGCTAGTCAATTTTGAGTTCTGGTGTAAGTTCTCATTTTCCCCTCACAATGATGTGGCTGTACAAGACACTGTAATATGGTTGTGTTACTTTTGTAACTTGAATATTGCTGGTCTTGGGGACACACTCAAAATCTGTCAAAGTGAACTCAGAAAAGGGTTGATTTTTCTTTCCTTCACATTGGAATCAGAAGCATCAGAGACTTACCCTGCATGGTCTCACTGGACAGAGGTGTGATTTATGAAGAGTGCAGAACACATAACTATCACCATGACCTGACATGTCCCATATTTCCTTTCATTTGTCACACAAATTAATCTGGATGTGTCATTTAAACACAACAGCTATGAGAAGGGGTGACATAGAGGAGGTATCATTTCTCCAGTCTTGGAGAGGGGCTTTGCTGAGTTTCTCTCTTCCTTCAGTTTGCTCAGCCTTTATTATTTCATGATTGCTAAAAGATGTTTATTGTCTTGGAACCCTTTAAAAACTGGTTGGGTGGGATAGGGAACTGGGATTGATATGTAAAATAAGATAGTTTCTAATTTAAATAAAACTATAAAAAACAAAAACACCCTGAAAATGTGGGATGGTGGTGGGTGGTGGTACCAGGTCACAGATGGAGCAAGTAAGAACCTCGGTTTCCCATGTGTGCACGGGTGTGTGTGTGTGTGTGTGTGTGTGTGTGTGTACATGTGCACACACTCGATAGTGAAGGTCAGAGGGGTTGATATTGGGAGTCTTCTCAGCTGCTTTTGTCTTGTCCTATTTTCATTTCTGTTGCTGTGATAACAAAAACAACTTGGGAAAAAACTTTATTTGGCTTATGACTCCAGCTCACAGTTCATCATTTATATATTTTTTCCCAGGATCTGCCTTCTGGAAGAGGCACATTGTTTTGATTGTTCATGTTTGTGTTTTTGTGCTGAGATCTAGGCATCTGGAATTAGGATCTTTGAAGTATTTCTTGGTGTAGATATAGGCCTTGTCCTTGTTGTGTGGGCGTTCTGTTCTTTTGTTGCTATTGCCACTCTAGGTCCTAGCCAAGTGTAGTAACTGTGTGGTCCTTGAGACTCAGACAGTGGCTGTAGGATCCCTGAGCTGTTCTATGGGTCAGAAGAGAGTCACAAAGGAATGGAGATATATAGAAGGAAAGGGGTGGTGAGAAAGAGCTACGGAGACTGTAGTTCTGCTCCAAGAGGCCAAGTCTCTAGGCGAAGGATGTGAGCTGGGAAGAACTCCTTGTTTATCCAGACAGAATCGCTCATTAACCTGGGACTCACTGATATGGCTAGAAGAGCTGACCATCAAGTCTGGAGGACCCTCCTGTCTCTGCCTTGCCCTTTCTAGGATTACAGGTGCACTCTACCACACTCTACTTATGTGAGTGACAAGGTAAGAGCTCAGGTCCTGACTGTCTCCTGTTGCTCCCGTGAAATGACTCTTGCAGTCAGTCCTCCAAATGGCAGTATACCATCCTGGAGGGGGGAGGATTGCTCCCAAGACTTGGGAAGCTCTGAAATCTTTAAGACTGGAGCCCTTCCCAATGGTAAAGAAAACAGCAAGCAATTACTGGGAGCGGTTCATGGGAGCTACCTGTAAATGGTGCATTCTGTAGTCATCACTTATGCTAGAGGGGGGTGCTTTCCATGGTTCAGCTGCCTTTGAGGTATTCATACTACTGGAGAGTAATTCTTTCCTCTGTTTTTGTAAGAAACTCCAATATACCCCTCCTTTCACCAAGATAGACTGGTGGGAGTTGGGTCTGTGGCCTGTGCTCCAGCTAGGTGAAGAGACATTTGTTTCTCTCTCCACAGTCAGAGTCATACGGTAGAAGATGCAGCGGGCTTGTTTCCCTCATGTCTTCTTTCCCATCCTCTCCATCCCTTATGGTTCTTTTGGTGTATTAACTTCTCTGGTCTTCTCTCCAGTACTTTGTTCATCTTTTAACCCTAACAGCAGCCTCAGGTGTGCTTTGGGGTGTGTGGAAATCCATTCTCACTCTGATGCTGCCCAAAGAAGAAAGAAAGGAGTTTCCAGGTAAGCCTGGGAGGCAGCTAGGAAAAAACACTTTCCCTTGGCCTCTGCATGTGATCTCTAAGCACCATTTTGTTTTGCCAAAATTCCTGATGAGCATTTTTCCTTTGCCCACCTTTCCCTACCTTACCATCTCATACCAACACAGCAGCTTTGTTTATATTTTGGACACAGAATGTCACTATGTAGCCCAGGTGGGCCTTGAACTTGTAATCTTCCTGCTTAGGCTTCCTGGGTACTGGGCTTACAGGTGTACACCACCTCTTCTGGATCAGCAGTGTTTGATAAAGGCTAGGTTCCAGTAGTGGGTAGAGAGTTGTTTACTTGGAATGGAATAAAGGAGAAAGAAATACTTGTTATTCCATTTCAGAAAATATGAAAATTTCAAAGCAGAAAATAATTCTTAAATATAATACAAAGAATCACTCACTCTTGTTGGGGGCTTTTGGGTCTTAGGCTGGTTCTGTTAAGCCAAACTGGGTCCGAGGAAGGGTAAGTGCACTGCTCCTCTGTTCTCTAGCTTCCCTGGATCCCAGAGGCAGTCAGATGCAGCAGAGAGTCAAGTCAAGTAGGAACTCATTTATTGGCTGTTAGGAAGCATTTTAAAGCAAAAACTCCACAAAACTTTGAGGAAGCAGAACAGCAACTAACCTATGATTTTAAAGGTTACACTGATCAGGCACCAGGGCACTCATTGCTTTGCTTAGTGATCATGAGTTGGTCATGGTGTGACATCATCTGGCCTGATCATGGCAACCAATCATTCCTTTTGGTAAACACTTTTGGACTCACTCTCCTTACTTCCCCTTGCTAGCATCTTTAACTGGCTCATGTGCCCTTCACACTTTGGTGTTTTTCAAAATATCTTTTCCCTATATAGTTCAGACAAAAGTAATATGATTTTGCATTCTCATTATTTTGCTAGTCATTGTAGGGCAAGTGTTTCCCCCAATAATAAGATGCTCACACCACAACCTGCATGTTAACATGCCCTTGCTTAATCAATGTTATAAGACAGGCCAGTTGGGTTGTTTTCTATTTCCTATATGGTAATAACAGTGTACACAAAACTTTGAATTTCAGAATATTTCCCAATGATGTTTTCCCAATGATTTTTCTAATGATTAAGGATCTTGGTGCAGTTGCCGTGTTGATGCTCACAATTTGGTATCTATAGGCAATATCTTAGTTATATAGATACTGTGATATTTTGGCACAGTTCACAAGAGACTGGGAACAAGATGAGGGAAGTTGGTATTGGGAAAAGGGATGTTTGGTCTTACCTGTTTTGTGTATATGTGTTCATGTGTTTGTGCATATGTATATATGTATGCATGTGTGTATACAGTTCCACATGTAGATTTATGAATGAGCATGTGTGTGTGCAAGTGCATTCCTCAATTGTTCTTCCCATGAATTCAAACAATTTTCTTTACTTTTATTTTGTGTGTATGGGTGTGAAGGGCTCTCTAACAGGCCCAAACATGGCAAACATGGTGCCAGCAGGTCTTGCCTTTTTCTCTTCCCTCTCCCTTGCTAAGTCATTAGACTACATCCCTAAACCTAACCCCCAAGGTCTCTTCCTTTATTTGGTGACTTCCTTATGCTTTACTAAAAGGTCTAACTATCAAAACACCAAGGTCCAGCAATCAAAATTCATTATTTGGCTACACTGGTTAACATGTCCCATCAGAATTTATCGACTCATCCTAGCCCAGACTCCCCCTTTTGTTCTTAAAAACTATTCCTACAGAAATACCTGCTGCTTACTGTCTGCTTTTGCCCCATCCAGAGTCACCCCTGCATCCCTCTGGGGTAATAAATCTCCTTTGTACTGAGAATTTGGTGTCTGGGTGTGCCCTGTGCTGACTCTGAGGCCCCTTCGGGCTGATGTGTGTGTGTGTGTGTGTGTGTGTGTGTGTGCAGTGCCTGCAGAAGCCAGAAGAGGGAGTTAGATCTCCTGGATCTGGAGTTACAGACATAGAATGCCATGTGGGTGCTGGGGTCAAACCTAGGTCCTCTGGAAGAACAGCCAGTGCTCCTAAGCACTGACCATCTTTCCAGCCCTCCAATTTATTACTATTACTATTACTATTATTGTTATTATTATTATTTTGAGGCAGGTCTCTCGCTGGACCTGGAACTTACCAAGTTGGCTAGACTAACTGGTCATAAGCCCCAGTGATCTCCCTGTCTCAGCCTCCCCAGTGCCCGGAATACAAGTGTGCAACAGGACGGGCTCACATGGGTCCTGGAGGTCAGGCCTGGTCCTCACTTTGCTGACTGTGCTATCTCCACAGCCCTTGGTTTCATGAAAAGGACATTTTATTCTGGACTAACTGCTTTTCTAAAATTGGCTGTTTGTTAGTGTCTTCCACTGCAGGTTATCTTAGCTCAAACTGGCATGCCAGGCCACTTTAAAGATTATTTCCGTTCTCTGCTGGTATTTCTATTAAATTTTACTGTTATTGACAAATAATAATTTGTGTATATCAATGAGGTACAATGAAATACTTCAACATGTGTACTGGGTCTTTTGTAGAATGAGGCAACATGATGAATTAGTGCACCCGCCAGCTCAAAGGCACATTTCTTTGTGATGGGAACATTAGGATCCATACATCTAGCAATTCTGAAAATATAAAATACTTGGTATTAACCGCAACTGTAGTTGCCCTGTTATGCAACAGATGACGAGAACTAGTTTCTCTTGTCTTATGCTTTGCAGCCCTCGGCCAGCACCCTCATCCTGCCTACTACCACTGTTCTACTTTTTATTTTTAAAGAACACTTTTATTGAATTTTTTTAACCACATGCATATTGTACATTAGGATTACTGCCCCTCACATGCTTACCTCCGACCTGTCCATATTACCACCTCAAAGTCCCTCCCCCACTTTCAGTTTTGGTTTCGTGATCCATGGGTTAGCCAGGGCCTTCTGTGCAGCCACAAGTTTGTAACTGTCACCAGTAGCCTGGTGTCTCCTCTGTGGCTGAGACAATGACTGCTTCTTCCAGAAACCATAAGTAGTTAGTAGTTTAGCAGGGAGAGTGGGGACTGGTGGGCGTTCCCTGGCTTGTTACTGACCCCTGATAGGCCCAATCCTGTAGAGGCCCAATCCTGCATCAGTACAGGTGCTGTGATCTCAAGGCTGCATGGTCTGTGCCCTATCCAAAAAGGCAGCATTTCACGGTCCATCTCTCTACCTTCATGCTCTTAAGTTCTTTTCCCTCCCTCTTTTGTGATGCTCTCCAAGCTTCAGTGGGGCTGATACAGATATCTGTTTATGCAGTTCTTATTTTCAGAGTCGGCACAACTTATTTTACATAGTACAATGGCTTTTGGACTTGTCCACATTGTTTCAAATGACAGAATCTCATTCTTTTCAAATGCTGACTCATATACCAGTATATGTTTATCACATTAAATATGTGTCTATCAGTTGACATGTACATAGGGTTGTTGCAGAATTCTCACTTTGGTGAAAAATGCTGCAGAGAACAGGGGAGTACATGTGCTCTTTGACAGACAGATATCAATGCCTTTGCACATATACCTAGAAGTCTGAATAGAAATATGTCCTCCCCTTCCTCCAACTAGCTTCTCTCTTCTCTCCTTCCTTCTTCAACCCTTGTCATTCTTTCCTTCTTAAGTGACTCCACAAGGGACAGATACCCAGCACCTACCATAGGCCAAGCACTGTGCCTGAATCGTTATGGTATTATTTGTTTAGTTTTTGCAACAGTACCAGTGGTCATCAACACCCAATTCTGTGTTGGCCAGCCCAAGCTTACCAAGGTTACCTGGCTTATAGAGTGTTACATTCTTGGCAGATGTCACACAGAGATAGTTTTCCCTTTTGATCTTAAGCCCACAATAGTTCATAAAGCCTGCTAATATGGTAACTTGTTGTCCAGCCTACATTGGGGTTACTGCTTGAGGCTACTCTCCTCCCTAATTTGGTGTTAATGACATTGTGGGTCTGGTGGAAGAGATCTTCTGTTAGTTCAGATTTTGTCTGTATAAGGGATACTGGAGAGAAACTTAAATGATAACTGGCTTTTGTTGCTCTTGTTTTCAAAGATTTTAGACATTATGCAAACAGCAGCAGAAGATTAAAGAAGGGTAAATATCTGTAATTAGTGAGATCTTGGAATATGACATGGACAGCCACACCTCAGGTTCTATGGATTATAGTACTTATGATGTGGATAGCCATACCCCAGGTTGCTTGGGTTATAGCCTTATAACATGGTCAGTCACACCTCAGATCCCATGGGTTATGGTATTGTGACAGGCACAGCCACACCTAAGGTCCTGCAGAGTACAATACTCATGAAGTTGACAACCATACCTCAGGTTGCATGGGTTATAACACTTTTGACATGGACAGCCATGCCTCAGGTCCCACGGGTTACAGCGCTTCCTTCTTGGCATCACAAGTCCTACTGTTTAGGGCTAGAGAAGTTAGTGGTGGGTGAAATGATTTTATAAGTGTTTTCTTTCCCCTTCTAGCTTTCTCTTTTTTGTTTGTTGTAAGAAATACACAGAGCTAATGGGATTGAGTAGATTCCCCTAGTGCATGATTAAAATGTAGCTGCAATGAGATGAGCATAGGTTAGATTCTTAGTGGTGAGATGCTAGAAAAGAGAGCTCATCTTTCTAAGACTGTTTCTGCCCATCTGAAATAGGACATAGTTTAATTGGTAGACTTCTTGCCTAGCACAAGCACACATGAAACCTTTCTTTCAACCCCCCAGCAGTGCATGCACCAGATGTGGAATCTGTAATCCCAACACTTGGGAAGTAGAAACAGGAGGCTCAGAAGTTCAAGGTCATCTGGGATATACAGCAAGTTCAAGGCCAGCCAGCCTGGTATGTACAAGATTGTCTCAAACATAATGTACATCTTCAATCTCTGCTCACAGATTTTTAACATAACACTAAGTTACAGTAATCTTTTCTTCATGAGACATAGCTCTTTGTTTCTCTTCATCATTCTTTTTACTGAGCATCCCTAACCGCCAGTGTTTTCTCATTGGATGATGGAAGTTTCTGTGAAGAGATGGAAGGCCCTATCTCTCCATAGGGGTTGAAACTGAATTTCTCTTTCTCTTCTGCAAGCCTCCTACTAGCACATTCTTGGGCAACCTAAGGTGATTTAAAACATTTTGGATTAACATAGTTCTGTGAGATGATAGTGCTACATTGTAGAAGAAAAGCCAAGGCACAGGATAAAAAACAATGAGGTTGCATTTAAATAGAATGAACTGGGCAAGCTTCCCAGAGAGGGTGGCCCAGTAGTGACCCAAGGGGATTGAAGAGGTTGCCACACAGACATTTGCTGTAAGCATGTTCTGGTTTGAAGGGAAAATACACATATAGACAAGTGATGTGGGGTGCTGGGTTCCAGAAATACCCACACCAGGAAGTTGGCGTGGGTTTAGTAATGAACAATGATAGCAGTTAGGGACTTGGAGTATATAGTAAGGACTTAAGATACAAGTGAGGAGAAGGGACAGGTTTAGGGTTCTGGGAAGGGAGGGATGTGAGCGGCATATTAGCTGCTGAATAGAGGGTAGATATAGAGTTGCCAGTAGAATGATGCTGGAACCCCCAAAGTCTCTTACAGTGGTCCAGATAAAATCAGAGATGATAATTGGCTTATACTATAGTGTGGTAGTTAGTACTGATGATGGTAAGACAGGATTGGCTGCTTGGTGTTTATTTGAAGAGAGACAGAGATAGAAAGACAGAGAGATAGATACAGAGACACAGAAAGACAGAGATATTGGAAGAGATAGAAGGTTGCTACTGGGGCTAGTGATGACATTTGAAAGCTGTGTGTGTGTGTGTGTGTGTGTGTGTGTGTGTGTGTGTGTGTGTATGCGCGTGCATGCATGCTCATGGGACAGACACAGAAATGTTTCTAGAGTCAGATTCATGTCATAGGTGAAGGTATTGAAGGCTCAGCTTGGGCTAGGACCAGTCTGGTCAGGTTTGGTTTTCATGAGCCTGGACAAATGGAGGCACTCATCACACTGAATCTTCTTCAACAGGCAATGTGCTGGAGAAGTGGTTGCTCCTTTTTTCTATGAAACTTGAGGACAATTAGAACTAAACACCTTGGAGAAAGTTATCGTCTCTCTGAGTCTGCTAATTCCATTTCTAAAATAGCTCTAAAGTCTTCGCTTGCTCATGGCGGGGATAATTAAAACTAATGAAGTGAATTTAGGGGTGCACATCAGAGACTGAGCCTGGAGAATCTGCCTGTGATTACAGACATGCTGCAGACTCTTTGAAGGTAATTGTCGTGTGACCCTTCTTCATTTGTATTCATGGAGATAGGGGTCCGTTTTCAGGGTAAACATTTCAGAGGCTCCATCACATGGCACATTTCAGAATTTAGCATTCTTCATTACACTTTAAGAGTTCTAGGGCTTTGCCCACTGGTTACAAATGATAAAGCACAAGACAATCTATGCTTTACATTTTTATTCTGTGAGTAATGAGTTTAAGAGATGAGAATAGAGAGAGGAAGGGCAAAAGCAAAAGAAAAACCCTCTTTTGTATATAGTTAAGGTATAAATATTTATTAAGCACTTACATACAAGACACCAGGCTGCATTCAAGGATCTGAGGAGAGATAAACAAAGCAAGCTAGGTCTCTCTTTTTAGGGCTCCCTAGCCTCACTGAGGGAAACTAAAACAAGAAAACTGCAAGTTGGTGATATAAACAGTACAAATATAAAAATAGGAGATGGGTCAGAGGGAGCCTCAAGCCAAATCCTCTCAAAGCTTGAGCATTTTAATTGACAAGAAGGATACTGTCCTCTTAGTTAGGGTTTCTATTGCTGTGAAGAGACACTATGACCACAGAAACACATATAAAGGAAAACATTTAGTTAGGGCTGGCCAACAGTTCAGAGGTCTAGCTCATTATCATCATGGCAGGAAGGACAGTTGCAGGCAGACATGGGGCTGGAGAAGGAGCTGAGAGTTCCACATCTGGATCAGCAGGCAGCAGTGACACTGGGCCTGGCTTGAGCTTCTGAAACCCAAGTCCACCCCAGTGACACACTTCTTCCAACGAGGCCACACCTTGTAATAGTGCTCCTCCCTACAAGCCTCTAGGGGCCAGTTTATTTCAAAGGACAACAGAGACAGATGTCTGAAAACCAAAAGGAGGCCAAAGGACAAAGAATTGATGGGACTGAGGACTCACACGGCCGTGGCAAAGTGAATATACCCCAGTATACAGGTGGAGGTTAGGTGTGCAGAGGAAGGACTGCAGATTTTATTGTAAGTATGAAATATGAGGGTGTGAAAGATGGCACAGAGGATAATAGCGCTTGTTGCTTTTCCCTAGGACCTAAGTTTTGTTCACAGCTCCATGTCAGAGAGCTCACAATCATCTGTAATTGCAGCTCCACGGGATCCAGTGCCTCTTCTATCCTCTGTGGGATACACTCATGCACACACAAACTCATAAAATACATAAACACAAAAAATAAAGGCCATTAGAAGCCCTCCCAGCTGGGGAACAACCCATTTGTTTTGTTGTTAGATGCTCTTTGGTATTCAATTAGGGATAACTTGTTGGAGAGAAAGACCAAATCAGGAAGAACCTGGAGGAGGCTCCAGCAGTGGCCCTGTTGCTGGATCTCTATGTTGATTGAGGAGATGGGAAACACAAATAGAATTAGTCAGTCACCGGTTTGATGGCAAATTTGTCATAGTTTGATGAGGAAAAAGAGGAATAAGGATATCCTGGCTGGGCCCAGCATGGGTGGTAGGCAAGGGGCTGTTCAGTGAGTTCTTCAAGCTTTGGGCTTGAGTGGTCAGGAGGTGGCTGTACCACCTTATGGGCTGAACAGCAGCTGCTGGAGAGAAGAGTGGGCGTGGCTAGTGTTCCTCCACTGACTGAGGCTGTCTTAGCATTGAGCTACTGAGTGAGAGGAAGAGGTGAACTAGAGCAAGGATCAAAAAAGGACAAAGAGAAGATACATCTCCAAATAGGTAAGGAGAATGAAGGATTCTGGGAGGAAGGAAGGGGAGAGGCTGTCAACCATTTGTAAGTAGTTTAATGGGCTAGTCTTGTTGGATTGGGTCTCTGCTCAAAAATCACAACCTTGAGACTCTCTGGACTCTGCTTGTCTTTACATGTAAGACTCAAGGCAGACACTCAATTGTGTCCTCAAAAGCTACTGCACACTAGCCCAAAGCCTGGCTACATCGTCATACCGAGCTGGGTTCCTATTTTAGAGTTGCTAGGTTCTGGATGCAGGATCTTAGGCAGACAATAGAAGCTACCTCTTAGTTTTTCCCATATTAAAACAGTGTTAGTGTTTCTCTTATTAAAAAGGATGTAAGACGAAGTCTTGCCTCATGGAGTCATTGAGATAATAGCTAGCCTCATGGAGCCTCCACTCACGATATATGCGATTGCATTTCATCTTTCGCATGCTTCACAAAGAATAATTATTATGGCCCCATTCTGTGGATGAAGAAACAGAGGGTTAGAGAGGTGTTGTATACCAATTTCCTCTGAGTTGAAATATTCCATTCTGGAGGGATCTGAGAAACTCAGGATGTAAACAAACCACATGTCCAGGAAGCAGAAACTTCCACGCTTCACAAATTCTGGCCCCATGGTGATAGGCACATGAACAGCTTCTGAGAGAAGATTGACCTGCTGAGCAGCCTACAAGTTTGGCAGAGTTCCAGGGTGCCAGCTTCTGTGAGCCATTGCCTTCGACAGGTCGAGCTTTCGCTGCTACAGCTGGCTTTGAGTCCCCACCCTCCTATAAGTATCCCAATAAGCCTAATATGGTCACCACATTGAATTTTCCTGTCATCACTGCTTTTCTGTCATCATTTCCTATCTGCAGTGAGGAGACATTTTTTTTAATGTGTCCCTAGAAACAGTGTCACCAAAGAAGTTACTTGATATGTCCAAAGCTCTACCCACTAAGGGGCAGGAGAGAGGAACTAACCTGTCCAGTCTGCATCCCGTGTAAGCCAAGCCACTAACTGTCACATGGCACACATTGGCTCCAGAAACTGAACCCAACTGTTTTTCAGCACAGTGCTTGTCCCTGTTTTCAAGCCCCATGTGCAATACCGAATTATGATGTTGCTTCCATTGCGACTGTTTTCTCACAGCAAGAATGGTGACTCAGCTGCAGCTGTGCCATGCTGCCCATACCCACCAGCAGGTGTGCAGGGGATGTTGCCCAAGGGCAAGCAATAGCAAAACAGCTGCATGCAATTCCTTTATCTGTGTGTAGTGCTCCCAAGGAGCACTTGTTTATGCTTGGAAGAAGAAGACATCTTTCCCCAAATGCAACAAACCCTATGAGTGCACAGAGGTGAGACATGTGGAACCAACATTTCAGAATCTTCTTCCAGGCCTGAGCTTCCTCCCCACCCCCAGCAAAGAAAAAAGTCTCATTGAAACAGGAGTTAAAGTAATAAGTTGTACTTGGCACCAGCCAAGTGCCCACACAAGAGCTAAACATAGAAATCCACAAGACAGAACAGAAACTTCCTAATTCATTCTCCTAGCAGCATGCATGACAGTGAGTATGTCATGGGCAGGACAATTAAACTGAAATATGGCACAGCTAAGCAGAAGAGTTGTTCTAGCCAGTAGGCCAGAAAAACCTTTTTCCAGGGAGGTGGGTAGAACAGGGTCCTCAAGGCACGGGCTAATTATCTTAGCTATGTCCATTTTGGAACTGAGAACTGGCCTAAAAATAATTGCCAGATCTCTAAGTTCTAGTAAGAAGAGTATTTAATAAGAAGAGGGATAGACAGGAGTGGCTTATAATGGCTTTATAATCCATGCATGCCCAAGACCAAACATCATGTCACTGGATGAAGGAATGTATCTGGCTGTACCTCTAATTGTGGGAAGAGAATTCCCATGAGGATTGAGCTCAGGGAAGAGTGTCTCTGGGCAGGTGGATGGTGAAACCGTGGCTGTCCCCACATCTCCTGAGAGCTTTCCAGTCCCTCAGGAGGATGCTTTTCTCAGGCAGAAAGAACCTGTCTGAGTGATGAATCATCCCTGGTCCTTGTAGGTGTGGGAGCGTAGAGTAAGTGGTGAATGACATGAAGGTCAGGGGGGTATAGCCACACTAAAAAGGCTAGCTATCTTGAGGGCTGTCTGAGGAAACACAGCCAGCACTTCAGACTCCTAAGGCAACATCACCCTTCTCTTTCATTTCTCTAACTCCTGCAGGAGTTGGCTGTGGGAGGGCAAGGAGGAGAGGCAACAATCTTATATAATGCCCTGAGTCCATTTGGTATTAGTTATTTTTTCCTGCTGCTGTGATAAAGTACATAACAAAGGCTTATTCTGACTCACATGTGAGGGTGCGGACCACTGGGGCAAGGAGTCAAGGCAACAGGAGCTTGTGACCGGTGTCTACAGTCAGGAACCAGGTGAATGCTGGTGGTCCTCAGATGGATTTCTCCCTTTAACTCAGCCCAGCCCATGGGATGGTAGTACCCACAGTTAAAGTGGGTCTTCACACCTCCATCACTCCAAATAATCCCCCAAAGGCATGGCCAGGGCTTGTCAAGCTGGCAATCAATTAACCATCACCACATGGACTGTAAATGTCTTCCTTTTTGCTCTATTCCTGTGTCTCTTTTACCACTTCTTACCAACATCACTGAGTACACATTTTCTGTGCTCTCCATTTTTGAGACATGTTTTCCTGTAGTCCAGGCTGACCTTCAGCTAGCTATGCAGCTTAGGATTGCCTTGAACTTCAGATTTTCCTACTTCTGTGTTTTAAGTAATTGGGATTATGGGCATGCATCACCATGAATCAGGTGTTTGTGGTACTGGGGATCAAACACAGCTTTGCAGATAGTAGGCAAATACTGTACCCACCAAGCGTGTCCCTCGCCCCATCCCTTGATATTCTAGGACATGAGTATATCCTGGGATATATAACTTGGTTCAAATTTCATTCAGAACAATAACCTTTTTTAATGGTAATTTTCAGTTTTTTTAATTTAATGAAAAGTGGGCTGTCATTCCTTCTTTATTAGTGCACATTAATTGTATTAGATAAGAGGTTTCATTGTGACATTTTCAAACCTGCATGTAATGTACCATGATAACTCCTCCCACCCATTATTCTCGTCTGCCTTCTTTCTGTTCCCTAATAATCCTTCTTTTATTTTTGTTTTTCTTTTTTAGATATTTCATATGAGAGAAAATATGCAATGTTTATCTTTCTGAGTTCAACTGATTCTGAATAATGCAATGATCTTCAGTTTCATCAATTTTCCTACAATTGGCATGTTAGTTCTTTGCTGTTGAGTAATGAATAAGCTGTGTGTGTATGTGTGTGTGTGTGTGTGTGTGTGTGTGTGTGTGTGTGTGTGATGTTTCATTTGTCCATTCTGTAGATGGGAACCTAGGACAACTCTATTTCTGGGCTATTGAGGTACTACAGTGCAGCAATGAACACGTACATGTACATGCAGATCTTGCCATTGTAGAATGACTTGGAATCCTCTGTGCATGTTCAGGAGTGACAGCTGAGTCATATAGTAGGTCTATCTTTTGCTATTAAGCAACTTTCATACTGACTTCATAGTGGCTTCACTACAGTGGTGTGTACTTGTTCCTCTCTCTATGAGTCCATATTAGTGTTTGTTATTTTTCTAGATAGGGACCTTTTAAAGTATCAACTGACTAGATGTTCTAATTCTTGACTATTTCTAAGGCAAGAAATTGACCAGAAATGGTTGATTTCCAACCCCAGAGGACATGTGAAGATACCTGGGGACATTTTATGTTGTATTGGCTCAAGGACGATTGTTACCTGCCTCATGAGGAAATGTGTGTGGGTAGCCCTACATAGCAAAGGTCACCCATCCCTGAGTTTCAGTGATGTTGAAGTTTAGGGATGGAGGACTCATCATGTGCCCCAATATAGCACCAGAGACAGTGCTTTTCAGTGTAACCTAGGTAGTGCACATAAAAAAGGCCTAAGAGGCAGGAAGGTGGCTTTTGTCCAAACTTAGGTAGAGAAAGTGGAGGCTGTATCATTATGCATATTGGTAATGAGATTGAAGACTTACTATGGAAGTCCATTTAGAAATCAGAACATGATTGCCTAAAGTTATTTCCCATGCCAGTATCTGAATTTCATTGCATCTTTGGGACCAGAACCCAGTACCTAAAATCAAGTGCAGTGGACGTTAAAAGGAAAATGAGCAGTTATGGAGAGGTGCAGCCTCCTTGAGCATGAATGATGAGAGGTGTGTAACCACAGATACATCACCTCAAGCAGAGAGTCGGAGTGGAGACTAGTGACCAAGAGGTCGGAATGAAAATGAGCCTATAGTAGTGGGCTGACTTCCTGATTTGCTGTCTGTTGAGTATGTGTGGTATTCTGTCTCAGATGCTGTCTTTACTGTTGTGTTTAGGTAATTATAAAATCGTATCTTTATTAGAATGAGGTCACTCTGTAATTATTGGTAGAGAGGCACTCTGCAGCAAGGCAGAAAAAAGGGGCCAAAGCTGCCTTAGTGTCATAGTAATAACCATGAGCTCAGAGAGAAATCAGCGTGAGAAAATGATGTGCACTGACAAAGATCAGGTTACAAATAAGTTTTGTTTGTAGCTCAGTGGCCCATACGTTCCTTTATATTTGTAATTCATTAGAATGTTTTGAAATTTTCACCATGACATGTTTATTTTCCTTGTTATAAATTGCAATCAAGCCCTAGTGTGTCTAGGTGTTATATAGTATATATTACTAAAAGATAAAAAATTCAAAAAGGCAATGATAAGAAATATTTTCTTTATGCACCCCAACAAATTGTTCTGCCCAGCTTTGACCACCAGGGTGGCTGTTTACCTCAGGATGAAAATGGATAATAGATGTTGTCCATTTAAAAATGCCCCTAGCAGAGGGGAAGAGAAAGTACATGAGGGCGAGAGAAGGGGAGGGGTGGGAGGAGATCAGGCTTCTGGGAGGGTCCCAGAGTACACCCTGCTTACACTGAAAGACACTCTGAAGGAGAGAGGGCAGAAAAGGTCCCCCCTCCCCCCTGCCCTTCAGGTGTGGTCAGGATTGACACAGCATTGCTTTGCCTAACAACAATGACCACCTCTACATACCAGATGAGACAGAGCAGTCCGTGTGACATACATAGCCCCGAGCTGGGCATACAACATTTTGGTTTGTTTGTTTTGTCATGAGCTACTAGAGCTATCCGCCATACCTGCTACCAGATAGGACACACCAAAGCAGGAGCGGGAATGCTTTCGTTTTTCATAAGAACTTGTGTTTGTGCAAATGACTTGGATATCTTCTAAGAAGGTGATTTCTTGTAGACCTTGCGGTCCAGGCTTCTTGAATGAGGAGGTGGTATGTGTCAACCTGACCAAGTTGAAGTCATTTGAGAGGAGGAACCTCAAACCTATTGGCCATTTTCTTAATTGGTGCTTGATGTGGGAAGGCCCAATTCATTTGTAGGTGGAAGCATCCCTGGGTCCTGGGTTCTATAAGAAAGCAGGCTGAACAAGCCAGGGAGAACAAGCCAATAAACAGCACCCTCCATGGCCTCTGCATCAGTTTCTGCCTTCAGGTTCCTGCCCCTGTCTTGACTTCCCTCAGTGATGGAAAGTGATGTGGAAGTGTAAGCCAAATCAACCCTTTCCTCCCAAGTTCCTTTGGCTATGGTGTTTCATCATGGCAGTAGGAAGCCTCACTAGGACAGGGGGCAAGAGATTCCTGGTTTATTTATTTATTTATTTTGCTAACTGATAAGGTTGGAAACACAACTTTTAGGTCAAACAATATACATGAGTTAAATTCAGTTCAGAGCCAGTAGGAAGGCAGGCTTTTATTTTATTTTTTTTTAAATAATTGGATAGCTAGATTAAAAAGTGTGAATGTGCCAAAGACCCTGTTATGGTATTCATTATGTACATCCAAATTCATGTTGAGTTCCCACTCCAGGACTTTAGGATGTGTTGTTTGCAGATAGGATCTTTGCAGAGATGTCCAAGTTCAAATTAAAGCTATCAGGGTGGGCTGTAATCTGGCATGACTGCTACACTCATAAAAAGAGGAAGTTTTGGACCTATAGAGACATCATGGGTGTATACACCTAGAGGAGAGGGCTTGGGGAGACAGTGAGGAAGTGGGCAGCTATCTGTAAGCCAGAGAGATGATTCAGTATGAAACCAACCCTGCCAGCATCTCAATCTTGGATGTCCAGTTTTACATACCATGAGAAAACCAATCCTTGTTGATGAAACCACCCAGTCACTAGTATTTTGTTATTATGGGCAGACCTCTTCACTTCTTATAGCAATAATGCCAACAGCTAATATCTATTTTCAAATGAATTTCTCAATTAATCCCCACAACACTGATGTAGATAAAATTCTTAGCTTCATTTTGCACATGAATGAGTTGAGGCTAATAGAATTAGGATAGAGCTGAGCTTGCTCTTGTTCCAATGCCGTGCTCTTAATTATAACAGGGGATGCTTGAGGACTGACTGGGTCAGATAGACAGATGCTGCCCAGAGTCCCTTCCTGTCTTATAGGAAGTAAGGGACAGAAGTAAAGGAAATCAGATTGCACGGAGCTAGTGGCAGGGACAAACTGCTGCCTGCAGTATTTGGACTTATAAGTCCTGGCCTACCAGTTCTCCCCTGCTTGTCCTTCCCTGAGGCAAACGGTTTGGTCTTCTTCCTGGAATAGGCGGGGCTTTCTTAGGCAGAGATTGCCCCACAGTTTAGTCTGTTAAATTGTATGTTTGTATATAAAGGTGGAACTACCGATAAAGTTGGATGTTTACTAGGGGAAAGGACAATGATATCTTATAGATGCTACTTAGGGATGGCCTCTATAGGAGCCAGTGGGAGGAAGACCTGTTCTTATTTTCTATGTAGCCCTGTCATCTCTTCTTAGTATTCTGCCAGCCTTCCTGACTCACCCCTGTTGTAACCCTAGTATGTATCTTCCCTGTGTTCCCAACCTTTCTGCCTCACCCCTGCTATAAACCCCTCATACATCTTCTTTTTGTTCCTATTCTTCTTGCCTCACCCCTGCTGTAAATCCTCTCATGCATCTCCCCTGTGCTCCCAACCTTCCTGGTTAAGCCATATAATTTAACCCTAACATTGTCATACGCAACTTCCTAGCTTCTGAGAAATAGAGGGATCCAGCCTCGATGCTGATCCACACTAAGTTTCTCTCTTATAGGAAGTAGAAGAGGGCGATAGAGGGAAGCCTGATTCACTGCCAGAGTGTGGGTCTACTGTCTCACCCCTGCCAGCTCCCTCCCTTTGAATTTTTAGTCATTTCCAGAAACATTTTTAGCCTCTCTTCTGTACCAGGCAGGAGGCTGTGGGCTGGCCTGGCAGTGAACCCAGAGACATGGCTGCCATCATGCTTGTGGCCCAGGGGCATTTTTAGTTTTCAGATCCTTCAAATCCCAGACTATCTTCTTCCCTCAAATGAGGAAGGACTAAGCAGCAGGCTGCTCCATTTGATGTTTTCCTTTATTTCTGTTTTTTGACAGCCATCCTTTACCTGTGACAGGGCCGATGTCTCATCTCAATGGTGATACATTTGTGCATTTTGACTGTTTGTGAAGCTCCCAAATTAATTCTTTATAGATTTCCATTGTCAACTAAACCTGTGTTTTGAGTTAAAATTGGGCATTCAGAGGAAAAGCCTTGGAATACTTTTTCCCCTTGGAGCCTCCCTCATTTTTCACACTGTCCACTAAGCAAGTGAGCAGGACTGTTTGCCTCATAGTGACGCACCAGCCAGTGGTTACCATGGAATAAGACAGCAGCACTGTCCCTGTCGTCATGGAACCCCTGGACAATCTCCTAAGCAACCTGGCAGGAAATCCCTAAACAGTTCTATGTTCTCTGTGCCACTGGGGTTAGTTCTAAATTTACTTTTGACATAAAAAGCTTTACGTGGCTGAACAAATATAGAGAGGGAGCTACAGTATACCTCTGTCCAGAGAGACAGAAAAAGAAGGCAGAAGGTGGGATGAAGGAGAGGGTGGGGAATGACACAGCATGGAAGACATGAGTCAGACAAATTCAGAGAGATGTGAAGAAATCTGTGGAAAGAGACGGAGATAATTGACACACACAGGGGACAAACAGGGGCAAAGAGACACAGAGAGAAGACTTTCGCAAAGAAAGCAATGTCTCATGAGACTAAAATGCCTGGGGAAACAGCAGCATGGGCTGCGTGACTTTGTGTGTCAGCCATCTCTGCACTTCCCATTCTCATTCACAGTGGGGAAATATTAAAAGAGGTTGAGTTACTTAGAGTGGGAATCACAATTTTTGGTGAACCCAACTTCTGGTGTGTGGAGAGTGGCTTGGGATTTTTGTGTGACACGAGTGAAGAAAGGTGAGGCACAAAAGAAAGTTCCAGTCAGGGTCATCTGAAATTCTTTGCCCTCTACAGAGGCCATTTGAGAAGACCACCATTGGACATCTCCTACTCTCTGGGTGCCTGCTTGCCCTATATCCCTAGTTCCCTCCCCTCCTCCTTGCCCTGTCCCAGCCCCTGACATGGACAGAGACCCCCCAGCTCAACAAGAGGCCATACAGATCACCAAAACTCCAGGTAGGTCACTTTGCTCTGGCACCTTCTCACTTTCTTGGTCCCCAAGCCCCCTACTCCTCCTTATTGCTGGGTCCCAAACCCCAACTCATGATAGCTTAGAGACTACTTTGGCCATCAGAGATCCATCTTCCAACTCTGGTAGAGACCCTGTGTTCAACTAAAGACTATACCTGCCAAAAGACCAGAGAGGGAACAGAAACCAAGAACAAAGCACCCATTCAACAAAGACAAATTCAGAAATTGGCAATTAGACCTATAATCACCCTAAAGCCAGATACCTAGATACCAGCATAAGAACATCATCAAAACAACCAAGGCAATATGTCACCACAGAGCACAGCTAACCATGACAACAATGTCCTATTTCAACAAGAAAATGATCTTAGAACCAACTTTAGGAAGATGATAGAGGGTCTTAAAGGGGAAATGAAAAAAAAATCCCTTAAAGAAATTTGGGAGAAGACAAACAAAAAAATCGAAAGAAATGAATGAATCTCTTATGGAAAGCCAAGAAAACAAATAAACAAACTAAGAGTTGAAAGAAACAAATAAAACTGTTGAAGACCTGAAAATCGAAATTGAAGCAATAAAGGAAATACAACTGCAGGGCATTTTGGAAATGAAAAATTAAGGTAAGTGAACAGGAACTACAGATGTATTCAACAGAATACAAGAGATGGAGGAGAGACTATCTGTCACTGAAGATACAATAGCAGGAATATATACATTGGTCAAACAAAATGTTAAATTTAAAATATTTCTAATGCAAAACATCCAGATCTGGGACCCTATGAAAAGACCAAATCTAAGAAAAATAGGAATAGAAGAAGGAGAAGAATCCAAGCTATAGAAGAAAAATTTCCTTATCTAAAGAAGGATATGCTTATAAAGGTACAAGAAGCTTATAGAACACCAAATAGATTGGACCAGAAAAGAAAGTCCCCACATCGCATAATAATGAATATACTAAACATACAGAACAAAGAAAGAATATTAAAACCTGCAAGAGAAAAAGACCAGGAACATATGAAGGCAAACCTATTAGAATTACATCCAACTTCTCAGTGGAGACTCTCAAAGCCAGCAGGGCCTGGACAGATGTGCTGTAGACTTTAAGAGACCATAGATTGTAGTGTGAACCCACAGGAGTCTGGTAAAGGTTCTTAAGAATTTATTTAGGTATAAAATAGGGGTAAACACCGATACAGAACAGGTTAGACACTGCCACTGTTCCATCTGTCTTCATTAAGTTGTTCTGTCCAGGGGTGAAGAGCAAATTGCCTACTCTGCTCTGATCGCTCAAGTTGTCACATAGTAGACAAGATCACTCCCTAGGGCTTGCTCTCCAAAAATTCATTGGCTTAATAGATTGAAATCCTACAACACTTCCTCCCTTTTTTTCTAAATAAGAAGGTTCTAATCACAACAAACTATTTAAAATAAGAACAACTATCAAGTATTGTACATGCAGAAGAAAGAAAAGGTAATAACATAAACAAAATGAAACTACAACCACAAAAACAACATCAAGCAAGAAACATATAATAAATGACCAGGCCATGAGATATTTGCAAATTACAGAGATTACTCCAATAGCTGTCCTATCCTGGGAAGTCTAAGTCTTGTTCCTAATATGCCCTAGATAAAATATGAGATGATTGTTACTTTAACTATCTAATCTTCAACTTTGTCAAAGACCTAAGAAAGAAAATAATATTACCTGAATAATCAGGAAGTGGAAGCAAAGAACAGAAACAGCTGACTGACAGTCACCCAATGTTTTTCTATAGCGTTGGGGCATCCAACTTTGGCTATAGGCCTAGAATATCTGGCAGATCATTTCAGAAGCAGGAAAATTAGAAAGACTGTCTTACCATCCTGTCTTGACAAGGTTCAGCAGTTGATTTTTCTTGTATCCTGCTTGTTCAGATCAGACATTGTGCTTACTGTCAGAAGTTGAGGCAAGGGCAGTTCTTTATCTAATAGGGCACTTTTGCCAAAAAGAAAGCAAGCTCCATATGGTGTCTTTGATGCCCATCATTCTCTTGGAAGTAGATCGGTGCTGTCAGGAGCAGTTGTGTCCCATGTCAACAGAATTTTAAGTTATGGAAACATTTAAATGTCATATTCTGTATATCTTTGAAGTGTTTGAAGATTACCTGTCTATGAGCAGTACATTTCAGTGCATCTGGAGAACCTTACTAACATAAGTATGACAAATATGGGTGACTATTAACCTGTACTTTTTAATAACCTATATAGCTTAAAGACTAAAGTGTCACATTGTAAAAGTAAACAATATTCAAATATGTATAAAGCATAAGGACAATGATTTCAAATTGTAACAATATTAAAAATATCCCAATCACAGGTAGAAATATATAGTGTAATATGACAAAAATACCCTTAATTTGTATCAATATGCAAAATATCTTAGAAGTAGAAACATACATAAATTATGACAAAGTAATTTAACATTTGTATTAAACATACAAAAATATTGTAAACAGGAATAGGAACACACAAAATATGAGAAATGAAATTATGATTTTGTATCAATATACAAATCATCTGAGATAGGAATACAAAAATAATTTTACATATGTGTCAGTGATACGGGATGTCCTTCTGTATGCTGTGAATATGTGTTACTTTTATTGGTTGATAAATAAAGTTGATTTGGACAATTGCCACACAGAATAGAGCTAGGTGGATAATCCAAATGGAGTTATGGAGAAAATGAAGGTAGAGTCAGGGAGATGCCAGGTAGCTGCCAGGGAAGCAAGGTGTAAGGTAACAAGCCATGAAATCATGGTAAAATATTGATAATAGAAATATGTTAATTTTATTGTGAGAACTAGTCAGTAATATGTCTGAGCCATTGACCAAACCATTATAATTAATATTAATATAATATAAATAATATTAAGCCTCAGAATGATTATTTCATAAGTGGCAGTGAGGAATGGTGGGTGGGAGAGAAACCAGTCAAATGGGACTGGACAAGACAGAAAAAGCTCCAACTATATATCTGTGGACAAGAATCTATACTAATGTAAATTGTCTATAACTAGTAGTTGCTAAAACAGTTTAAAAGTAGATACACTAATTTACCTCATTATCCTATTTTATTTATTCCCCTTTTTTTCTATACCAAATGAGATTCCTGAATATAATTATTACTATTCTGTCCCCAACCCTATAATATGTTATAACCAACCCTGAGATAAATACAAACTATATAGCCCATCTGTCAGGACAGGGGACATCATTTTCTTAAAATTACTTTCAGCTTCCTTGGAGGAGATGGTATCTTTATGGGATCCTGTAAAAACCCAAAACAATAGTTAAGTCTCAAGATGACTAGCTGTAATGTTTTACTAAGTCTCTGAGTAGTGGGTAAGGCCTATTTGAAGTTCTTATTTGAAGTTCTAGCTAGAGGGTTGTAAGAAGGTTGAACCTCTCAACTAGCCACGTTGGAATCGTTATAGAACATTCCATTCAAACACAAAAGAATATACCTTCTTCTCAGCACCACCTTCTCTAAAATCAACGATATACTCCACAATATATTAATCCTCAATAGGCACAAAAAATTGGAATACTCCCTGTATCTTCTTAGACCACCATGCTTTAAAGTTAGAATTCAACAACACAAATTGCAGAAAACCTACACACTCATGGAAATTGAATAATGTGCAATTGCACCATTCCTGGGTCAGGGAAGAAATTGAGAAAGAAATTAATGACTTCCCAGAAATCAATAAAAATGAAGACACAACATACCCAAATTTATGGGACACTTTGAAAGCAGTACTAACAGGAAAGTTCATAGCCCTAAGTGCCCACATGATGAAACTGGAGAACAGTCACATTAGATAATTAACAACACAATTTAAAGATTTAGAACAGAAAGAAGCAAACTCACCCCGGAGGAGTAGACACCAAGAAATAATTTATTTGATGGCTGGAATCAATAAGGTAGAAACTAGGAAAATAATACAAAGAATCAATGTAACAAAGAGTTGGTTCTTCGAGAAAATCAACAAGATAAACAAACCTTTATCTAAACTAATTAACAGACAGAGAGAGAACATGCAAATTAACAAAATCAGAAAAGAAAAAGGAGACATAACAACAGACACAGAGGAAATACAGAGAATCTTCAGGTCATACTTTGAAAACCCGTACTCCACAGAATTCAAAAGTTTAATGGAAATGCACAATTTTCTAGATAAATATCACCAAAATTAAATCAAGAACAGATAAGCAATTTAAATATATCTATAACTCCTAATGAAATAGAAGCAGTCATCAAAAGTCTCTCAACCAAAACAAGCCCAGAGCCACTTGGTTTCAGTGCAGAATTCTACCAGAAATTCAAAGAACAGCCAATACCAATACTCCTCAAAGTGTTCCTTACAACAATTACCCTTATATCCAAACCACACAAAGATACAACTAAGAAAGAGAACTACAGACCAATATCCCTCATGAACATTGATGCAAAAATATTCAATAAAATACTGACAAATCCAATTAAAGAACACATCAGTGAAATCATCCACCATGACCAAGTAGGCTTCATCCCAGGGATGCAGGGATGGTTCCACATATGTAAATCCATCAATATAATCCACCATATAAACAAACTGAAAAAGAAAAACCCCATGATCATTTCACTAGATGCTGAAAAGGCTTTTGACAAAATCCAACACATCTTCCTAATAAGGATCTTGGAGATATCAGGGATAACAGGAATATACCTAATCATAATAAAAACAAGATACAGCAAACCAACAGCCAACATCAAGCTAAATTGAGGAAAACTCAATATGAAATATGATTTCTCTAAAATCAAGAACAAGACAAGGCTGCCCACTCTCTTCATGTCTCTCCAATATTGTACTTGAAATACTAGCTAGAGCAATAAGACAACAAAAAGAGATCAAGGGGATACAAATTGGAAAGGAAGAAGTCAAACTTTCACTATTTGCAGATAACATGATAGTTTACATAAGTGACCCAAAGAATTCTACCAGCTGATAAATACCTTCAGCAAAGTGACAGAACACAAGATTAACTAAAATAATAATAATAATAATAATAATAATAATAATAATAATAAAAATAAAAAATCAGTAGCCCTACTACATACGATAAAGGGGCTGAGAAAGGAATCAGAGAAATATCACACTTTACAATAGCCACAAACAACATAAAATATCTTGGGGTAACACTAACTAAACAAGTGAAAGAGCTATATAATAAGAAATGTGTGTCTTAAAGCAAGAACTTAAAGAAGATACCAGAAAATGGAAAGATCTCCCATGATCTTGGATAGGTAGGATCAATATAGTAAAAATGGCAATCTTGCCAAAAGCAATCTAGAGATTCAATGCAATCGCCATCAGAATCTTGGCACAATTCTTCACAAATCTTGAAAGAACAATCCTCAACTTTATATGGAAAAACAAAAGACCCAGGGTAGCAAAAACAATCCTGTACAATAAAGGAAGTTCCAGGGGCATCACCATCCCTGACTTCAAACTCTATTATAGTGTTATAGTCGTGAAAACAGCTTGGTATTGGCACAAAAATAGACAGGTAGACCAATGGAATCAAATTGAAAACCCTGATATTAACCCACACACCGATGAATACTTGATTTTTGACAAAACAGCTAAAATTATACAATGGAAAAAAGAAAGCATGTTCAACAAATTGTGCTGGCATAACTGGATACTGGTGAGTAGAAGACCCCAGTTAGATCCATATCTCAAGTACTTACATCTTCACTCTCCTACTATATCTCCCAGAATCCTCCTTTTCTTCTAGTCCCACCTATTTTACTTTCATATTGTTAGCAGTGTTTGCTGCTTATATCAAGGCAGGAACCTCTCTTAAAGGAGCCACACAAATTTCTGCTTGTCTCTAGCAAAACAGAGCCCAAATGAGAAAAAATGTTGCTACCAAGAAGACTTATTTGTCTCTGTTACTTTGTTTTAAAAATCCTTTCTTAAGCTTTTGTTAAGTTTAAAGTGAAAGTTCTTAGTACCCATGTTGCAGGAACCATTTTATTTCGAGCAGTTTTCCTGCCAGCCTGGTCCCAGAGTCATGTCAGTCGCAAATATCAAACAGAGACACTGTATTAGATATAAAGCAGTCGGTCTGTTACTAGAGTTTCTTATTAGCTAACTCTGTCTTAAATATTAACCCATTTCTATCAATCTGTTTCCACATGGTCTTATCTTACTGGAGAGAGGGTCTGGACCTCTTCCTCTCAAGTCTCTACATCTTGACTCTCCTACTACATCTCTTAGAAGTCTCCTTGTTTTCCTAGTCCCTCTTATCTTGCTTTCCTATTTGCCATCAATGCTTTATTCACTAACCAACAAGAGAAACATATTTACAGAATAACATTTCCCAATAAGTTATCAAATGATCCAATTAAAAAGTGGGGTACAGAACTAAATAGAGAATTCTATATGGAGGAGTCTAAAATGGCTGAAAGATACTTAAAAAAGTGCTCAACATCCCTAGCCATCATGGAAATGCAAATAAAAACAACTCTGAGGTATGATTTTACTCCTGTCAGAATGGCTAAAATCAAAAGCACCAGAGACAGTTTATGCTGGAGGGGACGTGGAGAAAGGGAAACACTCCTCCACTGCTGGTGGAAGTGCAAACTCATGCAGACACTTTGGAAATCAGTGTATCTGTTCCTCAGGAAAATGGGAATTAGTCTACCTCAAGATACAGTAATTTCACTCTTAGGCATATACTTAAACGATGCACATTCATACCATAAGGACATCTGTTCAACTATGTTCATAGCAGCATTATTTGTAATAGCCAGAACCTGGAAGCAATCTCAATATGCCCTACAACTGAAGAACGGATAAAGAAAATATGGCACATTTACATAATGGAGTACAACTCAGTGGAAAAACAATGGAATCCTGAAATTCACAAGGAAATGGATAGAACTAGAAGAAACCATCCTGAGTGAGGTAACCCAGTCACAAAAAGGCAAACATGGTATGTACTCACTCATATATGGATTTTAGACATAAAGCAAAGGATTACCAGCCTACAATTCACACTGCCAGAAAATCTAGGAAACAATGAGAGATATACATGGTCCCCTGGAGAAGAGGAAAGAGATACAATCTCCTGAGCAAATTGGGAACATGGAAGAAGGAGAGAGGGGGTTAGGAGAAAGAGAAGGGAAGAAGAGGGCATGAGGGATCAGGATGATTGAGACAGGGAAAGCATAGAGGAGAACAAGAAAAGAAATACCATAATAGAGGGAGCCATTATAGATTTAAGACACTAGGGAAATGCCCAGATATCTACAAGGATGAACCCAACCAACACCAGCAAAATCAAAAGAAGGGAAGAACACACACACACACACACACACACACACACACACACACACACACACACACACACTCATACACACAATGGGAATTAACAGTGATTAGTCATTGATATCTATCAATATTAATTGACCCAATTTCCCAGAAAAATGACACAGACTAACAGAATGGACATGAAAACAGGATCCAAACTGATGCATACAAGAGGAAATAACAACTGATAAAAGAAATACTACTGTATTCATTTAATTTATATATTTTAAAAATGCTTTGACTTCAACATTTAAGTCTAAGGACAAATTACTGGGGAAAAGGATTTCTAATTTTGTTTCCATAGAAAATGAAAAGCTGTGGATTCCTTCTAGACTAATGTGGTTTCAGCAAGCCAGACCCCCTGAAACAGAGTTCCTGGTGATCTAACATTCAAAACAGCTTAAACAAGGCAGCTTGCAGACTACAACCAGGATTTCTGCATCTTCTTAGGATCCCCATGAGAGCACCCCCTACCAGCAGGAAGCAGTTTGGAAAGAACGATGCCCAAATTCCCAAATATTGTCTATAAATGTTTGTTTTCATTTAAATGGGGTTGGTTATAAATGGTTAATGACCACAACCAATCTTTTTAAAGGTTAAAAGGGAATTATGGTATAGATATGAATACCTTGTTTTGGAATGGATTTTCATTTATTGATACAATTTAAGGTCAATTTTGTGATATCTATATTTCTCTTGTTTAGGTATTGTGTTTATATTGCTCATTTAGGAATGTAATATATAAATTAGTACAGATTATAGATAATTACCTATGGTAGTCAAAGCTTAGAGTTAAGTTAGTTAGGTTTTCAAGATACACAGAGATGTATTTGAGATGGATAGGAATTCTTCAAACCTTTCAAAGACCTACAGAATATGGCATTTAAAATGGTTTAGGGTTTTTCTTGACAGTGAGACATAAATGCTCCTGGCAACACCACCTATGTCAGAAAGGAAGATAGACATTGAAGAAGCACATATGGAGTTTGCTTCCAATATGGCAAGACTAGCCATTTGGGCAAGATACTGCTCTTGTCTGGACTGTTTGACTTTGTGATGCATAAACTGGACATGCAAGACCCACAGAAAAGTGACTGCTGATTCAAGATGGACATTGCTACAGAGTTCCTGCTTCATGGAAGAGTCTGCCAGACAGTCTGCAGGACACAGAGAAAAATGACTGACAAACTGCCAATACAAGAAGACAGTTTAAAATTTCCTCCTTTGCTGAAGAGTCTGCCAGACACACTATGGCCTATGGGCTGAAGATGGAAGATTGCAGAAAAATTGCAGGTGACTGATCAGGCAGTGAGTTGTCTCTGTCATTTCTAGAGTTTATATATTATCCTTCCGTGGTCTTTGATGGAGTTGAAGACAGTTGTGGTTATAGTTTTCCTTAGTTAGGCTTAAAGATAAGTTACATATAGGTCTTTAGACTCACAAAGATCGAATAGATGATGGGATATTTTCTAAATCTTGCTAAATGTTAATGAACTAAATATTGTTAACTGTGATTCTTATTTGATAACTGTTGTGTTATATATTTTACTATGTTAAGGTTAAAACCCTTCTTTTTATTTAGACAGAAAAGAGGAGATGATGGGAGATGTCATTCTGTATATATGTTTCTCATACTGGTTTAATGTTGGCCAATAGGAAAGCAAGATAGGCGGGACTAGTAGACAAGAAGGAAAGAGGAAGTAGGAAGAAGGAGTCAGATGGAGAGAAGGGAGAGAACAGAACCTTCGGCCCCCGCTCTCCGGTAAGACCATGTGGAAATACATAGAAATGGGTTAATAATTAAGACAGAGCTAGCCGATAAGAAACTAGTACCTGGCCAACAGCATTGTATCAAATACAGAGTCTCTGTGTGTTGGGGTTGGCATGGTGGTGGGACAAGTCCAGTGGCGGGTGGAAAATCTTACTCCTTACCCTTACACACCTCAACATCAAAAATAGACATTACCTCAGAGTAAAGGATTGACAAAAGAATTTCCAAGCAGATGAACCTAAGAAGCAAGCTAGTGTAGCTATTCTAATATCTAATATCTAACAAAATAGACTCCATCCAAAATAAATCAAAATAGGTGGAGAAGGACATTTCATATACATCAAAGAAAAAATTCACAAAGATAACTTTTCAGTTCTTAACATCTGTGCTCCAAATACAATGCCCTCCATGTTTGTAAAAGTAACATTACTAAAACTTAAGCCACATATCAACCTTCACACACTGATAGCAGGAAACTTCGGTACCCCACTCCCACCAATGGTGACATTATACAGAGAAAACTAAGCAGAGAAATACTGGAGCTAACAGATGTTATAAACCAATGAACCTAACTGATACAGAACATTTCATTCAAACACAAAAGAGTATATTGTTTTCTCAGCATCTCACAGAACATACTCCAAATTGACCATATACTTGGTCATAACACAAGTTTCAACAGATACAATCCCCTTGTATCTTATGAGACCACTATGGATTAAAGTTGTATCCCAACAACAGAAACCACAGAAAGCCTACAGGCTCATGGAAACTGAACAACTCTATATTGGATGACTACTGGGTAAAGACAAAGACATAAAGATATTAAAGATTTCCTAGGATTCAATGAAAATGGATGTACAACATATCCAGACTTATAGGACACTAGAGTGCCAAGTGGTATGAGGAAAATTCATTGCACTAAGAGCCTACATTAAAAAAAATGGAGAGATCTTCTACTAACAACTTAATCTGAAAGAGCACACCTGACAGCTCTAGAACAAAAAGAAGCAAACACAGACAAGAGGAGGAGAGGGCAGGAAATAAACTGAGGGCTGAAATGAATAAAATAGAAACACGGAGAACAAAACAAAGAATCATTGAAGCAAGAGTTTGTTCTCAGAGAAAATCAACAAGACAGAAAAACTCTTATCCAAACTAACTAAAAGACTAAGAGTATCAGAAGATGGAAAGATCTCCAATGCTCATGGATCAGTAGAATTAACATAGTAAAAAGCAATCTACAGATTCTACTTAATCCTGTACAATTCCTGTACAATTCTTTGCATACTTTGAAAGGAAAATTTTTAATTTTATATGGAAAAAAAGACAAAAATCACCAAAACCCCAGGATAGCTAAAACAATACAGAAAAATAAAAGAACTTCCGGAGGATATCACCATCTCTGATCTCTAGGTGTGCTACAGGGTTGTAGTAATAAAACCCACATGGTATTGGCATCAAGTAGTCATGTTAATCAATGGATTGGAACTGAAAACTCAGACATAACACCACACAATTTTGAATACCAAATTTTTGATGAAGAAGCTAGAAAGGCACAATGGAAAAAAGACAGAATCTTCAAAACTGGTCTGTGTTAGGAACTAGCAGGCAGCTGACCCCCGCCCCGATGATGGGCGGGACGCTCATGGCCCTGTTATCACTAAGTCAGCTTTACCTGGCAGCCAGAGGACTCAGTTAAGCATGTGCAAGCCTCTTTTAAGGCAAGCGTGCCAAGTGCTTCTCTCTCTGCCTCTCTCCTCCCTCTCCGCTCTCTGCTCTCTCTCTCTGCCTCTCTCTGCTCTCTTTGCTCTCTCTTTGCTCTCTCTCTGGTCTCTCTCTGGTCCCTCTCTGTTTCCTCTCTCTGCTCTCTCTCCTGCTTTCGGTTGGCCACCAGCTACCCCCTCTTTCCCTTCCCTCTCTCAATAAACTCCACATGGGCGCTGAGTCTCGTGTTTGTGTTTCTTAGGCATTAGCTGCGCAGCAAAAGAACAACAGCCTGGACTATCTGTATGTCTGGATGTAGAAGAATGCAAATAGATTCACATTCATCAAAGTGCATCAAAGACCTCTACATTAAACCAGATACACTGAGGCTGTTAGAAGAGAAAATAGGGAATAGCCCTAAACATACTAGTACAGGAGACAACTTTATAAACAGAACATCAATAGTGTAGGCACTATTGATTGGCAATCAATAAATGGGATCTCATGAAACTGAAAAGCTCTGTTAGACAAAGGGCAATGTCAATAGGAGAAAGCAGCAACTCCACATCTGACCAAGGGCGTCAAAAAATTCATAAAGAACTACAAAAACTAGACATCTACAGATGTCTACAGACCTAAACAGAATTCTGAATAGAAGAATCTTAAATGGCTGAGAAACACTAAATGTTCAACATCCTTAGCCATCAGTGAAATGCAAATAAAAACTACTTTGTTATACTATGTTACATGTATCAGAAAGGCTATGTTCAATAACACAAATGACAGTTCATGGTGGAGAGGATATGAAGCAAGGGGAACACTCTTCCACTGCTGGAGGGAGTGCAAACTTGTAGAGCCACTATGGAAACCAATTTGGTGGTTCCTCAGAAAACTGGAATCAACATATCTCAAGACTCAGTTTTACCACTTTTGGACATATACCCAAAGAACACTCCATCCTATCACAAGGACACTTGCTCAACTATGTTCATAGTGAATTTATTCATAATAGCCAACAACTGGACATAACTTAGATGTCTCTCAACTGAAAAATGGATAAAGAAAACTTGGTACATTTATACAATGGAGTATTATTCAACTGTTAAAAAATGAAATTATAAAACTTTCAGGCAAATGGATGAAACTAGAAGAAACAAAAACCAAACCAAAACAAAACCTGAGCAAGGCAACCCAGACCCAGAAAGACAAATACAATATATACTCACACGTGTATATTCACTGTTAAGTAAAGGGTAATCACACTATAATCTACAGACCCAGACAGACTAAGTAACATGGAGGAATCAAGGGGGGAGGACATGGATCTTCCTGGGAAGGTGAAATAGATTTTGCAGGGAACAGGAGGAATCGGGTGTGGGAGGGAGGGATAGAGGGAGAAAATATGGAGAGAAACACCTGGAATTGGGGGCATTTGGGGAATGATGCGGAAACATAACACAGTGGAAGCTTCCTGGAACCGATGAGTGTTGACTCTTGTGAAGACTCCTAGTGATGGAGGATATAAGGCCTAAAGCATCCATCTTCTATAACCAGGTGGGACTAGGACACCAAACCAACTATAAACCTTTGATTGACAACTTGTCCTGCCTGCTGGGATAATGGTGGCACAGAGCTTGTGGGAGTAACCAAACAATGACTGGTTTAACTTGAGGCCCATGCCACCAGAGGCAGCCCACCCCTGACCATGCCTGGATGGTCAGGATCCAGAAGCTGGACAGCCCAGAGACCTTAGGTAGAACCAAACAGGACTGGCAAAAGAGGCCTGGGTGGGGGGTGTGGCATTTGATCTGTGGTTATTGTCATCATCACTGAGGATAGTACTAATTGATACCTCTACACATACACTTAAGCTTTTATTGGTATATATTCATTGCACATAGTCCTGGATTTCATAAGGGCATTCTTGTAAGGATATATGTTCCTTGCACCTATTTCCTCCTATGTTACATATACATATATGATTTTATGAATCCATAAAATCAAGGGTTCACAAATGAGATAAAAATGTGTGACTTTTCCCCCTGCCACCTCTCTGATAGTAATTATGGCCCAGTGCGATGTTAAAGGTTCTTCATGTTCTCCTTTGTTTCAGAGAAACCTTGCATTATTTATCCTGCATTCTACAAATAAAGCCTGAAGCCAGCTCCAAGGTCAAGGCAACTTGTTCAAGAACTAACAAAGAGCTGAGTCAAATTCACATTCCCCTGACTGCAAAGTCAAGGTCAACCTTAGAAAAGACAGACACATGATACTTTTCTCTCTAGGTTTAAAGTTGATTTGTAGCTTACTGTTGGCTTTTGTTATAATTTGAGAAATAATTGTTCTTCATCATGAAGCATCTTCCATTGGCATTCCAGTTTTTGCCAACTTGTTTGTGTCATTTGTGGTCTCTCAGCATCTCTGCCAATGGTGTATATATTTGTACAATTGCACCCATAGATCTGATGCTAGATTTTGCTTTGGTACAGTGGTAACTTCCATTATTCTGTGGGTCCAGGTCCCTGAATTATCAGAAGTGCTTGTATAGCTATTGAAGCTTCATTTAATTGACATCAACACACAGCTTCTGCTACACAGAAGAAAGTTTTACTGAGCCTGGGAACAAAAGGCTTCACTGGAGAAGTCTCTCTGCATTCATTATTAAGATGTTTCCTGGTGCTTTTCAATAACAAAGGACAACTTGAGTCAGCTTGAGCAAGAAGCAATTTGTTGGAGGGATGCAAGGACATCTAAGAGAACCTAGGGAATGAGTCAGATCTAAACAAATGAAATCAAATTTTAAAATGGGCTGCTCCAAGGACCCAAGTGGAAGGAGTTTATGATTTATTCATTTTGAGTTCTGCAATGAAATCCCTACAGCCAGGTTTGGCTGACTTCCCCTCTAGAAGAGTCTCTACTAGCGTCTTACCCCTATATCATTCATCTGCTAGAGTCTACCTTACACTTAAGAACCAGCTATGACATTTTCAGTTATTTTGTAAATCAGATGCTAATACCACTGACATTTAAAACCCACATTCTGTCATGAGAGTATTTACAGCAAGGGGCTTCTTAGGTGCTACATATTAAGGTTGGATTCTCTCTCTCTCTCTCTCTCTCTCTCTCTCTCTCTCTCTCTCTCTCTCTCTCTCTCTCCTCTCTCTCCCTACCTCTACTTATTTGTTTGGAGAAATGTTGTATCAATACATCCTCACAATAGACTGTGTATACAATCTATAAAAAGTCACGTTTAAGACTATAAACTTTGAATTAGATAGTGAAGTTGTAGTCTTACTATATTATTTCTACCCCTCCCTCTCCCCTTCTCCTGTTCTTTCCTCTCTCTGTTCCTTCCTTCCTTCCCATGATCCTCTGTGTACAAGTGCTACCTGAGTTCTTCCCCCCATTCTTCCCATGATGCTCTGTGTAGAGGTGGCCCCAGTGACATATGAACATTGAGTGATTATTGTTTTACAGTTGAGTTATATTCCCAGCTCACTGTACAATTTTCTTATTTTGTAAGCTTGAAAGTTTTATAGGCTTTCTGAAATTTAGATATCTTTTCTACAGAATAAAACAACAATTGAACAACAAAAGGTTTATAGTGAGAACTCAATAAATACATAATATCTAGTCCATGGAGAGCAAGTTGTATGTGATAGATATTTTCCACATTTCTCTGACCCATTCTATCTCTTTATCCCTAACCTCTTTAACACTATTTATGAATACTTGATGTTTTACACAATTGACTTACTTTGGTGGCGTCCTTGTTTCTTGGGCTTTTGGACTTGGATTGAACTTTATCATGGTCTTTCCTTGTTGCCCATCATGGTAATGAAAGATCATGGGGTTTCTTGGCCTCCACATGTGGGTCAGCTCACCTAATAAATATTATATTATATATCTCTCTATCCTACTGTTTCTGCTTCTCCACATCACTTCCATTAAAACAGAGGAGGAAGACATGCGTTTCAGGATAAGCTTGGTGATGTCATGTATGTGGCTACATGAGCATGGTTTCCCAGATGACATTTTTATACAGTAACTCTTTGATTTTCCTACATTTATCATTTTCCCAAGGCCACTCACAGGGTGTGTGAGCCTTCAGGGTAGTCCATTTGGGCCTTTAAATATGATGTTGTTATCTACACTGTTCATGCCCCAAGAGCAACACAATTGATTTACAAAAACATCACAAAATCTCCTAATAATTTGAATCTATTTATGATTTACTGCTGGAGTGCATCTGCAGCTACTTCTGACTACAGGTGGCCATATGTTGGGCATGCCTACTAGAATTTATGACTCCATACACTGCCCGAATCCTGATACACAGACACCACACTTTCTGTCCTCCAGAACAAATAGCTATGGAGTATCTTCTTACAAAGTTCTCTGGGAGGATTTCACTGGATTTAATGCATATAAACTAGAAAAGATGGGGATAAGCTATTTTGGGGGAAGAGATTTTCAGCCCCTAAAATTCAGTACTTGCTCCTTTCCTCTTTCAGAAGTATCCTCACAAAGGGTCCCTAGAATGTGAAACTACTAAGATAAATTAAAACTATATCAAAGTTTGTGCTTCTGGAGACAACTGTGTGGTATGCTAAAGGATATTTGGAGTTAGATTTACATAGATTTCAAAGATACTCTCAAAACAAGTACAGCAGGGGTTATTGTCAGCAGTTGTGTCTTCCCAATCTCATTCGTGGAGTACAACACTTTGTCTAGTGCTTTCTGTTTTTCTGGGTTTAGGAAGACATCTAGCATTTGAAGATGATATATGTATTAGTTATTTTTCTTTTGCTGCAATAAAATATCATGACCTACAGCAACTTAAGGAATAAAACTTATGATTCTAGAGGAATGGAGTCAATAATGGTGGAGAAGTCGTGGGAATAGTAAAAGAAAGCTGTGTGTGTGTTGTGTGTGTGTGTGTGTGAGAGAGAGAGAGACAGAGAGACAGAGACAGAGAGAGGGGAGAGGGGGAAAAAGGCAAGGAGTGGGATGAGGCTAAACCCCCTCAAACCCCCCCCCCCACTTATGTGCTTCCTCCAGCAAAGCTCCATCTAAAGTTTCCACAACCTCTCAACCAACACACCACCTGAGGCTGTGGGGGACCTTTCTTATCAAAACACATTGAACAAGAGCTACTTTTCCTTCTATGACCAAATTCTTGACACGTAGCACCTTAAGGGAGGAAAGGCTTATTTTGGCTCACAGTTGGAGTGGGTACAGTCCACCATGGTGGAAATGCTGTGAGGAATGCAGCTGTGGTGGCAGGGGTGCAGAACCTGTTCACATCTGTGCTTGAGAAGCCGATTAGACAGAAAGCAGCACAAAGCTGGAAGAAGTGATTCACTTCTTCCAGACATGTCCCAGCTCGCAAAGGATCTACACACCCCTGTCGTGATATTTTGTTTGTGTTTTACCAAGTGAAGCTTGCCTGAAGATTAGAGCAGAGAGCTAGGCACTAGTTAGCCATAGAGAGGGAGGTAGCATATGACTTTAATCACAACACTTGGGAGACAGAGGCCGACAGATCTCTGTTAGTGCAAGGCCACCCTGAGCTACATGAAATTGAGCCAGTCTAAAAAGAAACAGTGCCAGGTGGTGGTGGTTTACACCTTTAATTCCAGGGTTTGGGTGTTATATGCCTTTAATCCCAGCATTAGTGATGTGGAGACAGGAAGGGATATAATGCTTGGGAAATAAGATTCTGGGATACAATATAGGCTGGTTGGTGTTTATTCAGGGAGAAATCACTTACACCAGAAACACAAAACCATCATGGGTTCCTGCTCCAAGGATGCCCACGGATGCTCTCTGTCTCTGACCAGGAAGTAAGAGAGTGAGCTGGGACTGGGACCTCACAGATTATGTCCACACCTGTCCCCACTCTCCAGTGGGTGTGGTCAGTGCAACAGGTGCTGGTGAGGTGGAGTGGATATCTCACTATAAGGATATGGCTGGGCAGAGAGAGGAATATAAGGCAGGAGGATAAAGGAGCTCAGGGCATTCAGTCTTTAGAAACAGGACCATACAGTTTGGTCCAAGGATTTGGTAGGGTAAGAACTAATGGCTGGCTGCTCTGCTTTTCTGATCTTTCACCATTTACCCCTATATCTCTGACTTGGGATTTTTATTATTAAGACCATTCAGAACTCATGATCCCCATTCCCCCAACACCCCCAGTATCATCAGCTGGGGACCAACTGGTCAAGCTCAAACCACAGCAGGTGTTATAAAACACTACATAGCAAGCTTCTTTTACAGATCTGGAAGCAAACCAGGTCTTATTAGATTTGTAAACTATTACAAGTAGAAAGGATACTTAATGCTAGTAGGGATTTCCTACAACCATTACAAGGGAATAGACAAAGTCTTCATGGAGATTGAAAGGATGCGAATCTGTAACTGGAAAGTTAGGGGCTTTTCTAATTCCCAGTGGGAAATATTTGCCAAATGTTTTCAGCTCAGCTAGGAACTGTCACTTTTTATTTTATTTCTTGTCCAATTACAGGAGACACAGGAGATTAACATCACCATCTCCAATTTACAGACCAGGAAAATGAGGCACAAGAGATTTAAATGATTTTTTTTTCAGTGACATTTAGCTAACCCAGGACTGAGCACAATTTGAACCTACCTTTGTCATTCTTATTCAAAAAATCTAATTTCTTTCCAGTCATCCTAGCCTCTTCTCTATAATTTATACATTAGTCAATTCTAGATGTTTCTTTAGCTTTTCCAGTGAAGACCTTGTGGTAGAATCTATAGGTAAGAGAATTATGTACTGTGTGTATACAGAGTTGCAGTGACTCCTTGTGATTCGAAGTGAAGGAGATGCCAGGGAGGATTTAGGAATGATGATTTGTGGCCAATTAGCAAAGCTAAGCAAGTATGTTGATTGTCCTTACAGGAACTGTCTGCCCTGCAGTCAAATCTGAAGTTTTCTAGAAGTGTTGTTCTTAAGGGAGCCTTTCATTTCCAGAATCCAAGCTGAAATAAAGGGAAAGAAGTCACCTAGAATGTGTTTTCATTCAATAGTTAGACATGGTAAAATAGTTGTACATGTTCAATTGGCTGTCTGATGGGACTTTGGGGTACACCAGGGTGGGAGAGAAGCTGCCTTATTTGGGATAGGGTGAAACTATTAATCTTTTTTTTTTTTTTTTTTGCTGGTGACCTGGGATGCAGGGAAAAGAGGAGGGAGACCATCGCTCACCCAGGAGCAGAGGGCGTGCATGGTTAATGCACACTATGGTAACAAAGTGTGGAAGTTCCCTGCTAATTATGTAAGGGCTGCATGTCTTACACAGCCTAGCCAAGAGCTGTTGCTGCCTTTGCTGGCCTGCAGCTACATGGCTAATTGATGCTTATCCTGCAGTGTGTCTCTGGAGATGAAATCTGAAAACCAGATGCTGGCCAGATACAGCATCCTGCTGGTAATATTTATTCTTGACTTGTTTGTTAGATTCCATGAGCCTGAAGAGGGAGGAGATTCCCCCATCTTCTCCTAAAGAGTACTACATATGTGTGTGTATTAGTGAGGTGCCATAGCTAGTATCTGTGGGGGCTAATTTTAATTTTCTAGTCTTTGTACCTAAGGTTTATGGTGTTCAGTTATTTCAACAGAATAGTGGGATTCAAGCTCAACATGAATTTGTGTGTAGATATCAAACCCTGATGGCTGGTCTGATGGATGCTTTTGATTGTCAACTAGAGTAGGTTTAAAATCTGCTAGAAGACTGGTGTGGTTCACCTCTGGGATGTCTGGGGGAATTCCCTGTGAAGGCATTTCCAGAGAGGATTAACTAAGGAGGGCAGACTCACTCTGAGTGGGAGGTACTTATCCCTAGGTTAGTGTCTGCACAAAATAAAAGGAAAAAAGAAGCAAGAAAGTTTAGTGCAGCCATCCACTTTCTCTGCTTCTTAGCTGCCTTGATGTGAATAGTCCCTCTTCAACACTCCCTATCCCCAGTAATGGGCTGACATCCCTGAAACTTCAAGCAAATTGATTCTCTGTTTTAAGTGGTTCATAGTCATATTGATGCAAAAGTGACTAACACAGACAGAAAGTGGCCCAGGATCTGAGTTTGAATCCCATGGAAAAAGCTGGGCATGGCCAAATGCAAGCTTGAAACCCCAGTGCTATGGGTGGTGGAGACAGGAGGATTGCTGGGGCTTGCATACTGCCAGCATAGTTCCAGGCTTAATGAGAGACCCTGCCTCAAGGAAATAAAGTGGAGAGTGATGGAACAGGATACCCAGCATCCTCTTGTCTCTGTGTGTACTCATGTGTACATAGGACACACACACATACACGCACCCCTAACAAGATTTTTGTGTCAGCCACTAAACCATTGCTAGTTTCTTTCTAGTTAGCTGCTATAAAACATTCCTGTTTTTACAGCATGGGCATTTGAAAATGCTACAAATTCAAGCTTTTAAATCTCTCTTGTAGAGATGGCTGACCAGTGAGTCCTACTGCAGAATCACAGTTTACTATCCGCTGCTATGTCAAGAATGTGCACTCTAGATAGAGCCTGTTAAGATGGCTCGGTGAGAAAAGAAGTTGGTGCCAAACTTAATAGCCTGAGTTCAGCATTTGGGACCCACATGGTGGAAGGAGAGAACTGACTTCTCCAAACTGTCTTCTGACTATAGCTGTGCAGCATGGCATATGTGCCCACACAGACACAGACAGACAGACACATAAGAATTAAAAATGTAGTAAAGAATATGAACTTCAGAATAAGACTCAGAGTGGTAGGCTTTTCAGATTTGGGATGATTTAATAATAGCAAAATAGTTAACACCTCTGACCCCCAGTTCCTGAGCAGTAACAGTTCAGAAGGAGCAAAATAGAGCTGCTTTAGAGTGCCAGGCACAGGGGAGTCTGGAGGAGTGTTCGTAGAACACCTGACTTTTGAATAATGGCTTTCATGGTGAGATGGAATCAGAGCTCATACTCAAGGGCATTAGGGACAGAGCAACAATTGATTAGTAATGTCTGTCATGAATGATGGGAAGGGTATTGTGGTACCACAAGCAATGATAACAGCCAACACTGAACTACAGCAATCTGTTCTGTACAATAATAACAATAATAACTTGGCTCATTACAACAGCCTCAGCCTGGTTAGGTAGTGTTTTTTTTTTTTTTTTTTTTTTTTTTTTTTTTTTTAATTGGGGTGATATCCTAAACCAAAGCTATTTGGCAAAGTCTGGAGACTTTTATTTATTTATTTATTTATTTTGGTTGTCAGGATTGAAATATGAGGATGGGTAGCATTGGCACTGAAGACCTATGAACATCTGACAATACAGAGAGCAGATCTCTTCACTCACAACCCCCAAATTATCCAGCTTAGAGTGCAGTAGTGCCAAGGCTGAGAGAGTCCGCAAGAATGAGTACTATCATCCCACAATATTGGCAGGAAGTGAGACACAGAAAAATAAGGCACTTGTTCTAGGTCATTCAGGAAGTAGATCAGTACGATTGAGTCAGACCTAAAGCTCAAGTTTCCCTTCTGCATGTTTAGTAAGAAGGTGGCAAGGAGCAGGCAGGGAGAGCAGGAGCTCAGAGCAACAATGCAGATTGCAATCACAGGGGCTTTGCTCTTTTGTTATGGTTTGCTATTGCTGAAAATGCCCACTTCCCCAGGCTGCCTCTTCCAAATTCCTGCTATTAAAGTTCAGCTCTCTATCTCAATTTCCTCTGGCATCAGTGTCCTCCTTCCAGCTGCTCCTGCCTGGTGCTGGCAGGTGATGGCCTGTGAGTGCGATTTGCTCTGACATGCCACTGCTGCCAATGTTGCCTGGGAGAGTGAAGCTGGGAGGTGTTGCTGCTTCACGAGTACGAAATACCAGCTTTGCACTTCTCCCCAGGGAAAGCAGGGCTGGGGATGGCTCTGGAGAATCTGTAAATTAACAGTGCCCAAGAGTAGCTCTGCATGGCATCCAGTGCTCTGAGTGGCAGTAGCTATCAGGCGCATAGTGGGTGCTCACCTGGAGCTTTGGGAAGCAGAAGGCAATAGTTAACTACTCCTGGGGTGGTGGTGCTGCCATGAAGCTTGGATTAGCTTCATGCTTCTAAGTGAGCAGGGACACTGTTTTGAGTGTGACTAGAGGAAGAGGAACGGTGTAAAATTCAGGCTGGGAGCTCAGCTTCAGTGGCTGTTGAGCCGTGAGCCTGTAGCTACACCCCTCTGAACTTTGCTTGGTGAGCACCATGACTGGTTAGATATAGGCACAGACACACAGTGCTAAGAACTAGGAAGGCAAATTGTCTTCTTTCTTATTTATGAAAGCAACTACTATGTTGATGCAGATTCAGGGATCAAAGTCAGGTTCATGAGAAAAGAGTTACTGACTGTTGTAGGCATGTGGAAGACATTTGTACATCTGGTGCTCATACCCAGTCTTGGCAGCTTCAGAAGTACTTCTTAGAAATTCTATCACTGCCCTTGGCTATTTAAGCCACTGTGAAGCCAAGGGAAGCAGAAATCACTGGAGAAGAAAACCTCATTTTCTTTAAATTATGATTCCTAATGACCCGATGGCCTGCTGAGACAGTAGGGAATTGGGAATCAAGTGATCAGTGATAATTCTCTGGCCTGCTTGACATGTTTTTGGCAAGCCAGGTATCCTCTGATGAGGGAGGAGTTAGTGATGCCCAGAAGAGGTTGATTTCAGACACACGTGAGCATGGGGAAGAGAGCTGATACTAGCTAGAGAAATTGAAGCCACCTCTAATTGGTGATCATGGTGTTGGTTTCATCTGCATCTCCAGACATTCACCTTTTGGTATGAATTTCTCATGCTTCCTCTGAGGATCACAGGCTGCATGAGATTCAGACCTAACCAATCAGAGCATTCCTGGCCACAGGAGTAGTTTAAAGGGGTAGATGCATGGTCAAAATGAAACTGAAAACCAAATGCTGGCATTTTTGTGGCATTCTTGAGAAAATAGTTCTTTCCATTAGCCTTGCTGAACCCAGCATGACATTAGTTCAGATTTTCTGAGGCTATTTTTGTGAATACAGGGAAGACTGCCAGATGATGAAGCCACAATGGACAAGTGGAGATGAGGGATGGCAGGGTGGAGTTTCTCAATGGCACCATTCAAATTTCTAGAAGTAGCCATGTCTACATCTAAAGACATCTGAATTTGTATTGACTTTCTATGAACTGGTATATGGTGAATTGTTTTCCACTGAAGATGAGTAATTAATGAGTTCAGGAAACTTTTCTACATTTGATGGGAAAAAGATGAAAACCCCAGACAAAATAAGATTGGAACTGAATATGGTGTACACTAGTGACCCGAGCAATAAGGGAGCTGAGGCAGGATTGTAATCTGGAGCACACCTTGGAATACATCATAAAATCTTCTTTCCAAAAAAAAAAAATAACAATAGAAAAGTCAAAGAAAGAGAAGTTAGAATAATTCTAATTTACTAAACATGAGAATAACTTCTACAACTAGAGGTTCCATGGCTACCATGACTCTCATTAAATGGCTTAGACCAGGAGGTTGTCACACATATTAATAAAAACTGCAGTGTGGACTGTTTTCCACAGAAGAAACCAGGAGTTAAAAGTGGCTGTGGACTTGCTGGGTATGTGTTAATGCCCAAGTGGCCAGCCCTATGCTCATAAATATATAAGTAGCACTGAAAGATATATTTTACTCACATATGAAATTCTCAAAAAATTAAAAATCAATAAATAGTGTGGAGGTCCACATTTATAGTGACAGATTTGGGAGACTGAGACAAGAAGATTGCCACAACTTTGAGGCCATCCTGGGCTACATAACAAGACTGTGTCTCTAAACCCAAACTAATGTTTCGTGCCCAAGGCATAACAACTAGGTCCATTACAAAGCTTAGATTGATAGCCAGGTTTGCCTAATCTTGACAGCCATGGGTTGTAATTGTATATGGGCTTCTTGGCCTCTCACTAAAATGAAAGGACAGAAAAGAGAGCAGAGATTGTTATGAACCAGGTACAGTACAGTGTACCCTTTCCTCCCAGCAAAGTAAGACCCAGGGTGCAGAGACTTAGGAAAAGAATAAGAAAGGGAAAAACCTGGAGGCAGAAAGCACAAAACTGATACATGGAGCTTTTTATGTAACTTATATTAAAATAATTGATCAAATGCATATTATCAGCTCCTGGAATACATAGTGATAATGGCTGTCTATAGTTCACCATTTAATCTCAGGCTCCTAAAGAGAATTCTGAGGAAATCCAGGAAGGATATCGCTGCATTTTGTTATACAAGCCATTCCTGGAGAGACCAAGAGGGAGGTGGGGCAGGTAGTCACATTTAAACACATATTGATGTCATTGGAAACAGTTATCTGTGTGCCAGAGCAGTTGCTAATCTCCCAGGGGACAAGCTAAAGGCACACACTGTTCTGTACTCTGGGAAAAGCCTGTCTCAGAATCTGTAAAGATAGCTTCTGATGGTCTGCATGCCACTCATTAGTGAGCCATTTGTTCTGAGCTTGAATAAAAGCTAGTGGTTCTTCCTCTGAGAGCCCCCTGAGCACAAAACACTGTCTTCAACTGCACAGGAGGCATGTTCTTATCTTCAGCATGGTCCACATTTTTAAAATGTTTAACAGTTAGGAAATGCCTGGCTAAATGTCTTTCCCCATTTCTGTTCCCCACATCTCTGCCATTTAAAAAAGTGTGATTGTGGCTGCTGAAGATGACAGTGGCCATCTGATGAAGACAATAGTGGTGGTAGGGGATTACTGAGCATAGACAATGTACCCGAGTCCCTGCTGGGGGCATTTACATGTTCAGGCTCTGTGAGCCTCTTATTCCCCTTACCTTGTACATGCACCTAATGGGCTTTCTTCCTCCACACTCCCGTGTACCGATTTCACTCAAACTCTCTTGTCATACCCATTTCTTAGGTTTTGGTGCCACTGCTAAGTAGATGCACCACTACTAGGTAATTTTAAAACATTACTGTGTTATTCTTTGAATGATATCCAACTTCCTTTTGATGGATACAAAGTACTGTTACACAAAGACATTTTTATATAAGTATAGAAAAAATTCATGCTGTTCACACTCTCCCCATAAACCCCCTGTCCTCTTTCTCCTCATCCCAGTTAGTCCCCTTTGTTTCCATAGATAGTTTTACTTCTCCTTTCCTCACATATGTACACACACACAATTTTATGTACCTCTATCAAATCTATGAAGCCAAAAGGAGAGAAAACATGGTATTTGTTTTTCTGAAACTGACTTAATCTACTTAATGTGAAAACCACCAGTTTATCCATTTTCCTGAATAAAATTCTAATGTGTGCATACACTAGATTGTCTTTATCCATTCCTCTGTTGTTGGATACTGTGAATCGTGCTGTGGTAAGCACTGATGTTCAAGTATCTCAGTGATTTAACTGGGAGACATTGGCAAATACCCAGGAGTATCATAGCTAGCACAGTCAGATGTTTGCTCTCTCCATACCTGTTTACAGTGACAGGGCTCTGTTCACATCCCCACTAGTCCTGCCCAAGGATCCCCTTTTTGTGAGAAAAAACATGGTATCTTGTTTGCTTTCTTTTATTCCAGGAGCTTCTCAAAGATTCTGGCATTTGAAAACTCTCCATAAATACTAACTACTTTTCTGTAAATCAAATCATCCAAATCCTATAGAAGAAGAAACGAAGGCATGCACAGAGTATAGCAATGTTCCCCAGCTTGAACCCAGTCCTGTTTCATGGAAGCTTTGCCTAGGATGTTATGTTAAAGTGATGCCTTCTATTTAATCAGTAGACATTTTGCTGGTTGGTCAGGGAATCTGATGTCTGCTTGGTACTGGGCTTTGTTCAATAAGCCCACAAGGTTAATGCTCCTCTTTTCAAATCAATGGTAGCCATTTTGTAGATTCCAATGGCGTTTGGTTGAAATGGTCTTTGCTGGGAACTTGGCAATGGTGTTTTGCTAGTGTTCCCAGGAGAGACCTCTCATCCAATATAAACTGACCTCACAGTCTCTTCACCCCACATATCCAGGCCATACTTCTTCCTTCACTTCAATTGAACCATCTTCCCAATGGCCTCTCAGGAGGATGCTTGCATTTCCATCCTCCACAAATACTACTTTTCTCTCAACCCTATGCTTATAGTTTTCAGAATATTTAACACACAATATTCTTCGTTTTTAAATTAAATTAAATTTTTTTTTGAGACAGGGTTGTTCTACATAACCCTAGCTACCACAGAACTCACTCTCTAGACCAGGCTGGCCTCGAACTCAGAGATCTGCCTGCCTCTAACTCCCAAGTGCTGGAATTAAAGGCATGTGTGCTGCCCAGCAACACACAGTATTCTAATCTGTCATTTTATCATTCCAATTTAGGATTTTTGGTGTCATCCAAGTGATGGGAGATGTCATTCTGTAAATATGTTTCTAGTGTTGGTTAATGAATAAAGCGCTGTTGGATAATAGGAAAGTAAGATAGGTGGGACTAGGACACTAGGAGGAGAGAGATAGTAGTAGGGAGGAGTTCCAAGATGGTGGACTGATAGAGCAGAACACCAGCCTCTCTCTCCGGCAAGATAAGACCACGCGAAAGTACTTAGATTAATAGAAATGGGTTAATAATTTAGACAGAACTAGCCTATAAGAAACTAGTAACTGGCCAACAGCATTATATCTAATAAAATGTCTATGTGTGTTATTTGGGGCTGGCATGGCAGTGGGTCTAGACCGGCAGGGAAAACTTACTCATAACATCCAAGTGTGCTAGGATATACTTATCATGTTGTACCCCAAGTGCCTAAACACTTGATGGTCAAAATATGAGTGGGTGGGGCTAGGAGAGAGGCTCAGCAGAATGCCTGTCTAAAAGAAGAGCTAGGTCTCACCCCTAACACTGCATAAGCTGGGTGTGGTGATGAACACCTCTAACCAAAGCACCTAGGATGGAGAGACAAGAGAACCAGGAATTCAAGGTCATCACCAGCTATATAGAAAAACTTGAGGCCAGCACGTGATCCTATTATAAAACTCATCTGCAAACCACAGAACTAATAGTAGTAGTGGTAGTAATAACAGTAGTAAAAAACATAAAATAAGTTGGTGGATGGATGGATATATGAAACAGGTTTTATATTCTTTCATATCTCTTATGATTTCTCATGTACATACCTTTTTAGAAGCCAAGGTATACTTCTAGAGCAACTGGGGTAGTATGCTTCATTTGAGCAGCTGTCTGTCTGTCTCTCTACTCACTCAAACAAGGACATCCATGCTAAAATCATCACCTGCTTTTGGGAAGACTATTTGAGATCATGCTATTTTAAAAGCACCTGTCTTGGACATAATCAAGCCCAATTGTTCTCAAGTTGGCTACCATTGAAATAATCTGGAAATAAATGCTCACTACCTAACCAGTTACTACAACATTCACCATGAACCCGCTGTGTGCCATGTGTAGAGGTATATACTAAGTACTTCATGAACTAACAAAGGAAGTTCTCATTGTACAAACCCATCTGACCATCTTGCCCCCTCTTTCAGTTACCAGATATTATCCTACATACATATCCTGGATGCTACAATTGAGTTTTCTTGCAAAGCTTAAAAAAACACTACTATAAAATATGACATTTTCTGAGATTTTCTAATTGGTCCTTTCTCATCTCCATATGGTAAAGATTCATTATGCCTTTCATTAAACAGCATGAAAGACAATTTTTTTAAAAATTGACTTTCTCAATTGCAGTCTGACATGAATAGTTTGATGCTGTTGTTTGGAGTATAAAAATAAAAGTTGAGTATAGTAATACATTATTGATTCCTGCCTGTTGTTCTTCAGGTACATGCACTATTGATTAAAGCCCTGATCTTTGCTCCTTCATCTAAGTGAGAAAATCTGTAGAGCTTCCAAGAACCAAAACTCTGGCATGAAGATTTTGATAGTTGGTGAGCTATGCTATAGCAACCCATATTCTTAGCAGTGATGAGTGGCCTTTACTAGATGTCAGCCTGCGTGCACAGCAATGTGTTGGAGGCTAAAAAAGAACTTACCAGCTCAAGGATACTGCATGTGTTTCTGCCTTGTGGGACTAGGGTGGTGGTGAGATGCATACCTGAATTTAGTGCAAGGGGCATCAACTTTGATTAGAATAAGTAGAGTGTATTTGGTATGTGGTAGGGAATGGCTAGAGTTATTGATCTTAGAGATGATCTCTATTTTCTCCTTATATCTATATGTTTATATTACTTTGCATTGGGAACTCATTTTCCCAGAGCAGACATGACTTTCCTAAGGCTTTCAGATTCAACTACTTCCTCTCCTTTCTTGTAATTATACCAGCCTCGCAGGTCTGTAGTACCTCACATTTGCCTTTGAATTAGAGGTATCCCATCTCTCCTCCATGGGAAACAATGTTGCTCTGACTTCCTTCTGGGATGGAGTAGTGTGTATGATCTTTCTTCCCCAAGTTGCCTTTGGTCAGGGTGTTATATCACAATAATAGAAAACTTAATTAAGATGGGCTTCAAACTGTGAAGTCAGCACACGATGGGCCAGGGTGGAGATAACAAAGAAGGAGCTAGTGAAGGATATGGTTGATGCTGTTGATAGGTAAGGGCAACATATAAAAAGATGCACCAGTGAGAAAGAAGTGAGCACAGAGAATTGTGCCAGAGAGGCAGTCAAACCTAGTCAAGTTAACACAGGCTAAGAAGGACATTGAGTGCAGCCACTATGTCACAGCTGTAGAATGGCTGCACATGAGGAATATTGCCAGGGCACCTGTCTATACTTGCCTTTGACAATGTATTAGTGCTCTGTTCTTAGCAAATCTGGAATGAAATGATCCTCTCATGAGTGGCGGGTGTGGGTGAGCTTGCATATTTGTTTATGTATGTGTGGTTTGTATGTGAATGGGGGTATCTGTGTGTGCAGTCATACTTGCTTATGCATGTATACGTAGAATGCAGAAATCAGTGTGGTGTCTGTCTCTTGATGGGAGATATCATTCTGTAAATATGTTTCTCTTACTGGTTAATGAATAAAGCACTGTTGGCCAATAGGAAAGCAAGACAGGTGGGACTAGGAGAGAAGGAGGATTCAGGGAGAGGTAGGAGGAGTTTCAAGATGTAGGACAGAAGAATGCCGGGCCCTCTCTCCGGTAAGATAAGAGCACGTAGAAATACTTAGATTAATAGAAATGGGTTAATATTTAAGACAGAGCTAGCCAATAAGAAATGCTAGTAACAGGCTAACAGCTTTATATCTAATACAGCATCTCTGTGTGTTATTTGGGGCTGGCGCATCTCTGGGACCAGGCAGGTGGGAAAACAAGCTTGTAACAGTCTCTACTGCTTTTCACTTTATTTTGTGAGTGGAATCTCCCACTGAAACTGAAGCTCACCACATCAGCTAGGCTGTCTGTCCAGTGAACCCTTGGGTTGGCCTGTTTCCATCTCTTCAGTGCTGAGCTGATTACATGACACATGTGGTCCTGTGCCTTGTTTTTATATAGACACCAGTGAATGTGAACTTAGGTCCTCTTACTTGTGAAGGAATCTCTTCCCCACTGAGCCGACTCCCTAGCCTCATGAGCACATTTTTAGGGGGGAGGGCAAGTGTGTATCAAGAGACTAAAAGTATGACCCTATGATTTACCACTGCTCTCAGATGGGTGCATGTGTGGTTTTATATAGAAGAATATCACAGGAATATTTGTAGTAGCAAAAAATAGAGTTTATCTAATGTCTCACAATAGGACAATGGGAATAATATTCATTCCAGGTCAATTTTTATATCAAATAGTATAATTTTGGAAAGTTAAAAAGGCATATGGAAATATTCATAATTTATGCTGTCTCTGGGCAGGGAAGAGAGTATACTGTTGTTTAGTTAAATGGCTATCCTGTCAAAGTGCCTTCTAAGTATTTGTGCTTATCCCATAGATTTGTGATGTTCTTAAACTTCTCTTTGAAGAGGTTGGAAGTTAATGCAGTCTCCTAACTATCTACTGTGCCAGGTACAAATAACTTTGCTTGCTCAGCTGTGCATACTTCATCTGTATCAACCTCCCTCATCCAAGGATCAGGGGATACCACAAAGAGGACAGAAAGAATGTGATAACTAGAGTGTAAGTGCTATATTCTGATCTGGGCACCACAGGGCTGTTGAACACATGGGCTTGTAGCAGCTGTAGTTACCTACAAGAACTGTTCAAGATCAAGACAGTCAAAATTCCAGGATGGATCAGGGAGGGACCCTAACTGAAGTCCAAGACCCTACCCATAGAAGATGTGATATTGGCAGTTGATGGCTACTGAGGGAGGGGGACTCACTTTCCTTTGTGGACATTGCTGCTAGTAGGATGCCCATGGCCCGGTGGGTAATCACACATTGAGGTACAATGGGAATCACTACTTGGACTCAAAAGTTTTAAACAGCAACAAGAAAAAGGACATGAAGTTGAATATAAGACATGGGGTGCACCACAGGAAGTCAGAGGCAAGAAGTGGTGGATACACATGATCAATATATATTGCACAAATGTATTAACTTTTTAAAGAATAAATAAGAACATTATCTAAAAATATATTTTGTATTTCTATCCCTAAAGCCAAACAACCACAAAGCCAAGTGAATATATATAAGACACAATAGTTTTTTTTATATCACAGTCCAAAATTTAACAGGCAATTCTCAGTGTGGATATGAAAACTGCTGACTCTGAAAATAATTCGTACCCAGGGCCAGTGTGTTTGTGTAAAAATATACACGTGAAAATGGAAGGAAGTCATGAGAGTAGTGTGTGTGTGTGTGTGTGTGTGTGTGTGTGTGTGTGTGTGTGTGTGTTTGGCAAAATATCCATCATGAATCTGTGACTTCCACCATGGTAGTGCATGATTTCAGTTGTGTCCCTTCTCCAATTATAAATCTCCCTGTTTCAAGACTTTCAGGCCTCAGGACTCTTGGTAAGACATGTTCTGTCTAGACTGTAACACTCTTCCTGGAGTTAGGTTGCTGGCTAGCTTAGCCTAATTACAGGTTCAACAAACAGGCATCAAAGGAGTAATACTAAAATAAAATAAAAACAGAAACAAAGAAGTCAGAATAGGACAAAACAAGCAAACCGAAGAGCCAAAGAAAAGGCATGAGAAACACAGATGACACAGAGATACACTTGTTCATATACAGGAGACATGTGTTCATACACAGAGGAAACATACATGTTCATACACAGGAAATCCATGAAAAAAAACCAGGAGCAATAAGATACATGCAAAGTGCTTACAAGCTTAAACAAAAAATAAAATGCCCTGACACAATCTTATGAGACAAAGAACTGTAGGTCTTAAGTTTGTATGTTCTAGGTTTTCCTTTTCTTAGAGCATACTTGATATTTACTGTCTTTATATATAGTTTTGTATCAAGCCTAAATCTTTTCTTTAGACTGAAAAGAGGATTGTATGAGATATTTACCCCTCCCACACCAGTTGCACTGATTATGCCCATTGTCGGTGGGAACAAGTGTGGATGTGAAATGGTAGAAGTAGGTCTGGGGTTGGGAACCCTGGAACTCACTCTTGCTTCCTAGACCTGGACAGAGACAGAGAGCATCCCCAGGCATTCTTGGGACTGGAACCTTCTGGTGTTCATGTGTCTCTGTTGTAAGTTATTTCTCCCAGAATAAACATCTCTTCAGCCTGTTTTCCCCAACCCTTATTTTTCCACATTAAAGAACCTCCAAAGATGGCATTGACTTTGTTTTGTGCTGGTCATCTACTACATGGGACCGACCCTTAAGTTTGTTTTCCCATGAGACTCCCTTGTAGAAAATTATTTTTCATTTGCAAGCAGTTATCAATTGGAGTAAGTCTCTGAATTTGTTCCCATCTACTGCAGGAGGAAGCTTCTCTGATGATGGCTGAGCAAGGTACTGATCTAGGAGTATAGCAGAACAGCTCCAGGAGTCATTTTATGGCTATTTCCTTTAGCAAAAGCATATTTGGTTTTCTCCTAGGTATCTGGTCTGTCTGGTCTCAGGTTCTTGATCATCTGCTATGGGTTCCATCTCATGGAGTGCATCTTAGAACAAATTGTATCTTGGTTGATTACTCTTAGCCTTGTGCCACCATTACATCATTGTATCTTGTGGGCAGGCAACAATTGTAGAAGAAGCATTTGTACCTTCCAGTCCCATGAATATTAGACTGCAGGGGTAAAAGCTCTAGTTAGGCACCAGCTCTACTTCCCTTTTTCAGTCAGTTCTTTCTGCAGGTGGTATTTTCAGCAATAGGGCATAAATGGAGTTCTTAATTGATCTAGATAATAAAAAGCTGGAGTCAGATATAGAGGGAAATGCTGAGATATCAAAGAGAAGAAGAAGTCATAGTATAGTATACCTTACCTCCTTAGTGTCTCTGCAGACAAGAGAGCGATTTCCTGTTTCTCCCTGCTTATATCCTGTTTCTGGCCAGCTACCTCACTTCCTATCTGTCTGTACAGACCTCCAGACTTCTGTGGTTAGTTAGTGGCAAGCTCCATTCTCTGACCCCAAGGCAGGCTTTATTTGTATAAGCAAAGTATTACCACAATAGAGCTTTACTATCTATTTTTTGTGGAAAACAACCAACAGTCTGGGTTGTTTGGGGGTTTTCCGTGTGACCGTTTGTGTCTAACAACTTGATTAGATGTAACCTATTCCCAATACTGGAAGCTTCATTTGGTGATGAGAGATGTCCAGTGGGTCTGTCTCCCATGTTATTTAGCAATTTCATTTAGATTGACATCATCTATGTATATATTTTAGGAAACTTGTAAGGATTAGTTTTCATAAGCCCCTCAAATGGCCCTTGTTTTTTTTTAAGTCTCTCTCTCTCTCTCTCTCTCTCTCTCTCTCTCTCTCTCTCTCTCTCTCTCTCTCTCTCTGTTTCTTGAGACAAGATTTCTCTGTATCCCTGGCTGTTCTGGAACCTTCTCTGTAGATCTGCTTGCCTCTGACTCCCAAATGCTGGGAGTATGTATGTGCTAGCTGTCCTTTTTTGGACTCCTCCTTTGCCTGCTCTCCCTTCCCCTCCCTGTTTGATCCTTCCATTCTAGCCCCTCCCTCCATATCTGTCCATAACTACTCTATTTCCCCTACCTAGGGAGATACATTGCATCTTCCGGCACCCAGTCTCTTAATCTATACCTAACTTCTGTGGCTGTATGGACTGTACCTTGCTTATTAATGACTTAACTGCTAACATCCACATGTAAGTGAGTATATACCATATTTGTCTTTCTGGATCTGGGTTACCTTATCTAGGATGACTTTTTTTTTATAGTTCCATCAATTTACCTGTGAATTTCATTTTTTAATGGCTGAGTAATATTCCACTATGTAAACATACCACTTTTTTTTCCCCCCAATGATCCATTGATAGCAATCTAGGCTGTTTCCAACTTCTGGCTACTATGAATTGTGCAGCAATGAACATGGTTGAACAAGTGTGTCTGTAGTAAGATGAAGTATCTTTTGAGTATATATATGTCCAAGAGTGGTATAGTTCAGTTGGTAGAAAATGAGACTCTTAACCTCAGGGTCATGGGTTCATGCCTCACATTGGGCACCATTGAAAGATGGAGGTGTCTGTCTTGCCAGGTCCCACTGCCCTTCAACCCCAAATAAGAACACAGGGACATATTAATTGTAAAATTGTTGGCCAATGGCTAGGGCTTCTTATTCATTAGCTCTGCCTGAATTATTAACCCATAACTACTAATTTATGTGTTTCTACATGGCCTTACCTTACAGAGAACACCTGGTACATTCTATCTTCCTGGTCTATACATGGTGTCTCCTCACAGCATCTTTCTGTCTCTCCCCAGCATTCTCCTTGTCTTCTAAGACAAGGCTCACCCATGTTCCTGCCTCTACTGGCCAATATGCTTTATTCATCAACTAATAAGAGAAACATATAAACAGAAGATCATCCCCCATTAGCAGTATCTTGAGGTAAGTTTACTTCCAGCTTTCCAAGGAACTGCTGTACTGATTTCCATAGTGACTGTACAAGTTTCCCTTCCTATCAGCAATGAAGGAGTGTTCCCCTTATTCCACATCCTATCCAACATGAGCTGCCACTTGTTTTAGTGATCTTGGCTATTCTGACTGGTGTAAGATGAAATCATAAAGTAGTTTTGAATTGCATTTCCCTGAGGGCTAAGAATGTTGAACATTTCTTTAAATGTTTCTTGAGCATTTGAGTTTTCTCTTTTTAGAATTATCATTTAGATCTGTACCCATTTTAATTGGATTATTTATTTTCTTGATATCTAGCTTTTGAGTTCTTTATATACTTTGGATATTAGCTCTCTATTAAGTGTGTGTGTGTGTGTGTGTGTGTGTGTGTGTGTTATGGGTGTGTTCATTTGAAGGTGACAGTTGTCCTTTCAAGTTGTGTGCAGAATTGTTTTGGAATTTTGATGGGGATTGCATTGAATCTGTAGATTGCTTTTGGTAGTGTGGCCATTTTTACTATATTACTGTATCCTATTTATCCATGAGCATGGGATATCTTTCCATCTTCTTCAATTTCTTTAATGTTATAAGGCTTTTTATCCCTTAAAAGTCTTTTACTTGTATGGTTGGAGTTACTCCAAGATACTTTAAATTTTTTGAGGCTGTTGTGAAAGGTGTTATTTCCTTGATTTCGTTCTCAGTTTGTTTTTCACTTCTGTATTTTTTGGAGATAATTTTGTGTCCCATTATTACATTGATGAAAGTGTTTATTAGCTGTAGGAGTTTCCTGGTGGAATTTTTAGGGTCACTTATGTATCCTATCACATTATATGTAAATCAAGAATACATTGACTTCTTTTTTTTAAATTTGTATCTCCTTGATCTTCTTCAGTTGTCTTATTGCTTTAACTAAGACTTCAAGTACTATATTGAATAGGTATGGAGAGAGTGGACAGTGTTGCCTTGGTACTGATTTTAGTGGAATTGCTTTTAAATTCCTGTTCATTTAAGTTGATGTTGGCCACAAGCTTATGGTAAACTGTTTTTATTATTTTTAGTATGTCCCTTCTATCCTTAATATCTCCAGGACTTTTATCATGAAGGGGGATTGTATTTTCTCAGAGGCCTTTTCTGCATCTAATGAGATGATCATGTGGTTGTTGTCTTTCAGTTTGTTTAGTTGGATTATGTTTACTGATTTACTTGTGTTGAATCATTTCTGTGTCTCTAGGCTGAAGCCTACTTTTATGGTAGATATTTTTGATACATGTTTGGATTCAGTTTACAAATATTTTCTTGAGAATGTTTGCACAAATATTTATAAAGGAAGTTGTTCTGTAACTCTCTCTCTCTCTTTCGTTGCATCTTTATGCACTTTAGGTATCATGGTAACTGTGACCTCACACAAAAAATTTGACAATGTTCTTATGTTTCTGTTTTGTGGAGAACCATGAGGAGAGTTGGCATTAACTTTTCTTTGAAATGTTGGCAGAATTCTGTGCTAAAACTATCTGCCCTTGGCCTTTTTTTGATTGGGAGACTTTAAAGACTGCTTCTATTTCACTAAGGCCAAAAAGTCTGTTCAAATTATTTACTTGATCTTGGTTTAGCTTTAGTAGGTTGTAGATATAATAAAATTGTCTATTTCTTTTAGCCCTTCCACTGTGGTGTAGTACAGGTTATTAAACTATGGTCCAAATGATTTTCTGGATTTCCATGTTACCAGTTGTTATGTTCCCCTTTTCATCTCTGAGAATGTTAAGTTTGATCTTTTCCACATGCCTTTTATTTAATTTAGCTTAGGGTATGTCAATCTTACTTATTTTCTCAAATACCAACTTTTTGTTTTATTAATTTATTGTTAATAGTGTTAGATAGTTTCAATTTTTCTATTTTTCATTGTTTTTTCTTATTTTACATATCAATCCCAGTTCTTTCTCCCTTCCTCCCATGCCCCCCCCAACACCCTCCAATCCCATCCCCCCTCCACTCCACAGGGAGGGGGATGTCTTCCAGGAGGAATCAACAAAATCTATCTAGTCATTTGGAGCAGGGACTAGGCCCTCCCTCCTGCCTCTAGGTTAAGGGAGTGTCCCTCCATGGGGAATGTGCTCCCAAAGTCCTTTCATGCACCAGGGATACATCCTGGTTTCACTGTTAGAGGTCCCTTAGACTGTCCAGTCCTTCTAACTGAGTCCCATGTTTCAGGGGTCTGACTTGGCCCACTTCTGATTTCCCAGCTATCAGTCTGGGGGTCCATTAGCTCCCCCTTGTTCAGGTCAGCTCTCTCTGTGGGTTTCTATAGCCTGGTCTTGACCCCATTTTCTTATCACTTCTCCCTCTCTGTATCTGGATTTCAGGAGTTCAGCTCAGTTTTTAGCTGTAAGTGTCTGATGTTTCCATCAGCTACTACATGAGGGCTCTATGATGGCAGATAAGTTAGTCATCAATCTCATTATCAGGAAAAGACATTTAAGGTAGCCTTTCCACTGTTGCTCAGCTTGTTAGTTGGGGTCATCCTTGTAGGTCTCTGGACATTTCTCTAGAATCAATTTTCTCTTCAAACCTATAATGGCTCCCTCTTTTGTGCTCTCTTTCTCTATCTATCTATCTATCTATCTATCTATCTATCTATCTATCTATCTATCTCATCTATTCCTCTCCTGATTCAATCTTCCTAGTTCCACATGCTCTCCTGTCCTCCCCTTCTCTTTCTCCTAGCTCCCTCTTCACTCACAGCCCCCACTCCCAATATGCTCAGGAGATCTTGTTCCTTTCCTCTTCTGTGAGGGACCTTGTATGAATCTCTTAGAACCCTCCTTGTATCCTAGTTTCTCTGGTAGTGTGAATTATAGGCTGGTGATCCTTTGGTCTATGTCTAAAATCCATATATGAGTGAGTACTTACCTTGTTCCTCTTTTTGTTTCTGGGTTACCTCACTCAGGATGGTTTCTTCAAGTTCCAGCCATTTGCCTGAGAATTTTAAGATTCCATTGTTTTTTTTTTTTTCTGCAGAGTAGTATTCCATTGTGTAAATGTGCCACATCTTCTTTATCTATTTTCAGTTGAGGGGGCATCTAGGTTGCTTCCAGGTTCTTGCTATTACAAATAATGCTGCTATGAACATAGTTGAACAGATGTCCTTGTTGTGTGAATGTGGATCATTTGGGTATATACCTAAGAGGGGGATTGCTGGGTCCTGTGGTAGACTGATTCCCATTTTCCTGAGGAACTGCCATACTTATCTGCAAAAATGACTGTACAAGTTTGCACTCCCACCAGCAGTGGAGGAGTATTCCCCTTTCTCCACATCCTCTCCAGCATGAGTTGTCATTGGTGTTTCTAATTTTAGCCATTCTGGCAGTATCTCAGAGTTGTTTTGATTAGTGTTTCCCTGATGGCTAAGGATGTTAAGCACTTAAGTGTCTGTTAGTCATTTTGGATTCCTCTATTGAGAATTCTCTATTCAACTCTGTACCCCACTTTTTAATAGGGTTATTTTGTGTTTTGGTGACTAGTTTCTTGAGTTCTTTGTTTATTTTGGAGATCAGCCCTCTGTCAGATGTGGAATTGGTGAAGATCTTTTCCCAGTCTGTGGGCTACCATTTGGTCTTTTTGACTGTGTCCTTTGCCTTACAGAAGCTTCTCCATTTGAGGAGGTCTCATTTATTAATTGTTGATCTCAGTGTCTTTGCTACTGGAGTTATGTTCAGGAAGCAGTCTCCTCTACCAATTCATTCAAGGGTACCTCCCACTTTCTCTTCTAAGAGGTTCAGTGTGGCTGGATTTCTGTTGAGATCTTTGATCCATTTGGACTTGATTTTGTGCATGTCGATAGCCTCGGGTCTATCTGCTGTCTTCTACACAACCTCATCCAATTGTGCCAGCAACATTTGTTGAAGACGCTTTCCTCTTTCCTTCTCCCTTTGTATACTTTTAGCTGTTTTGTCAAAAATCAGGTGTTTCTTGGAATGTGGTTAAGTATAAGGATTTTTGATTTGAATCCATTGATCTACCTGTCTATTTTAATGCCAATACCAATTTGGAGGAGTACAGGTTTTTCAATGTATGACATGAAAATTGTCTGGATTTCCTTGGTGTCTGTTGTTGTGTCCCTTTTTTTATTTCTGATTTTGTTGATTTGTGTGTTCTCTCTGCTTTTTGGTTAGTTTGGATAAAGGTTTATCTTATGTTGTTGATTTTCTCAAAGAACCGACTCTTTGTTACAATGATTCTTTGTATTGTTTTCCTAGTTTCTAATTTATTGGTTTTAGTCCTTATATTGATTATTTCCTGGCATCTCCTCCTCTGGGTTGAGTTTGCTTCTTTTTTGTTCTCAGGTTTTTAGTTGTTCTGTTAATTCTCTAATGTGACTATCCTCTGTTTTCTTCATATGGGCACTAAGTGCAATGAACTTTCCTTGTATCACTGCTTTCAAAGTACCTCATAAATTTGGGTATGTTGTGTCTTAATTCTCATTGAATTCTAGGAAATCTTTAATTTCTTTCTTTATTTCTTCCTTGACCCAGGTATGATGCAATTGTTCATTGTTCAGTTTCCATGAGTTTGTAGGTTTTCTACAATTTGTGTTGTTGAATACCAACTTTAAAGGATGGTGGTCTCTAAGATACAGGGGACTATTCTAACTTTTTTGTAACAGTTGAGGTTTGTTATGTTGCCTAGTATGTAGTCAATTTTAGAGAATGTTCCATGTGAAGCTGAGAAGAACATATGTTCTTTTGTGTTTGGATGGGATTTTCTATAGATGTCTGTTAAACCCAATTATGACATAACTTCTGTTAGTTGTTTTGTTTATTTATGAAATTTTTGTCTGGTATTCCTGTGTAGTGGTGAGAGTGGGTTGTTGAAGTCTCCTACTATGAGTCTGTGAGGTTTCATGTGAGCTTTGAGCTTTAGTAGTGATTCTTTTACAAATATGGTGTCTTTGTATTTGGGGCATAGATGTTCTGAATTGAGACTTTGTACTGATGGACTTCTCCTGTGATGAATATAAAATGACCTTCTTCATCTCTTTTGATTGATTTTGGTTTGAAGACTAACTTGTTAGATATCGGGATAGCTATACCTGCTTGCTTCTTGGGTTCATTTGATTGGAAGATCTTTTCTCAACCCTTTACCCTGAGGTAATGTTTGTCTTTGAAGCTTGGATGTGTTTCTTGTATGCAGTAGAAGGATGGATTCTGTCTTTGTATCCATTCTGTTAGCCTGTGTATAGGCGAGTTAAGACCATTAATGTTGAGGGAAAGTAAGGCCAATGATTGTTAATTCTAGTTTGTTTTACATTTGCTGTTGTTGGTGGTATTGTGAGTATATTTGCTCTAGTTTATCTTTTGGGATCTGGTGAAGTGGGATTATCTATTGCCTATGTCTTGTGGGCATAGTTAACTTCCTTGGGTAGGAGTTTTCCTTTCAGAACTTTCTGTAGGTCTGGATTTGTGGATACATATTGTGAAAATCTGGCTTTGTCATTAAATATCTTGTTTTCTCCAGCTATAGTGATCGAGAATTTACTATAGTAGCCTTGGCTGGTATCTGCAGACTCTTATTACTTGTAGAACATCTATTTAGGACCTTCTGGCCTTGAGAGTTTCCATGGAGAATTCAGGTGTAATTTTGATAGGTCTGCCTTTATATGTTACCTGGCCTTTTTCCTCCACTGCTCTTAATATTCTTTCTTTATTCTGTATGCTAGGTGTTTTGATTATTATGTGGCAAGGGGTCTTTTTTCATTGGTCCAGTCTATTTGGTGTTCAGTATGCTTCTTGTATTTGGTGTCCTTCTTCAGATTGGGAAAATTTTCTTCAGTGATTTTATTGAATACGTTTTCTACACCTTGGAGCTGGACTTCTTTGCCTTCCTCTATGCCTATTATTCTTACGTTTGGCCTTTTCACGGTGTCCCACATTTCCTGGATTTTTTGTGTTAAGGATTTGTTGGATTTAAGATTTTCTTTAGTCCATGAATCTATTTCCTCTAGTTTATCTTCAGCACCCAAGATTCTGTCTTCAATCTCTTGTATTCTGTTGGTTATGCTTGCATGTGTAGTTCCTGATTGTTTGCCCAGTTCTTCTATTTCCAGCATTCCCTCCGTTTGTGTTTTCTTTTTTGTCTCTATTTTTTTTTTCACGTCTTGAACTGTTTGAATTGTTTCCTTTATCTATTTGATTGTTTTTTCTTGGTTTTTCTAACTTTCTTTAAGGGATTTGTTCATTTCTTGTATTTTTTTGGGGGGTGGGTGGGGACTTAGTCTTTTCATCTATTTCTTCCTATTTTTTGTTTGTTTTTTTTCTTCATTTCTTTTATCATCTTTCTCATATCATCTTTGAGGGTATCTATCATTTTTATGAAGTTATTTTTTAAGTCATTCTCATCTGCTTCATCTGCTTTGATTTGTTCAGTTGGTGTAGAGTCCCTAGGTTCTGGTGGTGTTATGCTTGTGTTTCTATTGTTGGGCACTTTCTTGTATTGCAATCTTCCCATTGCTTCTTCTGTGGGTGCAAGTGGAGTCTCTCTCTCTCTCTCTCTCCCCCTACTCTCCCAGTGGGTGTAGGTGGGTAGTTCTAACTCTGGATAATCCAAGCTCTGTAGGATGTCTTTCTTCAGGCAGAGGCCCAGAGATGGGTTTCGAAATCAGGCAAGTGGGGACTCAGGTTGGTCCAGAGTGGATAGGCGGATCCAGGGTGCTCAGAGCAGATCCAGGAAGTTCCATAGAGGTGGAGGTGTTGTTGGACCTGCACTCTGGCCCAATGCTCAATCTGGTAGCCCCAATTTTTTTAAATGTAGGAACTTGGTGCGATGAAATTGCCTCACGATACCACTTTTATTATGTACCTTAAGGTTGGGCATGTGTGTTTTCATTTTCATTCACATATAAAACCTTTTATTTTCTTTCTCATTTTTATCTTCACCCATTTTCATTCAGTGGTGAGTTGTTTGGTTTCCATGAGTTTGTAAACTTTCTGTTGTAGTTATCCAGATTTTATCCATGGTGTCCTGATAGGATCCAGGGTATTATTTCATTTTTTCACATCTGTTGAGACTTGCTTTGTTTTAAATAATGTGGTCAGTTTCTTCAGAGAAGAAAGTATATCTTTTTGTGTTTGAATAACATGTCCTGTAAATATCTGTTGGGTTCATTTTATTTATGACACCAGTCAGCTCCATCACATCTCTGTTTAGTTTTTGTCTAGATGATCTGTCTAGTGGCAAGAGTTGGGTATTGAAATCTTCCATTATCACTTTATGAGGTTATGAAGTTCTTTTATGAACTTGGATATCCTTGTGTTTCATGCATAGACGTTAAGAATTGCAATGTTCTCTTGGTGGATTTTTCTTTTGATGAGTAACTATTTCTTCCAATTAGTTTTGATATGAAGGCTATTTTGTCAAATATTAAAATTGCTATACCAGCTTCTCCTTCAGGTTCATTTGATTGAAATTTACTTTTTTTTCACACTTTTACCCCAAAGTGATGTCTATTCTTAGTATTAAAATACATTTCTTGGTTGCAGTTGAAGTATGGATTTTATTTTAACATTCATTCTGTTTGTCTATATCTTTTTTATTGGGGGAAACCAAGACCACTGATATTGAGAATTACCAGCAAGCAGTGTTTGTTGAGTCTATGGTTTTGTTGCTGTGGTGTCCCCTCCATTTTTGATTTGCTTGTCTGATATTACTTATTCCTTTTGTTTTCTTTGGTGGAGTTTACCTCTTCAGGTTGAGGTTAATGCCTTCTGTGGGTCTGGATTTTTAGATAGATACAGCTTGGATTTAGTTTTGTCAAGGAATGCCTTTCTCCATCCATTATAATTTAAAGTTTAGCTGGATATAGTAGTTTGGGCTGGCATCTGTGGTTTCTAGAGTTCATAGAACATTTGTTCAGATACCACTGAAAAGTCATGTGTTATTCTTATATTTTTGGTTGTGAGATTAACCTTCAATAGCTGAGCCATCTCTCCAGCCAAGAAGGTGTTATTCTAATATGTCTGCATTTATGTATTCCTTTGTGTTTTTCCCTTGTTGCTTTTATACTGTCTTTGTTCTCTATATCTAGTGTTTTGACTATTATGTGCCAAGGGAACTTTGTTTTCTGAGCCAATCTATTTCATGTCCTGCATGCTTCTTGTACCTTGATAGACACCTTCTTCTTTAGGTTGGGAAATTTTTCTTCTACAATTTGCTGAAAATATTTTTGGGCCTTTGAGCTGGGACTCTTCTCCTTCTTGTATTCCTCTTATTCTTAGGTTTGGCCTTTTCACAGTGTCTCAGATTTCCTGGATATTTTGTGCCTTTGTTTTTCTTTCTTTTTTTTTAGATTTAACATGTTCTTTGAATGAGGTATCCATTTCTTCTATCGTGTTTTCAATGCCTGAGATTCTGTCATATATGTCTTCTCTCTTGTATGTATTCTGTTGGTGAGGTTTTTTTCACTGCAGTTTCTGTTCAGGTTCCTAGATTTTTTTTTTGTTGTTGTTGTTGTTGTTTCTGGTTTTCTCTCAATTTGAGTTTTTGTTTTTTAATTGATTCTATTTCCACTTTCATGTTTTGATCAGTTTTTCTTCATTTCATTCCACTGTGTGTTTTCATAGATCTCATTAATAGATTTATTCATATTCTCTTTTAGGACATGGAACATATTCATAAATGCTATTTTGAAGCTCTTGTCTTATGCTTTAGCTATGTTGGAATTCAGGTCCTACTGTAGTAGGGTTTCTGGGCTCTAGTAGAAATGTATTGTCCTGGCTTTTATTGACTTGTGTTTTTATGCTGCTATCTAGGCATCTAGGTTTGGGATGATTGTAATTCTAGGTGCTGGTGTCTGTCTTGTTTTTGATGGGTGGGTGTTCTGTTCTGTAGCAGTCTTTTTTTTTTTTATAACGGTGGCTACACCTCTTTGGGCTTGTCTTCAGGCAGATGGAAGGAGGGAAGGTTAAGGCATGGTCTTACATGGGTAGGCTTTTCTCTTGAGCCAACTGATCTGGTAGGAAGGACAGAAAAGTACTCCCACAGTTCTTGGTATTTTTCTGTGTGTTTCCCAATAAACAACCATTTATCATTTATCTTGGGTCTAGTAAAATCATTACACCCTCATCTTCACTGTTCCATGGTTTTTGTTGCCTTGTCTGGTTCTTAGGAGAGTGTGTTGGCTGTGGGCTGCCTGGTAGGGAATACTTTTGTAATTCTGCCTATGGGTTTTGGGTAAAACATGTTTCCAGGTATTGGGAGCTGACACTTAGGAATGGGGATGGGCTAGAATGGAGGTGGAGCGGAGGGGATTCACACGAGGGAGGAAGGCAGGGTGTGCCAGCAGGATCTGGACAGTCCTCTGGGAATGGGGACAGAGAGGAAGAGAAGGCTAAAGCAGGTGGTCTGCTACCAAGTTGGGGATGAGGCTGAGGATTGGGTTTGGAGGAGAGGCTAGAGAGTGAAGATCTCCTACCTGCTTCCCTTTTCTTTATGTAGCCATTCTGACTGAAGTGTCAATGTCCCTTTAATTATTCACACTTTCCTGTTGACTAAGGACATTGAGCACTTTAAAAATATTATTTTTCATTTGCCCTTCTTGTTTTGAGAATTGTTTGTTTCATTCATTGACCCATGCTTTGCTTTTACTGGATATTTTACTCTTGTCTTAAACTTGGAGACTCATCATTTTAGTTGGCTTATAGGCTACTTACAGTTAACCAGTAAAGGTCAAGTTTAAGAAAGGCTACATCTTACTTTAGTCTCTCTGTATTCCAGTCTCCCCAAAACTCTTCTCTCTGGGGAAGTCATTCTTAATGACCCCTCCTCACACTTGTCTGGCAGTAATCTCAAATTCCCTCTACTTATCCTCATTTCTCTTACTTTTGTGTTGCTAACTGCTCTTCCTTAGCTGTGTGCTTTGTAAGCATCCTGGGTACTGAAAATTTGTCTTTTTCATTTTGTCTGAATCCCATAACACCCACTACTCTGATAGGTAGAAATTGATTTCCTGTTTGGAAATAAAACTGTAGGGCAAGTGGAAGAAACAATGGCCAGGGCAAACCCCAGTCCATCTTGACAACCCCCTTGTAAGTCCTCTCTTACTTCCTGAGCTCATGTTCTGAAAGTGGTCCCTGGTTGGTGCTTCTGCAGGCTGGTTGATTCAGAAAGTGCAGGTGTGTTGAACATGATGTTCTTGAGAGAAGCCTTTAAAAGTGAGTTAGCTCTCCACAGGAAACTAGGTGTGTGGCATTAGCATGTTCTTTAACTTTATTGAGCCCTAACTTTTAACTTTTTAGATACAAAACATGACTAGTTAAAAGAAATGGATGGGATGTGTATTGAATGGTACAATCCTTAAGAATGTGGACTCTAGATCAGGATTCAGTTGATATCAATTCCCAGCTAAAGTCACCTGGGCTGTCACAGAACAGTGATAGTTTCCGTGCTGAATGATGAGAAATGCAAATGTAGCTGAGGATGACCTTGAACTCCTAATCCTCCTCTTTCTACTTTCCATATGCTAGGATTGCAGGCATATGCTATCACCTATGATTTATGTGGTGTTGGAGGCCAAATTCAGGATTTTGTGAATGCTAGGGGCATTAGCTTTGGCCTAGCTATATCCCAGCCACAGGTGGATAATCTTACTTTAAATTGACACATAATGTGTGTGTGTGTGTGTGTGTGTGTGTGTGTGTGTGTCTGCATGTTGTGCTCATGCACATGGAGGCCAGAGGTCATCCTTTGGAGCCATCTGTCTTGTTTCTGAAGCAGTGCCTCACTGGGACCTGGCCCACACTGATTATGCTAGGCTGGCTAGTTCAGAGTAAGTCCCTAGGATCTGCCTGCCTCTCTGCTCTGCTTCCCTAGTACTGTAATTACAGGGATGTGCTACTCTGTTTTTGTTTTTCTTGATTTTTTTGTGTATTGGACACAGATCTTCATAGATGTAAAGAAAGAGCCTCACCAACTGAACTTTCGTCTAAGTTCTAATTAGATGTATTTCTGGAATGTGATGTAGGAAGTGATATTGGGATTCAAACTCAAGACTCTACCAATTGAGACACATCTTCAACCACAGGGGGCAATATCTTTAGTTGACAAGTAATAATTATATATAACTGACGACTAGTACTACCAAACTGTGTGGTTGCGAGCTAATGTGCATGGATATGCACGTGTGTGTGGAGATCAGATATCAACCTCAAACGTTATTCCTTTAAAGCTATTCACCTTGTTTTGCAAGACAGAGTTTTTCACTGTGTATGTATCCATGTTGGATCTGTCAGTTGTTCTAGTTAACATAACCATCATATCACACAGCTGAGGTGAAAACATTTAAGATCTATCTTTCAAAGAAAGTTTGGAATATGCAATGTATTATCATCAACTGTTGTCAGCACACTAGACTGCAAGCCCTTTAACATATACTCCTCCTGTCTAGTTGAAATTCTAAACACTTAGAAGACAAATAGCAATTATCAGAGATTGGGAGGCTGGGCTTTGAGTATGAAGAATGTGGGATTTGTTTTTTGATATCATAGTTTGGGGATATTTGTTAGTAGGATCAGATGGTTGATCTATTTTCTGTGTTTCTTTCTCTCATCTAAAAACCCAACATGCACTATATGAGGTCTCAGCGAAAGTCACTTTACTGCATGTGTACTTAGGACTGTTCTGAACACATGTTCCATGAAAACTGCTATTGTTTTGGTGACACACATATGTTGTCGGGACATAGCAGGCACCCGAGGAACAATGTGTCCCACTAAAGAACCAGGCAGAAGTTCACATTCACCTTCTGCCTGATTTTTTGGGACATCTTTTGGGCTACCAAAGATCACCACAGGGTTTTCACTGACGCATAAGCATACTTGACCTGAAAATGTTCCTCCTCTTCAATGTGATAACACACTCACACTCAGCTCTACATTATTCTACCTTCTGTGGCTGCCTTGAAGGTCTAGGCAATGGGGCTTGAGACAAGCACAGGGCTTGTCTCCCAACAAGGGCTGATTTATGTTGAGAGAGCATTCACCATGAGCAAGAAAGGTTCTTCTGGTGTGTGTGTGTGTGTGTGTGTGTGTGTGTGTGTGTGTGTGTGTGTAGACTGTAGGTTGGCATTCAGGTATCTTCCTCAATCACCCACCACCTTCTTTATCGAGACAAAGCCTCTCTGTGAACCTGGCTGGTCAGCAAGCTCCAGGGATCTACCTAGTCCTGTAAATCACCCTGCCCCAGTGCTGGGATTACAGATGCATGCCATGACCCAACTTTTTATATGGACACTGGAAATCCAAACCCAGGTTCTCAAGCTCATTCAACCAGCATTTTTCTACTGAGCCACTCCTTCAACCTCTCAAAGAATCTTTTAAAAAAGAAAGCAAGTCAAGATGCCTATCTTAAATTCATAGAAGACTAGCAGATTGGAAGCACAGTTCTGTCTGGACAGGTCTGGCTTAGGAAGAAGGAGAAATGGCCATTGACAGAGCCTAGCAGGTGCAAAACGACTTCTCTGCTGGCCCATGAGCAAAGATTTACAGTGCCTTCTCTTTATTTGGTGGTTGTAAACGCTCTCTTTTTCTGTGATTTAGAGTCATTGTTTTCAATTTGCAAAGAGCTTCTTTTTTCCAGTGAGGTGTGATGAAGTCTCCTCTGCCCTTCCCCGAAGTGCACACTGTTCACAAAATGCAGCACAAAGAAGGACCATAGAGCCTTATCTTGCTGCATGAAAGATGGTCTCTCATCAAACTCAGCCAGCAGCTGCATTCAAGGAGGTTAACAGCATCATCTATGAAGTTGGCTGCTATGCCCTCACTCTCTTGATGACCTTGAGCCAATAATTTAATAGCTCTAATCCTTAATCTCTATCTTTATATCTTTAGAAAATGGGAAAGGCAGTAGTTCTAACCAATTAGGATGCTGTGAAGGTTCAATGCAGTAATAACTGAGGGATGTCTTGCATAGCTCTTAGCAAACAATTAGTGCCTACCACTGCTGTTATTGCATTAAACAATTGCTGCATGTCTCTTGGTACTCAAACTATCCATGAGAGATAGAAAAAAAGTAAATGGCTACAGAGATGGCTCATGTGATAAAGTTCCCATTTCATAAAAGTGAAATTCTGAGTTTGGATCCACTATAGCCACAGACATTGGCATTGGAGTTGGTGTCTCTAGCTCAAGCATGGGGGCAGATGGATACAGGCAGACTCCTGAAGGTCATTATTCAGAAACAATTAACTCCAGGTTCAGTAAGAGACCCTGTCTCAAAAATAAGGTGGAGAGCAATGAAGGAAGAAGCCCATTGATGAACTCTGACATTCACATACAGGCATACACACCTGCACCTATCTGCACAAATACACATACAGAAAATCAAGAACACAACTACTTTGCATTTCATGAACCCAACACTCTCCTTTGCAATTATTCACCTCTGCTACTGTCGGGTAAAAGGGTGAAAGGCAGACCAAGGGTGACCAGTAATTGTCCAGTAAACCATTATTTGCAAAAGCTGTCTGTCTGCTTGATTTATCCTGTGAGTGTTGTACATTTGTTACTTATGTTCTAGAGACCTTTATTGTTAGGAATAATTGGCCATACTTGATGGAAAATACTGATATGGAGTCTCAGAGAAGTGGGTGTTAGCATTGGTTCTGTGGTCTAAAGATCTAGGCCAGTGTTTCTGTGGTTCTTCACATATTTTCTTCATGTATCTTAACTTCATCATATGCACAATGAACACAAGAGGGGGTATGATGGGACCAGCCAATGAGAACAAGGCTTTCCATAGATTATTTCAGACTTCAGTGACTGGACTGTGCCATATGGCCCTTCCTTGATGCAGTGGAAATTGGGTGGTAACTATTGTCACTTGCATCATTTGTAGTGGAGATGGGCAGAAGAAATGGGGGTGAGGACATATGAGATTTGTCAATATATCATTGTGCTTCCCTACCCATGAGTAATGGGAACCAAGTTCAGAGTATCACAACACTGTGTTCGTTATTAAGAATGCTTCACCAAGGAGTGTAGGTGTCTAAATAAAGGCTGAAACATTTGATGCAGAAGATTTATAACAGCCAAATCTGAGTATTATAATGCATGCCAATTACTAATTAAAATACCTACTTTCCCTCCCTGCATCAGGCTTAGTGGACTCTCTTATATGGAACTTGTTGGCATCATGATAGTCCACCTATGTGCACTCTCCTGACTCCTGAATATGGGCTCAGCCTTATGGGTTGGCTGAAACAGTGGTCCTGGTCAAAGCAGAAATCCCAGCATGTCTGGGAGAGATGCTTCCCCTTGGTGTCTGTTGCCTCTTTCCATCTAAACTCCAGGATGTAAAACATACTTGGAGTTTATCTGAATGAAGCCTACATGAGCAGCCAGGCCCAGCTAGACTCAGTCTTGAAGCAGAGCTGCTCAGCTAAGAGTATCAAATACCCTTTCAACCTACAGGTGCTGAGTGAGGACAAATGCTGGCTCTGTTGAATGGCTGAGTTCTGGCCTGGCTGTTACACAGGAATAGCTAGCCAATAAGACTCCATCTTACATAAGTATTAGGCTCACTAGCCAGGTCCTCCATCTACATGGATTGGTTGTTTTTTTTTTTTTTTTTTTTTTTTTTTTGGTTTTTAATTTTGACTAGAGGTCTAGTATTCAAGATCTGCTGCAGTGTGTTGTTTGAAAGTGGAAGCAAAGTATGAAATCAGGAATAGAAAGAGGATTATTCATTGTGGGAAGAAGAAGAAAAACAAAACAGAGGGGAGGAACACCCAAATTGCCATGTCACAGGTAAGTAGAGGATCATGGAGCAGACAGATTGGAAGGGGCATGGAGTAGAGTACATTCTGAGAGGGGATCTAAACTCAGAGTTTAGAGGTGAAGGGGGCTTGATCATGGAGAGCCAGCAAGTGAAGGGTTCTAGAAAGTCAGTGGTAAGGAACAAGATATCTGATGTCCCTTAGAGATGATCTGCTGTGAAAGGACAAGGAGATTGTTTGGGGCTTAACCACAAGGGCAGAGAAAGCAGCTGGAAGCACTGATGTCTTCCAACTTATTTGAGTGCAGGGTTGTTTTAATGTAGGAGCCACCACTGATCAGGCACTTGCGAGGTGTCAGGCACTGGGCTGTTTGCAGGATTCTCTCCCAGCCACTGCCATAGAAAGGTATTATTATTCTCCCTTCACAGATGAAGAAACAGAGGCTCAGAGTGGAAATAGCTTGTCTACAATCATGGAATAATTGCTAGCTAGAGTGGTGTATCCACTCATGATTTTAATTCTAGATTCTTTCTCATTGACCACTGCAGTTCCAGCATCTCCACATAGCAAACTGGGGAAGGGGCTGGGTCAACCAAGAAGTTTCAACAAATATGATTGAATGTTCACCCCCCCCCCAGCTCCCCACCTCCCACCCCACTGCTAGAGGCTTGTGGTCTCTGAGCTTACAAGATCCACTGAGCTCATCAGTGAGGAGTTGTGTGAATAGTGTGATTGACAGAGAACTAATGCTTAGTGTTCATTAAGACAGGCTCCTCGAGGTAGTGACTCAAGCATGCTGGGGTTAAGCACCAGTGAAAGAGGTTAAAAAACTAGATCTGTCTGGTAAAGTGCTTGTCACATGAGCACAAGGACTCAAGTTTAATCCCTAGAGCCTATGTAAAAAGAACACGAAAGCAAAGCTGGCATTGTTATGCATACTTGTAATCCCAGCATTGGAGAGGCAGAGGCAGGTGTATCCTTGGAACTCACTGGCCAGTCATTTTAATGAATCAGGTCCGGGTCACACTTCTCCCCCAAATAAACAAGTGGCACAAAGCCGAAGGTGGATGACTCCTGAGTAATGACTTCTGAAGATAGCCTGTGACCTACACACATGTGTGTGTGACCCTTATCCTCATTTGATTTCTGTTGTTGTGATACAAGTTATGATCAAAAGCAACTTGGGGAAGGAAAACGTTTCTTTCATCTTACAGCTTGCAGTACTTCATCAAGGGAAGTCAGGGCAGGAACTCAAGGCAGGAACCTGGGGGCAGGAATTGAGGCAGAGACCAAGAACTCTGCTTACTGGGTTGCTTCCATGCCCATGTTTAGCAACCTTTCTATACACCCCAGGACCTCCTGCTCAGGGCTGACACAGCACACAGTGGGCTGGGTCTGGCCACATCAGTGGTTAATCAAAAAACACAACAAAACAAAACAAAAACAAAAAACAAACAAAAAACAAATGTTCTCCCCATAGACATGTTTCCAAGCTGATGTGTTGAAGGCAGTTTCTCAGCTGAGGCCCCCTCTTCCCAGGTGACTCTAGTGTGTGTCAAGTTGACAAACACTAGCCATTACAGCCTTGCACACACAAATGTACTTGTGTATAAATGCACACACACACACATGCACGCACACACTAAAAAGTACAGCTTCAGGGTGAACTGGGATAAAGATGTTTGAGTGTGAGTCTTCTACACCTCCTCCCCTCACCACCTTTCTCTCTATATTTCCCCAGTGACTCTGCAGTCCCATGAAGGTGACATTGGCAATCTCTGTAGATACATCCTGCCTAGGACACTGCTGCTCATCACACATGGCCAGTCAGCTACTTTCTCTGGGGTAAATGATGCCTAGAAGCTAATTTTAATTCCTCATCCTCTTTGCTGAACAGTACGAGCTGCCAATCTCTGCCCTGACCCCTGGATGAGTTTTTTGAAGATGCCTGTTGCCTGAAGCTATTGTCAAAATAGAGGTGTAGCATTCAGCATGATGTCCAGTCTTTCTGGACTTATCTGTGGATCCTCCAACCAAGGCATTCCAAAAAAAAAAAGGTCAGGCTTACACCTGTAGCATGAGGTACAAATAGAGTGAATTGTATCCAAAGCAGGGATCTCCAGGCATGAGGACAATAGGTCCTCACTTTGCCATTTGGGATCACCATTTTAGAAAGAGCAACCCTCACTTCTGTGTATTTTCTATTCAGGACTCTCATAATCCTAGAATATTTCTAGGATAGGCAGCTTTGAAATCAATCAACGTCATCTAAGTTGCTCTCTGAGAATCGCCCAGTTGTAGTTATCATTGATTTCAGAACCTGGATGCTAACTGCTTTCTCAGATAGGCATGTGAGTTAGAAAACCTGATGTGACCTCAGTATTTCCATCTGCAGTTTGGTTTGATTTCTGCTGATGCGAGAAAGCATCCCTGAAAGAACTTGCAGCTGTACCTGTGGGAGGGTGGCTAGTTTATACTCAAGTGCGTGGGCCTGCTGAAGTCTCTTCTCGTCCAGTCCCTGCTTGGAGCTGACAGTGTAAACATGACACCAATTTCCCAAGCAAGGGTCTCAGAGACTGGTGATAGGTATGATAATCAGTGCAGTAGGGAACATTTATTTTGCTGACATATGGTTTTCATGCAGTTCATCTGTCATATGTGTGTGTGTGTTCACATGTCCATATTAATAGAGAGCTAAACATATACCTCATATATGCACTCTTAATATCTAGCTCTATGTGTGCATGTGCTTTTTGCCTACATGAGAGTGCCTTTAGGGATGTACAGTTTGCATGTATATTTTCCAATTTCTGCCACAGAGAATGTTTTCCAGTCTTTTCACAAAAGCTTTACAATCTTTTCAGTATCCTTCATTGTGGGCATTATCAAAGCTGGTCTTGATGAGGGCTTAGCATGATAGTTTCTCTTTAGCTATTACTTCATGCAGAATGCTGCATGAAGATGTAAGACAGTCTAGTAGCTCCTGCATAAGCTTTTAGATAATCCCGTCCACCCTTTACTTAGACCCCTCTTCTCTTCCTAGTTGTCTCAAATGTTGCTGATTCTCCCATTTGGCCCACTGATGTAGAATATTTGTTTAACTATGTAAAGATTTGTTGCATTTGTTTAACTATGTAAAGATGTGTTGTTGTTTTACCTTGCCTACTTAAGGCACCTGATTGGTTTAATAATAATAATAATAATAATAATAATAATAACAACAACAATAATAATAATAATAAACACTGAATAGACAAAAGTGAGGGAGGAGGTATAGGTGGGACTTCTAGGTAGGGACAGTAAGTAGGAGGAAGAATCTAGGTTCAGGAGAAGGAGGAAAAAGAGACACAAAGAAGATGCTAGGAGTCAGCCAGCTAGACAAAGAGAAAGGAGGAAAATAGGACATACAGAATGAAAGAAAAGTAAAAGACCCAAAGCAAAACATAGATGAATAGAAACAGTTTACATTACATTAAAATAGCTAGTGGGATAAGCCTAAATGAAGGCCAAGTAGTCTTACTTAATACATCTCCATGTCCTTATTTGGGAGCTGGTTGGCAGCTCAAAGAAAACGCAGCTCACCCCATCTCCCTTTAGACTTTATGCCCCTTCCACTGATTCTAGAGGCCATGCCTTTGAAGAGCCAGCCCTGAGCTATAAGTTTTATTTTTAGTGAGGGTGAGGGCTGGGTTTGAAATTTCCCAAAGGCATCCAAGGTCATTTAACTAGGACCTGTAAGGTCACCATAGATGTATTAATCTTTTTGTTGCTATGACAAAATACCTCACAGAAAGATGTTAAGGGAAGAAGCATTTGCTTGGTTTATGCTTCAGTTCATGGTGAGCTGGCTCCATGTTTCTGGACCTACTGTGAGGGGAGGATATGGTAGAGGAAGATGTTCAATTCACAGCATCAAGAAGCAGGGGGAAAGGGGAGAAAGAGGGAGAAAGGAAGGGTGTGAATGGCTTTGCTGGCTTCTTCTTCCTTTCCCTATCATTCCATCTGACCCACCAACCCATGGGATGGTGCTGCCTACATTCAGGTTGGTCTTCCCCTTTATTAATCATCCCTGAAGCATGCTCATAAACACACCTGAGATAAAATTTACTAATCTCTCATGTACCTCACAGTTAATCAACTCAACACTGGAGATCATAGTGGTGACATGGTTGGGGCTAGAGAAAATAATCAGGGGAACATATACTTGCTGGGAAATATCTGCAAAAAAGAAGCCTATGTTCTTGTTTCAGCTATGCCTGGGCCTGTAGTACAGCCTGGGGCTGATCACTGCCCTTTGTGTCTTGGAAGACTTGGGTCATGCCGATTAGACACCAACCACTTAACCACTGGCTAACGGGAGAGATGCTGTGCCTCCCTCCAGGGGAAGCATCTCAAGGGCAGGGCCTCCAAATCCATATTTTTATATGCTTCCCGGGTGATGCCTTCCTTCTTTGGAGGTTGGAAACTGATAGGCAAGGCAGACTATGCAGTTCTTCCTAGACAGTGAGACTATTATTCTGGGAGTGAAAATATTGACAGAGAACAGATGGGGTTTTCTCAAGGAAAAGAAATGAAAATCCTACATCTTGCAAGATATAGGGAAAAAAAACTGTTTGAAGAAATACATCAGGCTAGGAAGAGAGTGCCTGGGGCTGGGTACCTGACCTGTAATGTGAAAACCAGCTGGCTGGGCTCCAGGATGAAGGACAGTCTGCCAGCCTCTCCAAGCCAATTCATCTCCCTAGCCCCAAGATCAGGGCGATGCTGAACCTCCAAGAGCTTGGCTGCTATAAATTAGAAGCTCTGCAGTTTAATGAGGATCCATGTTTCCTTCATCTTGGTCTTTGTACTGAGCTGTTACTTTCCAGTCATGCTTTGCAAACTCATGAGTGAGCTGATCCCTCCCTGTCCTTAATGGCTTTAAGGACAAGTATGACAAGATTTGCTGTGTGTTTGCCATAAGCCAGAAGCTGTGCTTTCTCTGGGGATTATCTCACTTTCTTGTGACAATTCTTTGGGTGGGTGCTCTCATCACCCTCACATCAGAGCTAAGAAAGCTTAGGCACAGAGAAGTAAGGTAACGCCCATAAGATGACACAGATTCTGCTAGCTTTTAAGAGCCTACATAACATGGGGGAAAGATGGTCCCCATTTGAGTGCAGATGTGGGTGCACATGCTTATGAGCATGTAGAGGCCAGTGGTGGAGGCTGGCTGTCTTCCATCACAGTCACCTTTCTGAGACAAGGTCTCTCATTGAACCTGGGCTGCTGATTCAATTAAACTGACAAGTCCCAAGGACCCCTACTCTCTGCAGTGCCCTCACCTCTGCAATGCTGGGATTACAGCCAGACTCAGGCAGCCTTTTTGTGGCTTCAGGGTTTGAACTCAGATCCTTTTGCTTGCTTGGGAAGTATTTTACTAACTGAGCCACCTCTATAGTCCAAGATGCACCCCTGTTGCGTTAGAGCAAGACAACACTTGTGTAGAAACACACCTGCCAGTGTATAGGTTGCTAGTGGTTGTCATCTTTACATAATGATGCAACTCCATCTTCAAGATTGACTATCCCCAAGTCAGCTTTTACAGCATGGTGGGTTTTGGCCCCTGCTCATCTTATCTGATTGTGCATGTGCAGTGTGCAGTGCCCACAACTACACTGTGTTGACAGTAAGAGTGGATGTCTATCAACACCATTTTTCACTTTTACTGATATCTAAGTATGAGGAGATGTGCAAGATCCCCACAGATGAGAGAAAAGAAGGCATTATAGTGCAAACAGCATGATTTGAAGAATATTAAAATCTAAATATAACATGGATAATGCGATTCAATGTAGAAACTAAATATATATGTGTAATTATGTAAACAGGAGAAGGAAAATACCTGAGTATATAATGTATATGTTTATGTAAATGAAGAGAAAAGCTACTTGGAAACTTATGCTCTAAACCAATAGTAGATGCTCAATGACAAGATTCATTGCCAAGTGTGTGTCATGTGCTCCACAAACAATTTCACTTAGCCATCCAACAAACTCTTAGAGTAAGAACTACTGTCATAAAGTTCTATTTCACCTGCATTCTGGGGCACTGCTTGGAGCCTCCTGAGATCTGGGGTCTGAGCATGCAATGGAGAGCCCATCTAGGCTGACTGGTCTGTCCAGATTCTGCCAGCATCCTTGTCCCACTTCCACCCATGGGAGGGGGTAAGTTTGGGTCTGTTTCTGGTCCCCCTTCCAGGGCCCTGGTCAGAGCCTCCTGAGACCTGGGGACTGTGCACACATGGGGGGGACCTGTCCTGGCAAAGTCTGCCAGTGTCCTAGTCCTGCCTCAACCCACTGAAGGAGCCTGCCTTCCTTCCAGTGCCCTGTTTAGAGCCTCCTGAGGACTGGGGACTGTTCACGGGGTAATCTGTCCCAGTGGACCAGCCCATCCAGAGTCTGCCATTGCACTAGTCCCACCTCCACCCACTGGAAAAGGAGAGCCATTGCACCCTCAGGAAGAGAATCTTGGTCCCATACCCATCATGAGAGGGAGAAACCCCACCAGTACACAGTGGAAGAAAGGGATGGGTAGACTACGGTATAAGAACACAGTCAATAACAGAAAGATCAATATGATACCACCAGAGTCTAGAGACTATATACCAGCAAGACCTGAATATCCCGACACAGATAAAGTAGAAGAGAACATTCCTAAAAACAACTTCATGAAGATGATAGAGACCCTAAAAGAGGAAATGAGAAAATCCTTCAAAGTAATGGAAGGAAAAAAAAACTGCAAGAAACAATTAAAACAGTGCAAGGTTTGAAAGCTGAATTAGAGACAATTTTTTTAAAAAAAAGTCTCAGGGAGTGCTGGAAATAGAAAAGCTGGGTAAACGATCAGAAGCTGTAGATGCAAGCATAGCCACCAGATGGAAGAGAGAATATCAGGCATTGAAGATACACTAGGAGAAATAGATTCATTGACCAAAGAAAATCTTAAGTCCAACAAATCCCTAACACAAAATATCCAGGAAATAGGTATAGAAGAAGGTGAAGAAATCCAACTCAAAGGTGCTGAAAATATATTCAACAAAATCAGAGAAGAAAACTTTCCCAACCTAAAGAAAGACATGCCAATGAAAGTACAAGAAGCTTACAGAACAGCAAATATAGTGGACCATAAAATCAGTCTCCTCACCACATAATAATCAAAACGCAAAATGTGCAGAATAAAGGAATATTAAGAGCAGCAAAGGAAAAAGGTCAAGTAACATATAAAGACAAACCTATCAGAATTACAGCTGACTTCTCCATGGAAACTCTGAAGGCCAGAAAGTCCTGGATAGATATTCTACCAACACTAAGAGACCACAGATGCCAGACAAGACTACTATACCAAGCAAAGCCATCAATCACTATAGATGGAGAAACCAAGATATTCCAGGACAAAACCAATTTTAAAAATATGTATCAACTAATCCAGCCCTATAGAAAGTTCTGGAAGGAAAATTCCAACCCAAGGAAGTCAACTATACCCACAAAAACATAGGCAATAGATAACCCCACATAACCAGCAGCCAAAAGAAAAATGGGGTAAATCCACACACAATACCACCAAATCTAAAACAAACAATAATTAACAATCAGGCTAACAGAATGGATACAAATATGATGACATATGCTGCATATAAGAAGCACACCTCAACTTCAAAGATAGATGTTACTTCAGACATGAGGGATGGGAAAAATTTTTCCAAACAAATGCACCCAAGAAACAAATGGGTATAGCCATCCTCATGTCTAACAAATTAGACTTTAAACTAAAATCAATAAAAAGAGATGAATAAGGTAATTTCTTATTCATCATAGGAGAAACCCATCAAGATGAAGACTCAATTCTGAACATCAATGCCCCAAATACAAAGGCACTAACATTTGTAAAAGAAACATTACTAAAACTCAAATTGCACATAAAAACTCACTATTATAGTGGGAGAGTTCAACAGCTCACTATCAACACTAGACAGGTCCACCAGACATAAACTTAACAAAGAAATAAAGGAACTAACAAGTTACAACCCAATTGTGTTTAACAAACATTTATAGAACATTCCATCCAAACACAAAAGAATATGCCTTCTTCTCAGTGCCACATGGAACCTTCTCTAAAATCTACCACATACTTGACAATATAGCAAACCACAATAGGTACAAAAAAATTGGAATACCCCCTGTATCTTATCAGACCACATGCTTTAAAGTTAGAATTCAACAGCACAAATTGCAGAAAACCTACAAACTAATGGAAATTGAACAATTGCACCATTCCTGGGTAAAGGAAAAAATAAGAAAAGAAATTAAAGACTTCCTAAATTCAATGAGAATGAAGACACAACATACCCAAACTTATGGGAGACTTTGAAAGCAATACTAAGAGAAAAATTCATTGCACTAAGTGCCCACATGACAAAACCAAAGAACAGTCACAGGACCGAATTAACAGCACAATTAAAAGCTCTAGATCAAACAGAAGCAAACTCACCCCAGAGGAGTGGATGGCAGGAAATAATCAAATTGAGGGCTGAAATCAATAAAGTAGAAACTAGGTAAACAATAAAAAGAATCAATGTAACAAAGAGTTGGTTCTTCGAGAAAATCAACAAGATAAACCTTTATCCAAACTAACCAAAATGCAGACAGAGAAGATGCAAATTAAAAAAAATCAGGAATGGAAATGGGGACATAACAACAGAAACTAAGGAAATCCAGAGAATCTTAGATCATACTTTGAAAACCTGTACTCCACAAAATTCAAATATTTAATGGAAATGGACAATTTTCTGGATAGATATCACTTACAAACATTAACTCAAGAACAGATAAGCAATTTAAATAAACCTATAACCACTAATGAAATAGAAGCTGTCATCAAAAGTCTCCCAACCAAAAAAAAAAAAAAAAGAGCCCAGGGACACTTGGTTTCAGTGCAGAATTCTACCAGAAATTCAAAGAAGAGCTACAATTACCTTAGTACCTAAGCCACACAAAGGCAAAGGCACATTTAAGAGAGAGAACTACAGACCAATATCCCTGATGAACATTGATGCAAAAATACTCAATAAATTACTGGCAAATCAAATCCAAGAACATATCAGGGAAATCATCTTCCATGACCAAGTAGGCTTCATCCTAGGGATGCAGGGATGGTTCAACATAAGAAAATCAATATAATTCACTATATAAACAAACTGAAAAAGAAAATCCACATGATCATCTCACTAGATGCTGAAAAGACCTTTGACAAAATCCAACACCCTTTCATGATTAAGGTCTTGGAGAGCTCAGGAATAATAGGAACATAGCTAAACATAGTAAAAGCAATATGCAGCCAAGCAATAGCCAACATCAAACTAAATGGAAAGAAACTCAACGTGATTCCTCTAAAATAAGGAGAATGACAAGTTTGTCTATTCTTTCCATATCTCTTCAATGTTATACTTGAAGTTATAGCTAAAGCAATGAGAAAACAAAGGAGATCAAGGGAATACAAAATGGAAAGGAAGAAGTCAAACTTTCACTAATTGCAGATGATATGATAGTTTACATAGTGACCCCAAAATATCTACCAGGGGGCTCCTACAGCTAGCTGATGAACACCTTCAGCAAAGTGGCAGGACACAAGATTAACTAAAAAAAATCAGTAGCCCTACTACATACAGATGGTAAATGGGCTAAGAAAGAAATCAGAGAGATATCACCTTTTACAATAGCCACAAACAATATATAATATCTTGGGGTAACACTAACCAAACAAGTGAAAGTCATATATAATAAGAACTTTGAGTCTTTAAAGAAAGAAATTGAAGATGATACTACAAAATGGAAAGATCTCCCATGATCTTGGATAGGTAGGATAAATATAGTAAAAATGGCAATCTTGCCAAAAGCAATCTACAGATTCAATGCAGTCCCCATCAAAATCCCAGTACAATTTTTCACAGATCTTGCAAGAACAATCCTCAACTTTACATGGAAAAACAAAAGACCCAGGATATCCAAAACAACCTTGTACAATAATGGAACTTCTGAAGGCATAGTCATCCCTGACTTCAGACTCCATTATATAGCTATAGTCCTGAACACAGCTTGGTATTGGTGCAAGAATAGACAATAAGACCAATGGAATCAAATTTAAAAACCCTGATATTAACCCACACACCTATTAACATCTGATTTTTGACAAAGAAGCTAAATTTCTACAATGGAAAAAAGAGAGCATCTTCAACAAATGGTACTGGCATAACTCCATGATGACTTGTAGAAGATTGCAAATAGATCCTTATCTATCACTATACACAAAACTTAAGTTCAAATGGATCAACATATATCCAGATACACTGAACCTCTTAGAAGAGAAAGTGGGAGGTACCCTTGAACTAATTGATACAGGAGACTGCTTTCTGAACATAACACCAGTAGCACAGACCCTGAGATCAATAATTAATAAATGGGACCTCCTGAAATTGAAAAGCTTCTGTAAGGCAAAGGATACAGTCAAGAAGACAAAACGGCAACCCGCAGAATGGGAAAAGATATTCACCAACCCTACATCTGACAGGGGGCATATTTCCAAAATACACAAAGAACCCAGGAAGCTAGTTACCAAAACATCAAATAATCCAATTGAAAAGTGGTGTATAGAACTAAATAGAGAATTCTTGATAGAGGAATCTACTTAAGAAAGTGCTCAATATCTTTAGCCATCAGGGAAACGCAAATCAAAACAACTCTAAGATATTATCTTACTCCTGCCAGAATGGCTAAAAATAGAAACACCAATGACAACTTTTGCTGGAGAGAATGTGGAGAAAGGGGACCACTCTTCACTGCTGGTGGGGGTGAAAACTTGTACAGCTACTTTGGAAATCAGTATGGGGTTTCCTCAGGGAAATGGGAATCAGTCTACCCCAAGATCCAGCAATTCCACTCTTAGGCATATACCCAAAAGATGCACACTCATACAATAAGGACATCTGTTCAACTATGTTCACAGCAGCATTATTTCTAATAGCCAGACCTGGGATTTAAGGCATGTGCCACCACACCCAGCTCCTCGCTGTCTTTTTAAAACCATTTTACTCCTTTTCTCTCCCAAACCTACATATATTTTAGAACACACTGTAAACCTTTAGTGCTTTTTCTTAATGCAAATCTGTCTTTACTGTAAATCTTTATCTTTTTCTGGCCACGAGTCTTTATCTGGTAAGCAACAACATTGCTAAAATGAAAGTCATAGCTATGTTAGCCATGGTCTGGCCAAGACTGAGGCAGGTACTTTTACCGCCAGAACTGAGAGCTGTGCTCACCGCCTTGGTCTATGCTGCACCCAGCAGCATGTTGCCAGCTTGGAGAGCTGCCATTGCCAGCTCTCATACACATCAATGAATTATTAGCAGTGCTTCTTTAAAGCCTTGTGGCTTTTTGCCACTTATGCTGAGTCAGGAAACCTCCCTTAAAGAAGCCGCACAAATCTTTGCTTGTATCTAGCAAAACAGTCCAACTGAGAAAAATGCTGCTATCAAGAAGCCTTGCTTTTTTCTGTTTTTTGGTTTCTAAAACCCTTTTAAGTTTCTGCTAAGTTTCAAATGGAAGTTCTTATTAGCCATGTTGTGGTGCCATATGTTACAAGTAAGGTTTTTCCACCAGCCCGCCTGCCATGCCAGCCCCAATTAACACATAGAGACTTTGTATTTGATATAATGCTGTTGGCCAGGTACTAGTTTCTTATCGGCTAGCTCTGTCTTAAGTATTAACCCATTTCTATTAATCTAAGTATTTCCACATGGTCTTATCTTACCGGAGAGAGAGCCCACTGGCGTTCTGCTCTCTCTGTCTTCCATCTTGACTCCTCCTTACTACTTCCTCGAATTCTTCTTGTCTCCTAGTCCCACCTTTCTTGCTTTCCTATTGGCCAACAGTGCTTTATTCATTAACCATATTTACATAAATTCATATTTACAGACATCTCCCATTAGGACAAGATCTCCTGAGAAAATTGGGAGCATGGGGGAAGGGAAGAGAGAATTAGGAGAAAGAGAAGGGGAGAAGAGGAGGGGAGAGGTGGGCATGAGGGAGCAGGAAAATTGAGTCAGGGAAAGAACAGAGGAGAGCAAAAAAAAAAAAAAAAAAAAGAGAGATATCATAATAGAGCAAGTCATTATAGGTATAAAGAGAAATCTGGCACTAAGGAAATGTCTGGAGATCTACAATGATGACCCCATTTAGCAACCTAAGCAATAGTGGAGAAGTTACCTTAAATGCCCTTCCCTGATAATATGATTGATGACTACCTTATATGCAGTCCTAGAGACTTCATCCAGTAACTGTTGAAAGCAGAAGCAGACACCCGCAGCTGAACACTGAGCCGAACTCCTGGAATGCTGTTGCAGAGAAGGAGGAGTGATGAGCAAAGGGTTCAAGACCAGGCTGGAGAAACTCACAGAAACAGCTGACCTGAACAAGCGGGAGCTCATGGTCCCCAGTCTGGTACCTAGGAAACCATCATGGGACAGATCCAGATCCCCTGAATGTGGATGTTAGTTAGGAGGATTGGGCAGTCTATGGGACCTGTGGTAGTGGATCAGTATTTATTCCCAGTATACGAATGTACTTTGGGAGCCCATTCCACGTAGAGGGATATTCTCTCAGCCTAGGCACATGTGGGAGGGCCTAGGCTCTGCTGCAAATGATATGTAGGTCTTTGAATATCCCCTAGGGGGCAGAAAGGGGATGGAATGGGGGTTGGGATGGAGGAGGAGAGGAGGGTGAGGGAACTGGGATTGATATGTAAAACAAGTTTGTTGCAAATTTAAATAAAAATATTATAAAAATAAAAAATGAATAATGTTCCCATGGAATTAGGGAGCCACTCACTGAAGGCCATGCAAGTTTCTCTCTATCTCAGTGACCTTAAACCCTTCACTTGGGGTCACAGGAAACTACTCCTTTTCAGAGATTGTAGATAACAAAGACGTAGAGCTGGACAGGGGACAGAACAGTCTAACCATTGTCCTTCACTTAACAGTTAACGTCCACTTAGACTGAGTACATACCATGTTTGTCTTTCTGGGTTGGGGTGTCCTCACTAAAGATGATCTTTTCTAGCTTCATCCATTTGCCTGCAAATTTCATGGTGTCATTTTTTTTTAACAGCTGAGTAATGCTCAATTATGCAAATGTACCACATTCTCTTTATCCATTCTTCCATTGGGAGATATCTAGGTAGTTTACAGGTTCTGGCTATTATGAACAAAGCTTCATTGAACATGTCTGAGCAAGTGTCCTTGTAGTATGATTGAGCATCCTTTGGGTATATGCCAAGAGTGCTATTACTGGGTCTTGAGGTAGATCAATTCCCAATTTTCTAAGGAAATGCCATATTGATTTCCAAAATGACTGTACAAGTTTGCACTCTTAACAGATGGAGGAGTGTCCCTTTTACCCCATATCCTTCACAGCAAAAACTATCACTTGTGTTTTTGATCTTAGCCATTCTGACAGGTGTAAGTTGGAATCTCAGAATCATTTTGCTTTTCCCTGATGGCTAAGGATGTTGAACATCTCCTTAAGTGTTTCTTAGCTATTTGAGGTTTTTTTTTTTTTTCTGTCGAGAATTCTCTGTTTAGAACTGTACCCCCTTTCAAAAATTGAATTATTTGGTTTGTTGATGTCTAGTTTCTTGAGGTCTTTATATATTTGGGATATTAGCCCTCTGTCAGATGTGGGGTAGGTGAAGATAATTTCCCACTCTATATGTGGCCATTTTGTCTGATTGATAGTGTCCTTTGACTTACAGAAAGTTTTAAGTATTATGAGGTCCCATTTATGGATTGTTGTTCTTAGTGCCTGTGCTATCCAGGTGTTCTTTTGGGAATTTGTCTCTTTTGCCAAAGTGTACAAGGCTATTTTCCACTTTTCATTATCAGGTTCAGTGTATCTGGATTGGTGTTGAGGTCTTTGACCTACTTGGACTTGAGTTTTGTTCAGGGCGATAGATTATAGATTAATTTGTATTCCTCAAAATGCTGGCATCCAGTTAGACTAGCACCATTTGTTAAAGATGCTTTCATTTTTCCATTGTATCTTTTTGGCTCCTTTATCAAAAATCAGGTTCTCATAGGTGTATGGATTTAATTCTGGGTCTTCATTTGATACCATTGAACAAATTGTCTGTTTTTTTATGCCAACACCATGCTGTTTTTATTACTAGAGCTCTGTAGTACAGCTTGAAATTATGGATATTCTTTTATTATACAGGACTGTTTTAGCTATCTTGTGTTTTTTGTTTTTCTGTATGAAGTTGAGTATTGTCCTTTCAAGGTCTGTAAAGAATTGTGTTGGTATTTTGATGGGGATTGCATTGAATACATAGATTGCTTTTGGTAGGAAGACCATTTTTACTATGTTAATCCTATTGATCCATAAGTATGGGATATCTTGCCATCTTCTGATACCTTCTTCAATTTCTTTCTTCAAAGACTTGAATTAGTGTTTATTAGAGTTTACCCCAATATATTTTATATTATTTGTGGCTATTGTGAAGAGTGTTATTTTCCTGATTTCATCCTCAGTCTGTTTGTCATTTGTGTCTAGGAGGACTACTAATATTTTTTGAGTTAATCTTGCATCCACTCACCACACTAAAGGTTTTTTTATCGGTTGCATCAGTTTTCTGGTACAATCCACAGACCCACAGGAGCTAAGTTACAAGTGGAGCTCAAGGGATGGGAAGGAGAAATAGAATAGATTTTGCAAGTGGAGTAAGAATAGAGAGAGATGGGAACAGGAGGGATCAGGCAGGGAGTGGGAGAGATGACTGGAATTTGGGGGGCAGTATGGAAACCTAATGTAGCAGAAACTCCCTAGAATCTATGAGAGTGGCCCTATAGAAGTTTCCTAATAATGAGGATACAGGGTCCAAACTGGCCATCTTCTGCAACCAAGCAAGACTCCTAGCAGTGGGATTGGAACATTAACCCAGCCAAAAAACTTTCTACCTACATATAATCTGTCCTGTCTGAAAGGCATGCAGGCTCAATGGTGGCACAGAACTTGTGGGAATGGTCAACCTATGACTGGTCCAACTTGTGGCTTACACCAAGTGAGGGAACCCTCACCTGGCACTGCCTGGAGGGCCAAACCAGGGGCAGGATAGCTTGAATCCTTGAGATAGAACCAAGAATGGCTGACAAAAAAATGGTCCATGAAATGATTCCTAATAATAATCTGCTATATTAATAGGTCAGTGCCTAGCCCAGTGGGGCATCATCTAGTAACTGATGGGAGAAGATGCAGAGACCCACAGTTAAACACTAGGTAGAGCTAAGGGAACCCCTGCAGAAAAAGTAGAAAGAAGAATTGTAGGAAATAGAGGGGAAGAGAAACACAGGGCCACAGAATCAATTAAGCAGGGCTTATAGGGCCTCACAGAGACTGAAGTGACAATCAGGCCCTGTAAGCACCTGAGCTAGGTCCTCTGCATATGTCTCATGGTTGTGTAGTGTGGTGTCTTTGTGGACTCCTAACAAGGGCGTCTCTGACTTTTGCCTGCCCTTGGGACTGCTTTCCTCCTATTGGGTTGCCACATCTAGCCATTTTATGAGGGTATCTTGTTAGGCCATGCTTTTGTGGATATCCCTGGAAAGCCTGTTCTTTTGTTGTTGTTGTTGTTGTTGTTGTTGTTGTTGTTGAAGGAAGCAGAGGAGGAGTTGATCTTGGAGAGAGTGATGTTGGGGAAGGGACTGGAAGGAGAGGAGGGAGGGAAAACTGTAGTTGGGATGTAATATATGAGAGAAAAATAAAAGTTAAAAAATAATACCAATAGAAATACATTTGCATGGACAGTTCTTCATAAGATAAAAATGAAACAAAAATGTTAACAACACCAAAAAAATCAAAAAACAAAAACAAAAAAACAAAACCAATCTAATGGAGAATCCAAGAAGAAGTCAAAACCCACATGCTCCCAAAGACCCCATGTTGTTGAACATGTCTCCCTCACCCAGAGCTGCAGTACAAGAGTTTCTGCCCTGAGAAGGCAAAGGATGTTGCAGGGACAATGCTTCTGTCAACTATTTCTGCCTTGACTGTGTCATTGCTGGTAGTCCTTTGGAGAAGGGAATCCCATGCAGCTAATACCTGAAGCATGGCTGTCCCAGTGGAGGGGGGCATGTGGGACAGGGAAGACTAGAAAGGGATTGGTTTCTCTTGAATGCTGCAGTGGAGGAAGCATTGACCCCTGTCCTGGGATCCCAATGACAAGTGAGTCTGAGGGGCAAGGTCACTCTGTGGTGGGAGTGTTCCCATTGTGGGCTGAGCGGCCTCCTTCGGCTTCACAGATGAGATAGCAGAGAGGCAGAAGACCACAGTGGTTGGGCAATCTCACTTTTTAAATTAAACACAAATTTCTCCTTTTCTCACTGAGCTCTATGGCCTTCTCATAGACACCTCTGTCTACCTCAGTGCCAGGGCTCTTTCCCCTGTGGTGGCTTCCCTCAGCACCATGCTCACTTCTTTACAGCACATCCCCAACATGGAGTCATCATTAAATCATTAGCAGCGCAGTTAGTGGTTTGGTCTTTCTCAGCTTTGGAATGTGAGCTTCGTGAAGGCAGAGGCAATTTTGTGCTAATTAATGAGTTTCTATTATCCAGCCCAATGCTTGCCACATAGCAGGTGCCCAATAAACTCAGGAACATGAAACTAATATTAAAAATAAAATCTTCATGTGGTTTTTCAATGATAACGAGTCTAATTAATAAAAGGCTAAGATTCTACATCTTTCTTCATTTATCCACAGAGCTGCTATATTTTATTTGCCTCATATGACATGTAAGGCTTTCCCAAAGCCATGAGAATATGGCAGTGCTAGAGCATACATCATATTTGTCTTCAAAACTTGAGCTCATGGGTCTTGGGAGATGTTCAGTGGTAATGTGCTTGCCATAAAACTCAGAATCTCACCTGAGTTAGATTCCCAGAATTAATTTATAGAAAAAAATGGCAGCTTTGGCCTTAATACTGGTGCTGAGGAAGTGGAGTCAGGAACATCCCTGGGGCTTACTGGTCAACCAGCTCCAGTGGGGAAGTGGAGGCAGGAGCATCCCTGGGGCTTGCTGATCAACCAGCCCCAGGTTTAGCCAGAGTCCCTGCCTCAAAAAATAAGGTGTAAATTGGTTGAGGAAGACATCCAGTGTTAATCTCTGGCTTCATGTGTGCTGTCATATACGAAAATGTATATGCACTCACATATAAACTAAGTTCAGTGTCTAGGATGCCATGTTATGGTGCTGGTCAGCTGAGACCTTGTATGAATGCTGTGCTGGGTGAGTGTATTGGTTACTGTCCAATGCTGGCTTCTCACTCACTCACCATCCACTCACATTTTCACCAGAGTCCAGCAGAAGTCCCCCAGAGACATCAAGGTCTCTCTCCTGGCATCTACTTTTCAATACAGTTCATCAAATGCTATGCTATCCATTCTCCTTCCATGGAGTCCGGAACTTGAAACATCCTCAAGGTGAAATAATTGGGTGTCTGTCAAGTCTCACCAGCCCAGAGCCACATGACCTCTGGGGAAGTTACATAATCAGCATAGCTCTATCCTCTTCACCAGCAAAGAGTTAGCCCCCACCCTCAGGACTTTGTGATGTTTAATTAAGATCATGTGTGTGGTGGCATTGCTCCTGCTGAGCCATGTAAGGAGGCTGACTTCCCTTTCTGTTCTCCTATGAGAGCTCTTAGTGCATTTGGGGGCCTCAGGGAGCATCTGGGCACACTGTTGCCTTCAAGGCAGGCAAGAGAGCTCAATTTTAACAAAGCTTCTGGGATTTCTGCTCAAGATGGTTTCTTGATCAACATTCATCTAGGTTTTTGGAAATATACAAACTCAATATGTGTATGTGGCCGTCCTTTCATTACTCTTACCTCGAGACTGCTTATTTTCTTAAAGATGAAGAATCCTTTTGTCCTTGAATATATTAAAATAGTTTCTCCCTCTACTTCCTTCCCTCCCTCCTACCCTTCCTTCCTTTCCTCCCTTGTTATTTTCTTTGAGCTGTTCCTATCTCTCTCTTTCACACACACACCCTCTCACTCTGTCTCTGCTCTGTTTTTGAGGAAGTTACATGGCATAATTTAATACTCATTATAAAACACATCTAAAACCAGAGGCAGGAACTAAATGACTCTTGTGGTGAATTTTAAAATTCCTCCCTTTTCATTCCTGAGTTTTTGCAAGAAGAGAACAAATCTCAGCTGGGAATAAAAGGGAAAAGAATGAAAGTCTCCCAGTCTCTAGGATGCAAGTGGCCACCTGGTCACTTGGGCTGTTTGACAGTACCTAAAGTGCAGTGGAGCCTCAGAACCTAATGTTAAACCTTTCATAGCAACCTCATCTCTTCAGCTACTTAGAGTCTTTCTTTATTTCCCTCTTGTGTTCATGCTCTGTGACTGTTGGTTGCTGGTTTTGAGTATATAAAAATGATATTCCTTCTTCCTCCTTCCTACCTTCTTTCCCTCTCTCTGTCCCTTCCTCCCTCTCTTCCTTCCTTTCTTCTTTCCTTCCTTCCATCTGTCCTTCCTCCCTGTTTTCATTCCTTTCTTCTTTCCTTTCCTTTTCCTCTGCCCTCCTTCCCTTCCTATCTTCTTCCTTTCATGCCAATTGATTTTTACTGTTGCTGTGTGATCTCAGCCCTCACATGCCCTCATTGCATTCCTCCAAACTACCTTCCTTGTAAATGGAGTTCTTAATTGGTATTACTCCTGCTGAGCCATGTAAGGAGGCTGGCTTCCCTTTCTGTTCTCCTATGAGAGCTCTTAGTGCATTTGGGGGCCTCAGGGAGCACCCATCTAATACTTATGTATGACTGGTTGCTTACTGTGTGTCAGGCATTGTGCCAGTAATTGGCATCTTGTAGGCTGGGTCAAACCACATATGTCTTCTGCCATCATGGAAAGAAACAATTATAACTGGTATGTTAGTTGTTATGTCACTGTGATAAATGTCTGTTAGGAACATAATGGAGGACTGATGTATTTTGTCTACAGGTTGACGTCTACAAGGATGAAGTGACTATGGTGAGGGAAAACAGCTCATATCATGGCAACCTGGAACTAGAGGGAATGCTGAGCTATTCCAACCAGACCCAAGCTTACTGAACGCTTCCTCCTTGATTGCTATTGGATTCTTGCAAAGACACACCCAGAAGTGAGTTTTAAAATTTCCTAAGTGTTTATAAATTCAATTAATTCAACAGTTAAGGTGTATGACACAATGGAGAGTTTAAACCATGAACATCGGTAGTAAGGAGAAGCCTGTGGGTCTCAGGACAGAATCTTTGAGCTTCATGTAGGAGTTGGAAAGTTTCCCCACAGACATTATACTTAAGTTGAACTATGAAAGATGAGAGGAACTTAACTCAGATCCAGACAGCCCTCCCTGGGCAGAAAGAATGGCAGTGTGTACAGTGTGTAAGGCTATGCTGGATGGACCGAAGAGAAGGTCAGAGTGGTTGAAAGGGGACACACATCCAGAATAGGACTGAGCTTGTGGACAGCATGCCAGTTGTGCTGGGTGTCTGAGGCCATAGTAGGAATCTGGTCTCCATAGTGGACCTCTTCAGATTTTTAGTGCATTAGTTGGCAACAGTTGTGTGATGTTGAAGGGAGCAGGTAAAACACCTTGTCATGAGAACTGCCATTTTTAGACTTCAGACTCCATTTTACCTCTAAGATGAAATAAAGTTCAGGTTCTCAAGCCCTAGGGGAGCTGAGAACTCCAATGTTTCACCAACCTCCTCCCTAAAACATAGAAATACTTGTTATGCATCCTTAATTCTCTAGAAACATCATGGCTGCTCCTAACAATGGAAGACACAAACAAATCTGATTGATTGCACTGAAAGGCTCACATTGTATATCGGTTGACAAGGATGGATCACTCAGGAAATCCCTGTAACTTGGCAACAAATGTTTGTGTGTGTGTGTGTGTGTGTGTGTGTGTGTGTGTTTATGGTTATAAACCCCATTTCTGTCCCCGCTGGGGGATTTCAGGAGAAACAAGGCTTCAGAGTCCTTGTCCTGCAGCCCTGATTAATCAGTGACCTGATTATGTGGTGAATTTCTAAAATCTTTGGGACCCATAAGTGTCTCTCACCTTCTTTGGGGAGCATAAGAGACAAGATGTGACAGTGTGAAGACCCTGTGGCTGTGATGGAGAAAGAGGAGGAAATGGGAGTTGGATGATGGATATGTGGAAATTTGGTTAAGAGGAATTTGTAGTGAGAGAAGTTGGAGACTTGAGCTTGTGTAATGGGGTAGGAATGGAGAGATATGGATGGTTTTATTTTAAATAGAGTTTGGGAAACTCTTCTGTCTCTTTCTAAACTCCACAGCTGATGCTCTTCATGATGAAGTCAAAAGCTGAGGAAAACCCCCAGGGCCTCCTCTCAAGGGTGGGGATGGGGTGCTGACTCTGAGACATCTGAGGTGCAAAGTATGATTTGCAGACAGGAAAGGGGCCAAGCTTTACCTGGGCTGCAGAACTTTTACAGTCTACACATCCTCCCTCCTTTTTGCCCTTCCCCTCCCAAATGAGCAGTGGAGTCTGATTGGTTGACAACTTGTCCATATCTGGAATCAGTTAAAACCCACCCAGTTAGGCGCATCTGTGAGGAATCATCCTTGAGGGGATCATTTGAGGTGTGAAGATCTGGCCTAAATTTGGGCCTCACCTTCTGGAGAAAGCTAACATAAAAGAATGTAAAAAGGAAGCTTTTGCTTTTTGTCTGCTTGCCCTCGCTCTCGCTGGTGAGTTCATCTACTTTGCTGCTGAGGCATTCTTCCTGGTATTAATTAGAACCTAGTTCCTCAGGATTCCAGTGTAAACTGAAAATCCACTGAGAGACATCCAGCCTCATAGACTGAACAGCTGTCATATTCTTGGCCTTCGAATTGGGAGACAGGCATTGCTGCATTTGCCAGACCACAGCCTGTAAGGCATTCTAATAGATCTCCATGTAATATGTACAGATCTGTCCTGTCAGTTCTGTTCCTCCAGGGAACACTGATTGCTACAGACTACCTTAAAATTTGTTTGCTCCCTGGGGCACATCCTCGGGCTTTTGCACAGGCTGTAACCCCACATGGCACATCCTTCTCCTTTAACCTTTTGATGAAATTTTACCTTCCAAAACCAAGACTTAAACTCCTCTGTGGACTGGGAATATAGCTCAGTCATTAATGTGCTTTCCACACAAATATGAGAACTGAGCTCCCAGAGCTCATTTGCAAAAGTAGGTGTTAGTGTTTCCTATAACCCCAGTGATGAGTCATGGTGGTGGTAGAGTCAGGTGGACCTGCAGTGACTTGCTGGCCAACCAGTTTAGCTAAAACAGTGAGCTCTAGGTTCAGTGGAAGACACTGTTTCAAAAAATGAGGTGGAGGGCCAGTGAGGAAGGAAGACACTTGCTGTAGACCTCTGGCTTTCACATGTGCTTGCACACACATACACATGCACTGAGCACCCTCCCTCTACACAGATTCAACAGTATCATGAAGCCAACATTAGTATTTCTGGAAAGAATTTCTCTGTGTCCTGTGTGACCCTGGTAAATTTGGTAAATGTACAATTACTAACCTGTGGTGTAACTGTCACCTGCTGTGTAACAGTTTCCTTGGAATTGAAACATTCCATTCTGCAGGGAAGATTTTTAAATCAGAAGTCAAGCAACTTGAAATAGCTTTAGGAAGTCCCTGAAACTCACCAGACTCATTCGGCCCCTCCCTGAGGGTGTAAAGAAGCCAACCTGCTGAGTGTTACTCTTGGAGAAGCCAAACTGTGAAGAAGACTCTGAGACCAGACCAGTTGCACAGAAGAAGCAAGAAGCAGAAGCCAGCAGAGCATCCTGGAAAAGGTTTAGAGCAACTGGGTCATCTGGAAGGTACACTCTTCAATCTGCTGAATTGCCTGCAGGGTGTGCAGTGTGTACTAGGTTCCCCTCATTGTGAGCTGTCACCTGTGCTGCAGTGAGCTTTAGTGATTCAGCCATCTTTATGTATTCTGCTTCTGGAAGTAATCCCTTACCCATACTCCTGTAAATAACACCAATAAAAATCACTGGTTCCCTGAGCTAGACTTTAGTGTTATCTGTACTTTGGTCCATCATGGGCTCCTGCCTGGGATGAACGGGTGTGTGTCGTCTCTCCAGGGAACGTTTTGTCATACAGCATCAACTTATGTGTTATATCCACACTTTACCATTTGATGCCTTGTACACGGCATCCATGATAATAATGCTTAAAGTTTATCACATGCTTAGTAGACACATTTCTTTCCCTTTTCTATTTGTATGTGTTTTTATGATGTTCATGTGAGTATGTATGCATGTTTGTATGTGTGTGGGCAAAGCTGTGTTGTGGGTGTACATGTGGAGGCCTGAGGTTGATGTCTGGAATCATCTCTAGTCATTCTTCACTCTTATTCACTAAAGCACTTCTCCCAACCAACTGCAAAGCTACAGATATGGCTGGTCTTGCTAGCCACTTTGCTCTGGAACTTTGCTGTCTCTACCTTCTGAGGCTGTAAGTTCAGCCATACCCCAGAGCCATCATAGCATTTTACATGAGTTCTGGGGATCAGAGCTCCAGCCTGCATAGTTCTCAGCAAGTTCTTTAACAGCTGAGCCATTCCCAATGTCTCAAACAAATGTAGAAATTTGTGTGTCTTTTTCTCTCAATTGTGTGACAGTCATATGGAGGGAGACAGTATCATCACTCCAATATCACAGAAGGGAAAACTGAGTCACAGGGCAATTTAATGGCTGTGGTTTGTTTCTTTCTCTGACTAATGCTCCAGGATACACCCCTCCCCCCACACACATTCTTTTGCTATTCACTACTTTTTAAGTATTCACCAGAGGCCCTTGTACCAAGTATTTCTGTGACAGTTCAGAAAATAAACAGAGCAGTGTTTCAACTCTAGCTCCTCATTCCCTCATTGTATGACCTTGGACATCTCACTTAATCTTTCTGCATCCTGCTTTCTCATAGGATTAATAGGATGGTGATTGTTTGCAAGATTAAATGAAGTAAGCCTGGGAAATTGCTGCATGTTAGATGTGCCCTACTGTTATAGAGTCCTCTTTGCTCTGTTTCTCCCCAAAGGAAAGGTATGCTCCTCTCATTCCAGAGACATGGACCTACAAAGAACACCCTGTGATACCAGCTGTCAGATGGCACAGAGATGCCAAGACTTCCACTCCAGGCTTCTGGAAGCTGCAGGGTCCTTCTTACATCTTTGACAGAGGACATCCAGAATCTCCTATACATGCAGCATAATACAGATTTTCTGTGGGCACATCAATTATGCATTCACTTATTTCCATGAATATTTAAGACTTCATATGCATAAATAAAACATACACTAATTAGAAGTTTGCGATTGGATTTCTTTCCTGACCTGTCCTCACCATCAGTGTCTATTGTCCACAGACATAAATCATTCAACATCATCCTTCCTGGACCAGGTGTTCTCCTCTGTCAGGTCAGAACAATTGGTTCAAAGAGCCTTGGTGTGTAGTCACCAAGCGATGACACTGACCAAATCCTTTTGTTTCTCCTTTGTGGAAGAAATTAAAATTATTCATGAGGTCCTGCTCAGCTGAACAGCTGGAGACTTTCTTTCCACTGCAGGGCCAGATTTTCTGGCTAGAGTTTGCTGCTGAAGAATTGAGCACTGGTTAAAAGTGAACATCTCCTCCAAAGGGGGATATTAATACACTTAATGTTTAGGGAGCCTTGGCAACCCCTGCTGGGAGGCTGCCAAACAAATTACATTAGGTAGATGCTCTCTCTCTCTCAATGGGATTAACAAGTGGCACAGGTCCACCATGTATCTTTATTCACTTGGATCAGGCACAAGCAGATGTGTGCCACTTGTGTCTTCAAAGCATGGGTTGGCATGCACCTTCAGCTGGTCTTTTGGTGGCACCCTCACAAGTCACCCAAGTGTGGCAGAAGTGAGGCCTTGTTTGGGCTTGCATCAACAAGCTGGGGACCTGGATGCTGGTAGGCCTTTGCTCTTAATTTGTTGGCTTGGAGGCTGATTCTTGGACAACTCTCAAAACACCCCAGCTAAAGGGTCACTTACTGAAGGGTCCATAATTACACAATGTGAACAAGTAGTGTGGACTGATGGGGAATGTAAGGATAAGAAATTTGATGAAATCAGAGCAACTGGAACACACAGATTGAGCTAGAATTTGAACACAGATCTGTGTGGCTCCCAGGTTTTAACAGGCCCCTTTGGGAACGGCACAGGCTGTGATTCAAGGCAAGAGCTTCTTGGGCGTATTTCAATGTATGGGTGTGTGGGTCTCACTCTTTCAGAAAGAAATCTGTGGCTGCACAGCAGTTCACCCTGTGTTCTTCTAGAGCTACATTTTTGTACCTCTATAGCATTTTGCTCTGAGGATTCAAACAAAGGCAAATCTGCCACCTCCCTTAGCTTTTCCTGTGGTGTGTCCTGTGGAGACACTGGCTTCCTTTCTGCTTTGTGCATAGGTCTCAGCTTCAGTAATTTCTACAAGAAGGGAATGCTTGACTCGCCCAGGAGATATTTTGCAGTTTTTGGTGTCCACGGTCTGTGCTGCCTGGGGAGGCCATGCCCATGTCTATAATCCAAGCTGCCACTGAAGGCTGTTTTGATGTCTGTGGTCCATGTTGTGGCCAGAGGCCCTAAGGATGTCCATGAACTATGCTGCCGCCAGAAGCCATGTTGATGTCTGAGGTCCATGCTGCCACCAGGAATCATGTTGAAATCCATGATTCATGTTATGGCTGGCAGCTATGGGCAAGGAAGTTTCTTTGTAGTGGTATGGATGACTGCAGACATAACTGAGAATGAGAGATGCTGAAGGCTTCTGTGATGCCTCTCCAGTCCCCTTCCCCCAAAAGAATCCAGACAGAAAGCCTTTAAGAGAGTCCTTAAAAACTGTGATGAAGATGCTGAAGAGCATAGTTCTTCATAGTTGATAGCTTCTGGAGGAGATGGGGTAGGTGAGAAAGGAATCAGCTTTCTTTAAGGGGTTGGCTCCTAGGTGGTTGATCATGATCCAAAGAGTGTGTGGACAACACAAATTAGACTTAGGTCTTCTTGGTTTGTTTTTTTTTGTGTGTGTTGTTGTTGTGTTGAGGAGACACCTAGGCAGGAGTTCAAATATTCCATCTACAGTCGAGAGCAAGAGACAGAGAACAAATTCACAGACCCTTCCTTCCTTGCTGATTTTGCCCAGTAGAGTCCAGCCCATGAGAAGGTGTCACCCACATTTTGCATGGGTTGTCCCACTTCAATAAGCAACCAAGATAATCTCCCAGAAGCACAGCCACAGGCTAAATGGATCTAGACAGTTCTACTACTGAGACACTCGTCTAGGCAGCAGGCAGGTGATGTGTGAAGCCAACAGCACACCACCTATTTAAATGTATTTCAGTGTCCATTCTGTACCTTCCCTCATGCTTCTTGTCTCTCCTTTCCTAGTCTTGAGTGCCCACTGATCTTTCTACTTCAATGAAAGCCATTCTTTGCCCTTCACATGTGAGTGAAATCATGCAGTATTTGCCATTCTGGAAGGTAGTCATTGGGCATATGCTCTGCTCTTTACCTGATGGAAAGTGACCTGTGTGTAACTTTCTTATCAGTCAACAAACTACATGGGTCCATTTGCTACCCAGTCCTATATGCTTCTGGCTCATGACATGGCATTTTGACTGTTGGCAAAGACCTGGCTAAAACCTTTATAAATTATGTGGTTTTATAAACTGCTAACAGCTATGGAAATTGGTGCAGTTTTTTAGGGGGAAATGGTAATAGAAATCAAGAATGATGGAGGCAGCTCCATGCGTCTTACTCTGGGACTTGACTCCTGCATCTGTCCTAAGGGATCTGCTTTGTCCACTCTCTGTTCTAGACTGTGCGCTTACATAAATGCCTCATGTATACCCTTCACACTTCCATGAAGTAGATATAAATACTAAACCCATTTAAACACGAGGAAATCCCAGTTCTTAGAGGTTGAGTCACTTGTCCATGACCTTCAGCTGTTGGACCAGAAAGGATAGAGTTTTCAGACCAATGTATTTTTCTCCAGACAAATTACCCACATAACTGGCCACATTCCATGACAGTGCTATTTTGGAAGCTTCATTTAATAAGTTAAAATGAATTTTATGGGCAGCTGAGTAATTATCCAACTTGAACCCAATTAAAAATTGAGTCCATTCTGCCTGAATTGAGGACTTCTTTTGATTAATGCTGGACAAATGGATTTCTCTTTTTAACCAGAGCTCTGAGGCCCAGATGGTTGGGCTGGCTTTCTACAGGTCACTCCCAGTGAAGTTTGTATGATGGACCCATATGTATCTACTTGCCCATGTCACCATGTGAACAAGGGAAAGACTGCAGTTCATTTTTGTAGTTGTGAGGATTGAACCTGTAGCCTCAGACATGCTAAGAAAGTGCCATTCTGTTGAGCTGTCTCTCCAGTCCTGGTTTTCTATTTTGTATCTTAAGGCAGTGACATAGTTGCTTTCTATTGCTGTGCTAAAACACTGACCAAAAGTAACTCATGGCGGAAAGGATTTATTTTGCTTACAAGTCACAGTCTACCCCTGGGTGGGGGGGCAAGGATGGGGGACTCCAGGCAGGAGCCTAGAAGTAAGTGCTGAAGCAGAGACCATAGAAGAGCCCTACTTAATGACTTGCTTTCACTAGCTTGCACCCTGCACCAGCTTCCCAGTATGGCATTGTCCCCAATGGGTTGGGCCCCTGCAGAGCAATAACTAATCAAGAAAATGCCCTACACACTTGCTATAGTCAAGCTAATGGTGGCATGTTCTCAGTTCATGTACTTCTTCCCAGACAATTTTAGCTTGTGTCAAACTGAGAAAAAGCTAGCCAAGGCAGGCAGGGTCTCACAAAGTTACCCAGGGTGATCTTGGACTCATTCGATAGCTTATGTTGAACATACCCTCTAGCTTAGACAGGCTTTAAACCTATGCTCCTCTTGCCTCAGCCTCTAGAGCAGCCGAGGTTGCAGGCAGGCAGCAGCAAGTCTGGCTAGGGATAGACTAGTGACTGCTCCAAAGAGAGATGAGTTTGCATTATCTGCAGCCAGGTTGATTAGAGCTATTTCTTTCGGGAAGCTTGGGGTAGATAGGCAGAAGGACATGTTTTAGAATCTCTAGCCCTGGCATGCTAACTAGTCTGGTACTTAGCTGGGAGCCTGGGTATGTTACACCATTCTCTCAGCATCATTTCTTTTTATCTGTAGTGATACATAATCAGGGCTTGGAGTTGCAGGCAATGGAACTGAGTTCCAGGGTTATCACAGAGGGGTGTATAAGCAGCACCCATATACAACATCTCTCAGCCCTGCTTCTTAGAATCTTCGTAGGCATAAATATTGTCCCAGAAACTGGACCACTCTAGAGCATTGCTCTAGACATGGTTGGACTGTTACCTCACTGGTCCCTCATGCCCAGGGATGTTAGAAGAAGCTGCCACCAACATTTTCTACTTTTAGAATGTATTTCACTCCATATTTTAGTGCTCACAGCTCCAATTCCATTCTAAGCAGGCACATCTGGGCATTTGGCATCTACCGTCTACAGTAAAAGGCTCTGTATCCAAAGATTGGGGGGGAGACGCTGTAGGTATAGGAAGGCACTTTTGGGGGTGCAGTGTAGCAATGGAAACATTCCACCCTGCAGGGAAACGCTCCAAGAATCAGGAAGTTCTTGAGGGCACAAGCTTCCTAAGTAAAGGACTCTTAAGAGAAGCCCTGATATTTACAAGATGCTCACGGTCCCTTCCTTCCAAAGTTATATAAGCAGCAAGGACTGCCAAGAATAGGTGATTCCTACCAACCAGGCTGCCTCCAAGTTCTGCAGAGAAATCCAGGGTTCCCCTTATCTATGAGCTGTCACTCTTGCTGTGCTGGGCTTATGATCCAGCTGCCTTTAGTCACCCCTTGATGGGAGATGTCATTCTGTAAATATGTTTTCTCTTATTGGTTAATGAATAAAGCACTGTTAGCCAATAGGAAAACAAGATAGGCGGGACTAGGAGGATAGAGGAAGGAGTAAGTAAGAGATTCAAGATGGAAGAAAGAGAGAGCAGAATGCCAGCCTGTCTCTCAGGTAAGATAAGACCATGTGGAAGTACTTAGATTAATAGAAATGGGTTAATAATTAAGACAAAGCTAGCTGATAAGAAACACGAGTAACTGTCCTACAGCTTTATATCTAATACAATGTTACTTGGGGCTGGCGCAGTGGTGGGCCCAGGCTTGCAGGGAAAAACATACTCATAACAGCCCCTTCTCCTGTAAGCAGCCTCTCACCCCTTATCCTGTTGGATGCAGTGGTATCCTCACTTTGGTTTGCCACCAGTTCCCTGTCTGGGGTGAGTAGGTGTTGTTCAGGTATTCCCAGGAACCATGTCATACAACAAGGATGGGCAGAAATAGAATGACACACAAGGGAATGATGATCACCATCTGCTTGGTTTCATCTACTTTTTATCCATCCTTAAGAATTTACTGAGCACATATTATTTGCTTAGCAGGAACTGTGCTAAATCATGACAGCTGCAGACAAGCATAGATTGTGACAATTTATAATCTTACAATACTATTGGTAAGAAATGATGATGATTATGATGATGATGATGATTATAGACAGAATCTTACTCTGTAGTCCTGGTTGGCTTGCAATTCAATATGCAATGCAATCTGGTCTTAAGCTGTAGAAATCCTCCTGCCTCAGTCTCTCAAGTGCAGGGATTAGAGGAGTAGAACTTCACATTCAGCTGGATTTTCCTTTTCCTTTTTTTAACTTGAGGACAAGACTGGGTACAGCACTAAGTACACAACACCCTTCTGGTATATGCGCCAGTATTGTCATGCAAAAACATACAACAGGTGTGTAACAGGAGTGAGCTCTCTTCTCCCAGTCCAACTGGTTTAAACTTGCAACATAGGAGGAAAGAATCTCATGCTTTTCTGTTATACATGAATACATTTTGAAATAAAAAATACAGAAACCTGATGATTTTACCTAAACTCATGATGCTGATTGTTATAGTTCAATCAAGGGCTTGACAGCTGCCTAGCAAGTGACAAATGGAATTAAGGGCTCCTGTGGCATTGATGCACAGCTTGCAAAGACTTGCTACTTAGAGCTCTGGATTGTCTGTCACCCAGCCTTTGCCCTGTGCTGAATTAACAGACATAATTAAATATGTGTTTCTGTTTGTAGAGTGATAGACTGAACTTTGGGACTGTGACAGCTGTTGGCCTAGTCTCTGACTTTCTTCTGAGTTCGGGGCCTCTTAGGATTGTTGGAGAGAGGGTAGAGGAAAAGATACAGAAGCAAACCCTGGCAAACAGGCAAGTCTGTCAAGGGGAAAGAGATGTTAAACCTGATCAGGTATGAGGGATGGAAGATGAAGATGAATCTGGTTGCTTTCAGAGAAGGTAGGATCTGGTGACAGGGACTTGGGACCTGAATTCTCAGTATGGTCCTCACATTCATCATGTCCCCAAGATGTATTGACCCCACTTACAACTTGTCACAGAAATGATAGCCAAAGGGTTTATGAAGATGGCCCATCCCAGACTATGCCAAATTCCAAACAGCGTTTATCCTTTGCATTTGTTTCTTTACTAGGAAACTGCATTCTGGTTTTTGATAGTCTCCCACATACCTCACAGCCATACCTTCTCTGCCTTAGTGGTGGCTTCCCAAGTCTTCACATTGCAGAAGACACAGGACATGAATACATCAGAGAATACATTTGTATATATATGCACACATGTGTGCATACACATATATGCATATATGTGGTATCTTTAGAAAAACTGTGGTCTGTTGGGACAGACAGAAAACAATTCAGCAGCCCCCTGAACAAGCCAGATTTTGACTAAAGAGCACAACTGAGGGTGTTGTGTGCAGGAAGGACCCCTGGAAATTGAGCTGTGTCTGGAAAGGCAGGAGCATGCTAGCCCTTTGCAGGGTGAGGGCACTGTAGCAGGGTGAAGGTGCTGTAGCAGGATTTAGAAACATGCAGCTGTTGCTATTGTGTTTTATTGCTTTTTAATTTAAATGCTTATGTCATTCACATAAGGGGAATTATGATATTCACCACATGACCTTTTTTTGAGAGAAGATTGTATTACACAGTAGGTGTTTAAAAGACATGGCTTCCCATCTTTCCTGTTGCCTCTCACTGCCCATTGAAGTTGACTAAGAAATGACCTACAAAGAGGCAACACTATGAAAGTGGAACCAGTATGACTTTATTTGGGATGAAGGGAAGATTTCTGAGTTATTCAATTAGACTTGCAATACAATCACAAATGTCATGCCAAAGACAGCTAAAGAGGCAATGGGACATTGCAGCAGCATCAGAGAAGACCAGCAGTCCCCAGCAGCCTCCTCAGCAGCCTCATCAGAAGTGTGGCTCCATTCAGCCTGAAGAGAGGTTTTAGAGCTGGTGGCCTCTTAAGCTGTAAAAAACGCACTTCTATTGTTTTCTTTAAAGCTATGTTGTTCATAGTAATATGTTACTGTAGCTCCAGAAGCTGAAATGTCCATGTTTGTTATCTGGAGCCTTTTTACCTTGTATTGCATGGCTTCAGAGCTATTTGATCAATGTATCTGAAGTGGGAATTTGGGTACTTGCACTTCTAAGAGTGTGTGAACATTTCTTTCTTCATGGAGCTGCTGCTAAGTGGCTGGTTTGGGAAGGGAATTGCATTATCTGGAGGGACTGAATGCCTCAAGCTTCCTAGGTCATATCAGGCAACACAGGCATCAGAACTGGATACAAAGGCAGAATGCCTATAAGAGAAAGCTGAGGCTGTTTATGGGATCCAGCGATGTGAACCAAGCCTGGGGAGGAAGACACATGTAGATCAGCACAGGCTTTCACAGAAGACCCAGCTCAGCAAATGTGTGCTATTTGGTACCCAAGGTAGGATGCTGCATGCAGGAGCTGTGGACTTCCAAGCCACTTACCTTAGTTCTCTCACATAAGTTCATGGTGGGAAGTCCAAGTTGGTTCAGGATCAAAGAGCTGGAAGGTCATGCAAAGACTTGTACCCTGCTTTACAGGATTCCAACCATTGCTCTCAAAATTGGCTTAAGACTGGGGAGGGCCATCCAGGTGGTTTGGACTCAAAGGTCCACTTGCTTGTGTCACCATGTTATATATTAATTGGTGTCTACTCCCCAGAGCCTAATTCTGATGCTGGTATTTTCAGTTTCTGCATGCGAACTATTGACAGCTTGGCAAACACATGCTTTTAAGCAAGTCTAAAAGTCTAATTGGGTTTATTCCTCAGACTTTTGATCAGAAGTTGGGTGGGGGTTGGCCTCATTAGCTCCCCCTGTAGGCTGCATTAAGCCACTGTGATGAGGTAAATAACATTGGGCTCCATGTCAGGGTGATTAATTACGGTAGCAGTTGTAATGAAGAACAAGCCACATTCCTGTCCTAGCCCCCTTACCTTTAACATTCACTGTGATGCTTTGATCTTAATCTAGATGCAGAATCCTAACAGCACATGTAATCTTCCAAAGATTTTGTAGGTTGGTCTGTGTGACTTGCTCTGGGGGGTGGGGGAAAATCTTATGCTTCCATGGCTACTCACAGATTCTTGGAGCCACACGTGGTTCCTAAAATTATGGGCCATTGAAAAGGTAATCCTACACTAATTTTATTCTCTAAATCTTGGGCTGATTCTGGCAGCTCTTCACAGGTTTCATGAGAAAGACTATTTCAGGTGCTACTGTGCAGCTCCAAAGAAGCTGTTTTTTTGCATTTGCATATATGAACTCATCAGAACTGTAAATGTCTCTATAAGGGAAATGCAAATATTATCTGCCTGTTAAAGTGATACACCTGAGGTTCAGGGAAGTTAAGAAACATTCCCTAAGCTAACCAGCCATTAGTGGTAGACTTTGGGTTCAGGGTGCCAGGTTCAAGAGTTTGTCTTCTGTCTACTGTCTCAGTGCCCCAATGTATGTCGAGACTGTTTTATTAAAGTACAAAGCAGCTAACATTAGTTCAGCTCTTGTTAGGGACCAAATGTTTTACAAGATTCTCGGTATGTTGTTTGAGGGGTTCTCAAACCACGACTTTCTGGGGATTTAAAAAATCCAGATTTTCTAGTTAGGAGCTATATGGTAAAAACTAAAGTGAGTATTTCAGCCTGTCTCCTGGGGAGGGGAGAGGGTGCAGCAGGCAATTCAATAAGAAGGATTGACTTTCTGCTATTCTTATAACCCATGATCACATTATTTGCCTATCTATCTATCTATCTATCTATCCATCTATCTATCTATCTATCTATCTATCATTTGTATAACTATCTATGTATCAATTGTGTATCATCTATATATTATTTCTTTTTTTCTGCCGTCTGTTTACTTACCATCTATTTACTATCCCTTATCACTTATGTGTATCACTTATTATCCATCTATTTGTTGTAATTTATCATTCATTTGTTGATGGTCATCTATCACTCTATCATCTGTCTGTCTGTCTGCTGTATCTATGTGTTGTTTATCACCTATCTATCATCTGTCTTTTCATCTAATCCTCCTAAGGATACGGCAGAAAGATGATGGATAGATAGGTATTCTATTGATTGATATATAGGTATTCCTTACCAAAGTTCAGAGGTTGAACTTTGAACTAAGTAACTACTCCCATAGTTATTCCTAGCCTTTCATGCTTCACCTCTCTGCAACAATGTTTCAGCCATGATGCTCTTCTCTCTGCGTCAGGGACATTTCACTTGTCAGATGTAATCCTACATCATGTAGGCTATTTCCATGAATGGCTCCTGGATCTTTGGGTTTCAGCTTCAGCATCACAATAAGCTCATACATACTCTTTCCCTGTTATCTGCTCTGCTCTGCTTCCTTCCTTCCTTCCTCCCTCCCTCCCTCCCTCCCTCCCTCCCTCCCTCCCTCCCTTCCTCCCTCCCTCCCTCCCCTCCTTCCTTTCTTTCTTTTTGTTTTTTGAGACAGGGTTTCTCTGTATAGCTTTGGAGCCTGTCCTGGAACTTGCTTTGTAGACCAGATTGGTCATGAACTCACAGAGATCCCCCTGCCTCTGCCTCCCAAGTATGGGGATTAAAGGTGTGCACCACCACTGCCCAGCACCTTCTTGATTTTGAGATTTGCTATGTAGCCCAAGGCTGAACCTGGTCATCTTCTTAACCCAGTCTCCAAACCATCAAACTTATATTCATGCACCTCCTGGCTGACTCTGCTACACAGAGATAACGTCTTTTTGGAAGGAGTTAGATGGTATTCTAGGATTTCTGGGCTACACAAAGTCTTTGCTGCACACATTCTGCATGTTTGCAACTGTTTCAAAGACACAAAGTTTGTTAGTTTTTTCATGATGTGCTGGTTCTTGACAGATTTCTCCAGCATCTGGTTCATAGATTCCTGTCACCCTTCTGAGATGACTTTTTTATCTGACTGTGGGTGTCCAGAGGGCAGATGTTTTCTTTGCCTTACTTCAGGGCCTATATCAGATGTTAAGCAAGTAAAAAATTGATAAAAGACTGTCTGGAAAGGGAGCCCTGCCCCCCCAGCCTTGAGATGAACACTGCCAGCAAGCTTTAGTTCAGATGACTGGAAGTGACCAGAATCTTTGTGATAGTTCTTGTGAGCCTGGCCATCTACACCCAGGGACAGACCCTCAGGTCTTCGGCCCACACCAAGTTGTCAGCCTCTATAAGCACAGGGAGAAACAGAAGGTGGGCACAGGCACCCACTCTACCTTGCATATCAACCTTGGATTTGGAGATACCAATGACAGGTGCTCAAACAATGCCAACTTCCATTTAGTAGGAAACCAAATGATCAATTCTTTGACTTCCCAGATCTTCTCCACACATGAGAAGGGTCAGGTGTCAGTCATTAAACCTGGCACAAGAGTTGTAAATAACTGTGGTGGCTGTGGAAAACAACAACAACTGAACAGTGGTGGCACATACCTTTAATTCCAGCACCTGGGACAGAGAAACCCTGTCTTGAATAAATAAAAACAAAATAATGATAACAACAAATACACAAAACCAAAAAATCCAAGTGTGTTGGTCTGGCCACAGCTTGACTGTGTCTGTGGTAACTTTCTGGTGATTATGATGGTGTGGTGGCAGTGATAATGGTGATTTTAATAGTGAATTTTATCTCTGAAATTGAACAATGCTCTATTGCTACATTCGCACAGATCATCCTCAGGAGTTATAGAAGCTCCAAATAATTCAGAAAAGAACAAAAAGATAATGAAAACTCTCTCAGCTCATTCAAAGCCCTAACAGCCCTTAAAAAGCTAGTTAACTACTTTTAGTTGCTTAAAGAGCATCTGCAATATCATTCTACTTCTGAAGAAGCACACACTCAAGTCACTTAAATAGGATTATATACTAGGAGAGGCTCTGTAATTTGCCTTTTGCATAGAAGGTGGTGACACTGATGGGCAAGTAAAGCTGAGTCAGAATAGGAGAAGCATGTTCTGTGTTCCAGTGAAAGCTTAGGGATCCTGGCTTAAATTTTAGGGCCAGCACCAGGGGCCTGCCTGCATGAGAAGTAACTGACTCACTGCTTCTAGAAGTGCTGTAGCAGAGTTCTTTCAAACACCCATGCCTACAACAAATTAACTTGTATCTGTCATCTTCCATGGCCAATCAAGCCCCAATACTATGTAAGAACAATACAAGCACTAATAATTTTCTTATCTGGGAAAGCAGATTCCAGACTTGCCCTGGGCATCAGCACCTGGCATTGGTGATAAATCGGTGGAGAAGTTTCCTGTCCACCTGACTCAGGTGCAGCTCCACACGCTCCATCATTTCTAAGTTTAGATATGAAAGGTTAAGAGAATGTGAGGGAAGAATCTGCACTTAGGCTTGCCTTGCATTTTTTGTGTTACGACTTTTTTCTTCTCCCTGTTAGTTTATTTCTGCAAACACAAGTCTGGAAGATCCTGTTGGATGTACTTCAGTGAAGGGGTGCTCTTACCAAAGCAAAGATCATATGTCATGGAGATCAGCAGAATGAATAGTTGTTGCCATATGTCAGCCACTGGACAATGGGAGAGCATCTTGTACCTCATACTCTACAAGATAGGAGCTTCTGGGATAGTCTTCAGTCTGCCTCCCAGGTCACTATAGGAGCACAGATATTAGGGATGCATGCCACCACATCTGGAATTTTCCCATAGATTCCAGGGTCAGACTCAAGTCATCAGACTTGTGGTGAGTACTTTTGCCATCTTGCTGCTCCCTACTCCTGTACTCTCACAAAATGGAGTCTTAGATAAGAGGGACCCTTTGTTAAGAGGGGACCTTCTATTTGCACTATCTAACTTTTCTATCTTTTTAGTTCACTTGGTTATGCATTCAGTCCAATAGATATTTGTTTGGCACTTATTCTGTGCCAACCACTGAGATTAAGCAACAAAAGAATCAAAGCCCCTCCCTCCATCCTGTCACAGAGCTTGCTCTGACAAGGGACATGTGAGAAGTAAAGCATAGCAGGAGAGGTAAAGGGACACAGATATTTCATTTAAGATTGCCAGGGATGGGCATCATGACCTAGTGAGGGGGCTGGAGTTCAGAAAGTGCAGAGAGAAGTGTGAAGATGAAGCTAGAGAGGAGCTGGGATGCCACAGCTGGATTATCCAAGGCTCTGTGGGTCATTATGAGGGACTTGGGGTTTTCCCTGAATGAGAAAATGAGTGATATGAACAGATAGCTTCTCCTCAGAGCCATTATTGTTGCTGTGCATGTTGTGGGAGGAGGCAAGGACTGAAGCTGATTGAGCAGGAGGGAGGCCATCTTTACAATGTAAAGGCGATGGGTTTGGGGCCTCTGCACTGGTTTCTTCACTTGTTGCTGTAACAAAAACAACTTAAGAAAGGGAGAGCTTATTTTGGGTCACAGTTCAAGAGCACAGCCCACCATGGTGGGAAGCCATGATGGCAGGAACATGAGGCAACATTTACACTGCATTTACAGGCAGGAAGCAGAGAGGTGACCATTGGTGGTCAACTTAATGTCTATTTCCCATTCGGTCTTGGAGAACAGAGCTTGGATTGATATGCAGTCAGGGCGAGTCTCCCCACCTCTAATGATCTAGACAGTCCCTCACAGGCACACCCAGAAGACTGTCCCATTGACCACAGCTTGGCCTGGAGAGTGGTAGCTACATTCTCATTACGTATAGGGAGAAGAGTAAATAACTTCTTTATTAGAATAAATTGACTGTGCAGAGAGTTGTAAAAAGATGACAATGATGGAGTTCTTAATTTTATGCTGTTCTTCACTATGGTTAAAACAACCATGAAAAAGCTCAGCGTCCTTGGTCCTGTTTCCCATGCCCTGTCTCCTCCTGGGCAGAATGAACAGAGCTCACTCAAATCCATGATTGCCAGCTGTGTCCCCTTGGAAAGTAACTAAACCTCTTTGACCCACTTCTTTTTAAGTTTATTTTTATTTTGTCCTAAATTATGTCTGAGAGTACGGGTTTGTTCATAAGAGTGCAGTGCTTGTAGGGACCAGAAGAGGGCGAAAGATCCTCTGGAGTTAGAGTTACCTTCAGTAGTGAGCTGCCTGACAAGGGTACTAGCAACCATACTCCTGTCCTCTGCAAGAACAGTATATGCTTTTAAACACTGAGCCATCTTTTTAGCTTTGACCACAGCTTCACCTGTAAATTGGAGCAATGCTATCAAAAAAGTGTGGAGATGTGGAGGAACTGGAGGGGGCAATTGGGATTGGATTTGATCAAAACACATCATATGTTTAAATAAAATTCTCAAACAACAAAGACTTCCATGAGAGTGGCTGGGCTTAAGTCATGGATGACTCAGGCCCACTTTGCTTGGAAACTTAGGGATGCAGGCTTGGTGTTGGACATAAATCCTCTTGGGGATTGTATGAGCTTGAACTTTAATCCAGGAACCACTGACTTCCCTTGAGGTCACTGAAACCCTGGGGAACTATTTATCTAGTACTGTGGAAATATAGCAGACACTAATCAATTGAAGGGAAGCCAAACCAAGATTTCCCAACCACTTGGTCAAGATATTTAGACACCCAATGCCTTCATTTACTTATATGCTCCACCTGCTGTTCTCTCTTCTACTTGGATATACTTTGGGAAATGGAACATTAGGGAGCAATACACAGTCGATACAAGACACCCCCCACAACCCAAGCCTAACATCCTGTCCCTACTCATATATCCTTAGGAGTTAATTGTCATTCCTAGTTTTTATTTAAATTCGTCTGCCTTCTGCACCCCAAAGCCTTCTTCCTCACCAGCTGAAAATGAATCACCCCCATACTGAGTGCACAATCAGGTGTCATGCTCTATGCTTCGTATCAGCAGCGGCACCGTTGGAGCCCAAAAAAAGCCCATCTAATTATAAGCCTGTGTTCTACGCTGTTATTATTTGAATGTAACAAAGGCACCTGCCACGTTAATTATGCCCTTCTAATAAACATCTCCAGGCAGCCAATCAAGAATGAGCAGAGTGGGGGTGCGTGTTGAAAAGGCAGGTCTTGGCACCACATTGTCAAACTTTCCTGGGTTCAGTGGTGTGTTCATTCACAGGCAGCAACTGCAACCTCCACCCAGATCATCAGGGAAGATTAACTGGCTAAAGTGCACAATATGCATTAAATCCCAAAGAATTCTCACAGAAGGAGAATCTGAAGGACATCAGCCGAACCTCTGCCTGTGTGTTCAGAGTGACAAATTTACACCGAAGATGGGCGTGTGTGGAAGAGAAAGGCCAAAGGAGGGCTGCACAGCATGGCTGTATCTTCCAGGCACTGATTTGTTTTCTTGTTAATATGTTGAGGCATTACTCAAGGTCAAGGGCACACCTCTGATCCAGCTTTTCTTGTTAAAGCAGTTCTGCTATGGTAAATATGTGTAATGGTATACATTCAATGAGTTATTTTGAAATTATTTATTGTACTATTATAAAATATATGTAATCAAAAACCTGCCATTTTTAACCACCTCTAAATGTGAAGTTCAAGGGCATTAATTACAACATCAATGTTGCAAAACTATCATCTCTGATTTTCCAAACATTTTCATTACCCCCAAATAGAAAAATTACAACTGTTACAGCTTGATTGCTGGTTCACATACATTTAGAGGATGCAGCATAAATCTAGAGCAAAACGAAAGCATTTCTGATTTCCAACAGGGACACTTTGAATGCTTTCTCAGGTTGGGGGACCTTGTGTTACTCAGATTTCCCTAAGGGGGGGGAAGGGAGAAAGAAAGAGGAAGGGAGGGAGGGAGGGAGAGGAGAGTTAGAGAGGATAGGGAGAGAGGCAGGATAACAGAGAGAGGGAGGGAGAAAAGAAGGAAGGAGGAAGGGAGAAGGAAGGAGAGAGGGGGATTTATTCGATTATATTAGATTGACTTATGCTATGTGGGGTCTGGGTAGTACAACAACAGTTGTCACACTAGAGAGACAGATAATCCTGCAGTGGCTTGGTCCATGAGGCTGGATGATTCAGAAGTCAACATCTGGTGTTGAAGGCTTGGAGAATTCCCGGAGAGCTGCTGGTCTTCTTTCCACATTGGAATCCCCGAGAAACTTGTTCTAGCAACTGTCGAGGAATGGTGCAGCAACAGCAGAGATAAACTCTGCAGCAAGAGTGAGGCAAGCAGGCCAAATGCAGTTTCCATTATTTTGGGGTGGGATTTCCTGATTTGAATAATCTGATAAGAAAGTCTCTCACAAGAGTGCCCAAAGCTTGAGTTGTAGTTGATTCCTGAGTCAGTCACATTGACAACTAAGATCAGCTATCACACCCCAACTTTGAATTCTAGAGCATGAATTAACATTGCCCAACAATTATAGATGGAGTCAAACAATACACACTATCTAATGTCTGGCTTTATTCTTGTGACAGTATTCATGAGATCCATTCTTGTATTAGTAGTGTCTTCTTTTTCATTACTATGTAGATTTCATGTATATGTCAAATCATTTCATTTCTCTATGTATTTTATCAATGGGCATTCAGGATTGTGGTAGTTATCTTTAACTGTCAACTTGATACAACATAGAATTGCTTGGGAAGAGTGCCTCAGTGAAGGATTGTGCACACTAGGTTGGCCTGTAGGCATATCGGATTTCTTAATTAAATTGATGTAATTGTCCAGTGTAGGCAACATTATTCCTTAGGCAGAGGCACTTGAACAATAAGAGTTAAGACATCATAATGAGTGAGTAAGTGAGAGAGCATGAATTCATTCATTTCTTTCTGCCTTTGACTGTGATGGGACTGGCTGCTTCAGGTTTCTACACTGACCTCCCTCTGGTGATGGACTGTAATTGGAAGCTAAATTACCCCTTCCTCCCTGTAAGTTGTTTATTTTCAGGGTATTTTATAACATCAGTAGAAATGAGACTAAACAGTTGTTTGTTGTTTGGGACTGTAGAAAAAAAGCTATAAATATTATGGATATCACCCTTTTCTGTGGCTATTATATTAGTGAACCAGGGATACCATAACAAAATACTAGACACCAGGCAGCTTAAGTAACAGAAATTTATTTTCTGGCTGGTCTGAGGTTTTGGAGATCAAGGCGTCAGCAGGATTGGTTTCTTGAGGATTTTCTCCTTGGTCATAGATAGCCAATAACCACCTTCCCCTAGTGTCTGCACAGACTTCCTTCTGTAGGTTTGTGTCCTAATCTCATACATTTGTCATGTGGGGCTTAAACACAATGCGCTGGCTTCACTTAGTCTTAATTGCCTCTTAAAATCCCTGTCTCCAAACTCAGTCACATCCATTGGTTGTGCTGACCTTTGAACTAAGTTCAGGGAGGATAAGGCAAGATACAATTAAGTCTATAAGAGCTGTGTGATTGGAAGTGAGGTTGATTGGGCACAAGCATGTGTTTATTTATTGTTAAAAGATATTCAAGTTCTCAAACATGATTGCAATAATTTCATTTTTTATCAGCACAAAGAAAGTTCCAGTCACCCCCCCTCGCCCCGTTTGCATTAGAAGTTGTCAATCTTAAGTTCATCTTAGTCATTCTGGTGGACAAGTGACATTTCCAGTTCCTTTTGAAACACTAAGCCAAGGTTCTCTCTGATGCCTGATTTCTATTTCACATGCTAGAGAGAAGAGTGTGGTCATATGCTGAGGCCTCTGAGCCCACTGAGATCCTGTAGAATGCCACCCTTCCTCAAGGCAGGATGTGTTCTTTACCATTGGGTAGAGGAGAATTCATGGGAGATATGAATTTAAACCTTTATATGCTCATGAAATTTTTTAAAAGACTCCTCAATTAGTGTGCATTGCTTTCCTAAAAGGAGAAAAGGCAAGTCATTAAAACATAAAAGCTGGAGAGATAGCTATGTCAAGAGTCTCAGAGCAGCCTATAGCTCCAGCTCCAGTTGATCTGATGCCCTCTGTGAACTTTGCATGCATGTACATGCACGCACGCACGCACACACACACACACACACACACACACACACACTCTTAAAAATAAAATAAACCACACAACAGTGTGATTTTGGAAAGCAATTAAATTCCTTTTCAAATCATTTCTTCCAGTCAGTGCAAGGGATGCATCTAGGGACAGAAGAGGCAGGACTGATGGCTTGAGTTGTTTGAGATGCAGGTGTATATATATGTACATGTGCAAGAACATCCAGACATATGTCGTTCAATTACTTGTATGTGCACACAGAGGACAGAGGGCAACTTCAGGTCTTGTACCTTATATACTGTGAAAAACTTTCTTTTGAGACAGCATCTCTCACAATTCCAGAACTCATCAACCAGGCTGGCTGGCTGACCAGTGAGCAACAGGAACCCATCAGTTTCTAACTCCAAAGCCACTGCTGTGCTTGCCCTTTTAAAATCATGGGTTCTTGGGCATTGAACTCCAGTCTTCATGCTGACCCACCCCTTAGTCTGAAGATGTACTTAAATAGTTTATATCAGATGATGTGCTGACATCCTTTTTGATAATCTTTGTAGCTTCTTGATTTTATTGATGATGGCCTATCAAAATGAGCAATAACCATCATTGTTGCAATGGTTGGTACTCAGATTCAGTTACATGACCCACATCTCCCACAAAGTTGCAGTGCTTTCAAGTGGCAGAAATATGAGCAGAATTTCACATGGCATCTGTAGACACTGAGTTGCTTCCATGATGTGTCCAGGCAGGATTTCTGACATCCACAATGCTACAAGATGGGTGCTATTTAGACCCATTCCACACATGAAGAAACAAACACAAACACAAACACTTGTTGAAAGTTCCATGAACTAGTGGACAGGGTCAATGTTCAAACACAAGACTCACACTCTGTGACAGCTATTATTAGAAGTATTATTTAAAATATACTTCAGGGGCTACTGAGAGGACTCGGTGAGTGAGACACTTACCTCCAGCTTAACATCAGTTCAATTTCTGGCACCTACGTGATGGGAGGAGAAAACTGATGCCTGCCAGTTGTCTTCTGACCTCTATATGTGCACTGTTCCATCTATACTAAGGATATAAAAATATAAAGATCTGTATGACTCTATGGTATGCTAAGAGCTGGTTTTGTACCAACCCTGAAGGAAAAGTCCATCCACCAGCAAGTTCTGCCTTGCACAGAGATGCAATTGGCCTCCTTGCAACTTTACACAGTTGCTTTAGTGTTTAGCATTTAATTATATCTTGTCTTCTATTATTCTCCAATTGTCTCTTGTGGCTCCTCCCTTCTTCCTGGCTCCCTTGCCAGCACTCCCAGGACAGAGACCAAGTCTTACAGGCACAATACCTCCTGGAACAGCAAAGTAAGAACTTATTAGATAAATACTTGTTGGTTGAAAGTTCCCATCAGGATTTCTCCTCACAATCTCATTTCAGGTATGTGGAAAACTGTGTAGAAAGATCACCCGGGGTTTGACATTTAAATGTGTGCAGTTTAAATGCAATTCAAATACTTTTGAGTAGGCAGTGCCGTCAATACTCAGCAGTTTTATAACAATACTTCTGTCTGATTGACTGTGATTTCGTGTGTGTGTGTGTGTGTGTGTGTGTGTGTGTGTGTATGTGTGTGTGTGCGCGCACATGTGCATGTGTGCACATGCATATGATATCTACTATGCAAACACAAAAAGGCCTCTCACTCTCTAACTTATTGCCTTGAGACAGGATCTTTCACTAAATTGAAAGGCCAAAGTTTTGGTTAGCTGGCTGGCCAGTGAACTATTGGTATCTGCTTGCTGCACCTTTAAAATACTGGGGTTACAGACACACTCATCTTCCAAGTCCAAAGAATGTCAACTGGTCATGTCTCTTTCCTGTGGATGTCAAATGAGAAATGAGGGTATGTAGTGAGTAGAGTTAAAGCTGCATAAAGGAAGATCAGGATGAGCTTGCCTGCCTGAAATAATATTGTTGCCTTCAAGAGAAACTGTTTCCCAAACATGCTTTTGCTCTCAGATACAAGCAGTTATCCCTATTTCCTGTAGTGCCCTCTACTTTAATCTCTTAACTAGAATTTAGCTAGCATTCTTTTCATAGCAATTAATTGTAACTCCCACAAGGCTGCACAAGCAGAGAGGGAACTTAATTTGTTTCATTGTGTGACTAGACTGTCTGGGGGTTCTTCATAGCTGGATCTGAAGATTGGTATGATGTCATGAGGTGTGTATGATGTATTTAGAGATGATTAGATTCTATTTCTTTTTCCCTACTCGGCTTACAGACTAAGTTGAGAGAACCCCAATGGCCCAAAGGATCAAGACAACATCTCCACTGTTCCTTGATCTCACAGAGGTCACATGCCTATCCCTCCCTATACCAATCCCTTGAGGTTAGAAGAAATATGAACATAGCTAGTTCAGTGATTAGCTCCATCCAAATGAGGTGGTCCTAGAGAGAGTGACCAGAGAGAAGCCTAAAGACCCTCAGTAGAGCAAAGGCAGATACAAACCATGATTCTCACAACCAATTGATCCTATATTATAAATCTACCACCTGCTAACCTGGGGCTCTGGAGGACAGGACATTGGGAACTGAGCACTTAAAGGAACAAGAAGAAACATTTAAGATGCTTTATTTCCTAGCTGTTCATTGAGCACAGGATGACCAAAGGGAGATGCAGTCTGTGCCTACCATAGGACTTGCTGCAGTAGGCAGAATACACAGAAATGACTACAAAAGATATTGATGCATGCTTGTTGTGTTCTCAGCCTTGAACCTGAGACACAATACAAAGGAGAAAACAATAATACCAGTACCACACAGCCTCTTTATGAAATCCATTTCTACACCTTCACAACAACTTCCAAGGTCAGAAGATACAATGGGACCCCATTTTATAGGAAGAGAGTGGAGAAGTCAAAGGACACCACACACACAGTGTCCCAATCACTCACATGCTTTCACATAGAACCCCCACTCTGTGAAGTCATGTGTTGCTTGAAAGATAGAAAACCACTTCTTGGGATAAAGAAGTTGTCCAGACACCAAAGATGGAACTTGGAGTCTGAGTCAGCTGATGACCAAGGAGGGACTAGGTGTCATTCAAAGCCTGAAGCTGAGTCTGGATTCACTGTTCAAAGTTCATAGCTCCTAGTCCAGTGTTCTTTCTCAGCCCACTAGAAGTCCCCACCAGCCCTGCTGCATTGAAGCTCCACCCCCATCAGAGAGTCACTTTAATTGGTCATTAGGCATGATTCTTGCAAGCACCAAAGACCCAAAAGGAAGACTAAGATATTTGTTTCTCTCTTCAACAAATCCTTGATGTCCTGCCCCCAAAATGCCAACCTCCTTTTCCTAGACAGTATTTCTGTTCTCTAGATCACTCATAACTAACCCTGTTCTAGACACTGGGTGTTGCTGGGTGAGGGCTGTGGCATGCAGAACTTAGCTGGTTGTAGATGGCAGATGGGGTCTGGCCTATTTTGCTCATGTGATAGCCAGAGACTGTTCTTCTAGGGACATCCAGCTGTAACCATAAACAGGATGATCTGGACTGTTAAAATTGTCACACTCGGGATCAAGGAAGCACAGCCGATTATTACTTAAACTTACCAAGTAGATGAAGCAACAAATTCAATCAGGCCCTCCAAAGGCTGACAAGTGATTTGAACTAGAACATCACCTCTAAGGTGGGTCTCTTCTCCCTCCTCATGAACAGTTTCACAACAACACTTCCTATATTTGCAGTGTTTCATCCGTACTTTCTGACTTTGCTCTAATGTTTGACTGTTGATTCGTGACATTCCTTTAAACTATATATATCGTGCTCATTTCAGAGTGAAGCTGAGACTCAGAAAGGACAGACCAGACTCCATTTTGAGGGAAATGGTGTAGGCTTTGTTGATGGCCTGTGTTATGTTGTGAGAAAAAAAAGACAGGCCAAGAAGGAGGTCAATAATTTTAGCCTAATTAGCTTGACAAAGTTCCTCCTGACTAAGATAGCAAGACTTTATTCAGTGTAGATCCTGCACAGAGTAGAGTCAAGAGCTTAGCTCTGTACCTCTGAAATGAAAGATGGGAGATTCCAAGAGACAGTAAAATATGAAATGAGGATGCTAGACATGAGAGAGTAGGAATTATGACCACAGAAACAGAATTAAAAGCCCACAGGTTGGAAATCACTAAAGAAACTGGACCTAGAAAAGAGAATGAGTTAGGGACAGACAATCTGGGGCACAGAGACAGGAAGACAAGATGCAGCTGAGAAGATGTAGGAGGGGTATACATAGCGTGGGATCATAGAGGGATGGTGAGGACAGTATTTCAAGAGGGAGTGACATTAGTAGAGCCAATGCTCCTGCTGAACTGGTTAAGCCTGAGGTCTGACTGATCATCTGTCATGGGATAGTGTGAGTGACCCTGACAAAGGCACCTGCATGAGGTGATGGGGAAGAAAGCTGGTAAGAATGGGAACATAAGTGAAGACAATTATTTTATGTGTTTACATGAAAGGAGAGCAAAGAATGGGAGTGTAGCCGGACAGACCACAAGCAGTTTTACTGAAGATGAATATTGCAATGTGATTGTATCAGAGAGGAATGATATATGATGCAAGAACAAAAAGAAAATGGAGTGATTGCAGGAGTGTGAACTGGGTTGGCTGGAGGGCGGGGGCCACAGGCCACCAGAGCATCTGTGTTTGGAGTGCTCCCTGCATTTGCTGAGTGGACTCTTCCCAGAATGATAAGCTCTTGACTTCCTTCCTCAGAGCCACTTCAGACTTCCCAGTGCATGCTGCTCCTCGGAGGAGCACAGCCCAGGATGCAACCCTTGCTATTTCTGCTTTGATAACCATGAATTAGAGAGAAGAAAGAGACAGGAGGTGACAGAGGACTTTGTCTGGGCTGCTGAATTTAGGTGTGTGAGTGGTGAGCTTGCTTGCAACACCACCTTGCTGGGATGTTTTCAAGGTTAGGAGGCATTTTCAAAAGGACGGAGACCACAAAAATGTACCTGTGGAAATCATCTAAGACATTTAGCTTAAGGAAACAGCACTGGTTTCTTTCAAGGTCGTCCAAATAACAAATATCAGTGGAGGCAGATGGAGGAGTGGGCAGCTGACCTTAGGGAACTTAGATTTAGAAAGCTCTTGGTGAACTTGCCAGTGGGGAGGGGGAGGGGACAGACACTGCCACACACTGCTGCTGCTATTGTCACCTGAAGCCTTCCTCTAGGCTCTAAGGGACCTCTGCTTAGATCAAGGTAGGATTTGGGGGTTTGGCACTAAAAAGAACCCTAGCACTAGCTATCTGGTACTTTGAGGCAGAGTTGGAAGTTTTGTCAAAAGATTTCAATGGAGGCTTATGCATGAGAACTAAGAGAACATGAGGTGCTCTGAAGCGAGTGAGACACACCCAAGTGGGGTATATACTTCCCAAGGGAGAGAAGGGCAATAAGATGAACCCTTCTCAAAGAGAAAGCAAGTAATTTTTATTTTAGCATTTAGCCATACATTCCATTTTTGGTGAATCTCAAGTTACATCTCAAAAGGTTGCTAAGAAACCATCCGCACCTGCTTTGTCCTTTTGATAACAGAGCTAAATGAGGTACCCATAGAGACCCCTTGGATGGAACCTTGATCTGATTAAATGAAAGAATAAGCTGTTGGGGTTGAACAAAGGATTAAGTGCATATCCCTTCCTGTAACTGAGTTTCTGAAAAACCTGGGAAGAGGGAAAATTCTGGGAGGAAGGAAAAGCCCATAAGTAGTTGTTAATTGTGGTGGAATTCTTGCTGCCCTGCTGTCAAAGGCTTCAGTTGGATTCAGGTGGGGAGCATCTCTCACACTTCTTGCATTTCCAAGATCTCCTCTGCCCTTCCTCTGTCTTGCCTCCCACTGGGATGCTCACAGTAGGTCCAGTGTTAAGTGTTTGGAGACTTATACAAGAGTGCTGGGCATGCACAGAGCATGGGTTAGGGAGACCAGGTAAGCCTGAAGGAGGCAAAGCTTTAGGGCACTCTGGACCCTGCACAGGAAAGCCCAAGAAGTCCTGATTCTGACCCAGGAAACAGCCCCAGAGGTGCAGGGAACACTAAACACCAACTTGGTTAAAACCAGTTTAACTATATTCTGAGTGCCCTTTTTAATTAGTTTTAAGTTAGTGAACAAAGCAATGGGCTTCATTATGATATTTTCATATGTGTCGTTGGCTTTGCTTACATGCACCACACCCACCATCCTCATTGCTCCCCTTCTTGACAGTCTCCCCTCTCCCCTACCAATCCCCTTCCTGAGTTCATCTGTCTGTCTATCTATCTATCTATCTATCTATCTATCTATCTATCTACCTACCTACCTACCTACCTACCTACCTATCTATCTATTCATCCATATGCCTTCATATACTTTGTCTAGATTTTCCATATGAAAGAAAATATATTGTCTTTATGTGCTTCTCCCCACTGCTGTTTCTAATTCTCCCATACTCTTTCCTCCTAGGCTGGGTTGTAGTTCAGTACCACAGCCAGCAGTTGTTTCAAAGAATTTTGGATGGAGGAACAATATAGCTGGGCACATCTGAAATGCAATGTAGAAAAATCTTGAAAAACAAGCAGTGGTTTTCTCAGTGGTGCATCCATAAAAGAGTATTCAGTCTGGAATGGCAGGTCTTCCTGCCATTTGGGGGTCTAGTGGCAAGCGTAACTTGGCTATGTGCCAACTCTACACATTGTACATAATTGTGAAACAATTGTTCTTTATGGTTGGAGTTAAAGGCTGATGTTTCTGGACACACAGCCCAGATGCTAGTCCACTCACTTAAGACAGGACCTAAGAGGAGCAGAGGCATCCCCTGTAGCCATAAGGGAGGTAACCTCTGAAGACACCATTTATTTTTATCACATAGGTGAGCATGGAACACAGAAATCACCATAGGAGAAAGGCTTGCATCCTGTGACTGTCCTTCAGTGGGTTTTCCCACATGTTAGTGGAGAGACCTGAGTGAGGTGCAAATGGATCTTTAACATCACTCTATTTCATCACAAGGAAAGCAAGACTCTGGCTCCTTAGACACTCAGGTGCAGAATCTCCCAGGTACTGGGAACCCCCCAGTATGAAACTACCATGATTTTAGCTATATGTGTTTTGAGCTATAATTCACAACAGTAATTTTTATTTTGAAGCTGTCTTCCACCACTGTGAAGAGTACTTATTTCTTTGTTCTGGGTAGCACTAATTCAAATTTTTCTGTTTCTCATGCCTATTGCTTTAAAGCCAGCTTTTTTTATTTTTATTTTTTAAGTGAGCAATACTAAAGATAATAGTAAGTGATGGATGCTGGAAATGGCACTTCTTCATGTGACAATTATGAGCCCAAGAACATAGTGTGAGAAATGAAGCTGAACCCCGACGACATCATGCCATGTGATAAAAGCTTCCTGCAATATGCCACATACTACATGTACTCATTTCTCTCCATATCTATGCAATATTCTGAAGAGGCAATGCAAAATGACTTCCTGGGGCTGAGGCCTGAGCTAGGCACAGAAGCCTTTTGCTTCGGTGATGGAAGAGTTCTAAGTCATCTGTGTTTAGGTTACATGAAGCAGTGAATTTGCTAGAAAAGAGTAAAAAGTCCTCCTGAAACAGCTTCACACTATATAAATGGTAATATTTAAATACAAGTTTTAAAATCTTGAGAGTCCTCAAAACAAAACCAAACAAAAAAGTAAAATCTTGAGAGTGGCCTTTGAACAGCTGAGATTTGGGGAACATTGGTCTGTGATGATTTGAGTAGAGCCCCCGCAGGCTCATTTGTTTGAATACTTCTTCTTCAGCTGGTGGAACTTTTAGGAGGTGTTGCTTTTCTTGGGGGGGGGAGTGGCTCTCTGGGTGAGGGCCTTGAGGGATCACAGATCATCTTCACTTCCTGTCCTTTCTCTGTGTCCAACTGCAGTGGCAGTGTGACCAGCCACCTCATGCTGTTGCACAAGACTTTACCTGCAGTAATGGGCTGTATGTCTTCTTAAGCTGTGATGGCAAACAGACATTTACTGAAGCATCGTTAAGGTTCAGACAGTTCTGACCCTTAGAGCTGCCCCAAGGGCATCCTCTAAGGATGTCCAAATAATGTTGCTGCAAGACTCTCATCATATGTTCCCATATGGCCTATTAACAACTTGTTCAATGGTATGAATACCACTTGAAATAAAGCTACCTCCAGCCCAGATCAAGGGCAGGTCTACCTAGCGCTACCCAACAGTATGGCTTGGGGGGGGTGGTTTAGGGCCATCTAAAGCCTAAGAATCATGGTTTATTCATGAAGGTGAGCATAGCTTATATATGATAAGAGCCAGTTGTCATTTCTGAAGGGACAGAATAGAGCAAGATGAACTAACATGTGATCACTGGGTATAGCATGTGGGTATTTGTCTATCTCTTATCCTGTTTTAGGACCTTGACACAAACAGACCTAACAAGAGCTTCCCCAAGTTTTATCCATTTTTAGAATGATGAGCATTTGCTTTGGAGTTCAGGGGGACAGCTCTGCTGGAGAATGACACCCCTGAGCTAAAAATGCGCTGCTAACGGTGCCAAAGATGGACAATCCCATCACAGAGTTTCCCTTGGGTTTCTAAGCTTGCACAGATTGAAATAATTACCACTTGTGACTTCCTTGATGAGGAAGCAAATGAAGACTCTGAGAAGAAGACAGCTGGGCAAATGAAGGGGCAGCACAGCCTTCCCCATGGAAATCCCATCTGCCCAAGGCCAGCCCCTGCAGAGACCGAAAATGAGGTGGGGAAACCTCTAGAGAACTCATCCTTCCAGGCCAGGGCTAATCTGCTTGTTGCCACTCAAATGCAGTTTCTCAGATTTACCTCTCTGCTTCCTCCTTGGATGTCACAGTAGAAAAATCTCCCCACAAAGCCACAGCAATCCACTTAAAACCAATGGGACACAGTGACACTCCTGCTCAACAATCTGCTGCAGCTTCTTATTTTATTAAGAATCAAAATTCGTTGTTGGCAGCATATTCCACTTTTGACCTTTGCCATTTTATATTGTTTCCTTTGTTGTGCCCACCCTTTTCACATTTTTTTTTTACTTAGGGAGTTGCATGCCTTGCAATGAGAATTAAAAAATGTTTCTTTTTAAAAATAGAGAGAATAAAACTCCAAAGCAAAAACAAAAGACAAAAAGAAAAGAAAAAAAAAAAGATTACCAGGAAGCAAAGTTCATTTTGACCTCAGCCTGTACTGTCCACATGTGATTCTGAGAAGATGAAGATGCAGTTGCCTGGAATACAGATGTGCTATGGGCACAAAAGACCCTGAACGCCCATCCTTGTGTTTGCGATATCTGAAGTAGTATAGAAAATAATGCTACCCCACTCATTAAAACTTTTTGTTTTGAAACAGAATCTCACTTATCCTCAAACTCCCTATGTACCAAGGATGAACTTGAACTTCTGATCCTCCTCCCTTCATTACCCATGTGCTGGGATTACATGTGTGCCTCACTATATTACATTTTCCACAGTGTTGGGGATTGGACCCAAGGCTTTGGGTACACTAGGCAAGTGCTCTACCACCTGAGCCATGTCCCCAGACCCCTCATTAATGTGTCTTTATATCTTCACAATTTAAATTTATTCACTTACTAAAATATATTATTAACATTAGCATATTAATGTTAATATATTAAGAAAAGCTTTGCTGAAGTATAGCTGCACAGAAAGAAATCCAATTTAATGACATAATTCAAGCACATAAAGATAAACACAAGGTGATCTCATCATACATGGAATCTAAAAAGTTTGCCTTTGGGAAGTTGAGTGGAATTATGAACTGTCTGTCTCAAAAAGCCTGTGAATTGAATATTTTCACTATGGAGAGCTGAGAGGCCATGGAGGAGATGTTTTTGATCTGACTTAGGCATTATTTAATGTGTGCAGGTCTTTCCACCCCACCCCCTGGAGCTGAGGGCTGAACACAGGGCCTTGCCCTTGCTAGGCAATCTCTCTACCACTGAGCTAAATCCCCTAAGTGTAGGTCTTAAACCTCACAGTATTTCATGTACTTGGGTCTGATGGCACAAGCCTATAATCCCAGGCACTTGTGAAGCTGATGCAGAAGCAAAGCAAGTTCAAGGACTATCTAGGCTACAGAGTAAGTCCAGTGCCAGCCTGAGCAATTTAGTGCAATCCTGTCTCAAAATATAAAGCAGGGATGGAGGCAGGTTAGAGGAGAGACCTGGATTGGGTTGTAGGGGCAGTGCATTTGATAAAAATAAAATGTACTTGCACATTAAGAAAAATTCTTAAAGAAAATACAAAACTTTGTAGGTCTCTATAATAACTTAACAGTAGAGTCATTGACTAGGATGTACTGGTTCCTAAGTTCATTTCTAAGTACTGCAGAAAGAGACAGAGACAGAGGAGAGAGAGACAGACAGAGAGAGAGACAGACAGAGAGAGAGAGAGAGAGAGAGAGAGAGAGAGAGTATAATGCAAAACAACTATGTCAATGACCATTTCTGTTTGGCGACACTGGCCTTCCCCCATCCCTAGCCTTGTGTCCTAAGAGCCACCTTGGCCTCTTAACTGTCCTTGATGTTGATGGAGGCAGTCATCTCTGGGCACTGCTGCCTAGTGAAACTGGAGAGCTCTTCACCTACTTAGCACAGCACCTGACATCCTCCTCTGCATCCTCCTGGCCTCTATTGAAAGACAACCAATCAGTTGGGAGGCCTTTTCTGTTCACACTTCCCCAAGCAGCCCCCATCTTTGCCTGGTTTCATTTCTGGGCAACAAACTGCTCACCACAGGTGCAGAAGGGAATCTTTCAATTTGGAGCAAATAGCCACACAACACTGAGCCAAACACATCAGATTATAACTTCGGAAAGATAAGCTGCCATCTTCACGCTCAGCATGCACTCATGCCATGCTGTCTGTGGAAGTTCATACATGCTATACTATCTTAAATATACACCCTGTCTCATGCCTAGAAAGCTCCTGTTTGCCAGCTTCACCATCCCTTACTTGTAAAGCATGCCCTACTTCTCTCTTCTGGGTAAGTCAACCACCTGCCCTTGAAGCCTTCTCAGAAATGTGTGGCTCTTTCTCCCACTTTCTTTCCTGTGACATTGGTGATGATGTATATAACCCTTCTTCTTAGGATCGGATTCTCCTCTAGTCCATGAACTTCATTAAGGGAGCAACACATCTGTGTAGTACGGTAGTGCAGGGCCCATGATGGGCACTTGGGAAAACTGAAGAATGAATATACAATGGCGTGAATAGAGGTGGATGAATGTGTGTGCTCTGCCCAAATGGTGAGCGAACAAGACAGTAAGGGGAAATGCTATGCATGTAAATGAAAGCGTAAGTTGGTTGCTGGAGAGATGGAAGATGAGTGAGTGAATGAAGGGTAGAGAGCAACAGCTCTCAATTGTCAGCCTTCTCTTTGGTCCACTGGATGGCTCAGCATAATGAAGGCAAATACTCACTGCCTTCTCTAAGGAATGGGAGGACTTTGGTTCCAGGCAGTGTGATTGGAGGCGAGCAGGGACGTTGATGCTAAGATGACAAAGATCTTGGAAACAGCTCTAAGAATTCCCAACATGAAGGTAAATATATCACTACTCTGGAATCTTCATTTTTTGGGTAGGGGCTTACAGCATCTTTGGCAATGGACAGTCTCAGGTCTTCTCCTAAGAAAGCACTTACAACCATGCTCTCTGGGGAGAGTTCCCCACAGGCTCATGTGTTTGAATACTTAGTGCTGTTTGGAAGGCTGTGGAGACTTTAGAAGGTATACCATAAATTAGAGAACTAGGGTCCTGAGAAATGGACCTTGAGGGTTATAGACTGGTCTTACTTCTGGACTTTTCTGTACTTCCTGATCTATCCAAAGGTGAGAAAACTACCATGAGGGACAGTGTCCCCTTAAACTGAGTCAAAAGACGTCTACCCTCTTTCAGATTGTTTTATACAGGTACTTTATCAAAGTGACAAAAGTGACAAAAAATGTAGCCAACACACACACACACACACACACACACTCAGCAAAGCAGGCATAATTGTGAGAATCCACAGTGCCCTTCATACCCCACTAAAGGTTCCACAGACTCCGGTTAGTGGCTCTTGGAGTGGTACATGTCTGATTGCCTTGCTGCTGTGGTCTCCAGATGAATCACAGAGACAGGAGCTTAATGGTATGACTTCATACATTTAGGCTGAATGGAGTGGAATTTCTGTTGAGCTGAATTCCTTCCTTGAGGAACAGCTGCTTCATCAAAACCTCACATGCCTGGGAAATCCTGACCTCTTCACAGTGTAGGTTCAGAAACCAACTCCACAGAGGACACAATCCTTCTAGACACTTCCCATTTTCAGCACTCATTGGGGCATGTGAGTCTTTCCCTCCAAAAAGGCTAACAGGAGGAATATTGGGGAGCATAAAACATTATTCATATCTGGTAAGCAAACTGCACTATTTTGGAACACCCTAATTAATGGGGGTGCCAAGCCTTTTTCTTGCCTCCTGGGTGCCATGCAATTTGAAAATAACACCCAGCTCAGCTCAGGCAGGGTTCACTGAACCCCAATCTAGAGGGGGCAGCCCACATTAGTGAAAACCATTAACACCTGAGGTGGAACCCAGTTAGAATTCAATTTATCCTGAACCTGGCACTTAATGAAGGGTGTATAATTTCATTAATACAGCTTAGAGAATTTCTCCTATACAGAGGTATTGGTATGAGAGCAGGATGAACAACTGTCAAGTCCCCAGAGAGGTGAATGGTGGAAATGGCAGAAGCCTATGGATGGATGAATTGGCTGGGGTTTGGGAAGCAAGCACTTGTATACATTGTTGGGAGGCATGGAAGAGAACCTTGAAAATACTTTGAAGAACTATCTGTACTATCCATCAGAATAAACAAAATCAGGATATGTGTCACTTAACCCAGATGTGTGGAGATGCTTCCTATGAAAGTATTACAAAGCTCACTGTACAGCAGAAGAGACTTGAAACAATTCAAGTATTCGAGAATAGGAAACAGGCTAAACAATAAGATTTTCATGTAGTGTCACACTTTGCAGCTTTGGAGAACAAGAAAACAGTTGATTATGCTCTGATACACACACACACACACACACACACACACGCACACACCCCCATATATATGAGGATATGTACACATATATGGGCATGTATATGTACATATATATGTATATATATGTATATGATGTGGGAAGTCCTTCTGTATGCTGCAAATATGTATTGCTTTCATTGGTTGATAAATAAAGCTGATTTGGCAAATGGCCAGGCAGAATAGAGCCAGGTGGGAAATCCAAACAGTGATATGGAGAGAAAGAATGCAGAGTCAGGGAGGCACCACGTAGCCACCAGGGGAGCAAGATGTGAGGTAACAAGCCACGAGCTTCATGGTCAAATATAGAATATTAGAAATGGGCTAATTTAAGGTAGAGCCATTTAGAAGCCTGAGCCATTGGCCAAACAATTATATTTAATATTAACCTCTGAGTGATTATTTCTTAAGCAGTTGGGGGGGGGGACTAGTTGGCAGGAGAAAAACCAATCCAGTGGGACTTGGTGAGACTCATAAAAGCTACCAACTACATGTAAGCATAGGTATATGAATATTGTATATGTATATGCATATATATGTATATTTAGGTGGAAAGAAACTGTTAAGTGGTATTCATGATGTTCCTCCGAGTATAGCAACAGAACATACAGATGTTTCATAGATCTCTGCAAGGCTACAAGCACATATATTTGCAATAATGGTTTCTTCTAGATAGAATGCAGAGATGGTTTTAGTATTTAATTTTTCTTACATAGACTTTACTGCTCAACTCCTACACACACATATGTTAATTTTTAAGCTAGAATAGTATTTAGTAAAAAATACAAGAAACTCATTTATAAGTGATCAATGGTTTCTTAAGTTCTGTTGTTCTCCTGAGTACTGACTGAACACTTAAACCCGTCACTTCAGGTAAAACATGCCATGTAAACATGTCCCAGAAGGTTGTGTTGCTGTTTACAGTGTTCCCCAGACACAGTGGTGCAGCAGGCCTGGTTTCCCCTACACCCACTACAGGGGACAGATGAGAAAGGGTGACGTTCTTCGAACCTCTCTGTTTGCCAGCTGCAGAGCGCCATCCATTGTGTCCAGCCTCTTCATCGAACCTGCTTTTCTTACCACCTAGCTCCCAGTTCTGAGAGCAGAACTTATGCCTGCAGAGCTGAGTGCACAACTGAATGAATAAGTAAAGCAAAGAAGGAATGAAGTGATGCCCCTGGCGAGAAAGGAGAAGTCTGGTTCAGGAGGGCTCACTCCTAGCTGAGCCCTAGAGCCGCAGCACCGCCTGGGAGCTGCTGAAGGTGAGGTCAAAATGAGTAGCTTTCTGTGGCTGGCACTGGGGGAACACTGTAGGTGGGGGATAAATACCTAGGGCTCATGTCCTGGCTGTGAACCAGGAAATAGCAGACCACGAGTCTCCAGGAGAGCTGCTTAATATTTAAAACAGTATATATGTTTAAAATATATGTCCAGGATACACTAGTCAGTTTCTTCCATATCCCAAGGGGTTTGCCTACACTCTGAAGCCTCACATTTTTGAGGGAAAATGTCTATACTTTACTAGGCCTTTTATTAAGAATGACATTGAACAAGTTGCAACAGATGCTTTCTTTCTTTAAGGTATATGCCATACTTTACACGTCTCCATTCCAGCCTTCCTTCCTTCCTCCCTCTCTCCCTCCTTCTCTCTCTCTCCTTCCCTCTCTCCCCTCTCCCTCCTTCTTTCTCTCTCTCTTTCCCTCTCTCCCTCTTTCCCTCCATCCCTCTTTCCCTTCTTCTCTCCTTCCCTCCCTCGCTTCCTTCCTTTTCTTTATCCTTCCTTCCTCCCTCTCTCTCTTCCTCTCTTCCTCTCTCCCTCCTTCCATCATTTGCTTCCTTCCTTTTCTTTATCCTTCCTTCCTTCCTTCTCCACCCTCAATGTAGCCTTGAACTTACTGTGTAGCTAAGAACAATTTGGAGAGGCTTAGCCTTCGGATAAAGTTGTGCGACTTCTTAGGCATGCACACGGTTCTGGTTCTTAGCCCTGGTCCTGGCTCTGCCTGGATTTTTGGTCCCATAGACAAAATGTTCCTTCAGTCTTAGCTTTAATTTTCCTATCTGTGAGAGTGGTAAACAGCGTTACCTGGAATATTCTGCCTCTAAAGTTTCAGAGCTCCCAAAGTGGGCAAAGTGTTGGTACTCCTTTAAATTCATATCATGAAACTCTTAACTCTTTTAAAACAGTTTCATGTATCATTCCCTATGTAAACAAGGTTGCATGAGGCTGTACTTGGATCCAGGGCTTATAGAAATGGTGTTATGTTTACAGAAGATTATGACTCTGGCCTCTGGAACTACGAGATAGTAAAGTTCTGTTGTTTAACCCCATGGTAGGGCATTTTGCTCTGGGATGGCAAACTGCTGCCTATACTGACCACCACCTTGTATTGATCCTGTACTGAAAGGCATCCCTAAAGTTGGGCTAGTGAGGACTCTTTGAAACACATCCTGGGTCTATGTCAAGGTAAGTTACTCTGGTGACTGTTGAGGGAGTCAATACACGCAGAATGAAAGAAGTGGATAAAATGGTCACAAGTAGCCATGAGCTTGGCATTTTCTTGAGGTCTATCAGGTCAGAGAGTTCCAGAGAAGCACAGAACAGACTTCATGAGAAGTGGATGGCGACAATCCCCTCCCCACTCCTCCCCACACATACCTAGAGTGTGGCAGGGAGCAGAGGTTCACATAGTTCCTGAGGGCTGACTGGATAGATTTGTGGGCATACTCTTGAGGTAAAAGGCTAAGTCAGATTCTGGTGATGCTTGACAAGAGGGGCCAGGATTGCTTCCTTGTGAGGCTATGTGAGCCTTATGCATAGAACTTTCTAATGCGAAATTTAGGTATTGAGGTTGGATTTGTGTTGGATTTCTCTCCGTTATGACAGATAGCCAAGAGAAGCAATTTAAAAGAAGGAAATATCATGTTGGCTCTTGGTTTCAGAGATTTCAGCACATGATGGTCTGGCTCCACAGTCATAGGCATGCAGCAGAGAGGAGTAACAGCAGGGGCCATGGGTAAGGTTGACCCTTCAAAGGTGCAGCCAGCAGCTCACTTCCTTCAGCTATGTGCCACCTCCCACAGCCTCCAGACAGTCTAGGTCTTGTTTGAGTCACTCAAGGTTTTATAGCATATATTAGGTCAGAAGCCCAGGACCTAAAAGGGTCTAGAAATACTCTCAGAAAGTTTCTGAGGCATGTTTTACTAATGTGTTAGGTACTCATACAACCAAATAGATAATCAGGATGAGCCATCTCACTTCTTGTGCTATCTTTCTAGCGGCTAGATTTTAAGCATGACCTCCTGGGATTCTATGCCTTTTCATAATTTTTGTACAGTATATTAATTATACGTGTTGATGGAGTCCAGACGGTACTGTAGCAGATGTGTACAGTTTGCACCAACAAAGTCAAGGCAATTGGTATTTCTTCTTCTTATCACTCCATTTACCTTGGGGCCCTTGAATGACTCTTTTCTACATCTTTCTATGCCTCAGTTTTCTTCCATATGCAAAGATAATGCAACACTCCATGATGTCTGGGAGAATAAAAGGAGAGGTGAGAAGTGGGTGCTGGGTATATAGTCTGGCACAAAGTATCAGTCCACAGTGGGGAGCCTTTTTGTATTTAATTTCCCTTGTAAATAAGCAGGGGGAGGGGATGAGGGAAGAAGAGAGAGGGTTGTTCTCTTGCAACCTCAGTGTTCCCTCCCCACAATCTTCTGCTGGGTAAGCGAGGCTGGGCAATCCCCTTTTCATAAAAAAGTATAAAACAAGATCTTTTTGAGATAGGTTCACTTGATGAAGAACTCTTGGGAATCCATTAACTCCAGTATTACTGAACATCTGAGTGCAATTTGCAAGCTATAATAACATCTTTCTCGTTAGCAAATTTTTATACTGCCTTATAATTTTCTTTTCCATTTGAAAATAGACCTGTCATCCTAAGGTGGTCGGCCAGCTGCCTCTATAATATCGTTAATAAGCAAGAAGAATGGTTGGTGCCGTAGTCAGTTGAAGGAATGAGTATTTCTGTCCACAAGTAGGATCTGAGGTCTACTTCTGTCTGCTGTGTCAAGAAGGACATGCTGTGGGGCTCTAGAAGAAAAAAATTAGGAGAAGCTTGGGGTGTGAGTGAGTAGAGAACTAGTATTTCTAGAAGCCCCGCTTTGTACTAAGCAGTACCCTGCACTCTTACTCATTTTAGCCTCATTCACATTGCATGTCACATGCTCAATTTCCCCATAAGCATTTCCCAAATGTGACTTCTGGCCTCACTGGACTTAGACTCTCAATGGGGTTAGTTTAAGCATTTTCATTTTCAATACATTTTGGGTCTAGAAATATACCCAAAGAAGAGTATTTACTGGTGTTGAAGGTCCATGGCACTATATTCTCAGCTGCAATGTAGTGTGGGAGTAAAGAAGATAATTAGATAACATGTTGCATATCATGAACATTATCTATAGAACTACAGGTAGCATGTTTTATAGAGAATGCTCTTGCTGGTGTGTGAGCATGAACAGGGGTAGGAGTGGATCTCAAGTCTGCAGCACCAATTGTAGGAACATTGCTATGATCAAGGTGGAAGATGAAAGTGATGTGGGACAAACTATGGGCAATGAATAGAGAGACCAATTGTCAATTTTGAAGTACATTGACTGGAATAAAAGTCACTGGTTGGGAGAATAATTGTATAGTGAACAATATGAGAATCAAGTAGGAAGCAGAATAAACCATTGACCCAGAAGCCCACCTCCAAAGTTACCACTCTTGCCTTAACATTTTTATTTTCATTTTAAAAAGATTTCCATAGTGTTCCACACATTTTCCATACCTTGGTTGACTCCTCATAACTTTATTGTGAGTGGCTGTGCAATGTCATGTTGTACAGACATTCATACTTCATTAAAACAACACTTACTGCTGGAGACCAAGGTTCACTTACAGCATCTCTATCTTAGACTCTTTCTGGGGAATAGCTCTTACAGAAAACTGGAGCTGTTTAAAGAGCCACTGACACTTTTTAGATCTGTCCAAACTTTTGAGCACAGACTTCTGCTTCCTCAGACAGTGAACAGAAACTGGACAGTTGGTTCCTGCTGGCCCTCTTCTGCAATAAATTTTCCTTGCCCACAGAGGGCACGAGTGTAGGCTTCCTTTCTAGGCTTTAAAGTAGAGCATTTGAGAACATGGCTTATAAAGTCAGAGGACATGGATCAGAATAAATCTAGAGTCAGACAATGTACTCTCTCAGCATATCAGTTGTGAAGTGGTCATGATGACAAGGTATAACTTATCTGGTTATAACAGGTATTAATGAGATGAGCATTTATACTATCTGGTTGATCTCAAGCTTCAAATGAGTATTCACTCTTCATGTTATTTCATATGCTGGCCTCCAAGTGCCTGCAAGTTTAAGAAGCTGAGTTAAAATTCTGTTATAATTTATGTTCATAGATACTGGGGTCATCCAAGTTCAGTTTCCCATGGATGTTTCTGGAACCCTCAGATGATTTCTCTGAGCCTTAGTTTTTTCCCATGAAAAAAGCAGATGATAACATGACTGTACAAAAGGGATGCTATGATTGTGCAAATTAATTAACATATGTGAAGAGCCTACCATAGTGCCTGGAATGAGGTGAGTGCCGGAGGATGCTGGGAGCATGCTGGAGAATGCTGGGAAGATGCTAGAGAATGCTGAGTGGATGCTGGAGAATGTTGGGAGGATGCTGGAGGATGCTGGGAGATTGCTGGCAGCAAGAAACCTGCATTTCCTTCTGCTGATGTAAATGCTTTCTTCCTCTAACTGCTACTGTCTGCTGAGTGTCTTCTGTATGTCAGGGACGTCATGAGACCCCTCATACATGTAGTACCCAGAACTCTCAGGACATTGAATCAGGGAGGAGCTACATTTCACCTTCCTTTATATAGACTTGGAAGGGAAAATTCAGGGTGCTTGTCTGGCATGTTGTGGATCCAGAGGAGAGTTTCTGTGTGATTGCACACTCATGTCCTTCTACAACGTAATACACCTCTTGGTGGTTCTTAACCAGCGATGAAGGAGGTTGGAAACCTACCAAACAAAAATGGTGTCCTTGAAGGCATGATGAAAAATGATCACTTTTCACAGTCCAAAGAGCTTCTTATTAAATTACCAGCTTCCTTTGCCCAAGGCTGGCCCAGGGAGCATTGGCTTTAGTAAGGGACTCTTTCTAATGAAGGGTCGATTTTAGCCTGGAATCTGTTCTTTTGAATCAGTTCCAACAATCTGATTTGCTGTCATGAGCCTCTTAATAAATGAGCTACTTTACTCAATTTCCAATAAACTTTCGAGCATCGGGGTGAAGAGGAAATTCACATCCATATAAAGCAACATCTTACCATGGATGTCACGAAGACAAAACGTCAACAGCAAAGGATATAGCCAGGTAGAAATGAAGAGTGATGAGAAGGGACAGTGTGACCTTGCTTAAGCTAATTTCATAATTTTTTTTTCCTGATTTGCTACTGGGAAATCTCAGATGAAGCTGCCAGGAAGTGATGGGTACGGGAAGAATGTCATAGCATGAGCTCAGTCAAACAAGCATTTTTTCAGTTATTAAGACAAAGCCAGCCACTTCGTCTATCTCAGCACTGGCTCTTTTAACCAATTAATGTCTTGGAGTTAAGCAGAAGAATGAATGAAGATACTGGTCAGTAGATGTCACATGAAGACTACAACTTTGCAGAGTAGTCTGTGGCAGGTGGCCAAGTGTCAGCTCTGTCATTTACTACTTCTGTGGCATTGGGCAAGAGTTTATTTAGTATTATTGATATTTTCTCTTTTATACATGATGGATATTAACCCCACATCATCTGGGTTGGTTTGAAAGTTGCACAAATTTGTGTGAACAACATGTGCCAACATGTGAGATGTGCCATATAGTAGTGGGTATCTAATAAATATCAGTAAGTATTGAGGGTCTAGTAAAAACTGAAGGATAATTGATCCAGACTCCACAAAGTGTATAATTCAAGGGCCTCTTAGCATAAGGACTTTATGGAGTTTTTACAAAAAGGTGGAAAGTTTATCTTTCTTTTTTGCCCATCCTACCACAAATCTCTAGCCATTCCTCCATGATCTGTCAGGATGGGTAATGGGACTGAAGTGTCAGTAATGGATTTTCTTCAAAGGCAGTGGTGAAGTGACCCCTTCAGGGAAGGAGAATATATTATCCACTTCACAGGATCCAGCTCACGTATCACTTACTGAAATTACGGTCCATGGACCAACATTGCATGCATTTGAAATAGGCTCAGAATCTCAGCTCCACCGAGACTGCAGTAAAGTCAGCATAGCAGCAAGACTTGGCTGAGCACATTCATTCTGAGGTGAAAGAAGCAGTGTGTAGAGTTCCAGGTGGGCCATGGTCCTTCCATTACCACATTGACAATGGACTTGTACATGTTTCGTTTTTGTGAGTAATTAGTGGTTACAGTTTTCTTAATATTGTGTCTTGTTCATCTCTATGGCAGGTTGCAGGTAGTTTGGAAATAAGAAAGGAGTCACTGGGCCAGTGTTAAAGAATGGACATGAATAGAAGGATGGAGTTGAGGTTCTTGTGGTGATTCATATGTGTGAGCTTAAAGGCTTCTACTTGGCAATCAGGGTACAAAGGAGCTTTGGCAACACAAAGGTCAGGAACTCCAACATCTCTCTGTTCCCAGCATAAACACCACTAAGACCCTGGAGCATCTGCCTAAACTGATCCACATTTCAACAAATGTAGAGGTTAGGGAGAGATCTCCACCATGCCAAATTTCAAAAACAGTTTATTTGTTTAGTTTTCCCAAGGAAAAAGCACACAATGATGCTACCACAGACCTGGGGAAAGAGTGTGAGCATGAGAGGTTTGAGACTGTGAAAGAGTGACATGTAGTGGGGACAGAAGGTTGGTGTGTGTGAGAGTATTAAAGAACAAATGTAGTTAACAAGAAAAAAAAAACTGTTCAGTTACAAGGTAATGCATTTTTAAAGACAATTATCCCAAGCCCTCAAGGTTGGGGTGGGAAAGGTGAAAGAGTAGTCAGAACTGGAAGTTTCCCTCCATGTACCAGTATGTTTGTATAGCCAGGACTAGATTACAAGTGTCAGGATTATACATGTAATCTTGACCATAGTCAGGTTTAAGAAAAGAGCAGTTTCTCATTCCAGAAGAAATAAAGCTGTCTTTTGTGTCTTTGGATGGAAATGCAATGCAGATGCCTCTCAGGATTCATTAGCATCTCTCTGATTTTACGAGACTGAGATTGGTCATCCTGTCTTGTTCACGCTGTCCTCCAAGGGCTTCAAGTAATTTGTGGACTTTCTTCAGCCATCACATCCTGTGGTCCATACCAATGGGCCTGATGAATGAAACTGGCCCCGAGGCTTTCATATATTCTGTCTTTATTTTTCCCTGTGCCTCTATTTTCTCATCAGCCTTTGCCTTTACCGGCTTATTTGAGTAATCATTCTGACCTGTATGGCCCACTGCCCCGTGAGTTTCCTCCATTGTGTTTGGCTGTGATCACCTGTCTCTGCACTCAGGCCCTATGGATTCTCTTTCAGTTCAGTCCCTTTCTCTTATATTTTTGGTTGTGAGCCTAGCCTTTAACAGCTAAGCCATCTCTCCAGCCCCAGTCCCTTTCTCAATGTGTGACATCAGGTATGTCATCAGGTAGGTCTTGTAAAAAAATTAATTAACGAATTTAGCCTCTCTATGACTAGGTTTTCTCCTCTCAGCAGTGGAGGTAAGGATTTGATGGGATAGTGAGTTTACAAAGAATTTAGCAGGCTTAGGGAGTGAATGCTGGTAAATGACAGTTTCTGTTTCACTCCTTCAGCCAATTAGTCTGGGATCACCTCACACATGTTCTGAATCCCAGTGTTTGGGGTCAGTGTCCACAGGGGTGCTTTCCTGCATAGCTCCCCCTCTCTCTAAGCACCTAAGAGCAGGGATCTTAGCTTCTCCATTCCAGAAGGTATGCAGATGTGTCTACACCAAATACTTAGCTTGTACTCTCTTAGTCTGTGGAGATGTTATTGGGGAACCTCCCTTTATCTGCACCTTGATCTTTCCACCAATTTCTTAGTCTCTCTGTCTCTGTTTCTCTTTAAGACCAAGTTTCACATAGTCCAGCCTGACCCCAAACTCTCTATGTTGCTGAATGTGACCCTGAACTCATAATCTCCCTGCTTCTACTTCCTACTTCTGAAAAGCTGGAATTAGGGACATGTGCCACCAAGCCTGGCTTCATCCTCTCAAAGGTTTTTTCTTTCTCTTTCCCTTTTTGAGGCATGGCCTCATGTAGCCCAGGATAGTCTCAAATTCACGCTGAAGTCAAGGATGGTTTCAAGTCGCCGAGCCTCCTACCTTTACCTCCATGGCATTGGAATTCCAGTCTCACACTAGCACACTGGGTTTATGCTGTGCTAGTTAGGATTCAAACTCAGGCTTCTGGTACTCTGCCAACTGAGCCAATTCCAGACTTTTCCTTACTGTCTACCAGCAGGATACAATAAGCAACTATAGGGTATGTATGTACTCATGTATGTGCGTGTGTGTGTGCCTATAAATCCTAACTCCAGACTTTGGTCTGATTCCTGCCCTCCACCAAAGAACATTTATGAATACTAGCAATGGATGTTCACAGTGAGGTAGAGATTATGTAAATGCTTTACATTTGTGTCTCATTCAAATCCCATGCTCCTTAGAGGGGTAGTTATTAATCCTGTTTTGTATTTTAATTTAACCTTTTCCTTTGAAATTTTATGCATGCATACAATGTACCCTTGATCAAATCTACCCCATAACTTCTTCCAAGTCTCTCCCAAACCATCCATCACATCTCCCTTTAACCTTCATGCCTTCTTTTTTTTATTATTTAGTTATTTCTTTCCTCAGTGTGACATACCATGAGGTAATCCACTGGGGCATAGGAACCTATCAATGGCCACACCCTTAAAGTGAATCTCCTTTCCCGAGCAGCCATTAGTTGTCAAAAGCTCCTCAGCTTGGGATATGGCCACTGGAGACTATCTCACCTCCATGCTGGAACTTATAATTGGTTTGATCTTGTGTGGGTCACCACAGCATCTGTGAGAGTATGTGTGCAAACTAATCATGTTCTTTTTAGAGAGGGTTCTGATTGCAGTGGCTAGTAGTTAATGCAGAAAAGCATATTTTTATTTCAAAAACATTAAGTAGAAGCATAGAGTCAGTGTTAAACCCAGGCATTTCACCAGATCCCAAGTACATAACTGTCATGCTAACCTTTTCCAACAGGTTCTGTCCTTCTGAGAATGACTATTTTTTTTTTTTCATCATCATATCTTCCAAGTTCACTGGCATTATCCAAATGATGTGTTTTAGTTTGAACACTATCTTGCTATCCCTATCGGTTGTGTTTTCTCTGTCAGTCACTGTTAATGGACATTGGGTCATTTCTATATGCTGGTTCTTCAGAACAATGCTAGAATGAGCATGGAAATGAACATTTCTGTTCAAGATCCTGATTTCGGTGTTTCCAGATGTGTATCCAGAAGGGGAACGACTGGATCACAGGGCAGGTTATTTTAAATTTCTTGAGAAACCTTCACATTGCTTATTGTAGCAGCTGCATGATTAATATTCCAAGCAGCGTCCACGTTCCATTCTCACAACCCCAGCAACACTTGTTTCCCTTTGTTTTGATAATAGCCTCCCTAACAGATGTGAGGATATGATACAAATACTACGTGATTACATGAGCCATCTAATACAGTCAAACACATAGGAGAGGGAGACCCGGGGCCTAGAGGGAGAAATATGTGATTGCTAGTTAATGTGTCTAAAGCTTCAGTTGTACAAAGAGCATGAGAGTTGCCAGTCACCTAGGCAATACTCACCAGTAGTTAAAATTACTGCACGTGAATGAAAGAGCTGTTAAGAGGGCAGAGCTTAGGATATATCCCTGCCCACAAAGGGAATACGGAACAATTTTAAATTTGTGTGTGTGTTCCTATCTTGTATGTATGCATGCATGTATGTGTGTGTGTGTGTGTGTGTATTTGTGTGCTACTTTGGTACCCTCTTCAATCACTCTCCATTTTTTGAATTTTTTGAGACAAGGTCTCTCAACTGGAAGTTTGGGAGTTCACTGGCTCGGGTAGGCTCCTGGTCATTGAGTTTCAGGGACCCTCCTATCTCTGTTCTGCCAGTGTTGGGGTTACAGATGTATACAACCATGTACAGAAATTAACTTGTATATTCAGGATCTGAATGTATGTGCTTATGCCTATTGAGGCAAGTACTGTGCTTGACTGAGCCATCTCAGAAGGGAACTTTTGGAAATGAGAGATATGTCAGCACCTTCTTGTGGCAGTTGCATCCTAAGTGGACACCACCATGTAAACCTTCAAATTGCACAGATTAAATATTACCCATAGGTCTTGGCATGCCAATTACTCTTCAGTGAAGCTGCCTTTAAAAGCTGCCTTATCTTAATAATTGCCTCTTGTTCAACTCTCTCTCTCTCTTGAGAAAGACAACAACTTTTCAGAAGGAAACCAGCTGCCTGTGCCATGGAGAATGAGGCAGAGACCCAGGAGTAGAACACAACATCCCACAACTGCCCTTTCCTCCTCATAGAGTCATCTACAACCAACTTCCAAAGTAAGGCACCTTCTGCTGGCTGCTGCCATCTTCTGGAAGGTTCCAACAGAGTACAGTGAACCTTCTTTCTTTTGTGATTTACCCCCTTTTGTGATTTCTCCCTCTAGGCCCCGGGTCTCCCTCTGCTCCTATGTGTTTGACTGTATTAGATGGCTCATGTAATCACGTAGTATTTGTATCATATCCTCATGTCTGTTAGGGAGGCTATTATCAAAACAAAGGGGAACAAGTGTTGGTGGGGTTGTGAGAATGGAACGTGGATGCTGCTTGGAATATTAATCATGCATGTGTGATAGGGCAGGTCTCAGCTTTATAGACTCATCTTTGTCAGTCTGACTTCTAGAACTTTCTCCACCACATCACATCTCCACATTTACTGGCTGTCTACACAGATGTGGTCAGACAAGCCACCATTCAAGTGGTCAGCTTCACTTTCCTTCAAGCACATCATACTACTCAGGGCAGAGCAAGCTCTGTCACAAATGGATCCAACTGTCTCTTACAGTCACCTAAGGGAAAGTTTACTTTTCTTCATTTGACAGTCTAAAGAAAGCCCAGGACACGAGAAGAGGTTCTATGCTCTACTGTCATTCAGGGATCCAAGCCAATGGAAGCTCTCCTACTTTACACATAGTGTTCCAAAGTCAAAACTCAACAGTACAGCTAAGCTGGATGTAGGGGAAGATGGTGGAGAAATATGTACAAAGATGTTAGTTTTTGGCCTGGAAGCGATGCACATCACTTTAACCTGCTTACCTTCCTCAGGTTAGAACTCAGTCTCATGGCCACACTGTCCATATATAAGAGGGGCTTGGAGATGGAATCCGTATTCAGAAAGAAGAGGCAATGGAATGGGTATCTCAGCCATCACATGAGGGAAGCTGCCTCCTCCTTCTCTTCTATAGGTAGCCTCCCTTCCTTAGCCTCTGAGTTCCTTCATATTCACTCCAGGACCCCCAATAAATAGAACCAGAATCCCCTGACTCCTGGCCATTCTTGATCAACTCTAGAAACCAAAGTTAAGACTCTGCTTTGGGGCTGCTGATGATGGAGAGACATCTCAAGGAGTTCAGGGCTCAGACATACACTGGGGGAGGTGATTGAGAAATTCAGTCTCCAACCTTTTACACTTTGTGTAAAACTTGTGAAGTTCATGTTCTCACATCCCTGTACACCCTGGATTTTAACTATCAGAGTGGTTATCAGCCCAGGTTTCTAGCTTAACACCTATTTCTTGGGAGCAGTGAGAACCCAGATGAGGTAGTCAGTGCTGTAGCTGTTGGGGCATGATGAGAACCCTAAGGTCATGCTCAGGCTGGGGCTGGGTAATTATTGATGACAACTTACTTTGAGCAATAACATGAGCATCTGTCAGATACTGATGACAATAGAAATGAAGGCCCCTGAGTGTCTGTCTTCTGCAGTAATCATCTTGACAGTGTGAGGTTTGGGAAAATATCATTCCTTCTTATATTTAAAAACTAAGTTTGTCTGAGGCTGGGGAGATGGCTCAGTTAGGATTGACCTGAGTTCAATCTACAGAACTCATATGAAAAATAAGCCTGGGTATGATGGTGTATGCTTGTAATCCCAATGCTGGAGGAGCAGGAGCAGGTGAATAATTTGGGACTCACTGGCCAGCCAACCCAACATACTTACCAATTCCACACCAGTGAGAGATTTGTCTCAAAATTAAAGTGGCCAGCAAATAATGACACATGAAATGCCTTTTCACACATGTATACACATATGTATATGCACCCAAACATTCATATACCTGCACACACATGAAGAACACACAAACATACAGAAAAAAAGTTTTTCTGGATTAGATTTGTGAGAAGAGAATACATATTTGCATTTTATGTCCTGGATTCTCTTCTGCTACATCATGCCTGGACCACATAGAAGCACTTCTACAATGGTAGGATGGGGGTTGGGGGAAGCACATGGACCAGCTGAGAAACAAGTAGCTTCCTTGAAGACGTACCCTGGGTAGTGCATGTACTAATGTTAGTTAGCCCTCCAGTTCCCTCTGGACCTGGGCCTCTTCTTTTAATTCTGAGGGTCATATACTGGCATAGAACACCCTGGTAGGCAACTTAGAGCCCTATGGCAGATGCACAAGCATAACAATTCAGATAATGGCATGAAAGAGAACAGAAATCTGCTTAAAATAGAGCAAAGTGTCAATTAAAGAGAAGCAGAATTAGAAGTGAGCCAAGAGAGAAAATGAAATCTGCTGCAGCCATACTGTCTGTCATGATGAGTCATCAGTTGTAATCCTCGTCCATTATGAGGAGCTGAACATTTGTGCATCTGTGTATCAGGGTTTCTTTGTTCCTTCTACTGTCCAATGAAATCATTTTGGGATGCCTTACTGTGACAAGTGTCCTCCCCAAAGGGCCAGTCCACTGATTGGCAAATTTAAAATAATCCTCTTCAAAGACCACTTAGATCTTCAAAGCAGTCACAGGATGAGCAAAGGCCACTGGAGAACGTGTCATAGAAGTCTGTCCCTTACTTCCTTTGTTCTGTGGTGGAGAGAAAAGTAGAATCAAAAGGCTGTGATTCAGTGTTGCCAGAGATTTTTCTGTCTCATCCTAGGACTTAGGCATCTGATGCCCACAGCATGGGACACACCTTAGGGTCTCTAAAACCTGACAAATATTCTCTGTGTTCTTTGAACCTGTCCCAGTTGAGTCATGGGATGTGTTCTGGTTACTGTACCATCTAGAAGCAAGGGTCCCGGTGCTGAGTGCTAGGCACTAGGGTTATTTATGGAAAGCAAGTCATCAGGGTGCTCAGAAAGGAAAACATTTGCAGGCTCTGAGGCTATCTCGTGTTGTGAAACTCTGTGCAGACCCTGAACTAATTGCTTTACTGAGAGTAATTTTTTCAGCCTCTGTCATGAGTCCTACTATATGGTTGAGCATCTCTGTATGTCTGGGCTCTCTGTAGCAGAAATCTGGGACCATAGCCCTGTATCTTTGAGCAGAGGCTGTGGAGCCAGACTTCCTGATCGAAACCCTATAGTTCTGTCCATCTGATCTTAGGCAAGCTGCCTAACCTCTCTGAGCCTCAGATTTCATATCTGCCAAGCAGAGATGAAAGCAGTACTTACTATTTTTGGTCTGAGAAGATGAGATGATTATAATTTTGTGTCTAGATGTTTTTCGCATGTACACATGCACATGGAGGTCAGAGGTCATTGTTAGGCGTCAGTTCCCAGGAGCTGCCCACTTTGTTGGTTTTATTGTTTGTTTTTGAGACAAAGTCTCTTACTGGTCTTGGTGGAACTCACTGATTAAGTGATAGGATAGCTGGCTGTGAGTCCCAGAGATCCAACTGTCTCTACCTTCCAGTGCTGGGATTACAAGCATTTACCACCATGCTTGGCTTTTTCTGTGGTACCGAGGACTGTGCTTGGATCCTTATGCTTGTGCAGTGGGTGCTTTGCTGATTTACACCCCTCCCAGTCTCTATATGTTAATCAGTATCTGGCTCACAGTGAGTACATAGTCCTTACATGCTGGCTATTACCACCATCACCCCCGTGGAGCAAATACACTTTTAAATCACTACTTTGACTTTCCCAAGAGAAACAACTTAAAGGAGGAAGGTTTAATTTTTGCTCTTTGATTTGCTTGCCATGGCAGTCCTCTCTGCAGAGCTCTTTAGTCCATGATAGACAAGAAGCAGAGAGAAGCAACAAGGAAGAGCCAGGGCAAGATGCAGCCACGTTCTCACTGGCCCCTCTCCTCCAGCTAGACCCTACCTTCCAGTATCTATCAATAGTCTGTTCAAAATTTGAGTCCTTCAGTGGCTTAAATCATTGATGAGGCCACGTGTCAGACAAGCACAGCAGATGATTTAGTAGCCCGGGAACCTCATTTTTGGGGGATTATGCATACCTCTCCCTACTGGTAATCATGCGTTTGGCAGCCTAGTTCCTTAACCTGAATATACTACACACACACACACACACACACACACACACACACACACACACCCTTTCCAAACCACACACCTAGCAAGCCTTTTATCCTCAACTGTAATAGTCTACAAGTATTCTTGTCTTGCCTTTAAGCAACAATAAGCATTTTATTGCCGCTATTAATGATTAGACTTTTTGCTATTTATGACAGTTTCTACTCATATTCATTCACAACATGTCTGGGTATGAAAATTAGAAGGGTCAATCTAAACTGAACTGGTTTTGGGTGCTTGTGTATAAGGCACTTCTGTGTCCTCTAGTAACCTTTAGAGAGAATGATCACATACAATCCTCAGAAATGCCCTTAGAGACATATTCATGGGTTCATGTTGCTAATGCTCTGTGTTTCTCAGTCCAGCAGAGCTGATAGGTGTTTATTCAGGGAGAAATAACTTACAACAGAGACAGATGGCCACCAGCAGGTTTCTGTCCCAAGGATGCCTCTGAATGCTATCTGTCTCTGATCAGGAAGCAAGAGAGCCTCTGGGGTCACTGACCCCAGACCTAGTTTTCCCAGGTCACATCCACACATGTCCCCACCCCCAATGGGCATGGTCAGTGCAACAGGTGTGGGTGGAGTGAATATCTCACTACACACCACATAACTTATCCAAGTGGCTTTTCTATAACCCAATTCAGGAGTCTGAAGATATGGATCAATCGCCTTTACTGAGAAGTCCTGCAAAGTGTCTTATGGCCAATTTTTCAATTCATTCACATCTTGATATGCACTAGTTGTCCCCAGACATCAATTCCATGACATAATACAACTTGGTGATGTTTAGCAAGCATGCAAAAGAATCACAGAATCTGTCTTTGGGAGACTCAGGCCCCTCACCCTCGATTCCTTCCCCCTTTTTAGGTGTCCTGTTGTCAACATCCACATGTACCTGGAAAGGGACATTAACAGAGATGCCTATGTTTCCCATAGTGAGGACTCAGGTTTCTATAGGGTTTTCTCCATGATAGGTTTTCTACTGGCTATTTTAAAATGTATTGTCCAGTCGACTAGATACTTGCTGTGTAGCTGTTGAGTTTTGAATTTGGGTTCCCAGAACATGTAAAAAGCCAGATCTGTTGGAGATGCACCTGTAATCCCAGCACTCCTTGGGTGAGATGGGAGGCAGACACAGGAGAATCCATGGAAGCTCAGGGACCAGATAACTTTGTGCACAAAGTGGCAAATGGCAAGAGACCCTGTCTGAAACCCAGTGGAAGATGAGGACCAACACCTGCACTTGTCCTCTGATCTCCTCATGCATGCTGAGACACACACTCACACATGGACTCTCGTACTTACCAACTTACTTTACAAATATACCTAATATAAAGCAATTTTTTTTTGTTTTTGGTGTCTGATTAGGGATATAGGTCAGTGATAAAACATTTGTTAACAATTATCTTCATCACCATAAAAAGAGGAATTAACGTTCTTGGTCTCATTGACCATTCCCTAATGCTGTGATTAACAGGCATGGCTCTTTTCATGTGGCCACCAAGGAAGTGTACAACAGAAAGGTTAGGCCACTTGTCAAAGGTCACACAGATTATTAGCAGCACATAAGAGACCAACCCTAGGGTTTCCTTCCCTTAAAGCCATTGTGTTTTTACACAGGATCTCGCAGGGCTCAGGGAAGTAAGAAGAATTTTACAGAACTGAATAACAGCCTTTTTTCTTAGAGACAGAGGTGTGGCAGCCAGGGCCTGCCTTTCATTTTTGATGTCTCCTTATGACCCCGTTTATAGTCTCTCTCCTACAACTCTCCACTCTCCCGAAGGCCAGGGGAGCAGTTCACAGGCATCATTATCTGATGTGACACTTTCTTCAATGTGCAGTCAGCATCCTTGGTCCCCAGGAAATGACCTCATAAAGCACCATTCCTCTCAAATTCATGGATGATAAACCCACTTTCTTCTTTTCTCACAGCTCTGCCTCCTCAGTGTGAGTCCAGCACCACCCACCCTGCTCAGAGCTTCCTGCTGTTTGCCGTAGAAGGTTGGTGAGGAGGTCAAGAGAGAGTGAGGCTTGCTTCTTTTTAGCTGTGTAACCTTAGAGATATCTCTTGGGTTCTTTGGGCTTTCTTTGTAATTTGAGGATATTTTAATTCATTTGCATAAGGTTATTGAGGTCTATCAGGTTCCAGGTACCCAGCTGTACAGAGATTCAACTGTGAACTCAGGTCCGGCTTTGTCTGAAAAAGCCTCTTTGCCATGACTGAGAAGGGAGAAGGGGAAGATAATGACTGCTGAGCAGGATAGAATGACACTAGAGCTAAGTTCTACAGATAGGAGGACCCCTATGCTATGGAATATGTAATGGGGATAGTTCACTTGGTTTGGGCAAGTAACTAAGCCCTCAGGGATGGATAAAAGTTAGTTGACAGAGTCAGCTTTCCAGACAGAGAAAATGGCATGCTTAAAGGTCTTTCCTGGAAGAATTATTTGTGGAAGTGGCACAGTGATGGAGTGCCTATGATGGCTTCTTGGACAGGGACAGTGAGGCATTCTATGTCCCTGCTTCCCTAGGTCCACAGCACTCCCTCTACTGTGTCAGTATGAACATGGGCCTGCTTGACAGTAAGTCACCAAGATCATAAATTCAAAGTCTGGTGGCTGTGTCCATCACATTTAGTATATGTAGGACATTGGTTCCAAGACACACTTCCTGTCTCCCAGACATGAAAGTCTGCAGACACTTATGTGTCTTATATAGAATGGTGTGGTATTTGCATGGAATGCACGCATGTTTTCCCATATTCTGTGAATTATACCTAGATAACTCAAGACTCTAATATAATGCAAATGGTATGGGAGTACTTGGTGTACAGCATTGTTTGGGAGCAATGACAAGAATATCTGTCCATGTGTGTTCAAGAAGACAGATGTGAGGTTTTTATCCTGATACAAGTTATGAAACCCCAGCAAAATGTGTATGTTACCTACATGGTACCCATGATGGTAGTCATGAGAGTAAGATGCCTGACAAGGACACAGTGATGCTGGAGGTGTAAATGATGCCTTTTAGAGAGTTTCCCATGAGGCAGCATCCTGGGGAGAAGTCACACTCTCCCCACTTCATTTCCATCCTTCTGATGCAGCACTACTGAGACCATTCTCACAGCACAATGCCAAGAAGCTGTTCAGAAGGCTTCCTCTTTATCTTCTAGTCACACAACCAGAAACCATTTGCTTATCACAGTCTTTCTCTTCGTATTCAATGAGGGCTCATCCAACAAAGGCAGCCTCTGAGAAATACCACCTGTACTTCCTACAGAAACATTGTTCTGTTTCCTCAGCCTGGATATCACAGCCTGTTGTGTGGGCTCACACAAATGAAGCCTAAATGGAAGAAAGTATAATTGGCAGAGAGACGTCTGTCTGGGTGCTGAATTTCTGTTGTCTTAACTGGATCCCAGGAGCACTTGTGAAGTTTCTTATTCACTGACACAAACAGGCTCTAAGAGACTCTGTCTTGGTTATTTTCAGTCCCCTCAAGAACAACAAAGCCCTATCAGCTTCCAAAACCCTTCCCTTCACCTCAGCTTGAGAAAGGCGAGTCCATACACAATCCCTATACTGCAGTGTGGGACATGAAAAGAAGCAGAGGTAAAAGGTTTGGAGTAGACATAGACAGCCCTGGAGTCCATTTGGCGCTACCTTCCCACCCACTTTCTGTGAGTTTCTCACGGTGGCATAGAAATTTCCCTTCACCCCTCTGGGACTCAGTTTTCTCATTTGGAAAATATTGTAGTTAATGCTCCATATGGAGAATCTCATTCTTCTCTCATAACAAGTCTGCAATGAGGTGGTACTTTAGTCCCAACTTATACATGAAGATATCAAACTACAGTCACACAGTCAGAGCCCAGAGTCAGAATCACAGCCCATAGTCATAGTTCATTACTTGTGAAGCCAAGATCATGAAACTCCATTCCCAATAATTCCCACCTCCATCCTCAGCTCAGAAGTGGTGACTCCTGTCAGTTACCAAAGTAGATACTGTGATGTTGGCTCAAGTTCTCATCTAGAATAAGCCACACAAACCCCACTCAGTAGTGGGGCTCTGAACCTATGCTAAAGTCAATAAAGAGCTCCCAGAAAGATCTTGCTGCTAAACAGCATATCTTAGTAATTGACTTTATTCTTCAATCGGGATGAGGGAAAAGCAAATTGCATGCATCAGATAAACTCAGGGACTTCAATAGCTTACAGTGAAATTCAATTTATTACTCACTAAAGATGTGTTAGTATGTCTCTGTGATAGGGAAGGCTACAGGGCCAGAATCCTCTTAAATGCCTCATCCTCACTTCTGATTGGCTACCACTTGTCATATGTCCCACTTCATATGTTGAAGAATTCACTCCCATCCTATGCCTCCACTATTTCCCTTCCCCCTTTCCATTTGTCCCTTTCGTTCCCTTAGATACTTCCATTTTTACTTTCATGTTATATATACTACTATGATTTTATGTATTTGTATAAGATCTAGGAACAACAAATGAAAGAAAATATACAATATTTGCCAGAAATTGGCTTAATTAGCTCAGTGCAATTCTCTTGAGTTACGTCTATTTTCTTGACAATGGTGTACCTTCATTTTTGTTTATGGTTGAAATTCCATTGCACATGTATACACCAATTCTCCTTATGCAGTCCTCTGTCCTTGACTGCCTAGATTGTTCTATACTTAGCATGCAGTTCTCAGAGTGAGTCACTACAGCATGTCTCCTCACCATAGGTACATACTTCTTATTTTGTCTCTGAGAATTCCCGAGATGGTGGAAGCCAGAGTCAGAGACAAAATTTGCAAATAGTCAGAGAGCTAAGAGTGTCTGCCAGAAACTAAGATCAGTGACCTTTGCTCATTTGTTTTATGAACTGGAAGAATTCTATTTCCTTCACAATCCATGTTTAAGAGGGGAACTGTACTTGTTCTTCCTGCCAGCCTGGTCCCATAGCTGTGCCAGACCCAAATGAACACATAGACCCTATATTAACTGTTGGCCGATGGCTTGGGCTTCTTATTGGCTAGCTCTGTCTTAATTATTAACCCATAACACTAATATGTGTATTTCCACGTGGCCTTGGCTTACTGGAGAATGCCGGACCTTTGCCTGCTATATCACAACTTACTCTGGTGGGCTCTCCTGCCTACCTTTCCCAGACGTCTCCTCCTCTCCTAGTTCCACCTATCTTACTGCCTCATTGGCCATTGGTCTAACAGTGTTTATTCATCATCAAATAAGAGAAACATATACAAAAGGACATCCTTCATCACTACCCTGACAAGCACATGGCTCCCAGTGGCTGACCACACATCTTTCTAAGCCCATTCTCCCCAGTGGCTGACCTCTTCTGAAAGAACATACCCAAAGCTGGAAGTGTCCTGAAGGATGAGGAGAAATTATGAGATCAAAGTAAGAGTTTAGTTCTTTCGTCCCAACTCTGCCCTTCCTTTTCTTTTCTTTCTTTTTTTTTTACATTTTTTCTTTTTTTATTATATTTTATTTTATTTTATATAATAAAGTACAATTAAATGAAAACAAACATTTATACACAATATTTGGGAATTTGGGCGTTGTTCTTTCCAAACTACTTCCTGCTGGTAAGGGGCGCTGTCATGGGGGATTCGAAGAAGATTCAGAAATCCTGGCTATAGTCTGTGGGGCTGCTTTGTCCAGCTGTTTTGAATGTAGGATCACCTTGTACTCTGTTTCAGGCGGTCTGGCATGATCAAACCACATTAGTCTGGAAGGAATCCACATCTTTTCATTTTCTGTGGAAACAAAAATAGAAATCCTTTTCCGCAGTAACTTGTCCTTGAACTTAAATTTTGGAGTCAAAGCATTTTTTTTTACTATAATTTATTATTTTACATGTTGATCCCAGTTCCCTCTCCCTCCCTCCCTCCCTCCCTCCCTCCCTCCCTCTCTCCTTCCCTCCTTTTTACCCTCTCTGCCCTCTCACATGCACTCCAACCACCCTCCCCTCCCATCCCCCCACCCCAATTCCACATGTAGGGGAATGCCATCCAGTTGGGGTCATGTAGATCTGACAGGTCATGTGAAGTAGGGACTAGGGCTTCTCTCCTGTCTCTAGATTAAGGCAGTTATCCCTCCATGGGGGATATGTTTGCAAAGTCCTTTTGTGCACCAGGGATACATCCTGGCTCCACTGTCTGAGGTCTCTTAGACTGCTCAGTCCTTCTGGCTGAGACCCATATTCAGGGGGACCTGAGTCAGTCCCATGCTGGCTTCCCAGCTATCAGTCTAGTGGCCATTAGCTCCTCCTTGTTCAGGTAAGCTGTCTCTATGTGTTTCTGCCGCATGGTCTTGTCCTCGCCATCTGCATCTGGGTTCTAGTTCGACTCAGTGTTTATGTATGGGTGTTTGATCCTGTTTTCAACAGGCATTAGTTGAGGGCTCCATGGAGAAGTTAGTTGTTGACCTCACTCTCCGGGAAGGGCATTTATGATAGGCTTTCCACGGAAGCTCAAATTGTTGGGAGCAGTCTTGTAGTTCTCTAGACCTTTCTTTCTTTATCTTCAAACCAATATTGGCTCCCTCTTTTAGGTTCTCTCTCTCTGTCTTTCTCTCTCTCTCTTTCCTGTCTTCTATTCCTAACCAGGCTCAATCTGGTCACACATGTTTTCCTTTCCTCCCCCTCATTTTCTCCTACTTGTCTCTCAATTCGCTGCCTCCCCCCACTTCACCTGAGCTCTGGGGGACTTGTCCCTTCCCAGTTCTGTGAGGGACTTTATATGAATCTCTTAGAATACACCTTGTATCCTCTGGTTCCTCTGGTGATGTGAATTATAGGCTGGTGATCCTTTGCTCTAGGTCTAAAATCCATATATGAGTGAGTACATACTGTGTTCCTCTTTTTGTGACTGGGTTACCTCATTCAGGATGGTTTCTTCAAGTGCCATCCACTTGCCTGCGAATTTCAAGATACCATTATTTTTTTCTGCAGAGTAGTATTCCATTGTGTAGATGTGCCACATCTTCATTAACCATTCTTCAATTGAGGGGCAACTAGGTTGCTTCCAGGTTCTTGCTATTACAAATAGTGCTGCTATGAACATAGTTGAACAGATGTCTTTGGAATCCTTTGGGTATATGCCTAAGAGGGGGATTGTCGGGTCCTGTGGTAAACTAATTCCCATTTTCCTGAGGAACCGCCATACTGATCTCCAAAATGGCTGTATGAGTTTGCACTCCTACCAGCAGTGGAGGAGTGTTCCACTTTCTCCACATCCTCTCCAACATAAGTTGTCACTGGTGTTTCTAATTTTAGCCATTCTGGCAGGGGTAAGATGGTATCTCAAAGTTGTTTTGATTTGCATTTCCCTGATAAGTAAGGATGTGGAGCATTTTCTTAAGTGTCTTTCAGCCTTTTTGATTTCCTCTATTGAGAATTCTTTCTTCAGTTCTGTACCCCATTTTTAATAGGGTTATTTGGTGTTTTGTTGACTAGTTTCTTGAGTTCTTTGTATATTTTGGAGATCAGCCCTTTGTCGGATATAGGATTGGTGAAAATCTTTTCCCAGTCTGTGGGCTGCCGTTTGCTCTTGTCCACTGTGTCCTTTGCCTTACAGAAACTTCTAAGTTTGAAGAGGTCCCATTTATTAATTGTTTCTGTCAGTGTCTATGCCCCTGGAGTTATGCTCAAGAAGCGGTCTCCTATACCAATTTGTTCAAGGGTACCTCCTACTTTCTCTTCTAAGAGGTTCAATGTGGCTGGATTGATGTTGAGGTCTTTGATCTATTTGGGCTTGAGTTTTGTGCATCTGCCCTTCCTTTTCTACATATGGAAATTTGAGAAAGGGCTAAAGAAACCCCTTAGAGACCATTTTTGGAAACTTGGTCTTCCAAGAGCATGGAACATGCCAGTGGGATTCATTGTCTGGAGACTGACAGTGCCTTTTGACTTCTCAAATACTTAGAATTCTTCCTTATTTCTGAGGAAGAACAATTCATATTAAAAGAAGGGGGGTATGTCGTTACAGATACTAACAGAACTTCCGTAGGATGATACATTTTTGCAAACTTTCCAGAAAACTACTTGCAATATATTTCCCCAGATTTAGAAATGTTCTTGTACCTATTGATGCAGCAATTCCGCTTCAGGAATTTATCATAACGAAATAATCACAATGAGAACAAATTAGGCATATGAAGGATTCTCAAGCAGGTATTGTTTGTTATAATGAGACTCTGGCAATAATCTACATATCCAATAGGAGAATAAAAAGGCAATTATGGTATATCCATGTGGCAATATTATGCAGCTATTTAAAATAATGCTTTGCATCCTTTTTATGAGGTAGGCGGTGCTTGCTGAGCTTGGCAGCTTATGAGTTGTGCAAATGACACACACACATGCTAGTGAAGTAAGGTCACAGAGACATTCAAGCCATAGTGATGCAAGAAGGGATTACACTTGCTGTTTACTATATCCCTTTATATGATCTTCATCATTAAGGCTTTCTTCAATATACATACATTGTTCATATAATTTATTACAAAAGAGCAGATTAAAGACATACCTAGTTGGAGGGTTTCTTTGCATCTATTGACTGGTACAGCTTCCAAGCTTCAGAAGAAGATTCTCTGTGTAGTGGACAGCGATTAGCTCAGTAACTCACTACTGGTCAGAGTGCAGAATAAGAATCTGTGCAGTGTTGAGCAGTTAAGGGGGCATCTATCACCCCAGAAGAGAAGCATGAAGTTTTGTAAGGGGTCAAAGTCATGGCAGGACTGAGGCACTCACGAACTCACAGTACCTGTAGCTGCCCGTGTAAGATCAAACCAGTTACTAACACACCAGCAGGTGTTGGGAGGGAGCTCATGAATCCCTACTCCTAATTTAGGAGCTGTTCACAGCCAATAGCTTCTGGGGAGAGGGAGTCAGTTTTCTTTATAGGTGTGGCTCCTACTAGGTTGACAGTGTTTAGGTGGATATCCCACATTCATAATTATGTTGGTAGTACAAATTGGAATTAATGAGCTATATAAAAAAGAGGTCACAGAGTTGGAATGTAGATCTAGGAGAAGTTAGGGGTGCGAGGGAATCAATATAATCAATTACATTGTATGCATTGAATTCTCTAAAAGTAATAATACCTTTTTAAAGAAAATATATTTTTGAGTTATCTAAATGCTTTCAACTTAAAAAACAAATTCTATTTTTTTTTTTTTTTTTTTTTTTGCTGAAGTGCCTGCCATGGAACATAGTAGGTAACTGCTCTTCTATTCTGCCACCCCACCCCTGTTCTCCATAATGATCATTAAGTGGTACAAAGTAGCACATCTTCAACCAAGGTGCTAATTCCATAAAGTACACTTCCTTATAAAAGTGACACCGAGATGGTTTAGCAATGGGGATAGGGAACAAGGAGGGAGTGTGGGACATAGTTCATCTTTTCTTTGGCAAGTGCACCTGGCCTCTAGGACTCACACTGTGGCTCTGATTCTGCATTTCCATGCAAGCAGGGGCAAATTCAGCAATGTGTTGGAGCACTGGAAAGATTGCACAGCACCCTCACGGTGGCTCACAACCTCCTGTATCTCCAGTTCGAGGTGTCGCCCATGAAGCTACCCCATCAGATGAATGGCAATTGCTTTTATTCATTTCCCTCAACCGGTGTTCATCAAGTATGCATGGTTTGGGGAACTAATCCAGCTCTTATATTCTCAAATGCTATATCACATAAAACTTGGTGTTCCTTAAAACACCTAACTTCTGAAGCCAAGATTGGGGAAAATTTGACCTAATGGTTGCAGGTAGTCTGGGAAAAGAATCTTTTACAGTTTTTGCTTTTTTCTATTAGTTTTAATGAATCACTTCACTAAAACTAGTAATACAGAGTCAACATACAAAAAGTAGCAGTATTGGTAGATGCCAGGAGTAAATTACATGGAATAGAAGTTAAAAACAAACAAAACAAAACAGGTAGAAAAGATGGCCAAAGGAAGGTATGTTATCAGCACTTACTAGAGCAGACAGCTTACAATTGACAGTATCTCTATCTCCAGGGGATCAGATGTCCTTTTCTGGCCTCAGGGGTCATTTGCATACAGAAACATATACATGCTATTAATAAAAACTAGTAAAAATTAAAATAACTTAAGAAGTAATCATATTTACAATAGTTACAAAAATACCCCAGTAATTCAAAAATAAATTTAATAAAAATTAGAATAATCTCATTATTCTGTGTGTGTGTGTGTGTGTGAGAGAGAGAGAGAGAGAGAGAGGAGAGAGAGAGAGAGAGAGAGAGAGAGAGAGAGAGAGAGAGGAGGGGAGAAAGAGAGAGAGACAGTGTCTATCTGTTTAGCCCTGGCTGACCCGGAACTTGTTATATACACTAGAATGGCTTCTACCTCACAGAGATGCACCTGTCTTTGCCTCATGAATACTGGTATTAAAGACAAATACTATTACAAATGGCTCAATATAAATTTTAAAAATTGAAGAGGATACAGTATCCTATGCTCATTTATTGGAAGCATCAGCATTGTTTAAATGCCAATACTATCCAAAGCAACCAACACAATCCCTGTCAAAAATGCCACTAAAATCTTTAAAGTGCTAAAACAAACAAACAAACAAACCCAGCCAAAATTTATGTGGAATCTCAGAATCTCTGGATAGCCAAAATCATCTTAAGCAAAATGAAAAACAAAACAAACAAACAAACAAATGAATCAACACATCCTATGACCTGACTTGAAAGTGTACTACAAGGCTGTAGTAATCAAAACAGCATGTTAAAGACATCAAGACAAACACATAAAAATGGACAACAGAAAACCCAGCAGTAGCTAACAAATGTTCAGCAGATTCTAAGAGCATACCTTAGAAAAGGAAGATCTTTTCAATACATGGTTTCAGGATAACACTAGATCCTACCTCTCAACACTCACAGAACTCAGGTCTGCAGCATAGGTCATTTTCAGCCACACTTGAAAAACTACCCTGAGTCAGCTGGAAAAATACAAGAGCAACCGTCAATAGCAGCAACTTCTTGCCAAGAGCATACAAATAACTTCATTCAGAAAACACTTAATAAAATGATGATGCTCTTTTAGACTTACTACAGACCAGAGATTATACAAAACAGTTTAATTATCCCATGTAGCATTTGTAGATGTTCTATGAATTAGGTTAAGTTATGAAGAAAAATTTAATGTGCCCATGGAATATCACTGGTCTCTGGTGCACCTGATCTACAAATTCAGGGTTTCTAAAACCAAAGTTTATGCTCTCAACCATTTCAACACCTGCATCTTGCATACTGTGTGGTGATCACAGAGGGCTAGTTTCAATTGTTAACTTGAGCTTCTAATCTTAACTAGGTCAACATCTGCATCTTGGATACTGTGTAGTGATCACAGTGGGCTAGTTTCAGCTATTACCTTGACACAATCTCAAATCACTTAGGAAGAGCGTTTCACTGAGGGGCTGTCTAGACCAGGCTCACCTGTTAGCATGCCCATGGTTATTGCCTTGGTTATGTTCATTGATATGAGTGACCCAGCCCGCCATGGACAGGTCCATTCCCTGAGCAATGGATCCTGAACTGTACTGGTGTGAAAAGGAGATGAGCAGTAACAAGCGTTAAGTGCATTGATTTTTCTCTGTTCTCAATTGTAGATGTGATACAACTAGCTGTCTCAAGTTCCTGTCACAAAAATGGACTGTTATCTGGGATTGTCAGCCAAATACACCCTTCCTCACTGGACTTGCTTTTTGTCAGTATTTTTTTTTTTAATTACAGCAGCAAAAATGAATTTTCAATAGTGATGGGTTGCTTCCCCTGGGAATGTTGGCAGCTGAGGTGAGCTGGGGAACTTGAAAAAGCTGCCTTGAACTGAGTCTTGAAGGTGAAGTAAGCTACAGAGGCAAATGTAAAAAATTACATGATGCAACAAAGCAGACTATGTTCAGGCAGAAGAAGCCAGATCCTGGAGAAGACTACCGTATGATGAACACAGTGTGGGTGCAGGAGACACTCAGGGTGGATCATAAAGGATCTTGTATCCTCTTGTGTGGACTTTAGGTCTTGTGCTGCAGACAGTGGAGACAGGGGATATAAATCACTAGTTCTATTGTTTTGATGGATATTATTTGAAAAGAAGACAGAAAACTATCAGTTTATGGTAATACAATTATCAAACCATGGAGGCTTTCACGGGTAGCTTTCTGAGCCTCAGAAATATCAAGGAAGGCAGTAAAATGGCTATAAGAGAAAAGTACACACAAAATCAATAGTCTCTTAATATATCAGCAATGGAAAATTATCCCTGTTTTCTCACAGCAGCAAAAATACTTTTTAAAAAATCCTTAAGGAATACACTTAACTCAATGAAGAAAATAACAAATCTTTTACTGAAGAACATTATGAAATTCCCTGGTTTAATGTAGAAACATATGTTCTAAAATGGCCAGACACTCTGTTATAAATAAGTTTTCCCTTAATTAATTTACTGGTTTAATGTAATTACAATATAAATCTCAGTAGAGCATTTTGTGGGAAACTTGACAGAGTGATTTTTAAATGCCTTTGGACAAATAAATGAGTGAAAAGAACCAAGGGAAGAAAATGTAAAGAAGTTAACAAAGTGATATTGTGATGTGTCCAATATTCATAAGTGATAGAGGAGTAACCTGTCTGAAAGTGTGGCATGATCAAGCCAGTCAAAACTTCAGCACAGGTGGAGGGAGGGACTCATGAAGTTCTTCCACATTCAAAGAGCTACTGGCAGTTGGTGGCTGCTGCAGTTTTCTTCAGGAATGTGACCCCTGATAGACTGTCCATATTACACTGTAATGGCCCTTGCACATTTCAGTAGCACTAAGTGGGTTTTAAAAGAGTGCATGGGTTGGGAGGGATATGTGGTAGGGACACATTGGAATAGTTGGAGGGAAGGGAATGGGAAGCAGACTTGATCCACTTGGAGTGTGTGTATGAAAATCTCAAACAATAAAAGATATCAATAAAGCAGAGTGTAAAGAGACCTGTAACATGTGAACACACAAGACACATAGAGTAACACAAGTGCGTCATGAAAGCAAGGACCATGCTTCATTTCAGATCATTGTGGAACCTGGGAATTGCTCAATTCATAATGCTTTGACAGCTGGTTAACTGGGGAAAAATATAGGAGCACCTACATTAAGGGACTCAACAAGCAAAATCTCCAGTGGCTAAACTCACCTTCCTTTCTTGGTCTGTAATTGGCTTTCCCCATTCCTGTGGGCTTGAGGGATCCCTGTCTTAGAACTCACTGCAGCAACTTACAATTTCCCCCCTCATCTTGACAAGTAGACCATGAATGCTCAGGAGGCAGCCACTTCACTGCATTCAAATGCTCATCCTCTGAAATATAGTAATACACATATTCTCTTGTGTGGATTGGCAAATAACCCTTCATTTGCTCTCAGAGGGCATGAAGACTTGACTTTTAAAATCCCCAACCCTGTAACCACACTGCACATAGTGACTTCAGCAAATACCACTGGAGAGCAAGAAACGTTTTCTCCAACTTATTTTGAGATTATTGGTGATAGTCTCATTCTAGCTGTGGACCATTTATTTCTCATGCATAACTTAATTAGCTCATGAATGGGAGAGGTGATGAGAAAACCATTCCAGAATCTGAGAAACATTTGCTGTTTTTTTGTTTTAGTTTTTGCATTCCAACATATATTCAGCCCCTATTCTGTGCAACAGTGTTCAAATGATCAATAGGTAGTAGTTTACCTTTTGGCAGCTTTCCACAAATTATACCAGAATGCTCTCTGTCTCCCTGTCTATCTTTGTCCCTTTCTCTGTCTCTGTTTGGCTTTTGTTCTCTATATTTAATACAGCCATTAGTATTTCTATGCTGTTGTTTTTCCCCATTGAGAAACACACACACACACACACACACACACACACACACACACACACACACACACACACACACACACACCATGGAAGTTCTTTATACATTGGCAATCTTCACTTGAAATTTCTGTTCTGGAAATTGCTGTGATGGTATGACATGTAGGAGACATGAGTGCAGAAAAAGCGGGACCTATGCCCACTTTCTTGTCTTTTATTTTATTTTATCTATAGTGCTACATACATTCCAAAGGAGCACAGAAGATGTTTTAACAGGAAAACACATAACCATACAAAATAAGCACATAAAAACTATAGAAAAATAAAGTGAACTGGAAGGGCTCTATAGGACTCTGTTGCTAATGGTGCTTCCTGGGTTCAGCTGTCCCATCTGTCTTCACTGGATGCAGGATCTGTCTAGGCAATCCCCTTGGCCTCACTTTTCTGTAAATCAAGGTAGGGAGCTGGCTGAGTTGATGAAGTGCTTGGATGTAAAGGAGTTTGATACTAGCACCCAAACATAATCCAGGAACAATAAATCATCCCTGTAATCCTAGCAGTGGGGAGATGGAAATAGGACCTCTGGGCTTGCTGGTCAACCAGTCCACCTGAATTAGTGAGCTCCAGGTTCACTGAGAGACCTTGTCTCTGAAAATAAGGAAGAGAGTGATTGAGAAAGACACCTGAGTCAGCCTCTGGTTTCCAGGTATACACACACACACGCACACACACACACACACACACACACACACACACACACACAAACACACACACTCCTCAAGGTAACAATAGCAATCTTCCAATATTATTTGAGAATTAAATAAAACAAACATGTTTATTAATATTCCATATTAACTGATTTATAGAAACTAATATTATCCATTCAAAAGCCTTTATCACTTTTTGACCAACTCTTTCTTTTAACATATATGAAATTTTGTATGCCTAAAATTTGTCAAGAATTTTTTCCCAACAATTCTTGCAGACAGGATGATGCCCTGCACAGTTTTAGCTGTTGTCACTTTGATTTTATAATCATTCTACCAAATCTAAGTTTTTCCTCTGGTTCATTTTTTTCTCTTTGCAGATTTCAGTGTCATCCAAAAGCTGTGATTCCTCAGTCATCTCTTCTGCTTAACAGACTTCACTGTGTGTGTAGATTTAACAGCTGTCTGCTTCATTTTGTGTTCTGTGTCTCCATCAGTTAGATGCATGATGATGAGCTAAAAGACAAACAGTGTTTTACCATCTCTTGCATTGGGAAACTGATCTGCAGATATGGGGTGCACCCAAGTGTTGGAATGCCAAGGTGCAAGAGTTTTTCTGTATCTAACTTCTCATCTGAAATGTAGCATAGAGAACCAAAATACCAGGGAAGTGACCAACCTTGAAGGCTCCTGTTTTGTGTCTTTACTTGGGGAAGACATGGACAAAGGTCTGCTTACCCCAAGGAAGTCACTGAAAATGGACTAAAGGAAGAATCGCTTTCGAGACAACCTTAGTGAGTGTATTGGGTGTTGGTGTCTCAAAGGCAGCTGCATTATCCAGAATACCATCCCATCATGAGTGATGACTCATAGAAATGGCCTCTGTGGAGTTCCCCATGCCACCTGCATGTAGGTCGGTTGCTTGGATAGTCTCTTCTCCTAATAGCTTTTACTGTGGTATATTCTTGGGGAAGGGCCTTGTGAATCTTGTATACCCCAGAAGACTTCTGACTTAGATTTTACTTGTTAGATCTTACTGCCTCCATCTTAATGGAACTCCTCCCAGGAGTGAATACTTCATTTCAGATAGAGAAAAGAGCTACATAATGCTTCTTTATACAAAAGAGTTTGTGATACTGAGAGTGGTTCTACATATACAGAACAATGCTTTAGGAACATGAAAATGATGGTAGGGAAAGGAACTTGAGGCTGGATTTTAGATTCTAGTTCTTATAGACCATGCCCAAGCATTCCAGAAATGTGGAAATCTTGACTCTTTCAAAGCTCACGTTAGTGACGGTCACCCCTAGGCTAGAGGTGAAACTCACCTTATGAATTTCAGGATTGGGGGTTTTCAAATTTTATTTGCGTTTATGTGATACAATATCCCAACAGAAAGCTATTTATAGGAGAAAGAACTGTAGTCAAGTCACAGCAGCAGAAGCCTGAAGTAGCTATCATATCACACCCATAATCAAGAGCAGGGAGAAATTAATGCATGCACATAGCTCTAGGACAGCTTTCTTTACTCTTACACAGACCAGAAATGAAAACTGGGAATGGAAACCCCTACTTTCAGATTGGATTTTTGCACATCAGTTAAGGCAATCGGCATAATCTCCCATAGACATGCCCAGGACAACCTGATCTAGGTATCTCCTCGTTGCTTCTCTAGATGATTCCAGATTGTATCAAGTGCACAATTAAACCATCACAAGGAGGATGGTCATGTCCTTCCTGCAGATAGACAGTACAGCCAACATTGTAAAGTCCTGATGACTAAGAACATCCTATACCCACTCTACCCAATGGGCCTTCTGTGATGATGAAAATGTAGTCAACTGAAATTTTCCAACATTAATCCCAACAGTCAGATGAAGCTGTCAAGTACTTGAAAGGTTGGTAGTGTAAGAGACCGATCAATTCTTAGATTCACAATTTTATCTCATCACAGATATAATTCACCTCCATATGCTTGGCCTCGGGTACCAAGCAGTGACTGGTTGATTGATCGATTAATTAACATAGATTGATTGGTTCATTTATTGGTCAAAAATGCGCTGAAGTCCACTCTGCTTCAGGGATACCATCTGAGCATTGTAGATAAACTAGAAAAACTATCAAAGGCTTCACTAAACCCCCAGGCTATTTGGTCTACAAATGCCTGTGATGCCATAATTAGACACATCACCATGTTCTAATTTCTATGATCATACAGTAAAATTCTGTAAACTTTAGTAGATTGAATTTATTATTCCCATGTTTTTGTGGCTTGGGATTTTGAAACAGGTTGGCTGTGTGAGGTGGGTTTGGTTTTGTCATGAAGCTGCAGTCAGATGGAAATTGGCATGGAGCCTGTTCTGAATACTTCTTCATTTTATGGTAAATAACTGATGCTGGTGGGTAGAAGCTCTACATAACTAGGGCTCCTTGGTTCTCAACTCATGGGTCGAGATCTATTTGGGGGTTGCATATCAGAGATCATACATATCAGATATTTGCATTACAACTCCTAACAGGAGCAAAATTACACTTATGAAAGAGCAACAAAATAATTTTATGGTTGGGATCACTACAGCATGCAGAATTGTATTAAATGATTACAGCATTAGAAAGGTTGAGAACTACTGCTTCAGAGGATTTTTACACATTCAGGGAAAATGGGATTCTTAGTTGTCATAGACTTTAAAAGGCAGAACAGGAGAGATTGAAAGGAGGGAATGTGTGTTTGTGTGTGTTTTCATAAGACAGAAAGAGGGTGTGCACTTATAGTTACTTTCAGTCACTTTGGCAAACACTTGAGAAAAGCATATTATATACAGGAATTGCTTGGATTTTTTAAGGGAGGAATTATTAATTTTGGCTCACAGTTTCAGAGGTTTTTATCCCATTTTATTCCCTCAGTCCAACAGTTTTTAGCCATGAGGTCAAGAATCTTGATGGGTTAAAGTTGGCCACTTTATGAGAGGAAAAGACCAGGGAACACATATAACTTCCTCAAACACACTCTGCAAGTGATCTACGTCCTCCAACAAGGCCCCTCCATAACTCCTCAGATTAAGGTCAACATCTGGGGAACAAGAGTTCAACACAGGATCATGTGAGGAAATTAGATATTTGAGCAATTTTCCTCACCAGTTGGGAAACATTTTTGTCTTTGATGAATTAGCTTTGGAAATTTCCCCCAAAAGAAATATAGGCTCTATGACTTGAAAGAAACATGTTCTTCCATTGTGAGATCATGTAGCTGGATATGATGGTTGTCCTAGCGCTGGGGAGTCTGACTCAAGAGGGTTATGAGTTAGAAGTCAGCCTGGGTGACATAGTCATTACCTGTCTCAATAAACAAAGCAACTAACAAACAAAGAAAAATGTGAGACTGGACATAAATGCATTGGTGTGCCCATTTGTGGGAATGTGGTCTGTGACAGCTCCTTACTTAATCATGGCTACTGAAGAATCTGGGTGCATTCTATGTGATTTCATGTTCTGCCCACACAGTGGGAGTCTTACTTCGAGCATGCCCTGTGTGTTTCTTCCCAGTATTTCTATGATGCTGCAGGGAACTGGAGAGCAGAGAAACACTTTTCATAGCAATATACACTGATGAAATGGATGGGGCAGGTGAGCCACGCATTCTCCAATCATTCCTCAAAGTTTCCAGATTTTATGGAACCAAGCTCATGTTTTACTCAGAGACAAGTCAACGTGTTCTTACTCTTTGAATTAGTTGATAAGGTTGTGGTTGACACATGAATAATTGGAAATGCTTAAATGTTCATGGTGTATAACTTGATATATTTGAAGATAAATAGATACTCATAAAACATCAACATAATCAGAAACCTAAACATGTCAATCACCTCTTTTGCACTTTCACTCTTTTATAAGGGGATTTATTTGTTTGTTTTGCTCTATTTTCTTCTGTGGTAATAACATTTAACAGAGGCTAGAGATATGGTTCAGCAGTTAAGAGCACTTGCCAAGACAATGCTGGAGGGCTAGCCCTGGAGACATGTGTGGGAGAGCTGGCCCCAAAAGTATTAAGTGTGAGAAAGCCAGTCCTACCCATTGTCAGATGCCACAGGCATGAGAGCTGGCCTTATCCTACACCTGAGCAAAGCAGGAGAGCTGCAGACATACCTTTCCTACTGCTTCTGAGATCCAATGCCCTTAGTCTCATTACCAGCTCTATATCAGTAATTCTATTATGTTCTCCCTTTCCTCTTTGACCCCTTGAACAATGGATCATAAAAACTTTATCCTTCAACCTTACTTCTTTTCAACTCACCCCAGCATCCCAGCCTCCAACACCAGCAGAAATACTGTGTGGACAAATTAGCTGGACAGGTTAGGAAAACAAGGAACACACAACTGTCATACTTTCCACAAATTCAGAGAGGATTTTCCAAGAAACCTCTCTGAAATTTTCAGAGACCAACAAGCAAATCTAGATTTATAATTATTCCAAACCTAGGTGCCTAGACATCAGCATAATAACACAATCAGGAACAGTCAAGGCAGCATGTCTCCTCTAGAGCACACCTATCCCACTACAGCAGGCCCTGAATATTCCAACATAAGTGAAGTTCAAGAAAGAGACCTTAAAACAGCCTTTATGAATACAATCAAGAGTTCCTTAAAGAGGAACTTATAAATACCTTAAAGAAATCCAGGAAAATACAAACAGTGAAAGGAAATGAATAATATTGTTCAAGACTTCAAATTGGAAATAAAATCAATAAAGAAAACCCAAACCCTGAGGGGATTCTGGAAAGGAAAGATTTAGGAATTCAAACAGGAACTACAGTGGCAAGTTTCACCAACAGAATACAAAAAATGGAAGAAAGAATTTCAGGCATTGAAGATATGATAGAAGAAATGGATACACTGGTCAAAGAAAATGATAATCTAAAAAAAAAAAAAAAAAAAAAAAACTCCTGACTGAAACACCACGAAAATGCCAAATCTAAGAATAATAGGTGTAGAGGAAGGAGAAGAAACCCAGCACAAGACCCAGAAATGTTTTCAACAAAATCATAATGAAAATATTCCTATTAAGAAAGGACATGCCTATAAAGCTTAAACAAACAAACAAACAAACCAAAAAATAAAAACCAAAAAACCCCAAATAGATTGGACCAGAAAACTCCCCTTGCCACATAACAATCAAAACACTAAACATAAAGAATAAAGAAAAAATATTAAAAGTTGCAAGGAAGAAAGACCAAGTAACATAAAGGCAGACCTATCAGAATTACACCCAACTTCTCAGTGGAGACTCTGAGAGCCAGAAGAGCCTGGACAGATTTCCTGTGGACTCTAAGAGACCACAGATGCCAGTCTAGACTACTGTACCCCAGTAAAACTGTCAATCACCATAGACGAAGAAAATAATATAGTTCATGATAAAGTCATATTTAAACAATATCTATAAATCCAACTGTACAGAAGATGTAAGAAGAAAACTCCAACCCAAAGAAGTTAACTACACTCATAAAAACACAGTAAATAAATAATCTCATATCAGCAAAATCTAAACTGGAAAAGCACATAACCCTACCAACAACTACAAAAACAAAAAGCAGGAATTAACAATCATTGGTTATTGATGGCTCTCAATATTAATGTTCTCAATTCCTCCATTTAAAAAGAAAAACCCACAGATGCTGTTTTACACAAAATCTCAATCGTTTTGCTTTTTATCAGTAAAGACTTGGAAGCCAGATGCTGGGGTGAAAGCCTGCTGTCTTAGAGAGGTATAAATAGCACCCCGCTGACCTCCCTCCTCAGCCAACATTCCATCCAAGACCTTCAAACTGAATGTTCATCTCTTCTACTTCCTGTGTATCCCTCTATCCATCCTCTTGACTCCCTTCTACTCTCTATTTTTTTTCCTAATAATCCTATGCCCACTTCTTGTCAACTGGTTGCTTGTCAACTGCTCTGCCTCTTGAGCAGTGGTTGACTTTATTAATCCTGTTTTTGATATTCAAGAAGAAAGGTCTTGAATTAAAGATGTGTGATAGGTCTGAGCCACACCACAACTAGAAACAGGTTTTTCCAGTAATTAATTCAATCTTGAGGCTCACAGTGTTATCAAATATCCTGCAACACACAGACTAACAGAATGGATGTAAATACAGGATCCATATACCTGCTGTACCCAAGAAACACACCTCAACATCAAGGGTAGACATTACTTCAGAGAAAAGGATTGGGAAGAGATCTTCCAAGCAAATGCAGCTAATAAGCAAGCAGCAAGCTGGTGTAGCCTGTTTTTTTTTTTTTTTTTTTTTTTTTTTTTGAGTTTGCTGTTTGAATGTGGCTTTATTTCTGCCTCTCATACCAGTCGCTAAGCAACAGGGAGGTCACATTACTCTTCAAGATGTACACTATTAACACAATGCCTTAGAAACACTTTCTGTTGTTAAATTTGTGACTGAAAAATGAAGGCCTGATTGAGCAACTGATTCATCTTTAGGTTGTGAATTTACTTATAAATTACTTGGCACACTGACTCAAGAGGTAGGGTGGAGGGAGCGGCCTATATCCCACTCTTTGTTTTAAATACAAATATTGCTGGAACAGGAAGGTGAAGATATGTGTGATCTGTCCATAGAGCAAAACAGCTCATGGTGACTGTCATGTGCAAATGCATGGTGTCTAGCTTTCAACCCCAGTCCCAAAGACTGTCCCCAAAATTATACCTCATGTTCACACTTCTACTACTTAGGGTTTGTTCTTCCCAGGGTTTTCCTGTATGCTTATTTCTTCAGGGCCAGCCTGTGGGGATGATGGTTTAGGGTCTCAGCGTTGAGCACTCGCTTGCTCTTTCCTCCTCTGCAGTTCCTCCTGCCTTCTTGCCTGCTGTGCACTCATGCAATCTCTGAATGCCTGCACCTGTGGCTGGCACTGATGCCAGTCCTGGTACTGGGCCATGCACTCCTGCACTGCAAAGTGGGAGGCGGCACAGCCAGAGTGGGTGATCAGCTGGTCCAGTGGGTCTTCTTCCTCTTCATCCTTCTTCAGCTGCCTGGTCCAGTTATGGTCTTGGGGGACTGAAGCAGACATCTTGAGGAACCGTGGGTGGAGGAGAGCATGAGAGCATGTTATATCTCAGAAGCCTGGCTCCGCAGGCAGCGAGGACTCTCAGCTTCTCTCCACAGGAAGCAGACCTTTGCAGACTGCCTGGTGTAGCCATTTTAATATCTAACAAAATAGACTTCAAATCAAAAACCAATCAAAATGGTTAAGGAAGGACACTATATACTCATCAAAGTAATCACCAGGATGACATTTGAATTCTTAACATCTATGCTTCAAATTCAAGGGCATCCAACTTTGCAAAAGAAATACTACTATAGCTGAAACCATATACTGACCCTCACATCCTGATAGTAGGTTACTTCAATACCCCACTCTCACCAATGGACAGGTAATACAGACAAAAACTAAACAGAAAAATACTGGAGCTAACAGATGTTATAAACTAAATGGACTTAACAGATATTTATAGAATATTTCACCCAAACATAAAAGAATATACCATCTTCTCTAAACTTTGTGGAACTTTCTCCAAATTTTCCCACATATTTAGACATAAAGCAAACCTCAATAGTTATAAGAAATTTGATATAAGCCCCTGCATCTTATAAGACCACCACACATTAAAGCTGAATGTCAACAATAACAAAAGAAAGCCTACAAACTCATGGAAATGGAACAACTCTCCTGAATGAAAAATGAGTCAAGAAAGAAATAAAGAAATAAATTAATACTTCCTAGAATCCAATGAAAGAGAATATACAGAATATCCAATCTTATGGGACACAATGAAGGTGGTGCTAAGAGGAGAGGTCATAGCACTTACTGCCTATGTTAAAAAAAAATTGGAGAAAATTCATACTAGCAACTTAACAGTACATCTGAAAGCTCTAGAACAAAAATAAGTATGTGCACCCAAGAGGAATAGATGACAAGAAATAAGTAAACTGAGGGGTGAAATCAATAAAATAGAAAAAATTCAAAGAATCAATGAAACTTAAGAGTTGGTTTATTGAGAAAATTCTCAAGATAGACAAACTGCCTTAGGGTTTTATTGCCATGAAGTGTTATCACGATCATGGGAACTTATAAATAAAATATTTAATTGGGATTGGCTTACAGTTTCAGAAGTTTACTCCATTATCCTCATGGTAAGAAACATAGTAGTGTGCAGGCAGACATGGTGCTAGAGAAGGAGCTAAGAGTCCTATATTTTGATACACAGGTAACAGGGAATGGACTCTGTTCCATATTGGGTATAGCTTGAGCATATGTGACTTCAAAGCCCATTCCCACAGTGATAGGCCTCCTCCAACAAGGCCACACCTCCTAATAGTGCCATTCTCTATAGATCAAGCATTCAACAACATGAATCTGTGGGGACCATAAAATTCAAACCACCACACAAAACCTTATCAAAACTAACTAAAAGGTGGAGAGAGAATATACAAATTAACAAAATCAGAACTGAAAAGGGGGACATAATGACAGACATGGATAACTTTCTCAAGAGGTACCACTTACCAAAGTTAAATCAAAGTCGCATTAACAACTTAGAAACAGATATATAACCACTAGTAAAATAGAAGCACATATATAAATTCTCCCAACCAAAAAAAGCCCAGGGCCAGATGGTTTTAATGTAGAATTCTTCAAGATATTCAAAAAGAGTAAATGGCAATACTCCTCAAATTTCCCCACAAAATATAAACAGAAGGAACATTGCTCTAGTAATTTTTGAGGTTACTGTAATCCTGATACACATACCACTTAAAGATTCAACAAAGAATTACAGATCAACTTCCCTCATGAACACATATGCAAAAATAAAATAATTGTAAAATGAATTCAAGAACACATAAAAAGATTATCCACCATGATCAAATAGGCTTCAACAAAGAGTGCAGAGATGGTTCAGTTTAGGAAAATTAGACAATATTATCTACCATATAAACAAACTAAATGACAAAACCACATGATTATTCTCATTAGATGCTGAAAAAAGCTTTTTTATCAAATCCAATACCTGTTGATGATAAAAGTCCTGGAGAGATTAGGGGAACAAGGGACATACCTAAATATGATATAGACAATTTACAGCAAGCCAATAGCCAACATCAAATTAAATAGAGAGAAACACAAAGCGATTCCACTAAAATCAGCAACAAGACAAGGTTCTCCACTCTTTCCTTATTTATTCAACATAGTACTTGAAGATCTACCTAGAGGAGCTAAATGGGTTAAAAAATTGATAAGGAAGAAATCAAAGTATCATTGTTTTCAGATGACATAATAATATACATAAGTGACCATAAAATTCCACCAAGGAATTCCTACAGCTGATAAACATTTTCAGCAAAGTGGCTGGATATAGGATTAATTTTAAAACAAAACAAAACAAACAAACAACAACAACAAAACTAAAACACAATAGCCCTCCTATACAACAAATGATAGACTGAGAAAGAAATCAGGAAAACACCTTTAATAATAATAACAAATGATATAAAATATCTTGGAGTAACTCTAACCAAGCAAGTGAAAGACATAACAACTTCAAGTCTGAAGAAAAATATTGAAGAAAACATCAGAAAATGGAAAGCTCTCCCATGCTCATGGATTGGTAGAACTAATACAGTAAAAACAAAAAAGAACCTACAGATTCAGCACAATCTTCATCAAAATCCCAACATAATTTTTTTCAGACCTTGAAAACACAATTTTCAACTTCATAAGGAAAAACAAAAAAAAAACAGCATAACTAAATAATTATGAACAATAAAAGAAAAGCTGGAGGTCCCGTCATTCCCAATTTCAAGTTTTCCTATAGAGTTATAGTAACAAAAATTGCATGGTATTGGCATGAAAACAGTCACCTTGATGAATGGAACCAAAATGAAGACCCAGACATAAATCCACACATCTATGGTTGGTGAAGAAGCCAAAAATACACAGTGGAAAAGAGACATTTTCAACAAATGGTGCTGGTCAAACTGGATGTCTGCACGTGGAAGAATCCAAATAGATCCATATTCATTACCCTGAATAAAACTCAAGTTCAATTGGATCAAAGACTTCATCACAAAAACAGGTACACTGAACTTGATAGAAGAGAAGGTGGGGAATAACCTTGAACACATTGTCACAGATGACTTTCCAAATAGAACACTGACAGCACAGGTACTAAGATCAACAATTAATAAATAGGATCTCATGAAACTGAAAAGCTTCTGTAAGGCAAGGGACGCTGTCAATAAGACAAAATGGTAGCTTACAGAATGGCAGACGATCTTCACCAACCCCGTATGTGACAGAGAACTAATGTCCAAAAATATATAAAGAACTCTAGAGAGTAGATATTAAAAACAAAAATAAAAACCAAATAATCCAGTCAATAAATGGGGTACAGATCTAAACAGAGAATTTTCAATAATGGAATCTCAAATGACTGAGAAACACTTAAAGAAATGTTCACTGTCCTTAGCCATCAGAGAAATATGAATCAAGACTACTTTGAGCTCCCTCTTATACCTGCCAGAATGGGTAAGATTAATAACATAAATATCAACTCATGCTGGTGAGGATGTGGAGCAAGGGGAACACTTTGTCATTGCTGATGGGAGTACAAACTTGTACTGGCACTGTGGAGATCAGTATAGAGGTTCTTCAGAAAGGTGGGAATTGATCTATCTCAAGACTCAGTTATACCACTCTTGGGTACATACCAAAAAAATGCTTCATTCTACCACAAGGACCCTTGCTCAACCATGTTCATTGTGGTTTTATTCATAATAGCCAGAAACTGGAAATAACCTCAATACCCCACAACTGAACAATGGATAAAGAAAATGTGGTACATTTATACAATGGGGTATTACTCAGATGTTAATAACAACATGAAATTTGCAGGAAAATAGGCAGAACTGTAGCATCCAGAGTAAATTAACCTAGGCCTAGAAAAATAAATATGGTATATATTCACTTAAAAGTGGATATTGGCCATAACATAAATGATAACCAAGCTACAATTCATAGACCCAAAGAAGTTAGGCAAAGAGGAGTCTAGTGGGAGATGCATGTATCTCCCTTGGAGGGGATAATAGAATAGATTTTGCAGGCAATACTGAGAGTGGGCAAGGCTGGGAGCAGGGGGATCAGATGGGGAAGATTGGGTGGAGGGAAAGAGTGTGGGGGAAAGGAAGTTGGAATTGGGACATTTAGGAGGTGGTATAGAAGCCTGGTGCACTGGAAACTTCCTGGCATCTATGAAGGTGATCCTAATGAGGACTCCTAGTAATAGGGGATACAGATTCTCAACTGGACATCTCTTATAGCCAAATGAGGCTTCCTGTGGTGGGACTGGGTCACACATTCAGTTGAGCTGTTGGCCAAGGGGCTCCCATGACAATCCTAAAACAACCCAGGCTGTTGCTAAGAAAAAGGTTTGCTCTCTGAAAACTGACAGTTGGGTGACATGGAGAAGTTGAACTGGTGCCCACATGGAATCCTCACCACTACATTCTAGTGTCTTTGGCATGGGAAGGTAACCTGCAGGCTACTGAAAGAGAAACATGGGCACCAACTCAGCTACAAAACTTTTGACCTACAATCTGTCCTACCAATAAAGCATGCTTGGGAAATAGTGGCACAGAACTTGTGAGAGTAGCCAATCTACATCTGATTTGACTTAGGGCCCACTTTGTGAGAAGTCCAAGTAGCAGGCAGCTTGGGAGTTCTCATTCTCTTTAGTATCCTAAAGTGGAGCCCAGGCATGAAGAGGAAAGGTAGCCTTGGACTCACCCAGTTTGGGGATTTGGAAGCTTTGAATATTCATTAAGTAACCCAGAAATGCTCAGTAGCTGTTCTTCTCACTGTCACTTCAGAGTGGCAGAAACTTGGATAGAACAGATCTTTCCATATGATAGGTGGCATGGACTCTACAATAGTGACAACAACTCCTACCAAACACTTGTTACACATCCAACACATATACAATGACTTTTTTTACTCTTATCAAATTAGGCTTTTATTACTCTTATCAAATTAGGCAACCTAAGACTTCAGAAGTAACTTAGCCAAGACCACACAGTCAATAGTGTAGAATCAGAGGTTGAAAAGGGGGCTTGGGTCAGGATTGGGAAGTCAGAAAGACCTGGTCTCAGACTTTGGCTTTGTTATTATCTAGCTGTGTGACTGTAACACACCTTAACGTTTTTAAACCTCATTTTCATTTTTAATGAAAATCAGAAAAACGGCTTCATTGGGTTGCTGGCTAATCAAACATGGCAAGTCATTGAAAGCACCATGGAAAGGTGTTTGGCACATGGTCTGCAGGGCCATGCAAAGCCTGTGGGATGATGCTTTGTACATTGTCTGTAAGGTCATGAAAGACCCATGGAATAGTGCTTTGCACATGATCTGCAGTTGGTGTGATCACCTGCGCTGGAAGTTCACACAGTTTTGAAAGTTGGCAGTACTTATAAATATGTAAGTGAGGGTGGTAAGCATAGTTCCTAGAGCAAAGGAAACCTCTATCTGCTGGTTTCCAGATAAAATATCTGGAGTTTAGAGAGACTAGAAGGGGTGACTAGCTTATAAGAATGACTTCAGAATCAGATTAAAATCTTAGGATGTGCTGTATCATTCCTTCCTTCTGCCCTGTTGCCTATTTGTTGAGAAGTGAAAACATTTCTGTAAAGATAAGGGCAAGGAGATTCAGTGTCTCAGTGCCCACTCTGATCTGCTCTCACAGCTTTATAAGTACATTCTATTACGTTAAGCAGCGGTTTATCACAATGCCTGAGTGTGACCAGCTATAAGTCACTGCCTTATCAGATGGTGACTTTTGCATGAATGACACTGAGTATTTTGCTGTAGGAATGAGATGCAGCATATTAAGCATTTGTATAGCATGAGAAGATTATCCAACTATATATCTAAAAGGGCCTTGTCAGAGACTGAACTGAAATCAGTAAGAGTGGGAGTCTGAGGTGTTCTTTGTGAGCTCTAAGACCTTGGAGAGATCACATGGTAACCATGGCACATGACTTAGTGAAATGAAGCAAACTTGTTCTGGAACTGTAAATGTTTAATCCAATCTTGGATTGGTCAAGGATTCAATTGCATATATTATACAGCTGACTGAAACTCCTGTTTGTTGTAGAGGGATAGGAAATAAGAACAGAAGCCCAGGGAGTTGCTTTGAGGGTCTGCTGAGAAATCACGGGAAAAATCAATTTTCTCCCTTTTCAGTCCTCTCTCCCAAGTTTCTCATCTGAAACATGTGGCAGTTGAATTCCTGGTCTCCATGTATCCTCTCACTCAAAGCATTCCAGTGAATGCCTAGGGTACAATACAGAGATCTAAAAGAGCCATATAAACATGAAACCCTGCATGAGACAGGGGTCAAGCTGACAGCCAGTGGTGAAACCCAGGCATGTGGCAGGTGTCAAGCTGACAGCCACTGGCAGAATCAGAGGAATGCTTTATGTATATTAAGAGGATCAATGACACACTGAAATAGAGACAACTCTTTATGGACATAATGAGTTCCTCTACCCAGGAAATTCAGGGTAGAGAAACAGGCAGCAGGGACTCCAGAGAACTTGAAATCAGAGTTTGAATGTAAGTTTGCAGTTAGATCCCAGGCAGGCACCAGACACAGGCAGCACCTGGAGGAAACTACAACTTTCTTCTATAATGTGTTCAAGATGGAGACTTGTCACCATGTGGATGTGAAGGCAAGTCGGCCATCCCTATTGACACCGTACCAAGAAGGATTGTGAGAGTGGAAATGCACAGAACGGTGAGCTTTCCCTTGTATGTGTCCAAGTCCTCACCCCACTCTAGTCATGTTGTATGTTAACACATTCCTGAGGTCATCCTATGTCAGAACTAGTTTTATATGAGCCACAGGAAATGAAGCAGTTCAAGGAGATGGAGCTGACAAAAGCCAGCTCCAGGGATGCTGATCTTAGCCTCTGCTTCCAAGAGGCAGGCACAATGAAAGCTTTATTTCCTTATTAGAGACATGATCTAAATAGTTTTTCCTGGTTACCCACAAATACTCGGTATCACTCAGAAAGAGTGCAGCAGACCATGGAGAGACCCACATCTTGAGGACATTTAGGTTGTATAAGTTACCAGATAATGGCCATTCCACCCAAGCAGGCCTATTGGACCAACTGAATTATCCAAACCTGTTCAGGAGACCCTGTCAATGGTAGTGACTGGGCAGGAATCTCAGCTAAGGACTTTCTCCCAGTGTGCATCCAGTTTCAAAAGAGGGGATCACACAGTGTCTGCCCTAATCTTACTCTCCACTGCCCCACATCTTTGTCAGTGCTCAAAAGTCTAGATGATCATCTTTCTTCAAGTTTTATGCTCGTTCTGAGACAGACTTGACACAATTACAGGAGAAAAATAACATTCACCATTATTAATTGTTTTAGTTAATTTTGAAGTACAGGGGTTGAACCCAGAGTCCATGTACACTACAAAGGTGCTTGACTATTGGCTATCCTGAGCCAAGGAAATTAAAATTTAAAAGGCAAAACTAAACAGAGTTCTGGGCCTGAGTTGCAGCTCCATTTATTTTGGCACCATGAGGCTTTGCATCCCACAAGGAATGAATCATGAATCTCATGGTAATTTATGTGATTCCTGTGTAGAAGCAGGCAGGTTGTTTGGGGGTGAGATCTGAACAGAGAAGCAAGTCAGGCATCCTGAAGCCCCCTCTTCAGGCCCAGACTCCAACAGAGCCTGGTGATTCCCCTCAGTGTAGCCGAAGCCTTCATTTGAGGAATGTGGTCTTGTTCCCTAAAACAGATTGAAAAGCAGTGATAGATGTTTCATGCACAGTGAATGCTCAAGCGGCATGTCTTAAATTTTAATGTGCCTTCCAGTCACCTAGGGAGCTGTTAAAATGTACCTCCTCTCTCAGCAATCAGATTAGCTTCCCGTGGCTGCCACTACACATTACCAAGACTTGGAGGCCTAAAACAACACAAACTTATTATCTCATAGTTCTGATGGCCAGAAGTCTAAGGTGTCAGGGGACTTGGTTGAGCTAATTAAGCCAATTTCATCTGCAGAGACCTTTATTCCAAATAAGGTCACCTTCTAGGCACTATATTTTATGCATATATTTTATGCATTTATCGTTTGGGGAGGGAAACAATTCTACCCCATATACTATTGCCAAGTTACTGTACTAACAATAGGCACTGAGCTTTACTGTTCAACAGATCACAGTTTTTGAGGTGGGACTGCAAAAGTGTATGAACTGATGATTTACAGCAACTCACAGTTGATTGTAATAGTCAGTTTTGATTATTGGTGTGAATGGGTTACAATACATATGGAATAACTAGCCACTTTCTGACTGGATTTAAGGCCTGCTCCATGAATGTAATTTTCTATCAGATACTATAATCTTAATCAAAAGTTCATGGCTGGAGAGGTCATAGGTCCTGGGGTAGAACCTGCTATTGCAGTTTTGCTAAATGGTCACACAGTCAAATTGATCTCTAAAGATTCACAGTTATAAGCACATCCCTGGTAGCTTTCAGGCTTTGTCAGTGAATCTTCTGGAGAGATATGTAGCCAGTTAAAGTGCTGAGAATGAGAGTGAGTGCCCAGACATCAACAGGGCATCTGCATTAAACTTCCTTTCCTCCCCAAGGTTCAGGGAACTTTACAGAAGAGGGGAGGAAAAGATGTGAGAAGCAGGGAATGGGGTTGGGATGTGCTGAGGGGAATTGTCTTCTTGACATGATGTGGCCAGTTCACCCATTAATGCACAGCAGCTGTGGTTACCTGCCCAGGATCAAGTCAGCTCAAATCCCAGCATAGATGGGGTAGATAAGTTCCAGCCCTACCTCTTATGAAGGAGCTATTGTAATAGATAGTTGATGCAGGGGAAGAGCCACTCTTTTATGAGGTAAGTAGACTTCCCATACTCTGGTGGATGACCCCACACAGACATGCACATATGCTTCAGTGGATGCCCCTACATACATGCACACATGGACAGCACTAGGAGGACTTAGTGCACTATTTACACAGTTTTGCTAACTTGACATTAACCTGGATGTTGTGGGAAGAGGAAATATCATTGAGAAACTACTTCCATCAATGGGTCTGTGAACAAGTCTATGGAGCATTTTCTTAGTTGTTAAATGACATGGGAGGGCTCAGCTCACTGGGGGTGGTGCCATCCACGAGCAGCTTGGGCTAGGCTGCACAGAATATGTAGCAAAGAGATCCAGGGAAAGTGGGCCAGGAAGTGTCTTTCCTCCATTAGTTTTTGCTTCTGGGTTCCTGCCCTGAGTTCCTACCTTGAACTCACTACTTTATCTTCACAATGGACTATAAACTGTAAGAGGAAACAAACTATTTTCTGCCAAAGTTGCTTTAGGTCCATGTTTTATCACAGTAGCAGAAAGCAAACTTAAATGGTTAAAAAAAAAAAAGAACAGAGTTGGGAAGGAGCCATCTTAGAGGAATGTGGCCAGTCTTGAAAGAGAGAGAAAGGGATGAAGATGGAGGGAGGGACAAAGGGAGGGAGAGAGAGGGGAAGGGAGATAAAGAAGGAGGGAGAGACAGAAAGAGGTGGGGAGAGAAGAAGAAAGGGACAGAGGGAGGGAGGGCAGAGAAAGAGAGAGGGAGAGAGGGAGGGAGGAAGAGAGAGAGAGAGAGAGAGAGAGAGAGAGAGAGAGAGAGAGAGAGAGAGAGAGAGAGAGAGAGAGAGCTGGTGAGTGAAATACCTGCTATGCAAACATGAGGAATGAGTCAGTACCTCCAATATCCACCTAAGATATGCTGGTTCTGTGGGCATGTACCTAAGATCCCTGTTCTGGGAGAAATACAGATGGTGATAGGTAGGGGCAGGCAGGTCCTTAGAGCTCATGGGTAGACCAGCCTATATGGGCTGATGAGCTCCATGTTCACTGAGAGACCATTTAAAAAACTAAAGTAGAGAATGATTGAGGAAGATACTCTACCTCATATGCTGGCATCACAGGCAAGCATGCACACACACACACCAAGAATGTTAGTGAAGCACACCGTTGGGCATCTATAATTGCATTTCCAGAAACAATTAGATTATGAGGCCATACAGGGAATGCCAGGCCAACTGTATGGGCTTTCTGGGATCAAACTACCATCCTCATGACTGTGGGGCAAGGGCTCTTAAGTGCTGAGCCGTCCTTCTAACCCCATCCGAAACTTCCTGAGGGTGCAGCATGACAGTGTAAGGGAACTGTTACCACACACACTGGACAAGCATATTCAGAACACCAACTTCCTAACAAGGCATGCGGCTACTGGCTGGGGAGGTCACAAGCAGAACATCCAAAGAGTATAATAACTTCTATGCTACTGTCTTTTGTTATTGAGGCTTCTTGAAGTCTCCTCACCTCCCAGAATGGTGTACATCCCTATTGAAAGGGATGATTGCAGGTATCAGCACATCCTTGTCATTTAATTTAGGTCACCACAAAAAGGCAGGGAGTAGAGAAAGGGAGAGAGAGAGAGAGAGAGAGAGAGAGAGAGAGAGAGAGAGAGAGAGAGAGGGAGAGAGAGGGAGAAAAAGGGAGAGAGAGGGAGAGACAGAGAGAGAGGGAGAAGGCAGTCAGAGCGAGTTCCAGATGTGTCTAGGCTCATGTTGGCTCCTTGGGTTTGGCTCCACTTCACTGGGTGCTAGCTGTATAATGCTAGGCAAGTCCATTCCTTTCTTCTTCAGTTTATTTTCTCACCTGAACATATCTGGAAATTAAGAGGACTTCTTTGCCAGAGTCGTTTTGAATATTTAAGAGCTAATATTTGTAAAGTACCTGGAATGTTGCCCAGTGTATAATAAACCCTCAAAACTATAGCTAATGGTAATATTATACTTACTATTATTATATCCCTGTAGCCCATTCATGATTCTGATTTATTTCTACCTTCTTAATCTGGATGTTTGTCCGGGGACAGCAATAACAGAATCCATTTCCCTGTACCTTTTCATTTTGTTTCATTTTTTATTTGTTGATTTAATTTATGGTCTGGCTCATCCTCAGAAGGATATGAAACAGAAAGGAGATCTGTATCCTGGATCCTGGCTGTTTGGGGGCTTCTCTAGATTGTTTTCTGGCCTGACACCTTTGTATTTGTGAAATGCCCAGACACCTCTTCTAGAGAAGTGCTACAGGATGAGATTATAATGGCTCCCTGTCCTCAGGTCAACAATGATAAATGGAAGAAATATGGCTGCTAGTCGCTGAGAACCAGTGTGGATGACAGGTCTTCCTGGGAAATCTCTGTCTTCAAAGGTACATGCTCCAAGTGACAACCAAGGAGAGTCCACACTACCATCAGAATTTCCCAAGAGGCTTCCCTGTGTCCAGCGATCTTCTTCGCTTCCCAGTGAAATTTGCATCCAAATTGAAGTCTTCTGTTTACTCATGTATTTGGGAAAATATAACAATGGTCTCCCTCCCAGACCATCAATTGCTCACTTTCTTTCTTTTTTTTTTTTAAATAGATAAAAGAATGCAATCTTAGTTTTTAATTCATTAAAATATCAATCACAAGTATAAATTAAACAATATCATGTAATTCTACACATTTATGTAAATAGATGAGCTTTGTTACATTAAGGAGATATATTTTTGTCATGCAAAGCATACAAATTAACTTTTTTCATATTTTTTATTTATTTCATATAATCAAGTCCATTTAAATGAAAACAAACATTTATACACAATATTTGGGAATTTGGGAATTTCCAAACTACTTCCTGCTGGTAAGGGGTGCTGTCATGGGGGATTCGAAGAAGATTCTGAAATCCTGGCTGTAGTCTGTAAGGCTGCTTTGTCCAGCTGTTTTGAATGTAGGATCACCTTGTACTCTGTTTCAGGCAGTCTGGCATGATCAAACCACATTAGTCTGGAAGGAATCCACATCTTTTCATTTTCTGTGGAAACAAAAATAGAAATCCTTTTCCGCAGTAACTTGTCCTTGAACTTAAATTTTGGAGTCAAAGCATTTTATTTTTAAATTTACTTTATTATTTTACATGTCGATCCCAGTCCCCTCTCCCTCCCTCCATTCCTCCCTCCCTCCTTCTCTCCCTTTTACCCTCTCTGCCCTCTCACATGCACTCTAAACACCCTCCCCTCCCATCCCCCCACCCCAATTCCATATGTAGGGGAATGCCATCCAGTTGGGGTCATGTAGATCTGACAGGTCCTGTGAAGTAGAGACTAGGGCTTCTCTCCTTTCTCTAGATTAAGGCAGTTATCCCTCCATGGGGGATGTGTTCTCTCTTCCATCTCTTGAATTCGGTTGGTTATGCTTGTGTCTGTAGTTCCCGATTTTTTGCCCAGTTTTTCTATTTCCTGCATTCCTTCGGTTTGTGTTGCCTTTATTTTCTCTATTTCAGTTTTCAAGTCTTGAACTGTTTCCTTCACCTGCTTAATTGTTTTTTCGTGGCTTTCTGTACTTTCCTTAAGGAATTTGTTCATTTCTTCCACTTTTTTGTTTGTTTTTTCCTCCATTTCTTTAAGGGATTTTCTCACATCTTCTTTGAGGGCCTCTATCATTTTTAGGATGGTAATTTTTAAGTCGTTCCCTTCTGCTTCCTCTGCTTTGTTGTTGTGTTCCGGTCTAGTTGGGGTAGATTCCCTAGATTCTGGGGGTGTCATGCTTGTCTTTCTGTTGTTAGGTGTTTTCTTGTATTGCCGTCTTCCCATAGCTTCTTCCAGTAGGTGTTGGTGGGGTCTCCCCCTCTCTCTATGGTACTTCCCCGGTGGGCTTATGTGGGTCAGAGATTTAATATCTGTAGCTCTGTGTGGTCGAAGCTCTATAGGAGGCTTCTCCGCAGACAGGGACCCAGGGATGGGGTCAAGGATGAAGATCCAGTAGAAGATGCCAGCAAGAACTCACAGTGGTCCCGCAGAGATAGGCGGATCTCTGGGAGGGGCCCGGGACTCCAGCAGAGGACTGGAGGTGGGGTCAGAGACCAAGCAGGTAGAAATTACAGGTGGTCCTGCGTGGATAGTCGGGTCTCCTTTGTTCAGAGTTGTTCCGAGAAGTCTCTGAAGTAGGGTGGACTGTTGGCTCCACCCTCTGACCCAGTGCTCAACCAGAGTGGCAGGCCATGCATAGGGTAGGGCACAGGGTAGAGGGGGAAGGCTTGCGGTGGGGATTGTTGGGGGTGTATCAGAGCTCCAAGGGTGCTCTTGATGGGGACAGGAGACAGGAGCAGCAGGATCAGGTGCCAACCCAGGGAGTTTGGTGGGGGGAGAGGTTGTAGGTAAGAGGCATCCCCCAATTGGGCCCAGACTCACCTCTGGCCAATACCTGGCAGAAGAGGACAAAGGCTGAGCTGAAATTTGGGAAGGTTTTGCAGGATAGTTGGATCTCACTGGAAATTGGAACTTTCCAGCTGAGGCCTCTTTCTTTAGCAGAGACCCGGATTTGGGGGTCCTCAATTTCTCACTTTCACGTTTTATTTTTCTCTTTTAAAAAACATTTTTAACTTCAGAGACTTCTCTGAGCAACTCTGAACAAAGGAGACCTGACTATCCACTCAGGACCACCCGTAATTTCCACTGGCTTGGTCTCTGACCCCGCCTCCAGTCCTCTGCTGGAGTCCCGGGCCCCTCCCAGACATCCGCCTATCTCTACTGGTCCATGCTGAGTTCCTGCGGGCAAGATCCTTGTCCCCCAAATCCTGGCCTCTGCCAAAGAACGAGGTCTCAGCTGGAAAGCGCCAGTTTCCAGTGAGATCCAACTATCCTGCAAAACCTTCTCAAGTTCCAGCTCAGCCCTTGCCCTCTTCCGCCAGCTATTGGCCAGAGCTATTGGCCAGAGGACCACTGTGATTACCTGCTGGCATCTTCTTCTGGATCCTCATCCTTGACCCCATCCCTGGATCCCTGTCTGCGAGAGACCTCCTAGAGAGCTTGGACCACACAGAGCTACAGATATTGAAACTCTGACCCACATAAGCCCACCGGGGAAGTACCACAGAGAGAAGGGGAGACCCCTCCAACACCTACTGGAAGAAGCTATGGGAAGACGGCAATACAAGAAAACACCTAACAACAGAAAGACAAGCATGACACCACCAGAATCTAGGGAATCTACACCAATTAGAACTGAACACAACAACAAAGCAGAGGAAGAAAAGGGAATGAATTAAAAAGTACCATCATAAAAATGATAGAGGCCCTCAAAGAAGATGTGAGAAAATCCCTTAAAGAAATGGAGGAAAAAACAAATAAAAAAGTGGAAGAAATGAACAAATTCCTTAAGGAAAGTACAGAAAGCCAAGAAAAAACAATTAAGCAGGTGAAGGAAACAGTTCAAGACTTGAAAACTGAAATAGAGAAAATAAAGGCAACACAAACCGAAGGAATGCTGGAAATTGAAAAGCTGGGCAAAAAAACTGGCAACTACAGACACAAGCTAACCAATAGAATTCAAGAGATGGAAGAGAGAATCTCAGGCGCAGAAGATAAACGAGAAGAAATAGATTCATCAACCAAAGAAAATCATAAATCCAACAAATCCTTAACACAAAACATCCAGGAAATGTGGGACACCATGAAAAGGCCAAACCTAAGAATAATAGGCATAGAGGAAGGTGAGGAAGCCCAGCTCAAAGGTGCCGAAAACATATTCAACAAAATCATCGAGGAAAACTTTCCCATGAAAGTACAAGAAGCATACCGAACTCCAAATAGGCTGGACCAAAGAAAAAAGACCCCTTGACATATAATAATCAAAACACCTAGCATACAGAATAACCAAATAATATTAAGAGCAGCGAAGGAAAAAGGACAGGTAACATATAAAGGCAGACCTATCAAAATTACACCTGTCTTCTCCATGGAAACCCTCAAGGCCAGAAGGTGCTGGATAGATATTCTAAAAGTATTAAGAGAACACAGATGCCAGCCTAGGCTACTATATCCAGTAAAACTCTCAATCACTATAGATGGAGAGAACAAGATATTTAATGACAAAACTAGATTTTCCCAATACGTATGTACAAATCTAGCCCTACAGAAAGTATTGGAAGGAAAACTCCAACCCAAGGAAGGTAACTATGCCCACAAAAATGTAGGCAACAGATAATGCAACTACACCAGAAACCAAGGGTAATGCAGAACTAATATATTCACAATACCACTGGCAACAACAAACCTAAATCAAACAAGCATCAACAATCAATGGTCCTTACTCACTCTCAACATTAATGGTCTTAACTCACCTATAAAAAGACACAGGCTAACAGAAATGGATACGAAGACAGAATCCATCCTTCTGCTGCATACAAGAAACACATCTAAGCTTCAAAGATAGACATTACCTCAGGGTAAAGGGTTGGTAAAAGATTTTCCAATCAAATGGAAATAAGAAGCAAGCAGGCGTAGCTATGCTAATATCTAACAAGTTAGAATTCAAACCAAAATTAATCAAAAGAGATGAAGACAGTCATTTCATATTCATAGCAGGAGAAATCCATCAACACAAAGTCTCAGTTCTGAACATCTATGCCCCTAATACAAAGTCACCCACATTCGTAAAAGAAACACTACTAAAACTCAAAGCTCATATAAAACCTCACACACTTATAGTGGGAGACTTCAATACACCACTCTCAACACTAGACATGGCCACAAATCAGAAACTCAACAAAGAAACAAAAGAATTAACAAAAGTTATGTCTCAACTGGGGTTAACAAACATCTATAGAACATTCCATCCAAAGACAAAAGAATATACCTTCTTCTCTATCTAGTATGATATTGAAGAGATATGGAGAGAGAGGTCAGCCTTGTCTTGTTCCTGATTTTAGAGGAATTGGCTTAAGTTTCTCTCCATTCAGTTTGATGTTGGCAGTTGGTTTGCTGTATATTGCTTTTATTATGTTTAGGTATGTTCCTATTATCCCTGACCTCTACAAGACCTTTATCATGAAAGGGTGTTGAATTTTGTGCGACCAGATTGAGCCTGGTTAGGAATAGGAGATAGGAAAGAGAGAGGGAGCGACAGAGAGAGAGAGAGGGAGAGAGGGAGAGAGAGAGAGAACATAAAAGAGCGAGCCAATATTGGTTTGAAGATAAAATTGAACACAAAGAAAGGTCTAGAGAACTACAAGACTGCTCCCAACTAACAATCTCAGCTTCCGTGCAAAGGCTACCATAAATGCCCTTCCCCTGATAGTGAGATCAAAAACTAACTTATCCATGGAGCCCTCAACTAATGCCCATTGGAAACACGATGAAACACCCATACATAAACACTGAGTCGAACTAGAACCCAGATGCAGATGGATAGGACAAGACCAGGCAGCAGAAACACATAGAGACAGCTTACCTGAACAAGGAGGAGCTAATGGGCCACCAGAGTGATAGCTGGGAAGCCAGCATGGGACTGACTCATGCCCCCCTGAATATGGGTCTCAGCCAGAAGGACTGAGCAGTCTGAGAGACCTCAGACAGTGGAGCCAGGATGTATCCCTGGTGCAGAAAAGGACTTTGCGAACATATCCCCCATGGACGGATAACTGCCTTAATCTAGAGACAGGAGAAAAGCCCTAGTCCCTATTTCACATGACTTGTCAGATCTACATGACCCCAACTGGATGGCATTCCCCTACATATGGAATTGGGGTGGGGGGATGGGAGGGGAGGGTGGTTAGAGTGCATGTGAGAGGGCAGAGAGGGTAAAAGGGAGAGAAGGAGGGAGGGAGGAATGGAGGGAGGGAGAGGGAACTGGGATCGACATGTAAAATAATAAAGTAAATTTAAAAATAAAATGCTTTGACTCCAAAATTTAAGTTCAAGGACAAGTTACTGCGGAAAAGGATTTCTATTTTTGTTTCCACAGAAAATGAAAAGATGTGGATTCCTTCCAGACTAATGTGGTTTGATCAAGCCAGACTGCCTGAAACAGAGTACAAGGTGATCCTACATTCAAAACAGCTGGACAAAGCAGCCCTACAGACTACAGCCAGGATTCCTGAATCTTCTTCGAATCCCCCATGACAGCGCCCCTTACCAGCAGGAAGTAGTTTGGAAAGAACAATGCCCAAATTCCCAAATATTGTGTATAAATGTTTGTTTTCATTTAATTGGACTTTGTTATATAAAATAAATTAAAATTATATAATAAAATAAAAAAATTAAAAAAAAATTTTTTAAATTTGAGATTATAATATAATTACATCTCTCCCTTCCCTATCCAAACACCCCCCCATATACCCCTGCCTACTCTCATTCCAAGTCATGTACTTTTTATTTTATACTTATGTTTATTACCCACTGAGTATTATTAGAACTGTTTGCATGAGCACGAGTATAGGGTTACTTACCAGTAGCTACATCACTGAAGCAAAGTGACCTTTCTCTCAGCTAACTGTCAATATCTCCTCATGGACATGAAGGTGAGACCCTACTGCTGAAGAATCTACACCCTTCCGTCACCAACTTTGGGAAATCAAGATAATACTGACTTTGATGCCTCCTCTTGTGGTGTGTGTGTGTGTGTGTGTGTGTGTGTGTGTGTGTGTGTGTGTGTGGTAGTTCTCACATTGTTGGGTGCTTCCTGCCTCACATAGAGCTGGATGCTTTCTCTTGGGGAGGGGACACTAGCTCTCACATATTTGGAAAGTTCTATTCAAGCTTCCAAGGGGGAAAATGGTCCTATCCACCTGTGAGCCCTGTGAACAATGACACCTAGGCTGGCAAAATATGTCCAATGATGGAATGGAGGCATTTATGTCTTGAAATAACTAATAGCTTTGTAATTGGGCTATTGGTAACTGTAATGGGAGGAAACTCAATGCTAGCTAGATACTGTAAATCTAGCCAATAACCTGTGTCTAGAGAGGTCAGACTCTAGAGGAAAAGCTACAACTACCATTCTATAAATAGGTTCCAACTGCCCTCTAAGTCTGAATCCTTTTACTTGTAAATATGTACAGCTTTAACTCCTTAGAAAGAAGCTTTTATTTTATATTTGTTTATTTATTTAGATGGAGGCTGTGACAAAAATCCACAACTGGTCAAAATGCCTAGAATAAGTGACTGTGGGGTGCCCAGGTGCCCAGCTACAAGTAGGACATCTATACCAACATCCCTACATGTGAGACTCGGGGAACATTGTGGAAGAGGGGTAGAAAGACTGTGAGAGTCTCTTCTAGGCATGACAGGGATGTTGCTCCCATTAACTCTCAATGATACGGTTGCCTGCACAAGACCAGTAAAGATCACAGCAGTCAGCATGCAACAGTTGGAGGAAAATTTCACAAGGCCCTACCACTAAATGAAGACTTGTAGACAATCAGAGGCTGCTGAGAGAGGCAGAACCAGTTGTCTTCAAGGATGCACCCTAAATCCTAAGTGGTCAGCCATAAACACATGTAATATGGGCAGTACTATTTGGACTCAGAGGGTCTGATTATTATATGTAAATCCTATATTTATTAATACTTGTTTTATCATTGCAACAAAAACTCAAAGACAATAATTAATAAAATTAATAAAAAATTGTGGAAGAAGTCATAAATTCAAGATGGAGTGGGAAAACAAGGTTGGAGAAAGAGGAAATAGGAATGTAAATGGTAAAACATGGTGTTCTCATCTGTAAAATTTTCAAATAAATTTTAAAATTGTTTACATGATCATTTTTAATATAATACATTATTTTAAATATGTAATAGTTAACCTAATATATAAACACTGTATGTATCCAATTTACTTTCCATATATATGGATTCTGCATCCTTGAATTCAGTGAACCATTGATAAAATACTTTTTAAAAATATTCCATGTACAAGATCAATCCAGTCAACATGCCAACACGGGTAGGAGAGTTGCTCATGGTGCCCTACCAATGACCTATTGACAATTGAGGGATATTGTAGACGAGGAAATTGTGGGTTTTTTGGGGGGGTGGTCACTGGTAGCTTTCCCAAATCATGCTGAGATATGACCCCACATCCATGCACATAATGAGCATACAGGTATCATAAATTGGATTATGTGGTTACAAAACCAAACATAAACAAAACCAGAGACAGACATGAAGGAGAAAAGGAGGTATGATGATAGAGGCTCAGGGTAAGTGACAAGGCTGAGATGGATGGATAAGTTTATTAAATTTATCAAAGAATAACTGAAAATATTCTTTAGACTATTGCATGTATACAGACCATTGATAAGCTTTCATCTTGTCATTATTTCATAAACAATGTAGAACAACAGCTATTTACATACCATTTAAATTATATTGAATATTAATGGTGACTTCAAATATACACGATGATGTGTAGAGGTTATGCACAAATATTATGCTACTCTCAGAAGGACTTGAACATCTGATGATTTTAGCACCGCCAAAGGGGTCTGCCCTATTTAGCATTAGCTGTCAACTTGATACAACATAGAATCACCTGGTAAAAGGGAATCTCAATTGAGTACTTGTCTTTCTCAGGTTTGCCTGTGGATGTTTCTGAGGGATTGGCTTTGCTGTTAGTAAAGATGCTATAGGTGACACCATTAGGTGATTCTAGGCTGTGCAAGGAAGCTAGCTGAACATGGGTCTGTGAACAAAGCAGCAAGCTGTCATGGTTTCTGCCTCAGCTTCTTTCCTTCACTTTTATCAGTGATGGAGTGTGACCTAGAAGTAAAATACAAATCAATCCCTCCCTTCCCTAAGTTGCTTTGGGAAAATGTCTTATCAAAACAACAGAAAACAAACTAGAACAGAGCCTAGAATAAATTCCCTATAGACACCAGTAGAACTACTTACTGTTTTTGGTTAGAGAAATTATGATAATTTTTATGCACTTAATTATGGTTATTTATAAGCATGCATTTATTTTCTGATATTTAAAATACATTTGCATATAACTAAATATTTTCTAACACAATGCCAACTTCATAGGAAATAATAATAATGCATCAGCTTTCCATAAAATTCAGGGCTCACACATCTGAACTTACTTATGGATTCTAGAGCTAGTCAGAGTAGGCCATTGAGTTTTCTGGTCTGCTCATAGCCAAGACTCACAAAGTGTGATGGATGCTTCTATATATTTGTTGTGTATTAGAAATCAGCAGCTAACTGGTGAGAAAATTACCTGTCAGTTCCCAGAAAGCCCAGATGTGATAAGCAAGCTGCTGCATTGTACGATTGTAACAAATGGGATCTATCAGAAAGGCTTTGGCAACTGACGTCCTGGCCTTAGGAGTTATGATTCAAAGGAGATTTTTGATTGGTTCAGTGAAGTAGATAAGCAAAAAGTTCTTTATTAAGGTTTTCTGTTACATGCTGCTTTGATTTCTCAAAAGGCCACAGACCCATTAAGGTTGACTTGTTCTATCCTGTGTAAGAGGATACTGGCTCATAGGAAGAATACTGGCTGTTAGGTTTGCTTTTCTATGGTGTTTGGCATTGAACCCAGGAAGTGCTCTAACTCTGAGCTACAGTGGCAGATTGGGTATTATGCTATGTCCTTCTAGTTTTGATTTCTTCCTTCTCCACTTTGCTCTATGACCTAGAGATGGGAACTCAGACCATGGTTAGGCTTAGAGAATGAAAAGGGCCAGCAGGAGACCAGGGCATTGAAAAGAAAGCAATTGATCCTTATGGGGCTGTAAATTGGCAGAGACAGGCCTCTTCCACTAAAGACTTACCTGTTTTATTGGTTTGTATAATACTTCTCTTTAAAGATGTGACTTAAATATATTTTATGAATGATACAAAGCAATGAGAAGAGGAAAGGGGAAGAGAGCAAGGAGGAAGAAGGCAATATCTGGTGCAGATGGGTGATAATCAGAATAGGAGCATAAGGAGAGCCAGCTGAGACAGAAGGAGGCATGAGTGTACCTGTCAGGTTTCAACCCAGAAAAAGGCTAACGATGGAGCTTGCAGTGGTAGAAGAGGAAAAGAGAATGGATGGTATATGAAGGTGATAGAGATACCACAGCAATCTAAAGGACCCAACAGGGCAGGACAGACTGGGACTTGTGTCTGGCTTATTGGTGACATTAATGAAGTGAAGGTCTGTAAAAGCTAGTTAGTGGTCCTTAGTCAGTCACACATAAACCTCACAGGAACCACACAGGAACACTGAGAATATTCAGGAGAAAGAGAAGGTGTGAGGTCATCCTCTGTCTCCCATCAGTTGAGTGAGTAAATAAGCAAGGATGATAGGGAGCTACTGATGTTTACTTCTGTTTCTAACTATTTGATGAAGCTCACCCTTATTGAAATAGACAAGGAAGAGACGTGCAGGAGATGCCCAGACAAGGTGGGAAGCCACTGCAGCGTGGACAACAGTCAGCTCTGGGAAGGTGTAAGGATCTTCTCAGCTGTTTCTAATTTCTCTTCTGAGGCTGATGTCTTGTATCAGGAGCAAGGAGGGGACACTGGTGGTTGTGCAGATTAGGAGGGAAGGATGATGCTGGTGGTGATGATGATGTCATTGATGACATAAAAAGAGCAGAAAAGTTTGAGGTAAGTCACAAGGTGTGGCTTGTCTACATGCTTTGTCAACCTTGCCCCAGTGTCCTGACAGGCACAATAAGACTTCTAAAATAAGAAACACTGTTTTCAAATGGCCTGTGATTTATAAGAAAACCCAAGGCATCAATAAACCAGCCAGTGGAACCAATGAACGAACTTGGCAAGATCACTCACTGAAGTGTTAATTTTATTTTGTGTATATGGTGAAATAGAACAGAATACATGGAATAATCTGGAAAAGCCATTAATAGAGTCAAGTTTCTATTATCTATGATTATAGACTAAGATATCAAAAATAGTTTATCATAGGAAAAATGAATTCATCTCTCTTTATATTATACTCCAGTTTTAATTTGAGATAGGTTAAAGGCCTGAGCATAAAATTAAAAATATAAAAGTTTAGGAGAAATTATAGGTGACTTTCCACACATTTTGGCCATAAAGATTTTCTAGGTGAGACATGAGAAACAAAAAATGAAAGATATACTAGTTTTCATGAAAACTAAGTAGTCTCTCTGTGTGCTCACATACATGATTCTGTGTGTGTGTTATGTGTGCTTGCCTAGTGTGTGTATGCGTTATGTGTGTTGTGTATGTATGTGCACATGTGCATGATGTGATGTGTGTGTGTGTGTGTGTGTGTGTGTGTGTGTGTGTGTGTGTGTGTAGGTAGACTAAAGCTCAACCAACCTTTAGCATTATGCCTCAGGAGCCATCTACCTTGTTTTGGGAACAGGAATCTCTCTGGGAACCTCAATCATGAAGAGTAGGCTGGACTATATGGCTAAGGAGTTCCAGGGAACTGCCTTTCTTAGTCTCCCCAGAACTGGGATCACAAGTGCACATCACCACACGTAGATTTTGTGTTTGTCTGTTTGTTTACTTGCTTGCTTTACCATGGTACCAGGGCTCAAACTCACTTCCTTATGCTTATACTGCAAGCATTCTGCCAACTGAGCTATCTCCCAAGCCCCTGAAACTTATACATTCTAATTTTAAAAGATTTTTAAAAATTATGTGTGCATGTGTGTGTGTGTTTGTATATGCATGTGTGTGCATGTGTGTGTGTACATGTGCATGTGCATGAACACATGTGAGCACTTGCCCACTGAGGCCAGAGTGCAGCAGGTCCTTTTGAGCCTTTGGAGCTGGCATTATAGACAGTCAGGAGCTGTACTGAAGCTATTACTGCACCTCAATTTGAATATTTTTGCACGCCAACATCACCATTATGAAAACTAGCCAAGAAGCCTGTATACACACAAAAACTTCAAAGCACACATAGGACATGAAACTTTATCAGAATGCAAATGGAACTTTTATAAACTAATCATCATCATCATCATCATCATCATCAATCCTGCTGGGCAAGATGGTGCACTCCTGTAATCCCAGCACTGAGAGGTAGAGGCAAGAGGATCAGGACTTTAAAATAGCCTTGGTTGCATAGCAAGTTTGAGGCCAGCTTGCATAATATATACCTCATAATAAAGATGACAATCCCTAGCCATAGCCTCAAGTGAACTTTTATAAGAAAAGAAACACAAGTTTTAAATAAACATATAAAGGTGTGTTCAATGTCATCAATCAGGATAGGACTGAAACATTAAATTTATGATGACACGTAGCTGTTCTCATCTGAGTGAATAAAACTAACCAAGATTGCCATATAAAATGTTGGCAAGGACACAGAGAAACTGACCCTTAGATATCAGTACAAGTAGTTGGTATAATCACATTAGACAAGTAGTTGGCAGTTCCCATGTGATAACCTTGTGTATCCACTCACAGGTAAACAACAAAGAGAAATGCAGAGAAAGATGTGTAGGAGATGCTGACACAGTGCTTTGTAATTGCCTCCAACCAGAAACAACTAAAATAGTAATTGTGGGAAAGTGAACAAACATGGGCATATTTATACAGCAAAAATTAGGCAACTCAGCAATAATTTAGGAAAAGCTTACATGTAACAATGAAGATAAATCATTTAGATATTGTACTGGGGGAAAGAAACCAGACACAGAGAAGAAACAGCATGATGCCATGACTTTAGTGTATTGAAGTAGGTAAAAACTCATGTACAGTAAGAAGCAGGAGGATGTAGGGATTGCACAGGAAATTGGAACAAAAGGGAATTTCTACCATGATAGAAATTCTGCTCTCTATTGATGGGTTATGGTTATAACAGTGTATGAATTTTTCAGACTCTTGAAATACACATGTAAGATTTAAATATGCCTTCTAATTTATTTTCTGAAAACAGAACTAAAAACATTTTTTTACACTCAAGTTAAGTGGTTGCCTTTCACAGAGCAACAGCCTATCATCATGACACTGCCTGCTTTGGTGTATCCTAGACTAATGCCTTCAGAGGCCAGAAGAATGTGCTGGCTTCCCTGGAACTGGAGTTTCAGATGATTCTAAGCGATCATTTGGGTGCAGGAATCCTGGTTCTCTTCAAAAATAGTAAGTGCTCTTTTCCCCCCTAAATTGAAAGTAGACTTATTTTTAAATCTTCCTACAATATATTCTGTCAACAGTTTCCACTTTCCAACTTCTCTCAGATCCTTCCCATCTCCCCACTCATCCAAATACACATCTTTTTTTCTTTCCTTCATTAAAAAATAAATAGGCATTAAAAATAATATAAGGTAAAATAGAAAGAAATAATCAAGAATAGTAAAAGAAATAAACAGAAAAAAGAGACAATGAAAAAACACATAGAGACGCACATACATGTAACACACACAAATCCCACAAAAATATGACATCAGAAACCATAATATATAAATATAAGCAAAAGACCTGTAAGATTTTTTTTTTTAAAAAAAAGCCCAGACAAAAGGGAGCAGTTGTCAACTACAGATAGCTTCTGGGTTAGGGAGGGGCTTGTGTCAACCTTCCCTTTCCTGTGTTGGGACCCCATCAGGCTTTGACCTGTCCAGAACCTGTGTTGTTTCTGTGAATTCATATGTTTTCTGTTGTGTCTAGAAAGCCATGCTTCCTTAGTGTCCTCCATCTCTTTACATTCTTTCTGCTTCCTCTTTGCAAGTTTTTCTGAGTCCTTGGGTGAGGAGTTTGATGGAGACATCCCATTTAGGACCAAGTGTTCCAAGGTCTCTCACTCTCTACACATTGTTCAGTTGAAAGTCTCTGTATTTGTCCCCATCCCCTGCAGGAGGAAGCTTGTCTGATGATGAATGAGCAAGGTGCCAATCTATGAGTATAGCAGAATGTCATCAGGAGCCATTTTATTGTTGTTTCTTTAGCAATATGGTAGTGTTTGGTTTCCCCTATGTCCATGGCCTATCTAGTCTTGTTTCTTGGCCATCCAAGCAGTGCCAGGGATGGGTTCTATCTCATAGAGTGGGCCTTAAATTCAATCAGAGAGTGGTTTGTTACTTCCATAACTTTTATGCCACTATTGCACAAAAGTATCTTGCAGGTAGGTCATCCTTGTAAATGGAAGCATATGCAGCCATGTAGCATTCAGAATACCTTCTGATGCCATTAACACTAGTCATAGGAGTGAAGGTTCTAGTTAGGCTCAGCTGTTGCTATCAAAGTTGACTGGTACAGGTCCACTAGGACTACATACAAATTCTTTATTGATTGCAAAGGGAAAGTAGTGGAAATAGCCGGCAGGTGTTGCATTAATTAGACATGTTGAGAGAACATGCTGTAGCATAATTGGCTCTTCCAAAACACCATGGTCAGTAAAGGTAAGATAAGGCTGAGGAACATTCTAGAATGGAAACAGACTGAAGAGACACCACAGTTAGCTGCAGTGTTAAATTTCTCAAATCTGATAATTATATTGTTTATGGAGGAGAGAAGACTTTCTGTTTTAAGATGTATACACTGAAACTTAAGAACAAGGTATATGATTATCTCTAATTTCTCAAATGTTGTAAAAATATGAATATATAAAGTTGAATCATATCAGGCAACACATTAACAATTAAAGAAAAGTCTTGAGACTTTTCTTGCATTTATTTTTTATACTTTATATGGGTTTGGAATTGTATAAAAATCAGTGAAGAATCTGGCACTAGGGAAATATCCAGGGATCCACAAGGATGATCCCAACTAAGAATCTAAGCATTAGTGAAAAGGCAACCTTAAATGCCCTCCTAAGAGCTTTCACACAGTAGGTGATGGAAGCAGAGATCACAGCTAAACAGTGAGCAGAATTCCTGGAATCCAGTTGTAGAGAGGAAGGAGTAATGAACAAAGGGGTCAAGACTATGCTGGAGAAACCCACAGAGGTGGCTGACCTGAGCAAGTGGGAGCTCAGAGACTCAGTCTGACAGCTGGAGAACCAGTATAGGTCCTGACTAGGCATGCTAAAAGTGGGTGTCAGTTGGAGGACAGGACAGTTGATGGGACCTCTGGTGGTGGAAACAGTATTCATCCCTAGTGCATGGACTTTGGGAGCCCATTCCCAATAGAGAGATACTCTCTCAGCCTAGATACATGGGGGAGGGCCTAGACCCTGCCCCAAGTAATATGACAGCCTTTGATGATGCCTCATGGGAGGCTTTGCCCTACCTGGGGAGTGGATGGAGGGTGGGATGGATAGTTGGTGGGGGACATGGGAGAACAGGAGAGGGGGGAACTGGGTTCAGTATGTAAAATAAGATTGTTTTTAATTTAAATAAAAATATCAGTGAAGGGACTGGAGAAATGGTTCAGTGGTTAAGAATATGTACCATTCCTCTAGAAGACCTGAGTTCAGTCCCCCAGCACACATGGGGCAGCACACAGCTGCCAGTAACTCCAGCTCCAGAGTATCTGATGCCTGCTTTCTGGCCTCTGCAGGCACCCATTCACATGTTGAATTCACTCATACAGATCCCCACACACTCATAAATGGTGGGGAGGGAAAGGGGTGTGTTTGATCAAAACACAATATGTGCATATATGGAATCACTACAAAACAATAAAAAATAGAAATAAGACTTTAAAGTCGGTGAGAAAGGAGAAGGAAGAGAAAGGAGGAGGCAAGGAGAAAGACAGAAAGTCAGACAGAACAGGGAGAGGCAGGGTGGACTCCAGGGCAGGGGAAAAGCAATACAGAGCACATGGTCCTTAGTTTGCACCATGTTCCTTAGCTTTGTATGGCTTTAGCTAAACAAGCTGGTGTCCCTGGGTTGGCAGACAATGCTGATAGGCAGAAAGTAGTGATTACAAGTGTGTAAATCAAAGAGCTGGTTTAGACCATAAAATTGAAAGTTAAAAAAATTCATGTCTAGCTGTCGGAAATGGGATTTCTTTGAATATATTATTCTTCGGGTTCTCTTATAATTATAGGCATAACTAATGCAAAGTTACATGCTTTGTTATTAGGGATGTGGGGTAAGGAAGGCACACCAGGAACCAGAGCAGGCATTTCTGTGATTTCGGTGTGTGTGTGTGTGTGTGTGTGTGTGTGTGTGTGTGTGTGTGTGTGATGCACAGCGTGTCCCAATATCACTCTAACACCCTCCCAGTTAAGGTGAGAAAGGATACCAAAAAATCCTAGATTTCAAAGAAAGGTGGAGTTTCGCAGCCTGAATGTACAATGGGAGCAAAGAGCAACTGCTGAGAGGCACCAAATATAAATTACAGCAAGTGTGCATCATGTAGCTGAGCTTAACAGTGAAACCTGACAGCAATGATAGCTCATGTCCAGGAGTTACTCAACATTCTTGTGTTAGAAAACAGTGTGGAATATTTTTCCTTGCAAATCAAAATATGTCCTTGATATAATTTTCTTAGAAGAAAATGCACACAACTCATCTAATTTCTCTTAGGAGAAATGTTCATTTCTCTTAGAAGCTCCTGCAAACATTAGCCTAAGAGGAGGTTCCCTTCAGAATACATGTCTTCATTCCATATACCAGAGCTGTGTTTTCTACACAGTACATAAGTGAAGCCTCTCTGTGGGCGCTGGGGTTAGGTCTTGGCTGATGGATGGAGTGTTTGTCTGAGCTTTCTTAGCATGCATGAAGCCCTCAGCTCCAATTTCATAACTGCACAAAACAGTATAGTGGCTCACGCCTGTCATCTCAAGCACTGAAGAGATAGAGTAGGAAGATTATGAGTTCTAAGTCCTCCTTGGCCACATGAGTTCTAGCCCAACCTAGGCTACCTGAGACCCTGTCTCACAAAGCAGAGAGGAGAAGGGGGGACAGAGAGAGGGAGAAAGAGGAGAGGGGGAAGGGGAAGGAGAAGAAGGGGAGGGGAAGGGAGAGGGAGAAATCAGATGACATGAGGACATAAGTTACACAACTTCCTTTGTGAGGGGCAGGCTCTCCACATGTTACTAGGAACTAAGAGTAACTTGCAGGAGCACACAGTGCAGCCCATATGAATTTAGTGATGCTTTTCAGTAACTCCTCAGTGTTTTTCACTGATAATCTCTCAGCAATCTTTGCTGGGTTTCCCATGCCTAGGAAGTCCAGCCTGGAGCCCCACATCCAGAATGAAGCTTCAGACACACCCAGACAGTTTGCTTCTCCAGCAGGAATCTGAGAGAGCTTGCCTGCCTTTTCCTTGTGAAGGTACTGAGACCAACCATGGCTGTTCCAGCAAGCCATCTCAGGGCAGCAAGATGTTCACACTTCCTTACAGTTTCCAGAAAGAACTGCACAACACACACACTCTTTCAACTAAATTATCCCATTTCTCAACAGAAGAAAAGATGAACAAGCCGTGGTATTTTCCTCCATGAAACAACCATTACATGCAAGAACATGGGCAGCACTCAAGGCGATTTTGTTAAGCAAAGGAGGGATACTGCAGCACCATAAAGCACGAGCCTATCTACCTGAAGTTCAAGGGAAGGCTACAGCACTGTCCAGGGACAGAGGTCACAAGAGTGATCTGTAGTCATGGGAAGGCAACAAATACCAGTCTGATGGTGCGACAGAACCATTCTCATCTTGATCTGGGTGGTAGTTTTGTCTTATGCAGGAGTACAGAGGGTAACTAGATATATACAGATATGTTGGCTTGTTCTCTTGCAGTGTGGCAATCTTGTAGCATAATGTTGTATACTGTAAACATACATGATAAAATCTGTAAAATAAGTACTGTACTTAATGATGTGTTTATAGGTAATGCTCTTTGAAATATGTCATTTTAAATTAGCCCAGCCACTGTGGACATCAATATGGAGCTTCCTCAAAATGTATGAAATACTCAAGAATAAGAAAAATACTTTTAAAATGAACTTTTAAAAAATTTATTTATTTGCTTTACACCCTTACTGCAGTTTCCTTCCATTCCCCCTCACCTCCCCTCTGTCCTGCCTCCCAATCTACTCCTCCTCTTCTGATCAGGAAAGGGCAGGGCTCTCATGGATATCAACAAAACATGGTTATAAAGTTGCAGTAAGACTAAGAACCTCCCCTTTTATTAAGCTTGAGTAAGGCAACACAGTATGAAGAATAGGTTCCGCAAAGCTAGCTAAAGCATTAGGAACAGCCTCTGCTCCCACTGTTATGAGTCTCACAAATAGACCAAGCTATACAACTGTCTCATATAGGTAGAGGGTCTAGGTCAGTCCCATGCAGGCTTCCTGGTTGTTGGTCTAATTTCTATGAGCCCCTATGAGACTAGGTTAGTTATTTCTGGGGAGGGGGTGATGTTCTTGACCCCTCTTCCTCCCTCTCTTCAGCAAGGTTCCCTGATCTAGGGCTAACGATTGGCAGTGTGTCTCCATCTTTTTTCCTCAGTTACCAAATGAAGGCTCTCTGTGACACCTGGGACAGGAATTGATCTATGGGTATAGCAGAATATTTAAAGGTATCAATTTTTCCTCCAATCATGTCGCTTTCAATCTTAGATCTCTGGGCCATCCATCCTTCTCGGCCCTGGTACTCTAGGCAGTGTTAGGGGTGGGTTCACTTTCATGGCATGGGTCTCAAGTTGGACCAGTCATCGACTGACCATTCTTCCAATCTCCATGCCACCCTTACCCCAGCACATCCCATAGGCAGGGCAGACTGTAGGTCAAAGGTTATGTGGAAAGGTTCCTGTCACTGGAAGTTTTACTTGGTCATAGGAGATGGCCAGTTCAGGCTACATATCCCCTATTGCTACAAGTTTTAGCTGGTGTCATCCTTGTATGATCCTGGGATTTTCCCTTGTATCCAGGTTTCTACCTGATCCCAAAATACCCCCTTTCCAGTTGTCTCTTTCAATATTTCCCTTTCCACCCATCTCCTGACCTGATCTCTTGTGTTCCCATCCCTGCCCAACCTCTAGTCCACCCACAAGATCTCTTTTTGTCTCCTTCCCAGGGAGATATGAGGGCCACCCCCCGCTTGATCCTTGTTACCTAGCCTCTCTTGGTCTGCATGGTTGTCCTTTAATTTACCAGCTAATATCTACTTATGAGTGAGTGTATATCGTGTTTGACTTTCTGGGTCTGGGTTACCTCACTCAGGATGATTTTTTTCTAGGTCCATCCATTTGCCTTCAGATTTCATGATGTCATTATTTTTAACAGCTAAGTAATACTCCATTGTGTAAAAGTACTACATTTTCTTTATCCATTCTTAGGTTGAGGGGCATCTAGGTTATTTCTAGGTTCTGACTATTGTGAACAAAGCTGCTATGAACATAGTTGTCTTTGTGGTATCACTGAGCATCCTTTGGGAATATGCCCAAAGGAATATACCTGGGTCTTGAGGTAAATTGATTCCCTCTGTCTTCCAGTTAAACTGAAGCCTTCCAAAGTTGTAGTCTGGAATATTGATCCCAGGGGAGGGGGCTGCAGTCTCTAAAGTGAAGTTTTAAAACCTAAAAATAGAAGCCAGCTATAGTGTTCCTGATCACATACCCAAAGGGATAGAAGTCAGTTACACCACAGAGGTCTGTGGACATTCATGTTACTGTGGCACTATTCACAGCAGCTGTGTTGTCAAACTACATGTTCCATCAACACATGAATAGGTAGAGAAAACCCAGTCAATGCACACACAGAGAGAGATACAGTCAGAGACAGAGAGACATGTACAAAATAACAGATAAGTAAATAAATATTTAAAAAATAATAGCCCAAGACTGGGTTTTCCAAATAACATCATCTAAAATCTCATTTGACTTATGCAGTGGTTAAATTTCTAACAAAATTTCTATGATAGTTTCTTAGGATCTCAGTTTCTTAGATCTTCAAAGTCTTTAATGCAAATTAAATCCTACTTTCAAAGATACTTACATAGATGCAAGTATACATGGAGTTACTGGGGTTCAAGGACAATGCCTGTGTCAACACCACAAGCTACCAAATAATGATCACAGAGCCAGGTATGGGTGACATTTTTTTGAACTGTTGATCAGTGGGGTTCCCCAAATCTCCCCCAAATAAACACTGCCATTGCTCTTGGTTACTACATAAAGTTTGATGGTAAGAACCTATTGTTGAGGACACCACATGCTTGAGTCCACTCTATGAGGATATGGAAAAATAAAGCATATTCCGTTTTTGGAAACTTCATATGAGTGGCTAGCTTTTGTAGCCAGAAGGTTCTTTTTATGTGACCAAGGGAGAAAAGTATTCAACAGTCTTACCCAGATGTGAATGTTGTGAACTACAATAGTGATTGGCCTGGCAAGATTTATGCATTGGTACAAAAGTGTTACAAGAGTTATGGGAGCAATCAATCACTTTCTGATTAGATCAAAGTCTGTTCCAAGAGGTAGAACTCATGCCTGGGACTGTTAATGGGGCAAACACCTTGGCTGCCTAAGTCATTGGCCCTGGAGAGGGGAACCTAAGGCTATTATTATTCTACTAGATAATTGTCCCCTGAGTTCTTATCTTTATGCCCATAGATTAGTGCCTCTTCCAGCTGTCATCAGAGAAGCTTCTTTTTCAGTGGTAGAAAGGTCTACAACCAATCAATATGTGAAGACTAAGATACTGTGGTGTTCTCAGCTCTAAATGGTATCTCTATATTGTGGTGATATAATTATGATCTAATAAGACACTGAAGATTGGAATGCAAAGCTAGCCGTAGCCATAAAAGCTTGGCAGTAGTGGCACACACCTTCAACCCCAGGACTCAGGAGACAGGTAGATGGATCTCTGTGAGTTCAAGATTACCTACATGAGAGTGAATCAGTCTAAAAGGGAAACAGAGCTCACACCTTTAATCCCAGCACTAGAGAGTACATCAGGAACTCAGTGCAGTCTTAGAGAGCAGTCTAGGATTCTGAGATTTGGTGAAGAGCAGTGCAGTCTGGGTATGTAACCTAAGGTTCAGTGGATCACCCCTTCTGTCTGAGCATTGGTAGAGATGAGAGCTCTCTAGTGTCTGGCTGTTTTGCTTCTCTGATCTTCAGCTTTCACACATGGACTCAAAGCAGTTGTGACATATGCACAAAACCTGCATTCCATTAAGCCCCCTAAATTCCTGGCATAGATACAGTAGGGACTCATGAAGTCTCACCTTGAGGTGAGGAGCTATCTGCAATTTATGACTTCTTGGGAAGGGAGAGTCAGTTTTTTTCAGCTATGTGGATCCTGAGAGGTTATCCATTCTCTAGCACAGTGGTTCTGAACCTTCTTAAGGCTGTGACCATTTTTAATACAGTTTCTCACTTTGGGGTGACCCCAACCATAAAATTACTTTCATTGCTACTTCATGACTGTAATTTTGTAATTGTAATGAATTGTAATGTAAGTATCTAATATGCAGGATATCTTACATGTGACCCCTGTGAAAAGGCCATTTCATCCCCAAATGGTTGCAACCCATAGGTGGAGAGCCACTGCTCTAAATGGTTCTACATTCATGCATATATAGACAGTAGTTAAGTAGACACAGTGGTTGTGAAATGAAAAGAATACATGAAGGGGGAGGGAAACGTGATGGTCAGGAGATAAGGGAATTGTAGGGGAGGAACACATTAAATGTCCATGTATGAAATTTTCAAAAAATAAATTGTTAAAAATAAAAATAAGAAATCACATAACATAAGGTTTTGATTGCCCTAATATGCACAATACCAGTTTTGTTGAAAACTGGTTTCATAAAGACCTAAATAAAAAGAAAATGCTGAATTGTAAGTTCTTTCTTTCTATTTTACATATGGATCCCAGTTCCTTCTCCCTCCCTTCCTCCTTCCCTTTTTCCCTCTCTCCTACCCTCTCAAGCCTTCCAACCACCCTCCCCTCCCATTTTTCCCCTACCCCTCCACATGTAGGGTGATGCCTTCCAGGAGGGGGTCATCTAAATCTGTCAAGTTATTTGGAGAAGGGTCTAGGTCCTCCCTCCTGCCTCTAGGCTAAGGGAGTATCCCTCCATGGGGAATGTGCTCTCAAAGTCGTTTCATGCACCAGGTATATATCCTTGTTCCACTGACAGAGGTCCCTTAGACTGCCCAGGCCTCCTAACTGAGACCCATGTTCAGGGGGTCTGAGTCAGTCCAATGCTAGTTTCCCAGCTATCAGTCTGGGGGCCCATTAGCTCCTCCTTGTTCAGGTCAGCTGTCTCTGTGTTTCTATAGAAGAGGTTTATCCAGAATAAATTAATTATAAAAAACATATAAAAATATGTGGGAAGTCACCACAGGCCAGTCTGATTGTATGTTGTGTGAATGTAAAAGTGATTATATTTAGCTGCTACTTTGGATGATGTTGGTTAACTTATACATCGTATTTGACAGGTGGAAATGTCCGTTTTCTGGATTATGGTGAAAGAGAGGCAGGCTACTCATGAAGTGAGAATGAGTACTACTTTATCAGGGTTAAGAAATCCCCTGGCAACAAAACTCCAAGGCCTGCATTACTCAGAGGACTGAGCAGATAATTCTAGATCCTATAAAGTTTTCTGAAAGAGAATGACAACTAACAGACCTTTACTCTGAGCCAAGTGGACTCAGTATACCCTCGCTACTTGACTTGATTGGGTTCACATGTGGCTCTAATTATTCTATAATTATTATTGTCACCAGTATTATTATTTATGTTGTTGTTATGTGATTATGTGTGTAGGCATGTATGTGAGTGTTCATATGTGTGTGTGGGTAAATGTGTATTTGTATGAGTGGGAGGCAGAGCTCATTGTTGGTGTCTTTCTTTAGGTGCCATTTACTGTTGGGAGGCAGGCTGATCCAAGGCTTTCTCAGAGGCCTGGGTGAAAGGACAAAGGGGACACCAGTTCTGGGTCCTTGTCCAGAAGTAGACTTGGCAAGACTGGGGCTAGGGGCAGGGTCTTGAACGAGTTAAGGTTTCAGTTTCTAGATATCTGACCTTCCCTGCTGCAAAGAAGGGAAGTCCCAAGGCCACTGTGTACATTGTCTGTGACACATTTGAGATGCCCTTTGTTCCTTTTGTGCTACATTGCTTGATTAAGCTTCCTTTATACCTTTGCATGATAGCTTTCTGCTGATTCTGTCCCATTTTTCTCCTGTAAACAATATAGAAGATGCTGCACCTCTTACACTTGCTTGCATGGGCCACCTGCTTGTACAAGACTTCCCAACTCCAAACTTCCCCGTCATTTTTCATTTCTCATTTCTCATCCCCTTAGGAAGCTGTCACTGAAGAATGGCACACTGGTCCAGGTCTATCTTTTTTCTTTTTGTTCTTTTTTTTTTTTTTTTTTTTTTTTTGAGATAGGATTCAACAATTAAAGTAAACTATCTGTCTAGTGAGCCTGTTTATACCTTCCAGAAATGATTTTTTTTCTTTTAGCACACACCACCCATGATGGTATTATCAACCTGATAGAATCTAGAATCACATGAAGGTTAGGACTCTGGGAAATAGTAAGACACACCAACTGTGGGCAGCACCATTCCTTGCCGGTGATCCTGAACTGTGTAAGTGGAGGACAGGAGCTGAATGGCATCCTGCATCCACTGAGCTCTGCTTCCTGGTGGTGGATGTTATATAATGAGAGCTGTTCCAAGCTCTGACTTGACTTCCTGATCATGATGGATAGGACCTATGAACTGTGGGTTAAAATAAACCCTCCCTTCTTTAAAAAGAACAAAAGGAAAGAAGGGGGAGGGAGGAAGGAAGGGAAGGATGGATGGATAGATGGAGGGAGGGAGGGAGGAATTCCCCTGGAAAAATCAATACAGTCTGGAGAGTCCTTTGCTTTGGAATCTGTCCTGTGTATTGAAGAATGCTCAGTGGCATCTCTTTTCTTTACACACTAAATGCCATTTAGCATACCTTCTGCTATGACAACCAAAATCCACAAGACATTATCAAATGTCCCCTAGAGGACAGCCACCACCAGCAGAGAAGTGGTGTTCCGTGGAGTTAGGGTTTATTTTAGGGGCTGGAGTGGGAGAGAATGGAAATGAGACATGTTGAATAGTTTTAGGCTATGGAATAGATGTGCATTTAAAATTATAGCTTCATTAATATACCTTTAAAAACCTCCATAGGTTACTCAGATATGAAAGGTGTATATAACTTCATGTTTAATATAAAAATGAATAAAATTAAAATTGCCTTATAAAGGTGAGAAAATGTAAAGATAAATTAAAGCATAGATTCACTGAGCATATGCTACATGAAAGAGGGTGAGTGCTCCCTTTAATGATGGGGTGCATGAGGAAACAAGCTGTATAGTCTTCAGAGGGTGAGTGCTCCCTTTGGTGATGGGTGCATGAGGAAAAAAGCTGTACAGTCTTCAGAGGGTGAGTGCTCCCTTTGGTGATGGGTGCATGAGGAAACAAGCTGTACAGTCTTCAGAGGGTGAGTGCTCCCTTTGGTGATGGGTGCATGAGGAAACAAGCTGCTATACAGTCTTCGGAGGGTGAGTGCTCCCTTTGGTGATGGGTGCATGAGGAGACAAGATGTAGTGTCTTCATTGCAGACCAATAAACAGGGTCTCTGCAGGACATGCTTGGGAACTTGGTTCCAGGTAATGGGATGCAGGACTGTCGAAGAACTAAGCTTGTCACTGAGTATGCTGTTGATTAACCCAGAGCCTGGCTCAGGAAATATCTTTAGCCCTGTGCCCTTCTAAGTTGCTGAGGGAGAGGTGGCATAGTGACACAATAGCCTGTCAGGACCACATATGTGTTTGTGAGGAATGGGTTGCTTCTAGGAAGCCATTGAACTTGCCTTAAGCAGAAAACTGTGTTGCCAAATACAAGCACCTAACACAAACCCCTGCTATCATGCTATCGCATGCTGCTGAGGATAAAGTTTCTGCTGGTGGATAAAGTTCTCAGCTGCTCAAGGAGTCAATACTTCAAAGAGTCGCATTTTATGCAGCATTTCCAACAGAATCATTGACTATGCCAAGAACAGTGTGAGGAAGAGGAAGTGAGAAGATATCTCCCTCCCTCTCCCTCCCTCCCTCCCTCCCTCCCTCTCTCTCTCTCTCTCTCTCTCTCTATATATATATATATATATATATATATATCCTTGTTGCATATATATACATATATATGAAATGTGTGTGTGTGAGTGAGAGAGAGCGGCAGAGAGAGAGAGAGAGAGAGAGAGAGAGAGAGAGAGAGAGAGAGAGAAGAGGAAGAGGATAGAGGAAAGGAGAGTCTTAAAAACAGGGGTAAGCTTTCTGTTTTGCTCAAATTCTCACCCCATTCCTAACACTAAACGGGATCCCCCTGCTCCAAGAAAAGAAGGCTGCTAAAAAGCGAGAGGGGAAGAGGGCCATGGGGAGAACATGCTCCTGGGAGTTCTGGAGAAAAACCTGGGGAAGGAAGCAGAGTAGTGCATGCTGGAGGGAGGAGCTTAGAGCCAGCCAGGAACATGAGTACAGCAGAGTTGGCTAGTTTCACTGACAGATATTACTTCTGGTAGACACAGACACTTAGAGAAAGACCAGTTCTGCAGGGCCAAAGACCATGAGAACTTGCTAAAAATGAGTGATCGAAAGGCAGTGAAATGTGCCAATGGCATCTCATCTACTACTTCTGTTTCTAATTCTCACCTCCCGTAGAATACTAACACATGTAATGTAATATAGACAAGTGCTAATTGCCATTATTTCTGGTATTAATTTATCAATATTCAGCTTCAAAATGAAAATAACAGGGCTTTGCATAGCAGCAGCATCTTAATGCTAGCTCTTTGATAATGCATGTATGTTCATTGAACACATATCTCATGTCAGACACTGACTGAAGCCCTGCACATTCATTTCTTCAATAGTCCAATGAGATCATTATATCCATTTACAAAGGGGAGACAGGAAGGTGACCGTTTACTTAAGATCACATGCTCTTGCAAAGCAAAGATTCCCACCTAATTCTGATAACCAGATCTGTGGTCTTAACTTTCAGTTAATCTGCTTATGTATGCTTGTATATACATATGGGTATATGAATATATGTGTGGTTTTATTGATTGAGATGTCAGGGGTTGGGCTTAGTAATGTACACATGCCAGGTGAGTAAGGTATATCTCGAGCAGACCTGCCTTTGTGTAAATGTATGTGCTTCCTTATTTGATCCTAACATCAGGATTGTGAGTTAGAAAGAAGGAAACTGAGGCATAGAGATGTATACTAACCTGCTCTACTTTAAAGTGTCCCATAAGACCTTAGATTCAATTAATAGCCTATCATACACGTAGCATCAATTAATTTATCTAATGAAAGATTCTTCTCAAGTGCCTGTAACCTCTTCAAGAGGGAACAGCACGCTCATCGCAAATTCATTTACACTGTTAATTTGGTAAACTTCCTCCAGCCTCCATCCCACATGTCACAGATTCCAGTCTTAATAAAACTTAATGAGATCTGGCTATAAATATGTGAAGGTAACTGCTTGTGTAACCCTGTAATGTTCTTGAATTTTCTACCATGTTTATCAATGTTTCGAGAGAGGAAACTTCTAAGAAAAGGAAGAAAAAGATGCCAACCTCATGTTCTCTCAGGATTCCATGGAGAAACAAAGGCGTGGCCTGGTTCCTCTTAAGACTCCTTCTCCTATTTGATGTCAAATCCCCTCATGCCCGCAAATGTTGACACAGTACCTGCTATGCACAAAGCCCAGTTTATCTACTATGCACAAAATTCTATTGTGTTTTTTGCTGAGTACAGAAGAAATCTAGAGCATAACTATACACATATGCAAAAATGTCCTACTTTTCACAATGAGTATAAATGAGATATATTTCTTTATTGCAAAGTTAATTTTGTACAAATGTGCTTGTTTTCAATGTTTGTATCAGTTATTTTTCTGTTGATGTGATAAATACCATGACCATAAGTAACTTTTGATGTAGCCAGAGGTGTTCATCATGATGGAGGGGCATGGTGGCAGGGAAAGCATGAAGACGAGATCGGAGGCTGGCTAGTCACACTTTCCATGGCACACAGGTAACAGAGAGCCAGAGAGCAAGCAGTTGGGCAAGGCTACCCAACCTCAAAGCCTGCCCCACTGACCCACTTCCTGTAATAAAAGGCTCTACTTTGGAGGGTTTCAGAGCCTCCAAATAGCACCTCCAGCTGGAGACCAAAGGTTCAAACACTCACCACTACGGAGTTTCTTAAACTACCACAGAGTTCAAGTTATTCTGTTTGTAAATGTCCTAACACAAAGGTTATAATAATAACCACAATAAAAACAGAACCCTGGAGATAACATGAGGAAAGAATATTCTGTTACAGGGTCCTCCTGGCTGGCATATCCTGCCCCCTACTCTGAACTCTGCATCCCAGGGGCCTGGGCTGCTATTCTCCACAGAATGCAACCATTTTGTTTACCACCCTTTCTGTACCTTTTGGCCTCCTATCTAATGCACCTGGTTTCTCTCTCTCCCCCTCTCCCATTCCCTCCTTGACACAGATCAGGGTCATGTACACTCAGAACTCTCCTGGACGTCCCTGTCCCTCCCTGCCTCTGGCTATGCTCTCCCAAATATCTACAATGCCCCACCATACCTAGAAGCAGTCATGTTTCTTTCTTTTATTTTTTTATTCACTATTTTATTGAAATTTTGGGGGTTAAATACTATACATGCCACAAGGTAATTAAGTAAAACAAATTACATTCTTACCCAACTTAGTGTCCTGGCTCATGGTATATGGCCTATTATGGGGCGATGTGTTTGTTATTTTTTCTATCACTGTGTCATGATAGACATCTGTTATAAATAAATAATATAGAAGACACTCATCCTGAAATTCCCAAATTTATTCAGAGCAGCAGGCACATGTGTGGTTGATTGCCATCCCCCTCGTCATCCATAAAGGGAGCAGACCCCATGTTTACAGCACCTCACCTGAAAATGGGCTACTGAAACTGAACATCTAGGCCAGGAGCTCAAAATCAAACACACATGGAGATCAAGCTGCACATGAAAATCAGTGAAGTGGGCTTGCTTTCACAACAGATGTGCTGTATTTGTGCATTAAAAGACAGGGTAGCATTCAAAAGTATTTTGCAATAGTAAAATCTAAAATTTCCTTGAAATATGTGGTCCTCCCACTCTGCATGTAGTATCCTTACATTTGATAGAGATAGGCACAATATATAGTTTGCTTACTTTTCTTTTTTTACTCTGAAAGATAATTTATTATCTGTTTCAGGAGGATTCAGAGTCTGATTTAGAGAGGCGAGAGAGAGAGAGAGAGAGAGAGAGAGAGAGAGAGAGAGAGAGAGAGAGAGAGAGAGAGAGAGCTGGAGAGTATGACAAGTCAGTGCAGACATTATCAACTCCAGTGTACTATGAGATGGCATCCTATGGGCCAAACAAAACACATTAGTGATGTCTGACCAATGAAGGTCCCTGTACTAGTCTAATTTCTATGACAAAGCCCCTAACAGAACACTTGAGGGAAGGAAGGAAAGAACGAAGGAAAGAAGGAAGGAAGGAAAGAAGGAAGGAAGGAAGGGTTTCAGAAAGGATAGTGTCCATCATGGTGGCAGGGTCATGAGCAGCTGGTCATTTCGCATGTGTGGTGAGGAAACAGAACGGGATGGGTATTAGTTCTAGGTCACATTGAATGTGCACATGTGCAGTGAAGGAGGAGATGAGTGCTGGTTCTAGGTCATGCCACATGTGCGTACTCAGTTTTTTGTCTCTTCTGTTTAGGTGGGGTCCCAGCCCATGGAATGATGCCACCACATTCAGGATGGGATGTCTCTCCTCAGTTACACCTCTCTGGAAACACTCAGATACACCCAGAGGTGTTTCCACGATGAAGACAACTATCACGGGCCTCTGATCAAGATCCACAGGCATAGAATAATCTCATTAAACCCTCACAGGACGTTGTTGTTGTTGTTTTGTTTTGTTTAACTGCCTATTGTGTCCAAAATGTTCATGCTAGATATTGGAGAAAACCTAGTGGAGAGTGTTTGCAACAACTCTAGAGTCCAATATCATGACTTAAATCTCAGCTTCGACACTTTGTAACCATGTAGGATTATCAGTAAAATGGGGATTATTCATAACTCCCAGAGTTGTCCTGAGATTAAAGGAAACTGCACAACAGGTAAAGTGCTTGACTGGCAAACATGACAGTGTGAGTCTGATCTTTAGAACCTACCTACAAAACTGGGTGTGGTAGAAGATGTTTGTAATTTTAGTGCTAAAGGGGCAGGCAGAAGAATAATTGAGCTTTGCTGGCCAGCCAATCTAAACATCTAAACAAGGAAGAAAAGGTTATTGGTGAACTTTAGGACAATGGGAGACCTTATCTCAAAAACAAAGTGGATGGCATCTGAGGAGTGATAGCTGAGGCTTTACCTCAGTCCTTCACACACAGACATGACCACATGTGCATGTACACACTCATGCACACACACACACACACACACACACACACACACACACACAAATAAATAAAAGGTATTCATGAGATAACACACTTTTGGTTAATAGCAAACCTTGTGGATATTAATGGAGGCCTGTCTCCTACAATATAGTGGTGGAGTCCTGGCATTCTGTTCCCTGTGTCTGTGATCTCTTTACACAGCCGATTTCTTGCAAGTTCTGGTTGGTATTGCATTCTTATTCATGTCTTCTCATATGATTGCCATGCAAATTAGCATGGTTCACATGGATTCAGATGTCTCTTTCCAGACACTCCAGCTGTCATGTTGAATTATGCAGCTCCAACAGTGTTGGGCCACTGTTCCTTGTAACACAGCATTATGTCTGATACTGTGAACCACGCAGGCCTGTTAGACCCGATTTATGTCCAGCTGCAGAACTGTGTTTCCTTGTGTCATGTCTTGTTATATGCGGCCTTACTGACTGTTTAGGGCGGTGTGCAAAGCCCAGGATTCTGCTGCCATCTCAAACAGCTTTGTGTGCTGCCTGACATTTCCTTCCTACCTCTGTGTATCCGTTTTTATTCTCCCTACACGGTTTCTACCACCTCCCTATGCTGTTCTTACCCAGAAGTTTCTTCCTAATGACTCTTGATTCAAGCCATTTGCCCTTTCTGTGTTAAGACTTTCCCGAAGCTCATGGAATATGCTTGTCTGTCATTGATAGGGGATGTCTGTTTCCTTAGATCTTGTTTGTGTAGCTCACTATATCTCCTTAAATCCATGTTTACTTGTTTATTTGATTTTTTTTCATGCATCTCTCTTTAATTTTCAGTATTTATATAACTCAGTGTGATAGCTAATCTTGATTGTCAAGTTGACTACATCTGGAAGTAGCTAAAACCCAAGCACTGGGGGGCATTCCTGTGAGGGATTGCTGTGAGCTGGATTATTTAAGGTAAAAGACACACTCTGAATCTGGCGGATTTGAGGTCAGAAGACTCACTCAACATGTGTGCTACACCTTCTGGTGGCAGCCTACACAAAGAACGTTAGAGAAGGAAGCCTTTGCTATTTGCCTGCTTGTCCTCACTCTGGCTGTCCTGTTCCTGAGACACTCTTTACTGGAGATAAAACCTACTTGTTTGAGATTCCAATGTAGACTGAAAACTGGCTTCTCTTTAGAACTCTCCTGGGAATCCAGCACCAGATTGGTACTGCTGAGACATCCAGTTTCGTGGACTGAACAACTGCCATATTCTTGGCATTTCCATCCGGAGACAAACATTGTTGAACTATTCAGACCACAGCCTGTAAGGCATTCTAAGATATATATTAGATAATTCATAATATGCTAGGTGATATATAATCTTATATATTCCATCTCCCACATATATACACATGCATTAATTTATTCTATCAGTTCTGTTCCTTTAAAGAACCCTGGCAAATACTCAGTTTAATTTTTGTGACATGTTTTACAGTAGAGGTGAGTGTTATTGATACACACCGTGAGCTCTGTGAGATGAACACTTACACTCTCTTCATTTTAAAGCCTATCTCCCTTGTGGTAATACTGGAAAGTTAAGGTTTGGGGAATATGAGGAATACACAAGGGTGTAGTATTATAATAGGGCTGAAAAGTTTAGTATGTCACTTATACAATGTGAGGACCCTGGAAATGTTGGTTATGAGCCAGAGAGCAGGTATCAGACATATTGGTATCTGTCAACTCCTTGATCTTGGACTTTCTAGCTGTCTAGAGCTGTGAAAAATAAATTGCTGTTGTTTATAAACCACGTGGACTATGGTGTTTTGTTATAGCAACCCAACCAGATAAAGACAACAATATGAAAAAGACTCTGGGGTCAGATGGTTGTACTTTGAGGCTTTAATTTCTCACTAGGACTGTGACTTTTTTTAGCCCCTTTCCTCCCTGAGCAGAAGAGCCTCATCTACGAAATGAAGTTATTGATACCTGGTGGCAAATATTGTATTTATATTGAAAATGCTTATCATTATTTCTAGTACATATTAGTTTTCAAATATCTGTTCCATATGTTACAGAGGAAAATTCCCATGAATAACAGGCCACTGGGCTTGGCCTCCTCAGGGTAAGAGTCGTGTGTGCACCTACATGGGTGTAATAGTTCCTAAGGGGCAAAGTTAGAGATAAACATTTGGAGAGGAGGCAATGAGTTTGTGGTTCATGTTCTTAGGTCAGAACCCCCAGCACCAAGAACCCCTAAATGCTACTGTCTTGGCTTGAGGGTGAATCCTTGTGGAACTTCGAATAGAGACTCTATCCTGGAGACTGTCAGACCTACCTAGACTGAGTCTCTGATGGTGGAGTTTTGGGTGGTACCTAATCATTTGCAGTGTTTGTGTTTGTATGTGTGTGTGTGTTTGTGCACTCACATGTATGTGGAAACCAGAGGTTTACATTGGATTTTGTTGCTCAAGAACAACCATTCTGTTTTATTCATTTACTTATTTTTGAGACAGGTTAAACTTCCTGATTAGGTTGGGCTGGCTGGCCAGCAAGCTTCAAAGTCTTCCTGTCTCTGCCTCCCCAGTGCTGGGATTCCAAGTGTGGGCTCTGGGTATTGAAGTCATGATTACCTCACAAGCACTTAATAAACTGACCCATCCCTCCGGCCTTACAGTATGTTTCTGGTGATGTTGCTGTCTGGAGAATTTATTTGGAGAACTTTCTGCAGGTATTATCCACTCATATTATTGGTTCTCAACTGAGGGTCAACCTTTCACTTCCCTGGGAACCTTTGGGGGGATTCTGGAGGCATTTTAAATTATTGAAGCTGGTCTGGGTGATGGTACCAGCCTGTAGTGGGTAGGAACTAGAGATGTTGTTTAACCATCCTCTGTCACACAAGATAGGCATTCATAATAAAGACCCATGTAGCACCAAACCCAAGATCAATAACAGTTTATCAGATAAAGAAGACAGCTTAGCGACAAATGAGTGGGTATCATGTATAACCTGGGCATATCTGACAGCATGATGATTCATATCCCAAGTAGGATGGAGTTGGGTGGCATAGGACTTCATGGCACTACTTAGAGTAGAACACATTTAAAACTTCTGCATTATTTAGTTGTGGGATTTTATATTTAATATTTTCAGATTATAGTTAACCGTAAGTAACTAAAATCATTGAAAATTAAACTAAAAATTTGGAAGACCACTGTATTGGAAGATAGAATGGCAACACACATGAATTTGAGTATGGGACCCAGTTTATCCTATAACATCCAGAAATTTCCACACATCCTTTGAGTACCTGGCCAAATGCTGCCACCTCTGAGACTCTTTTATTGATCCTGTGACCCATGAACTGCTTTTATTTTATATAACACCTCTGTCACTGTTTTGTTCTAACTCCCCCTGTCTGTGGTGCCTTGAAGTGGAGTGGGAGGCTCTAGTTGGGTAGGTATACATTTGTCTTCCTGAATCTTTTCTCTCCATAGAGAACATCACTCTTGACTAAAAATAGTTCTTCATTAGATAGTGGGTGAGTCACAAGGACCATCTTTTCAGTGTTTCAGATTAAAGACTTCATGTCATGCAATATCTTGTTCAATGCAGAAAACCCACTAGATCACTAGGTTTAATTTCTTCCCGAGTTTGATCTGACCGGTAAATTCACAGCATAGATGCCTTTCGTCTTTGCCAAGTTAGATTTCTTCATGAAGATGAACATAACATTTCTGAGCAACAGCTCAGAACTGCAAGCTGGGGTACACATCCAACACTTTCCAGGGATGTTTCACTCTGACATTTCCCTTTCCATAAAACAAACAAAATCCTCACTGTGAACTATGTGAACTATGAGGAAAAGAGAGTTAAGTGCTTGGGAGAGTGGTTGGTTGAGCTTGTTTGCACTAATGTAGAACTGTTTTCTCCTTGTACTGTTTTTCTGATTGCTTGTGACAAAACTTATCCACAAAAGCCCTTGAGGAAGGTAGGATTATTTTAGCTCACAGTTGGAGGGGTCCAGTCCGTAATGGAGGTATAAGCATGGTGGCAGGAGTGTGAAACAGCTGGTCTCAATCGGGAAGTAGAAAGCAGACAGGAAGTGGGGTTAAGCAATGTGGTTTGGATGACAAATGATCCACATAGACTCTCATGTTTGTCATAGGATAGTGACACTGTGGGGTTAAGGAATCTTTAGCATCTGGAGAAGTAGCATTTAGGGTTTATAACCCCACCATACTTCTTGTTTTCTCTCTGATTCCTGTGTGTGAATGGAAAATGCCATCAGCTAATGACAATATGTCACAGCTTCTATGTCATTTTGGACTCCAGCCCTCTGACACTGTAAATCAAACTAAATTGTTTCTTTCTGGGGTGGTTTGGCCATGGGATTTTATCACAGCAACAGAAAAGTAGCCAGTACAGGCTATAAAACCTCAAGGCCTTCCCACCAGTGATCGCCTCCCACCAGTGAGGCTCCATGCACCATGGCTGTTAAGAGAGCCAAGTCTGTGGTCCTTTGCTGGGGAAGCAGTAGCATCCACTTACTATGCTCCTGTCTTGGTGTTATCATCCCAACTCTGGGCATGGTACTAAATGTAGATGGACCATAGATGTGTGGAATTGACCTAAGAGTTCTAAGCTGTAACAAAGGTTCCGGACTTTCTGAAACACCACCACATATTGGGGACAAAGGACTCAAACATGAGCCTACGGGAGACATTCCACACTCAAAACTTAGCACTCTTGTAAGACTGAGCTCTTTGTAAGTAATCAGGACTTGACATATGTGGACTTCATTTTTCTACACCACTACATCTGTGGGTTACTGTTGCACATTGTACAATCTGAGCCTTCAGCCCTACTTGCCCCTCCAGTCTTCAACATTTTGGGGACTGCTCGACAATCAGTAAGAAGTTTGTATTTATGTCCTGTAATAGGAATAGTTGATAGCTGAACCATTTCGGAATTGTTGCCACACCACCCCAGGCTTAAGTAAGTCTCAGACAGTTTGTTTCACTTTGCAAATTGTTGAGTTTATCTGCTTAGGTTCCTGCTTAAAACCCTTAGGTCAGTTCCACACACCTATGGTCCATCTACATTTGGCATTGTGCCCAGTGTTGAAATAATAACACAAAGATTGGAACATAGTAGGCAAGTGCTACCACTTCCCCAGCAAAGGACCACAGACTTGGCTTTTAACAGCAGATGTTTGTTTTTGTACAGGACTGGAGACTGGGGGTTTGAGATCTAGATCTCAGCAAGGTCAGTTTCTCTTGAGTGCATTCTCTCTCTCTCTCTCTCTCTCTCTCTCTCTCTCTCTCTCTCTCTCTCTCTCTTTCTCAGTCTCCTACCCCTCACCACTCTCTCCTTTTCCCCTTCTGATATAGATAGCATATTTCCATTGTATCCTCACATGGCCTCCTCCTTTTGTATGCCTTTGTCCTATTCTCTTCTGCTAAGCCTATCTTGAGTCAGAGCACATCCATAAGGCCTCAATTTAACACAATCACCACTTTAGAGACTCTGAGGTTATAACACTGACACATTTTTGGGTAAGGTGTACAACTGAGTTCAATGGGAAGGCCCAATTTTCTCTGAGCTACAATTTCACCATCTCTCAGATTAGGAGAGATAATACGATGCCAGTGCAGGGAAAGCCCTTAGGATGAAACTGCATTGATGAATAGAGATATCCATTCTAACTCCATCTCCATGTCTTACTGTTCCAGGGGGATGGAGAAGGGAAGACTGAGAGATGACTGTCTCTTGCAGTTTTACAGTATTCAATACTCTTCTTCCAAGTGTGGTCCTTAATATATCAGCATCACCTGAGGCTTGTTGGAAACACAGGAACTCTGGCCCACTGCCAGATTATACATAGAGTTGGGATATATCCGCACATTAAAACTGAGAAATACTAATGTAGACAAAATGTGGGGTGACTTGGTTGTCCCCTTCTCCCATTTGCTGGAACTAAATAACTCCCCTGCCCCTTTCTGTCATCTTCAGGTCTGCCATACATCTTTCCAGGGTAGTTTTCTCCATGAGACAAGAAGAAGAAACATTTTCTCAGAAAAACAAGGTTCAGCTTTGACATGTAATCACTATGGTTGTAACCTGTCAGTCAGGAGAGGTGTAAAGTGTTAAGGTTAAAACCCTTCTTTTTATTTTAGACAGAAAAGAGGAGATGATGGGAGATGCCATTCTGTAAATATGTTTCTCTTATTGGTTAATGAATAAAGCACTGTTGGCCAATAAGAAAGCAAGATAGGCTGGAAGAGGAGACAAGGAGGAGAGAGGAAGTGGTAGGAAAGATCCAAGATGGAAGACAGAGAGAGCAGAATGCCAGACCCTCTCTCCAATAAGATAAGACCACGTGGAAATACTTAGATAAATAGAAATGGGTTAATATTTAAGACAGAGCCATCAGATAAGAAACTAGTAACTGGTCAACAGCATTTAATATCTAATATAGTGTCTCTGTGTGTTTTTTGGGGCTGGTATGGCAGCAGGACCAGACCACAGGGAAAAACTACTCCTAACAAAAGTAAAGGGCACCTGTGTCATCTTTATTCTCTGTGCTCATTCTCTGTGCTCTTCAGAAAGTCAATAGGCCCAGCTCTGAGTTTTTGCAAAACCCTCCTGATGGGTCATTAACACATGTGGAGCAGACAGTGTGGATGGGAACACATGGTCCAGAATGTCAACTGGCTCCTGGACTTATCGGAAGAGACACTGAGTCTGTTCTCTTCTTTACCAGAACCCACAAAAGTTCTGCTTAGAAGTATAACCCACATTTCGGTTCTTGGAGCTGTCTCAGTCCCCAGCATCTAAGGACACTAGCTCTAAACACACGAAGGACATCTCTTGTGGGCCCAGTGTTTTTAGCTGTGGCTGTGAACTTGGAATAGGGAGACATTTTGGTCCTGGTTAAAAAAGAAGAGGAAAATTGTCTGCATTCATTTGCAGCATGGCTCCCATCCCACTGTCCACCAGGGCTGTTCTGCCTGACACAGCTAATTCTGCAAAGCCCATTAGCATCGCAGCCTGTTCCCTTCTGCTTCCCAGACTGCTGTCTGCAATCCCGACCTAACCTCAGTGACAGCAGCCACAGATGGAGACATTCGGGAGACAGTAAAACCATTTTATGCTCCCAACCACGGGATTCTTATCAGTCTGGATACACGGATGAACAATTTTCTAGGCTGTCCGGTCTATTGCTCAGACACCTGAGAGTCCCACCTCTGTGTCCTTTGCAATGCAAACCTCATTTCTAACAATGTATAACACACTCATTCTGAAATATTTGTCAGAAAATTGCCAGTCAGGTCTGTGCCTTGTATTTTCTGCTAGGTGTATATTATAGCCAATGAACTACTTTAGGCCCCCAAACAGCCTTCATCCAGAAGCAACAGCCTAGGCAGAAATGCATGGTTCTTGTGAGCCAGCTGCTGACATCCAAGTTAACTGAACTAGTCTATATGTATTAAAATTTTTTTCTCCCACATGCATATGCATGTGCGTGTATGAATATGGGCACACATGTGCCACAGTGAATACGTGGAAGCCAAGAGGTAACCCTGGGTGTCAGTCCTGGCTCTCCTCCTTGTTTTCCTAAGGTACTCACAGATGCATATACCAAGACAACTGGTGGAAACTTCTTCATTCTCCTGTCTGTCTGGTCCAAGGAACCCTGGGATTGCAGAGGCATGGTAACCTGACCAGCTTTATATAGGTTCTGGAGTTCCAAACTCATGTTTATATGCAAGTGCTTTACCCCTAAGCCATCTGCCCCTTTCACCCTGGCAAAGTACTTTAAAGCCTAATTAATCAGCTATCTTGGGATGGCAATGATGAGTTGCTGCCTCCAGCACTCCTGGCTGCTTATTGGGTTAGCCCATTTCAGTTTTAGTTCATATTCTTAAATTAAAATGTTTATTTTTAGATGATTAAAAATGTATATGTAGTTGTAAAAATTAATGCAAAAAAAAAAAAACACATACCTTTTCCCATGAGACTCCAGTGGTAGTCTCTTGCAAAACTATCTGCAACATCATAATCAGGATGTTGCTACTGATACAAGCAAGCCCCGGGGACCTCTTTCTGTTGCACCCCACAGCAGCCATGGAAACTGCAGTTTCTTTGATGCTGATTGGCTACAGGCATTATTTCTACATTTTTTTTTAAAAAAAATCTTTTATGAATGGTGCCATGCAATGTGGAGCCTTTTGAGACTGGGTGCTTTTCATGACATGTCTCTAAAGGTTAGTCTTGATGGTTGCAGTTATTGTTTGTTGGAGGGGTAAATGCATAGATGTACCATAGTGTCTTAACCATCTATTCATTGAAAGATACCTGATGTCCTCCCTTTCTCTCTCTCTCTCTCTCTCTCTCTCTCTCTCTGTGTGTGTGTGTGTGTGTGTGTGTGTGTGTGTGTGTGTGTGTGAGAGAGAGAGAGAGAGAGAGAGAGAGAACCTCTATACACTCAAAGAGAACAGAGAAGATATCAGGTGTCAGGTGTCCTGTTCTATCGTTCTCTACCTTATTACCACGAGGCAAGGTAACTGGCAGCCAGCAAACTCCAGCTATCCTTCTATCTGCCTCCAGAGTTATGGGGGCACAGGCATGCTTGGGGCCATGCTTGGTTTCTTATATGGGTGCTGGTGATTCAAACTCAGGTCCCCATGCCTGTGCAAAAAACATTCTTATTCAATGAGCCATGTTCCCAGTCCCAACCTCTGACTTTAGGGCTATGATGACTAAAGATGTTATAAATTTTATGCAACATTTTATGGGAAAGTGACACATATTGATGTGATATATGGCAATTGCATGTTCATTTAAGACAATTAAAGACATTTACAGAGTTCTCCACAGTGATTACATCATGTTACAACCATAACAACAAAGAGTGAGTTACAGTTTCTTCCCATTTTTGCCAATATTTATTGTTGCCATTACTTTTTTGTTTTAACCACTTTGATAGCCATTGTCATCATAACTTGTTCATTTTAATTATCATATCCATGGCAGTTAATGAAGCAAAACATCTTTGCATGCACATTTGTGTCTGAATATCTTCTTTGAGAAAAATATGTTAATATTTTAATACTTAATTAAAATATTAGAACTTTTTATAAGTATATGCATGTGGGTAGGATGTCAAACACGGGCTGGGTATCAAGCTTGCCCCAATGCACTTCGTGGGGCATAAGGAATCATGCATGGTAGGAATTATCAGCCCACACCTGAGATTCATAGCATACATTTTAAAAAGTATCAAATCTGGTTGTATTTCTATGACGCTTTTGGAAAGTACAATTGCCTATTTTTCCTTCTTAGTGACAAAATGCTGCAGTTTACAATTTTACACCACCTTGATTTTTGTCTGCTGCTAATGTTCATCATTGGATACATACTATTACTTTTGACAACAGGTTATAACGGGAAGTGGGGGGAGCAGAGGCTGGAGCATATCTGTTCTTGATGAAATAAGGTTATGAGTTGAATTCACAATGTGATAGATTTGAGAGTAGGAGAGGAGTAGACAAGCAGACAAAGTGAATTATATGTAGAGTAAGAAACTGTAGAATAGTGGGGAACTTTCAGATACACAAACAGCAGAATGATGACAGTGTTGATAAGCACAGGACTGAGCTCTAGAAGCAGCAATGGAAGGAGAGCACCTGCATGCATCATACACATGCATACATACACACACAGAAAGAGAGAGAGAGAGAGAGAGAGAGAGAGAGAGAGAGAGAGAGAGAGAGAGAGAGAGAGGCAGAGAGAGGCAGAGAGGCAGAGACAGAGAGAAGGGCACAGAGAAATCTTATGATAATAACACATGTGAAATAACATTTAAGTAACTGACTTATTAAACTGAAGGATGTTGTGAACAGATCAAGAAAGCAGACAGACCTGGGGATGGGGTGAGACATCAGTGTGCTGGCTTTCTCTTGCTATGATGTATCTGAGACATCAAGTAGGAAGAAGCAGGCTTTATTTGGGCTTCACTGTTTCAGAGATTTGGTCCTCAGTTGATTACCCTGCTGTTTCACCTGGGAATAACATAGGACATCATGGTGGGTAGAGAATAAAGGAAACTGCTTACTTTGTGTCAGTGGAAGACAAAAGGAACAGGAAGAGGACAAATCCCACAATATCCATCCAGGACACATCCCCGTGACCAAAAGCCCTCTACCAAAGTACCAGTAGCACCACAAGCTGGGGCCAAGCCCTTAAGACACTTTTCTGGGTGGCATCCAAGTCTCAAGCTGCAGAAGCAGGCTCTGGTGCAATTAGAAAGTTCCACTTCTAGATGCTATCAGTGTGAGGTCCATGGCTTATGCAAGTCTTCTAAAACTTATGCATAACATAAGTGCAAAGAGAAAGAAAGAAAATTAATATTTTTGATTTTACCACATATTAGTGGTACACACTTTCAAAACAAAGGGTGACAATGAGATTGGATTTGATACCCAACACTACTATACAGATGTATGACCAATCTAAGTTATTTAATAGGTTAGTTTTTTCATCCATAAAATGGGAATAACATTATACTCTTCAAACCCAAGGTGTTATATTATTAATAAAAATCAAGAATATAAAATTTTCTTAGAAAACTGGAGTAAAACTAAACATTGTGATCTGTCTCTGACTCCCACACTTGGGAGGTTGAGGCAGGGGACTGCTGAAATTAGAAGGCAGCCTGGACAACACAAAAAGGAGAACTAGGGAGAGAAAAGAAGGGAGAGGGGAAGTTAAATGGAGAAAGAGAAAGGGGGAATAAGGAAAAGGATAGAGAGATAAATGGAGTGGGGGAGAGGGATAAAAAGAGGGAGAGACAAAGAGAGGGAGGCAGACAAGGAGAGGAGGAGGAAGGAGTGTGAGGAAGACAGAGAGAGAGAGAGAGAGAGAGAGAGAGAGAGAGAGAGAGAGAGAGAGAGAGAGAGAGAGAGAATGGGAGGGAAGAGGTAAAGAAAAAGAAAGTAATAAAAGAAAAGAGAATGCTAGACCATATATTTTAATTAAATTATTTCTTTCTTTATTTATTGTATATGTTCATGTGTACTCTATGTCTGTGTCTGTGTGTTTGGCCACATGGAGGTTAGAGGACAACTTATGGGAGTCAATTCTCGCCTACCATGTAGAACCAAAGGATCAAACACAGGCTGCCAGGCTGAGAGACAAACACATTTACCCACAGAGCCATCCCACTACCCACATCTTTTCACATATTAGTCAAGTATGCTTGAACACATGCCAGCAATCATCAATGTCTGATGACATTGTTGCAATATTCTCACTTTCAAGTTTTCTTCTTTCACACACAGTATCTGAATTCCAAACACTGGTCAATTTTCCTTATAAGAATCCTGATGTCAGTGATACCTGAGTTGAAAAGTGTGAATACTTCGAATCTGCACTATGTCCCAGCGCAGTGGCTAAAGCTGCTGCACCCTGGCATGTTTAGGATACACTGTCTGTTCCCCTCATCCCATTCAACATCCCAGTCACTGATGACAAGGCTGAAAGCCCTTTCTAGACAGTGAGCATTGGTGTAGCTTGCAGAAACATGCTCCACACTACAGGAGGGACATGCCCCCTCCCCATCCCTTCCAGAAGATGAGGTTCACTAACTTATTGGCACTGGAAGCCCACACAGCAAGCTATGCACTCAGCTAACCACTGGGCATGTGCATTCTTTCATTTTTTAAAATTTAAATATACATTCTTCGAATTTTTATTTATTCACTGAAACTTTCATACAATGAATTTTAAGCAACTGTTTCTTTTATTTTTGAGATTATAATGTAATTACACCATTCCCCTTATCCCTTTCCTCTCTCCAAACTCTTCCATGTAACCCTTAGTTCTTTTTCAAATTCATGACTTCTTAACTCTATGTAATGTATTTTGATCATAACTACTCCCCAATTCTTCCCGCAATTAAGTCTCTAGCTAGTGCTACCCATGTTCACACTGTTATGAAGATATCCACCATGTCATGGAAAACCTATCAGTGGCCACCCCCTAGAAGAAAGGGAATTTCTCTCTTGTAGCAGTCCTCAACTGCCAGTACCTCTCCAGACAGGGATAGGGCCTTGGCAGTGCCCTACCCACCCCAGCCTCCAAGAGGAATAATTAACTGACTTGGTCTTATTCAGGTGACCACAGTATGTGTGAGTTCATTAATGTAATGGCCATGTCTTGCTCAGTCCCCCTCAACCTCCAACTCTTAAATGTTTTCTGTCTCCTCTTCTATGTTGTTCCCAAACCCAGGATAAGGGAACTTGATATGGATGTCCCAGAAATGGATGCAGTCCAGGTTTCTTATTCTCAGCACTTCAATCTGCTATGATTCTCTGCATTAACCACTGCCAACTGCAGAAAGGAGCATGTCTGTCCAAGGCTGAGATGCACAGATCCATGGCATACAGATGCAAGTGCTTAGACTATGTGGCAAAGAGCAGGTGGTTTCTCCCTAAGGCTTATGACCTTCTGAGACAGGTTCCTGACCAGTTTTGTAGCATCAGGCAGGAAGTCTCTCCTGTGAGGAAGGCCTCAGAGCCAACAAGAAATCAGTTGGTCACCCCCACTGGAATCATATGATCTCTTATCCTTACATAAACTTAAGGAGTGTTATTCTTATCCTCCTCTTGATGAGGAAGCAGGCTTATAGACAGGCAAATTCCTCAGTGTTGTTAGAATAGAATCAGACCAGAGTTCCAGTCTTGAGTAGGAAACTCCAGTTCTTCACAGTGCTGTGCACCTAGGATGTGCAGAGCGGGGGTTAACAGAGGACACAGAGGAAAGAAGCCTAATGTCCCCAGGGCTTCTGTGATCTGCCAGGCATTTACAGACATTCTACCTAGTCTTTGAAACCATCCTAAAAGATTGATGTCATTATCAGCATTATCATTTTCCTTTTACTGTAAACAGAACAGCAGAGAGATGAAGAGAAGAAGGAGGCAGAGAACAATAAGAGGCCATGAAGCCCTGGTGGTGGGGAGAGAAAGAGAGCAAGTCTGTGGGCAGGAGGGAGCCAAGAGACAGGTGTAGTTGAAGATCCAGTTCAGTGGCCCGCTGTGCTGCGATTGCTATGGCTTGAACAAATGCACCAGGGGCCAGCCTAAGCAGCAGAACCTGGAGCTGGCTGGAGCGCCAAGCTACATGAAAGTGAACCTGGTGTCATGCTCTCCTCATCATGGGAAGCTGACAGTGATGCCACATGAGAGCCAAGAGATGGAAAATGAGTTTTTCCACATAAATTATTTCAGCACCTAGACCAGCTGGACTATCACTGTTCTTCCTGTTGCATTGACCTAACACCATTTTTGATTACCTGTTTGAGGTAGGTTTTCATGATAATCCCAAGACTCCTGGAAGTGCATACCCATAGCTTTTTATAACACAGACATTCAACTTCTGTTTTGTTAATAGTACTATTATTTGTATTTTAATTTTGGGGTATGTGTGTATCTTTGGATCATGTGACTATGTAGGTGCATGATCCTATGATTGCATATGTGATGTGTGCATGGTGTATGCATGTTAGTATTTGATGCACATAATGAGGCCAGAGGAGGACATCAGATATCTTCCTCTATTTCTCTCCATCTTATGACTTTAAGACCATATCCTACTGAGACATACAGTACCTGATTAGCAAGGCTGACTAGCCTGCAAGCTTCTAGAAGACTCACATGTCTCTCCTATTCAGTGTTATGGTAACAAGGAAATATCCTTTCATCCATGTCCAGATTTTTACATGCTGTGGATTTTACCTCAGGTCCCCCAGGTCCACAAAACCAGTGCCCTTTCCCACTAAGTCATCTCCTAAGCCCCCATGTCCAACTTTTCTATTCATTCCATTGTGTATCTGGGAAGCAAATTACTCAGAGAAATTTCCTCAAGGTTACAGAGCTAGTGAACTCTGTGGCAGAGAGCAAAGACTTGGAATCAAATCATTACATGCTCCTCACAATGACGGCAAAAACAGATGACTTTCTGTGTGTTTGTTCAGCACACTTAGTTTGACCAAATTCAGACAATGCTCCCAAGCAGGTCCAAAGCCAGGGCTTCAAAGGAGAGTAAAGGATGTTTTCCAGTTGTAATAACCCTGAAATTCTTTTGAGGATAAAGGGATGAGAAAAAAGTGGAGGCATTTTAGCATTGTCTCATTTATTTTTCAAAATAGAACTTTACAGATAATTGACATCATTCATACTGTGTGCGTGAGAAATAAGAAACATGAGTACAAACTCAGCTATCCATCTCCATTTTCTAAACTTTTTAAAATCTCCCTCTATCTCTCTCTCTCTCTCTCTCTCTCTCTCTCTCTCTCTCTCTCTCTCGTGTGTGTGTATGTGTGTGTGTGTGTGTGTGTATGTGTGTTTGTATGAGTGTGGGTATGTGTGTCTGAGAAAGGGTCTCTTGTGCCTGCTGTATAAGTCAGGCTCCCTGACCTGAAAGCTACTGGAGACTCTCCTGTCTCTACCTTCTACCTCACCACAGGAGTGTTAAGGAGTTACAGATATGCACATCACTACATGTAGGTGATGGGGAATTAGACTCAGAACCTCTCATGTGCACCACAAGCACTTTATTGACTGAGTCACCCCCAGACTTACTCTACACATTTAATGTCTACACTACAATGCTCTCCTGTGTGTGACAAGCTATGTGTGTATAGTGGATGTGTGCTCTGTCCTTCGAGAACTTATGCCTGTCTGATTTGCTACAGAGGGAGTCAGCATCCTTGAAATGAAATGCAACACCTTCACTCATTAGCTATAATCTTGGACAAGTGACTTCACTCTTCAGAACATCATTTCTCATCATTTCTGTAAATTTGGGATCTACAGGGATGTGAGAGAGTTGCTAATTAAATGTGTATACAACATATGGCAGGATTTCAATGTCAGCTCCAACAGGCAAGTTATTCTAAGAAGTATCTTCCTGGACAAATGTCTCCTTGTTTCTCAGAACATTCCTCTTGTTTCTGAGAGTTTGACCTCTCCAAGTGTCTCTCCTGGCCCCCCCTTGCAGAGTCCTACCTTCCTCTACTGTAAATTGGAATTATTTACACAGGCTTAGTCATCTTCTATGAACACGGTCTCAAGTAAGTCCCACTTTATGCTTTCAAATGGAACTTCCATTTATTCTCCCCATTTTATCATCCACCTGCAAAGCTTTGGCTTGGATCTGAACTGGCCCCATGTGCTCCTCAGTTTAGAGTACCATTCTGAAGGGTGTGGGGCCCTTAGGAAGTGGGGCCTTGCTGGTGGAAGCAGAGCCTGCAGTAGGCTTTTGAAGGTCCCTCACTCTTTTGTGTCCTACTCAGCTGCATATGAACAGCCACTGCTTTGCATTCTTGCTGTCATGCACAGAACAGCCCCGCCATTCCTTCCTTTTCCATGATAAGATAAGCTTCCCTCCCCCCGCCCAATTGTTTCTGGCAGATATTTGGTCAGCACAGCACAAAAGTAACTAATACAATAGTCCATAAGTATCTTCTATATTTGTGTATTTCCATGAATTCTAAATCTTCTTTGACTACAGTTTAAGCTTTAAAAACAACATAAAATCTAGTTGTCTTGTTTATCATTTGATCTACATCTGAACCATTACCTATAACTTGCTGGGACTATAATATATATTTATGCAATTAGTGAACTGGTTAATTAATACACCAAAATTATGGTTTAGTTGTAAAACAAAGTAACTATAAGCAATAATGATGCCAGTAAGTTATGGCATTTCCCCTGCTAAATAATCTGGCAATATCCCTGTACTTAGTGACATCAGAATGAATACCTCCATGTGTCAGAGATCATAAAATTATCTACTGAGTTAGTCATCTTTCTACCACTGTGACAAAAAATCCAAGACAACTTTAAAGTTCTAGAAATATCTTCTCTATGTGCATATTTTCTGTGAATTCTCATTCTTTTTTTTTTTCCTACAGTGTAAGCTCTGAAAAACATACAATCTGACTGTCTTGTTCACATTTGATCTACATCTGAATTCATGGGTGGCTCAGGGTTTCAGAGGATTAACTCCATAATTGTCATCTGGATTATGATGGGGTAGAATATCAAGGGAAATGTATGATAACATACTCACTTCTCTCTCTCTCTCTCTCTCTCTCTCTCTCTCTCTCTCTCTCTGTCTGTCTGTCTCTCTCTCTCTCTCTCTCACACACACACACACACACACACAGAGAGAGAGAGAGAGAGAGAGAGAGAGAGAGAGAGAGAGAGAGCTCATGATTCAATATCTTGTCACAAATGCCCTGTCTCTTAATTCCATATTGGAAAATTAAGCCTTTGAAACACAAAGTTTGGGAGGGGTTAATGTTAAGATGCAAACCATAATACCTCCTTCCCTGAAACCCAGAAAGAATATATTTGAGAATTCCTGAGGCAATTAATGTCTTGAGCTGATGTCAAGCATAATAAATACTGTTTACTCTAAACTGAATTAAATTCATTATCTATTTACTAGCATATATTATGTATTGGCAGTTGTACTTAGCCTTGCAGTGTGGGATTAATAGTAATGTTTTGGGGAGTTGTGTTAGTTGGGGCTCTCTGAGGAACATAACCAATAGAATGAATATATAGAATGAATATATATGTGCATGTATCAAAAGGGATTTATTGGATTGGTTTGCTGCAGGATAGAGTTAGGGTGTTTCAACAATAGTTGTATTAGGGTTGGCAAGGCTGAAAATCTTGCAGCTGCTTAGCACATGAAGCTGGAAGTCACACCACTCCCCCTTTGGAGTTGAAGGTGTGGAGAATCCCTGAAGAGCTACTTCAGTGAACATTAGAATGCTGAAGAAGTAGACTCAAACAGCAGGGTAGAGGGGGTCAAAGCACCTAGATAGATGGACTTGTCAGGAGAGTAAAGACAAGCTTGTGAAAGGCAGCTTCCTTCTTCCCTGTTGTTATTATCTGGGCTGCTACCAGAAGGTGCCTGCCACCCACATGAAGGGTGGGTCTTCCTGCTTCAGATAATCTGGTCAAGAAAGATACTCACAGGTGAGCCCAGCAGCTCATGTTTTAGCTGATTCCAGATATAGTAAAGTTGACAACCAAGATTAGCCATTGTGTGGGTATTTGTAACCTACTTTGCACACGTATATAGCAGGATTCCAAGCAGAGCTAGAAATGGGGTTCAGCTCTGTCTACCTATGTCTGTGTGTGTGAGGTACTGAGAACACAGATGGCTCAGCCATGGGTATAATCAAAAGCTCTAAGTAGGAAGAGTTGATATCTTCAGACTCCATCGGATGAGCTGTCCTTTCTGAGATGCTCCAGACCTGTTACTAAATGTGAGATCTGTGGATCAGCAGCATCTGTATGTCAGGGGATACACCAGCCCTTCTGACTGCAGTATCCATTTTAGCACACTCCCCTGATGACTTGCATATACACTGATGTTTGAGGGGCACATTATATAAGTGGGCTCAAGGAACTCTCTCCTCTGAAGCCTCTTCTGGGTCACACTTTCCAACAGACTACCAGGCAGGCAAGGTAGTGGACTAGGAAGAAGGAAGATTGAACCATTTGGTTACTGACCATAAGGGATCATCAGGTCTGGAATTTCCAGGCACTCATGAGCAGCCCCAGACAGAGACAAAGTCCTTCAGTGTAAACAGGATAAAAGGCAGTGGTGTACAGTTTGTGGTGGTAGGTAAAGGCATGTCTAGGAAACCTGTAACCTGTATGAAGTACCAAGCAAGGTAAGATTTGGACAGTTCATTTATTCTTCCAGTAATGATGCATGGAACATCTCTCACAGACCAATAGAGGGGGCCAGAGAGCATGATGAAGGAGGTACCTCACCAAGGCCCAGTTGGCAACAGAGTCTGCAGCCTGGCTCTGTCATTTCCTAGCTGGGTAATGTCCTTAGACTTCTTTAGCTCCATTTTCATCCCCTCTAAGTCAGGCCAATGATGGCTGCTACCTTTTAGGGTAGTTGCTTTTAATTGACTGAAACAATATATATCAATTTCAAAACAGGGGACCTAGGCTACATAGTAAAAATCAGTGCATATTAGGTGGTGCTACCTCACTGCCATCCTGCTTGATGCAGGGGCAGGGTTCTCATTCTTGGCTGTATCCCTACCAAGTTACCTGTGTGCTTTCAAGACATGGACCTCAGTTATATACCAGGACTACTAAATCCTGATCTTTGGGATTATGTCTAGGCATCAGTTTTGTGTGTGGGCAGGTATGCATATATGTGTACATATATGCACATTTATGTGCACATGTGGTCACTTTTGTGTGAGTATGTGGACACCAGAAGTTCACATTAGGTGTGTTCTTCAATCACTTTGCTTTTTAAAGGATTTTACTTTATTTTTAATTATGTGTATGGGTGCATATCTGTGTGTGGGTTTGTACACACAGAGTTTGAAAGTGCCTACTGATGTCAAAGGTGTGGGGTTGCCCTGGAGCTAGACTTACAGATACATCTTGGACCTGAACTCACACCCTTTTGGAGAAAAGTCCATACCATAAGCCACTGAGCCAATCCCCAGCTGGTTATCTTGTCAGCTTCCTGGATCTGCCTGTCTTTGACTTCCTGGCTCTGGGGATACAGGCACACACCCAGGAAGTTCCTAGGTATAACTAGGGCACACCCTGTGTCATGGAGTTAAAGATGGTTTTAGGGAAGCTTGCTGATCTATGGAGATCTCCGTCTTCTGAAGAAACCCCATTATTACCATCATGCACAAAGATCCAGGAGGAAGTAGCAGCAAGAGTCATGCTTCGGGTGCATCTGAATACAAAAGGCACTAAGAACAAGAAAACCTAACCCCATACCAGTTTTCTTTCTTTGTAAGAAAGAACATTACTTCATTCTACTACATTCATATACTGGCAAAAAGTTGATTCTCACAGCAAAAAAGCAAGTCATCATAGCTCAGCCTGCCACCAGCTTTTGGTGGTCTAAGGAGGTCCTAAGTCTTCTCTTACCCCTTTGTGAGACAGTGGGTAAATGATAGTCTTTAAGGGGCTGCCAGAAGGTGACAAGAAGAGTATTGTTACTCATTTCAAAGAGGTGATAAGACATCCAATTATATGCAAGTGCAAAGCTTGAAGTCCAGTCGAATGTGTGCAGTGAGGGGGACAATCCTTGACCAGTCCACTATGATATAACTACTGCATCCATGGTTCTTGGGTATCTGCTTGGTCAAACAGGGGATTTGTTTGTTTTTGTTTTGTTTTGAGTGCATGTGTGTGCTTGCAAGCACAGGTGTGCAGTACAAGAGCATAGGGCAGCAGTCAATGAGTCAATGTCAAGTGTCCTATTCAATCACTCTCTACTTGTAGTTGAAAGAGTCTCTCTCACTTCTATATTTCCCAGGATCTGCCAGTCTCTTTTAACAAGCACTTTATCAACTGAGCCATCCCCAAGTGTTGGTCAAGTCCTTAGTTCAGAAATCAAAGATGTCCAGTAAGACTGGTTGCCTGTTATTGTTAGTTCAATTGCCCTACCTCCCACTCCCCTTGCCCCCCCCTTAAGATATGTCCAAGCTCTGACCCGAACAATGGAGGTACAGGCCAGGGGAATGCTCAGGTTTCTGTATGAGAATTCAAGAATTCACCAGGGAAGATTCTCTCCTGGAGCCTCAGGAGGAATCAGGACCCTGCCAGCATGCTGAGTTTAGACTTCTGACCTGGAGAACTGTGACAACCAGCATCTGTTGTCTTCAACCATGGCTTGTGGCATTTTGTTTCTACAGTTTAGGGAAGCAAATAAACTCATGACCTTCCCTTTCAAGTGTGTGGGTGACCACCTAGGCCTCTAGCTCGGGTCAGGGGGCAGCTAATCAGACAAATTGCCTTTCCTGGGCATGGAGTTGGAGTGGCCCGGCTCCCACCAGCTCCTATCTGAGATCTGAAATAGTGTGAGCACCTTCTTCCAAAAGGTCCATTGCCTTTATTTTCTCAAGGCAAACATGTACTTGACTTTGGCAGAACTGAGTAAAATTCAGCTGGAACCTAAAATAAGCATGACCTGAGAACGGAAGGGGAGCTGCTTGGGAAAGATAAGAGAGGTGGAATGGTGGAAGACAGCATAGAATAATGGGAGCACTACGTGGTTAGGGTAGAAGGCATGGAAGGATGAAGAGAGCCCTGAAGTCTATCACCTCGCACAATGAATATACACTAATAATTATTTTTAAAAAGTGATTTGGAGTGCAAGAGTCATTCTTGTAAACCACACTAAGCAGTCTAAAATGGCCTGAAATAAACTGATTTAAGATTTTAAAAGACATCAAACCAATAAATTTAAGATATATGTCATAAATATTTGCTTTTGATGAGGCTTTAATAAATTCAGTGCTGAATCAAGAGTTAGAAGCCAAAAATCATGTCAAGTTTAAGATTAATGTAGACAGTCAAATAATGCTATCTAGAAATGAACTGTCAGAGGAGAGGAAGGGGACCAGGTGGTGGAGGAAGGGGGACAAAAGAAGGCACTGGGGGTGGGGTATGATGTGGGTGGGGTGTGGGTGGGGTGTGGAGGGTGGGTGGGTGGCTCTAATCAATGTGCATGACAGGCTTATAAGGAAATGTCACAGCAAAACCCATTATTTTGTACAGTCTACTCGGACAGATAAAGAACAAGTTTGACTTTAAAGAATCTAAGAGAAGATTCTTAGCTTTGTTTCATCCTGGCCACATGGGTCTGAGGTGACAGCAAGCTCCAGGAGCTGAACACTTACCCTCATGCATCCAGAGCATTCTTGGCCTCAGGCCCCATTTGCTCACCATGAGTCTATTGTCTCTATTCTCCATACAATCCTGCCCCCTTTTACAATCACACCATGGAGCTAGGAAGTGCTCACACTGTGCCTTCCTAGGGCCTTCTTAGAGTTTGCTTCCTTTCCCCTTAGTCTCTCTGGTTTCTACCAGCCCCGCTGGGGGACCACATCTATCATTTAGCTTTATCCTGGCGCCTTTTCTCTGTGCCACTGATGTGGGTGTTCAGGAGGAAAAGAACAGAACAGAGAAGATTCTTAGCGCTCAGGTGCAGCATCCCTCAAATACCATAATGCAGCAGCTTTAAATAACAAAAGGGGAAAACTAGACTCATCAAGAGAGCTTTAACAAGGTGGTAAAAGGAAAACTACAGGTGGTAAAATGCATGTTAAAGCTGGGAAAGTAAAATGAGGAAGAGTAGATTGGAAAGATGGGAGTCGTTCTTAAGACAACTGTTCTTTTTCTCTTCTGTGGGTTCAGATACTACCCCTGCCCTGCCCCTCCCTGCACCCAGCTCTTACCTTTGAACACTTGGTGCTCTTTGGGAAGGTTGCGGACATGCAGATTCATTGAATGAAGTGGGTCACTGGCAGCGGGTCTTGAGGCTTTATAGCCCAAATGTAACTTGCTCACACTCCACTTCTGCTTCCTGAATACAGGGTAATTTGATCAGCTGTGCTCTGGATTCAGCCACCATGCCTTGCCTTCCTGCTACCACAATCTTCCCCACCATGGTGGACTGTATCCTCTCTAAACTGTGAGCCAAAGTAACCAGTTCCTCTCTTAAGTCACTTTTGTTCAGGCATTTTATCTCAGCAATAAGACAAGTGAAGCCCTTGGCAGTTTGAACACATCAAGATAGCTACAAATGGTTGTTCTTCATACTAAAGAAGATACTAATGGATAGCAGATAAAAAACCTAGGCTGCCAGACCGGACATGAGATTTGAAACAGTTTCCCTATCCTCTATACAAATTGTTGTTATCATCAATATCTAGTTTTATAAAAGATCAATAACACCGGCAATTGTCAAAAATGACTGATTTTATTTTCACAAATTACACATTAAATATTTGTTGATTATAGAGCGTGTGTTCCACAGCTTAATTTTCCATACATGTATCCACTCTCTTTCGTCTGTTCCCCTGTGCACATGGGGTACTGGTTTTCTTTCCCATCTGATGTTTGGGATGAACATGGTCAGCACACATGTGGCACACATAAGGACATGGTCAGATCTTCTATGCCTCTGTGCTTTCTTCACCGACAGATATTCATGTAGAATCTCATCCTGAGGCTGGAGACAGATACAATGACCCTGTTCTCAAACAGCCGCATTCCAGTGGTAGTGAAAATGAAAATGCCAATAAAATGGGTTCGGGTAGTGTTTAATGTTATGAACTTTATGTTATGTTAAATAAATGTTATGAAATTAACCAGCAATCACTGGGTATCACTGCTTGAAGGAAACAAAAATGGCATTACAAGATGAAGGCTCTAATGAAAAGCAACAATCCTGCATTCAGAATTCATAAATTCAAGGCCAGCCAAGATGGCATAGTGACACCTTGTCAAAAAAGAGGGAGGGAGGGAGGGAGAGTGAAAGGAAGGGGAAGAGAAGGGGAGACAGAGACGGAAGTACAGATAGATAGACCTCGTTTAGAAGACCAAAATGATCATAGCACAGAAATAAAAGTGGTCACTCTGATTGGCCAGAGATTGGGACTCTTCCAATAATGCTTATCACAGATATTACATGTTGCCCCTCACTGATGGTTGTCCTGTACCTAAGATGTAAGTTTGTTGGGACAGAGAGAAAGTGGAAAGAAGAGGAGGAACCATTGTGAAGGACACAGAAAACTAACCTGATTTTTCCTAAATGTCAACATGGGACTAGTTTCTCTTCTACTTAGGGAATGGTGGTAGTATTTTCCCTGAAATACTTAAGACTAATTCTTCTTCATTTAGCTTAAGTTCCTCCACAAGTGCTTTCATTGAAAAATTCAGCTAAATGTAATTGAAAAAGTAAATGTGCAGAACTGTGAGGAGAAAATGCAAAGCCAGGCTATGAAGGAAAATTCTCATTTTGCTTTTGGAAGACCCGCCAGGGTTCAACTCTGTCTTCCCTCCAGGAGCCTCTGTTCTGATGACACTCCCTCCATCCAGGTTGAGGGACCGGGGGCTTATAGCCAAACAACACATGGACCAGCCCCGGGAACCCAGCATAACCCTACCTCCTACAGGCAGCTGAAACATTCCTTTCCTTCAACATCTTTTTCACCACTGGAAACTAAAAAATTGATGCTTGCCGCCTTATAGAAAAAGTGAACATGAGTCTCTCTCAGAGTTAGGAAACCATCAACTTAATTTCGTCTTTTTCTAGTTGTCACTAGTGTGTCCCTGGGGAATAGGCATAGGTGTCAATCGTCTAGCGTATAAGGAATGTTTAATGAATGATCTCCTGGCCCTTTAATGTCAGCATTGAATAAAGAAAGTCTACACTGCCCGAAGGCTATGACAGGGATCGGAATTTACCACTTATCCAGGGATGGGAATACAGTCAGGGTAGGAAAAGGAGAGGTACAGATTTTTGCCAACTCCATTCTCCCTCTAACCCCTGGTAACTGATCCCACTTATACGACCATTCTAATCTGTACCCACTTGTCACCACATGAAAAGTGGGTTCTCAGATAGGTGGAGTTAATCTCCCTATTCTCTGAGCTAATCATCTGGCACTCACTGGTGCCAAAACAGATGTCGTGAAGTTCAACTGAAGCAATGACATTTAGGAAAAGTACCATAAGGCTCAAGGGGGATTTTTATGTATATCATTTCATTTTCTCATCACAAACACACTTAGAGGTTTCATTTTCCACATGGCCCAGAACCAAGGTCCAGAGCAACTAAAAGATTCATTCCAGATTCCAGAGAGATGCAGAGACATCTCCACTTGAACCCAGTTCTTAAAACTAGAGTGTTATGGATGGAATCCTATGATGTTGAAGTCCCAGAGGGTCATGTGGGGTTGGCAATGGGTGCTCTGTTCTGAGCTCAGGTTCCAGATTTGCAGCAGCTGTCACATTTCACGTCTTCTTTCTTTGCCATGTGCTTTGATTAGTCACACCTTTCATGATTCATATTGCTTAATTGCCTTCCAAATGGGTTATCTCTGGCAGCAACCTTTTGAGGGTAGGTTTGCGGGTCTCTGGAGCATCTTAAATACAATGTTGCAAAGCTACAACTAAATGAGACACGATCTTCAAAGACACCAGACACAGATTTAGTGCTGATTGTCTGAATAAGGATGTATCATTGGCTTTCCTTGCCCAGAAATGGAGCATGTCTCTATTGTCTACTACCCCTAGCCACATGTGACTTTTGAACATTTCCAATGTGGTCAATGCAACTTGGAATTAAAATTTAACTTTAATAAATTCAAATTAATTTAAAATTGTGCATAAGTAGGCACCTGTATTTGTGGTTCTATCCATTACTTTCCTTGTTGCCATGACAAAATATCTGGTAAAAGCTACTAAAAGGGCTGGAGCTAGGGCTCAGTTAAAAGCATATACTGCTCTTATAGACAAACTAAATTCAACTCCCAGCACCTGTGTTGGGCAGCTCACAGCCACCCACAACTCCAGTGCCAGGAGATATAATCTCCTCTACTGGACCCAGTGGGCATCTGCACTCATGTGTACACACACACACACACACACACACACACACACACACACACACACACACACACACACATTTTTAAAAAGCTACTTAAGGGAAGATGGTTTTATTTGGCTTACAGTTTGAGCAGATAGTCCATTGTGGTGGAGAAGTCATGGAGGCCAGAGCATGAAGCAATTATTCACATTGTATCCACAGTCAGAAAACAGAGAAATGAATGCTGGTGTTGAACTCACTTCTTTCTCCTGGCCCCTATTCTATGGAATGGTGCCACTAACATTTATGGTGAATCTTGACATGTCAGTGAAGCCAATCTAGTCTCTTCTTCACAGACATGCTCAGAATCTTGCCTTCTAGGTGACTCTACATCTTGTAATGTGACAGTATTAACCACCACAGGTGGATATCATGTTGCACTGTTTAGGATTCAGCAGAGTGGACTTTGATCGTTCTCTGTCACTCACTTGAGCTCTGTGAGTTGAATTTTCTCACTTAGCTGCAGAGTTTCTTTTCCCTCAGCTACCATGATGATTTAGTAAGTTTTCAGATGTTTACTGTCTAGAATAATGCTGGACACATAAAATGGAAACCAATTCTGTGAGAGCTATCAATCCTGAACACCCAATAATGTGGATGAAGAGCTAAAGCATATTGTGCAGATTGGGAACAGAGGAGCATTTATTTCTTTTGAGCTTTTGTGCTTAGAAGAAATCCAAGACGAATTCACTTGGGATTTATCCATCTAGTGCTATCCTTATTCCTGTGCATATCAGGAAGGGAGGCTTACAGGGGATTCCCAGCAACTTAGAACATATGTTAGAGTGTGATGAGGCCAGGAATTTGCTGTATCTATGGATGTATTTTAAGAACTTTTTGAGGCCATCGGTTCTATTCTCATACCTCTAAACAGACTTTGTGTAGGATCATGGAGATTCCAGAAGTTATCTTTCAGGTCTGAGTCTGCATGCTTTTCCTCTTTCTGGATGTTGCCTTAGACTTATAGTAATGCCACCTGGTCTGGCTTATTTAGTTCTTCTCCCTTTGACCTTTTTAAAGTCAGTCCATACTTAGAAATTGTTATCTCCTTCTTCTCTGTGGTTCTTGAACAAATCCTGCCTGCAGCACATTTGGAATGCCCATGTGGTTGATTTTCTTTTTGACATCATAGATTTGCATCTCTACAAGTTTTTATTGCTTAGTACAAATTCTTGTATTATGTAATTGTTTGAAAAAGGTGATGTAATTAATGACCATAATCAATAATGATTGTGATAATAATGATGTTGGTATTGATGATGATGATGGGAGTTGTGAAAATGGTGGTGGTGGTAGAGATGATGATGAAGAGGATAGTGATGATGTTGTATGATGGTAGTGGGGTAATGATGGTTATAGTGATGATGGTAACAGTGATGCTGCTGAGGATGATAGATGGGTACTCAGGTAGATAGAAAGATGTAATAGATCTGTAGATAGGCAGACAGATGGATAATGGTGGTGGTGAAAGTGATGATTACTATCATGGTGGTGGCACTGGTAATGGGGATGATGCTAATAATTATATATGATGGTAGTAATGATGATGACAATGATCATTGTGATTAAACCAACATTAGCACAGGGCCACCTTACTCTAGGCACTCTCATATATGAGTTTTCATAGTGTTTATCATGTTATATTTATTTAAACTTTTCCCACTTTACAAATGATCAGAATGGAATGAACAAGTTTAAGTAATTTCCCCAAGGTCAAGTGTGGCTTAGAAGTAAATTTCTTCACTAAGTGTTCATAGCTCCTGAGGGCTGAAGTATCTGCTCCCCTAGGACATTTCTCTGAACCTTTTCCCCATTGTTGCCACCAGAAGAGCAAACATTGCTTTGATTCTTGCTGACTTGGGAGCTAAGCCAACCTCAGGCACTTCAGCATAAACTGCTGAACCTTAGAAATAGGCTTACATAGCTCCCCAGAAAAGGAGCCTGTCCCTGCGTCCTCCACAATTCCCAGGCACTCATTACTTCGGCAGCTGTAGTAGAATGATTTACAACCACTTGGTGTTTTCTGGAAGGGGGGAAAAACTGTCACATACCATGGAATACAAATGACAGAGTTTAAGGGAACCTGACACTTGTGGCTTGTTGCAGACCTGTATACCTTTACCCTGTGCTACCTACTCTCTAATGAAAGTCTCAGCTGGTTTGTGGCAATCCTCCTGTGGCTTGGCTGTAAACAGCAGGGTGAGAAAGAAATTGAGATTAGAGTTGACTGAGAGAAAATGTCCATTGTTGGATTTTATGCAGTGAAATCTCTGCAGCTCCTTAGCTATCCACACATTGGGTCATTTCTCAAATACCTGTTAGCCTCTTTTCTGCACTAGATCATGTGCTTAATTGTCATGGATACTGGGTTAGAAAAATTCCTAGTAAATGCCCCCAGAGATCTTGTAGCATAATTGGAGATAGAGAAGAAGTATTTGCTATGCAATGTAATGTGTGCTGTAAGAAAGCCAGCCTATGGTCCTGGGGAGTTGCTGAGGCACAACAGCAGGATAACATGCTGCTTGAGGGAATGAGGGCTGCATGAATGGGATGCAGGTGTGCTGTGCTTCTAAGAGTCACCAGTGCAGTGTGAACAGCTGTCTCACATTGCTGCCACCAGCCTTCCCCACCATGATGAACGGTACTGTCAAGTGAGCCAAAATGAACACTTCCATCCTTAAGAGAAGATGTTTCCTCTGTTGAGTATTTTGTCACAGCTATGCTACTTACTCCAAGCTTCTAAGATGGAGACTCAACTCCTTCATCTGCGACATAGTAGGACAACCATCCCACTTCTGGGATCATAAAGAAGAGAAAATAAGATGCCATCTGTTGAGTTGTGAAGAGCCTACCACCCTCCTCACCCTTCTCTGAGGTCCAAGAACTGAACCCCCAGGCCACACCACCCCAAGGCTTCTTATTCTTTGGCTGCAGTTGTGTTGGTCCATGAGCCACCCAGTAAGGGTTGGGCAGTGACTGTCCATTGCTTCCTCCCTACACTACTGTGAGTGTCTGGGATGTAATTCTGCTGAAGCCACAACTCTGAGGGGCAGCCCCCACCAAGCTCCTACTGCTCTGCAAATTCTCACCTAACACACACCTAAACTCTTTGGCACTCACCTTCCTCAGACTAACCCTCCCATACATTATGGTTAGGTAGTATGACTGTCAGTAAGACTGGCATTCAGAGAGGCCATTCAGATTTATGCGAGGTTACATTAAGTTTTCATTTACTGAGCACAGAAACTGTTTTACACACTCACTGGAGATACCGGTAGTTATCACTCTGGTCATATGCATCTCACACTCAGAAAATGAATCACAAAAGGTCACTATGCTTATCCAAGTTTGCATAGCTGGTCAAAAGTGGACTGTGTGTGTGTGTGTGTGTGTGTGTGTGTGTGTGTGTGTGTGTACATGGAGAACAGTCTAGGCACTGTTCCTCAAGGGCCATCACCTTATTTTATAAGCTTTTAATATGAGGCTTTAGTAATAATATTCTGATAGATGATAAATTTTCAATAATATTTATAGTAATATCCTAATTATTTACTTTAACATATATAACTTTATTTGGAAAAAGTCATATGAAAACTTTAACCCTTCCTGAAAATGAAACTTGGCTGTCTTCTTTCCTGAGGATAAAATTAGTGGGTGGGAGGAATGGGATCATATTTGGAAAGAACACCTGACATGAACATGGCTAGTCATGGCCCCCAGTCCTCATCCTGTACTAGTCCACTGTGAACATGACCATCTCATTTCAAAGAGCAGAAGAACCCTCTCTGGTTTTCTTTTAATTTAATAATCCATCGCTTCCAGCTTGTGTTGTCCATATACCCCAGAGTGTAGGATCATCTACTGGAGCATAGGCAACCCACAAGGTGTCACATGCTTGAAGAAAACTGACTCCCTCTCCAGGAAACCACCAACTTCCATAACTCCTCAGTGAGGGGTGGGGGCTGAGGAGCTCCTCCATCTTCAATGCTAGAATAATGACTGGCTAGATCATGTGCATGCCTTGTGCAGGTGATCACAGCTCTGTGAGTTCATGAGTGTGACAGTCCTGGCACATCCAAAAGGCACTATTACAGTCCTCTCCACCCTTTGGTCCTTACAGTCCTTCTGAGCCCCCTATTGTGATGAACCCTGAGCCTTCAGGAAGGTTTGTGACAAAGATGTATCTACTTGTTGCTTAGTACTCTACCAACTCTTCTCTGTATTTCCCCCATTTCTGAGTTTCTGCAATTACCACCACCTACTGCAAAAAGATGTTTCTCTGTAGAGGTCTGAGAAATGCACTAATTTCAAGTCCCATGTTATTTCTGTATGTTTGTTTTGTTTCATTTTGTTTTTGAGACAGTGTCTCTCATTGGCCCTGGGATTACCAATTCAATTGGTTGGGTGGCCTGTAAGCCTCAGAGATCAGCTTGTTTCTGTTTCCCCAGTCTGAGGACAGCGAACATGCACCACTGTACTAGATCAAACTCAACTGCATGCTTGTAATGACTCAGTCCCAATCCCTGAGCTTAAATGCAGGTCTTTGAGAGTTGTACCATTCTACAATGTTGTCACCTATTTCCCTGTCCAACCCTAAAAAAGATTGGGTGGTATTATACCCTGTGACCCCTAAGACAGATCTGATTCTTTTCATAGGCACCCTATCTCCTAACAAATATAACCACAAAAACCAAGTTTATCTCTCTGTACAAATGGAGAGGGACCAATCAAGATTACATTTGTAAATTATTCCAGAAGCTCCAGAATCAAATCAGGGCCCTGCCTTCACATCTGTCAGTCCTCCACTGTCTGCCTTCAGTCATTTGGGGATTAGTGAGTGGATTTGTCAGGTGGCCAGAGATGTCATCTCTTCAGTGTTAGGGCACACTGAACAGGTGCCCCATGTCCTCAGCTAAATTTCTGACAGAACCAGGTAACAGCATCAGGAAGCAGAGCCCGGGTCAGTGCTGCACAAGGCTGGACAGCTGGCACTTGTCATGCCTTCACCAGGCCACCAAGCCATGTCTGGAGGCACCTGAAGCATGTCCTTCCAGGCAGGGTGTGGTATCTTGTTAGGAATTAAAAAGCTTTTTCTAGTCTCCACTCTGGAACTTCCCCATTCCTGCTATCTATTGGACTACACTCTTAAGGCCTATGCCAGAATAATAGTACTTCACCTCTCAGCAATTCCTTTGGTTTTACTTCAATTTCTTCTTCTTTATGCTTCATCCAAGATAAACATCATTGAATACTGTATCCCAGATGAAGTTAGGATATTGTGATCAAAGTCTTTTGGCTTCATTTCTATCTGTCGATCTGGTTCCTGTTAGTGTAGAAGATCACACGCTCTAAGATTAGGAGAAGATGCATGGGCTGAGCTTTCTCAAATGTTATTCACAGTTATTTTTTCAGAGCAGAATGTGGGGTAAGTTCTGTATTCCTTTTTTGCAGTTTTCTGAATTAAGTGTTTTATAAGTGTTTTATGACAGTCAAATATCATTTCTATAAAGAAAATTATGATTCTCTGAGGGGAGAGAGGGAAAGAGAGTGTGTGTCATGGAAGATCCAGAACTGAACGGAGAACTTCAACAACTTTCAGTTCATCTACCTGCCGATACATGGCCAGAGGTGGCAGAAAACTCCAAGGAAACTATCTTCCAGATCCATAGGGGCTGGTGCACATAGGAATTCGCAAAGGCTGTGACAGCACGCACAAGGTCGGTCTGCACAAATTCAAAACAGACAAAACCTGAGCACTGAGAAGGGGAAGTGGCCATGAAGTCCCTCCCTTAATCAAAAAGCCACTAGTAATTGCTACCTCCTAGGAGAGGGATATCAGCATTCTCCAATGGAGTCACTGTCAATATCAACCACGCGAGGGCAGGCCTAAGGCTCAGGAACAGTTCACCTGATTTGTTTTGTTGTTGTTGTTAAGATTTGGTGCTTTTTTGTTTTTGTTTTTATTTATTTTTTGTCTTTTGTTTTTGGAGTCTTTTTTAGAGAGAACATGAAGTTGGGTGGGTAGAGAGGTAGGGGGAACTGGGGAGAGGAAGGTGAACTAGGGAGGTGGACTTGGGCAAGCTAGACTCAAACGCCCATGGAATCCAGTGATGGTAACAACCTTGTCTTTCTTATTCAACACGGCCTCCCTACACCCGCGATAGACACTCTTAGCTCTATATCAGATGAATGGCATGGTCCAAACTGCATTTTTTCCAGGAAGTGTTCTCTAGCTGTCTCCCCACTCAACAAATGAATCTTTCCTTCATATCTATTTTCAGCCCATCCCCACTAATTCTAGCAACTTCAACAACCATATTATAGAAAAGATCATTTTTAACATGGCACATTCCTCTCTAGATCACAATTTTAGGAAAGGAATAGAGTGTGTCAGATTCCTCTGTGAATTACTCCAGGGTATCTGGCACACAATAGGGTTTCAATGAAGATTTGATTCAAAGACATTTGTTAGACTCCCCTGGTTTCAAATACTTTCCCTCCAGTGCTGCAAAGCTATTCACAATGGCTAGATACCAAAAGGAATTCAAAGGCCCAACAGCTTCTGAACAGAGAAATGGTCACATTATATCCCTAGGCTGCAATACTGCTACAATGAAGGGGAAACTAACATATCAAGTGAATGTAAGAAAAAAAAAATCTATGCTGGGCAGAAGAAACCAGGCACAAGAGAGTGCCCACTGCATGAAGCCATTTATATGACAGCCATTTATCTGCCTTTTATAAAAGGCAGATGTCATCGGGAGTGACCAAAGCAGGTGGGTAGGTGACTGAGGCTGCGTGGAAAGGGGCAACAGAAGCTATGTCTGTTAATTGCTGTAGAGGTTCCACCAGCTGATAAATGGGCAAAAGTTAATGAATGATACATTTAAAGGTATTTTAAGGAATTTGTCTCATGATCATAATATCCAATAAAGACTATGGTACTTTGATACCAGGGCCACAGCCTAACTTATGAGTCCCCACAGTAGAATGCTGTGTGCAAGAACTGTCTCCCAAGTCAGCATCATGGCACATGCCTTTAATCCCAGCACTCGGGAGGCAGACACAGGCAGATCTCTGTATGTGCGAGGCCAGTCTGGTCTACAGACGGATTTCCAGGTCATTCCTGGGTGTTACACAGAGAAACTGTGTCTCAAAAACAAAACAAGGACATTTTCTCTGTGTTGCTTTAAAAATGATGCTCTAGCCAAGAAGTGGAACCAACAGAGATGCCAGTCAATAGAAGAGTGCATTTACTCAGCTGTTAAAAAAAACCTGAAAAATAAATTGGGAAAATACATGGAACTGTAAAGTCATAGTAAGTAAGCAAGGTGTCCAGCTTCAAAAAGACAAACACCATGTGTAATCTCATATGTGAACCCTTTCTGAATTATTGTATGTGGTTATGAGAATGAGTATAGACTATAAAGTTAGGAGACCATGAGAAGAGAACAAGAGGCTTGTAGATGGGGTTATATGACACGAAATTGCAAAGGAGGCCACTGGAGAAGGGAGAAAGAAGAGAAAGAAATAACAAAATGAAATTTTGTTTGAAAATAGCATAATGAAACCTAATTGTTTGTAAGCTAATGAAAGGGGGTGCTAGTAATGGTTTCTGATGGATTGATTGGGAGCCCAACTTGAAGGAGCATATTGGGTATTATAATAATAATGACAGGACTAGGAGGGGGAATGTGGTGTCTCCTGATGAGCTAGTACAGGCTAGGATGAGGTGTGTACTGTTAGCCTCATTTTATAGATATGGAAATTAAGGCAGTAAGAATTTAATCAACTAGTCTCTGTTTACAATGGAGCTGGAGATTAGTCTCAGCCTGAGTAGACACCTACACATTTAAGCTATAACACAAAGTACAGAGCACTTAGTTACTGTGAAATATTGAGATACATGAATATAAATATATAAATGTTACAACCCAAAATTGTATTCCTTGTATTTCTTGCTGCTGTGACCTGAGGAGAGGAAGGACTTTAGGTTGGGGAGTAAAGCCCACTATGGTGTGGAAGTCATGGCAAGGAAAACTAGGGCAGCTGGTTACATTGTGTCTGCTGTCAAGAAAAAGAGTAGACAGGAAATGGGTCAAATTTTAGAACCTCAAGACCAGTGACCTCCTTCTTCCAGGGAGGCTTCACTTCCTAAAGTCTCCATAACCTTCCAGAATAGCATTATCACACTGGGGCCAAGTGTTCCAACACATTAGCCTACTGGAGACATTTTAACTTAAACCAGAACAAACCAAGCAGGATACAATGCAAATTCCCTACAGTATGCCAAGCAAGGGATGCAGCAACATTTGTATCCTGCAGTTGACAGCCAAGCTACACTGATGTGCAAGGTCTGTACTATTAGGAGTGAATGAGAGACTTTTTATTCTGTGATGGCTAGTCTAGATTGCCACCTTGATTGGACTGAAGGACATTGGGGAGATTACTTTAAGCACATATATGGGTGTGTGTGAAAGCATTTCCAGAAAAAACAAATAAACTAAGCTGAGAAGATATACCTGAATTTGGACATTATTAATCCATAGGCTAGGGACCCACATGGAATTAAAGAAATTAAATAGAAAGCCAGCTACTGCAGGTGTGTGTGTGCGCATGCGCACACGTGCGTGCGTGAGTGCCTGCCTGCCTGCCTGCCTGCCTGCCTGCCTGTCTGTCCTCCCTGGCTATCTATCAAGATGTGAATTGTTCATCTCTATTACACCTTTACTACCTTGATTGATCAAAGCTTTTAAAACCATGAGCTAAATTTTTCTCTTTTAAATTGTTTCTTTTAGCATTTGGTCACAAAGCTAAAACAGCAACTGATGTATTAACGTTTTCTTCTCTTTAATTGTGCCATCAAATCTGTCATAAAAGCAATTGACATATTAGTAGAATGAACAGCTGGGTGATGAGTAATGGACTGACTCCCCTTGTAATTCTGAAAAGTGAACAAGACAAATGAGATTGAGGAATGACACGAATCATTTTGAAAGGCATACCTATCACCTCTTGTCTTCTGATACCCCTTGGGTTCACCATTTGCTGGAGAGTTACTAACAGAACAACCCACATAGTCCCCACCTAGTCCTGAGCCCAGAGGTGAAAATCATCATGGCCAGGCCTATATCAGTGAGTTCAAAGATGGCAGAAAGGCACAGCATACACCATTTGGTCAAGGCCAATTCTCTCTAGCCTCATGCATTTTAAGGAGCACAGAGTGCAGCAGAAGCGATTCACACAGAGCAGCTTTCTGAGTTCAAGTCTCCTTGCATCAGAGAGACCGCCTTCTGTTCTCCACCTGCATTGTCTGAGCGTGAAATGGAGGGTGTTTTGGGTCACAGTGAAGATTCAATCTATGTTTGCAGTGGTTGTCACCATCACAGAAATCGCTGAGTTCCATGGCGTGCTTCACATTTAGAAGTTCAGAATGTGTCTTAAAATAGTTGTGCAATGGCTTGCAAATTTAAAATTGCCCAAAAAGGCTTATTTGGGAGTAAATATATTCATTGAATGTGGTAATGAAACTGACTAGTTTAAAAAAAAATTCTCTATTTAACAAAATGATGTCTGGCTAGGCAGATGGCTTGATGGGTAAAGTGTTTGCTCCTCAAGTATAATGACTAGAGTTCAGTTCCCCAGAAACCATCTGAAAAGCCAGATGGGTGTGGCCTGCCTGTAGTCACAGCACATGGGATGTGGAGACAGAGGAACTCCAGAATAGCTGCAATGTAGAGCCAAAATACATGATGCCAACCTTGAACGGATATACATACATGCACACATGTGCACATGTACCCACCCATGCTCCCCCATACATGAGAATATACATATCACGCGTGCATGCGCACACACCCTGAGTAATTAAAAAGCTAATATATTGTTATAGTGGAATGGAGTAACCAGGAATTTGAGGACCTCAACTTTTGTTGTAGACAATGTTACAACAATGAGTTTTAAATTGTATCTTGATGCCATGGAACTGAGCTGCTCTGGCCTTTGTTAGTTCTTCACATGTTTTTCCCATCCCTGGGCCTTTGCACTGTGCTCTTTTCAGTTCTTCTGTCCTCCCCGCTCCTGCTTATGTAAGTCTCTACTTGCTAACTGACAGTTTAGTATAATTACCGTATGGAAGTCCTCTCTGACTTTCCTGCTTAGATTAAGTCTGTCCAGTGTTCTTGTATTTGTATCACACACATGCACAACTGCCACCTATTGTTTCTCCTATGGACCTTGATCATGAATGATAACTTTGATTTATTTCTATTACATTTCATTGAACCTAAGCTCCATTGGGACATATACTTGTCTGTATCGATCTCTCACAACTGAGAACTGTTTATATTTTCTATCATGTTATATTCATCTCTGATCTGCCACACCTCACCTCTCAGCAGCCATTAATTGCCTATAAGAGTGGGCCTTGTGAGGCCCACCCAGTAATATTGGCTTGTCAAACAATGTTGTCACTGTGTTGGTTTTGTTTGGGTGACTGTATAATTGAGATTTCCTGGGTGCAGCTTTCTTGTCATATATAGATAACACAATCTTGCTGCAGATATCCTGGTTCTCTGGCTTTTACAGTCTTTCTGCCTCCTCTCCCATGGTATTCCCTGAGCCATACATGTAGGGGTTGTGCTTTGTATCATTTGGGAATCCTATGGTCAGTTGTTCTCTGCATTTTGACACATTGTGGGTTTCTCTAATGGTGTTAGTCTGCTAACAAGTATTTATGATGAATGGTGAGAGTGGCATTTATCTGTGGGTATTTGAAATGCAGTTAGAGATTAACTGGTTTAGGAAAGTGGAAGAATAGGCCCTCCCTGAGGTCACATAATCACAAGCTATAAGTAGTTGGCTAGGTTTATAGTACTAGACATGAGTTCCCTCCAAATGAGCAGGCCTTAAGTTCAGTTAGATGACTTTTGGTTATCCCCAAATTTGAGTTTCACTATCACATGATTGAAAATATCTTGATTGACTGGTCATTGTTGTGGTTCATAGACATTACAGGTGGTTGGGATTACCGATTGCTTTTCCTCCTTAGAAATTTACATAGGACCTTTAGATACTGTGCAAAAATGTCAGTAACATTCTACATATCAATAACAAACATGCTGAGAAAGAGATCATGGAAACATTGCTATTCACTATAGCCTTAACAATATCCAATCAAGGAAATGGCTTTTAATAAAATTAAAACTTTTAATCTCTGAAGAAAGAGATTGAGGAGGATGAAAGATCTCCATGCTCATGGGTGAGTAGAGCAGGTATTGTAAACATGACTATCTTATAAGAGGTATTTATAGGTTCAATACAATTCTAATAAAAATACTGATATTTTCACAGTAACAGAAAAATATTCTGAAATTCATGTAAACTCACAAAAGACTAAGGATAACCAAAGAAATTCTGAACAAAATAACATATTTAGAGTAATTATCATAACAGCTTTTAAAAGTATATTACAGAGTTAAAGTAATAAAAACAGCATGGGACTTGCACAAAACTGACATGTAGATCAACAAAACAAAATAGAAGGCACAAACATGAGTAACCATGATTACTACCATCTAATACTTGACAACAATGCCAAAAATACAAAAAGACAGCAAGGATCCTCAACAAATACTGCTTGGAGAACTGGATGTCCACACAGAAGAAATTAATCTCTATCAGCCTGCAAAATAACCAATTCCAAATGGGTCAAAGACCCTAGTGTGAAACTTGAAACACTGAAACAGGTAGAAGAAAACACAGGCAGCATCCTACAGGATATAGATGGGTGTAAGAAAGGATTTTCTGAATAGGACTCCGTTCACACAGGACTTAAGCCCAACAATTGACAAATGGGAGCTCATAGAACTAAAACTCTTCAAGCAAAGGAAACAATCAATTGAACAAAGTTGAAGCCCATAGAGTGGGAGAGAACCTTTGTCAACAATACACCTGACAGATGATTGATAAGCAAGAAAACAAATGACCCATTTTTTTTAAATGGGCTACAGATCTGAAATAAAAACAGCTAAGATTTTCTTTACAAGTGTTCAACATCCTTAGCAATGGGAGAAATGAAAAATAAAACAAATTTGAGATTTCATCTTATTCCAGTCAGAATGACTTGAGATCAAGAAAACAACTGACAATAAATACTTCTGAGGATATGGGGGAAAGATGTCACTCCCTCACTATTGATGGGATTGCAAACTGGTCCATCTACTCTGGAAATTAGGTGGGGAATTCTCAATTGAAAAGCAAAAGTATATCTACCATATGACCTAGCTAGGCCACTCCTTGACATATGTCCAAGGACTCAACATTCTACTTGCAGATGCTTGCTCAGCCATGTCCATTGCTGTTCTATTCACAATACCTGGGAAATGGAAACATTCTAAATATCCTTAAACTGATCAATAGATAATGAAAATTTGGTACATATACACAATAGAATTCTGTTCAGTTATAAAGAAAAACGAAACCATTAAATTTTCAGGGAAATTTATGTATCTAAAATATTTATTTTATTTTTGAGATTAATATAATTACATCATTCCTTTCTTCCTTTCTCTCTTTAAACCCTCTCATATACTCTTCCTCACTCTTTTTCAAATTCATGACCTATTATTTCATTAATTACTATTTCATACATATGTATCTACATGTATACATACATACATATTCCTAAATATAATCTGTTCAGTCTATATGATCTTACTCATACATGTGTTTTCATTTGATATTGGATCAGTGCTCTTCCTTTCAGGCTTTCTCCCTGTTCCAATTTCTTAGTTGCTTGTAGTTTTTTGTGTAGTGTTGAGGCCTCATGGGATTTCTCTGTGAACTTTATCAAGTCTATTGGTGTCTTTCTTGTTCATTTCATGTTTGAGCATTCATGTTGGTGGGTGTAGCTTCTGATATTACTAAGAGGCACAGTCTTACAGCAAACTCCCTGATCTTCTGGCTGTTAAAATATTTCTGCACCTAAGGTTCAGGAATGTTTTATAGATGCACCCACTGGAACTGGACAACTCTGCATTTGGAGTAACACACTCTGCATTCGAGTGCTTGTGGTTTTCTGTAATGGTCTATGTTTATTGCAAGAGAAGTTTCTTTGAGGAAAAAGCCCTCATTTGAGCTGTTAGCTGGGTCTATCCAAGAGACTATGTTTTTATAGTCTCTTGGATAGACAAAACATACAGCCTATTTCTAGTGCCCTTGATTACCCTCCAGAGATAGAAGGTGAATCCCTATTGATGGAGACGACACAATGCACTCAGACACAGGCCCCAGAGGTCCCTGAGCTGGAACTAATCAGAATGTTCCTTCCCTGAGGACTAGCTTTCATAGAACCAGACAGCATTCAAACTTACAGAAGATATAAGCAACCAACAGTGCTGCCTGGCTGTGACACCTGTGAATCACACCAATGAGCAGTGTGCCACAGTAGCCTTAATGGTGTAGCAATGGCACAGATACCTTGGCTCTCTAATTGTATTTAAGTGTCATTCAGCAATGAGGGAAACCAAGTCTGTAAATGAAGTTCTTAATTGGTTTAGATAATAAAAGGCTGGAGTCAGAGGGAAATGCTGAGAGATCAGAGAGAAGGAGCAAGCCATAACACACCTTACCTCCTAAGCATCTCTGCAGAGAAGAGAACAGTTTCTTGATTCTCGCTGCTGATATCCTGTTTCTGCCCAGCTATGTTACTTCCTATCTATACAGACCTCCAGACCTCTATGGTTAGATAGTGGCAAGTGCCATTCTCTGACCCCTAGACAGGTTTTATGTGTGCAAGAAAGACATCATCACAGGAAACCTAACTAATGACTCAGTGCTCTAGTGAAGCTATTGATCTTGATGCAAGAGAATCTACAGCTACTACTTTGCTAAATTTGCATAATCCCCAGCAAACTGAACATTTGTTCTTATAACCACACACAATTGTAGCGCTTACCCCTCATCCCAGAAACTTCTACTTACAATTAAAAACATTTTCTGAGTGTGGTAACCCAGGCCCAGAAAGACCACATGCTGTTCTCTGTTACTTGTGGAACCTCAGCACATTTGAGAGTGGTAAGTGCAGGTATTCTACTCTGATCGCTTGTACCACATTGAATTGTAAATTCACAATCAAATCTCAGGTTGCTTCCACTAGCTTAAGTTTAGTCCATCCATTTGGTCACTTGGCTTCCAACAGACAATTTAACATGAATTCTCAAAGCTGGAATTGTTATCCAGCCAAAGCCTCAAAGAGTCACTCACCACATGAATTAATCTATGGATACATGCTTCTTTGGTTGCCACGGACATGAATCTATGGATACATGCTTCTTGGTTGCCATGGATCACCCTCACTGCATCCCCTGAACTATTGTCACAGGGGTGGAGGCACTGGGCACCAGGCAGCAGGGAGTGTGGCAAGAGCGTGAGCCAGGGATTGGCTGATCTGAGCCCAGGCGCTAAGTGATGCAGCACTAGCAAAAGGAATAAATGGGGATGGGATTATGAAGCCGCATACTTGACATTCAGACCTCTCACATAATGGTTCCATTCAATAGATAATAAATCTGTGCAGCAAGCTTCAAATGCCATTTTAATGACTAAAAATGTCAACTCAGGATGGAGAAAGAGCTTGATCAAGGTCATCCTGCTGCTAAGTAACAGAGTCAAGATTAGAACCCAGTTCTATCGAGCCTCAAAATGTAACTCTTTCCTTTATTACTCCAGCTATGTGACCTTGAGCAAAATGTACAACTTCACTGATCCTTCAGCAGTAACTGAAAGGATTACCATGTGGGATTCCAGTGGCTGACCTGAAAAGCCACTGATAATTTGTATTAAGATAGTATATAAATACTGGTTATTACAGACTTCAATATCCACAAACAGGTAGGGCAGAAGGCATAGATGCTTTTGTCAGTTTGTTTAAGGCATATGAGAGCTCTTCCTATACCCAAGAGAGTTCTCACAGCTGCAGAAGCAGCAATACAATTGAGGTGTGTGCGCCTGTGTGTGTGTGTGGGGGGGGGGGACAGAAACAAAGGGCAAAACAACTTGCTCTTCCTCAATCTAGCCTATTTTTATTTTTACTAAAATATAGTCTCAGATCAGATTGCTTATTCTTTGGCTGAGGTATGAGCAGTTATAGGCCAGGTGTTTGGAGCAAGAGTAAAGCATTTAAACACAGCACTCTGGCTCTCTGCCAGCAGTCCATGGGACCACTGTTAGTACTCACACATTTTTCCCTGAGTTTCCCTAATATCTGCAAAAGCCCTGTCTTTCTTTGGCAAGCTGTCTGTTTCCATAAGAACAGGTTGTTCAACTATGTACTCTCACCTGTGGTGACATATCTGTGCAAACCTGGGTCATCCTAAACAGTGATGGTTTTGTTCCACAGTCAGTACCCCATCCTGCTCCACAGTGCCTCTGTCTTGACCGTAGGTAAGCGTCACCCAGGGTACAATCAGGGTTTGACACTCATGGGGCTCCAAAATCAGCCTGTGCCTACAGCAGAAGGAAGGAAAGAAGTTAACTAGTAAACACCAAGGGCTTAGAGAAAAGCCAGTTTTTGTCCTTGATAATGCTGCCATGTACATAGAGACAGATACATGATGTGTGGAAGCAGCAGCAGATACTTATGGTATGTGTTGTGTGGGGTATGGGAGCTGGAGAGATGGCTCAGTCTGTAAAATGTTTGCCACACAAACATGAGGACATGGATTCAATTCCCTGAGCCCATATAAAAAGTCAAGCATGTTGGCATGGAGGCGGAGACAGGTAGATCTCTAGATCCCTGTTTAGCCAATCTAGTCCCAGATCCTAGTTGTCTCTAAAAAGCAAGGGGGGTTGTTCATGATGAAAGAGTTAAGGTTGACCACTAGCCTACACATACTCACAAACACTCACACACATAGACACACAGATACACACATACGTACACTCATAGACACAGATAAAAACACACACGCACAAACATATTCACACACATAAACACACACAATCACACAGATATGCACACATACTACTAACAGAGTGCTTATGGTTCAGGCAATTGCTTTGTGTTAGACCATTTGCCACATTTAAAACTCACAACCAGCAAGTTCCTCCTCTTATTCCCCATTTCACAGATGTAGAAACTGGGGCTAACTTATCCAAAAATGTCACAGAGAAGTTGAAGAACCTAGAATTTGGACTAGCAGGGTCTGTTACCAACCCTACACAATAGACTCACTCAGAGAGTTAAATACAGTGTAGATTTAGTAGAAATAGATGCTGTACATTGTCCCAGCAAAGAGGATTATCTGGTGAGGCAGACACATATGCAAAGGTCCAGAGGTGCCAAAGGGCTTGCACCTGAAAGTGCTCATTGCACAGAGGAAATGGGAAGCTAGAGAAACAAGGGAGAGATGTCTTTGGAAAGGTGGGCTCTTGTCTGGCTGCAAAATGCTGGGCACCAATTCCAAGTCAGGCCTTGAGTTTTGACTTAGCAACAGGGGCCTCCTTTGGCATTCAGGAAGAGAAAGATGTGAACTACTTCAGATGGAAGACATTGTCAGGCAGCATGAAGAACAGAGCTCAAGAAAGAATGATGGGAAAGGGAAACTTAAAAGAACCCATGCTAAGGGGTGACAGGGAAGGAAGAAGTCATCGTTATCTTTTGTCTCCAGCTTTTAGAGGGAATTGAGCCTCTAAGCAACCCTCAGAATATGACCTCCCAAGCCTTATTACATTATCTTGTCAGTAACATGCTGGATTTAACTCTACAGCTGCCTAGAAGTCGGGTTATATAACTTCAGAAGAATAAGACTTGATCAGCTGCACCAGTAGATCCATAAGTAATTATACTCTTCTAATGCTGAACTATCTAATGATGAAGTTCACTTTCTAGGTACCAGCAAAAGTAGCAGAACCTTGGGGTTGAAGGAAGATAGATGAACACTTGAATTTGTCCTGCTGTGGGCAAACTCCTTATTGCCCATAGTCAGTGAACTTCTTCATTGGAAAGGTGGGCCTTGTCTTGCCCACCTTGCGCAGGGAGTCTAGACACTTTATTTTCCCAACTTGATTGCTTGATTGGCTAAATGGGTGGACTATGTAGGCAAGTACAATAAATTAAGAGTTCTTCTGTAAAAACTGACAATATAGACACTGGGCAGAGGAAAACTAGCATTTTTGATACAAAGGAAATAATCCAAAATAAAGAGATAAGGAACACAAGGATAAAGATGGCAAATGGTAGACTTTGGAGTCCATGATGAGGCTGACCCTTAAATCCCTTAGATTGAGGTGTAACAAGACCCTTCCCAAACTGGCACTGAGTCCCATTGGCTCACTGTTGAGTCAAGCACAAGGGCCATGGAGGAAGCATATGGTGATGATAAGGTGACCCTAGTATTGGGATGTTTGTTTGGGGGACAGTAATGTCAAAATTTCAGGGGTTTCAGATACAGGTGAGAGGCTTTCCAAACAAAACCAATGTTCTGATCCAGAAGAAAGAAACAGTTGCCAGTCAAGAAGTAAATAATAGAAGTATCCACAACCTTTTCTAACACAAATGTCAAAATTTCATCAATCTTCTAACAACCATTAGTCCACATGCCAGGCTGTGAAGAAAGCAACACCATCAAGATGAGAGAGAGAAAGAGCAAGCTCTGGGGAGAAGGGATGACATGGCAAGTGGCACATTTCATTTTAACATTTCCAACCCTGTGTCCTTGTCCCACTGAAAGTCATCAGCTCAGCTGAAACACAAAGTTGGCTTCAGGAAGCCTGAGGCCACTGCTTCTAACTTCTCATGATTGTCCTCACATTAGCCTTCCTAAACTCAAACTGTCAGACACCCAGTAGTTAATATAGGAGCTAATATATTATTATTAATTCATATATAAACTAAATTAGTATAAATTAATAATATAAAAAATACTCTCCACATGCCCAGAGGATGCTGCACTTACAGACCCAACACCAGGGTTTATGTGTTCAGGGTTCCCTGAATTTCCACTTCCACGAATCTTGCTTTGTTAAAAATAAAGAAAAGGAGCAGAGAGATGATATAGCAGCATGTGGTTAGAGCTTTATTCTTTTTCTTGATAAACTTGGGCTAGAAATAAGTCTCAGCCACTATAAGCATGATGAGCATGATGAGTTAATCTTTTAGTGCCTCAGTTTTGCTATCCATGAAATAACAATCATTATATCTACTTCTTGGTACATGATATATCTTCGGTAACATTTCTGTATGCATCACATATAAGGGAGATCAATCATGGAAAACTATGCATTGGATTCCTCTGCTCCATCCATTCCATCACAGCTGTTGGGCTTGGAGTGTTGACAAATGTACACAAGCACCACTGCAAAGCCCTCTTGTTCGATCTTAGTTCCTTCCACTGTCTTCTCTCCTCAGATCTGTTTTAGCTACCTGGGGCTGGTAACCAGGAGGCCTGAAGTGATGGTAGTTTATACCCAATGCCTATACAGCTCTAAAGACCACAGGAGTAAAATCAAGCTATCAGTGGCACTAGCTCTTTGGTGAAGGTTTCTCGGATAAGCAAGGCAGAGGCATCTAGAGTCAGCCCCGTTGGTTTACAGAGAGGAAGCTAACTATCCTTTATAACACAAATGTACCTTTTAAGTTGTTCTTTCTTTTGTGTAAGTTTAAACTCTGGGAAAACTTAAGAAACAAGTCAAGGGGACAAAGTCATTCTCACTCATTCTATTTCATATTATCTTAAATGGAGCATGCCCATAGTATTTCTTTCCCTTGGGAACTTATGCTTTATGACCTGGAACTAAGTCTGCCCACAATGCTTCTGTCATGTTTCTTTGTTAAGCACATGTTTTGTGGTCTTCAACTGAGCATGCTCAGAATGTAAGAGTCTCTACATGTGCTTCCCCACAGAAATACACATCATTCTGGAGCAAAATGCCTATGCTTCTTTGTTCAGAGACAGCAGTGCTTTGTGACTGATCCTACTCATATATAGAGAACTCGTACCTAGAAATACAACTTCCTTAGGCCCTATGAGTAATACACCTCTCTCCACTCCTTTCTTTTCTAGTTGTGCTCATTGGCTTTGGACTAACCAAAGGAACCCATATTTAGTTGTGGAAGCTTCCAAGAAGAATCCATGCAATTCTCTCTCCTAACTTCTGGTGGTCACTAGAGATCCTTGGTCTTCAATATGAGAGGTAACTCTCCAATCTTGGCCTCTAGGGCCTTGTCCTCTCCATGTCCTCTGTACCAACTTATTTTGTACACTTATCTCCCTTCCTCATAGACATCACTCATATAAGGAAACCCTCCTTCTTATTTAGGATCTGTCCAACAATCCAAGGTGATCTCATCTCAAGAACATTTACTTATATAACTGTAAATCCCCTTTCTCTTATAAAGGTCATCATAGGATCCTTGGTCTAACCAGTGGGTAAGACCCTTTTATGTTGAATATATTTTTGAAATTATGATATAATTGTAACATTTCTTCCTTCTTTTTCTTCCATTCAGATCTTCCCATATACTCCTCTTATTCTCTTTCAAATTTATATTCATGGTCTCTTTTTTCAGTAATTGTTACTGCATGCCTAATATACACATAGTATACACACATACATACATACCTTGTATGTATGACTTCAGGGCTGACCTCTTGGTATTGGATAACCCTAAGGGTATAGTAGTGGCATGCTTACCTTGGAGGTAACCAACAATTCTCTATTAGACTTAAAATCCACTCAACAAGTACTAGAAATCTAGCTGACTAATTAGTGTTAGATGAGAACCTACAACCACAACTGTACCAAGACAGCATAATTCCTAACAACAATCTATAAACATTTGTCCTTGCACCTACAAATAAGTGTGGCTTTTCACCCCTCATCAAGGAAACTTCTCTTTGCAATAGATGGAGACTACACAGAAAATCTAAAATCAAGCAAAATGTGGAGTTGTAAAGTCCAGTCCCAGAGGATAGAGCTACAAAACACTCTGCACCTAAAGCTCAGCGAACATGTCAGAAAAGGATCAGGGAATTTGCTGTACAATTGTGTCTCCTGTAATGGCTGAAGATACAGCAATAAAGGACAAGATTTTTTGGATGCCTTTTTCTATTAACTGTATTCCAAATTTCCCTTCTCTACTTCAAAGTCAGTCTTTCCTATACATACTTGAACTCCTAGCCACATATTACCCAAGAGCTACGATATTCTGAAAGACTTCTCATTTTCTACCTAAAAGATACCTAACCTGTTGTGGAATAATCTTTTTATACACTGTAAAGATGTGTCTTTGCCAAGGCACCTTCTTATTGGTTTAATAAGGAGCTGAATGGTCAATAGCTAGGAAGGGAGAGGTTAGGCAGGACTAGCTAGACAGGAAGAGGTTAGGTGGGACATTTGGGCAAAAAAAGAGAAAAAGAAGAATGAATCTAGGCATGGAGGGGGTGGCCAGATGACAGGAAGAGAAAAACAGAGGTGCAAGACAGAGGAGAGGTAAAAATTTATGAGGAAAAAAGTAGATTAATAGAAATGGTTGATTTAAGTTATAAGAACTAGTGGGACAAACATAAGCTATAAACAAGCTTTCATAATTAATAATAAATCTCCATGTCATTTTTGTGAGTGGTCTGAAGAAAAGTCCATCTTCACAACATCACATGAGTAAATGGAGTTCATAATTGGTCTAAATAGTAAAAACCCGGCATCAGATATGGAGGAAAAGAGATCAGATATAAGATGGAGCAAGTCAAAGTCAACTTTACCTCATTAACTTCCCAGCATGACAGTTGGTTCCTGTTTCTTTCTGCTTATATATTCTCTCTGCCCAGCCATTTCACTTCCTGTCTTTCTGTATAGACCTCCTGACCTCTATGGTTAGCTAGTGGCAAGCTTTATCCCCTGACCTTCAGACAAGCTTTATTTGTACAAGCAAGATATCACCACACATGAGGACTTTCCAGACCAGGCCTTACTCAGTTTCTCCTACATACACCTCTTCCCATCCTTTGTTATTCTTTTTGAACCATTCTTCTTTCTAGTTTCATTCCTTAACCTTGTTTTTTTTTCTTCTATCTGTAGAGAAAGTCACCAATAATCTCAAGACTTATGACATCATGCATGTATTATCTCATAGCTTCTGTAGGTAGAAGTCTAGGCACAGATCGGTTGTGTTTTTCACTCAGATCCCTACAAGAGTGAAGTCAAGCTGTGGGCCATACTGCTTTGTTGGGGAAGAATCCATTTACATTTATTTCATGCTAGCTGTAGAACTTAAGGTGTCAGCTTGTCCCCAGTCTTCACTGGAAGTTACTTACAGTTTGTAGAAGTCCCCACAGTGCTCTGACACATCAAATTCCCAAACATGGGACTTATTTTATCAAGCCAGTTAAAGAGCAGTTTTCATCCCAGTCCCTGTCTGAAAAAGCAAAGCAAGCAAACAAACAAACAACAAATCCAAGAGGTTTTACCTGGTTGAGTCAGCTCCACCTAGAATAGGTCCTTTATTTGAGTAATTCAATTTCAAAAAAGCCATAACAACAGCAAAACATTTGTGTCCTTAACTACATCTGTAAAATCTTCACCTTTAGTCTATTACTAGAGCAGGCAATACTGCTGCTGTCAGTCTGGATTGCCAGGGATGTGACTATGACTACCACAAAGTTGGTTAGAGTCCATCTGCCAAGCATGCCTGCCTGTATTTTAGAGTAGAGTTTCCTTAATTACCTTCCCCATGGAGCCATTGTGTCTGTCAAGATATGGTTATTTATTCATTGTTCCAAGGGTTTTTCCTCTCCCCTATTAAGGCCCCAAGTGGTTGAATGACAGCAACATAGATAGTAATGAAGGACTGAGGAGTAAGTCAGATGGCCTTGACCTGTCCCGGTGCCCAATTGACAAACCTGTGCTGTGGTCCTGTTCTACTCAAGGCTCTACAATAATTACACAGAGAATCATTTTGTGGTGTTATTTTGATTATTATATTCATGATTTCAGAACAGTTAACAAGATCTGTTTCATGGAAATTAAGTTTATGGTTATTTTATAGGTGTCAAGATAGGTAAGATTATGTTACAATAACAAATGCCCTAACCCAGGGCTAAGTGATTAAAAACAATGATTATCTTCCCATAACTGCATGTCTGTAAATAATGGAAGCTAGCGTGGAGATTCTGTGCACTTCAAATATAAGGCAACCACCATACTGAATGCTGTAGGCAGCATGACTACAGCAGAAAGCTCCAGGGTGTCTTGCCAAATTAATGGCTCAAACTTGATTTAAACCAGACACTTATACTTAAACTTTTTGACCAACTTGAATTCCATAGTCTCAATGATCCAGGAGGCAAACGCCTCCTTGTATTCAAAAATCACATGATAGTGTTCTTAAATGTCATTTCTCCTACTGTAACCCTTATTTCACCTCATGGAAGAGTGTAACTTAGCTATCTGTTCTAGTTTCATTTCTGAGACTCTGATAAAATAACCTGACAAAAAGCAACTTAGGGGAGGAAGGTTTCCTTTAGTTCAAAATTTCAGGTCACAGCCCATTATTGCAGGGAAGTCATGAGGCAGGGACTTGAAGCAGCTGATCATATGATATCCTCAGTCAAGAGCCAAGAGCAATGAATTCAGTTTTTCCACTCATACACTGGTCAGGATCCCAGCCTCACTCCAGACAGTGGTGCCTTCCCTCAGTGGTCATGTCTTCCCACATCAATTAACTTATTAAGAGGATCCTTTGAAGACATGCCCACAGGCCAATGGAATGTAGATAATTCCTCATTGAATAACTCTTCCCAAGTGATTCGAGGTAGTGGCAAGTACAATTAAAGCTAACCATCACATATTTTTTGTATCAAGAATAGCACAGATCATAGATCATAGTTAAATTTATCCATGAAAGCTTTAAAAGAAGGAAGTCCCAATGCAAATCAAAGGTCAATCCTTCTTGCAATGAAATGGAAGAGACAAAAAAATTTCACCTAGCTTTCAATATTTCCCCATAGCCTACTACCATGTCTCTTTGTTATCTGATGGAATGATCTGTCTAAGGAGTGCATTTGAACCAGTCCCAGGATGAGGAGGTCTGCTAATGTACTTCCTAATATCATTGCTGCTGTGGTTTTGCTGAGGCAGCTTTAGCTGATTCCAATCCTGGGTCTTGTTTTTGAAGCTGGACAAGATCTAATGTAGATTCCATCTTTAAGGAACTCTTCCAGAAATCTTCCATGAGGACAGCACTGAAGAATGGAGGAGAGGACTGATGGGCATTGAAGGAAGAAATGATGTTAGCTACTGATGAAAATGTGGTGTGATTGATGGTTTGGACACAGTTTCATATGCATTCCTCAAGGTTCATTTGCTGAAGGCTGGTCCTCACTGTGGTCATGTTGTAAGGAAGTACTCTGGGGATGTGATCATGGCCATATAAGGCAATCATGACCCAATTCTTGTGGCTGTGTAAGAGAAAAGACATGCCCTACTGGGACACTGTCAGCAACAAGGACACAATGCAGGCCCTGGACTGCTGTTGTCTACAGCTGTGTCCTAAATAAAACAATTTTCTTAATAAAGTTACCCAGCCTCAAGTACTTCACTAGAGTAGTAAAACAATGGACTAAAAGATTGCTGAGATTATATCCTCAGAGTAGCCCCAGGAAGATGGAGACCAGATTGCCCTCATATAACTAGCAGGTTCAAAAGGACTACTGTGACACCTGCACAGGGTGGTTTCTAGTGTTTAGTTGATAGTGTTTTGTCTTCTGGAAGCTGGCTCTGCTCCTGGCCCTGGCCCTGGCCTTCTTTAGTGGTGTGACTATTGGAAACTTGCTTATGTTATATGTACCCAGGAGTGCTCAGCTGTGTGGTTTCATTGTGAATGTCTCTCATAGGCTTATATGCTTGGTCTCCAGTTGATGGTACTATCTGGGAAGGATAAGGAGGTGTGGCCTTGTTGGGGGAGATTTGTCACTGAGTTGGCTTTGAGGATTCAAAGGCTCACACCATTCCTAATACCTTTACCTATGGCCAGTGTTTGTGGATTGACATGTGAGCTCTCAGTTACTGTGCCTGCTACCTGCTGCCATGCGCCTCACCATGATGGCAATGAACTCTAATTAACCCCTGAAGCAGTAAGTACCAAATAACTCTTTCTTCTCTAAGTTGCCTTGGTCATGGTGTCTTACTACGGCAATAGAAAAGTGACTAAGGTATGAGCTTCTATACACTGCTGCATTTGCTCCCAAGGACCAAGTCACTAGTGACCTAGCATTGTTTCCCACTCTCCTTTGCTCCCACTGTTAAGTAACAACAACAGAAGCAAGCACTGAACAGACTCCCTGCTAAAAGACATTAAGGTACTCCAAGGAAATTATTTTAAAGTGAATTCATAAGCCAGTGTTCAAAATTGGTATTTTTAGAGATAACCAATAGCACTGACTAGAGTTGGGAAAGGAAGACAGCACAACACATGTTCGTTAACTCTGTTAAAACCACCCTGTGTATTTTATACATCAAGAAGGCAAGTCTACTGTTGGATGTTAGTGTGCCATCAAGGCTGGGCTCCAGCAATGTGGAGTCTAAATCCAAACCCCAGAAAACTACAGAAAGCCTGTGTTTGGCAAAGCATTTCTTGCCTTGAGCAACCCACAGTTCTATGTGTGCACAATTGTTTGGGGACTTGGCAGTGAAGAGCAATGGAAATAATTCCTTGGGAATGAACAAAATCAGCAAAATATGAGGAAAACATAGATTTAAAAAGAGAGCAAAGAGAACAAGAGAAAGGCAGTCTGGGATGGGCCAATTTTTAGTGCCTTGTGCAGCATTGGTGGCTGGTAGTAAATGTGATCCTAATGGTGTTTTTAAGGATGGTTCTTGCCTAATAGGGCCAACAAAATTTCTGCTGCTGCTTGTGCTATATACTATGTGTGCTGAGAGAGAGATGGCTTGTTGCTGGGGGTTGATTTCTAGTCTTCCTAGGAGATATCCCAACTTTTGAGATTGTCAGTCAAGGGCAGGAGAGAGACAGGAATAGGTGGTGATGATTCTGTGTTCATGCATGTTTCATTGGGTGCCTACTATGTGCCAGACATGTTTTTTTCCCCAATGAATTTTAACTATACTGGTAGGAATAAAGATACTCTAAAGAGGCACTTGTGTCCCTCCTACAACAATATTAAGACCACGGACTTCAATAAATAGAGATTTCCCCCAGGAATCTCATGCTAGGAAAGAAAATAAAACTGAATCTTAGGCCAGCACTGGGGGGGGGGGTGGCGACGACACTTATTTACCAGTAATAGATTTAATTTAGTTCTAACAATGTTCCAGACAATCTTAAAGGGAGACTGGAGCCTAGAAATGATGGGACAGTGATGGATGGGACCACATTTTGTGCAGGACTGCTTAACTACACATACCTCTTACCCAGTATTTAATATTAAACCCCATGTGAGAACCATGGGGACAGAATGGGGAATCATCACTGGATGTCTTGATTTGTTCTTCCCAGTGTACCCACACTGAAAAAATCTTTTTTATTTTTCTTTTAACTATTCTTGTTTGTTTAATTGTTCTATTGAGGACAGGTGACCACACCTAGCTTGTTAGAGATGTCGGTTCTAATCCTGATAACGCTGGAAACAAAATGAGGGAGGGAATTTCTGTACTGAATCTGCTAGAGTAAATAAAAGTTCTCTACAAAGGGGATTTGGAGACAGAAGGGAAGCTAAGAGCAGAAAATGAGAAAAACACCTTGGTTAAATTACTTTCAGTCATTGGACTTAGGAGGACAGTTTCAGAGGCAAACAATGGGAAATGACAATGACAATTACTAAATGCTGAGTGCATGCTGGGAGTTCTACTATGGTGAATATACTTCTTTCTCTTGGTGATATTTGCAATATCTGGAGAAAGTTTGGGTTGCAATGACTGTGGTGAAGACAAGGGTGTAGATGGCATTGACGGGACAGATCAGTGGTGCTTCTAAATATGCTAGTATGCCTCTTCCTTAGGCCATGTTGTCAGGGTTGGGACACTTGGCTGTGTGTCTACTGTATGTTGTCTATAAGCATTAGTCCATCCATCCTCACTGGGTCCTGGGCGGCTGTGGCTGTATCCCCACATCTCCTAATGAGAAGGAGACTCTGTGAATGCCAGATACTTGCCTCAGGTTAAAGAGGAGCAGGACAAGAACTGTGGACTTGAACATAGGCAGCTGAGCTCCAGTGCCCTGGTAACAGTGAGTACAGGAGGGAAATCTGTTTGCCTACTGCCATGGCTACGTAGTAAAGGTCTTTGGAAGCCCAGATTTGAGGTTATTTGGGCTTGTCCTTCCTCTCCTGTGCCTGTGGATCTCTCATTTTCCTTAGGCTATAGGCAAATGGAATTCCCTCCTTGTTGGAACCCAGTCAAAAGAATGATGCATGGTAGAGAATGCCTTGGGGAACTGTGAGAGATGCTCCAGGGAAAAGGGTAGAGGCTCTTTACCTCAGGTGCATTTTGTTTCCTAGATTGCTCTTGGATGTGATTTTGTGGCTCCTGTGATGAAACTTTACATTCAATTTGTCAGACATGTTTATTCTTGTTGGATGTCAGAACATCACTATAGAACCCAATCTGATCAGTGTGCCCTGAATTCAATATATTCCTCTGCCTTGCTTCTGTGTTTTTCCAGATAAAATCTATAGTACATGCCAGGCAATGTATTTAAATTTGTCTGTCCTGAGAAAGTTATGGGAAAGGGTTGCTCCGTTAACATTTAGTATGTATTTACTGATGTTTAGTTGCACATTTTTTCTGATCATTATTTTCTTAGCTCAAATAACCTTCTTTGCATTCTTTGTTATACTTATTTGTGTATAAAAGTACATTGAAACTGAAGAAAGTTTGCCTACAGTATTAGACTGTAGTCTGCCCCATTTTTTCAGGTCCTTAGAGCCCAGGTCCAGCAGACAAGGTCTGCACAGGTCAATGAAAGCCAAGACTTCCTGTGAAGGGAAAGGCAGAGAAAGATTTTCCAAGGATGTTGTCTTATTACTTTCCACATTCCCAAGTGTGTGCCTATGCGCTTGCCTAGTACTAAGTACAACTGAAAGCAGAGTCACCCTGGTTTGTGGAGAAAGAAACCCAGCATATAATCAATTAATGGAAGACTCCATCTTGAACATCTCATTCTGAGTCCCCAGGGAAGATGTGGGAAAACTGGAACCCTCAGACATCTCTGGCAGAGTATAAATAGCAGAGTCACTGTAGGCATTTTTCATGTAGCAGATAAGATGCCACCTTCTGATTCAGCCATGTATTTCTTTGTATATCTATTAGAATCAGAAAACCATGCCTTCTTAGCTCTGTGCCAATGGATACTAAAAGCAGCACTGTTGAGAATAACCAAAAGCGGAAACAACCAAACTCTCACCAGCTTTTGAGTGAATAAGCTACATCCACACAGTGGGATTGTTATCCAGCCATGAAAAAGAATGTAGCACTGTTACTCAGGGCTTCATGGATCAGTCTCAAGAGCATGCAAACCAATAAGAGTAGGACACAGAAGAACACAGACTGGACAAGCCAATTTGTAGGAATTTATTAGGACAAAATAGTATAGTGATCACTTAGGGAATGGTTGGGGGCAGGTGGGGGAGTTGCAAGTGGAGGTGGGGTTTCTTTGTGCAGCTGTGACAAAACACCTGACAAAAGCAACTTAGGGAAGGAAAGGTTTCTTTTGGCTCAGTGTTTGAGGGAACAGTCCATCATGGTTGAGGAGTCAGGGAGGCTCGTGTGTGAAGCGGCAGTCACATAGCATCCACAGTCAAGAAGAAGAGAGATGAATGCTGGAGCTCAGCCTCCTTCCACACACCACTGGGCAGTGCCTCTCACAGTTAGAGTGAGTTTTCCGACATTGGTGAACAAATAAAGAAGCCTAGAGGCATGAGTCCAAAGCCATCCTAGTTTCTGTGCGGATAAATCAGTGTCAACCATCACAGACAAAAATCTAAAATTAGATTTCAATGATGGTCACATGATTCCATGAAAATCCAGATTATCACTGAACACTAATAATTAATTTATTAATTAATTACATGCTATCTAATTTCTCATCTAATAAGTGACTACTTGTTCCCTCAAAGACTGTTACCCACGACCCTGCCCTTCTTTCACAGTACATCACTGCCTCCCTCCAAGTAAAAATCAATCTCCTCTCCTTTAATGGGGCCTGGAAGCTGTTCCTGAGAGATGCAAGGGTGACCAGCCCCAGCTTTGGTGGCAATGGATGCAGGTTTGAAGCAGCTCCCACTGCAGCTTCAGAGGCAGCCAGCTCAGCAGAAGGGGGCCTGACTCCCACAGCGCCTCAACTGTGATTAAGGCTGCATAGACTTGTATCATGGCTCCAGAGCTTGGCCAGTCATTCATCCAGAACAAAAACTCTACAGTCCTCGGAAGCTAACTAATTAATTGCTGCATCAATAAAGCCAAGGTTTGACCCTCTCATGATGAATTACATTGTTACAAAGAATTTATCAGGGGTGATAGAGAAAGAAAACAAAGGAAATGTGTAGAGAATTTTATCTGCCAACAGTGAGTGTTTCCCAGGGACCACAGGTCAATCAGGGACAAGCACTTACACTCAGAGTGGAGAGGAGTCTTCTTGCTAGAAGGCTGCCTCCCCTCTGTCAGTTAATATGCAGGTTTAAAAATCAGAAAAGCGGATTTTCCAGTCCAGGAACAATACAAAGTGATAGTTGGAAAACTCGGACTGTGGAATTGAGCATGGTGGCACATGCCTACAATGCCAGTCCTCAGAAGACTGATAAAGGAGGATCAGGGGATTAAGGCCATCCTCAACCTCAAGGCAAGTTAAAGGTCATCTAGGTTACATAATACCCTCCCTCAAAGCAAAAGCCACAATCTGAAGCCAGTGGAGCTTGGGTTCAAAGAGGAGGTGATGTTCTTTGAGAAATGGATGTTTCCTAACCTGTCTCAGTTTTTCTTACCTGAAATACCAGGAAAAACATTTTCATGCTGTTAGAAATGATAACTTAGGTGAGGGACTAAATGGACTGTTCAGTCAGCAATGTGTCTGCTTTGTAAGCTTGAGCACTAGAACACATGTTAATAATATTGGGCAGGGATGGCACACACTTATAAACTCAGTGCTGGTGAGGTAGAGTCACACAAATCCCTAGGGCTGGCTGGCCAGCCAATCAAGGGGATAACCTATCTCAAGCAAAAAGACAGACAATACTTGAGGAATGCTAGCTGAGGCTGAACTATGACCTCCTTATAAATGCACACACATGAGCACACACCTCCCACACACCCACAAGAAAAGCTAAGCTGTGGCAAAGGAGGTGTGGTTTGAATGAGAAATGCCAGAGGCAGGCTCATATATTTGAACACTTAGTCTTAGTCCACAGTTGGTTTGGGGAGCTGTGGAAACTTTAGCGGTTGGCCTTACTGGAGGAAAGGCATCACTGGAACTATCTTTGAGATTTTTATAGTCTAGCCCTGCTTCCTGCTTTCTCTCTCTACTTCCTGTTTATGAGCAAATGTAACCACCCAGCTTCCTGTTCTGCCTCCATGCAATGCTATCACCACCATGATGAAATCTATTTCTCTGGAACCTTGGACCAAAATATACCCATTTCCTCCTTTAGTTGTTTTTGGTCCGAGTGTTTTATTAGAGCACCAGAAATGTAACTAATACATGAGGTCATATGGCAGTGCTTGCTAAGTAGCAGTCAGTGTGTGTATGCTAGTAACCATATATCATTTTCCTCTTAGTGTAAGATATTTGATGGGGCTGGGAGGCTTGCATTGCTTGCACAGAACCTGGTGCTCAGTAATGAGAAAGCAAAATAACACAACCAGGAGTATTCACAGTGGCATTGCCCCATCCTTTCTCAGTACATGTAACACCATCTAGTTTCTAAATACTAAAATCTAAATTAATACACAATGAAATGGACTTTCTAATCCTGCCTTCTATGAAAGTACACATACTTCAATTTGCATCTCTATCAATATCAGCAATAGATACATAGAATGATTTCATCACCTGTCCACAAGTTCCCTCCTGCTAGCTTTCTGTAGTCACAGCACATCCCTGGATGTTTAATATTTCACAAGGTGACACAATACTGTCATCTGCAAAGTTCACGTCCAAGCACTGTGCAATTGGGTTACCAAAACACCATGCACTCAAGGCAAGTTCTTTGTGTTTCAAGGAAGTTTGGGATTTTGTGTTGGGGTATATTGTTAGATCTGCTAGGTTTCATGCAGCCCACAGGCAGCGTGTGTCAGACATGGCTGTTGACCTTTGCTCCATGTCAAAGGCACGCACTGTTTTCTGCCACCCCCAAAGTTTCATCTTCAGAGAAACAATATAAAAGAGTCGTAGTGTGTGCCGTTCTGAAGCTAGCTTGCTGTGTGTATTGGCAGGTTGACTTTGATACAGCATATTGTGTGTGCTCACTCAACGAAGGACACCTGGGTGCTCAGTGTAGGGAGATTCAGAATAAAGCAGCTGTAAACATTTATGCACCTGATTCATGGAAACTAAGGTTTCATCTTGCTAAAGTGAGGACCAGAAATAGAAATTCTGTGTGTTATGCAAACTGGGTACTATCTATATGTGAACCTATGATTAAATTTTTCAAAATTGGCAAATTGGGCTGGTGAAGACAGCTCAGTTAATGCAATGCTTGCCTTGAAATCACAAGATCTTGAATCTGATCTGTAGAAACACACATACACATGAGAGAGGGAGAGAGGGACAGAGAGAGAGAGAGAGAGAGAGAGAGAGAGAGAGAGTTCCAGGTTATCCTGGCGCTGAGAATGCAAAGATTAGTGGATGCCTGAAGCTTAATGGCCAGCCAGCCTAGACAAATCACTGAGTCCCAGACCAGTGAGACACCCTGTCTCAGAAAAACCAAAATCAACGAAACAAGTCAACAACATCTGGCCTGTGCACGTGCCACGTACCACACAGTGGCCAAATCACATCCATTTGCACTGAGTGTGTAGAAGCACCAGCACTAAATACGTGCATACCACTGTACCAAGGTGCATGACAGAAACCACTTCAGGAAGGATTTATCTGTGCTCATGGTTTCAGAGTTGCAGCCATCGTAGCAGGGAAGACACAGAAGAGCGTCTCCATGTGTGACAGTAGGAGAACAAGGTATAGCTGGGGAGAAGGCTATAATTTCCAAAGGCCTGCCCCTAGACAGCTTCTTCAGTCAGCTAAACGCTGTCCACAGCCTGTCAAGATAATGCCATCAGTTGGGGAACAAGAGTTCAAAGCAAGACGCTGGGGAGGATTTTCAGATCTTAACTGTAACTATTCTCATAGCCACCCCCATGCGCATGCAGCAGAAACTTACCATGGTTTCCTTAGTAGTTGATTGTGTTGAACATCTTTGAATTTCTTTTCTCCTACAAATGCCCCATAGAAAAGCATTCATTGAAGAGTTTTTTTTTTAACTTCTTGTGTTTTTACTTTTTAAGATTGTAATTTAACTACAATTTCTCATTTTCCTTTTTCCCACCATCTCATATGCCCTCCATACTTACCTTCAAATTCATGGCTGTTTTTCACTAATTGTTATTACATGCATATATGTATATGCACATATATGATCCTAAATATAATCTGTTTATTCCCTGTAATACAAGCTATATGTATATTTTCAGTGCTGTCCATTTGGCATTAGTCAGCTAACTCATGTGCTCTTCCATGAGGAAGATCACCTCTCCTGTTCAATGTTTTCCCTCAGTTGTCAATGTTTTCTTTTGTGTGTGTAGGGTTAAGGCCTGTGGGCTTTCTTTCTGTCTAGTTTGGCATACACATTGACATCATCCTTTCTCAGCTCATGTTTGGGTAGTCTTGTTGGTGAGACTTTATAGGTGTAGGGTCTGACATTCCTAGGAGACACAATTCTACGGCAAACTCCCTGATACTCCAGGTCTTACAGGTCCCCCACCCTGTAATGTTCCCTCAGCCTCGATGCAGGAGAATTCTGTAGATCTCCTGGGATAAGGTGATGTAACTCAGCATCATCATTGGTTTTGGTTCTCTGTGTGGTCCGTCTGTTGCAAAAAGAAGTTTCCTTGATGAGGGGTACAGACTATGATTATCTGTGGGTGCAATGACAAATGGTTATAGATTGTTGTTAGGGGTTATGCTGCTTCAGTGAGGGAGTGGTTGTAGATTGTCCATGAACCACTGCCTGGAGAGGAAATTGGGGAACAATAGAGAGGGGGAATAGCAGTGTACAAGTGATCTTATAAAAGAAAATAAAAAAGGGGTTCCTCACTGAAGAGGAGGGAGGTAAGTAGAGAAGAGGTGACAGGAAGGTAAAGGGGAATAGGGGAGCTCTTCATGGAAGAGGGAGGCAAATACAGAGGAAGGAAGGGAGGTGGGTAAAGTAACAAGGATGTCTGAAAAAGTCACAAGGAATTATGCTATTAAGTATTAACCAAAAAATCCCTATAATACACCAATTTCATGTATAAATATACATGAACTTTCCCCATTTAGGTTGATAGGGCTCCCTTCAAGAACTAGCATTGCACTATAATCTTAAGGGTGCAGTAGTGGCACACATATCTTTGGGGTAACCAAGAGAGCTCTGTTTGGACTTAAGACCCACTCAACAAGAGGGAGATCATGCTTGGAACTAGAAGCCTAGCTAACTACTCAGTGCTACTACTGAAGGGGTTTTCCCCTTTTGATAATTTAGTGTTTGTTTCCTGACAACTGAGTTGGAGCATTTCAAGAATGCATCTGGTTGTGAGTTTTCCTGTTAGATGCATGGTTTGCAGGCACAATTTCTTTTCATTTTCTTTACAGCATCTTCCACTGAGAAAATGTTTTAAATTTGATAAAGTCTAATTCATCAATTTATCTTTTATGGATTATGCTTTTAGTGTCAAGTCTAATAAATGCTTTGCCTCAACCCAGGTCACTAATGCCTTTTTTGCAAGGGTTCTCTAAAAGTTGATGTTTTTGTCTTTTACATCTAGATCTATAATACACTTTGAGTTATTTGCTTATGAAGCATGAGGTATAGCTTAAGAACATTTTTTTTTGTTTGCTTGCAGATGGGTGCCCAATTATTTTGATGTCATTTTATGAAGAGAATAGTTTTCTTCTGTGAATTACTTTTACTCTACCCACCACAGCATGTGGATTCCTGTTTAGATTCTCTTTTCCATTGACCTAGGAGGATTGACCCCACTGTGATCTGTGCTAGGCTGATTATTATGGCTTTGTAGTAAGCCTTAATAATCTGCCTCTATTCTTTGTCTCCAAATTATTTTGACTCCAGATTCACTTGATTTTACACACATTTTTGAATTTGGATTGAGAGGTCATTTTCCTGCAGGCTTTGAATTGAAACTATGAATTCAAAATTTTCCCATAGGCTTTGATTTGAAGCTATGAATTTAAAATATCTTACAAAATTTGAATGGCTATAATAAAAGAAAAGATGATTTATGAGGAAGGGATCATTTCATTTGAACATAAATTAACACAGTCCCTATAGAAAAAAGAGTATAAAATTTCTTTTTAAAATTAAAACTGAGAGTACCATATGGTCTAGAAATCCTACTAGGTATATTATATATCTAATTGAAGTCAAATAAGCATATTAAAGATATATCTGTACCCTCTTATGTATTACAACTTCATTGTTTCACAATATAGAATCAATACAGGTGTCCACCGATGGATGTATAGAGAAATAAAATGTGATATATGTATGGAATACTGTTAGGTTGTGAAAAGGAGTGAAAGCCCCAAGATCACACTGTTAAATGAAATGAGCCAGGCACAAAAAGATAAATACTTCATAATTCCATACATATGTGAAACCCAAAATCACCATGCACATGTAAGTCTAGAGAAAACACAGTGGTGTGACTGGCAGGATAGAGAAGAGAGGAGGGCGAGACATTGGTCAATGTTTATGGATATGTTTATGCTATGTTTATGCTATGGATACTGAGTCTCCAAATCTCTGTGACAATAACTAAGAAATATCACTTGTCCATGATTGATAGGGATCTACTGTTTTCAGGCTTCACTGTGACAACCCAGCACAGCCTGGAGAGTATGGAAGAAGACAGCTGGCTCTGGAATGGCACCAGGGAAACAGGGTGGCAGAGAGGGTGTGGTTATCAAGAACACATTCTTCAGGAATTCACTTCCCCCATCCAGGCACCACTTCTCAGTTGTCAAGTCCTCAAATGTCTTTACTGAGTTATTTGTCTGGCTCCCTTACTAGTTCTTTAACAAGTTTAAGGTCTGTAGTGCTGTACACAGATTCAGCCTGAACTCTGACCACTTGTATCTCCACAGTTTTGTCCAGGCTTGTATCTGCAGCAGAGGGAGTGGGGGGGGGGTCGCCACTCTACAATCCCTCTCTCAAAGGAGAGGACTAAGGAAAGGTGAGCATACTGCCCACTGCAGGAACAATCAGATGGAGCCTGGTCAGGGCAGAAACTCGTTTTATTGATCCGAGCAGATGTTTAAGTAGGCTTCAGCAAGAGAAGTTTGATGTCAGCGAGTAGAGAGACTAATGAGGGCCAATAGTATTGTTTTAATCACCAGTTACCAGGCTGAGGTTACTTTCTTTAACACCCTGCTGAATCATAGCTATACAGAAGTGCAACCAGAGACAGGTCTCCACACTTGGGTCGTGCCTTTAGGCCAAGCCTGGGCACAATTCCCAGGCCTGATGTCCTCACATCACCCCGTTTTTATTTTAATAGTGCTCCTCCTGAATGGGTCCCTATCTTAGGTTGGCCCTCCTGCTGAGGAGTACTACTGGTCATTGGGTACCACATTAGCTGGGATATTAGAGCATTCCTCTCAGAGCCTGTGTTAGATTGCCCCAAATCCATTGGGATCTTACCTAATGAGGGGTAGAAGGGCAGATTTCGGGCACCCCACAGTGGAGAGAGTTCTGTTTCAGACAGAACAGGCCCCAATTCAGGTTTGAGCTCGAGGGATTAGAGCCTCTGATACAGCACTCTGGCCTGTTGAATCCTGGCGGACTCAATCCTCTGCTGGATAAACTGGGTAATTTTATTAAAAACACAGAGCCCGAAAGAGAGGATAAGAAATAGAGTGAGGAGGGGGCCAAGGAGAGGGAGCAGATAGGGCAATAAACTGTGGAGTCCGGTCCATAAGGGGTTGTCTTTTTTTTTCTAAGTCTTCTTGTAATTTCTTAATCTTATTTTAAACAATGCCAGACTTGGCATAGAAGCAGCATTTTTCCTGTAAAAACAAGCAGATGGCACCTTTCTCAGCTGTTAGAAGGTCAAGTCCTCTCCTATTTTGGAAGACTACCTCTATCAATGAACCAATCTGGTCTTGAAGATCCTGAATGGTGCATGATACAGTCTGCATGTCATCAATCAGTTGTTGGGACAATTTGGTGAACTGGCTATCCCTAATCTGGTGGCTCCTGTGGCCACCCACGTGCTGATGCCAAGGCCCACCAAGAGGGAACATTTGGATGGCTCTCTTATGATGTCCAGTCCAATAATCGAATGTGGGGATGGGAAGGGGTTCATCCCCTGGAACAAGACTAATATTAGGAAACAGACTGCCCAAGGCACATAGCCCCATCCAATTAATAGGGAGGAAGCAAAAGGCTTGTCATCCCCAGCAGGCAAAAATTGATCCCTGAAGGGGACAAATAATGGAGGTAAAATCAATGGTTATATTAATGTAAGAGTGGGAAGGATGTACTTGCCCAACATCTATTCAGACATGTTTGGAAAAGGGACACCCACAAGCAGAGAGAACTATTAGGTCAATTGTCTGAATGGAGATGGGGGTGGAAGCAATAGGGTGCAATTTCTTCTGGAAATGTAGGTCACGTTGGTGCTTCCTGTAAGAGCCAGGGGCCCATTTGGAGGCATAGCCAGCAATCCTGCATCATTTCTGGACTTGAATAATTTAAAAGGGTATAGGATCCCCTCAAGGCTGGAGATCTAGTTTGCCTAAGGTCTCAGGGAGGGCGGGAGGGGTGGTGGTGGTAATTGAGTTGGGGGTGTAGGCTCTGAATAATAGTATTAATTTTTCTTGTGTATCAATTTCTCTTGCTCTATCTTGAACTTCTCCTCCCCATCTGGATACCCTAAGGGAGTAACAGATTCCACCATACTCATTCTCCTCCCGCCCAACCACAGAAGGGGGGGAAGTGACCTAACCTAACACCCCTGTGCCCATGTGGGGCAAGGTACCCATGCCCTGTATGGTCATCTAATATGTCTGGGAGTTATGTGTACATTGTTGAGCCATTTCACAGAAAGCTGAAAGCATAGTAGGGTAAAAGGCAGGACAAGGGCAAGGTCCTGGTTTACCATCAGCTGGTGGGATGACCCTCAGCTTATTTGCACAAAGCCAGCCTTGAGCAATATAACATGCAAGCTTGGTGCCACAATCGGTTACTTTAGTAATGGGTCCCTGGTCCCAAGCATTTTTTATTGCATGTGTCCCACCTTCACATTCATAGGCAGTCTCAACGATGAACTGCCAGGCATCTCGTGGGTGCCCGAAGCCCCTGTCATTGGCATGGGGGGAGGGCCATCACCAGTAGCATCAGTATCTCCTTCATTATTACTAGGTTCTGGATAAACAGAAAGGGGGGTCTTCAGGGGTTTGAAATACCCTGGGATCATGATTATTTGGCACCATTGAGGAGTTGATATGGGCATAAAGTTAAGATTTTTGGGCCAGTAGCCATATGAGTGATTTCTCCCCTGTGGGGAAGATGCATCCAAACCCTCTCCCCATTGTTAGGAGTTGGTCGGATCCCCTCCATTGGAAGGTTAGGGGGGGTCTTTCCATTTGACCAATATGTAAGGTTTAACATTCAATGTGGCCCCAATGTTTTTGAAACCTTGATTGATGTTCTCCTTTTGAAAAATTTAAAATATTTAATGTGAGAAGGGCTCTATATTATTGCATATGGGGGTTATCTATTTCCCCCTTTTTGTTTAAATAGCTATTCCTTAAGGTTTTGGTGATGTCTCTCTATTATAGCTTGTCCTTGAGATTATATAGGATACCAGTAGGGTTTGTAATATCCCAATTTTGAAGGAACTTTTGTAAGGATTTACTCATATAGAAGGGGACACTGTCTGTCTTAATGTGTTTTGGCAGGCCCAGGGTAGCAAAGCATTGGAGGAGGTGATGTTGAGCATGTTTGGCCTTTTTGCCTGAGTGGGCTGTTGTTCAACAGGCCCTTGAATAGGTATCTATGGTAACAAAGATATATTTGAGTTTCCCAAAAGGGGCATAATGTTCAATGTCATTTGCCAAATAATATTAAGCCCCAGCCCTTGGAGATTAACTCCCAGGGGCTGCAGAGGTGGCACCTTTAGGTAAGGCTGGCATGATTTCCAAGGGTGGACTAGCTTCTTTAAGTCCTTAATGGGAACCTTGGGGAAGGCCCATTGGAAACCTCTCCAATTGAGATGTGTTAGATGGTGAAGTCGCCCCGCTTGTTCTAGTGTCAACCCCGAAGGACCAGAAGCTAGTTTGTCGGCAGAGGCATTCCCCTGCAACAGCAGCTTGGGGAGGTCTTGATGGCCACACATGTTCTTTCCTCCATCATTGTGAGGAGCTGGATCATAAGGGCAGATAATGGGTTAGAATCTAAGTGTATAGAATCTAAGGTGTGAAAATAGGTTAGCCATATACAGGCTATCAGTGAAAAGACTGCATGGGTCTGGGGTTTCCCGGAGGGCCATGAGTATCACCATCATCTCCTTGTATTGGGCAGAACCGTGGCACAGGAAAAAGTTTTGTGAACATTGGTGTTGTTCCCCTGCCCTGAAACTTACAAACGCTGACCCATCTTTCCCCCATCTGTGAAAACATTAATAAGTTTGGGAATCGGCACCAAACTAATTAATTGGGGGATCTGGAGAGTCAGTCTTTGGGCACGGGGCAGCAGTTTGGTGGGGCCATAATGGCAGTTGAGCCATCCCAGAAATCCCTTGAGGGCCATGGCCAGATGGGTGTTGGCCCTGTATAGACAGTTTATGTCCACCAGACAGAAGGGGGAGGATATATTGCCAGGTTCTCTCCCACAATGTCTTAGGGATATAGTCCTAAGATCAGCCATTTGGTCAGCCTGGAAATACATCTGGGGCATGCCTCCCAAGGCCATGTGGACCCATTCAACAGGATCTTCCTTTTGGATTAATGCCCCAAGCAGGAGGGCCTCCTCAGAGAGAAGCCATAATGATAACGGATCCCCAGGGGAAAACCTGGTTAAGATGGACCATTCCAGTGCCTGTTGAAACTTTTGTATAATCTCTTGGTGATAGGTCTCATGTGTGATAAGATAATGGGGTTCCTCCCCACTTAATAGCTCATATAGGGGTTTGAGCTCTCCTGTACCTAGAGACACCTGGGGTCCAAGCCAGTTGATCTCTTTCAGCAACCTTTGTAGCAGAGATAACATTAAAGGGTTTGATACATGTGGGCCTCATTGGGCTAACCTGCCCTGATTATGAGAGAAGTGGCCAGGATTTTGAAGGGAGAAATTTTCTGAACTTTATTAGGGGATACCCAAAAACCATGGGAAGTAAGGGCATCCAAGACTTCACCAGCAAAATTCTTCAGGGTTTGAGGATGGATGTGACCTAAGATCAGGTAGATACACAAGAAGGAGCCCTCTCTTTGCCAAAGTGGGTGGAAGATGCTGGCAAGATATTGTTGGAAAAAGACTGGGCCATTCCCTGGGGCAGAACTCACCACTCATAATGGTCATCCATCATCCTGGTAGGCATAATTAAGGGAGGGCACCGAGAAGGCAAACTTTTCGACATCCTCAGGGTGAAGGGGAATGGAAAAGAAACAGTCTTTGATATCCATTACTATAATTGAGTAATTAGAGGGTATGGTGGGTATCCAAGGCATCCCAGTTAAAGTTGTACCTACTAGCTCCATTCTTTTTTGACTTTCCTAAGGTCTTATAACATTCTCCAAGACCCAGATGCCTTTTTGACCACAAATACTGGGATATTCCAGGGGCTCATACACGGCTGAAGCTTAAGCTGCTCATTCACTATAGAGTGGAGGGCTGAGAGTTTGAGTCTGGATAAAGGCCACTGCTCTACCCATATGGGTTTACCCAGGCTCCACTGGCACCTCCTCTTCTCTTAATACCATCTTGTCAGCCCCAGTGTCTATCAAACAGTGGAATCTCTACCTGCCAATAATGACACTCATCTTTGGGTGATACCCCTCTATGCTAGGTACCGTCCAGTGAGCAGCAGGCAACCATCCTCCTCCTTGGTGTAACAGGGCTGGAGATTGTCTTGCCCCTAGTTTAAAGGACAATTTCTTATTGGGAGTCCCTCTAGATCAAACTTAGAGTGGCTTTCCACCCTTCAATGGTAACCCTTTTTACAATGGGGGCAGGGCATAGGAGGAGCCTTATTTGACTTTTGGCTAGGGGCTCCTTGAGGACAATCATGCTCAAAGTGTTCTGGCTGACCACACCTGAAACATGTCCCCTGCTGGGTTTCCTTTTTGGGGATGCCTCCCTGGGCAGCTAACACATTAGCAATTGCTTGGGTCATCGAAGTATGAGCCTGCTGAGCTGCCACCAGAGATTGTGTCTGATAATGTTAGGTGCCAATATCTTGGTTACCCATTGGCTCAGGGAGGTGTCTTTCAAGCCTGCACAGGATGCTGATGGGCCCCATTTATTCCCTCCCAGACTACTAGTTTAACAAATTCATCCCTCATCCAACCAGGGGGCAACTTTCAGTGGATGCTCTGTTAGGCCCTATCAATGAATTCTGGGAGAGATTCCTCTGGTTTTTGTCTCATTACGGCAATGGGTGACTCCAAGGGCCCTTCCTGCAATCTTGCCCAAACTTGTAACACAGCCTGTCAGACTTGATCTCTGTATGGGGTGGTGGCTACCTCAGCTTGTTGGGTCCCTGTTGAAAATGCTTCCTCTATACCAGACAACATTGCATAAGTAATGGTTATGGCCGTTTACCTTGTTGGTTTCATTCTGCTCTGACCTGGTACTCCTCCTTATAGAAGGCAGTCCATTTAATGAACTTGGTACTGGGTAGGATGGCCTTAGCTAGATCCATACAATCCTTGGGAACACAAGAGTTGAAGGAGGGCCTGGGCCCATGGGCAACTAGGTCCATTCTCTACTACTGCCTTCTTCACTGCCTTAAGGTCCTTGGCCTCCCGTGGATACCATTCTAGAGGCCTGTTAGGATCAGGAGTAACATTAACAGGAAAAAGATGTCTCACCCTCCTCCCTTTTTTGGCCAGATATGCTTTGGCATATGCTGGCTCTACGGCTCCCGTGGCATGGTATTATAAGATCCCGCCAGAGGGCAGCATAAGGGGAACTGTCTGGGGTGATTTAGGATCTCCAAGGGTATAAGGAGGGGGATAGTAGTCTCCCATACTTGACCCCAGGGGTGGGGATCCCCCAAAACCTTCGTCTTCATTTCTAGTCTTTTAGTTTTGTTCGTTTGGGCTCTTTCTTTATCGAAATCAGCCCAATTTTGCTTTCCCACTTCCTCTGTGAGGGAGGGAGGGGCCTTTGGCCTAATTCCCATGCCCGTGCTCATCCCTTCCTGTTCCTCTCCTGACTTGGGTGCGCCAGGCAGCTGACCAGAAGGTTGAGTCTCAAGGATGGCCTTTCAAGCTCATGCCGAGATTGGGGAGGGGGGGAAGGGGGGGGTGGGAGGGCTGGGTTAATATAGGCCTGTTCCCCAGCCTCTGCCCACAGCAGAGACAGCCAGATGAGACAAGGAGCAAGAACTTGTCTTATTGATCCGAGTAGATGTTTAAGTATGCTTCAGGGTAGGGGCAGGGCTTCAGCGGGAGAAGTCTGATGATAGTGGGTGGAGAGACTAGTGAGGGCCAATAGCGTTGTTCACCACTTGCCAGGCTGAGGTTACTTTCTTTTGCACACTGCTGAATCATTGCTATACGGAAGTGCAACCAGAGACAGGTCTCCACACTCGAGGCAGGCCTGGGCCGTGCCTTTAGGCCCAGCCTGGGTGCAATCTCCAGGCTTGATGACCCCACAAGTATCTTTAGTTTCATTGATTTCTACATTGTCTTTCAGTTGTCCAGTTTATTGGCCAATACTGTAATTATTTCACTGGTAAAGACTGTAACACCACTATTCTGTTTCTTTCAGGGTTTTGTTGTTCATTAGTTTTCTTCTTCCCTGGGGGATGTTAGAGCATTGGTAATCCATCCCCTTCTGCTCCTCCTGTCTCCCTCTTCCTTAAGACAAGCTCTATCTATATATTTCAATCTATCCTCAAGCTTGAATTCCCTCAACCTCTGGACTGCTAGGACTACAAGGGTGTGCTATCTACCATGAGTGGCAGCTTCTTCCCCTTTAATTAATTATGATATAAATCCCTATGGTGTGTACTACTCTGTTTCCATTCCACATACGCTGATATGCTCTATCTTATTTTCATTTGGTTCCAGATATTTTTAAAGTTTTCCTTTTTGATCAATAGGTTATTTAGAAAGGATATTATCCAACTCCCAAATGTTTGGAGACTGTTCATGTTCCAATGGCATAATTATTTCCATTGTATTAAGATAGTTTGAGTTTATTTTTTGACTAAAGGTGTAGTCCTTTCTGGTAGAAGCTGTACATGTGTTTGAGAAATGCATTATTCTGCTTTAGAATGGGCTTTTTGTAAACATCAATTTGATCAATTTTAAAGGTATTTAAGATTTCTATCTTATGTTGAAAGGGGATTCAGCTACAAATGTTCATTTCGCCTTTCAGTTTTTTCAGCTTGTGTTTTACATATTTTGAAGCTCTCTTGTTAGATGCATACTTATTTAATATTGCACACATTTCCAGGTTGTGCTTTTTTTTAATTCTTTTTTTTCTTTTCCTTTTTTTTTTTTTTTTTTTGCCAACTTGCCAACACAGCTGGAAGAGAATTTCAATAGAGAAAATGCCATTATATTGCCGGTAGGCAATTCTGTAGGACATGTTCTTGATTTAAGACTGATGTGGGAGAACCCAGCCTATTATGGGTGGTGCTACCTCCAGGCAGGTGGTTCTTAGGAATACATTAAGGCAAATTGAGCAATCCAAGGGAACAGCCAGAAAGCATTGGCCTCATGGCCTCTGCATCAGTTCCTGCCTAACCTTCTTACCCTGACTTCCCTTAATGATGCACTATGACCTACAAGCTGAAATAAACACTTCCCTCCCGAAGTTGATCTAAGTGTTTATCATAGAAACCAAAGCCCAACTAGGACACTGGCCATTTATCATTATATGACATCTGTGTCTCTTATCCTCCTTGTTTTGTTTTTGGTTTCTTGAAATAAGGTCTCTTCACATAGCCCTAAGTTTAATGTAATTCACTATGTACACCAAGCCTGTCTCAAACTCAGAGATCCACCTGCCCCTGTCTTCAAATTCTTGGATTAAAGGCATGCACCACCACAACCAGCTGCCTCTCCATATGCTTCTGCTTCTTTCTGTATTATTTTCTTAGCATGTCTGTACCACTAATTTGAAGTCAGTTTCTTCCAGATAGTACATCACATGGTATTTATCCCCACAGTCTCCACTGCTTTAACTTGGTATGTTAGACCTTCTCTAGTAGTTACAAATATTATTTTTTTATAAATAGGTGTACCACTCTCTTCAAAAATCAATAACAGTGTATATTGATTATACAAAGTGAGGAGTTTCATAATGGCTTCTACACATATCTGTTGTACATTTTGACTGTAGTCAAAGCTATTACATTTCCTCATCTCCCTCAATGCCCTCCGTTTATCCTTCTATATTGCTAGTATTTTCCTCCTTTTAATGTCCCTTTTTGCTCCTTATAGATTCCATATATGAGAGAATTATGGTAATAAACCTAGTTTATTACACCTAGCGTGATGACACCCAGTTCCAACCATTATCCTCTATATAGCATAATTTCATTATTGTTTATGGAAGAATAAAACTCCACTGTATATATAAACTTCATTTTCTTTATCCATCTGTCTGTTGGTGAACCTCTTAAAGAATTCCATAGCTTGGCTATAGTTTGGCCATAAGCATGGCTATGCCCAGAAATTGTACATTTGGGTCCTATGGAAGTGTTGTTTTTGGTATTTTGAGGAGCCTACATGTTGATTTCCATAGTGGTTGTATTAATTCACGTCCTCATAACAATGTATAAGCTTTCTTTTCCCTGCTCCATCTTCAGTATTGTTCTTAATTTGTTGTTGTTAACAATTCTGACTTGGATGAGATGGAATCTCAACATAGTTTTGAATTTACATGCCCTTGATGAATGAAAACGTAATTTCATTTGAAAAATGTTTTTCAGCTCATTACCCATTTATTGATTAGATATGTATTTCTCTTTTTTTAAATATATTTGAATGCATGTCTATGTATGGTTTGTGCCCATGACTGCATGTACCTCATGTACCTGTATAGAACAGAAGAGGTTGCAAGATTCCCTAGAGCTGGAGTTATGGATAGTTGTGAGTTGGCCAACATGGATATTGAGAGCTTAACTCAAGTCCTCTGAAAAAAAAAGTAAGTGATCTTAAGCACTGAGAATCTCTCCAGCCCTATTTGCTCTTTTGTTATTTAAGATTTTGTGTTCTTTAACTGTACTTGATAACAATGCCCCTTTGATGGTATGTCTCTTGACTCCATATACTACTCTATTATTTATTTTCTGTTTATTTCTTCTGCTTCTAGTTTTTCTCTTTATTTTCTCTTGTTCACCTTCTTTCTGTTATTTGAACTTTTTTGCATGCTTGTTTTATTGTGGTTTTCACTATATCTTTTCATACATGTATATGCATAAATTCCTTACATGAACTGACATATAGTGTTTCCACACAGTCTAGACAAATACTCCTGACTAAGCCATCTTTAGAGTACATTTAATATTAAATCTAATTTAAAAAAAAAACACTATGGAAATACTTATTACACTGTTTAAGGAACGATAACAGGAAAATATTCAATACATTTATCTAATTTCCTTTCTGCTGCTGTCTAAAACTCTGTGTCCAAAAGTGATTCAGAGGAAGGGTTCATTTTAGTTTACGACTCCAGGCCACAGTGCCCCACTGAGGGTAATCAAAGCAAAATTTGAGTCAGGCTTGCTTAGCACACAGCATTACCCTGACTAAAGAACCTACTTAATGGCCAAAGAACTACAGCAGGATGGAGGAGGATTTTGATGGCTGGTTTGCACATCAAAACCTGGAGTCAGGAACTGATGCAGAGGCAATGGGAGGAATGATACTGGCTCATGCTTAGCTATTGTTCTCATGTTGCTGTTCTAGACAGGTTAGGCTAGAACTCATTGTGTAGACCAGACTGGCCCTCAACTCAAAGAGATCTGCCTGCCTCTGTCTCTTCCATGCTGAGATCAAATGTGTGCACCACCCATATCCAACCCAGCTAGCTGTCTTATACAGCTCAGGACCACCTACCTAGAGATGAAATTGCCCTACAATGGTCAGCATCCTATTGCATCAATTAACAATAAAGACAATCCTCTACAAACAAACACATAGACCAATCTAATTTAGACAATTCCTCAAATGAGGCTCTTTTGTTTTTCAGATGACTCAATGCTGTGTGATGTTGATTTTTAAGTTCATTAGTACACATCCTAATGCAGACACAATCCCACCAAATATTTCCCATCTGAGATTAGTTGACTTCATAGATGGGAAAGATGTACACACAGAGGCCTCTTATGGGGCTTATATGAATTCAGTTCCCCAAGAAAAGCACACAATAGTAACCATTGTAGATGGGATTTGAACCCTGCATGCCAGCTCCAAGGCCCACCCTTCCTTCATGACCACATACTAATTTCACATTTTACTGCTTGCAAGCATAAAGCTTGGTCCTTCCTTCCTCAGACAACAGTGACTCATGTCAGCCCTTACATGCTGGAATTGCATCATCAAGTCCAAATCCAGTTTTGCTCAATAAAACAATAACAACCTGAGAGGATGTATAGTTACCTAAGTCCTTGTTCCTTTGTGCTTACTTGCAAAATAAATGGCCACCTCCTCAGCCTTACAGCCCTGTCCTTTGAAGACAGAGCTGTGTTAGAAAGCCGACTCTTCACTTCTGTTTGGCAGGTCATCACAGTGGCAGATTCGGGGATACTCGTCCTAAAGGCAGTTAGTATGCTTAAGGACTATAAGCATTTCTATACTCATTATTTTTACTGTGTGTATGTTCATGCATATGTATTTGGATACACATGTGTTAGAGAATATGTGTGGATGTCAGAAGACACTCTGTGAGAGCCAGTTTCTTCTTTCTATTATGTGGGTTCCAGGGATTTTGTTTAAGTTGTGAGGCTTAGGAAAGCTGTTAAGCCATCTCTCTAGATCCAGCTCATAGCCCATTAATGTATTTTCCAGAATGGGGGTCATGTAGCTGGCAGGTGAAGTCTAGAGTCAGTGTATAAATGAAAGGAGTTTGCCTAATAGTTACTGGGAACATCATATCCCAGCTCATAGAATTATGATTAAAAAGACTTGGAAATAGGAGGGGATTTGTTGGAGGGGGGAGGAAATGGTTCAGCAATAGTGGGACAAGAGGGGGTGAGGGAGTAAACATGACCAAAATACAGCATATCTACATATAAAACTGTAAAATAAAATCTTTTGGAAAGAAAAGGTAATAACTTATCCAAGTATCTTCCTGCTCCATGAGAGGCTGTCACACATAACATTGGAGAGCCCAAAAAGGCCATAGTATATGCAGAGAAGCAAGTAGCATACTCCTCAGAGGAACAGAAGAAGTGTACCATCCCTACCAGAGAATCTGGGGCCTTCATGGCACAACTGTCAAGAGCTTTTATAATCATGGGTAAAGGGGTAAAGCTCAAGCTAGAAATAGAGAGGCTGTCTACTGTTGCTAAGTCTCTGGGGCCAGAAAACATTTCCAGTTGAGTTAAGAAGAATGTGTGTGTGTGTGTGTGTGTGTGTGTGTGTGTGCCATTGTGGTCTTCCTCTATGGTCAGATCAAACATTCAGTAATATAAGAAGTCTCCTTGCCTACATTTGTCTGTGTGTTTGCTTTGAGCTCAAGCTGACACTCCACATATGATGACCTGACTCCCTGTTAGAGAGAAGGTAATTGTTCCTTGGTAGCCTTAGGTGATGCTCCAAAGGAGGTTCTCATCAACTGTGTCTTTTTAATGTAAGGTTGGAATTTATTAAGGGAGCTTTTTAATATATATTTAAGCATGGAGTTAGAGGAGGGGAGAGAGAGAGAGAGTTGGGGACACTTAGACAAAGGTCAACACATAGCTCATTAAAAGTGGCATTTAAGTGTCACAACAATAGCCACATATACAGTTTTTGGTGGCATTGACATGTCATTGTTTAAAATGGTCTTAAGAAACTCTTTTCTGTCAGTAAAGGGCATCTAGGACAAGCTCTTAGGTGGGATTCCAGGCTGGTAGGTGAAGCCCAGGCACAGAGCAAAGGAGCCCTTACTGCACCGGGTGCCAGGGTATGAGGCACATCTCTGACTATAAACAAGGTTTGCATTCCTGTTTTTGAGATTCTCAGAGGACTACAAGTTCACAGCCAGGGAAGGAATGAGGTTAAATGTAAAGGTTGCACATGCATAGAGTAACAGTGGCTCATTGCTATTTTAGCATCTTTATTTGAACTATCGTGAAAAAACAAAGTTGTCTCTATGCAAGCAATATTCACTGCAGATTTTGTTACTTAAACCAAAATTTGTGTGTCTTAGAAGTTGCTATTTTCAATTGAAAAGTTGCTTCTCACAGAGTAAGATTGTGGCAGCATGCGTAGACCGGCATGGATTCAAACCAGACAAAACCACAGCACAAACCTCAGCCCCAATCACGACGTTATATGCAACTGATAGCCATTGGGAGGAGGAAAATCTGTTTTCTTCAGTTGAGTGACACTGGGTATATCACCCACATCCCAGGACATGCTGCTTAATCTGGAATAGTTGGCAACACAAAGCAGAGCCCATGTTTGTTCATTTATATTTTGTTATTGTTGTTGTTAAACCAAAATTATTGACTTCAGTGAGACTGCATCCAGAATCTTGGATGAGGGGCTCCTTTCCCTTCTGGTGTTTTTTTTGTTTGTTTGTTTGTTTGTTTGCTTGTTTTGTTTTTTTTGTTTTTTTTTTTTTTCTGTCTTCCGGCTGGTGAGGCTTTACTCCTTAATCTTACTGACCCAGCCTGGGTTTATATCAACTTTCAACAACCTTGGTTGCCATAAAGATAGGTTTCTCTACCTGGTGAAGCTTGGATCACAGGCCACTTGCATAGCTTGCCAGAAAAAACAAACAAACAAACAAAACAAAAACAAAAACAGCTCAACCTGAATCAAGGATAAAAGGGAAGATAGCCAAAGGAAAACTGAAGCTTTGTGGTCAAATAAATTCAGAGGAAACAGCTACTCAGTATGAAAAAAAATGAGAAGAAAGAGGTATTAAGAAGAGAGATGGAATAGGAAGGGAAGAAGGGAGGGAGGGAAGGAAGAAAGGAAGGAAAGAAAGGAAGACTGACAATCTTCATTGTTATCTTGCTCTGACTCTGCTACCTACTAACTTGTGGTCTTTTTTGCTACCATTCTTTTTCAAGACAAAGGCCATAACAGTGTATTTAAGATTCACACCCATTCTAACCATTCTTGTATTTCAGATCATGTGCACAGAGGTACTTCTTACATCCATATCATAAACAGACATTCCTCCACACTGGACTTCAAGGAGACAGTTTTAGAGAAAACATAGGAGGAGTTTCCTCACATAACTCATGAAGACTGTAGTCTTACAGAGCACTCTTGCAAGAGCTTGTGTCCTAGTGCTGGACACACAGACTGGGGCTCATAAACACCCAGAATGGAAAACTGAGGTAGCAGATGAGGCAGGCTGAACTTGCTTGGGGTTCCTGATTCTGCCCCTATACTCTACTCATATTCTTGTAGCACCCTCTCACCTTGAATAAGGAAGAATCTATAATTTGCCTCCAACCAACATAATATGCCAATGATGATGTGATAGTTATTCCTATGGTGATGTCACACCCTACAAGACTCCAGTTTAGCCAGTTAGAGCCAGAGACTCTGTTGAGTCCCTGAATCATGAAGGGTACAGACTTGGCCCAGTGTCCAAGTATTCGATGTTAGCTGTTATTCATGTTGTAATGAAAGAGCTTAGTGTTCAAATTCAAGATGGGGAGTAGCATTAAAAATGTCCCTGTGGTTTTTCAGGATAGACCCTAATCTAGAACGATGCTTCTATAAATACATTCCATCATGCAGACATCTTTTCAGCCAAATGACCATGCTGACAAAGCCCCTTACTTGAGATTTATCATCATGCAATTTCAGCAGGAAGGCATTTAGTTTCCTGGAGATGGATCCAGGGTACCAGATGTATAAACTACCCAAACTTAGCCAATGTCGAGGTTGAATGAGGAAGAAGAGGCGTTTCAAATAACCCCACTTTGAAAAAAAAATACCTAAAAGTGGATTCATCCAGGCTTCAGAAGCTAAGAAGGGAGCTTTATTGCTTTATTGAGTACTTACTAGGTAATCACAAATGTGTTATTTCCTAACACAAACAATCTACAGAGAAGCTGTTATTTTGAGTTTTGTGGTGTGCATGTGTGTGTGTGTGTTTGTGTGTGTATCTGTATTCATGTGTGTGGACATACATGTGTGTACATGCATGTAGATACCAAAGGTTGACATTGGATGTCGGCCTCAATTGCTTTTCCCCTTATGTGTATTCAGCTAGTCTAGTAGAATTGCATGTGAACCACCACACCCAACCACCCGACATTTGCATGGGTTCTGGGGATCTGAACTCAGATCTTTGTGCTTGCACAGCAAGTGCTTCGGCCACTGAACCATCTGCTAGGGCTCTGTCCTCTTCATTTTACAGGGAAAGTTAAAGCAAAATTAGAAAAGCTAAGCTGAAAGAATTTAGGTGACATGTCGGGCAAGTACACACCTCTAATCTAGGTGGAAAAACTGAACGCACCCTTAGACTCTGCCACAGTGGGATTGTAATATTGGTATAAAGAAGGATCTGGTCTTCAGAGAGGGAAATGACAATAAATGAGTAGGAAGAGGAGCCAAGCAACCTTGATTTGAAAATTTTGGCAATTGGCACATCCTGGGTCACTAATAGGGTGCCAAAGAAAGAAAGAAAGAAAGAAAGAAAGAAAGAAAGAAAGAAAGAAAGAAAGAAAGAAACCTTAAGGGAATCACAGGGAGACATTAGCATCTTTGAAAACCCTTGTGGGAGCAGACACTATTCATTTTTCAAGAGTGCACATTAATCATCTTCTTGGAAGCTTCTATACCAATCTTTGCTGTCTTCCAAGTTTTAGAAAAATTGATCACTGAAAATTGAAGTACAATAGGCTGCCAGTCTTGTCCCCTCTTTAATCAAATATTGGGATCTCTCTGTTTTTGTTTGTCCCAAAGTGGACATGAAGAGGGTAGCAAAGATTAATGACACTTAAGAGTCAATAAATTATTACAGTTAATTAATTTGAATTAAAAATTTTAACACTCCACTCAAAAAGAAACCATTGGCACATGGTCACATGGAATGATAAGTCAAATCAAGGTTTTGCACAAAAAACAAACAAACAAAAAACAAAAACAAAAACAAACAAACAAACAAAAACTCTAAGTAGTCCTAGCTGGTTGCTAGAAGTTTGCTGCAAAATTTCCTTTCCACCTCCCTGCATTTAACTACAAAAAGTAAAGCTAATCAGTCATAATAAAAGAAAATAGGTTTTTCTCTTCACTCCTACATTCTTGGTTGAAAAGGACACCTGCAACTAAAGATTGTTAAAAGAAAAAAAAAAAAGAAACAAATTCTAGCATTTTGTGTGTCCTAGACATGGGGAGCAATCAGCAACAGAACAGTTTCCAAAACTGATGGAATTCCAGATTTATAATGTCTCCAACAAAGAACAGCAGTAACAAATCAGAGGGGAAGGCTGAATCTCCAGATGCAGCAGCTAGGAAGGCAATGGAGTTGAGAGTAAAGTCTATTGAGAGCTGTGGACATAGCTCTATTGATAGAGTGATGGCTAACATGGCGCCATCCCCAGCACCACCTAAAAGTGGCATACCTGCAGGGGTGGGGCAAAGAGCTATGGTCATCCTTGACTACAGAGCAAGATTGAGATCCTCCAGACTTGGTCTAGTTAAGAAAGTGGCTTGATGTACATCCTTCTTAAAACATCTCTGGGCTGATGGGGTATAAAGGTGTGTTTCTGTACTTCCTTGCTTGCCTCATAGAGAAGCAGCATACCTTCTTGTTGGCTTTTATTTTTATGGTCTTCAAGACAGAGCCTTATGTAGCTATGTAGCTGAGGATGACCTTGAACTCTTAATCATCCTGCCTTCACCTCCCAAGTGCCAGGATTACAGAAAGGTTCCACTTCACTAGGTTTATGTGATACTGGGGATCAATGTCATGGCTTTGCCTTCTACCAACTGAGCTGCACCTCTAGCTCATTTTTCTTCTTTACAACTCTACATCCTGCTTTGGGAAAACAGGAAGGTGGAGAGGCTTCCCTGTACCTGAATTTTAATGAGTTTTAGGTCAACAGTCCTTCTATTGGATTATGTAGTCTGTTTATCCTATAGCTACAAGAGTGGTGCATCTCTCCATAAGAGCAGTCGGTGGTGGCAACTATCATACACTGAATGGAAAGTTAAGTACCAGTGCTGACATGCATTGCATCATTGAATCTTCATAGCCTCTACGGGCAAGGCACTATCCTGAAAAAAACTGCAGAGGAATGAATAAGAGCCCTGGGTGTGTAGGGCTGTGAGGCAAGAAGAATCAAATTCGTGTCCAGGTCTGAGCCCTCTAGGTTTCACCTGGACATCATGTAGTTCATCTTTATCACAAGCTGCTCTAGGGGTGCATCCCTTTCTCCCATAGTACAAACCAGGAAGACTTTATCCTAATTCTTCTCTAAGGGGTGACTATTAGGTAATGACTTCACTGGGAGCAGCCTTAAAGCAAACTCAAAAACAAGCTTCAGGGTTATTTCTCATGTTACTATTAAGTATACATGGATGGGCTTGTGTACCAATATAAAGAGTTGTAAGAAGGCATACTATGGGGGAATAAAGACAAGATGGGTCATTACAATTGGATTACTATTGTTGTTGTTATTGTTTAGACAAGGTGTTATGAAGCCCTGGGTGGGCTCAAAGTGTTTATACAGCAGAGGAAGAGGACGATGAACCTCTGATTCTCTTGTCTCTACCTCCCCAATGCTAAGATTACAATCTATGACATCACACCCTGCAGTGCTTGGATTGAACCTGGGGCCAGAGCATTGTTCATGCTAGGCAAGCACTCTACCACTGAGCTCTGTTATCAGATTCTATTGTTTCCTCTTAAACACACCAATATAAAACTACTAGAATAGCTGGGTGATAGTGGCACATGCCTTTAATCCCAGCATTCATGAGTCAGAGGCAAGTGGATCCCTGTTAGTTCAAGGCTGGCCTGGTCTACACAATGAGTTCCAGGAAAGCCAGGACTGTTTCACAGAGAAACTCTTGTCTCAAAAAACAAAACAAAACGAACAAACAAAAAACCCAAAATCAAAAATGAAAAAAAAAAAAAAACAACAAAAACAAACCAACATTATTAGAATAGAAGCCAAAATTATGTGAAGATAACCTTGTAGTCTATAGCATAGCCCCAGGCACCAGCAACCAGATCTATGTTCTCCTTCTGAGATCTGACTAGTGAATTCCTAAGAGGTCAGCTCAGCTTAAGTTAACACCTATGGGGAAGGTAAGAAGCTGGAGCAATGTGTCAGGTTTTAGCTGGAAGCAGGGGGAGGCTGAGTGGGAGTCTAAGCCAGCCAGCCTGCGTGTTGCCATGACCTACCTCTGAAACTGTAAGCCACTCCAGTTAAATGCTTTCCTTTATAAGAGTTGCTGTGGTCATGTGTCTCTTCCCACCTATAGAAACCCATCATCTTGATCCAAAGGTAATAGGAAGTGAAGTATGTTCACCACCTACTCTAACAAATGTCAAACATCCCAATAGTTCCACTCCCTGTGCGGAACATTTTCTTTCAAACTACACTAGCACATTCCATTTCCTGTCCCCCCCCCCAAAGGCTTGTAGCCATATCATAATGCAAAAAATGCATTTAGTCCAACTTTGAAAGTCCCTGTAGTCTATAATAGCCTCAAACTTATTTAAATGTCTAAAGCGCAAAATCTCTTCTGGGATTCATGCAGTCTCTTAACTGTAATTCCTTGTAAAATCAAAATCATGAAGCAGATCACATGCTTTTAACATATAATATCACAGGATATACATTAACATTCCCAAACACAGAGAAGGGAGCATAGTAAGGAAATACTGGACCTAAGACCAGCTGGGCAAACTCCAAACTCTGCAACTCCATGTCTGATGTCAAAATGGTCTCCAGATCTCCAACTCCTCTCAGCTTTGTTGACTGCAACACACTTCTTTCTCTTGGTCTGGTTCTACTCTCTGCTAGCAGCTTTTCTTGGCAGGTATCCCATGGCTCTGGCATCTCCAATTTCTTGGGGTCTCCAAGGAAATCCAGGGTTCAACTTCACAGCTTCATACAATGGCCTCTCCAGGCCTCTGTGCAGGGATACCCCTGACACAGTCCTGGCCTCAGTGGCTTTCCTTACATGTAGAGGCAAATTGCATATTCCCTTTCTTCAATCCTGAACTCCATATCCACATGGCTGAAGCTGCCAAGTTCTGCTGCTTGCTGGGGCTGGAATGTGGCCACCTTGTTCAATTATGTCTTTATCAATTTTCTGTTTGTAATAGTTTCCTTCACTGCCTAAGCTTGGCAATTCTGAAACTGGATCTGTAGACTAGGGTAGCCTCAAACTCAGAGATCCTCCAGCCTCTGCCTCTTAAGTGCAGGGGTTAAAGGTGTACACCACCACACCCAGGTCTATGCTTTTCTTTAATTCTGGTGAAGTTTCTGTTTATCTCCTTGAAGACTGGACTTTGCTCCATTCCATTTCCTGGAGCCCCTTTCCTCCTCAAGTTGTACAATTATATTTTCCTTGCTCAGCATGCTTCTTTTCATTATAAATCTTCATTAGAGGTAACACTAATAACCACATGACAGACAGAGTCTATACTAGGCTGTTTTGAGACTTCCTTTGCCAATGGAATTAATCCAAAACTCTTCAATTTAGTCTCTGGTAAACTTTTCAGACAAGGACAAAAAAAAAAAAAAAAAAAAAAAAAAAAGCCACATTCTTCACCAAAAAAGATCTCTAAGTCACAAACTAACATTCTTCTCCTCAAAACCTCTTGATCCAGGCACCCACAGTTCAAATAATCCTTATCACCATTGTCTTCATGCTTCTACTTGCATAGCTTAATAGGCAATGCTTAAAGCATTCCACTGCTTTCTTAAAACAAACTCCCAAAGTCCAAACTCCTCTAAACAAAAGCATGGCAGGCATGTCACAGCAATACCCCAGTCCCTGGTACCAACTTCTGTTTTAAGATTTCTATTGCTGTGAAGATACACAATCACCATGGAAACTCTTATAAAAGAAAACATTTAATTGGAGCTTGCTTACAGTTTCAGAGGTTTTAGTCCATTATCATCATGGTGGGTCATGGTAGTATGCAGGCAAACATGGCTCTGGAGAAGGAGCCAAGAGTTCTATATCTTGACCCACAGGCAGCAGGAAATGAACTGTGTCCCATATCTATGCCAACAAAGCCACACCTCCTAATAGTGCCACTCCCTATAGAGGCCATTTTCTTTCAAACCACCACAGACAATAAACAAAAGCAATAAGGCAATCCTAGCACTTCATCTTCACACACTTCCTCAAAAGCAAGGATGAGTGTTTCAGTCTTGCTGAATCTAGACCAGTTATGGACTGGTCAGTCATGACTTATTCTGACATGCCTACTGTGTGCATTGTGAGTTCTCTGCTGGATATCTGTCCTTGGCTGCTCCAGTCAGGAAATGAGGTCAGCAAGGGTGAGTGAAATATACTTCGCCTCTGAGGATGAAGAATAAGATGTTGAATTCCCTTGACCATTTGACAAATAGCTTTTTGACACATTATCTTTTAATATAGCCCAGGCTAGTATTGAATTTGCTAGGTTGAAGAGGGTGCCTCATGTCTCCTGCTCCTGAATGATAAGATTATAGCCATGCCCGCAATAGCCATACTGCTATGGGTTAGATCCAGTGTTACATGCATAGGTAGGCAAGTACTCTAATGACTGACCTCCACCTCAGCTCTAGAAAGTTGTGTGATGTACTTTACCTTAATATACATAGATTCATTCTACTGGCTTCCTGACTGAGCTATTGGCCAGTTATGACTACAACTGTGGTCATGGATTACAAGCCTCAGTTTGTTGCATAGTGTCTACAAGTCCCAAATCAAATTCACCAGGTGCATCAGAATATGTTTCTTGGGCCACTTGCAACCTTTCCTTCTCTTGGGTAAGTCTGGAATGAAATGAATTTCCTTCCCTTTGTTGTACATATGTGCTGTATTGTTGGAACACCAGTGGTTATTTTTGCAGACACATTGCCCATCCAAATCCCCATTGAGGAGCAGAGATGGTGCCAGCGACATGGGTGTCAGAGTACAACAGAGGATCCAAACACAGTGTTGCCAGCAGTCATCAAAGCAAGCACAAACCTCCACAGTCTGCAGGGAAGGCAAATGAGCTCATTTTTTGTGTACAACTAAAAGAAGGAGATGAGGAGACGTCTGGGGAACAGGTGGGCGATGGGCAGCTGATGGATCTGTTGTAGAGAATACAGAAAACAGGCAAGCAGGCTGGGCTTAGAGAGCTCATTATTCCTGAAAGGAGCCCACTCATCCCCAAATATTTCAAAGTCTCATGGTACCATTGAACTTGGCGAAATTCCTAGAGGTGCCATGTGCTGAAGAATATTAATAAGGCAGGTTACCTGGGCATTGTATTAATTACGGGAAGGTTCAGTATTAATTAAACAGAAATGGGATGGAAGACCCTGACTACTATTTCCTCCTCCATTCACTTCAAGGATAATGACAGTAGATGGCCTTAAACTAGCATAATTTAATTTATTTTCAGTGTGTGGACATTCATATTACTGAGAACTAATTGATTAAAGACAGAGACACTGAGGTTTTTGGTTTTGATTTGTTTTTTGGTGATTTTTCAGGTAGGTTCTTAGGAGCATAGTTAGAAAACAATGTGGGCTAATAAGACCTTTTCAAAGCAGAGTGCTGAGAACAGTGATGTTTCAAACTTCTAGAACATTCAAGGAGTGGCTGCCTCTGATCCTCTTTGTTACTGGGTTGCCATAGTGATGAGAGGGCTTGAACTCCAAGGAGACTGGTTAATAACTATGATGCCATTTCAAGCAAAGTTACTACCTGATAGGCACCATCTATCCCCCATTCTCAGAGAGATCCCATAATCTGTAAACTTCTGCTTTGTGGTTTATTATCACAGTGCTGACCAGCAGACAATGTCACAGCGTCACACCATCTGAGAGAGGTGAAATGAGAGGGCAGATGGGGCAACCCAGCTGTCTTAGGAACCAGGAAAAATTTCCACCCACAATTTTTCATAGTCAGAGGCAGCCGGAAGATCTGTGTTCAGGGACAGAAAACATGCTAAGAGCTTTTTATTAACACTTAAAGGGTTTTTGTTTTTGTTTTCCAGAGTAAATTTTCCATGTGTTTCCCCTGGGCAGAGCGGATTATAAAGGGACAAGAGTGCAACAAGGACCACCTAACTCTAACCCCAATCTGTCGGCAAGCTCTAGCACTAATGTAATCCACATGCCTTTCAAATCAATTCCCATCTTGAAGACCTTGCATTCACAGCTCAGTACTCCCTCTGGAGTCTTTGCTTCCTCTTACTCACAGGCTTTCAGACAGACAATAGCTGATTCCCTAGTAAAACCTCCTTCAGAGCAATGGAGACTCTGCCAGCTACTTCTCATCTCTCATCAAGAAGGAAAGAAGCCTGGGGAGTAGACTGGCTTCTAGGACTTCTCCAAAATGCCCATACCCTTCACTGGAAGGAAACATACTCACTGTGTACCCTAGCCACATAGCTACACAGGAACTCACCAAGCAGCTTTTGGCCTAAAGCCATGCTTCTAAGCATGCATCTCAATAAGGTGTCCAGAAATCCCATTTCACCATCAAGTCTGTGTGAGGCCTCGGTCAGCCCCTCCCTCTTGCTTTTTTAAAATATCATCCTGGCAACCTGAAAATGATGTCATCCACTCCATGTATGATGACAGTCTTCTGTACCCCACTCCATGGGACAGGTTGACTGTCTTTTTCAGCATGGTGCCCCTGGCATTTATCCCAGTGCTTAGCAGGGCTACAAAGTCTGATAAATATGTCAACTCTCAGCCTTAACTCTGGTCCTCCATTCATGTGACACACAGTTATCTAAGGAAAGTATTCTCAAAGAGCTTTGAATTATCAGAACAGCTCCACTTGGAAGAAATCCAGGTTAGTAGATGTTTGGAGTCCACAAGGCTCAGGCTTGGATTGCAGGCTCTTGAGTGTCCATATCACTCTAAAAACTTACTTAAGCTCTGAGCCTCAGGCTTCCTATAGATCAAATGTAGAATTTCTGATGGTTCAAATAAATAGGAATATCTCCCTCCTTTACAGTGCCTGGCACCCACAAAGTATGTGCTAAACATGAATCCATTTCTTTCCTACGCAGCGTGAGTCATGGCTTCTATTTGGTGGGACAGATCCAAATGGTCTATATCTCAATCCCCAGAGTCAGACTGTATGGATTTGAAATTGAATGTGTGCCATGAGCTTAAGGGCCTTAGAAGAGTGATTCCACTTCTTTGTGCTTTAGTTTCTTCAAATTCAAACATGTTCAAGGATCTTTCTGGCTTTCCATGAATACTGTAAATCAATTAAATATTCAAATAGTTTTCAGTGTATTCACCAAGATGGAGGGGAAGTAACAGACCAAAGAAATGATTTTATCCAAGTCCAGCACAGTGACACCATGAACTTACTGGGGTACTTGCAAGAGCATGAGTGATTCAGACAGCTGCATCACTAAAGAGCCCATGCCAGAATGGGAAATGACACACGGAAGTTACATCCCTGGAGCTCCCTGTGCAACCTGTGGGCAACTCCACTGAAGGGCCTCTTCTTCCACCCCAGTGACTATTCATTGTTTGTATAACATATTGCCATGGAGATAGGCCTTTTAAGGGCCCATGAGTCTTGTCAACCCCTTAAGAATTTCATGGGATTCGGGATCTCCTTCCTCCTTCTTGGAGTGTTTTCATCCAAAGCTCACTCTTACCAATTTGCTTAGATATAGTAAATACACATGACTTACCCACTTTTGCTGTAGCCAAATAAATTAAATCATGAGCTATGAGCCAGTCTCTGGGTCTTTGGTGACCATGTGGCTAAGCTGGTGTGTAGAGCCTTCACTCCACAACTCAGGCAACAATTCTGAAGGCATGGCTGCCTCCCAGGGTCACTTCAAGACAGACATGAAAGCTGTCTTTCTTCCAGATTTACCAACAGGTGTGAGTGTTGTTACTTAGCAGGGTCTTGAGGGCCCAGGCTGATAAATTTCAGTTGGTGTGACATGTTCTAGCATGGCAAATGCAAGCACACCTCTGGGGAACAGTTGTACAGTAGAGTATCTATTTGGGAAGTTTTTTGTTTGTTGTTTTACACCTAGAAATACTTAAGACTTTTAAGTCAGAGCAGGGTTTGGAGCAGAGAGCCAAAAAGGTCCCCCACTAAGGGATAGGGAACACACCTATAATCACAGTCCACAAGAGGCTGACACAAGCAGACTGGGAATTTGACGTGAGCCTGGGCTACACAGCAAGATTCTGTTTTGATAGACAAATAAATAAATAAATAAACGAGCAAACAAAGAAAAACCTTCCTCCCTGTCCTCCTTAAATGTCTGCCAAAGCCTCCTTTGGAAAAATAAATGTGGGCAATTTGGTGGCTGGCCGCAGGGGCAGGACACCTCCTTCAGGTTGGGCCTGACTTTAGCTCCTAACTACTAGGTTAGCACACGTTTCACCTCCCATGGTCCTAATTCTCTTTAATGGTTCATTTCCTTTAACACCTCTGAAAGCTTTTTCAAGGGAAAAATTGAAGATACCCTAAGAATATTGACTGCTGATTGATGGGCTCTGAATTCCCAGGGGAGAGGCTGCAAGGGCATAAAGAGAATGAAGATGGGGGACCAGGGAGAGGCTGCAATGGGCAGCCAGAAGGCCTCCCCAAGGGGCAGTGGCAGGGCTGGACATTAACCTTGAAGCCTTAGTCTTGGATACACAGGAATGCTTGCTGATAAAAATAAAATAAACTGTCCAAATGCATGCTAGCTTAAAAATCATAAATTTCATTTTCCATATTTAATGGTAGAAGCATATGTGTGCCATAATGCAGACATGGAGGTTAGAGGACAACTGTGGGACTTAGTTCTTTCCTTCTACTTGGGGATCAAACTCAGGTCCTCAAGCTCAATGGCAAGCACTCTTACCTACTGAGCCATCTCATTGGCTCCCAATTACTAAGCAAAGAAAGAAGGTCTAGCACACATGTGGCACACAGTTGTAGATGCAGTCTAGTCTCTGCAGTTATATAAAAGAGGTCTGACCCATGTTCCACAAGGACCGTGCCACTCAGTGCCTGTATTACCTGGATACTGTTGTCAGGGATAGAATTCAAGTCTTCAGGATGGAAGCAAGCATCTTTACCTGTAGAGTCATCTCATGGTCCTCAGATTACCATACTTATCCAAAGAATCAATTTGTGTTAACTGGTTTATATAAGCAAATACTCACTCAATCTTGACTGCCCAGCAGCTTCTCATGGTACTGCCTGAGTACCCCACAAACCACTGTGACCAACCAGAATATTTTTTCCAGAACTCTGTTAAGAAGACCACAGGCTTTAACTTAGACTTACACATCTCCTTCCAGAGATGAGGAGCACAGAGACAGCTGACCTGAACAAAGGAGAGCTCATGGACTCCAGACTGTTATCTGGGAAACCAGCATAGGACCAACCAACCCAGACCCCATAAACATGGGTCTCATTTAGGAGGCCTGGGTAGTCTAAAAGACCTCTGACAGTGGAACCAGGATGTGTCCCTGGTGCATGAAAGGACTCTGGGAGCATATTTCCCATGGAGGGATACTCCTTTAGCCTAAAGACTTGAGGGAGGGCCTAGGCCCTACCTAAATAACTTGACAGATTATGATGTTCACTTCTGGAAGGCTTCACCCTCCCTGGGGAGTGGATGGGGAATGAGGCTGGGGGGATACTCGGGGGAGCATGGGAGGGAGAGGGAACTGGGACAGATATATAAAATAAGAAAAAATATAAAATAAAAAGTGTAGAAACCATATGGGGAGCACAGCTACAGTTTCATTAGAAAGCAAGGGGGAGATTATTACCAGATAATAGACAATCGACATGGCAAGGAACTACATAATTGTTTTCCATGTGCGAACTCATTTGGCCTTTGCAGAAATCCACATCTGTACATATTCTCCTTTTCCTTCTGGATTTACTGAGGAGCAAGCCAAGACTGAAATAAAACTTGAAGAAATCTGTTTGATTATTAGGGATGCTATGTTTGAACAAAGACTGAAAATGTACTAATTTTTAATTTATTGCACTTTTCCATGCAACAAGGTAGTCATTCACTTGTGGAATTTTTTTTTTCTATTTTGGTTCATGTGTATGATTTGGATAATCAAATCAAGGTAATTAGCATTTTGTCACCTCAAACATTTATCATTTATTTGTGCTGGAAAAATTCAAAATTATTCTTTCATTCCATTGTTCTTATCTAACTGTATTCACTCCACTGTGCCACCAAACACTAGAGGTCACTCCTCTTCTCTAAGTTTTTCCTAGTACCCATTATTTGACCTCAGGCTGTCCCTTTATCTGCTCCACTATTCTGCTTTTGTAATATCAACAACCATTTAAGCTTTCAGAAAGTGAGTAACCAGCTTACTTCACTTAATATAATGTTCTGCATGTTCATCCACATTGCAGAAATAACAAGAGTTTATGCTTTTATGGTAAAATTACACTCCATTGTATACCTACACATTCTTCTTACCCATTCATCCATTGTTAGACTCTTGCTTTCTTATATTGAATATTGTGACTATACCTGAATAACTGTGGGAGTGAATCTCTCTCTCTTTCTCCCTTGCTCTCTCTCTTTCAGTGTGTGTACATTTTCATATATTATGGGTACATATATGTATATGTAGCTATACGTGTGTGTGTGTATGTGTGTGTGTGTGTGTGTGTGTGTGTGTGTGTGTGTGTGTGTGATGGGAGATGTCATTCTGTAAATATATTTCTCATACTGGTTAATGAATAAAGCACTGCTGGACAATAGGAAAGCAAGATAGGAGGGACTAGGAGACAAGGAAGATTCGAGGAAGTAGTAGGGAGGAGTCAGCATGGGGAGACCGAAGAGAACAGAGGTCTCGACCCCACTCTCGGTAAGATGAGGCCACGTGGAAATACTTAGATTAATAGAAATGGGTTAATACTTAAGACAGAGCTAGCCAAGAAGAAACAAGTAAATAGCCAACAGCATTATATCAAATATAGCATGTCTGTTTGTTATTTGGGGCTGGCACTGCCGTGGGTCCAGGCCAGCAGGAAAAACCTTAATTCTAACAATATGACGACACAATGTGGATAATAAGAACTTCCACTTAAAATTTAACAAAAGCTTAAAAAAGAGTTTTACAAACAAAAGAACAAAGACAAGCAAGGCTTCTTGCTAACACTATTTTTCTGGGTCGAACTCTGTTTTGCAAGAGACAAACAGAGACTTGCATGGCTCCTTTAAGGGAGATTTCCTGACTCAGCATGAGTGGTAAAAAACCGCACAGCTTTTAAGAAGCACTGCTAACAATTTATTGGTGTGTACGAGAGCTCGCAATGGCAGTGGCCACATCTCCAAGCCGGCCACATGCTGCTGGATGGCAGCGTAGACTAAAGCAATGAACACAGCTCTCACTGCTGGCAGTAAAGGTACCTACTGCCATCTTTGATAAACCGTGGCTAACAGAACTATGACTTTCATTTAGCATGTTGTTGTTTACCAGATAAAAGACTCGTGGTCAGAAAAAGATAAAGATTTAGAGTAAAGACAGATTCACATTAAGAAAAAGTGCTAAAGGATTACAGTGTGTTCTAAAATATATATATAGGTTTGGGAGAGAAAAAGAAAAAAAATAAAATGGTTTAAAAAAGAATAAAAGACAGAGAACAGCTGGGTGTGGTGCACACACCTTTAATCTCAGCACTTGGGAGACAGAGGCAAGTAGATCTCTATGGTATGCAGAGTAAATTCCAGTACAGTTAATATTTACACAGAGAAACCGTGTCTCAAAAAATGAAAAAATAAAAAGTATAAGAAACAGAGTAATAAAAAAGCCACATAAAGATGGAAAAAATCTGGATACTGTACAGTATTATATTGTCTTTGTATCATTTGACTGCTGAGGAAATAACATCAACTGTTAAAACAAATGCTGCTGGATCAATCCAATTTATATATTTTAAAAATTTTTTGACTTCAAAATTTAAGTCTAAGGACAAGTTACTGGGGAAAAGGATTTCTATTTTTCTTTCCACAGAAAATGAAAATCTGTGGATTCCTTCCTGACTAAATGTGGTTTGATCAAGCCAGACCCTCTGAAACAGAGTTCCTGGTGATCCAACATTCATAACAGCTTGAACAAGGCAGCCAGGATTTCTGCATCTTCTTAGGATCCCCAATGACAGCACCCCCTATCAGCAAGAAGCAGTTTGAAAAGAATGACACCCAAATTCCCAAATATTGTTTATAAATGTTTGTTTTCATTTAAATGGGGTTGGTTATAAATGGTTAATGACAACAACCAATCTCTTTTTAAAGGTAAAAAGGGAATTATGATATAGATATGAATACTTTGTTTTGAAATAGATTTTCATTTATTGATACAATTTAAGGTCAATTTTGTGATAAGTATATTTCTCCTTTTGTTTAGGTATTGTGTTTATATAGCTCATTTAGAAATGTATAATGTAGTACAGATTATAGATAATTACCTATAATAGTCAAAACTTAGAGTTAAGTTAGTTAGGTTTTCAAGATATACAGAGATGTATTTGAGATAAATAGGCATTCTTCAAACCTTTCAAAGACCTACAGAATATGGCATTTAAAATGGTTTAGGGATTTTCTTAACAGTGAGGCACAACTGCTCCTGGCCACACCACCTGCGTCAGAAAGGAAGATGGACATCAAAGAAACATGTTATGGAATTTGCTTTCAATATGGCAAGACTAGCCATTTGAGCAACGTACTGCTCTGGCCTGGACTGTTTGACTTTATGATGTATAAACTGGACAGGAAGGACCCACTGAAAAGTAACTGTGATTCAAGATGGACATTGATACAGAGTTCCTGCTTCTTGGAAGAGTCTGCCAGACATTCTGCAGGACACAGAGAAAAGTGACTGACAAACTTCCAATGCAGGTGGACAGTTTAATTTCCTCCTTTGCTGAGGAGTGTGCTAGACACACTATGGCTTGTAGGCTGAAGATGGAAGATTACAAAAAAACTTTGGGTGAATGACCAGGCAGTGAGTTGTCTCTGTCATTTCTAGAGTTTATATATTATCCTTTGATGGAGTTGAAGACAGATAGTTATGGTTATAGTTTTCCTTAGTTAGGATTAAAGATAAGTTACATATAGGACTTTAGACTCACAAAGATAGATGATGGAATATTTTCTTAAATCTTGCTAAATGTTAATGGACTAAAAAGTATTAACTGTGATTCTTATTTGATAACTCTTGTGTGATATATTTTGCTATGTTAAGGTTAAAACCCTTCTTTTTATTTAGACAGAAAAGAGGAGATGATGGGAAAAGTTATTCTGTAAATATGTTTCTCATGCTGGTTAATGAATAAAGCACTGTTGGCCAACAGTAAAGCAAGAAAGGCGGGACTAGGAGACAAGGAGGATTTGAGGAAGTAGTAGGAAGGAGTCAGCATGGGGAGACTGGAGACAGCAGAACACCAGCCCGCTCTCCGGTAAGAAGAGACCACATGGAAATACTTAGATTAATAGAAATGGGTTAATACTTAAGACAGAGCTAGCCAATAAGAAACAAGTAACTGGCCAACAACATTATATCAAATACAAAGTCTCGGTGTGTTAATTGGGGCTGGCATGGTGGTGGGACCAGACCAGCAGAAAAACCTTACTCATAATGGCATGTATAGTTCAGAGTACAAAATTAGATGTCATTCCTCCCAAGACATAAAATTTATTTACTGAGACAAATATCACAAATGGCTAGGATAGCTGGTCAGGGACCCAACTATCTATACCTTCCTAAGTGCTGAGATGAGATTGCAAGCATACACCACCACTCTCAGGTCCTCATTGCATGGCAAGCACTTTACTAACTGAACCACTTCCCGGGGCCTGAAGATCGCTCTGTGAGTCATTCGTTTCCCTCGGGTGTGTTCTTCCAGCAATATCATTGCTGAGCCTATTGGCAGTGCTATTTTCAGCTTTTATGCCATTTGCTATAATGGCTGTGTTAATTTACCTTCCTATCAACAATGTGTACATGCTTGCCTTGGAAAATGAGCCTTTTTACACATGTAATCACTACAAACGAGAATGCTCATTGTTATATGTCTTGTGGCCTTGATTCTGAAAACTTCCCCTCAATTTTTAAAGTCAGACAATTTAAACATTATGAACTTGACTTTGTGATGCCCAGGGGTTGAATTATATAGTCAGTCAATCATTGACTTAACAGCACTTCACTGAGCATCTACAATAGGGCAGAAATTGCTCAGATCTTACTTTGGTCGATAACACTTGGGGGAAGACTTCATCATTTAGTGAAAGAAAAGAGAAGCATAAACACAAACCTGAAATAGTTTCAGATGATACTGTAAACAAGGTGAAATGGAATTACACAGTGGAAAGGGATGACCACCCTGGCAGGGAAGGTGGAATGAATACCTGAGTGGCATGATGGCCACACAGAGTTCCTGTTGGTGGATGGTTTAGATGTGACATGTTTCTCAAGTAGAAGGTTTGGCCCCTGACTGAGGCACTCTTGGAAAGTGACTCATCATAGGGTGCTAACTTGACTAATAGGCTATAATAATGAAAAGCCTGCTTTGAAGAAGTAGGTCTCAATGTTTGTATCTTTGAAGGCAATCATTCTGCCCCTACCTTTTTCTCTCTCTGCTTTATGGCTACCAAGAGGTGAGCACCCCTGCTCTCCTACCCTCTTCTGCCATAACATTCTGACTTACAGTCCAGAACAGTGGAACCAGTTACCCGGTGAACTTCTGAAAGTGTGAACCAAAGCATATCTCTCCTCTCTTAAACTATTTCTCTTGAGTGTTTGTTACAAAGATAAATAGTCTGATATGGCAGAGCAAGCTCTTGGCTAAAGATAAGCTGCATGGGTTTGTAGAACAGAAAGGGGGACTATGTGTCTCTGAATAAGTGAGGGAGTGTCTGATGGATTCCCTCACAGGGACAAAGCCAGGCGCAGGGCCATTTGTCTTAGGACTTATGGTGAGCTAAGTGATGGCAGTCTAAATCTATGAAGTTCCAGGAACTTATTTGCGGAAAAGTCTTTTTAGATAGACTTAAGGATCTCAAAATCTCTGGACCAGGGTAAGCTTCAATCAAGCCATAAGCAGAAGAGGAATGAGAATAGGAGAAGAGAGGAGAGAAGGGAGGGAAGAGGAGACATGAGAAGAGAGGAGAGGATGGGGTGAATATGAGACAGAGGCTAGTATAAACTCCAAGAATGCTAGGAAGAGCAACCTTCAGAGGTGTTGAGGAAAATGTGGATTTGGTTCTCCTAGGTGTCTCCAGAAGGATCTGGCCTTGATGACTTTAGCTCTCTGTTTCTGATTTCCAGAACTTATAGGAAATAAACATGTGATATCTTAGGTCATTGTACTTAATGGCAACTTAGTAAGTCTCCGCTGGAACTGAGTACAGAAACCCTGATTCCAGGAACCCTCAGTCACTCTGCTGCAAGCTGCTACTTCATGTTGGCACTGTATCCAGCTCCTAGGGAAGCAGGCCAGGGCCCTCACCAATTTGTTCCCTTCCTGGGAACATCTGCCTCTCAACTCTGAATGATCTAGAAAATTTATATGACATTATCATTTCATTGAAACCCCATTCACTTCAATTTGGAATGTTCGAAAAAAATTACATCTGTATGTTTGAAAATTCAGTTCTATTGTTGAACACATCTTGGCAGCCATCCTTGCACCAGGCTTAAATTATCTTTCCGGTATTATTGAGATTCAACAGAAGCATTAATTGTACTGGGACCAACTCTAATAGCTTCAAATAATTATTAGAAATTGCTCATTATCTCTTTGAAAACCCTAAATATATATATCTATTTTTTAAGATGCTGGATCATTGAAACTGGGAAGGACAAGGACTTCCATTCTTGTGGCTCATGTGAGTCAGGGCATTGTTAAAAAGTAAACATCTGTGAGTTGGTGGTTGCCAACTTGAAATATTGACTATGCTTGTTGACTGATAGGCTAAGACTGTTCAAGATCTAAACTTCAGCTTTCATAGTCTATGTTCAAAGTAAAATATGTGATATGAATTGAAAACTATTTTTTCCTTTTAAATATATTTTTTATTTTTGAGATTATACCATTTCCCTTTCCTTTTCTTCCCTCCAAATCTTCCATGTACCCACCTGGACTTCTTTCAATTTTATAGCCTTGTTTTTAAAATTGCTTTTATGTGTGTTTTTTATGTTCTTTACATGACCTGTGTACACCTCAGGGATGTGTTCTAGACATTTCATTCATACCTTAAAGGAACATCAGAGGTTTCATCTTTAAAACAGTTCTCCTAGACTGAGTGCAGAAGATGAGAAATTCTTTTCTTAAAACTGGACTTTTCTTCTGTAGAGTACCTCTTTCTTCCTCCCCAATGTGGTTAGCCTGTGGTGGTAGAAATCATGCATACTCCATCATAATTGTCACCCACCCACCACTGTCCTTCTATCCATGCACAAGTCCATGATTTTACTTATCTATAATTCACATAAATAATCTTGCATCCACATATCCAAGTATATATAACAAATCTTGGATCCCTCCATGTATACATTTACATATCCTTTTATCCATCCACACACCTATCTGTCCTTCATCTCTTCATGAACACACATATCCATTCATCCTTCTTCAGTCATTCACACATCCACTATACACTTATGGACCCATCTATCCCTGAATACATACCTACATGACTCTTATCTGGTGTTCATTTTAAGCATCCATTTACAAATATTCCTCCTTTCTATTTCTATTTTCTCCTTTTCTATTTGCCTATTGTTATTCTTTTAAAACATTGTTCTAAGTACCCAATCTTTAATTTTAGTCAATGTGAAAATCAACCCTCATGCTGAGATTTTGTTGGAAATTTGGCTAAAAGTTGTAATAACTTTAGTTATTATCCAGCATCTTCACAAGAGGGATTTTTGATGACATGGATGCAGTGTCCTATATAGGTGACTAGGCCACAGGGGTGAAGCATATTGGGAAAGGCAAGCATGATCATGGGGTGGCACCTGTACTCATTATAACTGGTTCTGCCCCTACCCAAATGGTTCTATCCTGAAGACACCCTACAACCCCAACATGGTATGACTATAACCTTTCCTCAGTAGCGAATAGAATGGGCAACCAGCTCTCAGGAAAGTGCTAAGGACAAAAAAGAGTGTCACTCCAGCCCTGAACAACCCCCCCCACACTCACACCCATAAGGTCTTTCTACTCTGCCTTCAGACCATGCTAGCAGCCTTGGTGGTTCTTCATCATTCTGAGGTTCTAGGACTTAGAGGAGCCCTTGTATGCTCTCAGGTACCTCCAAAGCTGGGAGAAAGCCACCTGTGGTTGCTAGTTTATCACTTTGCCATGTGCACTCCTCTTTAAAAACAGTTGTTTTGTTTTAACACAAAAAGAGCACACCTCAAATTTAGAGCCACCAGCAGGTGACATCCTATAACCCAACTGTAAATAGCATCACCTCACTCCCACTTGCTTTTTATAAGGCACATCTTCCACATATGACATCTGCTGCTGGAAATGTTGATGGTGCTTTTCCCTTCACAGTGATGACATGAAGTTTAATTCTGGAATATTAAAACAACAGAAAAAAACACATAATAATTATAAATGCATGTGAAATCACAGGCTGGTAAGTGAGTGGCAGAATTTAATCCCACAACACTTCTTTAAGGTGATAAATGTTCCTACTTACAAACAGGACCAGCATTTTAGTGAGGCACTGAAACTGGCTTAAGCCACACACACACAGTGCAAAGTGAAGTTCCCCAACAGTTGAATGAATGGGAATCATGAGTTAATCACCTGGCTGTCATGCTGGTGAATTTGACCCAGTTGTCCACTCCCCAACAAACTTAGGATTTTTTCTAATTGTCTGATTTTAAGCTGTTAGTCAGATACTTCAGTGATGGATTGATCATCATTGATGTAGCTCTTCCCATAGGTGTCACCTGATGTCCTTACACCTTCCATTGTGAATTCTATATCCCCATTTATTCCTTCTATTGCTTTCATGGAGATGTCACCACCTGAGGAGGAAAACTGAATTTGGTGATGTTGTTCAGACCAGGAGTCAGATCCCACCAGGAAGTCACGATGTCACCTGATCAGCTGAAGGCATCTTTGTTTCTACAGTAAAAGACAGAGATTAATGGCCAACAGTGGCTTCTCTTGTAGTCTCCCTCCCTTTACCAAATCCTCCTATAGCCCTCAAGTGAGAGCTAGGCAGAGGCAGCTTCTCTTGATACCCTTCTTATTGGTCAAAAGTTCCATTGACCATTGAGCCAAGGCCAGTCAGCACTAGTCTCAAGTACACACCTTCCCCTACTTCTTAATAAGATTCTTTAGCTTTCAGAATCACACATTGTCTGCAGGTTTCAACCTTTTGATGATTAGTGTGTTACAAACTAGGCATTGGCCTTTGGTGTTGGGAACTCAGGTGACCACTGAACCAGAATCTCTGAACCAGGCTTGGAAGCTCTAAAGGAGATCTTGTGTCTCTTACTATGTTAAATCCATACCTAAGACCACACTCTGAATGAGTGAGTGACCTGGACTGAACTTTGTCTATTCCCAAAGCTTACATATTTCAACCTCATCTTGTCACTCTGGATGAAGCATAACTAAATCAGCAAACAAATTTCACTATATTTGTTTCCTCTATCTCAGAAGAAAATGTCAAAATCATTTTATAAAACTATTTCATCTAAACACACTTAAAGGCTTACAAGGCAGCTTGAGGGTCTTAGTCACAGAGAATGGGATGTGAGTCTCTAGCTGAAGTGACCAGAGGCTAGGGATGGATGCCATGTCCCCATGACCAACACAATGGTAACAGACTGCACTGTTTTTCTTTAGAGCTCAGGCTGGCTGAGGAGGAGGCCCAGTCAGAAAAGCACTTGCCATGCAGGCACAAGACCAAAAGTTGGAATACGCAGAACCATGTGGCAGAGCCAAACAGGGTAGCATGTGCCTAAAATCCCAGCACAGGGGAAGAAGAGAGCCTGAGACTGGCTGGCCAGCAAGTCTAACTGAATCTAGCTCCAGACCAGTGAGAGACCTTATCTCAAAAATAAGGTGGAGAGTAATTGAAAGAGATATTGGACATTGACCTCTGGCCTCCATGCATACAACACATATGTGCATATACATATGTATAGACATCACATACATCCATAAACACACACACACAAGTTAAAACAAAGGGAAGGGATACATACATGTTGTAATCAAATTACTAAAAAATTTTAAACAATTAAAAAAACTCATGCTCTGATTGTCTGAGTGAAATTGTGTTTGTACTGAACCTTTAGAAGGTGTGCTGGCTAGTATTTATGAACACTTGATACAAGCTTGGAGTCACTGGAATGGGGGGGGGGGAATCTCAACTGAGAAAATGCCTCCAAAAGATTCAGGTGTTGGCAAGCCTCTAGGGAAATTTCTTAATTGGTGATTAAATTGGAAGGGCTCAGTGCACTGTAGGTGGTGCCACCCTTGGACTGGTGGTTCTGGGTGCTGTGGCAAAGTGGACTGAGCAAGACATAGGGAGAAAGCCAGTCACCAACACTCTTCCTTGGCCTCTGCATCAGCTCCTGCTTCCAGCTCCCTACCCTGACTTCCCTGGATGATGGGCTGTGATGTGGAACAGTAAGTTAAATAAATCCTTTCTTTTCTAAGGTGTTTTGGTCATGGTGTCTTATCACAGTAATAGACACCCTAGCTAAGACAGGAAGTAACTAAGGATAAATGAGGTCCTGCATGCTTGATCCTGACCCCATAATAATTGGTGTCCTTAAAAGGGACACAAATACCCTCACCCACCTGACCCATGGAAGAAGAGGACAAACAGCCTTTTCAACATAGAAGGTCCTTCCAGACACCAAGTCCTGCTGGTTTTTCTGTGGACTTGTGTGTCTCTATTGCTGTGAGAACATGACTCTCTGTTCTTCAAGACCTGCCCATCCTATGATTTTGCCATGGCACCCTGAGAACTCCAAGACATGTGGTAATTAATTTCATCTGCCAAGATGGTCAGACATGGTAAATTAAAGCTCTAGCCAAATCAGCCATAGAATAAGCATGGTTCTTTATCCATGGAGCCTACTTGAAATCTGGAGAAGCTCAGAAAGTATGTCTCTGAGGACCCTAGAAAACCAACAACCCAGAAAACCCCAGCAAGTAAGTGTGTGTATGTGTGTGTGTGTGTGTGTGTGTGTGTGTGTGTGTGTGTGTAAGGTGTGTGTGCGCACGCATGTGTGGTGTGATGTTCCTTGGTCTTGGAGATCATTTCTAGACAAGCCTCAGGGCTTGCAGCAGATTTGCTTATTCTTTCTCCAAAGTGAAAGCTGCCTAGTTTACTTCTTCTCTGTTTATAAAAATAACACACTCTTATGTGGAAAATAAACCAGCAATTTTGAGATGTAGAAAGGAGAAAGTAAAAGCTGACACAGCCCCTCTGCTAGAATGACTACTGTGAAAATGTCGCTGCACAGCCATCCAGACCTGTTGTTTTTCATTCATTTCCATGTATATATAGACACAAAGAAATGATATATGTGCCTCAGAAATAAACATTGGATCGTATTACAACGCCAGTTTCAAGGCTGCCTTTCTCACTCAAGAAAAGTGCCAGCATAGCAGACATGGATTCAGAAGCCAGCCTGCCTGGTTTAAGTCCCAGCTCAGCACTGCTAACTAGGAAGCTAGCTTCTCCAAGATGCACATTTCTTAGTTTTGAAAATGGATACAAGCAACTTCTGTGTCTTAGGAATGTTTGAAGAACTAAATGGCTTTGGGTCTAGAAAATACTTTGGACTATGGCTGTGATATAGGAAGTATCATAGAAGAATCCATAAGACCCATACACACAAATGCACACACATACTCATGCAAACACACACACACACACACACACACACACACACACACACACACGTACACACACTCTGAAGACAAGGATAATCTTAAGTCCTGATCCTTCTGCCTCTATCACCCGAGTACTGTGGAGTACCTCTACAGACACTTTATGTGATGTTTGAACCCATGGCTTCATTAATTCTAGGCAAGCACTCTACCATCTGAGCTACATCCTCATCACCCTTGGTCCCATCCTTGAGAGATTGGAGATTTAGGTCCCGCGGGGTACTAGATGTAACGTTCAAGCTATAGCCCTTCCTGGCTGCTGCAATTGGGGAATCTATGGGAATTAGCAAGAGGCTTCCACCTTGGAGAGGATGGAGAATAAATAATGTTTTCTATGACTCAAAAGGGAGCTGAACTCAATCTAAAGAAGTAAGGCAGATACTTACACTGTAGTGCCTGCTTGCACAGACTCATGCCCTACGTTGAATTCCAGGATTTGAACTTCCTGTGTTAACCAGCCCTGCTACAGTTCCATAGTCATGTTAGGTATCTACATGTGCCCACTCTTGAATGTGAGTGAATCACTGAGCTGAGCCAATCCTCTGCCCCTATGCCTTTGCAAGTCTACACTATACTTCTGTAGTAGTTACTTTTATGTCACAGTGATCATAGTACCTGATAGAAACAACTGGAGAGAGACCTCTTCTGGTTCATGGTTTCCATCTGTCATTCAGGGAAGGCACAGAGGAACAGCTCAGTTCATGGTGTCAGGAACATGTGGCAGAGGCTGTTCCCATCTCAGCAGGCTAAGACACAGACATCAAGGCAATGAAGTTCAGGTCTAACTTTCAGTGGTGAGCCCTTTGCATCCTTCTTCCTACAGCAGGGACCTAGCTTCTCAAGTCCTCCAGTCTCCCACATCAGTGTTAACTGCTGGGGAACAGACATTGAACGCGCAAGAGTATAAAGAACATTTTATATTTAAGCTGTAATTGTCTCCAACCATTGAAATCACCCATCCTGTCTAACAGACACCTACCTGATCATGGCCCCATCCCTCTTTCCAAAACAATTTCAACCAAATTCCTTTTCTTCCTCAAGTATAAGTAACTAGAGAGTACATATTATTGAATGCAGAAACAAAGGTGACATAAGGAAGTGGTTACCTGCAGCAGCCATGTATCCAGCATCCCATCTCATACACTCACATGCATACACACACATCCCCACACACATCCCCACACACATCCCCGCACTGATGTGAAATATTTTCAATGTGATGAAAGTTATGTGGATTTAATAGTTGAGTAAATGACTTTCACCTGAGTAAGGAGCACACATTTTTTTTCTCGGCTTTCCATCTATCTTGAGAAGCTTTCCATTAGTTCTCAGCCTCCCAAGATCTTGGTGACTCTGTTTCTTTTCATCTCTCTTTCCCCCATTTAGGAGCTCTGCACATTTCTCTTATTTTTTTATGCAAAGAGCCTCCTTCTCTCAGCTTCTGTCTGAACAACATCCCCAGGCTCATCTTCCCTGCCAAATGCTTCTCCGTTGTATTATTTAAGACAGCAAAGGAGTCCGTATCTCTGAATACTTGTAGTCTATCTGATGGAAAAATGTCAGCCAGGAAACTGCTCAGCAGACTGACAGTGGGTGGTCAGGTTTCAAGTTATTCTAATTTTTTTAAAAAAGCACATAGTACTTCTAGATAACTTTCAATATATTATATAGTACCTTCTTGGAAGGAAAATAAAGAAGACTAACATTGGTGGCCCACACAATTACTCTTATATTCGAACCCAGGCTTTCCTTGACAATGTATTAGCTCAGGAGGTGACCAAGTTATCTGACTATCAAGGATGCCCCTCAAAGATATGTATTTTGTTTTTCAAGTCACTGACATTCAGAATGTAGGTCAAGCAGTTTCTCTAAGAGCACACAGCCAGACAAAGGCAGAGAAACAGCTGAGACTCAACCAGGCCTTGACAAAGAAAACATTGTTTGTGTTAGTAATTTCTGCACAGCTTCAGCCAGGACACAAGGAAGGACAGTTCAGGAATTGTTGGTCTTGGTTCAAGGTTTCAGTGGGTTAAGTCTAGGATTGCTTGGTTCCAGGGACTTGAAATGTGTGAACATCATGGAATCATAGAGGTGGGAAGGTGAGCAGGAAAGAATTGTTTACTTAATGAATGACCAGAAAAGGAGAGAGGAGAGAGAGAGAGAGAGAGAGAGAGAGAGAGAGAGAGAGAGAGAGAGGGAGGGAGGGAGGGAGGATGCACTCTAAGGACATACCTACACTCATCTCCAATGACTTACTTCCTCTAAGCTAGACTCCACTACCTGAAGTTTCCTGCGCCTTCCAAAATGATGCTGACAGTTGGAATCCTGGCTTTCACAGTGAACCTGTGGGGACGTTTCACACTTAAACTACCACAATCAGTCTGGTGGTAGTGGTGTTCACCTTTAATCCAAGCCCTCAGTAGGCAGAGACAGGTGAATCTCTGTGAATTTGAAGACAGTCTGGTCTACAGAGTGAGTTCTATGATAGCAAAGCTACACAGAGAAACCCTGTCTCAAAGGAAGGGAGGGAGGAAGGGAGGGAAGAAGGAAGTGAGGTAGGGAGGGAGGAAAGAGGAGAGAGGGAGAGAAAGAAAGGAAGAAAAAGAAAGGAAGAGCAGAAGACAGAGAGAAAGAAAGGAAGGAAGGAAAGAGGAGGAAGGCAGGCAGGAAGGAAGGAAGGGAGGAAGGGAGGGAGGGAGGAAGGAAGGAAGACCCCCCACAATCAGCTTTATGACCATATATCTCCATCTGGCAGCTTCACAGGCCTTGTCTCAAGCACCAGTCTATAGAGAGAAGATCTGTACTCCCTGAAATACACTTCACCAGGTGTCACTTGTGATTTTCCATGGGGCTGCCTGACCTGAGTGGTACACAAAGGACCTGGAATATGCTGCTGAAGGATGAGTGACTTTCACATTTCACCCCCTGAGCATCAAGCATGCCTGAAAAGACACCTAGAATTCTTGGCTGCCTCCAGCAATTTGTTGGCTATGTGAAATGATACTGAGAATGTCTTTAGGACAATTGTCCCTGTACAGTAATATGGTTGAGACATGGTCTTTTGAAAATGGAAGTGATTAGACTTGATTAGGAAATCATCACACTTTTACTAGGCCCAGGGTACTGTTGTCATGGTTTTGTACATGGGGGGGTAGTATCAAGTTTTGTTCCTACTCTCTTACTTTCAGGTGCAAAACGGATGTAAAGTATAAAGAATGTGTTTCCATCTGTGTGGATTCAAAGTTAATTCTCAAGCAGGGGAAACTAGCAAGCTTGGGGTACATACACACTGGAGACTGCAATGTTTTTTTTCCCCTAAGTACTTACTGCAAGATTTGGTTCTGTTAAGACCTGAATGGTGACTATGGGAAATAAAATGGTATCATTTAATGCAAGGGATCTTGACTCAGTTTACATCCCAGAGATGTATTATGCATCAGTTTTGTGCCAGGTACTCTTTTGTATTCTGGGATTCTAGCACCAATAAGTGATGGTCATTCATTTTGTAAGGTGAGCGTCAAATTCAAGAGCACAATATGATGTAAAAAATGTAACAAGCAGAGAATAATATAGTGGAGTCAAAGAAATGGTGGCATATGCCTGTAGTGGCAAGAGTTTCTATAACTGGATTCCAGAACTGTAAGAGAATACTTGTCTGTGGAGGCCACATTGAGGGTAAAACCTGAAAAGAACAGACCTGCCTGAGAGATGAATTCACTCAGGCACTGCCATTTGCTGGTTATGTTCCTGCAAAATGTGTTCTTCCTCTAAGAGTGTTTCCATCTCTAAAGCAGGAGGGACAAGGGCTGGGAAGATGGCTCAATGGATAAAGTTCTTGCTGTGTAAACATGAGGACATGGGTTTAGATGCCAAGAACTCATGGGAAAAGCAGATATTGGTGCCATCCATATATAATACAAGCCCACTCTGAAGGTTGAGTATAGACCCTGCATCCATAGACCTTAGTAAGCTCAGGGATGTGGGAATGTGAAGAACGACACAGCCAGCTGCTTGTTTCCTGGGCATGGTTATACAGCCACATTGTATGTATTGACTCTGGGGAAGTGCCTTCATGGTTCTAGACTGGTGGCTCTCCATGTGCTCAGCACTGCATGGCTGTGATGCTGCTGTAGGTGAGAGTGGCTTGATTTACCCTCAGGTACCAAATCCTAGAACAAAAGCAGTCACGAGTGAGTTGCACAAAACCCATTGATAACATAATGTAAGAGAAAATGTCACAAAGATAATAAACTGAGGCCATGAGATGGAATATGATGTCTTCATCATAGCTGCCATAATGACACAGGCTGAACTTGGTGTTTGTCCCTAAACAGTTACTCAGTGACAGCTTATGCTCCAGACTCTGTTTGGGGACATTTAGACAATACAGCAGACACCCTTCTAATCCACACTTCTAGGTTTTACAGTTTTCTTCAGTAACCACGGCCAACATCGTTTTAAAAGAATTAAATGACAAATTCTAAAAGTATGTCATAAGTGCTCAGTCATGTGCTGTTGAAGACAGCAGGCAGGAAGCTCATACCTCTCTGTCTATTCACATGGGGCATGGATCATATCTTTAACCAGTGTATTGACACTGTCTACTCACTCTTCAGTCATGTGGCAGACACCTCAGTTGTCATGATATTGAAGTGTTTGTGTTAGAGGTCAAATCACAGTGTCTTAAAAGTCACTAAGAAAGGTTGGATTTCCCTTAGAAGAGTAAGTAGATAATAAAGAGGAGGATGAGAATTGAAGCAAAATGACTAGTTTCTGTAACAATTTGAGTAGAAATGGGCCGACTGGTGCCACAGGGTCAATATTCATAGAGCCAAGAGGACAAGGAGGTAAACTTGTCTTGAGCTAGCAGAGTGGTGACCCCAAAGTTTGCAGTGATCTGGCGGTGAGATCAAGGTTAGTTGTGGGAGGTGGTAAGTCTAAGATTAGTGCTTGGCATTTAAGTGTCAGTGTCACCTAGGCAAATGAGCATTGTAAATCTGCAACTCATGGGAAGTTTAGGCTAGAGTTATAAGATTTTTGAGCCATCAGATTTCAGATTGTATTGAGTTCTGTGAGACAGAGAGGTCTAGACAGAAAAAAGGAGACAGAATGGTTTGGACAAGATGGAATCTGAATTAAATGTAGCTTAAATTAAGTGCTTACTCTCTTACATGCACATGCACGGCTACAAGCACCAATTGTGGACCATGAATTGAAAATCATAGTTGTTTGCACTCTGGATCTGATCTTTATGTTTGCTAACTCTGGACAAGTTGCTTCATCTCCCTGTACCTACTCCCATTGCCTGTAAAATAGGGCTATGTTGTGTGTCAAGGTTGCCAGAGATTTCAGCAATTATGTGTGTCACACCTGGTGACAGCTTCTGTAGCAGGCTTCATGTTCTGTGTCTCCATTTCTGCTGTTCCTTGATTCCTGACTCATCTTTTCCTAACCTCATCCTAAGCCCCCATCAACAAAAGGCAAACCACTGATAACTCTCAGTAGGGTTTCTTGATTTCTCTCCCCTTTCTTGCCTCCAAGTAATATCTGGCTCATCTGAGCAATCTCAAAACTTCTCATGTGTAAAAACAGATTATTTGGGATGACACACTTTCTAAGCTGCATACTAATAAGTGGTGTTCTTATTGTTATTATATTTGCTTTCAAATCAGCAAGAATTCTGATTAGATTTTGTAAATGCAGATAATATTAGCCAGTGGTGTGAGGAAGATACAAGCTATTCCTAGGCAATCTCACTCTTGATTAGACCCTGATGCTTATTTCATAGTGGATGACATCAGGAGATAATCTTGAGATGCTGTCAGTAGTACTTGTGGAAAGCTGCTGGAGAGAGGCTAAGGAAATCCAAGCATGCTGTATCCAGCATCCTTTCTATAGGCACTTCCAAGCCACACAATTCTTAAGCATGTGAGGAAGGGAAGAAGATATGTTGGGATTTTTGGTTTTGGGTCTACATGACTTGGGTTTACACACTTATTCTGTGTGTAGATGCTTAATTGTTCTAGGTCTCCATGCCTTCATGGGTATCCAGGGAAGTGATATCCCTGCATTGTATCTTCATGTGAGGATTCTATAGTATATTACTTGTGGAAGATAAATGATTGTAGTGAGGGTAGGTGGCTATCCCACAGGTATCAGTAGTTGGCATCTTATTTAATGCATACACCAAGCTTCACATTCTGCCTCCTCTTTTCAACTTATCCAAGCTGAAGATCAAAGAGGGCTCTAAGGTAGCAAGTTGGCTGAACTTGAATTTGAATTTTAGTCTTCTCTTCTTGAAGTTAGTGTTTATCTCTTATGTTCAGAACAGCAAATGTGTGTCTGAAAGCCAAGGAGGAAAGCTATGTGAACACAGATGGGATCCAAGACTATAAGTGCGTGTAGCTCAGTTGGTCAAGTAGCCTACTTAGATCACACAAAGTCCTAAATTCAATACCAAGCACCCAATAAGAGTAGGTGTGGTAGTGTAAGCTTTCAGTCCCAGAACTCCAGAGGTAGAGACAGGAGGATAAGGAAATCAAGGTCACCTCTAGCTATATGACAAGTATGAGGCCATCCTAGGCTACATGAGACCCTGTATCAAAGTAACAGTAACAAATAAACAATTCTCCCCCAAAAAATCAATAATAAGGAATAATAAAAATAAAGCCGTGATCTTCCAGAAGATAGATTCATGGCATTCATTGGCTCACATTCACATCCAGCAAATAATTATTGATTTCCCAGAAGCATCTCAGACAGGCTCAGACAGAGAGTAAATGAAAGTGGTACACAAGATGATTTCTCTGTTGTGAAGAGTGTGGAATTAAGTGGAAAGGCTCATCAAACTCAAAGAACCATCAATCGATGCAAGAACATTTTGTCTATAATGAAAACATTTGGATACATTTGTGCATGTATCTGCATATAGTATTTAGATGGTGAGCAACAAAATTAATATAAGAACCTAGTGTGACCTCTGACACAGTCTTTCAGAAATATTAATTTTTCTCAAAATAGACATACCTATCACGACTTACCTATGTGAGTGTATATCCATCTTCATTTCTACACTATTCACGGTATCCAAGAAGTAGAACCAGCCAACATGTCCTTAAACACATGAATGGATAAAGAAGATGAGACACACACACACACACACACAATAGATTTGTTCAGTCACAAATAATGAAATCATAGTATTTGTAGAAGATAATAGATGAGATGAAAATCAATATATTAAGTGAAGTATCAAATATGGCAACCACCTTTATCCTCTGTGTTATCTCACTGTACCACAGTATCTAGATTCAGTGTGTGTGTGTGTGTGTGTGTGTGTGTGTGTGTGTGTGTACATGTAGGTGAAGAGATCAGAGAGGAAATGACATGGAAGAAGTGATCTTAGAGGAGGTGGAGGGAAGGAGAGTCAGAATAAACATATGGTATGAAAACAAAATGGAGAACTGTTTTAGGGAAAGGAGACCAGAAAGAGGGGAAGACTCAAGAACACTCAAGGAAGCAATGAGTTAGAACTAAGCATCATCGGAACTCCCTGGATTGGCCCCTGATCCTGCTGCTCCTGTCTCCCGTCCCCTTTGAGAGCACCCTTGGAGCTCTGATACACCCCCACCCATCCCAACCTCCAGCCTACCCCCCCCCACCCTGTGCCCTACCCCACCTACAGTCCTGCCGCTCTGGTTGAGCACTGGGACAGAGGGTGGAGCCAACAGTCCACCCTACTTCGGAGACCTCTCGGAGCAACTCCGAACAAAGGAGACCTGACTATCCACGTGGGACCACCTGTAATTTTCACCGGCTTGGTCCCTGACCCCGCCTCCAGTCCTCTGCTGGAGTCCCAGGCCCCTCCCAGAGATCCGCCTATCTCTGCGGGTCCACTTGGAGTTCCTGCAGGCAAGATCCTTGACCCACAAATCCGGGCCCCTGCCAAAGAACGAGGTCTCAGCTGGAGAGCGCCAGTTTCCAGTGAGATCCCACTACCCTGCAAAACCTTCTCAAGTTCCAGTCCAGCCCTCGTCATCTTCTGCCGGCTATTGGCCAGAGAGAAGCCTCCTAGAGAGCTTGGACCACACAGAGATACAGACATTGAATCTTTGATCCACATAAGCCCATCTGGGAAGGACCATAGAGAGAGGGAAGAGACACCACCAACACCTACAGGAAGAAACTATGGGAAGAAGGCAATACAAGAGAACACCTAACAACAGAAAGACAAACATGACACCACCAGAATCTAGGGAATCTACACCAACTAGAATGGAACACAACAACAAAGCAGAGGAAGCAGAAGGGTACGACTTAAAAATCACCATCATAAAAATGATAGAGGCCCTCAAAGAAGATATGAGAAAATCCCTTAAAGAAATAGAGGAAAAAACAAACAAAAAAGTGGAAGAAATGAACAAATTCCTTAAGGAAAGTACAGAAAGCCAAGAAAAAACAATTAACCAGGTGAAGGAAACGGTTCAAGATTTGAAAACCGAAATTGAGAAAATAAAGGCAACACAAATGGAAGGAAAGCTGGAAATTGAAAAGCTGGGCAAAAAATCAGAAACCACGGACACAAGCATAACCAATAGAATTCAAGAGATGGAAGAGAGAATCTCAGGTGCAGAAGATAAAGTAGAAGAAATAGATTCATCGACCAAAGAAAACCATAAATCCAACAAATCCTTAACACACAATATCCAGGAAATGTGGGACACCATGAAAAGGCCAAACCTAAGAATAATAGGCATAGAGGAAGGTGAGGAAGCCCAGCTCAAAGGTGCTGAAAACATATTCAACAAAATCATCGAGGAAAACTTTCCAAATCTGAAGAAGGACATGCCCATGAAAGTACAAGAAGCATACCGAACCCCAAATAGGCTGGACCAAAGAAAAAAAGACCCCTCGACATATAATAATCAAAACACCTAGCATACAGAATAAAGAAAGAATATTAAGAGCAGCGAAGGAAAAAGGACAGGTAACATATAAAGGCAGACCTATCAAAATTACACCTGACTTCTCCATGGAAACACTCAAGGCCAGAAGGTCCTGGATAGATGTTCTAAAAGTATTAAGAGAACACGGATGCCAGCCTAGGCTACTATATCCAGCAAAACTCTCAGTCAATATAGATGGAGAGAACAAGATATTCAATGACAAAACCAGATTTTCCCAATATGTATCTACAAATCCAGCCCTACAGAAAGTATTGGAAGGAAAACTCCAACCCAAGGAAGGTAACTACGCCCACAAAAATGTAGGCAACAGATAATCCAACTACACCAGAAACCTAGGGTGAAGCAGAACAAATATATTCACAATACCACTGCCAACAACAAACCTAAATCAAACAACCATCAACAATCAATGGTCCTTACTCACCCTCAACATTAATGGTCTTAACTCACCTATAAAAAGACACAGATTAACAGAATGGATACGAAGACAGAATCCATCCTTCTGCTGCATACAAGAAACACATCTTAGCTCCAAAGATAGACATTACCTCAGGGTAAAGGGTTGGGAAAAGATTTTCCAATCAAATGGAAATAAGAAGCAAGCAGGCGTAGCTATCCTAATATCTAACAAGCTAGACTTCAAACCAAAACTAGTCAAAAGAGATGAAGACGGTCATTTCATATTCATCTCAGGAGAAATCCATCAACACAAAGTCTCAATTCTGAACATCTATGCCCCTAATACAAAGCCACCCACATTCGTAAAAGAAACACTACTAAAACTCAAAGCTCATATAAAACCTCACACACTTATAGTGGGAGACTTCAATACACCACTCTCAACACTAGACAGGACCACAAATCAGAAACTCAACAAAGAAACAAAAGAATTAACAGAAGTTATGTCTCAACTGGGGCTAACAGACATCTATAGAACATTCCATCCAAAGACAAAAGAATATACCTTCTTCTCTGCTCCACATGGAACCTTCTCTAAAATCGACCACATACTAGGAGACATAACAAACCTCAACAGATACAAGAGAATAGAAATAGTCCCCTGTATCTTATCAGACCACCATGCTTTAAAATTGGAATTCAACAACAATACAAATAGCAGAAAACCTGCAAACTCATGGAAACTTAACAATGTGCAATTGCACCACTCCTGGGTCAAAGAAGAAATAAAGAAAGAAATTAAAGACTTTCTAATATTCAACGAGAATTAGGATACAACATACCCGAACTTATGGGACACCTTGAAAGCAGTGCTACGAGGGAAGTTCATTGCACTAAGTGCCCATATGAAGAAAACAGAGGATAGTCACATAAATGAATTAACAGCGCAACTGAAAACCTTAGAACAGAGAGAAGCGAATTCACCCGCAGGAGCAGACGCCAGGAAATAATCAACTTGAGGGCTGAAATCAACAAAATAGAAACCAGGAAAACAATACAAAAAATCAATGCAACAAAGAGTTGGTTTTTTGAGAAAATCAACAAGATTGATAAACCTTTATCCAAATTAACGAAAAAGCAGAGACAGAACATGCAAATTAACAAAATCAGAAACGAAATGGGGAACATAACAACAGACACAGAGGAAATCCAGACAATTTTAAGGTCATACTTCGAAAATCTGTATTCCACAAAAATTGAAAATTCAAAGGAAATGGACAAGTTTCTGGATAACTATCACTTACCAAAATTAAATCAAGAACAGACAAACAACTTAAATAGACCTATAACCCGAAATGAAATAGAAGCAGTCATCGAAAGCCTTCCAACGAAAAAAAGTGCAGGGTCAGATGGATTCAGTGCAGAATTCTACCAGACATTCAAGGAAGAACTAATACCACTACTCCTCAAACTGTTCCACAAGATAGAAACAGAAGGTTTATTGCCAATCTCTTTTTATGAGGCCACAATAACATTGGTACCCAAACCTCACAAAGACACAACTAAGAAAGAAAACTACAGACCAATATCCCTGATGAACATCGATGCAAAAATGCTCAATAAAATAATGGCAAACCGAATTCAAAAATATATCAGAGAAATCATCCACCATGATCAAGTAGGCTTCATACCTGGATTGCAGGGATGGTTTAACATACGAAAATCTATCAACGTGATCCACCATATAAACAAACGGAAAAAGAAAAACCATATGATTATCTCCCTAGATGCAGAAAAAGCCTTCGATAAAATTCAACACCCTTTCATGATAAAGGTATTAGAGAGGTCAGGGATAACAGGAACATACCTAAACATAATAAGAGCAATATACAGCAAACCAACTGCCAACATCAAACTGAATGGAGAGAAACTTAAGCCAATTCCTCTAAAATCAGGAACAAGACAAGGCTGTCCTCTCTCTCCATATCTCTTCAATATCGTACTAGAAGTTCTAGCTACTGCTATAAGACAACAAAAGGAGATCAAGGGCATCCAAATTGGAAAGGAAGAAGTCAAACTGTCTCTATTTGCAGATGATATGATAGTTTACATAAGCGACCCAATAAACTCTACCAGGGAACTCCTACAGCTGATAAACACCTTCAGCAAACTAGCAGGATACAAGATAAACTCAAAAAAATCAGTAGCCCTATTTTTTGCAGACGACAAAGAGGCAGAGAAAGAAATCAGAGAAACATCACCCTTTACAATAGCCACAAGCAACATAAAGTATCTTGGTGTAACGCTTACCAAACAAGTAAAAGATCTATATAACAAGAAATTTGTGTCTCTAAAGAAAGAAATTAAAGAAGATACCAGAAAATGGAAAGACCTCCCATGCTCTTGGATAGGTAGGATAAACATAGTAAAAATGGCAATCTTACCAAAAGCAATCTACAGATTCAATGCAATCCCCATTAAAATCCCACCACAATTCTTCACCGACCTTGAAAAGATAATAATCAACTTTATATGGAAAAACAAAAGACCCAGGATAGCCAAAACAACCCTATACAATAAAAGAACATCAGGAGGCATCACCATTCCTGACTTTAAGCTCTACTACAGAGCTATAGTTCTGAAAACAGCCTGGTATTGGCATAAAAATAGACAGGTAGACCAATGGAATCGAATTGAAAATCCTGATATTAATCCACACACCTATGAACACCTGATTTTCGACAAAACAGCTAAAATTATACAATGGGGCAAAGACAGCATCTTCAACAAATGGTGCTGGCACAATTGGATGAGGGTGTGTAGAAGACTGCAGATAGACCCATGTCTGTCGCCATGCACAAAACTCAAGTCCAAATGGATCAAAGACCTTAACATCAATCCAGCCACATTGAACCTCTTAGAAGAGAAAGTAGGAGGTACCCTTGAACAAATTGGTATAGGAGACCGCTTCTTGAACATAACTCCAGGGGCACAGACACTGAAAGAAACAATTAATAAATGGGACCTCTTCAAACTTAGAAGCTTCTGTAAGGCAAAGGACACAGTTGACAAGACCAAACGGCAGCCCACTGACTGGGAAAAGATTTTCACTAATCCTATATCCGACAAAGGGCTGATCTCCAAAATATACAAAGAACTCAAGAAACTAGTCAACAAAACACCAAATAACCCTATTAAAAAATGGGGTACAGAACTGAAGAAAGAATTCTCAATGGAGGAAATCAAAAAGGCTGAAAGACACTTAAGAAAATGCTCCACATCCTTAGCTATCAGGGAAATGCAAATCAAAACAACTTTGAGATACCATCTTACCCCTGCCAGAATGGCTAAAATTAGAAACACCAGTGATGACTTATGTTGGAGAGGATGTGGAGAAAGGGGAACACTCCTCCACTGCTGGTGGGAGTGCAAACTCATACAGCCACTTTGGAGATCAGTATGGCGGTTCCTCAGGAAAATGGGAATTAGTTTACCACAGGACCCGGCAATCCCCCTCTTAGGCATATACCCAAAGGATTCACATCAATGCAACAAAGACATCTGTTCAACTATGTTCATAGCAGCACTATTTGTAATAGCAAGAACCTGGAAGCAACCTAGATGCCCTTCAATTGAAGAATGGTTAATGAAGATGTGGCACATCTACACAATGGAATACTACTCTGCAGAAAAAAATAATGGTATCTTGAAATTCGCAGGCAAGTGGATGGCACTTGAAGAAACCATCCTGAAAGAGGTAACCCAGTCACAAAAAGAGGAACACAGTATGTACTCACTCATATATGGATTTTAGACCTAGATCAAATGATCTCCAGCCTATAATTCACATCACCAGAGGAACTAGGATACAAGTTGTATTCTAAGAGATTCATATAAAGTCCCTCACAGAACTGGGAAGGGACAAGTCCCCCAGACCTCAGGTATAGTGGGGGAGGACAGCTAATGGAGAGAGAAGTAGGAGAAAATGAGAGGGAGGAGAGGAAGGCATGTGCGACCAGGAGGATTGAGCCTGGTTAGGAATGGAAAATAGGAAAGAGAGAGAGAGACAGAGACAGAGAGAGAGAACATAAAAGAGGGAGCCAATATTGGTTTGAAGATAAAGTTGAACACAAAGAAAGGTCGAGGGAACTACAAGACTGCTCCCAACTAACAATCTCAGCTTCCGTGGAAAGGCTATCATAAATGCCCTTCCCGGAGAGTGAGATCAACAACTAACTTCTCCATGGAGTTCTCAACTAATGCCTGTTGAAAACAGGAGCAAACACCCATACATAAACACTGAGTCAAACTAGAACCCAGAAGCAGATGGAGAGGACAAGACCATGCGGTAGAAGTACATAGAGACAGCTTACCTGAACAAGGAGGAGCTAAGGGCCACTAGACTAATAGCTGGGAAGCCAACAGGGGTCTGACTCGGACCCCCCTGAATATGGGTCTCAGCCAGAAGGTCTGAGCATCCTAAGAGACCTCAGACAGTGGAGCCAGGATGTATCCCTGGTGCACAAAAGGACTTTGCAAACATATCCCCCATGGAGGGATAACTGCCTTATTCTAGAGATAGGAGAGAAGCCCTAGTCCCTACTTCACAGGACCTGTCAGATCTACATGACCCCAACTGGATGGCATTCCCCTACATATTGTATTGTGGTGGGGGGTTGGGAGGGGAGGGTGTTTAGAGTGCATGGGAGAGGGTAGAGAGGGCAAAAGGGAGGGAAGGAGGGAGGGAGGGCTTGGGGGGAGGGAGGGAGGGAGGGAGGGAGAGGGAACTGGGATCGACATGTAAAATAATAATAATAAAAAAAAAACGCTTTGACTCCAAAATTTAAGTTGAAGAACAAGTTACTGGGGAAAAGTATTTCTATTTTTGTTTCCACAGAAAATGAAAAGATGTGGATTCCTTCCTGACTAATGTGGTTTGATCACACCAGACCGCCTGAAACAGAGTACAAGCTGATCCTACATTCCAAACAGCTGGACAAAACAGCCCTACAGACTACAGCTAGGATATCTGAATCTTCTTCGAATCCCCCATGACAGCGCCCCTTACCAGCAGGAAGTAGTTTGGAAAGAACGACGCCCAAATTCCCAAATATTGTGTATAAATGTTTGTTTTCATTTAATTGGACTTTGTTATATAAAATTAAATAAAAAATACTCTATATGCATAAAAAAAAAGAACTAAGCATCATCAGTAATGAAAATGCCATAGTGAAACCAATCATTAGTTATGCTAGCTCTGAAAGTTAATCAAAAGTTTATAACATCAGTGTTTGCCATGTGATGATGGTGCAGACTTGTAATCTCAGCACTTGGGAGGCAGAGGCAGTCAAATTTCTGTGAGTTCAAGGCCAGTCTGGTCTACAGACTCAGTTCCAGGGCAGATTCCAAAGCTACAGAGAAATCTTGTCTCAAAAAGCCAATAATAAATAAATAAATAAAATATTTGTTCATTGTTCAAAGTAAAATGTTTTCTAGTGGCTTCTTAATACACTCATAGCATCTAAGTTGAACACATTTGTCCTGTGTTGGCCTTTCCCAGCCTTCTTTCCTCACCTGTCTTTCTCCTCTTACTACATTTCACACATGAAAGAAACCTTGAGTTATTTCTTTATATGGAGTTGTCTTATTTCAGTGAGTTACCTATAGTTCCAATTTCCTGTAAGTGACATTCAGTTCTTTATGGTGATCAGCCCCCATTTTGGATATGTACCATGTTTCCATATCCATTCTGCTGACAACTCTCTAGGCTGATTCCATAATACCACTTTGGTGAAACCTTAGCTTTTGTTATTATTATTACTGCTGTTGATGTCCCTTAAAGGGGACTGAAGTTATTCTAGGTGAATCCAGAGATGTGCTGGGGGGATGTGTTGAAGTTCTAGAGATGTTGGTTTTGCCTCATTGAGGAGAAAGGAAACTTCCAAGAAGCTGACCTACCATGACAGAAACAGCCTTGGGAAGGTTAGCTTGCCAGCATAGGAGCTGGCCTACTAGGCTGGATGTCACACATAGCAGAAGAAGGACCTGCTCATCAAGCTGGGTTATGCAACCTTCATGAAACTTCATAATGAGAATCTGATTCTCCCTCCCCCGACTGGCTCTAAAGTGATGACGTTTGTTTGTAATATAGAGTAAATCTAGGACAGTTTGTTCCAAAAATAACTTCAGTATGCAGAGGAAGGAGGTAGATTGAGCATACATCACCTTCCCCTTGACACATTCCTCTTGTATCTTACAAGGCCAGACAGGAGTGGGGACTAGAAGACAGACTAGACTCATCCTGGCATTCCCTAGACCTTCTGCTGTGTCTCTCCTTAAGCCATTCCTACACTCAGCCTGAATCTGGGGAACTCAGCTTTGAAGATGCCCCCATAAGAGGACTCCATGATTTTGGTCAGAGCAACTGTCTTAGGAGCACTTAGCCCACCCTTGCCAATGTTCTGACTTGATATTTCAGTCACAACAGTGAGAAAGCAGCAGGGCCTCTGCACTTAAGAACTTTAGTAAATCCTTAAGACCTCTGGAGACACTGCATGGTGAATTGGTTGACCTTTAAGCAACACAAGAGCTCTGGAAATCTAGGAACTGGATTTTGTTCATATTTATATTTCTGCCACCCGACTACAGAGCCTTGAACATAATGCATGCTCCATGAATATTTAATGAATGAATAAATGAGTTAATGAGCAAGCATTTGAATGATGGGATCACTTTATTCATTCAACAAATAGCCATTTACTGGGCCTCTAGTTCAATTTGGTTGTACAGTAGAGGAATTAAATTTAATGCTATTGTTAGTGTGTGAGTACAAGTTTAAGAAATATCCAAGGAGGGGTGGAGGAAGAGGAGAGAGAAGAAGGACTGAGAGAGATAAACAAGGACAGAAAAAAGAATGAGACTCTTAGTGAGTGATGTATGAGAGAGAGAGAGTTGGATAACCTTGTATAAGTGAGGTTGGAAATACTGATCTCTGGTCCTCAGTTATTCATACAGTGGTTTTAAAATGTGGTCACAAAGTTTGTAATTTAATTCCTTCATTTTTAGTGTGCCCATGCTTCACCTATGTCTGTCTCATCAAGGATGTATGTAATGGGTAAGTTGGGGTTTCATTTGGAAACCCCGCAAAAACCTCCTTTTCCTTCTACTTCCTCCTCCTCCTCTTCCTCTCCCTCCACTTTCTTCTCCTTTTCCACAAATGTCTTCCTCTTCCTTCTTTTCTTCCATTTCTTTATTCAATTCTTGTCCCTCATTCTCCTCCTTTCACCTCCTCCATAATCTTTCTCCTCTTTGTCCCTCATCCTTTTTCTTTTCCCCCTCTTCCTCCTGACACAGACAGGTCAGATGCTATGTGCTTAACCCTGAAACAGGCCCATAAGGTAAGAAAGTGAGACCTCTAGCCAATGGCCACAGCCATAATGAGCCATTTTAGAGACAGAGCCTCCATCTGCATCCTAGGCCTCAGATTCTTGCAACCCAAATTAACATCTTGACTGTGAATATAGGAAGGGTTTTACATCCAAACCACTCAGAGGAGCCACCCGTCCTGACCTACTTTAAGATTGCAAATTGTTTGAAGATAATTTTGGGGTTGTTAGCTTTATAACAACTGGTAATGTGGCTTCACCCAGCCCTTAGTATCTAGCTATATCAGTCAAGAAGAACCACCAGGAAATAATTACATATAGGGTTTATTACAGATAGATGGAAATCTGGGAAGGATGGATAGAGCAGGAGAGGGGATGGGGAGGTGAAGTGTTTGCTACAAGGACTTGTCCTCCCTTGATGATGGCAGTTTCTGTCCTTCTGCCCAGTGCTGATGCTTCAACTTTTTGGGGTAAAGCAGTTTGATGTACAGAGGGCGAAAAGATCCAAAGCACCAGGAGCCTATAAAGATCAGTTAGAACTCACAATGAAGGACTATAGCCAAGTTAATTCTAACTATAGTTTAGTACCCCTGACCCTAATGACTATCCTGCCCTGGATTGCCTTTGTAATAGAGATAAACCCACAGTTGGTCCAGGAGTTAGAGAAGTTGAAAGAGTGTCCAGAAGATACTGGAGCTATGCCAAAGAAGCCTTCAGCCCTATCCCACAGAGGCCATTCAGGATACAAGCTAGAGAAACCTGTGTCCTACCCTATCAAGAATTAAAAAGGTTGATATCTTCCTTCAGATCATCCATGAAAGAACTATTGTGGCCACCCTCACAAGGAGAATCAACAGAGCACAAATCCAGCATCCTGTCTCCTACTTTCATCCATACTCAATTTCAAATAAAATAAATATCTTGGTGGCTTCCCAAATATCTTCAGTTCAAGCCTTTCCACATATCTCATGAAAGCCACCATTTTGAAGAGGGCATCATGGAGGAAGTGTATCCGTATGTAGGGGCATGTATGACATGCCACACGGGAGATGGTTTCCAGAAAGAGAGGAAGATGAGTAGAGGTTGTCATGGACTCTGAGGGAAACAAGAAGGAATGCTTGGAAGTGAAGCGGGACTTAGCCTCACAAGATGGCCATTCATTTGTTGGGTCATTAGAGGGTCTTCAGGAAGCAAAGGAAACAAGCATTACAAGGTTAATGGACGATGTCAAACATTTGCCACTTCTGGATTGACATTTGAATGAGAGGGAAAGTGGTAGGACAAGCATCTGAATGTGAGCAACAGTGACAAGACAGGCATCTGAGTGTGAGGGAGAGTGACAGTGGTGAAGACTATGAGAGTGTCCCACAGACAAAACAGAGCTCAGCTTTACTGTCCTGCCAATAGGAAACTGGTAAAAGGTTCTCTGCTGGGTGATGATATGGTCAGACTTTTACTTTAGAACCAGCACCCTGTCAAGTATGTTGAGGTAAAAATTAAAGGCGAGTCAATCTTAGAGGCAGAGAGGCCTGTTATTAGACTGTTACAACAATTCATTAGAGGGTGATGAGAGATGAAAATGAATTGTGGGATGGAGAACAGAATAGTACAAGAAGGCCCAAGTGGGCAATGCGCCAAGCAGGAGAAGTAAAGGGACAGTAGCTGTGACTTCTGGGAATTTGGGTTGGAAAGTGGAGGCCAAGGAAGCTTTGCTCAGGAAAGGAAGTTCTAGGAGAAAGAAAAAGGAAAGGCTGGTGGTAGAGGGAGGACGATGCATATTTTTATGAGTTGGGTTGAGGACAGGTTGTGTCTTCAAAGAATCTAGAAGGAAAGGAGAGGAGGAGTTGGCTATTTTTGTGATTTGTTCACTTTTACTACATCAGTCACTTTTCTCCTTATGGAAAATCAGCTCCGAGGGAGATTTATTTTGGCTTTGGTTTAAGGGTCCAGCCGAGGACAATGGGGGTGGCATGGTGGTAGGGACCCAGGGCAGCTGGGTCAGCAGTGAAGAAGCATAGAGAGATAAATGCTGCCATTCATCTCATTCCCTCTTTATCCATTCAGGGACCTTAGCTCATGTCGTGAGGCCACCCACATTCAGCACTGGTCTTCATACCTCAATGAACCCAGTCTAGAGATTCCCTCACAAATATGTTGTTTCCATGGTGATCCTAAATTCCATCAAGTCGGCAATGGCGATTAAGTAGTGTGCTTGCTTTATCATCTACTATTGACAAACATGGGTCTGTGACCCTAATCTTTATTCCTGCGAAACAAAGCAAATTCCAAATGCAGTAGAATTCTTTCTAGGCCTGAAGGCAGCCCTAGTACTGACAATGTTCCCTCTAGAGTAGTCCCTTTTGTAGCTCATGGTGGAATTTGGGTTGCTAAGATCACAGGAAGGAGTGCTGCATATATATAAAATCTGGCCTGTGGTTTAGTCTTACAATCATGGATTTTGGATTATAAAGACTTATGCTCAGGTTGTGCTAAAAATGGCTCATTTCTTCATGTCACTCATTCTGATGGTGGTTGTGCATCTCAAGACCAGTAAAATGTTCTCTACTTCTGTGAGCATGGTTCTTAGCATGCTGAGCATGCTAAATAGGTAATAAACAATCATCTTCTCAACATTTTTCCATTTTCTAAGTTGGAACTCATATCCTCCCATGTGCATATCTGTGTGTGCATCTGTGTTTTATGCAGATGCACATATGGGTGTGCACAGGACTGTGTACCCATACTCATGGAGGCCAGAGGCTGACACTGGGGGGGGGGTCATTCCTCTGTGGTTCCTCTCTATTGTTTTGGGGAGCAGGGTTTTTTCAGTGAATTTGGAGTTCACCTATTGTGTATAATGACTGTCCAGAAAGCCCCAGGGACTCTCTTGGGTCTGCATCTCTGATGCTGGGATTACTGGCGCATGCCACTATGCCCAGCTTTTTTTTTTATTTGGGTGCCAGGACTCTGAATTCAACCTTTTATACAAGTGTGGCAAAGACTTTACCAGTGAGTCATATCTCTGTTCTTCAGGGGACTTGGCTGATGAGGGAGGTCTGCTCTTCCTTCTGTATTTTCCTGTCCATACTCGCCACCATTTCTTGTTTACATTTGAGGCTTCAGACAACCAGATAACCAAAATGGTATCTATATGCTACCAGTAGAACCTCTGTCCCTTGCCTATGAAATGGTGGCTGGTATTTCCTATAAATTTAGGAAGAAGTAGAAGGGAAGGAGCCGTCAGAGTTAAGAGAACATGGTCTCTGTTTCTTCCTCAAAAGAAACAAAGACATATAGAGGGATGCAAAAGAAAGAAGGACCAAGCCTCTGAGACGACCCCCATCAGTGACAGAAGAGGGGAGAGAGTGGGCTCATCTTCAGGGGCAAGGAAGAGCTTCTGCACGAAAGCCAGATGTAAGTTTTTGTTGGGCCAGAGAACAGAGGATTCACAATACTCTCTAGAACTTTCAATGTTTTGGAAATTTCAGAAACAAAAATTAAAGGCCAATTTTCTGTACATTGGCTTAGAGGCACAGCACCAAAAGGTTTTCACAGTTCCATCTGGACAGTACAGAGTCAAGAGCTGGGCTGCTACCCTTGGATGAGAGGCTCTGTGGCTCTGTGGCTTTTAAAGTTTTGTGGGGGTTTTTTGTTTGTTTCTTTTATGATTATTTATTTATTTTTACATTTTCTTTTTTCTATTTTTTTTATTTAAATTAGAAACAAGCTTTTTTTTTTACTTGTCAATCCCAGTTTCCTCACCCTCCCCTTCTCCCCTGTCCCCAGACCAATCCCCTATCCCATTCCCTTTCTGCTCCCCAGGAAGGATGAGGCCTTCTATGGGTATCTTCAAAGTCTGTCACATCATTTGGAGCAGAGCCTAGGCCCTCCCCCATGTGTCAAGGTAGAGAGCATCCATTTATGTGGAATGGGTTCCCAAATCCGTTTGAACGCTAGGGATAAATACTGATCCACTACCAGAGGCCCCATAGATTGGCCAGGCCTCCTAACTAACACCCACATTCAGGGGTTTTGGGTCAGTCCTATGATGGTTTCACAGCTATCAGACTGGAGTTCATGCACTCCCCCTTGTTCAGGTCAGCAGTTTCTCTGGGTTTCTCCAGCCTGGTCTTGACCCCTTTGCTCATCACTTCTTCTCTGCAACTGGATTCCAGGAGTTCTGCTCAGTGTTTAGCTGTGGCTCTCTGCTTCTGCTTCCATCAGCTACTGGATGAAGGCTCTGGCATGGCATATAATCTCAGTATCAGAGAAGGGCATTTAAGGCAGCCTCTTCACTATTGCTTAGATGGTTAGTTGGGGGTCATTCTTGTATGTCTTTTGACATTTCCCTAGTGCAAGGATTCTCGTTGAACCCATAATGGCTCCTTCTATTATGTTATCTCTTTTCTTGCTCTCCTCTATCCCCCAACTCAATCTTCCTGCTCCCTCATGTCCTCCCCTCCTCTCCTTTTCTCCCTTTCTGTGTCTCCTGACTCCCTCTCCCCTCCCCTATGCTCCCAATTTTCTCAGGAGATATTGTTCCTTTCCTCTTCTCCAGGGGACCATATATGTCTCTCTTGGGTCCTCCTTGTTTCCTAGCTTCTCTGGCAGTATGCAAGCACATCTGTTCACCTATGTTCATAGCAGTATTATTTGTAATAGCCAGAAGTTGGAAGTAACCTAGATGTCCCTCGACTGAAGAATGAATAAAGAGGATGTAGCACATTTACACAATGGAATACTACTTAGTGGGAGGGGGATGGAATCTTGAAATTTCCAGGCAAATGGAAAGAATTAGAAGAAACCATCCTGAGTGAGGTAACCCAGTCACAAAAAGACAAATATGGTATAAACTCACTCATACATGGATTTTAGACATTAAAAAAAAAGGGTCACCAGCCTGCAATCTACATTTATTTTTTTAATTTGTTGTTTTTGAAAGTATCAAGTTTCTTATGATGTGTATGAATCATATTACATCATATTACTTCCCTGCCCTAACTCTTTCCCGCTTCAGTTTAAGTTTTTAAACCCTTCCAAACTAATTTTTTGCTACCCAAAGTTCTTGGATATATGTATGTATATATTTATTTATTTTTACATTTTCTTTTTTGTGTGTGTATCTATCTAATTATTTATTTGTTTTGCATGTGTATCTATTTATTTGTGTGTGTGTGTGTGTGTGTGTGTGTGTGTGTGTGTGTGTGTATACGCTTGTGGGACTTACAGAACAGCTTACAAGACTCAGTTCTTATGGGGTCTCAGAGGATTTAACTTAGGTTATCAGACGTAGTCACAAGTGTGACTTACCCACTGAGCCATCTCATCAGCTGTGTTGCCTAGTTACAAAGGAAAGATGTTGTCTGTCGTCTGTGGTTAGATGCCAAGCTCACAGCTACTCCATGGGTAATTTGTTCTTTGAAAAGATCCTTTAATGCAACTATCTTAAGTTATAGAGCTAAAATTGTTCAAAACTTAAAATCAGAGGTGTATGCGTGCATGTGTGTGTGTGTGTGTGTGTGTGTGTGTACATGCACGTGCACATGTATGTGCATATATGTGGAACTGCTGTCTTTCCTGCTATGTAGTTAACAGTGCTTCTGAATAAGCTGATGAACAGACAGAATCAGGGCTTCAAAAATTAAGAGTGAGAATTCTATAAAGAAACTTGCTACTCTGAAAGCTAATTTATAATTTAAAAGTACTTCTTATTTATTACTATTTAATTTTATAATTTTAAATATCTAAAGGTTTGTATGAGAAGACTCAGAGAGACTGAGTGACTGGTCAAGGGTCACCTAGAAAAATGTGGCAACCTAGAATTCCAATTCTCCTTTCTACAGTGTGTGTGTGTGTGTGTGTGTGTGTGTGTGTGTGTGTGTGTGTGTGTGTGTGTATGAGTTGTACATAAATGGGGCCATATGTGTGTGCAGATAAGTTCACCCACAGAGGCCAGGGGTTCACATTTGGTACCTTCCTCTGCAGTTCTCCATCTTATTTTGAGATGGACTCTCTCAGTGATTCTAGCTAGATTGGGTAGTTAGTGAGCCCCAGGGATCACTCTTGTGTCTGCTCTCCAGTGATGGGGTAACAGGTACATGCATGCCACAGTGCCTGGCTTTAATTTAGACATTAGAGATCTAACCTCAGGCTCTCATGCTTGAGCAGCAAGCCAAACTAAGCCGTTTCCCCATGTTACTCATCTATTGTCTAAGCATTAACAGTTTGAGGTCTTAGGATTCAGAGGCAGACTTGGCTGTACGACAGTGCACATGTAAGAACATGTGGTATCCTGATAGCATGAGTATTGCAATATCTTGGTTCCATTGTCTCAAAGGAGTCACTTCTCTTATCTAAGCCTTGGTTTCCTTACATGAAAACAAGGGTTATAATTTCTGTGAACAGGGAATCTTCTAAGGGTTATCAGAGGCTCCCTTATAAGAATAGGTTAATTTGGTAAACTTTGACAAATTTTGTCAGAACTCTCAGAAAAGAAGATAAGTGACCCCAATTATTCTGCACCTAGCAGAAGACTATGGGATTCTCCAAATAAATAAATAAATAGATAAATAAATAAATAAATAAATGGCTTTCTTTTTTATTATTTTATATAACCAAGTCCATTTAAATGAAAACAAATATTTATAGACAATATTTGGGAATTTGGGCGTCGTTCTTTCCAATCTACTTCCTGCTGGTAAGGGGCGCTGTCATGGGGGATTCGAAGAAGATTCAGAAATCCTGGCTGTAGTCTGAAAGGCTGCTTTGTCCAGCTGTTTTGAATGTAGCATCACCTGGTCCTCTGTTTCAGGTGGTCTGGCTTGATCAAACCACATTAATCTGGAAGGAATCGACATCTTTTCATTTTCTGTGGAAACAAAAATAGAAATCCTTTTCCCCAGTAACTTGTCCTTCAATTTAAATTTTGGAGTCAAAGCATTATTTTTTAATTTAATTTATTATTTTACATGTCGATCCCAGTTCCCTCTCTCCCTTCCTCCCTCCCTCCTTCCCTCCCTTTTACCCTCTCTGCCCTCTCACATGCACTCTAACCACCCTCCCCTCCCATCCCCACCCCAATTCCATATGTAGGGGAATGCCATCCAGTTGGGGTCATGTAGATCTGACAGGTCATGTGAAGTAGGGACTAGGGCTTCTCTCCTGTCTCTAGATTAAGACAGTTATCCCTCCATGGGGGATGTGTTCGCAAAGTCCTTTTATGCACCAGGGATACATCCTGGCTCCACTGTCTGAGGTCCCTTAGACTGCTCAGTTCTTCTGGCTGAGACCCATATTCAGGGGGGCCTGAGTCAGTCCCATGCTGGCTTCCCAGCTATCAGTCTAGTGGCCCTTAGCTCCTCCTTGTTCAGGTAAGCTGTCTCTGTGTTTCTGCCCCCTGGTCTTGTCCTCTCCATCTGCATCTGGGTTCTACTTCAACTCAGTGTTTATGTATGGCTGTTTGCTCCTGTTTCCAACAGGTATTAGTTGAGGGCTCCATGGAGAAGTTAGTTGTTGATCTCACTCTCCGGGAAGGGCATTTATGGTGGCCTTTCCACGGAATCTCAAATTGTTAGTTGGCAGCAGTCTTGTAGTTCTCTACACCTTTCTTTGAGTTCAATTTTATCTTCAAACCAATATTGGCTCCTTCTTTAATGTCTCTCTCTCTCTCTCTCTCTCTCTCTCTCTCTCTCTCTCTCTCTCTCTCACATGTCTTCTATTCCTAACCAGGCTCAATATTCCTGGTAGCACATATTTTCCTTTCTTCCCCCTCGTTTTCTACTTCTCTCTCCATTCGCTGCCCCCCCACTTCCCCTGAGCTCTGGAGGACTTGTCCCTTCCCAGTTTTGTGAGGGACTTTATATGAATCTCTTAGAATACACCTTGTATCCTAGTTCCTCTGGTGGTGTGAATTATACGCTGGTGATCCTTTGATCTACGTCTAAAATCCATATATGAGTGAGTACATACTGTGTTCCTCTTTTTGTGACTGGGTTATCTCATTCAGGATGGTTTCTTCAAGTGCCATCCACTTGCCTGCGAATTTCAAGATACCATTATTTTTTTCTGCAGAGTAGTATTCCATTGTGTAGATGTGCCACATCTTCATTAACCATTCTTCAATTGAGGGGCATCTAGGCTGCTTCCAGGTTCTTGCTATTACAAATAGTGTTGCTATGAACATAGTTGAACAGATGTCTTTGTTGCATGGATGTGAATCCTTTGGGTATATGCCTAAGAGGGGGATTTCCAGGTCCCTTGGTAAATTCCCATTTTCCTGAGGAACCACCATACTAATCTCCAAAATGGCTGTATGAGTTTGCACTTCCACCAACAGTGGAGGAGTGTTCCCCTTTCTCCACATCCTCTCCAACATGAGTCTTCATTGGTGTTTCTAATTTTAGCCTTTCTAGCAGGAGTAAGATGGTATCTCAAAGTTGTTTTGAGTTCAATTTCCCTAATAGCTAAGGATATGGAGCATTTTCTTAAGTGTCTTTCAGCCTTTTTTATTTCCTCTATTGAGAATTCTTTCTTCAGTTCTGTACCCCATTTTTAATAGGGTTATTTGGTGTTTTGTTGACTAGTTTCTTGAGTTCTTTGTATATTTTGGAGATCAGCCCTTTGTCGGATATAGGATTGGTAAAAATCTTTTCCGAGTCCGTGGGCTGCCGTTTGGTCATGTATACTGTGTCCTTTGTCTTACAGAATCTTCTAAGTTTGAAGAGGTCCCATTTATTAATTGTTTTTCTCAGTGTCTGTGCCCCTGGAATTATGTTCAGGAAGCGGTCTCTTATACCAATTTGTTCAAGGGTACCTCCTACTTTCACTTCTAAGAGGTTCAATGTGGCTGGATTGATGTTGAGGTCTTTGATCCATTTGGACTTGAGTTTTGTGCATGGCGACAGACATGTGTCTATCTGCAGTCTTCTACCCACCCTCATCCAATTGTGCCAGCACCATTTGTTGAAGATGCTGTCCTCGCCCCATTGTATAATTTTAGGTGTTTTGTCGAAAATCAGGAGTTCATAGGGGTGTGGGTTAATGTCAGGATTTTCAATTCGATTCCATTGGTCTACCTGTCTATTTTTATGCCAATACCAGGCTGTTTTCAGAACTATAGCTCTGTAATAGAGCTTAAAGTCAGGAATGGTGATGTCTCCTGAAGTTCTTTTATTGTATAGGGTTGTTTTGGCTATCCTGGGTCTTTTGTTTTTCCATATAAAGTTGATTATTATCCTTTCAAGGTCAGTGAAGAATTGTGGTGGGATATTAATGGGGATTGCATTGAATCTGTAGATTGCTTTTGGCAAGATTGCCATTTTTACTATGTTTATCCTACCTATCCATGAGCATGGGAGATCTTTCCATTTTCTGGTATCTTCATTAATTTCTTTCTTTAGAGACACAAATTTCTTGTTATAAAGGTCTTTTACTTGTTTGGTAAGCGTTACACCAAGATACTTTATGTTGCTTGTGGCTATTGTAAAGGGTGATGTTTCTCTAATTTCTTTCTCTGTCTCTTTGTCATCTGAAAAAAGTAGGGCTACTGATTTTTTTGAGTTTATCTTGTATCCTGCTAGTTTGCTGAAGGTGTTTATCAGCTGTAGGAGTTCCCTGGTAGAGTTTATTGGGTCGCTTATGTAAACTATCATATCATCTGCAAATAGAGACAGTTTAACTTCATCCTTTCCAATTTGGATCCCCTTGATCTCCTTTTGTTGTCTTATAGCATTAGCTAGAACTTCTAGTATGATATTGAAGAGATATGGAGAGAGAGGTCAGCCTTGTCTTGTTCCTGATTTTAGAGGAATTGGCTTAAGTTTCTCTCCATTCAGTTTGATGTTGGCAGCTGGTTTGCTGTTATGTTTAGGTATGTTTCTGTTATCCCTGACCTCTCCAAGACCTTTATCATGAAAGGGTGTTGAATTTTGTCATAGGCTTTTTCAGCATCTAGGGAGATAATCATATGGTTTTTCTTTTTCTGTTTGTTTATATGGTCGATCACGGTGATAGATTTTTGTATGTTAAACCATCCCTGCATTCCAGGGATTAAACCTACTTGGTCATGGTGGATGATTTCACTGGTGTATTCTTGTATTCGGTTTGCCAGTATTTTATTGAGTATATTTGCATCGATGTTCATCAGGGATATTGGTCTGTAGTTTTCTTTCTTAGTTGTGTCTTTGTGAGGGTTGGGTACCAACGTTATTGTGGCCTCATAAAAAGAGTTTGGCAATGAACCTTGTCTTTCTATCTTGTAGAAGAGTTTGAGGAGTAGTGTTATTAGTTCTTCCTTGAATGTCTGGTAGAATTCTGCATTGAATACATCTGGCCCTGGGATTTTTTTTTTTTTTTCCTTGGAAGGCTTTTGATGACTGCTTCTATTTCATTGCAGGTTATAGGTCTATTTATGTTGTTTGTCTGTTCTTGATTTAATTTTGGTAAGTGATAGTTATCCAGAAATTTGTCCATATCCTTTGAATTTTCAATTTTTGAGGAATACAGATTTTCAAAGTATGACCTGAAAATTGTCTGGATTTCTTCTGTGTCCGTTGTTATGTTCCCCTTTCCCTTTCTGATTTTGTTAATTTGCATGTTCTCTCTCTGCTTTTTCATTAATTTGGATAAAGGTTTGTCTATCTTATTGATTTTCTCAAAAAACCAACTCTTGCTTGCATTGATTTTTTTTTTGTATTGTTTTCCTGGTTTCTATTTTGTTGATTTCATCCCTCAAGTTGATTATTTCCTGGTGTCTACTCCAACGGGGTGAGTTTGCTTCTCTCTGTTCTAAGGCTTTCAGTGGCGCTGTTAATTCTCTTATGTGATTATCCTCTGTTTTCTTCATATGGGCACTTAGTGCAATGAATTTCCCTCGTAGCACTGCTTTCAACGTGCCCCATAAGTTCATGTATGTTGTGTCCTCATTCTTGTTGAATATTAGAAAGTCCTTAATTTCTTTATTTCTTCTTTGACTTAGGTGTGGTGCATTTGCACATTGTTCAGTTTCCATGAGTTTGCAGGTTTTCTGTTATTTGTGTTGTTGTTGAATTCCAATTTTAAAGCATGGTGGTCCAATAAGATACAGGGGACTATTCCTATTCTCTTGTATCTGTTGAGGTTTGTTATGCCACCTAGTATGTGGTCGATTTTAGAGAAGGTTCCATTGGAGCAGAGAAGAAGGTATATTCTTTTGTCTTTGGATGGAATGTTCTATAGATGTCTGTTAACCCCGGTTGAGACATAACTTCTGTTACTTCTTTTGTTTCTTTGTTGAGTTTCTGATTTGTGGTCCTGTCTAGTGTTGAGAGTGGTGTATTGAAGTCTCCCACTATAAGTGTGTGAGGTTTTATATGAACTTTGAGTTTTAGTAGTGTTTCTTTTACGAATGTGGGTGAATTTGTATTAGGGGCATAGATGTTCAGAACTGAGACTTTGTGTTGATGGATTTCTCCTGAGATGAATATGAAATGACCATCCTCATCTCTTTTGATTAATTTTGGTTTGAAGTTTAACTAGTTAGATATTAGGATAGCTACGCCTGCTTGCTTCTTATTTCCATTTGATTGGAAAATCTTTTCCCAACCCTTTACCCTGAGGTAATGTCTATCTTTGAAGCTTAGATGTGTTTCTTGTATGCAGCAGAAGGATGGATTCTGTCTTCGTATCCATTCTGTTAGCCTGTGTCTTTTTATAGGTGAGTTAAGACCATTAATGTTGAGGGTGAGTAAGGACCATTGATTGTTGATGCTTGTTTGATTTAGGTTTATTGTTGGCAGTGGTATTGTGAATATATTAGTTCTGCATTACCCTTGGTTTCTGGTGTAGTTGCATTATCTGTTGCCTATATTTTTGTGGGCGTAGTTACCTTCCTTGGGTTGGAGTTTTCCTTCCAATACTTTCTGTAGGGCTAGATTTGTACATACGTATTGGAAAAATCTGGTTTTGTCATTAAATATCTTGTTTTCTCCATCTATAGTGATTTAGAGTTTTGCTGGTTATAGTAGCCTAGGCTGGCATCCATGTTCTGTTAATACTTTTAGAACATCTATCCAGGACCTTCTTGCCTTGAGTGTTTCCATGGAGAAGTCAGGTGTAATTTTGATAGGTCTGCCTTTATATGTTACCTGTCCTTTTTCCTTCGCTGCTCTTAATATTCTTTCTTTATTCTGTATGCTAGGTGTTTTGATTATTATATGTCGAGGGGTCTTTTTTCTTTGGTCCAGCCTATTTGGGGTTCGGTATGCTTCTTGTACTTTCATGGGCATGTCCTTCTTCAGATTTGGAAAGTTTTCCTCGATGATTTTGTTGAATATGTTTTCATCACCTTTGAGCTGGGCTTCCTCACCTTCCTTTATGCCTATTATTCTTAGGTTTGGCCTTTTTATGGTGTCCCACATTTTCTGGATGTTTTGTGTTAAGAATTTGTTGGATTTATGATTTTCTTTTGTCTTTGAATCTATTTCTTCTAGTTTATCTTCTGTGCCTGAGATTCTGTCTTCCATCTCTTGAATTCTGTTGGTTATGCTTGTGTCTGTAGTTCCCGATTTTTTGCCCAGTTTTTCTATTTCCAGCATTCCTACGGTTTGTGTTGCCTTTATTTTCTCTATTTCAGTTTTTAAGTCTTGAACTGTTTCCTCCACCCGCGTAATTGTTTTTTTTGCTTGTTTTTTTTTTTTTTTTGAGAAATTTCCCTTTTTCCCCCCTTTTTTTTTTTTTTTTTTCCTTTTTTTTTTTTGGTTTTTTTCCTCTTTTTTTTGTGGCCCCCTTTTTTTTTTTTGTTGTTATTTTTTTTGTTGTTCTTCCCTTTCCCCTTCTTTGTTTTTTTGTTTTTTTTTTGTTTGTGTTGTTTTCCTTTCCTTTGTGTTTGGTGGGGTTTTTTTTTTTTTTTTTTGTTTTTTTTTTTTTTTTCTGTCTTCTTTTTTTTTTTTTTTTTGTTTTTTGTTGGTGTTTTCTCTTTCCTTTTTTTTTTTTGTCCCGGTGGGCTTATGTGGGTCAGAGATTCAATATCTGTAGCTCTGTGTGGTCCAAGCTCTATAGGAGGTCTCTCCGCAGACAGGGACCCAGGGATGTGGTCAGGGCTGAGGATCCAGTAGAAGATGCCATTAGCCAATGGCTCTAGCCAATAACTAGCAGAAGAATACAAAGGTTGAGCTGCAACTTGGGAAGGTTTTGTAGGATAGTCAAATCTCACTGGAAACTGGGACTTTCCAGCTGAGGCCTCTTTCTTTTGTAGAGGCCCTGATTTTGCGGTCAAGGATCTTGCTGGCAGGAACTCAGAGTGTACCCGCAGAGATAGGCCGATCTCTGGGAGGGGCCCGGGACTCCAGCAGAGGACTGGAGCTTGGGTCAGAGACTAAGCAGTTGGAAATAACAGGTTGTCCCACGTGGATAGGCAGGTCTCCTTTGTTCAGAGTTGCTCTGAGGAGTCTCTGAAGTACGCTGGACTTTTGGCTCCACCCTCTGTCCTAGTGCTCAACCAGAGTGGCAGGACAGTGGGCAGGGTCGGGCACAGGGTGGGGGGGCAGGCTCATGGTGGGAATGGGTGGGGCTGTATTAGAGCTCCAAGGGTGCTCTCGAGGGGGACAGGGCACAGGAGCAGCAGGATCAGGGGCCAACCCAGGGAGTTCGTGGGGGGGGGAGAGGTTTTAGGGGAGAGGCATCCCCGATTAGGCCCAGACTCACCTCTGGCCAATAGCTGTCGGAAGAGGACAAAGGCTGAGCTGAAACTTGGGAAGGTTTTGCAGGATAGTTGGGTCTCACTGGAAACTGGAACTCTCCAGCTGAGGCTTCTTTCTTTAGCAGAGGCCCGGATTTGGGGGTCAAGGATCTTGCCAGCAGGAACTCAGAGCAATAAATGGTTTTCTTGGTGGACTTACTGCAAATTTGACTGGCAAGTGAGAGCCTTTCCTTCTTTCGGAACCTAACTCCCTGTTAATTAAGTTTAGTGGCTGTCTGTTCTACTGACTGCAACCAGTAGAATCTTGGGGAAAAAGAAAAGAACTAAGGCATTGCAAAGTGCAATGTAACTGGCAAAAGCAAATATCCCCAGTATTAAGTATAAATCTCTTCCTTGTTAGGAAATAATTATACCTTTAAATGGGGCTACATGGATGTAAATGCAACCCACAAAATGCCAATTAGTTTCATAGCAGTGATGGCATTTAGTGCCACTTCAGTTAATGGAAAATGTGTTGGAAGTAGCCCATCTTCTGCTGCTCCAAAGGAAAGGCTGTGTCAGGGGAGGTAGGGCTCAGAAGACAGAGGATGCTGCAAGAGAAAAGGAAAATATTTTTGCTAGAAAAGTTCTTGGTATAGAGTATCTGTATCTGCACATCCCTGTCTGTTCCATGTACTAGTGCATCATGTGTCTTGGATTGAGTTGCTCATGTCTGTAAGCCTGTATCTCTAATCAGTCAAATGAATTAAGAGGTAAGGGGTGGTCTTGTAAACTAGAGAGCCTGAGTTATACTATGAGAACCTCAATTTATAAAATTATGGAGTGTGATAATGGATATTTGTAATTCCAGATCCAGGGAGGCAGAGACAGGAAGACTCCAGGGTTCTCTGACTAGCTAGACTAGCCTATGTGGTAAGCTCTAGGCCAGTGGGAAACCAATTCCAAAACCCCAAGGTAAAGATGCATAGGAATGACAGCCAAGTTGTCCTCTGAAGTCCACCCTCACAGACATACACACGCACATCCCCCTGATATGCAACTGCAAATATACACATGTTCACATAATCCCCAGCCCCAACTGCTTGCTATAGTAATCAGAAAAAGCAAAAACAAAACTCTTTGTTTCTTTGGTGTTCTTCTGAGGTCAATAGTTCCTTGCTTTCTATGGGTTTAATTATTTGAGGACTGTGGAGTGTTCCCTTGCTCAAAATGGCAGTTCCTGATGACAGCACTGAAAAATTGGGTCTTGGGTTCCATACACTCACTTTGTGGTTCAGAGTATGATGTATCATAAGAAGACTAAGTTCTGAGCTTTCCTATGGCTCAAAGGGTTTGTTAACATGACATCTGTAAGATATCTCAGAGTCTGGAACACGGCACACAGAAAATACTCAAGAAATTTTGACTTTCTTTATCCATTTCAGCAGTGTTAACTGACAAGGCACTGTCAGGTATTATCTTTAACCCATCATTATTTACAAGCAGGACAAGAAGGAACAGAGAAGCCATTAAGGTCTGGGTGAGAAACACAAGATAGGAATTTTCTAGCATAAACTCTATAAAACCATCCATTTCACCCATTCTATATGGGTGCTCAATCTATACACAAGTGTGTGTGGGGTGAAGAGGTGCCTTGGTCCTGCCTCAATGAGATGATGGGACTGACTTAATAGACTTCCTAGGGGAGACCTTACCCTTTCTGAGTAGCAGATGGGAGGTAGGGGTGGGGGAAGCAGGAGTAGAGGAGGGAGGAGAAACTGGGATTGTAATGTAAAAAAAATAAATTAATAAAAAAATAAATTATAAAAAACCCCTATCCCTTTCTTGTAACTATTTTTGGTTTTTGAGTGCTGGGATCGAACTGGGTGCCTTGAGCATGTCAGTCATATGCTTTTCCACTGAGCTGCATCCAAGGCCCTATCTACTTCTTTGAGGGTATGGTGCTCCTGAACACAGAGATAACAATACTTGACACATTACTGGGTACCTGCCATGTAACAGACACCATAATATGTTACATACTAGTAAAAAGGCAATGAATGAATTAAGAACAGGTCGGTGCAGACAACAAACAAATAAACATAAAGCTTGATGAAAATTAATACAGTGAACACAATCTGAAAATTTTTCAGAAGAAAGTTCTGCGAGGACCTAAAAAGGTCAAGAAAGCAGAAGGTTCTAACTGAGGGACTGTGCCCATAGAGTGCCTCACTTAGGGAGTGTCATTTAATCAGAACCCTGAATGTGGTAAGAACAAGGTCATGAAAAGATCTTCAGAGGGAGTAAATTGGAGAGGCAAAGGCTTGGAGTTGCTTGTGTTGGAAAGGAGAATTCATCCAACTGGATACTGAGGAGCATGTGCACACTGGCTATACATGAGGTAGGATAAAGCAGACCAATTAGCACCTTGCCACCATGGGGGAAGGATGTAGGTTTTATTCTGATTTTTATGGACAGATACTGAGGGTTGGAGTCAAGTGAGTTATATCTAACTCGTGTTTCGGCTAGGTGATCTGTATTTTGATAGAGAATAGGTCATGATGAAAATAAGAGGAGAAGCAAGTGGAAGGGTTAGAACAGTTTCACAGTTGGATAAATAGCCACTGGATGACTGAGCAACAGTGGTAGAGGTGAGGAAATGTAGACAGATTGTGGGTATAGTTTGAGTCATGCAGACACATCGACCTGATGGGTGCTATGTAAAGGGAGATGGAATGAGGGATGACCACTGGACATTGGGCCAGAGAAATCAGTTCTGGTGCGGAGCTGTTTCCTGGGATGAATGGGGCAAACTCAGCACAAAACACCATGCTTTGATTGGCCATTAAAAAAAAAACCTCAGTGCTCTGATTGGCCACTTCAAATGAGAAGATCTATTCATTCTTCATGAGTCAAAGGATGGGGTTGTGGATGATCTGTGTCTGATCTTGCATAGAGCAATAGCGATGAGGGTGAGAAATACACTCATCATGTGTAAGGAATTGGTTCTTGGTTAGAGATCTTCATCAGGGCCAAGGCTGTGAGTGTGGGGGATGCCCAGGCAGATAGGGTATAGGGAAAGGATAAAGGCAAAGGTTTCAACCAAAATCTTGAAGGTTCTCCCAAATTCCATGATTTTCTCTTCCCTCCCCCACTGCCAAAAGCAAGCAAGATCAAGTTTGTGGTAGGGAAGAGGAATAGCAAGAAACCAACATACCTGATCTGATTCTCTCTCTCCCTCCTTCCCTCCCTCCCTCTCTCACACACACACAGAGAAAAGAGAGAGAGAGACAAAGAGATAGACAGGCAGACAGATAGACAGACACACGCACGCACACACACACACACACACACACACACACACACACACACACACAGAGAGAGAGAGAGAGAGAGAGAGAGAGAGAGAGAGAGAGAGAGGTCAAAATGTCAAAGAAAAATCCCTTCCTCCCAGACAAATTGGAGTAGTATAACAGCACCACAGAGCTGCAGCCTTGCCATAGCCTTAATGTTGGTCAAAACAGTATTGTCTTGATTTGTGTGTTCCTGATTTGTATGAGCTTTTCTGTATGCCAGAGATTACATTGCTAGAAATTCCATGCATAACAGCTTATTCTAAACACACAAAACTGTACATACACATTAACCAATCTACACGTCCCTTGTGTACCTGGTTTAAATTACATACCAACAAACTCTAGACAAATAAACTCATCGTAATAGGACAAGCACTTCTCTACAGTGGCTATACCCAACCCAGTCTGATACCCTGTGTTTCTGGCAATAGTACCCTTGTCACTGTCCAGACCACTTCTTCTTACTGTCCAACAGTCCTTCCCCACCAGCCATAGTGTACAGTGTTATTTTTTTTTTTCTGAGCATGTCCTATGCTCTTAGAGACCTTTAGCAAGGCCTACACAGCAGCAGCAAGAGCAGAACAAAGACCACAGATACATTTCTCATTTTCATATCAATTGGCAGAAATTATCTTTATTAGAAAAATGAAATTTCCTGTATTTACATTTTTACACAGTATGATGGGCACTTTCATTGCCCGGGAGTTATATACATATCAGTTTGCACACACATGTCAAATCCCATTCCTTAAAACAGTTGATAACACATTGAACAAAATTAAAAAGACATACTACAAGAAGACAACCATAGTATATACTTCCTCTATCATAGAAAGGTGTTAAGCAAACGTGTAATTTTGTAGCTATGCTTGGAAATATTTAATACAGTTATTAGCACTTCCTCATGCAGTGGATCAGAACATGACAGGTATAAATTGCTGTGACTGGTAGGTAAAGATCTACTCCCAAATGAAGACCACTGAGTGGAGCACACAGCTCTCCTTGGGCTCCACCATACAAGATATCAAGCCAGTCCTGATGTGAGTTATAGATGGTGTTTCATGTAGCTGTGGATGGACAGCCTTTGCATATGAGTTCAATCCTATTCATACTGGGTTAAAGACAGACTCATATGTAAACCCTTTATGGATAAGCTGTTTAATTCAGTACCTTTCCTGTGGGCAATGGGTAGCTTGTATATTATGCAAGCCTTACAACATGGATGGAAAATGAATAGTTTATCCTCTTTTACTGTCTGAGAAGGCCATTATTTATGATTTTTATGACCCATTTCTTATTCAAGCTACCAATTAACTCACCTAATTCTTTCTGATATTCTTCTTGAAATATATACATACACATACACAAACATTCCAGTACCATATAAACTATGATGAACTCTACCAATTAATTTGGCAAGGATATGCTCTTAAATATGTTTTTACCAGGGGAATGAACAAGATTAACATTCAGACTTTGAAAACAACCATAAAAACAAACATCTTTGGGGACCCTCAGGCTGGGGAAGCATCTGACCCACATTTATTTTGTGATTATTTCTGTTTTTCAATGACCATGTTTCCTACATATTCCTGACTTAGTATCTTCTTTGAAAAAAATTATTCACTTACATCATTTCCAATGAAAACTTCAGAGTAACATGAATGTTAGAAATGTCAGTTTGCTCTTTCCAAATCCATCACATTTTCAAAGAAGATTGCTAAGATTTGCCACAAAATCATATTCTGCTTTTGACCTGGAATAGTTCCCTAATGGTCATGGCCACAGAGCTGTGTCTACAAACTTAATACATTTAAGATATTTTTAAAAGGAAAATATGTTTTAAAAGTCAATACAATTTCTTCATGTGAATTAGCCTGACCTGGAAGAGAAATAATTCAATATATCATACACACTTAATGTAAAAACCTTTAATGAATTTAAAGGGCTGTGATTGTTTCTCACAGACAAACAGACAGTTTACTATTTTATTTCCGGACCTTCACTGTTTGTTCAGTTATCAATAGTCTTTGATTGGAGCCCTTTAAAAGCTTGAAATAGCAAAATGTCAGATCAATGAGAAATATTGAAAATGCCAAAGACAAACTTATGCTAGCTGGAGAACAATTAACCTTATTAATTTAAAAGGCATCTGTGGTATTGGCTATGTGTTATGTTAATATCCTTTTGAAGGTTTTTAAACCTCCCTAAAGGTATGAAAGAGAATTAACTACGAGAGGTTATGACCCAGGGCTACTGATAATGAGGAATGTCCTAGAATTGTAAAAATGCAGACTCATTGATTTGCTGATATGGTACCTAAGCAGTCATTGGTGAGTGATGATTGCTTCTATCTTGTTACTTCCTGAAGTTCACTGATGCCTTATTTGTGAATTGAATCTGAATAATGATTTCATCTTAAATAGTTTGGTTGTGGTTTGCTGGGGGGAATTGTGTGCTTTGAAATATAGCTCCAAAGAGGCAGAGCTCTCAACTTTCTGGAGAGTACAACATCCCTGGGAGACTCCTTGTCTCTTGTAGAAACATATGGTCTCAGAATAGCTATTAAATAATAATAACCTCTGTGTTTTTGTTTTTGAGATAGGGTCTCTTGTAGCACAGGTTGGTCTCCTACATATAATCTTAAATGCACAATCCTTCTGCCTCTGTTTCCTGAGTGTTGGCCTTGTGCCACCACACCCAATTTATGCTCGAAGTGCTGGACATAGAACCCAGGTCTTATGTGTGCTGTGCAGACGCTCCATTAATGGGGCTGTATCCTTAAACCCAGTAACCTCTATATTGAGATGCATTTGACTGTCAGTTTGAAGGATGACAACACCTGAAGAATTGTTTTCAGGAATCAAGCTAAGGGCATCTATATTGTGTTCAAAGACTCCCCAGAAGCACTTGGAGCAATGATTGCATTTTTTATGAAAATGGAACTCTAGAGCCTCTCAAAGCAATTTTCCTTGTGATCCCAGCTCAATCTTCTCATCAATAAAATGGTGAGCCCACCTCACTGTAAATATAAAAGCCAGAAAAGAAGTGTGGTCTAGAACATGGGTGGGAGAGTATACACAGATGGCACCTGTGTGCTCAGAATTGGACACCATGCCACTCATGGCTCCAATAAAGTGCTATAGAAGCATCCCAATTCAACACTCTGCCTTGGGATATTAACAAGTGTTGGTGCATTGACAATTATCCTGATACTAATGACCAGGAGTGCATCTCTAAGGCAATTTAACAAATAAAACAGACCAAGAAAACAACAACAACAACAACAACAACAACAACAGCATTTTAATAGCTGGCCCTCAATCACCCTGATGACTAAAGCACTCAGTCATTAATGCAAAACTATTCCCCATTCCCTGCCCTACCTCTGAGCCTCATTCTGTCTGCCTGGCAAAGATAAACCAACACAGATGAATAGGAGGATCAGCGAGTCTGCAAATAGCAACCTGTTTAGAAAGGGGTCATGATGTTTAAGAGAGCTTTGATTGAGGACCACAAGGCAGTGTGTGCATATGTGTGTGTGACTGTGTCCACACACCTATGAAAGCATACTATGTACATATGTTTAATGGTACTAGCCCTGATGCCAACTGTTAAAGAAGAAAAGAGATTGGTAAAGGGATATTTAAGGTTAGGCACATGCTAAGTAGAGAAGGTAAATTTCCAAAGCAAAATAAAAAATAAAAAAGTTAATGCTGAGTGCAAGCACAGGGAGGAGGAGAAACATGAACAGTGTTCCAGTCTTGGAAGGGACTGTGAACAGAGGAGAGATCCCCAAGAGTTCTTGATACATCCCAAACCAGGAAACCTGGGTAGGGTTCTTAAGGAAAATCCTGGGGATCTCAAATTAGCAAATCTCTTTCCACTTCTAGTCTGACCTACCTGTTGCTAGTGAGGCTTAGAACAATCTTAGCCTCGGTTTCTTCATCCACAAAATGGGAACACTAATGCTTAACTTCTAGGTTTAACTCATTCACTGTAGACAAAGCTGGACATCTCAAGATTCAGATGCTGACTTGGTGCAAACTTGTGATGAACGGAAACTGTAACATTCTCATATAGAATGGTACACACAGCATGAACGCACCTGCTTTCACACCGTCTCCATCCCTCCATCCTTCCATCCCTGGATCCCCTTCCTTCGCATCCTTGCCCTCTTTTTAGGGAACCTGATAGTTTTTTGTTTGTTTGTTTGTTTTTGTTTTTGCCATCAGAAACAGTAGGCACTTAGGACTCCACAAGTACAGTCTTACCCTCTCCCTGACCTGTCCACACCCTGAGCTAGCAAAAATCTTTATGGGCCATAAGCAACCCAACTGGGAATTTGTCTATACATTTCCTCTTTCTCCTTTACACCATGATCTATTTTTCCAATCCTTTGAAGGATTTTTAACCATTTTGAAGCATTTGAGGCATGATTTGGTAGGCCATGCAGGGTTGGTTGGAGCCAGACCCAAAAGTTTGTGTGCAAATAATATGGAGGATTGAGTTTTTTCACTGGTTTAGCTGCTTCTATGTTTCCCCCTTATCATCTCAGCATGCATCAAATACATCAAGGCCATTTCCAGTGACACCATCCATATTCTTCAAAGTTCCTTAAAATCCATGGAAGAACATTAAAAAAAAGTTTGATTACAGTATCAATTATTTTGATCTTCTTATAGCAGCATATTATCTATTTTTAATTTTCACTGTTTAATCTGTTTTTTGTTTTATGGTCCTTGGTTATCTTTTGTGTTTTGGAATTTACTTTTTAAGCCATGAACTACCTACAGGAAGAGATTCTATTTTCCTTTCCATTTGCAGCCCCTTAGTCTCAAACTGGACTTCAGAGGGAACTGCTACTTTGTCTAGTCCTATTGCCTGATTGGTGTGCCTTGTTCAACAGCATAGCATAGTCCTGGTTTCTGTCAATCTTTGTCTTTGGTTTGAAGCTTTAAACTACACCCTTTGTGGATCTTCTTTAGAGGAGAGACCCCTGAAGAAAGATCCTCTCTTTCTCAGGACCCTGAGAAAATGAGGAAGTGCAAAGGAGCTTAAAGAAAAACCAAATTCATAGTCATGCTTGGATTTGTAAAGAGCAAGAAGCAAAGAAAGCCAGGGTTGTCCTATGAGTTTCTCTGGCTTGTATTCCAGAGGGACTCATAGGGAGTGTCTTCCTAAAAGAAACCTAGAGATATGTCAGCTTGGTAAAGGTTACCAAGCCAGAAATCAGTCCACAGAGTCTTGGGTTCCAGCCCCAGCTCTGAAGCTTTCTGACTTTTCATTAGACAGATTACATTCCTTGTCACCAGTCACTTGTCCCTTTTCCCCCTGGTGTCATTCCACAAAATCCATTTCATCTAAAATCCTTTTACATGGGCATTTTCACTCCTTCTAGGCACACAACAAGCCAAGAGAGAGAAGAAATTCAATAGAAATCTATGTCTTTTGATGGGTTTACAAAAGTCACATGTAAGTCCACATCAGCATCATATTCAAAAGTGGATGTAAGCAGCATATATTGCACACTCCTCACTCCAGAATTTTGTTCTTTAAGGGGCCAAGAACACCAATGCTCAAAGCCCCTTGAGCCCTGTCATCCTTCCTAGAGCTGATATTTAAAAAAATATAATGCTGTCTCTACATAAATAGCCTTCTACCAAAATAATCAGAATGGGTTTTCTGTGTGTTCACACCATCACCACCATTTAATTTTTAATGTAAATTTTATAATATGTACAGGTTTGTTTGGATAATACACTTAACTTTGAAGTGTAGAAACCAAGCATGTATAATATCTACACGTGTACATGAGCAACTGTATTCACAGAAGTTCATTGCATCATCTCTGATATGTATCAAGCTGACCTCATCAGAGACAATTAGACATGAACACAGTACAAAGAAAAATGGCTGACTGAAAAATGGCAGCTCCACATTGAACAAACTTTTCAAGTAGAGACCCATAAACTCCCAATGAGTGTTTCTGACCCTGTTTAACCAAAAGAGAAGGGAGGGCATACAAACAGGCCAAATCTTGACTCAAGTGTAAATGAATAATGCTTTTGGAAGGAAAACCTCTTTTCTTTAGACCTTGAATTACTATTAAGTGCTGACTGATAAATTTGGCTTCCTCCTGATTAAACTTTATTTCTTGAAGTCCAATTAAGTCTATTCTAACAAAGGTTAGTGCGAACCACCTCCATCTCGGAACAGGTACTATTGTTTTCTTGAGGAGTCACACACATCAGTTCCACACAAAGAAACAGTACAGCAATGTGCATCACGCTAATGGGTATACGCAGCTCCTCTGACAAAGACCTCTGCTTTTCACATTAGTATTTATTTAGGTCTTAAACCACAAGGGACTTCAGTGCAAGGTATTTATATGATGAGCAATTACTAAAACTGCACTTTTTAGGTTTAAGGAAGATAAAATTTTAATCACCATTTAATTAACACTAACTTTCCTTTTCTTTTTCATTAGCAATTCTATTTGCAAAGAATTCGGGGCATTTGTCATTTCCTGAGAAGGATGCAGAATATTAGATTCACATCGGTGGCAGACACATCAAATAGAATAAACAACATGAAACTGTGTGATACCATGGATCTTTTGACTAATTAACTGCCTTGGCTAAAGTCCCAGTTAAATGAAACGATTTCATTTGTAAACAAGGTGTAATTTTCTTTGTCTGTCTCTGGAAAATAAGTGTGAATCAATATGACAGTTTTTGCTGAAATTGATAGATTTTAATTTTTCTGCCAGAAAGGTAAATATTAAGTCTCTTCATGTATCCTTTGAGGCAGGGAGGGGGAAAGGCAGAGCATGGCTGTCACTATTTAGCTTGCTACAATACAGAGCAGTCACCAGTGGTGAGGTCATCGTCTGCTGGGGACCTGCCTTCTTGCAGCATTGTAGAGGCATAACGCCTACAGGTGTAAGAACAGCAAGACTAGTTCCCAGAGTGCTGAGCTTTGTCAGAGTTCGGGTTATGCCCTGGAAATTTCTCTTATGGAGCATATGGAGCCCCAGCTATTTGTATTCAAGTACTTCCATCTGAAGAACAGTTTGGTGTTTTCAAAAACAGGGAAAACCAATCAAAGCTTCTGAGAGACAGGCCATGGGTGGCTGCCCTGACATATTCCAGGGAAAGGCCAGGCAGTTAGGTTCAGGGAAGTTGGCTTCTTAGCATTTGTGAGCCCAAGAATTTGTAGGTTGGGCTTAGCACAGGGGCCCTCTAACTGATACATAGTTCAGGGCTTTCTGTCTGGCTCTCATCAATTCCTAATGTAGGTTCCATCTGCCATACCTCGTGTTAATTTTCCAAAGAATGGCACTCACTTGGATTACCTTCAAACAGGGCCACATGATTACCTTTCACTTGGAAACTCACCATCTCATTTCCTTCTTTGGAATCAGCACATATAAGAGTCAGTGAACTAGTGGAGGAGAAACAGATGTTTACCATACAGCCCCTAACTACCAATGATTTACTTGTACCTTGGTGTTAAAACAAATGTATTTTTCCCATTACATAATTGGTTCTTCCAAAAGCCTCATTTTAATTACTTTTGTTTGGGGTTAATAGCAGAAATGATCGCTGGTTTTATTAGAGAAGATTTTGAGGAGGCAGTACAAGTGTAATTGTGTTCTCACTGGAATGCTGTGGCATTTGCCAGCCCACATAGGCTTTAAGGACAATGTATGGAAAGCAGAGAACTGTTTGGATGTATGGCAAGTCACTACTCTGTACTCTAAGGAGACTTTAAATTCAGTTCTGTGAGGATATGACAGTGGTACTAGCAGGTCTGGGAGGCAACAGGAAACTAAGTGAAGGATTAAAAAGACACAGCAGAGACTGAAGCCTAAACTTGAGATTGGAAACTGCTGAGGCTGATCTAGGTTCTCCAATTCAGACTTGTCTATCTCTGGGACTCAGGGAAGGAGAGGGTGCTGGATCTATGGGATAAAATGTGACTCTGAAGTTTATCAACCTCTAGCACTGCCTTGTCCCCTTCTTTGTTCTAAAAAGAAGAGAAGACATGCTCTGTCCCTGTCCCCCTTTACCATGGCATCACTGGCACTCTGGCTTATTGCATCACTTTTTGTCAGTATGGAATACTGTAGGTCAGTTGAACTTTTCCAGTATTAGCTCCATTTAAACATCCTCAAGTTCTATGAGAACCTTCCCTGACTTCTGCTCAACTCTAAGACAATACCAGCTACAAAATAGAACACCCCATGAGGAAAAGAAACAGATGGAATTTCAGCTTGCAATGCTGTCCCTTTCTCCAAGAACCCAAATCAAAATTCAATAAAAAAAAAAAAAAAAAAAAAAAAAAAAAAAAAACAGGAAATGGTTAGTCTCTTTCACAGGAGCAAGTCTCATGCAAAATACCATCGCCAGCTAACCCAGCTATTTCAAGGCCAATAATGCATTGAAAATATAATAATTGATAGAAAAGAACCATATAAAATGTTTCATTCATATTATTTGCTGTTTGTGATATGTCCTTGTCTAATAAATATCATAGCTACCTTTTGTATCTTTTTTTAAAATGTGGTAGAAAATTTATGTGCTAAGAAAATTTTCATGCATGAATATTCCCCTCACTGTCTCCATTTTTTTTTTAATAATGAGTATCTGTTCTGTCATATATGCACAGGCTTGAGTGGGCCAAGAATAGGACAATGCACATGACTCAGGAATGACAATTGCATCAAAGACTTCTCATCCATCTCTGTTGGTACTGGGCAAACGGTTCACCTCCAAGAAGGTGCATATTTCAGAGGAGAGAAATCCCTTGTCTTACTGAGTTTATCCATAGCTGGAAGTGTACTCAGGATAAATTCACAAGTGGCTTTAATGGTGAAGGCTGTTGATTTGAGGAGATTTGTATAGAAATAAGTATCTAATATGGTATTTTGGCATTAAGAAAGATAAATGTCAAACCATGTTAGCCTTGGGCACACAGATGGCCTGGTACTTCTTACAAATTACACATGGCTGCTGGCACATGTCACTACTTTAACAATTCTAGGAACACAACACACAGCTCTTTGGGGGACAGAACAAGTTACGATTACTTTGCGGGGGGGGGGGGGAATTGGGTAAGAGATACTATACAACCCTGAGTCATCACCAGAAGGGAGGAAACGCAAACTTACGTACGTAAGAGTCTTCAAGATAAACTACAATGGCCACTATGTCATAGACAGATCCACACTTAGATATCGAAGACATAGATGAGTTTATGCAGCTCCAAACAAGACCATTGAAGCTGAGGGTGAGAGATACACAGACATTAACATCCAAAGAGATTCTTATACCTCTCCACCTGAGAGTCCCTGTGGCTATTTTTTCCAGGTGTGTCTTGGGGACAGACTACAATGAAAGTAGCATATGCACAATGAACACACTGATTTTCTATTCTTTGGGGGGGGGACCTGGAGTTCTTGGAGGCTGAGCCAGGGTTGTAATGGAAGGCATAACAAGAAAGCTGAGAACTGTTACAAGCCAAACTTCTTAATCCTTGCACATGTCAATCTTACTACAGTGCAGATGCATTCTTAACTGTCTTATTGTCTGTGTCAGACTTGCATGCATACCATATTGCTTATTCTGTATTAGAGAAACTGTGAGGCATTTCTGATGGGGAAGTTACTTGGTGGATTGATCTTCATGGAATTTGGAATATAGTCAATCACAACATCACTGTTGCCATTCAGTGCACCATTATTGCCATCATGCCCAGTCAGCATGTCTGGGAGACTTGACCATATTTATTTTTGTTTATATTTGTTTTATTTATATTTGTTTTCTTTTGGTTTTGGTTAAGGATTCACCTATTCTGTATGTATTGTGCTCAGCACATACCTCACAAGATTCCTTGAGTGAAAGATTATGGCATGGAGCCATGTGCAAAAGAGCCAACAAAAAAAGTACCTCCCTAAATCCTCTTCCTCCTAGTAGGGTGCTATGGGACATCCAACATTTACCCTTCAGAACATTGGCCATTCCATGTTTCCTCATGGATAAACACTGATGGAAGATTTTAAACATCAGATTCGATACTAGGCATTTTCTTGTACACACGTCTATTGCTGCAGGAATTTAAAACCCTGGGGGTAGAGTACATGTTATTCTTATTTGCAGCATAAGGCATAACATGCTCTGAAATATACACATCACTGTGGCCCCGACTGTCCCTGGAGCAATACGATGCTGTGGACCTCAAGGATGACCGAAGATAGCTGTCATTTGCTGCCTGTGATGGCAATGAGTGTTTATAAGGGTCTGAGGGACATCTCCCAATAACTAAGCGTTGGTCATCCCCATACGTGTGGAGGAAAGGGTTATCAGAGGTATGGTCTGGCAAGAGAGACTTGCTTCTCTTGCTGTCCTCCAGACCTTGAGGGAAAAGGGAGCTTTTGTTCCCCAAGAGTTTGCTTGAGGGGACACTGAACAGGCTCCCATATAAGTTACCCTCTAATAGCCGTTCTCTGTCCTTGAGGCTTATGCTCCGGGAGGGCCTGCTAAGGTCAATCTCCCTGGGTTTGTCGAGAATATTATCATAGGAGTGCTGTCGGTTAATCCTTAGCTTGTTCTTCTGGAACTGGAGGGCATTGTTCTGGGACCAGTCCTGCTGGTAGACCTCCTCCTGAGTAGCTGGGTTACCTGTCTCCTGAAGCATCTGGTCTTCATCAATGTCATAGAGGTTCCCCATCCGCAGACAGGCATCACACTTGAAAGGAGACCTCATGGTAAAGTGGCCTGAGTAGGTGGGCAGGTTTGAAAGGCAGCTTCTGCAATGTGTGGAGTTCTGCCGGTAGCGATCACTGCCCTCACTATGTGGGGAACCCTTGTCTTTCAAAGTAAAGTGTTTGGCATAGAGTTTATACTGGTCATTGTTGGGAAGCCCATCTTCATTGTGAAGTGGGTTCCTGTTCATGGGAAGCGTGGAGTCTCCCTTGCGGAAGTTCTCATTGTGGTCTTGGTAAGTATTTGGGAAGCCCACGTTCTCAGGGAGGGCTATGTTCTCAACAAACTGTGGAGGATCTAAGTGGAAACTGGGCTCCTTCTCACCATCAATGGTGTAGATCTTATCCCTGGGAGAGCTTGCTTTGGTTTTCATGTAGGTACGCTCAACCTCGCTACAGTCCTTAGGATATTTGGAGGCCATTGACCTTTTGAAGTTATCCTTGGTCTTGTGGTTCTTATTGTTATCTGGCTCCCTGTGGCATGTGGCCCGGCTTGAAGTTTCTGAAATGTCAGAGTGGGCTACCTCTTCTGGAAGATACCTAGGACTCTTTAGGGAGTGGGTCCTGTTCTCCACAGTCTTATCATCCCTCTGTGAGACTGGATTCTGGTTCAGAGAATCCTGGCGTAGAGACTCCATGGATTTCTTCCAAAGCTGCCGTGATCGGGAGTTCCCTTTGGATTCAGTGCTGACAGCCACCTCCACTGTGTTAGGGTTGGACTCATTGAGGGTAAGAGGATGCTGTCCTTGGAACACATAGTTACTGAGATTATCCTTATGCCTGTTGGCCACAAATGTTTGGAGTTCATTCATGTTGTCCCCAAATATGCTGTCCTTTCCCTGAAAGGACCTGTTGTCTGAGTATATTAAATTCCCCTTGTCTGAAACCATGTCCACAATAAGTGACCCTCTTTGGATGAAGTCAGAAGCTCTTTTAGGTGAGTCCATTCTTGAGGAGTTCATGTTGGACATATTGGAGATGTTCTTGGCTGACCGAAGAAGCTTTAGCATGTTGCTCTGTGATCCAGTCAAATTGAAGTCTGGAGACTTCTTCTTTTCTTCAATGTGTACACCATGGATGCAACTATAGATGCCCTGTGAATGAGGAACACAATACACACATCAACAGCAGACACTATTATGAAACCACTTGCCCATCTGAGCTTTACCTACAAAGGTGAATGATGGATTTCTTTTTAGAATTTGTTCTGAATCCTGATTATCTTACATCAATAGGCAAGACAAGTTGCAATGTACCAGTGCTGTGTAACTATTTATTCAGCATTGAAACAGTCTATTAAGCCTCAGGAAGTTAACACAATTCATAAGTCTCAGCAAGCTCCTGAAACTTACATGGTTCACAAGATTTCACCCAATTACCTTACTCCTTTCTTCTTCTTTCCTTCCTGCCTTCTTTCCTTTTCACCCCCCCTCATCTATTCCTTTTTTTATTTCCTTCATTTGCTCCTTTTATTGTTCCCTCTCAGAGTCCTTCCCTTCTTTCCCCTTTTCTTCCATTCTTGGCCTCTGTCCCTCCCTGCCTCTCTCCTCCCTTCTTTCCCTCCCTCCCTCCCTTCTATATTATCTTTAGTCTACTTCTCTGTGTCATGAGAAGTTAGTTGGCTATTGTTCTTTCCACAAACCACATTCTTCCCCCTTGTGATAAGAATTTTGGAACACTCACTGTGGATATAAGAAACATACACTTATGCCATGTGTTTCATAGGACCTGACATATTAGCCAACCACCAATTAGACACATAACATAATCTTATATATATTCTAGAGGGTCTATGCACATATGAGTGAAAATTTGATATTTCCTTTATGTCAGAATATGTCAGAATCAGATAAGATCTTTGTTACCTCTCCTTGTTGTATCATGAAAAATACAGGGTTTTTTCCTCTAAATTTTCAACTGTATTGTAACAAACTCCTACCCTCAGGAGAACTTATAGACTTCGCTATACCTGTTACCACAGTGCAATGTGTTGCCCTGCCATCTTGAATTTCTGACTATTCTCCCATGCAACCTTGAACTGCTGACAGTGCTCCCCCTGCCACCCTGAATTGCTGGTTGTGTTTGGAGGAGGCCCGCATCAGAGCTGTGCTGTGTTGCAAGAGATGGTGGGGATGATGAGGCAGTGGCTTCTCCTAGGATAGGCACAAGACAGCTAAAGCAATTTATACAATTAATCTGCCTGGTGGCACTAAGGAAGGGAGGAAGTGTGATAGGACTGTCTAGGCCTCAGGGTTTTCATAACAGCTTCCTCTATTTGAATCGATCCATTTTCCACATGAGCTGTTCAGGAGGTGGAGCACATATTCCAGAATAATAGGATGGGTCTGAGAGCAGTAGATGTGGCCTTGGATAAGCTATTGTCCCCAAGTGAGCCTCAACTTTTCCAGCTATGAAGTGGAAAACAAAAATGTAATTGTGGAGTGGACTGGCTGTGACCTGCCTTTGCTCCTTTCTCCCTTCAAACCTGCTAGAAAACACAATGTCCAGGCTGTAAAAGCCACAAAAAGTGCATGCCACTCTCTGCTACATAAAGATCATTCCAGAAATCACACTTGCCTTCTGATTAGTAAGGCTGGCTCCTGTGGAGCCCAATGAGCCTCTGGCTAAAGTTAGCACTCTCTTTCCCTCTATTGCTCACAGATTCTAAATACCTTCCCTTGATTGTGGAAATGAGGTACCCTCTTAGTGTACTTGGTGGGTTACAGTCTTCTGTTCAACCTGCTTTCTTCTCAGGACACCTGACTTCTGAAAACATGCTCAGTTGGGCAAAGGCTATACAGCTCACCTTGTTCCCATTCATCTTGGGCTAGGTCTTAATGGCCTGTTAGTAGATAGTTTCTTTTCCTTTTTTTTTTTTTTTTTTTTTTTTTTTTTTGTTTAAGCTCCCTACCTTGGAGCACAATGGGAAGGCATCTACAGCCCCCACCCACTGTTTGTGTTTTACCAAGTCCAAGGATTTGGACTCGAGATAGCAAGCATCTTTTTCCCCTCTTTTAAATGATGTGTGTGAAGGGAGGCACACTTTGGAGAGAAAACTAACATTAAGTCTATCCCACAGATTGGAAGATGCATTTTTAAGTCACAAAATTATGACAAGGGACAGCCATTGTACACACTTGGTTCCAGTGTTTAATAAATGTGTCATTTGAGCTAGTATATCCCCCTTGATGGTATGTGTCCCAGGTTGGCATCTATATTGCATCTCCAGAGACACAGACTGCAAGGAGAGCTGAATGGGCTTACTGTATGGTGATCACTTTTCTGTGGGCTGCATGGTCAGTGTTCTAAAAGAACTGGCAATGAGGACATGTATCCTCTGTGAAATAGACACCTGCCTTGGGAGATTTCAGAGCATCACAGATAAGCATCCTCAGAAAGAAGCCCACACTCTGAACTTGACTAATGTATGTGACCCAACTTTGTATGCAGGTAGTGTGTGTGTGTGTGTGTGTGTGTGTGTGTGTGTGTGTGTGTGTAGGTCAAAAGGCAGACACAGGTGTTGCTTTCTTGGGAGTTGTTACCACCTTAGTGCCTCTGTTATATCCCATTTATGGCCTGATGGTTAAAGTGCAAGCACACCTGTTATTTCAGGGAACTATAAGATGAGAGTTTTTAAAAGCCCCATTTTAAGCTTTGGGGTCCCAGTTTCCTCATCCACAGAATGGGTATAATCAAATTAACTTCATGAGGTTTCACACTGAGACAACAGAGAAAATGTTATCTGATTCTGACCATTGTCCACACAGTAGCTGCATCTTGCCATTGCTTGCAATCCTCCACTAGAGGCTTTCTTTCTTCCTTCCTTCCTTTCTTTCTTTCTTTCTTTCTTTCTTTCTTTCTTTCTTTGTTTCTTTCTTTCTTTCTTTCTTTCTTTCTTTCTTAAGAAATCAACATCAGGTGCTGAACTTTCTGTTCCTTAGTAAAGAAAGGAGGCAGGCAAATTATGGTACCTCCTTATTCATACTGATGAGGCTGCTCTGATTTATAAGACAAATAATATTAAAGGAGGAGAGCCTCTGCCCCACTGGATTCCCTGAAGCCTTTGGGGTACATCAGTGGCTGGGCATCCCCCTCTGCTCTGGAGGAATGGAAAGTTCAAATTCCACCAACAAACCTCGCCTGCACTCCCCAGTCCTCTTTATTTCTAGCCATAAGACACTTGGATAGGAATGCCGGACTCAGTTCATTTCTCATAATGATGATCCTACCAACTTGACTGTCTGTTCCAAAAAGAAGCCAGATTTACAAGCAAATGCAACAGTGTGCATTTGCGTAACGTAATCCTAGAACCATTTGGATATGAAAAGCCTTTAGTAATTGGCTTGGAGAATTAAAGTTGGCATAATTCCTAGCTATATGCATGCATGTTGTTATTTTTAAGCAAGCTGTGTGTTTAGATGCCATCAAGCTAATTAGGAAATATGTATTTGCACAGAACCCAAGTCGAGTATAATTGAATGGAGAAAATAAATCCTCCTCATGAAGCTAATGTGTACCTTCTGAATCTCCAAAGTTCTCAAAATCACCTAATGCTAAGAATACACAAATTCACTTTAGACTGATTATTTCATTTCTCCCAATAAAGATCAGCATATAAAACTAAATGTTTTTGCCACTAAGATGGGAAGATGAAAGAAACAGGTAGATAAAGGAAAGATATATGATACATATTAGAAAGATAGCTAACTAGATGATAAATAATAATTGGCAGAAACATAGTGATAAGCCTGATAAGATAGATGACAGATAGATGATAGATTGATATATGATAGGTGACAGAGATAGATATGTGTGTGTATACATATATATATATGTATACACATATACACATAATACATAGAGAGAGAATGTAGCTAGATGGATAGATGGGCATATAAATGATAGATAGATAGATAAGTACACATAAATTATTAATAGATATAGATGATGATTGATGATGGATAAACAGACTGATAAATGAGAATAGATAGTTGATTGATAGGTCATAGGCAATAGAGATAGATGAATAGACATATAAGTGATACAGGATAGATAGTTGATAGATAAATTATAGATATATAGATGATAGATAGGTGATAGGTACATAGATGATGGTGTTGATGATAGATTGAGTATAGGTAAATAGATGATTAAGATAGATAGGTAATATATAGATGACTTGGTAGATACTAAAGTGTCTCAGCAATATGTGCCTGATTATCTGGAACTCCTATGTTGTTCTGGACCTGCCTGCTATACCAGGAAGGAGTTGCTTGGAGTACTGACCCTGCTGATGGAGAAGAGCAGCCCAGGTCGGTCAGAGCACACGCCAGTGAAGCAGAAGCGTAGCTTCCAGTAGAAGAGGTGCTCCCAGATGAAGGTGATCAAGCTGAGGGCCATAGCTGCAGCCAGCATGTAGAACACACCTGCCATGTTGTCAATGTCCAGCTGGCTGCTCATCACCTCATTCTTCTCGTTGTGGCAGATGCCTGTAAGCCACAGTGTCTCCAGTTCCTCCATCTCACCTGCACAGAACACAACACCAACAGGCAGTGAAGACCTGAGCACATGCTGTGGGGTAGGTACCTGAGCTAGCAACAGGTACATGGCTTACAATTGTGTGGCCTTAAGCTAAGTTACTAAGCTTGGATGACCTTTGGATGCTCAGGTGATACCTCCCTGCTACCACTATAGATAGACAGGATTAAATTAGATGGTTTTTACAGTGTGGTGAATTTGGCAGTTCCTGGTATAATTTTGATCATGATTGCAGTCTCCCCATATTATTTCCTTTGTCTTCTACATTCCCCAAAACCACACCCACCCATGCAAGATAGGAATGCTGGAGTAGAAATACATAATTTCAAAATCCCTCACACGAAAATGTATATAGCAAGAATGCATACTCCATGGAGCTGTGGTGAGGGTCAGTTGAGTCTGGTTTACATTAAGTCCCATAAACAATAGCTTGTGCTACTATTGATTGTAAGGAGGAAAATGCCTGCAACCATGCCTAGCAGAGGGAGGATCTCAAATATACCAGTTTCTTCTTTCTCATGTTTAGAACACCCCAAACCACTCCAAAAACTCGCCACAAATAATGAGCTTAAGATGCTAAACATTACTAGAAGAAAGACATCTTGGCTCTGAATGGCCCTTTGCAAAGTGAACATCTTCCTTACTTCAACAGGCAACTAAGGAAACAGGTGTGCTTTTCACTGAAAATGAAAAGGAGATGTGCCCGACACATTTCTTCGGTGCATTTTATCCAATCCCCCTTTAGGATAAAATTCCATGATCTCAATATCTAGCAATTACACCAACCATCTACAATTCACTGAACACTGGCATTTACTCCATGAATCAGTCTTAAGAATTCTATATCAGGGACATTAATCATCAAAGAAAACTTATATGCTAAATGCAAATCATGACTCCATTGTGCATGTATGTGTCTGATAGCTAAGCTGAGTAGGAGGTATCTGAAGGAAGATGAAGGGATGGCTTTAAAAGTTTGTTCTGCCTCTTCTCTGGGGGAGGTTGTTACCATTATGGATTTCAAATAAATTTTGTTTTTAAGTTTTGTGAAATCAATGTGTTATCACTTTTGGTTATTTTTAATGCAAGTTGGTTGTGATATTTCCTGGGCCTTTTGGTGACATTCAGCTTTCTTCAGATTTGAACTGCTGCTGTAGGGTCAATGGTCCCCCCACTGCCATTGGCTTGTTTCACAATCTCTATTTCCTCTCAAATTGCTTCCGGGAATTTCCTTTGGACATTGGTGTAGAATATGCATGTGGATTTGCTTTATTTATTTAGACTTTGGTCTCAGTGTTATTCTTCTGTCTCATGACTCTTGGCTTGAATTCTGGGAAAAAAGTTCTCACCTAGGGCAAGTGGGGTAGCTCAGCATGTCATAGCACTTGCTGCCAGCCTGAAGACCTGAGTTTGATCCCAGGGAGTCATGCAGTGAAGAGAGAGAACTCCTGAAAGTTGCCCTGTGAGTTCCATATGTGTGTCTTGACATGGCTCACTCCACATGTACACACATATAAATATTAAAAAAATAAAAACCTCATCTATTATTGCTTTTAATATTAACTCCCCCATCTTAACATGTTTTTAAACCATATATTACCATTGAACTTTGGCAATTACTACTCTATGGTGTTGTCTTTTCCACAGTGTTGTGAGGTTTGAAATATTTCCGACTGGCTTCACTTACTACATAATAAGCACTCACACTGTTTTTTTGTCATTCCTGGGTCAATAGCTCATTTCTTTGCACTTCCGACTTCCATGGTCGGGATAGAGTTTGCTCATGTCTTCACCTATTGATGTCCGTGTTGGTTCTTTCCAAATTTTCACCATTACAAATAAAGCCACTACAAACATTGATTAGTAAAGATTTTTGTATGGATATTTTTGACTCATATGGTCAAAATATCTAGAGAAATTTTGCTAAATTCTCTTGATTATATGGTAAAAACTTTTGAGCTTTCTAGGAAACTGCCAAATTGTATTCCAAACTAACAGTACCATTTCTCATCTCAAATACCCACAAGACTTGATTAGTTTTGTCAGTGTTTGTGTGAGAGTTTTGCTCTTTTCATAGGCTGACAGTGCTACCTGCTTACTTTAATTAGCAATTCCTTAATGATCTGTAATAACTCATTTTATCCTGGAAATTTTAACAAAGTGTATTGTCAGTCTACCCCTTATACCAAAAACCTTGTTTTCATATTTATTTATCTCTGTGGTCTGGAACTGATTGATCCATATGAAGATTGATTCTCTAGTCCATTTGTCTTTAATTGTTAATATTTCACTTTATGTTTTCATTTTAATCTCTTTATTTTCCATGAGATATTAATTGGTTTCTTTCACAGTGTCAGCTGTTCTTTTCATTATGATTTTCAAACCTATTCTAATTTAGCATTTTCAAACCTATAGCCAAGGGGAATCATTCTTAAACTTCTCATTCTTTTTGCTCTGTCTTCTCACTCGTGGTACATGATTTCCTGTGACAATTGTAATCTTTTAAATGTTTTATTTAGTCGCTGCTAATTTTGTATGTGCATCCAATGTACTTAGAGCATATCTCCCCTGCTCATCCCCTTCAGCTCCTCCTGGATGCCCCCTACATTCACCTCTAAGACTCATATCTTTTGTTTTTGATAACCCACTGAGTCTGAAGAGTGCTGCCAATCTGTGCATGGGTACAGGGCATCATCCACCAGAGCCAATGGCACCCTACTGTTGGACACGGCTAAGGGAAACAGACTCTTCTTTACTGATTGCCCATTAATTGCAAGCAGCTCCTCTGCTAGGTAGGGATGGGGCTTTGGGAGCTTCTCCCTGTTCATGCTGGAATGACATGCCATGCCGACTACTTGATCTTCTGTAGGTTTTGTCCCAGCAACTGTAGCTGTTATGGTTTTGTGAGTGCTATGGCCCTGTCATATCACAACAATCTCCCATGATCTCTGGCTCTTTCTAGTTTTCTGGCCCCTCTTCCTTACCTCCCCTGAGCCTTTGAGGGGATGCAGTATGACACAGATGCCCCATTTGGGACTAAGAATGCCCCATCACTTTTTTCAATTTCAGGTTTCAGTATTAACCACTGCCTGCTCCATACCTTTCTAACTTTTGATCCTGAGTTAATCCTCTGCAGAGTTTTTCTCCTTCTATAAATCATAAGCTCCCCACAGATCACGGAGTGACAGAGTGCCCCTAGAGATGGTTTTGGGGTTGGCTTCTCCCACAGCCCCAGGAATTTTTAGTGCACTCATTTTTGCATGAAAAAGATTGAATGTGATTATTGCATCATTTAAGTGATGTACATTTGGACTCTCAAAGGCATCTGGGTTCAGTTTCTCACTCAGCAGTAAGCAGATGGAAAGCTTCCCTGCATTTTGTTTGCTTTGATGGACAGAGATTTTCCCAGTTTCCTTTTCACAGACAAAATGAGTCATTGAAGGTCTCAAAGTTGTACATAGGAAGGGAAGCATGCATATTTATGAGAGGAAAAGATACTAAGAACTCTATCTCCTAGCAAGTACTCTACCCAATATGGCAGTTCTTGTGAAACAGCATTGCGGACAGAGTGACAAGAAGGACTATTTATCTTGGCTGAACTCCTTCCCTTCCAACATACTGCAGCACAGTACACAGTCTAACACACTGTGGAAAATGAGTACTAGCTCCTGTCCACTCAGCACAGACACAGATGCATCCGAAGCCCTCTGCCCACCATGATCCTCAAGGCTTATATAACTACTTCCTCTCTCTCTCTCTCTCTCTCTCTCTCTCTCTCTCTCTCTCTCTCTCTCTCTCTTAAGCCACTAATGTCACTTCCTAAAAACATGACCTATTGTTGAGCTTCCCCTCCCTTGAGTTTGTGAGGACACACATACAAAAATGGGCTTTTCTCCCTAGGTTTCACACAGTTCCCAGAATTTCTTCTCTTTAGTGTTGTCTCAAAAACAGCCAGGTTTGTAAGCCTGTGACACGGGCAGTCTGGCTTAAAGAAACTTGATTCCTTCCAAGATGCAAGCACAAAGAATTTTTTGTCTTTGTCCTTTGCCTGCACATAACACACTTGTCTTTCAAATAAGCAAAATTGGTAAACCCAACCTAGATTCCAAAAGGAGAGTGGCATTAAATTTCTCAGCACCAATTCCAGCCAGTTTATATCCATTTTCCACCTAGATAGTTCATGCCATGTGCCCCTCTTCCTAGTGTAGCAAACTGTGGTTCAGATACTTGCTTATTCCATTTTTAATTCACTCAACTATATTATGATCTCCTTGAGGGAGATCAGGGACCATGTTTTATGATTTTTTATATTTCTGATAGCCTACAGCAATACTAAACATCAGATCCATATTTTCTGTTTCTATTTTTTGTTTTGTATCCCCAAGCTTAAAATTGGGTAGAACTACAAAAATGTGCAGATCTCTTTGCTGTTTTCCTGACTTAGAGGAAAACAGGACAAATGGGGAGTGATTTGGTGGATGGGAGAGTGAGCCTTTCAATGAGGAAGCCCTGAGCTGGTGTGAGGAAGCCCTGAGCTGGTGTGAGGAAGCCCTGAGCTGGTGTGAGGAAGCCCTGAGCTGGTGTGAAGCCCTGAGCTGGTGTGAAGCACTTAATATCATTTTCCTAAGGAGGAGCTTGGAATCACACATCTCATTGTCAGTTTAACCTCTTACAAAGAGGTCATAGCATTGTCAGTTTTATCTTAGGAACCAGTGCTGGCAAATGGGATTGCTAAATCTGTTTTCTAAAGGAGGTTCATTCTTGCTGGGAGGACAGAGACCAGGGAAAGCTTGGGTTGTGGCCAGACCCTCCATTTTCTCCCTTCCTGGGATAAGACTGGTCCCAGCAAAGGCTCTCTCCTATTCATGCTTGTAACGACAGTGACCCATGTGACACTGCACCTATGTCAAAGGGGCCTCTTATTTCTGTCTTCTAGGGTGCATTGTCATGTGAGGCATCACTGTCCGATGTCCTGTCCACATGGGTTCTAGGAATCACATTCTGGTTCCCACAAGACACCTTGTTACCACATTACTGGCTGAGCCATCGTCCCAGTCCACATTTTTATTTAACAAAATTACATAAACTACTATATCCAGGCACTGTCATGATTCATTCTTATTTATTTTTTAAACTAATTCATCACCCTCATATTGACGTACTATGGCTGGCTCTGTCACCATTGCCATCTGCATCTGAGATTTAAGGTAGAGAAGTTGTGGCATTTGCTTTTGCATTCCAACTTTGACATCTACTGAGTGTGAACACAGAGTTATTGACTTCATAGAAGATTTATTACAATTAAATGATGTTGCATGAACACTACTACTCACACTACTACTCACGTGTTAATAACTTGTATTTCGGGGGATAATATTCTTAGTGTATGAAGTCAGGGAAGACAGGGAGTGGAGTGGGGGCACACAAGCCTTACTGTCCCCTTCTAACTAATATATCCTGGAAATCCAAGAATGCCCAACCCTTGAAGAGACTCAACTTCCAGAAGACTCTGTACCATTTAAAGTGAGAGGCATCATTGTCTTACTTGTAGGGAAGTACTCAGCACTTCTGCACTTCCAGGGAGCGGGAGTCCCCAGCACTTCCTGGGGGGTCCTCAATATTTCTTGGCAAAAGCAGTTGCTTTTCAGGTTAGATTTCATTCAATTCTGTAAGACCTCCTATGCACTAAGGGGATTGCTACAGAAGGGATTTTCTAGCAAGCAATGTGACTGCTTTCCCACTTCCCAGCAGTCCCTGAGGTCAATTAAAAAAAAAAAAAAAAGAAATCCATTTTGAATTTGTGCCCCTTAGGCTTTGTCCAGGCTTAAAAATGTGCTAAACACATTTAAAAAAAGTCATCTTTGATCCTCAGGAGGGATGAATTGAAGAGGCAGAGCTGGTGATTTGGGTTGTCTGGGGATGCTGTGTGTGTGTGTGTGTGTTTTCTTTACTCGTTCACACATTTTTAAGGCATGTATATTTTTCACTTAGTGATAAGTAGCATGCTGCTTTTGGCATCTATGAACTCAGAATCCTCCAGAAATATACTGCCATGCAAATCAGTAATTATGTCATGGTAAGATTAGGTTTTCATAACGCTAGAGGCAAGGAGAAACAAAGAGTGTTTGCGGATCAGGGAGTAGTTTGGAATTGGGGGTGGGTGGGTTACCAAAAGAGGGGCTAAGAGAGCAAAAGGACTCCCAAGTACCCTGGGGACAAAAAGAGCTATTAGACAGCAAACACTCTGACCTTGTAGTTCAAGATACTTTGGCTGCTCCCATGTTTCTCCAATCATAGTTCCCTGATGGGATACCCAGTGCTTCCTCACATGAAATATAAAAAATGTCAGCTGGAATAGTATGTGTGTATTGTGTTATGGTCATCTAAACCTCAAATTTGGATGACAATTCTAAAGTGTGGGAGGTTACTAGAAAAATCACAGTGACATAATCATTATTAGAGTCCTGTATTTTGCTCAGAGGCAACCAGATTGTGTAGAGCAGGCTCTCCTGCTTAGGGATATATTGTCACTGGGAGACACTGGAGAGGAAGGACTTGTAAGGTGGCATCAAGGTCACCATCACCCATATTGTTTAGTCTGGATATTTCAGCTATGGGTATTGCAGTGCATATCTGGGCATACGTAGGCATGTCTATGAGTTACTAGATTGGGTTAATTGAGGAGGGAATACCAGCCCTGAATGTGCACAACACCACTCCAAGGGTTGGGGTCCTAGACTGAACAAATAGAGAGTGAGGGGAATCTCAGCATTTAGTTTCTCCACTTCCTGACTGCAGACATTTGGAAGTAAGAGCTCCTTTAACTGATGTAGTGTGTGAATCAAAGAATGCAAGGCCAGGGAAGTGATTGCTTCATCACTGTGATGAACTGCCTCCCCCATAACTGTAAGCAAAAACAGACCCTTCCTCCATGAAGTTGGCATTGTCAGGCATTTGCTCACAGTACTAAAACAAGTAGCTAAAGGAAAAAGAACCCACATTTCTCCCAACATTACATCCTGGATGCCACTTTCATATAGACAGCCACAGTGTAGTCTGTGTCTCCATCCACAGGAGGTAAGTTTACTCCCTTTGATGGTATTCTCAACACAGTGCAAGTCTTACCATACTAACCACAGATGGTACAAGGTCCTTCTTTTCTTGCTTACTTCATAGCTCACAGATCTAAGAACCAGCAAGAACCCAAAAGAGATCAGTCTTTGAAGCCTCAGGCACAGGGGTCAGGAAGAGATTAAGGAACTCAGAAATGAGGCCTGGCTTTCAGGACAGACTCTGTCCCATCAAAGCTTTTGGGCATGGAGATGGTGGTTCCCATGGGGAGAAGGCTTCCATCTATAGCCTAAAGACGTCAGCATGATGTTGTTGCTGATCCCATCAGGGTTTTCTGTGAGCACCACAGGGGGAATTGACCCCATTCCATCTTGTTTCATGTCTTGCTTAGTCTTTGGGCACCTTGAGTTTCTCAGAAGTCCAATTGGAATGGAAAATGGCAAGGCAAGGGCTTCTTTGTGCAAAATCTAGGGCACAGAATCACATCACACTTGTGTTTTCAACAAGGACAGACTCTGGTGAAGCTACAGTCCTGAGAGTGAGAAAGGTTTGGGTCCTACATAGTCAGGGACTCTGCATGTGGACAGGAGATGCCAGACACATTGTTGATGTATGGTTAGCAATAGAGTAAGATCAGTATGATGTCTGGACCACTGGGCTTGGGGCTTTTACTCATTTACTATGCATGCTACACTCAAAATCATGTAGGTCAAGTGCCGCTTCTAGGATGTAGAAATGAAAAGCTGAAATCCCTTTCTTACTTGTAGTGACTCCAAACCTTAAGGGTTTTTTTTAAGTAGCAAAGGGGGTATGACTAGAATGATGACTCAAAGGAGAGGGGTATAGCTAGAGTGACAGCCCAAAGAGAAGGGCCAAAGCTAGTTGTTAAGATACTTGTTATATAAGACTTGAGGTTGGACCCCAGTGCCCATAAGTAAAGCCAGGTGTAGCAGTGTACATCTGTGATCCTGGTGCTGGGAGACAGAGACAAGAGGCTCATAGGACCTGGACCAGCAAGCCGCTCTTGACTAACTGGCCAATCTATCCAAACTTAAAAGCTTCAGGTTTAACAAGATATCATGTCTCAGAAAACAAGGTGGAGGGTAATGGAGGAAGACACTGATATATCCACATATGCTTGCCCAGATGTGTGCATCCTCTCCTGCCATGTGTATACCACAAGCACATGCACACACACATACACACACACACACACACACACACACACACAGAGAGAGAGAGAGAGAGAGAGAGAGAGAGAGAGAGAAAGAGAGAGAGAGAATCCCCTAAACCCAAACCTAACCTAACACACCTGACAAATAAGAAAGAAATAAAAACATAGCAATGTGGGGCATGGAAATAACATTCTGGAGCCTATGAACTCTCAACCCATGAACTCAAAGGATCATTGAGATATTTGCTAAAGAGGCAAAAGTATCTTTGTTGGTGGTATGATGAGGAATAGCAAAAGATTCTGGATACCAGTAGACTGAATTGGAAGATAGATAGTCCTTATTTAAATGTCAGAATATTCCATTTCTGCATAATGCTGAGAAGTCACAAACTAAAATAAAAATAGGGCTAGGATTAAATGTATCCAGTTAGATGCAGAGACAAGATGTCTTTGCCATAAATTCTTCAACCACCACCTTCCAACTGAGGTTTCTGCTTTGTGGATGAAACTTGGCTATTGCAAATTTTGTTTCCGCTCATCACCATCTGGTGGGGGGTTCAGAGACCATGTGACCAGTTTTTCAACCAGGACTTAGAACATTTAAATGCCCACAGGTTCCCAGTGTTTATCTTCTTAGAGAAGATGAATTTAAAAGATGTTTGGGTGGGTCTGTCAAAATCAAACAATGCACATGGTCAAAATTTCCCATCAGAGGGTAGAGCTGGAGAGAAATATTTCTCTGAAGTAAGACTACTGAAGGTGTGTGTGTGTGTGTGTACAGTGAGAGGGACAGATGTTGACATCAGTCATCATTCCTCAGTCATTTCCCCTTTTTGTTGTTGTTGTTGTTAAGAAAAGGCCTCTCCGGAACCTGGCACTTGTCAGTTTGGCTACGTTGGCTTGTTTGTAAGTCTCTGCCATGGCACAGGGATTACAAGTATATACATGCCACCATGCCTGGATTTTCACATGGCTTCTGGGATGATTGTGAGATCCTCATGCTTGAACAGTAAGTACTTTGCCAACAGACTGCCTTGAGAATTTGCACAAAGCATCTGTATGGACCAAGATTTTCTGGTACCCTGGCCAGTCTTCTTGCACAAACACAGACAGTCAGCCTGATATGACTTAAAAGGCATATGAATATGGAACACAAACAAATTCACAGTAACATTTTGACTTTGCACATTTTCTCCATCCAATGTCCTCAAAACCTAACAACCCACACTGTAAGAACATGGTAGGCAATATACAAATTGGAAACAATTATGTGAAGGTAGTAGGTCTGTGTAGTTTTTCACATCTGTCTGTCCATCTATCTCTCATTGCCTTTCTAAATGAGAGGGTCTGAACAATATGGAGCTGAAAGATTGGAGTTCACTGTTCCCATCCTGTCAAGCTCACGCAAGACTGGCACTGCCTTAGACTTACCAAGAGCTACCATGACTTATTTTCTCCTTTGGTGGTTCCCCTGACACTTGGATTCCCCTAGTTTAAGCAATAACCCTGCTTGTCTTCTCATGATTGGTGCTACAGTCTTTCTTTGAATCCGGTTGTCTGTCAGACTTATAACAAATACTGAGATTCTGAAAACCAAAGGGTCTGTTGGGACATTTGCAGGGGGAACTCACACAGATGTAAATAAATTCCAAGAGCTTCAGTGCCCCAGGGAGAGTCAATGACCCTCCTGGATATTTATGGATTTTTATCTGTTCCTAAGTATGAACTGTCCCATTATTATTCCAAGTACATCTCTAGTTAAAATTAGGAGAGAGACAAACAAGTCTAATTTTCATGGTACCATCTGGTCACAGACCAATGAAGAAGCCATTAAGACCTTTATTGCTAATCTATGCTTAGAACTGACATATCTCTTCTCTGAAAGTACTGTTTCTGAATGGAATAGTTTGCCCTGGGCACAGCTTTAGGATCATAGGATGGTCAAAGTGACTCTGTGGCTAGGACATTCAAATGATCATTTATCAACATCCTCTTTGAATAGATATATAGGTAGACAGACAGGTACAACCAAAGAAGCTGTTCATATGTAAATGAATTTATGTATACAAACATGTTCCATATTGACTGTGAGCAACAATGAGACCTACATGAGAAAATCAGGCTCAGTCAACCTACCATCCATCAATAATGACCTTGGGTCACAACTCTTGGGTGGCTTCTGATGAAACTATATCTACACATGTCAGGAAGCTGACCATTCATGACCTCTCTCAAAATCTGCTCTAGACCTCAGTCAATCAATGACTTGTTCTCCACCTTAATGTGCAGATTCAGCCATGCCTGTATTATTTCTAACACCATTATTATAGCCAATAAAGGAAAGTAAAATCTTTGATTACAGTAAAGATTCCCATGCCTATTTTAATCCTTTATGAATGAGAAAACACAGCATTAAAGACTGCTGCTTCCATTCACACCCTACCCTCAGTTTCCTATATTCTTTGTTATGGTTGCTATGAGACTGATATTTAGAGAACCTATGACATCATTCCTCCTGTTTTCACCATCACCTGGACCTCAGTGTGAGTCAACAGGGACCTTTGAGAGAAAGAGGATGGAAAAAGCATGAGGCCAAGATTTGACATCACAGATCCCAGCCAACCAGAGAGGATGTCTCCAAATGTTAGAAGTTGTTATTCCAAATAAAGATTTCTAACTATTGGGTATTTGAGCCAGCATAGAGAGAAAATGAAAGTGCCTAGGAGAGTAGTTGAATCTAAAACAGTTTATTCAGACACAAAAACACCTGAACTCCATGCCACCCTCAGGACTGAAGAATTATCAAGGGCCTCATGCATGCCAGACAAGCACTCAACCCCTAAACTATATCTGTAGCCCCCTTTTTTATTTTTAGTTTGAGACAGTGTCTCAATAGGTTGCCAAAGCTGGCCTTGAGTGTACTCTGTATCCTAGACAGGCCTTGAAACTTGTTATTTCCTCTCCTGAGTAGCTGGGATTACAGATTACACCACCAGGTCCAGCTCCAAATCATCTTTGGAAGTACAGGCCACAGAACAGGGACCCATAATCATCATTGTATCCCACCACCACACTTCAAGGTTTTGGTTAATTCTTCACTGAATGAATAACTAGAAGAGAGAATGAATGAGGGAGTCAATGAATGAAGCATCTAGTCCTCAGAAACTTGGTTAGAAAGTTTGTGATTTACACAGTTCAGCCTCTGAAGGCTCGATGTGATTAAAACCCATTTAGTGAGCAACAATAACATTGTAGAATGGTGGGGATTATGCATTGCTGAGGATCTCTGTGGTGGAATAAGAGATCCCAGCATCCAAAATCAGCCTTTGTGAACCTGGGAGAGGCAGCTCTGCATGCCTATATCGGGGCCAAACATCTAACTTCTCTTAATTACATTCTGTCCTTGTCTCATTCCTTCTCATCTCTTGTTTCTGGGTCCTGAATTTTCCCAACACTGCTAGGCTTGAATGATCTCAAACAATTAGCCTGAGTCTATTTCCAGGGTTCTGGGGCCTGAGGCACAGACAAGTCTCCTTTACCATGGAAAACTAGAATGAGAGCACAGGCCCTTTCTCATCCTCGACCTCTGCTGTTAGATTCTGTAACACATGCCACTCCACCACGCAGGAAAAAAGTGGATTGAGCCTGGGGTTTTACTGCTTTGTGTTCAAATTATGATTCCGACCATCTCCAGGCAAAACAACCCAAGACACTGGTGGCCTATAAGGGATATAGAAGCCACATATCACAAGACAGCTAAAGCAGAGACCCTAAGAACCTTTGGCACAGGCACCACCCTCAGTTCTGCTGGTAGAAGCTCTATGGTTAGGACACCTTATTTAACCTACTTGTTATTATATTGTGAGGATTCAGCAAACCAATGCATGTGTGACTTAAATGATTTTGTGGCACACAGTGATCCCTCTGAGACTGTTAGTGTCTGTGAATCTACACCAGATACTGAGGCTCTTGGATTTTCTGCACTTTCTCATCATCCAGTCCCTACCCCATCCTTATTTTGCACGTATCTCTTTATACGGGCTGTGGATGCAGGTTGCCATAGGTGCTACTGAGTCATCTGAAGACAAGGGACCTATGTCAGAAAGGACAGCTGGCAGGGGAAGATGCCAGAGGCCCAGATCACACAGCTCATAGGCCAGGGTGAATCTAAGTTGGGAGCCAGGACGGGGTGGAGGATTGCTCCAAGGCTCCATTTTCATATTCAACACCGCTAACTGCTCATTTGCGCAAACCAAGCCTGCTATACTGATGCCCAAGCTAAAAATTACATAAAGTAGCCACTCAGCAAGTCTCTCTCCAGTCCCTCCTCCCCCGCTGCTCCCCTTCTTTGCTCTTCTTTCCTCTCCACCTCCTTCTTTTTTCCATTCCCTTTCTTCTGCTCACACCATCCCCTCTTCTTTCTTTTTACTTTTTATTTCCCTATCATGAAGCTGTGCTCTCCTCCCTTCTCCCACTTATCTGGCCATTCTTTTTCCTCTTTCTGGCCCCACCCCTTCCTTTAACAGAGCCAGTCTTTCTACAGTGTCTGTTTCCTGTGCTCTCTGCTAAGTTACTTAAGAGTGGAGAAGAGGTCTTTGGATTTTCTGTGCCTCCTTACCCTCCATGCATCATTCCATCCTTCCTTTGCACATACCTCCTTAAATGGGCTGAGGCTTTAGACACTCCAAACAAGAGATAATTGAACTTATTGTATAAAAGGCTGAAGAATAAACATGTACAACGCTGCAGCACAGAGTTTCCACTGCAGCTGCTCAGTCTTGCTCTTGTAATGTGAGGAATACCACAGCTAATACCTAATGCTCATGTGTGCCTGCCACCCAATGGTACTTCCTTTTTACTAGTAGACAGTGCCAGGACTTGACCATGGGTACTTCCTAACCTCATTAACTCAGAGGAAGCACACGTTTCAGCAGTGTGTTCCCAATTTCCAGCTGGAAGGACCATGAGCTCTGACTTACGTAGGAACACTCAGATCTCTGCCTCAATTTAGAGAATTTGGAAAACAAGTCTTGGTTGATACAATAAGTGAAATAATGCACATGTGCACACACAGAAATTATGAAGGAGACATTCATGTACTTTTTTTCTTAGGGATTGCAGGGATGAATTCGGCAGGGAGCAGAGTGGGAGTTCGACCCAGTTTAGCAGAAAGTCTGTCAAAAATGAAACTGTCCCCAGCTCTTGTTCTGATGATGCCATCACTGTGCGCAAAACCATATGTCAGTGAGGAAAAAATGGAAATGCAAGGTGGGGTACAGCAGCTTGACCTCACAGACCCTTCCTTGAGATGGAGACTGGGGTGAGTGGTTGTGGGAAGTTGTGGGAGGTTTGCATGGAAGCTTAGTGAGATGAATACATAGAACTGATTTATAAAAATGAAAGAGGAAGAGGGGGAGGGGCTGGAGGAGAAAAACACTTGTGTTCTTGAAGAGCCAGTGTGGGCCAGCCTATTGGCCCATTAGAGATGCCTTGCCAGAGAAGAGCTGGGCAGGCTCTCTGTCCACACACCTCTTCTGTCAGTTCGAACTATGCCTTGGGAGGGAAGGGCCTGAAAACAGCACTGCTTGTTATACTGGTGGCTTTCATGATCCTAACTGGGCTACTGACTGCTGCAAATTGCTATGCCAACTGTGCCCCTTAGCCCCTTGCTTTTGTCACAGGCACCAAATCTTCCTCCAAATCACAAGGCAAGGGTCACTACATGCCTTCTTTTACCTGTGCCTAAAAGACAAAAAAAAAAAGCCTGGTTTTAGTCTAAACTTTGCCACTCGTGTAAACTCTTAAGTAAGGCTATATCTTGTCTTTCTTGGCTTTGGAGCCCCCATTGTGAGACAAATGTTAACAATTAATAACTATCCTCAGTCATAAAAGCCAGGGAATGCACTGTCTTGCTGATTCTGCACATCAAGATAATTGTGTTGGAAAGATGGAATAATCAGGGATGTTGTACACACATGAACATTGGAGAAATACAGATGTTCCAGAGGACATAACATTGGACTGTGGTTCATTGTTACTTCCCACACCTCTCTACTTACAAGTTCTTGTTATGGTTTGAATGTAAGATATTCATTAGCTCAGGTACTCAAAACTTGGTTCCTGGCTGGTAGGTACACTGTGTGTGGTTGTAGGTCCTTTAAGAGGTGGGCTGAGGTGAAGGAAGTAGGCTAGTTCACACTTGTTTTAACATTTAATCTTTAAACAATTGTGATCTACAGATGAGAAAACTGTGACTCAGAGAAATTATTTGCTTGCCATTGCATGGCTTGGAGGTTTTCGACCAAGCCCTGCTTCAGCCTTCAATTTGTCTGCTTCCTGGGACACTTAGATGAGAGAAACCTGCCACACATCCTTACTCTATGGAGCTGCCTACCACTAGGCTTCCCTGCCACAATGGACTATCTCCTCTCAAGCCAGAGGCCAAAATAAACCTTTCTACCCTGAAATTGCTTGTTTTCAGGTATGGGTCATAGGAACTGTGAATAATATGGTCATCTAATTTCTTTCCTTGAAAAAATTACTATTGATCAGAGGAGATATCTGATAGATCAAATAAGCCCTGCAAATATACCTGTAATACTGCCAACTCACTGAGTGACTTAAATTGAGCACCTGATGTGCAGAGGTCCTCTGTGAGTTGAGGGGGAGGAAGGAAAGCTCAACAAACATGGACATAAATGTTGTTCACCCTCAAAGGACTCAGAATTGGGTATCTTCAGAGGGACAGAGAACATGAAGGGCCAAATAAAAACACATAAAGTATATGCCAGGCTCCAAGCTAGTTTTTTTTGAGATGATCACTCTGTGCACTCATGCACATTTGTGTGTGTGTGTGTGTGTGTGTGTGTGTGTTCTGTGTATGTGTGTTGTGTGTATGTGTGTGTGTTGTGTGTATATGTATGTGTGTGTTTCTGTGTGTGTATGTGTCTGTGTGTTGTGTGTGTATGCATGTTGTGTGTGTGTATGTGTTGGGTGTGTGTGTGTGTGTGTGTGTGTGTGTGTGTGTGTGTTTGAGGGGGGTGAATGCCAAAAGAGTCACTGAATGTCCTCTACCCAAGCACTTAGGTTACAAGTGTAAGTGCAGCTTCACCAAGCCTTGTATGTAAGTGCTAGAGATTACAGCCCAAGTCCTCAAGCTTACACAATAAGCATCCTTGCTGCTGTGTCTCCTCTCTAACCCTTCTTCTGAAAATGTAGGCATTTGTTGCTATAAACTTCCCCTCTGTACTACTCTAGCTGTGTCCATGGATTTTGGGAAATAGTTTCTATTTCTCTTGAATAAAGGAACTTAAGATTGTCCTTTTAAACATTGGTATTGACTCATTGAATTAGCTTATACTTGTTTTACTTTTAACCTTGAAACAATGCAGATTTAAAGATGAAGAAACAAACTCTGAAACATTAATTTACTTGGGTTCCAGGGCTAGGAAATTACACAGCCTTCATCATGTCTCATCTGCTTTGCTTGCATTGTTGGGTCCCACCGGATGCTGAGAGCTTAGAGCTCAGCACTTTGGAAGGAAAGGAACCTGCCTTTAAGGGAATTTTTATAGGTAGCAGAAGGATGAAGGATGGACCACACTCAAACCTAGAAACAGAGTCAGAAGAGGGTAGAGGAACTCCATTTTTCCACAGAGGTAGCATCAAAAAGTCTATGCTTGCCCAAAAATGCAAATGGCCGAATTTCAGGTGTTAGGAGTGATGGTTAGGGGTGGAGGGCATACAGGGGCTGCATTTGCCCACATGTCCGTTTCCTTCTGAACCAGCCAAGGCAACAGCCTGAAAAGACCTCTGTGTTATTCCTCACAGTGGAGGCATGTGTCATTACCAGCCACACCACAGGGTGTCCAGCTCCACCCAAGGAAATTAAACTTGGAAGTTGGAGCACGGCAGTGCTGAAGATATTAGCAGCTTATCCAGTGGCCCAGAGCAATTTATGAAAGTCCTAATTAGCTACAAAAGAACATCTCCAGTTACAGGAACACTTTGCACTCCAGCTGGCAGCAGAGAGTCCCTAACTGTCAAAAACATCCCACCATGCCCTTCAAAGGAGGACAGCTACAAACAAGGGATGGGGGTATCAACACTGAACCACTTAGAGCAGTGATTCTCAACCTAGGGGTGGCAACTCCTTTGGGGTTACATATCAGATATACTGCTTGTCAGATATTTGCATTATGATTCACAACAGTAGCAAAATTACAGTTAAGAAATAATAACGAAATAATTATATGGTTGGGGGCCACCACAACATGAAGAACTGTATTAAATGGAGGCAACATTTAAAAAGTTGAGAACCACTGACTTAGAGGCAGGAAGTGTTTTTTTTTTTTTTCAACATACATCCCTTTACTGTTACATTATTTACTTCAAGATTTGTGAACATCAGTATGCTGGGTTAGTCATTCCCAAAACTCTAGGGCCAAATCTCTGTACAATGCTACAGCAATTATTAATTTGAATTACTAATACAGAACCCAGCTGTGGTCCCCTCAATTCATGTACACTCTAGATGAACCTTTAAAACAATTACCACAAAACTGCCAAACAAAGTGTGAGGTGTTTAGTTCATCCATCTAACTCAAATTAGACAACAACTATCATATATGCTTAAATGTAGTATGACATATATGCTAAACTTAAGCCTGGGGGAGTCCCAGAAAAATTAATCAATTTGATCACAATGTTTATATCTTATTGTTTGTGTTGCATCTATTGCATGTTCACAACTGTGTGGGTTTCACATTTGTGGGTATGTGTGTGAAGGTGTTCTTTAGGAGCTATCCACATTGTATTTTGAAATAGGCTCTCTCATTGAGACCTGAAGATCTTCAACTTGTGACTTATCATTGAGCTGCAGGGTCTACATCTCTGAACCCTTGCAGCACTTGGCTCACAGGCTCATGCCACCATGACTGGCTTTATATATGGGCAGCAGGGGTTAAATTCAAATTCTTATGCCTGTTCACCATAGACTTTATTGACTGAGCCATCTCCCAGACCTCATTTATATAAATATAAAAACAACAGAAATGTGTCATATCTTACAAGTATTTCACATGTAAATTTTATTTTATGTACCTAACCATGGCAAAATACAATAGAGTATACCATATAAATAATGTACAAAAGCCTATGATGATATATTAATGTGATTATTAGTATTTTTTTCATTTATTCAGTGGACTTAGCATGTACTGGGTACAAGTGACACATTTCAGAGTTTAAATGGAAATCCACATAGTGCAAAGTGCAAACAAGTATAGATAAACATTGAATGTTTCTTGGAAAAAATACTATTAACTAAGGTGACCTGGCTGCTGTGGCCCGGATGTTACATTTTTTTTTATGTGTATGCATGTCTCTGTGTGGATATGTGCACATGCTTATGCATGTTAGCAGCAGCCAAAAGAGGGCATCGGATTCACAGAAGCTGGAGTTACAAGTGTGTGTGCGCTGCAGAATGTGCATACTGGGAACTGACCTCAGGCTCTTGATTCCCACTGTGCCATCTCTCCAGCCTGGTCACAATGTTTGAGAGCAAGGGTTCTCAGCCTTTCCAGTGCTGTGACCTTTAATCCAGTTTCCCATGTTGTGGTAACCTCCAACCACAAACATATTTCATTGCTACTTCATAATTGTAATTTTGCTACTTTTATGAGTCACAATGTAAACACAAAAATACGTGTTTTCTGATGGTCTTTGGGGGTCATGACCCCCCCCACAGGTTGAGAACCACTATTTTAAAGGAAATAAGATCATAATTTTACAAATAAACTTGGTTAAGCTTTTACTTCAGTAATAATCTACATACGGTGTTGGCCACAACATCACTACTTGGGAGATGATAAAAAATGCCAAATCTCAGGCCTTCTCAAATGAAATCTTTGCTTTAGACAAGACTCCTGGGTGATTCTTTTTGCTGTCTGAGCCTTACTTTTCTATACTGCAAATGCACAGATAAGACACATTCTATAGCATTATCAGGATATATATGATGTATTTGGCATGATCCTGGGTCATCTACTAGGTACTAGAATGACAGCTGTCTTCCAGATTCTATTGCTTACAAATAATATACACTGTCATTCCCTTGATGTTTTTCTCCTTGGTTGCCCTGGGGATGGAACCTGTGGTCTAGTGCATGCTTGTAAGTGTGCCCCACTGGGCTGCACCCTAAGTACTTGCTCCCTTTCTTCTTGCCTCAGCATCCTCAAGACTGGGATTGCAAGTGTGTGCCATTGTGTCTGGCCTCTCAATATCTGGTCCTTGTATACCAGAGAATTTTGACCTTTGTGATACTCCTTGTCCCCCCAAATCCCAGAACTGTATTGAAAATTCCCCAAACTCAGGAGCTATATAAGTACTAAGATGCCCTTTGTTCACCTCCACTTTGACCAGAAATGCTATTCTTAATAATGCCAGGCTCAGTGGGCCTCTCTGTTCAATTACATAATCTTTCAGGATCCAGGGAGATACTAAGTGGCACACAAATTTACTAGTCATTGGGTCAGTACATCACCAAGGCTAATGGGAACTCTGGTCTGTTCTCTTTCTCTACAGTCTCATTGTTCTGTGTTTATGATGTATTCTTTCTATTCAATCTCATTAAAATCTAGTGTTTCATAGATGTTTGATGAGTCTCTTGTCTATCTAAGATGTTTAATAAAAGTACATGTGTGTATAGTTTACATGTTTTATATACATTTTAGTAAAATTATTGTAACTATATTTCTATTTTAAATTTACATATTTTAAATGTATGCATTGTAAGCTCCCTGTAAGTGCCTTAAAGAAAAGAAGCAAAACCAATTATACCCTTCTCTTGGATCAGCAGTGATATTCCTCAATAAATGCTTGGTATTGGTACTGATGGGACAAAATGTACTAATGAGATTTTTGACCTAGGAACTAGAGATCCTACAGTGCACCCCACTGATCCAAAGGTCCAAAGGGGACATGGTCTGATAAGAAAGGGACAGCAAGGTCTTACTGGGGTTCTGTGCATCTCTACACATAGATTAGTAGCTTTCTTCCTAGAAAGGTGACTGATAGATTTTATGTAAGAGGTCTTCCTATAACCAAACACTTCACTCAGAGGTTATATTTACACAGCCCATTAGTAAATTTTTTTATACTTTTGACACTCATTAGACTCATAATCGTCCACTGGAGTTACTCTGTAACAAGAGATAAACACTCCATTCTAAAGGATGAATAATAATTAGGTACTGCTTGGCACTGTGCTCTTTACAGGTCTAATTTTAGAGCATAATTAATCCTGCTGAAACTGCATAAGATAAGTGAAATATTTATGCAGCTGTGTTAATTCATGTATTTACTCCTAGAGAGACATTCAGAATTGGACATGGCTTTCCGGGAAGATTATCTTAAGATGCCCCCTGGAGCAATGTCATTTCCTCTCCCATGCCTTTGCTTCCAGATGGCCTCTGAAGATGAAGCTGAAAAGACACATTTCCCAACCCCAGCAGTGTGACTGGGAAAGTAATGAGCTGGGACATAAACTATCTATAAGAACCTGATGCTCTATATGTGAGCATCTTGAGCCAGGACATAAACTATCTATAAGAACCCACTGCTCTATATGTGAGTATCTTGAGCCAGGACATAAGCTATTAGAACTTAGTTCTCTATATATGAGCATCTCAAGCCAGAACATAAACTATTCATAAGAACTCAATGCTCTATATGTGACATCTTAAACCAGGGCACAACCTATAAAAAATTTAATGTTCTATATGTGAGCATCTCCAAATGCTTCAGGGAAGGAGGTCCCTGTTCAGCACCACAAGGTTGTATCTGGAATGTTACCCAACCATATCACTGCTAAACTATCACTGACTGAGCTGCACTAAACATGAGCATCATATGTGGATGATGGTGGTGGATGAGGGAAAAGAAGATGTTGAAGAGAAAATGGTGCTAGAAATCAACATGGTGATTATAGTGATGCCAATGATGATGGTGATTATGGGAAACAATGGTCCCATGATGCTGGTGTTTCTCATACTAATTCTGAAGGTAGATGGTGGTAGCAATGGGAATGATGATGGAGGTGCGGTGATGATAATTATATTGAGGCTGAGGGTGTAAATGGTGTTGATGTTGGTGGTGATAATAATGAGGATGAAAGTGTTGGTGATTATGCTGCTGATCCTGATGCAATTAGAATTATGACAGTGGTGGTGGTGATGATGATGACAATGCTTAAGAAGAATATTTTGGTTTTAGTGACTTATGATTATATTGTAAAAATGATGATGATGATAGGATGGAGTTGACAACTTAAGTTTCTGAACTATAGTATGCTGCAGGCTCTGTTCTAAGCTATGATCTTTACATGTATCCCCTCATTTCATTTTCCACCTATACACAAATGAGTAACTGAGGCTAAGAAGTAATTTTACAGAAGCATTTGTAAGAACAGCAAACATAGATTTAGTTCAGATATGTATGCATTGAATCACTTCTTGGAATGTCTATTAACATCAAGTGTCCAATCAATCAACTCTGCAAGGCATGTTAGAAAAATATAAAGAATAGGACTTTTGCTTAACTGGATTCTTTCTAGATTAAATTCCCTGAAGTAAAGATATCACCACTTACAGGTAAGGAAAGATGAAAGCCCCTTTTGTAAAATAAAAATGAAGAGGTGGTTCTGAAGACAAACTAAAGAATATATATAGTGCCTCGAGTATGTTGATTGACATACCCTGTTTTCTAAAGATGTCAGCAGTTTAATAACAGATGCTACAAGAGTGACAACAATGGGAAACAGGCTAGAGTTAAATCTTTCTCATTTGACAGCCATCACATTTAAACACTCCTTGCCAAATGAAATCCATACATGTCTTTATGTACTCAACCTTTCATTGACCAATTGTCTCTTAAATTCAGGGTTCTGCAGGGACTAGATCAGCTTGCCAAAAGGAGTGGAAAAACTGTCACCAAAGTTCCAATGGCATTACAGCATTTATCCCCCTTTCTCTTCCCACAAAGGATATATGCCCAATTGTTGGGTTTGTGGTTTGCCATCTGACTTGTTTTGGATAGGAGAATATTAGAAGAAAACCATGGAACCAAGCAGAAATGGCACATGTCCACACGCAGCAAAGTGCTTCATTTGTGAAGAAAATACCTTCTTCCAGGTGACTAGTAACAGCCTGTGCCTGAGGCCTATAACCAGCATGTATGTGCAGAGGTCACACACTTAACTCATTGGCTGCATCTCCATCAAACTCAGCCAACCCTGAATCCAGGCTTGTCCACTCCATTTTTCCTTCCCTCAGAAGAGCAAAGGCATCTTGTTGTGTGCCTCTGGGATTTTATAGCAATAGCTAACCAACATAGCCACAAATCACAGTTACACAGCAAAGAACATGACCAGTGATCCGAGGAAGAAACAAATGCCCTAGAGGGAATCCTGAGAATCAGATGTCCTTATTTGAGAGGTAAATATTTGATGGCAGTGTAAATATTAGGATTTAGTTTTGTGAACCAAGAAAGAAGGAAAGCTACAAAGAATTATAAACTTCATTCAAACCCAAACCAACATGTTCGTAAACCTTTGCTCAATTCAATATCATGTTTGACTACAGTGGTTGCTATATTTTATCCTCTCAGCTATACACAGCATGCCACACTCTGTAATGTTTCTGAATGTAGGCTCTACCCATTTCTAAGTGGGGCTTCTTTCTTACGGCCTGAACTTTTGTGTCTTGTACTGAGGGAGTAGTAGCCTGTGCTCTATGCTTGTATTCTACTTAGCATTCTACTTCTGTCTTTGCATCAGCCACCCAGATAGAAACTATGGCTTGGAGGAGCAGGACATTAAATTCTATCTCATCATCTCATTGTGCTAAGAGATATGGAGAGCTGCTATGGTTAGATGTGAAATGCACAGAACAGGTTCATGTATTTCAACCCTAGATCCCAACTGGTATCAGTGTTAGGGAAGGCTTGTATCTTCTAGGAGGGTGGAACTTTGCTGCAGGAAGTAAGTCACCAAGGCAAGGCTTGAGGTTTTATAACCAAGTCCCACTTCCTATGTGTAGATGCAATGTGCTCAATCTCATAATCCTGCTGCTATGATGGCCCTTAAGCTGTTTATTGTCTGATGTTTTATCACAATAGTGAGAAAACTCATCAAGACACCAGCCATAGAGTGGAGAAGGGCAAGCAGGAGGAAATACAATGCAGACCCAAGTAGCTCATTTGGCAGTGTGGATTAAAACTGCCCCATCTCATTAGGCTGTAAATTTGTGGGAAGAAGAATTACAGTTAGTTTTCATGTTAGGTGATAGAAGAGTGGAATACTGGTGGAAACATGGGGCTCCTCCTTTTCTGGAAACTTCCTTGTCTTCACTCCTCCACAGGAGATTGAGAACCACCAAGTCAGTAGAACCTGACTTGCTTTGCAATTTCTGTTGATAGGTCCAGAAAAGTCTTCCTTTAATTCAACACTTATGAGGAATGCTTCTCTAATTTGTAATGTAGGGAGCAGATATCAGGGCTTAGATAGTGTGTTGGTTAATTCTGTTAACTTGACCCAGCCTAGAATGACCTAGGAGGAATGTTTCAATTGAAGAATCATCTTGATCAGGTTGTCCTGTGGGTGTGTCTGTGTGGGGTTGTCTTGATTGTTAGCTAAGGTCAGAAGACTCACCCAAGAATTCGAGTAGTACTATCTCACAAATACAGCCCAGAGCTTTGTAAAGTGGAGAAAACTAGCTCAGTGTAAGCAACCAGAAGCCAGGATGGAATATCCTCTTTGCTCCTTACTGTAATGTAACTAGCTCCTTGAGCTCTTGCTAGTCCCCCCCCCACCCCCAGTGATGAACTGTGATGTGGAATTGGGAATTAAATAAGCCTTTTCCTATTTGATACTGTTTTTGGTCATGGTGTTTTATCCCAGCAACAGAGATGAAGCTAGAATGCTAAATGACCCAACCCCCAAAGTCTTATGTTAAATGCTTAGACTCTAAGGAATTATGTCCTGGGATAGGAATTCTGAGAGGTTTTAGACCATGAGAGCTATAATTCTAACAATAGCTCAACAACCCATTTATGGATTCATAAGTTAATGTATATGAGGCCTGTGGAAGAAGTGGGTCACTGGAGACGTGCCCTTGAAGGCTGCACATTGTCCCTATCCCTATTGCCACATCTTGATCATCACAGGCTCAGCAGCTTCCCTCTACCACAAGCCTTCCTTACAATGAACTGCTCCACCACAGGCCTACAACGGGACCATAGAGGGACACCTCAGAGTTCACAAGACAAAATAATCTTTTTCTCCTTTAAGTTGCTATTCTTATGTATTTTGTTATAGCAATGAAAAGCTGACTCACACCACCTGGCTGAGTTATGTAATGCTCTATAGCAATTGTCCTGAACCTAGCCTACATTTGGGGCCACACAAATCTGCATTCTGAAGTACAAGGGGACTGGCCTGGGTATTTTAAGAGATTTGTTGACATCCCTCATTCTGATCTTACCTTGTCAAGCATAAGGCCCCTCAGGGTCTTACTTACCATCACCAACAAACTGAAGCAGAGCTAGGTCAATTTGCCTCTTCCAGGGTGAGCCCTTCTGGAGGGCAATTCCGTAGCCAGTAGTGGCAAAGATGTACCCACTCCCAATGGTCACCAGTTTACAGCCTTCATCCCTTCCAGCCTTGTAGTTCAAGACAGCTGCGTCATAGATGAAAGCATCCAACTTCCTGAAATGACAAGACACCAGGGAGTCATGGGGTGGCCAGGTGCCATCTCAGGGCCTTGCTCTCCCAGCCAACACTAGCACCTCACACAGTGAAGATGGTGACTCATGGTTGCTCCAGTCCCTTGTCATAAAAGGATCTATTTTTAATGAGGAGATAAAAGCCAGAACCTTTTCTTTTCAACTTACAAGAGGCAGCTAAATTAAGACATGAAGAATCCATATACCCAAGTGAGTAAACAGGCAGGTTTTTTTGTTTGCTAAGTGTTTGTCCTTAGCACCTCCCAGCAGTGGGGAAATGGTGGCCTGTTTAAAAGGTTTGCCTCAGAATACCGTGAACCACTGAAGGACAGTAGAGCTAGGTAATGACAAGAAGCAGTGAAGAGGAATTAATCAGGAGTAAAGCCTTTTTGTTTTAAACACTTTCATACATACATTTGCTGTTTATGTTACAAAATCATTACACAGTAACATTTAAAACCTCCACAATATAGAAAGGTATTAAAATTATGTAAGCAATTAAGTAAGCTATAAGATTCTATAACCCCAAATCTGTAACTATGAGGTGACCTCTATTAGCATATTGATGGGTAGTCTTCTGAGGTTTGTGTACACACACCGCACACACACACACACACACACACACACACACACACACACGGGATAGGAAAACCTTTTATGTAAAGACAAGATGAATAGTTGAAGTTTTGTGAGCCATATGTTTTTAGATGCAACTGTAACTGTGCTGTAGTGGGGTGTTGTGGAGTAATTATCCCTCTTTGCATAAAAAAAGTTGAAGTCCCAACTCTCAGTATGTGATATCTTTCAAAATAAAGTTGTTGTGGATATGACCAGTTAAGATAAGGTCATACTGAATGGGTCCCTCATCCAATATCATACACATACACAAACACAAACACACACACACAAACGCACACACACACTGGAGTTTTTGCATTATGTAAAAACTAGAATTATGCAGCTATGAGCCTGTGAACAATGAAACCACTAAAACAGATCTTCCCATCTCATTCTCAGAGGCAGCACAGCCCTGCCAACACCCTGATACCAAACTCTGAATCTTTATGAATTTAGGGCAGCAAATTTCTGTTGGTTAAGTCTGTCAGTTGAGGCTGCTTTGTTAGGATAACCCAAGAAACCACAGAATTCCCAGTCAGATAATGTAGTATGAATTAGCTCAGTTCTGTTCCACTGAAGTTTCTTTACAAGGCCTGGCTGTCATCCCTCTCCCCCCATATGGGTTACACCAAGCCACATCACAGAGTGCTTTCTTTTCTCATTTTACACATGCTAAGCATATCTCCATATCAATAAAAATAGTTATCTCTTCTGATAAGTCTACTTTTATTGCAATATTGCAGCTATGCTTTGATTTGCTCTATAAATTCTCACATGTGGGCACAACTTTGGAATCACCATGTAGTTCAAAATTGGGATGACAATCATCACTTCAGAAATCCCGAGTGACACCCCCACAGTCACCGTTTCTTAATTGCAAGCATCATGGTATCTTAGGAATGATGTGGCTGGACCCAGTAATTACCTCGGACCCTATTAGTAAGTATACACATAATCTCAAAAATTTGAAATTATCTGAAAGGGCCAAAACTGTTACCCCAGAGTGCAGGAATGGATGTTTTCAATTCTAAAACAGGTAGGAAAACTACATCAGAGATTATTCGACTTCCTGCCATGGACTCCACTTCATTGTCTTTCTTTCTCTAATGAGAAACATTGAAGCAAAAAATAAATAAATAAATAAATAAATAAATAAATAAATAAAAGTGGCAGGAGCAGATGTATTGGGCTGCATTCCGTCACCGGCAGCTACTGGAGGACTCCCTGTGGGAACACAACTATTTGCAAGCTTTATAAGTATGTTCATTTCCATTTTTCCCTGCTTTTGATGTGTTTTTGTAGTGATTACAGGTAAGGCAACACTACAGGGCTTATATAACTTATAGAAAAACTCCTGAACCTTTATCCAAAACACTAGATATTAATCTCAGATCATGCTCAGAAGGGATTAGCATATCCAAACAGCAGCAGCAGGAATCTGGGGGGTGTGGCCAGTGATACAGGTAGACCAGAGCTGCCTAGAGGAGGGGATCCAGCCTTTCTGGAGGGCCAGCTACAAGGGAACTGGAAGATAATGCAAGGAGAGCTAGAAAAGACACAAGGACTCAGAAGCTTGCAGCATGAGAATGGCCTGTTAACATTCCATCACAGGGAGGTGGAAGCAGTAGTATGGTCACTGGCAAACTGTCCTTGGTTAAGCAAATACCCCCAACCCAGGCCCATGCTAGCAACCCTAATCAAATGTAGTGGGTCACAGGAAAAGACATGAAAATAGGAGGAGCGCATTGGGGAGAAGAATGGAATTCATTAGGGGATAGAGAAGGAAATAAGGAAAGATATGGGGATATAATTAATTAAAGACTATATATGTTAAAAATAAGGGGAAAAAGAAAAGGATCAAAGCCATTCATGGTATAATACCAGCATACTGGATTAGTAGATTGAACATATTTGAGTTCTAAGCTGGGCTTGGAGGAAGGCATGGCATTTAGGAAAGCCATTTCTTCCTTTGGGATAGCAGCTCCTCAGCTGTGAAGTAGGAGGTCATGGTGTTCTACTGAGATTTTTAGACATCCTAGGATTCTGTAAGTCACCTCCTGTGACTATCAAAGGCAAGTCAGACATGGGATAATGTATCTGTGGTATTTCTCCTCTTTAATGAAGCTGAGGTACTTATAATGTCAATACTTCACATACCAAAGTTGCCATGGAGATACTGAGACCCTTCATTTTATAAAGACTTTCTAAGTCTCTGCAAACTTCCTCCATCCCTCAATAAATAAGCATAAACACACTTCTACAGACTTACATGTATACAGAACAGTCCAGCCTTCAGCTCACCTACTGCTATCCCTGGCATCTGGCATCTCATCACACCCCCATACACTGTTGGGATGGAAATCAGAAGATAAGCCTAGCAATCACACAAGAGCTGTCCAGCAGCAGCTTCAATTGGTATTGTTAGGGACAAGCACAGAATTCTGCAAATTGGCACCATATTTCATGACACATGTTCTGCTGAGCAACAGCCAGATGAAGAGATAGGGAAAGGGCAGGATGATTCATGGCAGGGACATGGTTGGTCCTGATAAAAAGGGATTATGGATGGCTGGAGTGGAAACATCATCTTAGGGCCACAGCCACAGGGAGCCACAGACAGGAATCTTCTCTTCCTGGTCCACTCCCCTGTGTTAGCAGAACACAGAACACAAGCAGTGATAACATTGGAAACTGGAGTTACATAAAGTAATGTGCTCTTTCTCTCTCTCCCTTCCTCCCCCCTTTTCTCTCTCTAGTGATTCCAGAGCTCTAGATACAAATACAAATGGACACAGACACCTGTATGTTCAAAACAATATCCTTGGGCTGAGGGAGATGGCTCTGTGGGTAATAGCATTTTCTGTACTAACATACAGAGCCAAGTTTAAATCCCTAGTACCACATTAAGAGTCAGGTATGTCTACAGATGTACCCATAACCCGAGCACTGTAGAGGGGAGAGACAAGAGGATCACTAGGGCCTGTTGGCTGTCAGCTTAGCTCCAGGCTCAGAGTAAGACCCTGCCTCAATGGAATAAAGTAGAGAGTAATAAAGCAGGACACACAAATGTCCCTCTCTGACTGCTGCAAATGCATGTACATACATAGCACATACATGCACATGCAAACTCCACACACATACACAGGCAAAACACACATTCTTTCTTGTCTACAGCAAACAAAAGCAACAGCAGGACCATTGTTTGCATAAAGCACTTGGCATACATCAATCCCATTGAGACATCACAATTGCTCAGGGGACAGATGACATCATTCTTGTTCTTTTCTGTTTTGTCTATAGGCATACAAGCTTCTGGAAAGCTAAGGCAGTCTTGGTTGCAACCATGGTATTCCATATTCTGTACTACAGAGATCTCCAGAAGAGTGTTGTCCATGGGAGCTTCCTGTAGTGATGCAAATGTCCTGCTTCTACAGGCTGCTGTGGGAGTGACCTTTGAACTGCAGTTAATGCAGCCAGCCAAGAAATTGAGTTTGTAATTTCAATGAACTGCACTAATTCAGACACTTAACAAAAATGGTTGGATGTGGCAGCTGAGGGCCAGAGAAATGGACAATACTCACCATGTACCCTGTCATAGGCAAGGGGAAGGCTGGGGTTGCCAGACTTTGGGCTCTCTTTCTTACTCACGGTTCAAAAGTTTTACTAGTTATCTGTTTCCAGTGGAAAACAGTGCTATCATTAAAAAGAAAAAAATTAAATTGCCAATGTGCTAGAAAGAGATCTTTGTAAGCTGGAGGCTTTGAATGCTGCACCTGTATTTCTTTCTGAGGCTCAGGTTTTGTTTTGCTGTGGGTTGGGTTGGCTTTTTTTTTTCCCCTCTCTGCAAAAAGAAGCTGACAGAATCTGCCCTCAGAGGGCTGTTGGGAACAAAGTAATGTTATGTAAGTAAAGCGTGTGCATTGGACAGCTTATAGCAAATGCTTAAAATGCATAGATGCATTCAGTTAAATTCAGTTTATGGGTAAGGGCCCCACAAACTTTATGCACCCTCTTTTATAAGTCCAGTTCCAAATACCTTCTTTTATGCATTCCCATCATTATTTTTTTTCCTTATGTTTAAACAGACACTTTTTTGAAAGGCTATGGCAGCCAAGGTTTTAGGTGTGCAAGGATATGAGCATTCTTCTGTTGTATGAATTGCTGATGGCCTGGTTGGAAAGCTGAGATGGTGAGCATGAGCTTGGCTGGACACCATCACCCAGATTCTAAGTGTCCAAAGCTAGATTTAGATTTAGGAGGATGACAAGGCCACAGAGACCCTAGGACTTAAAGGCTGGGGGGGGGGTACAGTTCTGCGTGCTACTTAGGAAATTCAGTTTTGGATTTAACACTGTAACTCAAGCCAGGTACAAAAGAAGAAGCAAGGACAGGGTAGAGCAGTAAGAGCGACTCAGTTCTTGTCTGATCCCCAGCAGACATCTAGCATGTAGGTCTGGAGTTAGCTGCATGGTATACTCTTCCTGGATTTACTATGTCCTAATCTGTTGGGTAGATAGTTGCTGGATAGGCACAGACTCTTGCTGAAAACAAAGGGTGAAGAAGAGGAAGAGAGTCCATAAACATTTGAGGGATTTGAGCTGTGAGTGCAGGAGACAGAGTAATGAATCCAGCTGCAGATGGGTAATTGGCAGTGCTGAGCTCTGACCGGCACAGAGCAAAGGCCATCCCTGGGCATCTCCATCCTTCAGCACTAAGTGTCCATGTGAAAACTTGGTTACAGGAGAAAACCACCCTCTAACCTTTCCAGCTAAGTGCCTCTCCCACTGCACAGGAGGGGACACAAGGTCAGGGTCTGCCTGGAGTAGCAACAGAGTCCTGCCTGACACCTGCCTGGAGTAGGGACAGTGTCTTCCTGGCACCCCAAGGCCAGCATCACCCTTCTTGTAGCAGATGAATTGACACTCTTGTTTCTCAACACTGAGGCTGAAACCCCAAACAACACCCCCCCACCTACACACTCACACACACACACACACACACACACACACACACACCAGACAATACAGGACCTGTAGATGCCATCACTTTCTGTCACCAGCAATCCTCAAGGAACACAAATGATTAGAAATGCTGGTGACACTGAAGAAGACGGGGAACCAGACCCAGCTTCTGTACAAGGAAGCATGGACAAGGAGGGGACCTCACAGGGACCAGGAGTACTGGAGCCTGCTGACTTCCTTCTGGGACTTTTGACAGCTCTGGAGAGAGCTCTGCAGCTTCATAGGTATGGAGATCTGACCTCAACTCTTCAGTAGGTCCAACACTCATATCTATCCTGTGACCTTGAAAGTTGTTCCTTCCTAGCCAAACTATTTGTTAGAGAATCTGACTCTCCATACTCCAGTGAAGATTGTTCCCCATCCTTGAGGCATGGGTCCTTTCTGGGAATGGGACTTGTGTTGCCAGGCACCCTGAAATTTCCTAATCAAAAGCTTCCGGTTTTAGCTCATTATCTTATGCATGTTTTCAGATGCTCTCTGGGGGTCTCTGCACATTTAAAGGCTAATTATATAGTTAGAGTTAATTATTCATTCATTAACATTCAAGAAGCCTTTAACAAGACAGTGACTTGTTCTGATGAATTAATAAAACTAGAGTATGTGTGTGTGGCTGTGTGTGTGTGTGTGTGTGTGTGTGTGTGTGTGTGTGTGTGTGTGTGTTTGGAGGACTAGTGTCAAGTGTTATGAAAACAGAAATGTCTCTTTGATGATAACCAAATACATTTTTTTTTATTAGGTTGTGTCAAAGCTTTGCTAAAAAAATGAAAAGAACAACACCTCAGGGCTGGGAGATGGCTCAGTTTGTAAAACACTTGCTATGCAAACATGAAGACCTGAGTTCAAATCTCCAGAATCCATGTGGAACCTGGGCACAGTACTCATACCTGCAATCACAGTGTTCCTACATCAAGGTGGTAGGCATGATCAGAAAAGTCTCTAGATGTTCATGAGTTAGATACCTTGGTGGTGGTGGTGGTGGTGGTGGTGGTGGTGGTGGTGGTGGTGTGTGTGTGTGTGTGTGTGTGTGTGTGTATGCATATGTGGGTGCCTGTTGAAGACAGACAGTGTCTTTGGATATGGAACTGGAGTTACAGGCAGTTAAGAGCCACTCAACATGGGTGACCAGAACAGATATCCTGTCCTCTAGAAGAGCATCAAACATTCGTAATCATCATGTTATCTCTCTAGCTCCAGGCTCATATTTTTGACTCTGAGTTTGTGAATGCAAACACTGATATCAGGATTACAGACACTGATTAATTTTATAGTAAGTTTCATTAAGCTGATTTAACTCCTAGATCAATATCTTGACTGGCATAGTTACATTGTCCCTGACCCTTTTTCTTTTGGAAACTGTTTTTACTGGAGTCAATTCTTTGTAAATTTTATGAAAATTTGATTCATTGATCAACCTTTGGAGCACAACAAATTTGACTAATTTATGATTCCTGCCATTTGAGATTTTTCTTTTGTAGTTATTACTTTCACCAAGTCTAATTCTCTTGAGTCAAAATTGTGCAGAAATACAAAATTAGAAAAGAAGATTCCAGTCATCTATGGATTTTAATCAATAACAAATTTTATCCTGGGTGCTTTTAGCTATTGTCAGCTTAATTTGCATGGTGCAAGAACATGCACCATGAATTGGAAACAAAATGACTCATGGCTAATATTTATTTTCACTGTGAATACTCTGAGTAAATTTTTAAGACAGTAAGATTTTATAAGGTTATAAAGTGGGAAAGGCTTGAGAGAGGAGGAGTAGATGCCAAGAGAAACAGGAAGAGAGAGGTGGGGAACAAGTAAGAAAAAAATCAGGAAAGGAGGCAGAAAGAGAAAGAAACCTTCAAGCACCCAGATGGGTAAAATGGAGTGGAGACAGATAGGAAGCCTTCAAGAGACGGACAGAAAAGAGGACTGATGGACAGGGAGGGAGAAGAGACAAACAGTGGGAGTGAGGGGGCTGTGCCCTGGCCCCAACTTCAGACTCAGGGAAGAACAAGGAGGAAATGGTAGAAGATCTCTGCTTCCAGTCTATTGAATTTACTTCTGACATAAATTGATTGCATCAAAAGGGTGGTGATATCATAGAATAGTGTTTTGAGTTTTCAAAGAAGCCCAGAATTTTCCATTCAAGAAGTTGTGCAGGACCTGTACTTCCACCCACTGTAGAGCACTGCAAGTGCCTGCACTGAGCCAGCATTGGGCTTCCCACATTCAGGGGACTCTGGGTTAGAGGATCAGGCTTGGTCACAAGCTGTAGGAGACTGACCAATCTGTGCCTCACAAAGCCATGATTTCCCTATCTGACTAGATGGATTGCATGATCCTTCTTGTGTGTGATCATAGCAGGGTGAGACCTCCTGAGACCTTCCTGAGGAGGATGGAACACTTCCCAGATGCCATTCTTTCTCCTTACTGGAGCTCATGTTCTGGTGGAGGAGGAACAGCATTTCTCTGGAAGGTCATTCTTGTATGGAGTTCTGATACCAATAAGCATTTTCCTTGTTCAGACTTACCTAGCATGGTCACTTCCTGTCAAATGCCATGCTCTTTACCCTATGGAGGGAACAAGCAAAATAGCAGTTCTTAAAAAAACAAAAAACAACAAAAAAAACTTCCATGCATATATTTATTTTATGGTTGTTTTGCATGTATGTGCCTGGTGTCCATGGAAGTCAGAAGTCAGAAGAGGATATCAATCTCTTGGTACTGAAAAAATAGCTGTGAGCCATCAGGTTGGTACTGGGGACTGAACCCAGATCCTCTACAAGAGTTGCAAGTACTCAATTGCTGAGCCATCATGTCTTTAAAGGATGTTTGTTTTAATGTGAGTACCTGCAATATATATCTGAGTATCATGCAAGTGCCAGGTGGCTTCAAAGGCCAAGAATGGGTGTCAGATGCTCTGGAACTGGAGTTACAGGTGGCTGTGAACCATCAGATGGATACTAGAACCAAACAATATCCTCTGCAAGAGCAACAAATCTCTTAAATACTGAGCCATCCTACCAGTCCCTAACAGCATTTTATAAGTGGGAAGGACAGAGTTTGAGAGGTGAATTAACTTGTGTAAGGTGCCCCAGCTGAGCTTTAGCAGAGTCCAGGATGCTGAATCCCAGACACCCTGCCACAATGTAGAAATGATAGAATGTGAAGACTTTGTCAGGTCCCAGGACAGAAGGAATCTTTACATCAAGAAAACAGAAATGAAAGAATATAAATCAGTCACTTTCTAGAACATGTGCGACTCAGTGCCAATCGCATCCCTAAGTCAAAGTATCTAATTCTCCAAGGAATTACAGGTCATGAGATTTCACAGATATAGGGGACAGGCTCAGAGAGGCTACTTAATTTGTCAAAAGTCACACAGTGAATAAGTTAACTAGACCCAGAGTGTGAAACTGAGTCTTTCTCACAATCTACCATGAAGCCACTCAGAAGGAAAGCAAATTAACAAGCCTGTCAGTTGACCATAAGAGACTGAAGTTTTAAGAAAGTCTGAATGTTTTAAACTGGGGATTGCTATTTATAACTTGCCGAAGGGAACTGATGATTCATTAAGATGTTTAACATGGATGCCCGACCAATAGCCCTCAGCTTATCAGAGAAGTTCTAGCAGAGGGAAATGCTTGAGTAAACTATGATGCAAAAGCATTGTTTTCCCAGCACATCAAAACATATTAATTGAAAAACTTGACCTACTGCACATAGTTGGAGAGCATCTGCAGAAATAAATTTTGTAATTACAGATGGAGACATAAACAGATGCAAATATACTTAGCCAAAGGTCTAAGAGAAATGGACTATACATCAAATCAGGGCTGGTTTGGTGTTAGCATGTGGTCAATTAGATATCTACTCATCTCTGGTTATTTTTTATTTTTTTGCTTTAAGAATATGTTTTATAATGGGAAGGAGAGAGCATGATAGTCCAGGGCAAAGCTCCTAGAGGTAGTTCACTTCAACCCTGAAGTTCACTGGTTCAGTGCCTGAACAAATGACATAATCAGCGATTATCTATCTATAGAGCACTCATGCTGATGAGCACAAACTCAGCAAAAGAGGGCTGTGAAAAAGCCATGGGGACTGATAATTAAAATGTGTGTGTTACATTCTGGCATGAATTGACAGCCACCCAAGCAACTACAAGTGGGAAGCACAAGAAAGCAGCCAGCACAATAGCCACCCAAGGGTGGGGTTCTCTCACAAGGTTTAACACTAGACATATGTGCATTGTGCCTCCCTGTGGAATATAACCCCATTCTCTACAGCTCATCTGCAGATGGAATCCAAGGCAGCACATGTTCCCAGATGCCAAAGGAGACTTCCCTAGAAGTGCTTGCACTGGAAACCTGCCAGGAGGTGGTGCTGAAAGAGTCCCATGGGAATTCTGTGGCCTTCATGCATAGTATCAGGAGGTGCTAACTGGGGTTATTAACTCAGTTATTAACTGAGGATCTTGACATAAATATTACCTAGGGTATATAATGGACCTTAAGTCCATTGGCCTCAACCCTATAAGAAAAGATACACAGAGGAAGAAGTCGATGTAGACATGAAGACATATCAGAGAGGCAGCTACAAGCCAAGGGAACCAGGAGCCACCAGAAGCAGAAGCTGGAGAAGCTGAGGAAGTGTTCTCCACCAGAGACCCTGGAAGAAACATGTCCCCATTGTCATCTTGACTCTGATTATGGTCTCTAGAACTGGGAGAATGCATCTCTAGTTGGAAAAGCCAGCATTCTATGGCAAGCACTTATGAACACCCTCAGCCATCACTACAGTTGGGAACTATGTCACCTGTCCACCTACATTTCTTCTTCTCTTGTTGTTTTGAGACAGGTATCAACATGTAGCCAAGAATGGCTGAAAATTCATGATGCTCCTGTATCTGCCTCTTAGGTACTGAGATGACAAGTCGGGTTTCAGTCATAGGTATCTGTCACAGTGTCCATCACCCACTGCAATTCTCTACAAAAGGAGGATTGTGGGGCTTGCCTGTATTTGCAGTTGTACGGGAGGCTCACTTTAAGACGCAGATGAAGTCTTGCAATTTGTGCTAGATTATCTTAGGGCCTGAGCCAGCCCCACTAATGGAAGACTTGCTCTTCCAAAGGCTTATGGGACAAGACATTGGTAAAAGACCATCTGAGGTTGACACTTCAATACCTGATGAGTGGGGGCCTGCTTGTACTGTTACCTGTTGGAAGAAAGGACCTTGTTGTTACTAAGGCACAGATTCTCAGCTTCTGATCCTATACCTTTTAATAAGCAGGTCTGACCTGTCTTGACATTATTCCCTTCTCAGGTCAAAAAGAGAGCTAGCCCATTGTGTCTAGCTTACTCCCAAGCCTCAGAACCTTCTGAAAAATGGAGGAGTTGCATGTCCAGCAGGGATGAAGAAGCAGTCACATGAAGTTACCATGTGAACTCAGCAAATAGTGACAGGAGACACACCCACATAATACAGAACCTGGGTTGGGACAATGGCTCAGTTAGTAAAGAGCATGACTTGCAAGCAAGAAGACCTGAGTTCATCGTCAGAACCTAGCATCCTTTATAATCCCAGTGCTAAAGATTCAGAGATCATCAGATAGACAGTCTACCTGACTTGGTGAGTTCTAAGCTAGTGAAAGACCCTGTCTCAAGAAACATGGTGGGCAGGGTTCTTAGGAAGAAAATCTGTGATTAACCTCTGGCTTCCACATGCATGTGCCCACACATGTACACAAGCCTACACACATGCATACATGTGTTTAAAAAATAAGGATACAGAATTGTTCAGGAAGTTCTGGCTTCTTTGTTTTTCTCAAGAGAAACCAAACTGTGTATGGTTCTAATTTGAATATAAAGAATACAGCTTTGTCTCTGTGGTCCTCATTTGATTTTTGGTTTTTCTCCATTTCAATATAAGGATAAATATTCTTTTGAAAATAGCAATAAAATGTCAAAGAAGGAAGAGACATTTTGAAGGAAGAGACAGTTTTTGTACCCATTAGAGGCATCCTGGCTGTGTGCTGTCACAGAGATGGTCACCGTTGTTAGTGTGTCTAAGTTGTCTCTGGAGCAATACTCTTTTACCCCAGATACCCTCCTCCAATCACTTCGTGCCTGTGTCTTCTGTTCTAGGCAGGAAGATGGAAATGATGATAGTCATGGTCACAGTGTTAACACAAGGTTTAAATAAGAGAGTGCTGAACAAGCTACCCAAAAGGGACCTTTCCACAGGTCAATGCCCAATAAATATTATCCTTTGGTAAGAAACTCTTCACTTAGTCACCAAACCATTGAAAATTTAATCAAATGAGCTTCAGGTAGGTGGGTGGAGCAATTTGAGTTAAGCATATTCAGATGTGGAACAGTATCAAAGGCTTCAGGAAAAGCCAGGAAACATTTACACTACATACTCTTATAACTGCTGAAGAAGATCACAGATTGAGCTATGAATTTTCAAGTTATAGCCCAAGCATAACAACAAACATTATTAGTCACAAGATGCTGTCCATAGGAAGGAGAAAGTTTGACCTAAATGGAAAGCAAAACAAAACAAAACAAAAAACATGACTGTTAATGATACAGAAATCTGGGAGATGGCACAAAATGACATTCTCTGCAAACTGCATTGCAAGATGACTACCAGCAAGCTTTTCAACAGTAAATATTTTACGGATATGGGGGGGGGGCATGTACGTGTGTGCAGGTATACATGGAGTCAGAGGATAGCATTGGGATTCCACCCACCTCTTTTTGCCTGGGACTAGACTGTCTAGCCATGAAGCCTCAGTGGTCCACCTGTCTCTACCTCCCCAGTGCATGCCACTATGCCTAATTTTTCATGTGAGTCCTGGGGATGAACTCAGCTCCTCAAGCTTGCAGGACAAGCACCGAACTGACTGAACAGTCTCCTAAGTCCTCAGTCAACATTTTTCGTATTCCCATTTAGTTTCCTTTCTTCCACTTCCTTTACCCCGTCTTCATTTCTGAGTTTACTGTGAATGTACTTCATTCGGTCTCTCCCCCAACCTCAGATTGTCCTATTTTTAAAATTTTATAGAGGGCCTTGAAAATCTTTTAATACTATTTTTGAAGGAGTTTAACAAGAAGTCATCCCAAGGACAAAAAAGAAAAAAGATGTCTCTGGTTTCTTGAGTTTTTATTAAGGAAAAACAACCCTAACCATATGATGTGGTAGCAATTATTTTTGAGCTGTATTTGCAGCATGGGGGTGGATCTCAGAAACCAGGTCATTGTGGATCTGCTTCTCTCTGGAGATGACGCGATCCCATTTAGAACAGCTCGCTGAGCACTGATGTCTACGCCCGCTTTCGAACTCAGCAGCTGAAAATGAACCTCATGTGCTTGATTCTGTCTGACTGATAAAATATAGCAAATAAGCCTCACTCAGATGGTATCCTTGAAAGAACTCGCATAGCATCCTGACACATCCCAAGTCTACCTTTCTGTCATTCTGTGTGGCTGGACCGGTTTCTTTAGAGAGCAGAAATAAGGGCGCTCTGTGTATGTGTGTGTGTGTGTGTGTGTGTGTGTGTGTGTGTGTGTGTGTGTGTGTAAGAAAGCTAGCTGAGCATAAGCCAGCCACTAGACCAGTAAGCAGCATTTACTTATGACTTCTGCTTCAAACTCCTGCCCTAACTTTTATCAGTGGTAGATTATGAGCTGGAAGTCTGAACCAAATACACCCTTTATTCCCCTAAGTTGCTTTTGGTCAGAGTGTTTAATCACAGCAACAAAATGAAACTAGAACAGGTGGTCATAGTATGTGTGTACCATGTCTTTGAATGCATTTGATATCTCTGACCCTCTACACTGAAAACAACTAATGTGGTAATTTCTATGTTAACTTTGTCACAATAAAAAAAATCAAAAGAAAAGGTAATTCTCTAAAGTAATTCTTCACTTTGCTACTGCATGCAGAGAAAGACAATGAGGTTGGTCTGTTTGCCTATGGTGTTGGGCTGGGAAAGAAATCAAACAGAAAACTGGAGAGTGGGGTATGAGGGCTGAAGAGTTCAGCTTCTCAGGAAGTATATCTACCCATGGAGGGAAATGTCATAATGAAACTCATGATTTTGTAGGGATAATATATGCTAATAAAAAAAATCTTCAATAAAATAAAAGAAGGAAGGAGGGAGAAAATGTTAGATTTTTTTTACATCAATGTACAAATAATTGCACATGAAAATCAACTAAAATAAAAACACCAATTAATCTACTGTGTCTTAAACCACTAGCTCTCTGGAGTCCTGGGTACCTATATTTCACTTAAATCTGGTATAGAATTTTTGCAGTTTCTCCCCTTGCCAACACTGGATGAATGACACAGCATTTGTAAATCTAGATGTCTCTGCCCCATTCAGCCTCTGTCCTCTCTTCTAGACAGATGTTCTGATTAGCATATATCATATGAATTGCTTATTCTCAGCCCCTTCCCATGGGGAACCTGCTTTACCTGGCTTGTTGGAGCTGTTTCTGTTCTCATTCCTACCTAGATTTCAGTTACTGAGATGGCTAGTTCTGATTGTTAACATGACTGGATGAGATGCACTGAGGTTCATGAGACACACCCCTGGGCATGTCGATGAGTTGGTCTCCAGTCATTACTAGATCACCAGCACATTTTTTCTGTGATTTTACTTGACAAAATCTTTGTTTTCATTTATCACAGATCCAAATATCCAGAGAAACATACTTTTAAAGTCTTTCTCTCTGTTTTTCTTCCAGCCTTGATTCATTCTAAAGATAAGCCTTTGGTTTGTCTACTGCTTATCAACCTGTCTCAATCCAATGTTTGTGAGACTCCTTTGAAGCAGCTGTTCTGAAATCCTCTCGTGCCTCAGAACCAACAGCACCTGAAGGAAGATGCTTATCAAAATGAAATTTCTCCATGGATACACAGAAAGCCCATACAAGACCCAGGAATCTCCATTTTAAGAAATTACCTAGTAATTCCTATAGTTCTGGCTCATCAGCAAGGCTTGGAAACACTAGAGTTAGAATTCTTTTCCTTAGTCTCTCCTGAATTTTATCTTATTTTTATGTGATCTGTTTGAGTTGATGCACATAAAAGAATTTCAGGGCTATTTCAGAGATCAAAGCACATTTGCTTTTCAAATGGAGAAAGTGAGACTATGAGATGGCATGGCTTGTTCAAAGTCAAAGATGCATGAAGAGCCAGGACTTAAACCAGGGCACTGAAGCTACTAAGTGGGCAAATCCTTCTCAGGAAACAAGAGCCAATACTTCCTGGCAATGCTTATGGAACTTCTTTCCTATTCTGGAGATGCTACTGAGACACATAGAGACAGGAACAGGAGCCAACAGCTGAGCGCCATGCTCAGGGTGTTCTAAGCACTGTCTGTGGGACTACAGGGTGTTGAGGGCAATACAAGGAAGATGTCATAAATCTCAGCAATTCAAGGATACATGGGGTACCTATCTCCCAGAGAGTTGAAGCCTTCCAGAGATGTTGCATGTGGTAAAGCAGGGCAGTGACTATCGTCATCAACATCATGATCATGATCATCATTAGGCACTAATTTATTTAATAATGACAAATTTTAAGATCCAAGATTGTGAAGGGGAGGAAAAGGGCCCATAACTGTGGCAGGGCTGACGTTTATAAGACAGAACTGGAAGGGTGTGGATACAGACACAATAGATACAGATGTGGTCTCAGGAAAGTTCAGGGACAACAATTCATTATCTGAGGGTTTGGAGTCAGCTCTCATAACATACCTCAAGAAAAATCCTAAATAATTTAAATTTCAAACCAGGGGCTGGGGATGTGGTTCAGTCGGTAATGTGCTCATCTGACATGCATGAGGTCCCAGGTTTGATCATTGATAAACCAGGGTGGGGTGTGCACTCAGCACTTTTGAGGTGGAAGCAGAATCAGAAGTTCAAGATTACATTTGGTTGCCTGGAGAGCTGAAGGTCAGCCTGGGAAACACAAAACCCTGTCTCAGTAGGAATGCAAATCAAGTGTGGTAACCATATACCTGCAATTTTAGCACCTGCATGAGTGTTGCTTGAACAACATAATGAGATCCTATCTCAAAAAAAATCATAAATACATGAGTAAATAGTAAAGTATAATAATGGGACAATTATTATGTAACTTTAAGGTAAATAAATATTTCTGAATTGTAACTTTAAATTCAAAAACCATAGTAATGTTTAATATATTAAACTACAAAAATTAAAATATGCTTGGGAGAAATGTCCCAATTAAAACATGTCAGTGCAAGCTTTACTTAGTAGAAACTATTTAGAAGGTCAACTGGGAACTGTGTTGGTAATGACTTTGGAGAAATAAAAACTCTATTACAGGGTCAATATACATATCTTTCTAAAGGAAATGTGTCAACATCTGCCTAAGTTATCATTGTATGTAGTCTTTTAGCAATTATTTGAACAAATTAATTTTATAATATTTGAGGTCTCCATTGTGCTATCTCTTGCAATAGCAAAATATTGGCATCAATCTAGCTCTCCATCAATCGGGCATTGGATAAATACAACACGGCTCATTTAAAATGAAAGCCTAGGCATTGACACACAACCATATGAATTCACCAGAGGGCTAGATGAGGGAATAAACGTGTCTGGTTACTGTGGAGGCAGGTGAAGAACAGCATGGTCACTTTCCATGGATTTTCTTTGTGTTAGGTGATACTGGGAATTAAACCTAGTCCTTTATACTCTACCATTGAACTATATCCCCAGCCCTCTTTTTATGTGTTATCTGAGATAAGGTACTACTAAGTTGCCAAGGGTGGTCTTGAACTCATTTTGTAAGATGTGAAGGCCTGAATTTATGTTCTTCCTGACACAGATTCTTGCATAGCTGGGATTATAGGCCTGCAACATTGGGTCCAGGTACTTCTTTTTTGTTGTTGTTGTTTTGTTTTGCTTAATTTTTGAACAATACAAATACAAATCTATTCAAACCTTAATTTATTCAAATAATTAACCCTGGAGTCTGTTTTTTTTTTTTTAATCACATGTTGTTTTCTGCCAGCATTAACCCCAGTGAGCCTAACTCTCCAGGATGGAGCCCTAATTTGTTCACATACCTAACAAATTATCATATAGCTGTCACCTCAAGGATAATTCGTTTCCCTTTAGTTCTTGCTTCTACTTTGAAGTAACAGCCTAAAGCCACCCTTACATGGAGATCAAATACACAGCAAAGCACTATCTGCTCAAGTTTTCCAAAATGGATGTCACAATTATTATATGGCTTTCAGGAAATAATTTGTACAATGTATAGCCTTGGCTGGTTTTTGCTTCTGCAATCCTTTTTTGTATTGCATACTGTTTAAAAATGAAATACACTAAATCATTTTGGGAGCCAGACAGCCCTCAACCATATCATCCACACTGTGTTCATGGTCTGTCTGGAGCAATGGTATAGATATTTGTAAAGGAGTCCAGAGACCCACACGATGGCTAAGCTTGAAATTCATAAAAAGAAAGAAAGAAAAAAAAAGAAAAGAAAGAAAGAAAAGAAAAAAAGCACCTTTCACAGTATCTGCTAAAGTTTGATACATACACAGTCCATGCCCCTGCCATTCTCATCTTAAGGGTGTACAAGGAGAAGCATGTGCAAAGGAAGGCACAAAAGACGGTCTCTTTAGGATAGTATCCATAATACTCCAAATAGGACAGTGCTCACACATTCACCAAGACAGAGAGGGATAGATAGAATTGTGAAGTTGTCAATCATAAAAATCTTTACAGTGATGAGAAATGAGACCTAGGATTCAATGCAACCGTCTCACAATCACAATTATATGCTAAAGAAGAAAGGCAAAACAAAACCAAAGAAACATGGAACAAATGGGTTCAAGAGCAGGAATCAACCTTCAGCTTTGGAAGTGACAAGGGTTGGTGGAAGACAATGATAAAGATGGCATGGAAGACTATCCCTGGGACCACTATCCAACAGCTGCAGTAAGTACAGACTCATCACACAATTTATTGAATACCAGGCTTCTTTGTGTTTTGGTTGTGCTTGTGTGAGTTTTGGATAAGCGATGTATTAAACACCTGAAGAAGCAGGCCCTCACTCTTCCTCTCTGTACTAACACACCAATCAAATGCCAAACAGGGGACTGATGGAGGAAATGCTCTCAGAAGTAATTCATGAGGATCTGTGTATCAATCTGGGTTTAGCTTGACAGTAGAGAGGGTTTCTTAGTTCCCAAAAGGTAAGAAACAAGAGGAACCAGCTGCTGAACTGTAGGGAACTGCAGTTATAGTCACATGTCAGGCTCAGAAACCCAGACGACTGAAATCCCCAACCAAAGCTAATTTTCTAGATAATCAAAACTTCTCTCATTATGCAACTCCTTCATTTAAAATGAAATCATTTTAATGGAATCCTTCTAAATTGTATTTCACACATCCCTGACTTTGCAGATCCACAAATGGAGTTTAACCTTTGCAACAAATGACAACAGTAACAATAAGTAGCATCTTATGCCAGGTGCTACCCAAAACTCTCGCCAACACTAGGTTTCTCATAGGCCTGGAGCCTACTGATTGGCTAGCCAGGGAGTCTCCTGTCTCTACCATTACCAACCACCACCCACTTCTGCACTAGGATTTCAAGGAAATACCACCATACCTGTCTTTTATTTTAAACACAGGATCTTGTGGATCAAATCCAGGCATCTGTGTTTGTGTGGTAAATAACCAGCTGTACTGCCTCCACAATTTGCACTACCTTTTCTGTGTGTCTGCATGTACACTTGTATGTGCAGATGAACTCCAGAGGTTGTCTTCTGGTATCTTCTCCTGTTGCTCTCTAGATTTCTTATTGAAACAGGGTCTCTTTGCTGAACCCAGAGCCTTCTGCTTTGTCTCAACTGACTGGCCAGGGAGCCCAAGGAATCCTGCTGTCTCCAATCCCAGGTTGTACACTGTCACTTAGCCTTTGGGGGTTGTGATGGTTATTCTCGGTTGTCAGCTTACTATATCTGGAAATGACTAGGCACATCTGTGAGGCTTCCTTCCTTCCTTCCTTCCTTCCTTCTTTCTTTCTTTCTTTCTTTCTTTCTTTCTTTCTTTCTTCCTTCCTTTCTTTTTCTTCCTTCGTTTCCCCTCCCCCCGTCTCTTTCCAAGACAGGATTTCTCTGTGTAAACCAGGTTGGCCTTGAATTTCCTCTCAAATGCTGAGATAAATGGTGTGTGTGTGATAATTTTCTTAATGAAATCATTTGAAGTGGAAGGCCCATTTTTAATCCAGATCTTTTGAGGGCCACACCTTCTGCTGGCAGCCTATGTAAGAACATGAAAGAAGGAAACTTTCTCTCTGCCTGCTTACCCTCTCTGGAAATTCTGTTCACTGGCATTAGATCCTACTTCTTTGGGATTCTGTTGCATACTGAAGACCAGATAAAATATCTAGCCTTATAGAATGAACAAATACTGGGTTTTTGGTCATTGCATTGGTAGACAGACATTGTTGGCTTAGCCAAGCCATTGTAAAATTCCCTTTTATATTACACACACACACACACACACACACACACACACACACACACACACAGTGTATCAGGTCTGTTTCTCTAGAAAACTCTGACCAGGGTTTTAGTGCAACAGGAGTATAAGGATGAATTTTCTAAGTATTGGAAATAGGCTTTTTAGTTTGCCAACATCTTCAGTTGCTGAAGCCTTTCCTAGAAGCTCAGAGAATGCTGAAAGCCCACAATATGATCTATTTTTCAAACTTAAGGAACAAATTCCTTTGATTATCCTGACTCACTAGTTGTAAGAGGCAAACAATTTGGTGACTTTGCATTAAAAAAAAAAGCTTTTGACAGTTTGTAGAAAAATGATGATGCCAGTTGGTTGCTCCTAGCATCTCTGGATAAACTGACAAAGGATAGGAATGAACCTAGTGATAAAATTAACCATCTCCTAGCATCTCAATAAGGAGAAGGACAACAGTGAACTTGGTGATAAAATTGACTTGCTCCAGTCATAAACAGTCTTAAGGTTTCTAAGTTGCCATGGAAGAGAATCTTCTCTCCAGCAGCCATGGAGCAAAAGTTGTAGAAAATCAAATTGAATCCCCTATTATAAGGTTGGCTGAATGACAGAAAAAAAAATTCAACTCCCAGCCATGGAGGGCATTGGCAGTTAAAATTGGTGCATTAATTGGTAGAGAATAGGACCCTATATCTTGGGATGGAGATGTGTGGGAAGACCCTGTTGAAGCTGAGAACTCTGAACCCTCAGATTCTCAAGGGCTCATTTTACCTAAGGAAGCAGCCTCTCCACCCTCAGCAGACACAGTACTCACAGCTCCACCCTTTGTAATATTGCCCTTTCTGTCTTTGACTGAGGAAAAGAATACTTTGTTGTTTATTAAACCAGCAGTGAATTTCTTTGAAGGAGATGCCAGACAAGACAATACTGATGTCCCTTGGAGCCGACCAATAGATACCTCTAAACCTATAACCAGATTCAAGGCAAAACAGGCTCCTTAGAGCAGAGGTAGAAAGTACAATCCATGGGGAGGTTGCTACACTACTACTAAGGAGCTTAATGAGTTTGCTAATTCACATAAGCAGAAGTCTGGGGAACATGTGGGAAAGGATTTTAAGGATATGGATTAAAAATTGATAAGGCTGAGTTTATTAACATTGGTCTAATGAGTGGAGACTCTAGGTTAATATGGAAGTTTTCACAGTTAAAAAGGTGTTATAAGTTTGTTTGAATGATTAATTGAAGCATTTGTCAAAAGATAGTCTGCTGAAAAAGAGTTATAGATGCCTGATATCCCTTGACTTATGTTGATGAAGGGATTTTTAAGGCTTGGGGAAATTATAATACTAGAATGGGTATGTTGTGTAAAACCTAATTCACCACAATTGGAAAGCTCAGGTCTTCACTAATTCTATAAAATGCAAAATGATTAGAGGAATATCAGCACATTTGAAGAGGTATATTGCCAGCCTTTTCTTTATTCCAGACCTTAGGGTTGAAAAAGTTGATGCTCAGTTGGATGAATTAAATGCAATGGGTTTAGTTGGATCCTGAGGTAGAAGGGCCAGGTAGCAGCAATGAATCACTAAAGGCAAGGTGATTGTGCTTATCATAAGAGGCATCACAGACAAAGCAATGTTCATAGTGGCCTGACCTATAATGGTCAACACAGGCAATTTATGGTGGCATGACTTGTGTGGACCTTTGGTACTGGCTAATCCAATGGCTCTCAACCTTCCTAATGCTGTGATCCCTTAATACAGTGCTCCATGTTGTTGTGACCCCCAACCATAAAATTATTTTTGCTGCTACTTCATAACTGGAATTTTGTTACTGTTATAAATCCTAATGCAAATATATGACATGCATATAGTCTTAGGTTACCTCTGGAGAGGGTTGCAACTCACAGGTTGAGAACCACTAGACTAATCAATCATGGTGTTTCTAGGCATGAAACAGATATAAAGGCCACTACATGTTTGCTTCATCTGCATAAGTGGGAAAATTCTCAAACAATTGAAAAAAAGTCTACATTGGATTATAGCAAAAGGGAATCTCAGCCCATTTCAAGACCTGAGCCATTTTGCAGACTCAGAACATCTTGTGTGAAGGGATAGCCAGGTTCTCCTGAGGAAAGATCTCGATAAAATTCCTAAAAGTTTTATTGTTAGCCTTTCTCCAGCTCTTCCCCTGAAGGACTTATGGCATTTTCAAGAGGTTGGGGAAACAACCACATTTTCTGTGCCTGTTGGATACTGGTTCTGAATTGGTGATTATTCTGGGAGATCCCAAGAAACATTGTGGCCCTCCAGTTAAAGTAGGAGCTTAAGGAGTTCAGGTGATTAATGGAGATTGAGCTGAACTACAACTCACAGAAGCTGCAGTGGGTTTCCAAAATCACCCCATGGCTATTTCCCCAGTCCCAGAATGCATAATTGGGATTGATATTCTTAAAAGTTAGCAGAATTCTCACACTGGTTCACTGACCTATGGAATGAGGGTTAATTGCGCTTTGAGTGGAACCTGGAACAGAAGAAGGCTCTTCAACAGATCTCGGTTGCTGTGCAGGATGCTCTACATTTGGATCATATGATCCAGCAGACCCAATGGTATTTGGAGTGTCAGTGGCAGATAGGGTTGCTGTTTGGAGGCTTTGGCAGCCCCTGTAGGTGAGTCATGAAAGAGACCTTTGTCCAACAACTATCTCCAAACACTATTCTCCCTTTGAAAGATGGCTCTTAGCCTGGTATTGGGCCTTAGAGGAAAATGAACATTTAACCAGGGGCCATGAAGTTACCATTTGACCTGAGCTGCCTATCATGAGCTGGGTGTTATCTGACCCACAAAGTCATAAAGTAGGACATGCACAGCAGCAATCTAGTATCAAATGGATGTGATATATATGCATGCATGTATGTATGTATGTAGTATGTATGTATGGTTGGTTGGTTGGTTGGGCCCAAGTAGGTCCTGAAGGCATAAGCAGCTTACATGAAGTTTTCCAAATACCTGTGGTTTCTACTGTGATTACCATACTGTCTACTGCCAAGCATGCACCTGTAGCCTAGGATCAGTTGACTGAGGAAGAGAAGACTAGGGTCTGGTTTACTAATGGTTCTGCACATTATATAGGCACCACACAGAAGTTGACAGCTGCACCATTACAACCCCTTTCTGGGACAATTCTGAAAGATACTGATGAAGGGAAATCTTCACAGTGCACAGGGCAGAACTTCAGGCAGTGCACATGGTCATACAGTTTGTTTGGAAGGAGAAATGGCAAATATGCAATCGTTCAGTTGACTCATGGTCTAGAGCCATTAGACTGGCTGGATGGTCAGGACTTAGAAAAGAAAGATTGTGAAATTGGTGAGAAAAACATCTAGAGAAGGAGTATGTGGACATATCTCTGCAAATGAGCAAAGGATGTGAAGATACCTGGTGCCCCGTGTAAATGTTCAACAAACTGTGACCAGCAGAGGAAGACTTCAGTAATCAAGTAATAGTATGTCCTGTTCTGTGGACAGTCAACCTCTTTCCCAGCCATCCTGTCACTGCCCAATTGGCCCATGAACAAAGTGGCCATGGTGGCACAGATGGAGCCTTTATATAGGATCCACGACAGACTTCCACTCACCAAAGCTGACCTGGCTACAGCTACTGCTAAGCTCTGCTAACATCAGAGACTAGCATTGAGCCCCTGATATGGCACCATTCCCCTAAGTGGCCAGTCAGTGATCTGGTGGCAGGTTGAGTATATTAGACCACTTCCTATGTGGAAAGGACAACACTCTTTCCTCACTGGAGAAGATACTTATTCTGGCTATGGATTTGCCTTTCCAAAATGTAATGTTTCTGACAAAATGACCATCTTTTGGCTTATAGAATGTCTTATTAGAGTCCAATATATGGGATGTTTTTTCCCATATCCAGGATCCATGGGTTCAAGAATTATGAAGTAGAACTCTTGAAAGTAGAAAATGGTATAGCTCTATCATTATCACCTCTAGTGACCCAGTGGTAAAACTGCCTCTTATTCCTGAGATCTTAAGTTCTGCTGGCCTAGAAGTTTTTGTTCCAGAGTTGGGAGCATTCCTGCCAGGAGACATGGCAAACACTGCATTGGACTGGAAGCTCAGACTTCCACCTGGCCACTTTGGGCTTCTGATGCTCTTAAGCCAACAGGTAAAGAAAAGAATAACACTGATAGCAGACGTAATTGATCCAGACTACCACAGGCAAACTGGATTGTTTCTCTACAAAGGAGGTAAGAAAGATTATGTCTGAAGTGTAGAAGATCATTTAGAGTGTCCCTTGGTGCTACCATGCCCTGATTAAAGTTAATGGGAAACTATAGCAGCCCATTCCTGCCTGGAATGACAAAGGGCACAGACCCATGAGGAATGAAAGTATGGGTCAGTCCTCAAGGAAAAGAGCCAAGACCTTCTAAAGCTCTCGCTGAGGGTAGAAGAATACAGAATGGGTAGAGGACAGTAGTCATAAATACCAGCTAAGACAACGTGACCACTTACAGAAATGAGGGTTGTAACTGACATGAGTGCTTCGGTCATAATTTGTTAAGAATGTGTTTCTACAGATATTTCTGTTTTCTTTCCTCAATTTGTTTATCATGTAATATAATGTCAATTAAGGGAGCATTAGTGATTATCATATTTGAGTTTGAGATACTAAAAGAATGCCGTTCAAGGGACATTGCCACCTATTCTAAAATTTATAATGTGTTTACAGTTGTACAAGTGATAGTTACATTATGTTGGTATAATTATGACCTAGTTATTATTTTCATTTGTAAATGAAAGCATAACATAAGAAGATATGATTGTGTATCAAGTTGACAAGGTGTGGATTTGTGATAGCTATTCTTGGTTGTCAACTTGACTATATCTAGAATTAACTAAAATCCAAATGGCTGGATATGCCTGTGAGGGTTTTATTTCTTAATTAAATCATTTTAAGTGAGAAGACCCACTTTTAATCCAGATCTTTTCATGTGGAAAGATGCATCATTAATCTGGGCCATACTGTGTGTTGTCAGCCTCTATAAAGAATATGCATGGATGAAGAAGGCTTGCTCCCTTTGCCTGCTTACTGACAGACATATACTGAAGATGAGCTGAGAATCCAGCCTCATGAACTGCATAGCTACTTTATTCTTTCACCTTCCTTTGGTAGACAGACATTGTTGAACTAGTTGGATAACTGTCTGTAAGCCATTCTAATAAATCCCATACACACACACACACACACACACACACACACACACACACACACACACACATATATATATATATATATCACTATCAGTTTTGTTCCTCTAGAGGGCTGACTAATATAGTTCAATTTCACCATGTCAATTAATTGGTAGACCAGAATGCTGGCTGTGTCTTTAGAAAGGATTTGAGTTCTTATCTCTTTCCTTTCTCCTTCACCACTTTGCTCAGTGTGTCTAGAATGAAATTTAGGATTCTGCATTCCAGACAGAGACTCTGCCTCTGAGCCTCATCCCCAGCTTCCTTCATCAATACTGCATTGTCAAGCTGTTACCAGTATTCTACCCTTCCCCCAAATAATCTAATATAAATCTAGTTTTACTTCTTTAAGCTATCAACCTTTTTAGGTCTTTCTACTTGGCTAAAATATCCCACAGAGTTGAACCAACTTCTTTATCAGCTTACAGAACCCCCTGGTTTCCATATTTTGTGGGTTGCTTCCTCTTAACTGGCAGCCCATGATATCATCAGATTAACACAAACACTCCTCTGCTGGAGGCCATCTAGCCTGCAGCACCTCTCCAGAAAACAGGATAGATAGCAGCACTGAGGCATATAGAGTCTGTTGCTGTCAAGTTTAAGCACTGCTGCCTGCAGAGAAGAAGGAGCCATTGTCCTTACCCTGTTTTCAAGCTGACCAAGGCATCCTCTACTCCTCTCTGGTTGAATTTGGTCATGTACTGGTGCATATATGGGTAGTTGTTACGGATATTCCTCTCTGTACTCCCGTTGGGTACTGTCCCAAATCGGAACGGTGGAGAATAGTCATGAGGTCTCTGAAACTGGAGGGGGAATTAGGGAAAGGAAAGGTGAAAGGAAGAGAGAGAAGAAACCAGTGAGTGAGCATTCATGCAGTACAGAGGCTCAACATGTAGTTGCATAGAACAGTAAGAAGATCCTTTGCAGCCTTTGATGTGCTCCATCCCATCTCCTATGGGTCTGTGAGCCCAGGAAGGTGTAGACAGCATCTGGCTTGTGTTTTCTATGCTGTTCCCCAGAACTGAGCACAGGGCTTGCTCTGTTGCTCAATGAATATTTTCTGAGGTTAGCTCTCAAGCCATTAAGGAGACTAGCATCATGTTAGGCATACAGTTGGCACCAAGACATGATGAAGGAGTTAAGGGTCAATTTTATTCCAACACTCTTGCCTGTTTTATGACGAAGTTTTCCTTTTTGTGATTATTACCAGTCATAGCTCACTCTCATCTCCAGAGAATGGCTGTAGGCTATCACTCATTCAGCCTCCATTCTCTCAGTCATTTACACAGGCAATATTGTGGGATCCTAACAGTTGCCAGCCACAATGCCCAGCTCATGGCAGACCAAGGGAAAGTTTGTGAGCCAAAGCTCCTGCTGACTTTGCTTCCTGAGATACTCAGGTTTGTATGGAAGTTTCCCATGCTTCATGATTCTTCCTTGACTGACTGGCTGGTACTACCTGCCCATAGTTTGTGTGTGTGTTTGTGTGTGTGTGTGTGTGTGTGTGTGTGTGTGTGTGTGTGTGTGTGTGTGTCCAGGTGGAGTTCTGGGAGATGAAACTCAAGTCCTCATGTCTGCATATGTATATATATTACTTAGATCATCTTTCAAGATAGTCAACTAGATTAGAAGTCAATTGATACAGCCTGAATCCTAGAAATACAATTGATCCTAGAGACAGCAGAAGCAGGGGCCATGCAGTAGGGACCACATCATCAATTCCCTTAAAATGTCACTATGAAGACTGAATAATATAACATTTGCCAAATGACTGCAATGGAGAAGGCACTGGAAACTAATGCTTTAGTATTTCTTGTTCATTGTGAGCAAAAATAATAGCTCAAACTGCATTTTTCCACAGACTGTGAGTTATAAAACTTAGAAGATAATAGTAATAATGACCCTTGTTTTGTCAGTCTAGTTACTTTTAGTAACTGACATTTCCTCAGGACTTATACGGGGATAATAGTGTTTCCTAATCTTCTAAAAATGTTGGTCATGCAAGCTCACAGATATGAGGCTAATCTTACAGCTCCATTTTGTATATGAGGAAACAGGCTTGTATTACATGACCTGTGTAAAAGCTGGGCATGTTGGTGCACACCTGTTTCACAGAACACAGGCTGAGGCAAGAAGGTCACAAGCTCAAGGCCAACTTAGGCCACACAACAAAATATTGTCTCAAAAATAAATAAAATATAGATGAGGACCTGGAGATCCTGAAATGGTAGGAATGCCCAGCAAACCAGTGCCAATGCTGGATCATAGTCTGGGGGATCTCTCTCCAACTGGCAGACACCATTCTTTCCACAAAACTAAGACCTGTCAGAGAAAGCGTCCAACTTTACTCAAGAGATACATCAAGCAGGGGTGCTAGTCTTGCTTCCAGAACTCACAGTTCTTCTCACTGTTAATTAAAAGTTACAGTTGATAATCATTTTCTCTAAATGAGTCATGCTGCTGCAGAATTGGATCTGTAACTGGATCTGGGGAAGGGGACCATTCATTATCTAAACTAGAGCCTTATGCCTCCTGGGTGCACCTTGCATTGAGAGAGAGAGATACAGAGACAGAGACAGACAGACAGACAGACAGAGACAGAGAGAGAATGAACATGTGTATATGGCATGCATGTGCATGTTACATATGTTACATGTGTGTTTGTAAGTACATTATATGCAAGGAGATATATGTATGTATTGTGCAGGAATGTGCATGCATACATGTGTATGTGTATAGAGGCATGTGTTCATTCACATACATGTATGTATGTGTGTGTATGTGTGCATTGTATATATGTATGTGTGCATACATGAACATGTGTGTATATAAGTGTTCAAGTATATGTGCATGTATGTGTGTGTATGGGCATACAGCATAAGGCTCTGTGAACTCACTCTGCCACACAGCAACCTTGTTCTTCACCAGAAGGGAAAGCACAGGCCCCGGCTCCGGAAAGAACAGCACTCATAGTGCCACTTGTAAATCTAGTAGTTGTACAGCCATTCCCAATCTCCAGAGATGCAGGAGAGGGTCTGTTTGACTAAGTCTCCACTTCAATCTTCAATTGTTGCAGAAATGCAGCACTAAGATGCACTTTCCCCCTTTGCCTCTGGTTTGCACAAAGACAGACATCTTAATTTTCTGTGATGGTTCCCGTACCCTCAGATATCAGTAACAGCCCCCATCAGACAGCGCTGACATGCAGAAACCTTTCTCACTAGATCAAAGACTGTCAAATTTTTAAACAATTCTCATTGCTACTTGTAAACATGTACACACACACACACACACATACATACACACACACACACACACCTTAGAGGTGCTCATTCTTTCCACACATAGAATATTTTGATGCCTCAATGCTGTGTTGTTTTTTTATTTAAAAGTATATTCATATATGTTAAAATTGAAATAAAATGCATATAACATAGAATATATCATTTAAAAATTTTAAGTGTGTCATTCACTGGCATTGAACACATCACTTAGTGCAACCATCACTACCCTCCATCCAAAGATAAGTTCATTGCCTATAGATTCCAAACCTTTACATCAATTCTATGGCTCATGAAAGTGTCATGATGCTTAGTCTGAAAAGTTAGAGTCATGGTGGGGCTCATCTTTCTCAACTAGATCTATACTGTAGACATCCCATGTTTCCTTCTGGAATGATTTCTGGTGAGAGACATTCTCCTAGCCAGGCCCCATGCAAGCAGAAAGGAAGGGGTGGCACAGAGTCACCATGGAAGCACTGAGCAGTGACATCATGGGGCCCAGATCTGGAGAGGCCCTGCCAGCTCCTAGAGGTTTCTCATCAACCACTTAGGAGCTGGGTTGTTCAGAACAGTCCATGAAGCCCACTGAGCCTGTTTCTCTTGTCTATACATTAGGCACAGTTTTGGAAATTAGTTATGCTTGAAATTACATGTAATTCAAATGCTTCATGCAGATCATAGTACATGTTCCACAGTGATCACATGAGTGTTGTTCATGGTAACTGTCATCACTCATCATAGCTTTAGCCAGTCTCCTTCCAGCATAGAAAACATGGAATCTTTTCCAAATTTTCTTTCATCTATATCCAGTGAGTGTGAGAACAGATCTGAAGGTCATCGAAGTGAATAAGCTATGACATGCATTTATGATGGGGGAGATAGACATAGAGGTAAGAAATGCAATTTTTAGAACATTCAGCAAACCACCAGGACACTTCTACACCCTGTATCATTATGAACCCAAAGCTATAGACTTGGGGAAGATATGTCTCACATATCTACAAATTGGAAATACTTAGTAACCGAGGCCTCTAGTCCTACCATGATCTTCACAGAGTGAATCATGTGTGTACAGATGCACAAGTATGTAGTTGAGGTTAGAGGACCAACCATGCGTTCTCTCCCAAGCATGTACCACCACTCCTGGCCTTTTTGACATGGGTCCTGAGGATTAAATTCAGGTCCCAGTGCACTTCAAGACAAGCCCTTTAAAGACTGAGCTGTCTCTGTAGCACACACCACACGATTCTTGATGTGAGACCAAACAGACTGGCATTCAGCAAAGAATTCAGAGACCTCCCTGCCTAGACTGTGACACCCACCCACCCACCCCTGCCCAAGGCACCATGACTCTGAGAAGGAACACACAGCTAGCTCCCTTACATGGTAAGCCCCTAAATCCCTGCATGGGTATTTGCAGGAGTCCAATTCCGTACATTAACTTCCCAGGGTTCGGAAGTGAAATAGTTTGAACAAGGCAGTAATGAAGACAATAAAAAGAAGTGGGAGGAGGAAGAACAGGAGGGAGGAGGCAGTGCAAGAGGAAGTGGGAAGGCGGAAATGCCACATAAGTAGTATCCCACACATGGTAAAGAGATTATCACTAATCCTCATAGCCACTTGCCAGAACAGAATTAGCATATTCCTTTGTTCAGAAGTTAAGGCCTGAGGATACTGAGATATGGGAAGCCTTGACCATCAGAGGCCAGGGTTGGGTTTGACCCCAGCCAAGATTCTCTTTCCTCTCAGAGATGGGTTTTCTCTGTCAGTGATTGCTGTTATTTTGGAGAGGGTCCAAATTTCCTTTCTAGTCTCTTGAAGCTTCTCACACAGATTCACCTGCTTGCTCTGTAAGCCCAGATTCAGCTGAGCACACCAAGAGCCTCAAACCTGTTGCTTCCACAGCAAGCACTAGTTAAAAACTCTCAAACCCAAACGGTCACATAAGCATTCACAATTAAAACCCAACAAAGCAAAAACAACCCCTGTGTACAGTATCAAAACAAATTGATTCAGGACAGATTTACATCTTGCAAACTTCCCTAATGTAGTTGTCTTTAATCTTCTAGGAGCATTTAGATTACTTACTCAGAAATGTTCTGTTTATTGAATTGCATCAAACATTTAATTGAAAGTGCTATCAGTTTGCGTTTGATGCTCTGAGCATGGAAGCTGACCTGGGTCCCATGGGGATACAGGATCTGCCACTGGGTACTTCCAACCCAGAGAAGGTCAGCACATAACTGGTGCTTTAAATTAGTTTTTTTTTGAAAGTGGTTGTATTATTTAGACTCCAAATTATAATGCAATGGATTTCTTTCTCTTTGTCTTTGAAACTAGCAACAAAGGGGTTGGAGTAAAATGTGTCTGCTGCACAAACTTGAGGGCCTCAATTTGGATCCCCAGCTTCCATTAAACAATTTGAGCATGGCAGCATACACCTATGACCCTAGGACTAGGGGAGGGAAAGGGGATAGAAATAGGGGGACCTCAGGGGCTTTCTGGCCAGTTAATCTACCACAAAAAGTAAGCTCCTGATTTAGTAAGAGACCCTGTTTCCAAAGTATTATGTGGAGAGTGACTGGGAAAGACAGTGGCTTTGACCTCTGACTGAACGTAAAGTGGTTTGTCAAATAGTTTTGTGTAAAAGCCTCATGTTCAGGGTAGAGTCCCCCCTGCTTCTCCCAGTCACCTCTTCTATGCATTGCATCTTTGAGGCTATCATATATGGCATCATTGAATAGCTCTTTGTGCCCATGGAAGACTTAAAGGGCATAAAGTTGTCATAGTTTTAATCAACTTGACATAAACCTAGAAAGGAAGAGTGACTCTGAATTGTGGAATTTCTTCCATCAGATTTGTCTGTGCGAATGTCTGAGAGGCCTTCTCTTAATTGCTAATTAATGTAAGAGAGTCCCACTTACCCTGAGCAGCTGGTTCTCTCCATAGGGTAACTGAACACAAGCCTTGAAGCAACCACTAAGAAACACTCCTCCATGACCATCTGCTTCAGTTCCTTCCTCCAGGTTCCTGCCCTCAACCCCAGGTTCCTGTCCTCAACTCCATGTCTCTGCCCTCAACCCCAGGTTCCTGTCCTCAACTCCAGGTCTCTGCCCTCAACCCCGGGTTCCTGCCCTCAACTCCAGGTTCCTGCCTCTGGGTTCCTGCCTTCAATCCCAGGTTCCTGCCCTCCACTCCGGGTTCCCCTCAACCCCAGGTTCCTACCCTCAACCCCAGGTTCCTGCCCTCAACTCCAGGTTCCTGCCTTCAACTTTTAAGTTCCTGCCTTTAGCTCCTGTCCTGGCTTTCCTTGGTAATGGCTGTTGTTTTTGGTCAGTGTTTTGCCATGGCAACAGAAAGGTAATTAGGACAAAGGCACACGTACAGCTCCAGTGTCTTTTGACCTTCTCCAAAAGTGTGAATCCTAGATTCACAGAGAAGAACCAGCAGGTGGTGAAGTCACATGATGTGGCTAGTCCTGGTGGAAAGGAAATGAAGATCTAATATTTCTGCCTCTAGATGCAATATTTCAGTGGCCCTTGCTTCAGATGAGGGTCTCCCACCTGAACCATAAGCCAAAATTTCTTATAAAAATGACTTTTATTAATGACAGGTTCCAGTGCAAGTGAAGCAGGGAAAAGGGCTGTTAAAGGGGGGCAGGAAGCTGGGCAAGAGCCTATCTGATGGTCTCTGATTCTGTGGCTAGCTCCAAAGCATCGGCATGCCTCCATTTGTCCATCTGAAGAGTTAGGGATCACCTGGGCTTGTACTGCTCATATTGATTACAGGTGACCTAAATTCTACCATGCAGTGCTAAAGACCATGGATCTGAGCCTTTGTCAGCAAAGCCTGCAAAGAGCAGGTAAAGGTGTGGAGGATCCAGATCTGGAGAGAATCCAGTGGACTCAAGTGAGGGGGACATGTGTCTAACATAGCACCCCTGCATTTATGCACTTGAGCAACAGTGATACTAAACACCTCCTAAGTGCTAGAAATGTTATTAAAGACTTTTCTACCAGAGCCTGGAGGCACAGGAATCTCATTCCAACTACTCAAGAAACTGAAGCAGAAGGATTACAAGTTCAAAGCCTGCTTGACCAGAGTGAGTTCACAACCAGCTTGGACAACGCAGTAGACCCTGTCTCAAAGCACAAAGTAAAAGGACACAGCTGAGTGGCAGAGCCTCAACATAGTATGTGTAACCATAGGTTCAACCCCACAACTGAAAAATGCAGCGAGAAAGACAGTCAGACAGACTGACTGACTGACCAGCTCTGGGCCCTTCTTTCTTGAGACAACTTCAGTCTTATCAACTAACTTAACCCTTAAGATCCTTCCCTACCTGACTCTTCCTTTTCCTCTGGTGTTTACTTGTGCACTGTTTATTTCCTAACAAAAACTCAGGTTTCTCCAGAGCTCTGGCTTACTCCAGCAGCCAAGAAGGATCTCTCCAAGGGCTTGGTATTTTCTCTCCAACCTGAAATTCAAGGAAGAGCAGCCCCTAGAAAACAGGGTAAAACAGTCTACACACTGACCAGGGAGCCAAAGGCACCCAGCCGGACATGAGCTCTGAGTGTGTATGAACAGGGGAGAGTGCCTTGATGAACATGATGGAGGGGATATGCCTTGGAGAGGTTGGAATGCAAGGGCATCTATTCCAGCTGTGTGTGGGGTCTTGAGCCCTCTGAGAGAGGTCAGGAACTCCTAAATCACCTCTGTGAAGGTAGCTCAGTCTTTGACCTCTTACTGTCTCTGTTTCTAGGGCACCGTGTACCCCGTTCTCCAAAAGTGTATGGCTAAGCTGTGAAGCCTTTTCACAGACTGATTTTCTACTCAGCAGTTTGTTGATGAATGCCGAGAGGGTAGATGCAGACTTATGTCAACAAGATGCGACAGGGAGGTTTTATAAAGAGACAAATTATCCTCACACATGATACAGAAAATCTCTGCTGTGCTGCAGGCTCAGCACTACTGAGATTAGCAAGTCGGGATTTGTTTCCTGAGCTAAAATTTCAATAGGAGAATGAACCCACTTTACCTCTCTTCATCCTCCACGAAAGTTTCTGAATAGTCAGTCAAACCACACAGCCCTCTGTGGGATTCGGTGCAGGACCGTGAGAGAGGATAGGGGAGGGTGGGTGGATGGGGATAGATGATGGGGAGATATGATGGGGAGAGGGGATGGGGAGAGCATGGAAAGAGAGGACATCAGGGCAGGGACAGCAGGCGCTATGGAGCCCAGCTCACTGAGGTAGGATTGTTGAAGAGCATCTAAGAAGAGACAGAGGGAATAGCCATCTCTGTGCTCATTTCAGAGTCAGAAGTGGCACCAAACAGGTTGACCTGATTGTACAGTAAAGAACTGATGAAACAATTGTCTCTGAGTGGAGCTTAGGGTTGACTTTTAAAATGTGATATGTGGGGAACCCAAGGCGGGCCACAGAGAAACCCCTTCGTGAGGTACCGACAGCTCTTCTCGCAGAGTTTATTCTTGTCTGGGAAGTACACCCTCCTCAGTATCAAATCCCCGAGGAGACTGAGTTTCATCCAAAGCTGCAGGGTGATCTGAGCTGAAGAGCCACAGTGTAAGCATCCATCAGATCTTATGAATATGAGAAGCCATCACACATGATGCTGGGGTCCAGAACCTGTTACCCACCAGGAAATGGTATTTATGATGGCCATCTCTGACTTGGCTCATAAATTGGCAATTTATGGAAGAAATCTCCTGCTTTTGAGTTATAGCATAGACAGTTGAGCCCTTAAACACCTGAATCACCCCTTTTGAGAACAGTGGTTAGCATGGAACCTCAGTCAGCAAGGTGTCGCCTTACCTTCTTGTCACTGAGGCCTGTCACTTGGTCCACAAACTCCTCCTGGATCATGAAGGCAGCCAGGTTGGCTGTGTAACTGGCCAGGAAAATTACAGCAAAGAAGGCCCACACCGACACCATGATCTTGCTGGTTGTGCCTTTAGGATTCTGGACAGGCACAGAGTTGTTGAAGACCAGGCCCCAGAGGAGCCATATAGCTTTTCCAATTGTAAAAGAAGGCCCGTGGGGAGCTGCAAGTGGCAGAAAGAAAAGTCATAGCCTTCTCTCAGTGTGTGTGTGTGTGTGTGTGTGTGTGTGTGTGTGTGTGTGTGTGTGTGGACATGGCAGTCACCAGTAGCACTAGGGAGGTGGCAGACAGAAGCACAATAGCATTATGCTTTTTCATTGTCCCCAGAACCTTACTGCAGTCAACTTCTTTTTTGCTTTAAGATAATTAGCATTTTCCTCACATTTCTATCTAACTGGATTTTACCACATTTCTTAAAAGAAAATAGTTATGCAAAATGGAGGTTTCCATGAAAAGTGGTGTTAGGACATGTTTTTTAAATTTGGATTTAGTTTCCATCTGGGGAAACCAAACTCCTTAAAAAAATGTAAAAGAGAACTTGAAGGGGAGAGAATAGGGGGTAGGTCTGATCAAAGCACATTATCTGCATTTATGACGTTCTCAAATAATTAAAACATATAAAGTAAATGTAAAGGAAGCCTGCAGAAGCATGTACATTGGGAGGGGATTGATTCACTATTGGCTGGCCCTAATAGCCATTCAGTCTGGCAAGGGCATGCCTGGGATTCCAATTCATTTGTGCCTGGAAATCACTCCTGTTCAAATTCATATGTAAAGTGTGCACAATATACAAATCAAACTCTTTCCAAACGGAGGTGTTTAGAGACAGAACAATAGAGTCTAATTCTCCCAACACTTCATGGAACAGAGATGTTTCATTGCAAGTCACAGAGAATGAGCTGACATTGCATCACTCTGCCTTGCTCTCTGAATCCTCTCAGCAGTGTGTCCCTTTTCAGTTTCTTAAGTGTCCCTTCTGACAGGCTTAACTAGGAGGCAGAACAATATGTGGAATTTATTGGGATGGGGCATGTGAGGACGGGGAAACCACTCAAGTGAGAATTTTCAAGATTTTGTAGTGTATCAGGAAAAAAAATTATCTATGCCCTCACTCTGAGAGAGAAGCCTCCTTTAAGCAGTAGGTTAATTTTTATGTCATTTAAGTAAATGAAGATATAACAAAATGATCTGCCGAGACCTCAGCTGGCAATGCTAGCTGAGTGGGCAATAAATAAAGTAGCAGAAGAGAATTTTGTTGGATGGAAGTTAATGCAGCTCTGGGCAGAGTCCTAAAAGAAGAATCTTTCTCCATTGGAGACAAGACTCGCATCCACCGAGCAACACATGAAGGAGAAGGTGGTTAACACTATAATTCCCAGTGTGTGAAGGAGAAGGTGGCTAATCCTATAATTCTCTACATCAGTCTCCTGATTTTCTTTTCTTATTTTTATGATTTTTCTGGATTTAGTCCCAAGAGGTCAGGAAGTCTTGAGTCAATCTACTAACTTGATCAGCTACTTAATTATAGAAGGGTTGACCGACCAGGGTGATAGCCATTTAGGAATCAGACACAGGTGGCTGAGAGGGGGACCCTAGGAAACTTTGGGAACTTCCTGATTTGTGAATACTGTTACAACAGTGTGTAACTTAATCCATAAAGTATAGTGAAATGTAACAGGAAACGTTTTGCGGAGAAACAAGGAGCTCTCATTTCCTGAGCTGTCACATGCAGAGGAGGGGGACACAGGAAGCAAGTGGGGAAGAGGTGAAGGTTGTATGCCAGACTCTTTAGCATTTTTTAGAGGTTTTTCTCATGATAATCTTCCAGTGCATAATTTGGCAAATTGAGGAACCATTGAAGAAAATGATCTTTAAATCATTTTTATTTTCCATGTTAGATCACTAGTATATTTACCTGTCTCCATCTTCATAATATTTTTGGTGTATTATCTTTAAAATTTCATAGATGTATACAATGTATTTTGATCACATACGTCCCTTACTCCCCATCTCAAATGCCCCTGGGGAGCCCCATCACATCTTCCTCCCAACTTCATGTCTTCCATCTTTTTGTTTGTTTGTTTGTTTCTATTGGTGGGAGTGGAGCCCAGGGCCCTGCACACACTGGGTAAGCACTCTGCTATTGAGCTGCATCTTCAGCCCTCCAGAAAGGTCTGTTATCACTACCACAGACTAGTCTAGAACTTGCTTTCTAACTCAGGATGGCCTTGAGATTGTACTTCTGCCCCAGCCACTATGGTAGCTGCGATGACAGGGCTATGCCACTGGCCTTGCTTTCATACTCTGTTTCTTTGACATATCAGGATGGGCTATAACTCCAGACTTTCCTGTTGGCAGCTGCTGCTAATTGAACACTCTTTCCTGTTTTTATCACTGCTAAACTCTTCATTTAGGTCTTAGCTGGCTCTGAAAATCTTCCTTGTCTTGGTGCCCTATCTAAAGTAGTGTCCCATCCCTCACTATCACATGAGTCTATCTTGTGCTATTTATTCACTTTAATACTACCTGTGTAGCTAATTAATGTCTAATTAACTAATTAGTGACTAATTAATGACTTTACTTCTTGTCTCCCCACCTAAGTCCTAAAGTCCATGAGAATCAAGAAGGCTCCATCTGATTCACCTTGTCTCCTACACCCACATGGGGCTTGGCACACTGAATATTCTCAGTAAATATCCATGCATGGAATGTGTGAATGAACAACTGTAATCTCTGCTGGTGGAAGCCATTTTTTATCCTCATGTGATCATCACAAGGAATCGCCTCACCACCGCTGTGTGAAAGCTCCTTCATGGTTCAGCCCTTACTTAAGCACGTGGTTATGAATGGTCCTTTCATGGTTTGGGAGGTGGATTATATAGTACCACTGCTCTTCAATAGCTAAGAAGCAGAAAGATTTTAATGAAACAATGCCCCAAATAAATTTCCATGACCTCTTGACTGTTTCTAGTATTAAATCTTTCAAGTTACATTTGTATGTATTGAATTAAAAGATGTCCTATTCAGGAGGGATATTTGAGTCCTTCCCCCCACCCTGCCTACCAAACTTCGGAGCCTTGCACATGATGAACAAGTACTATATAGCCCTGAGCTCTATTCCTGGTTCCAAGGTCTCCTGTTCTATGCAATATCAAGTCACATTGAGGGAAAGGGATTTGATGCTAGCATCTCTCTAATAACATCCACTTCTATATGTGCCGTGCATTAAGGGAAATCTACTCAAAATGATGTGATGTGTTTAGCAAGCCTCTTAGTGAGTTATAACCAAAGAATACCTTTAAATTCCACTTCCATCACCAGTTCTTCATTTATCAAGTACAGTACACTATGATCAGACACCATCAAGGGGAAAATTTAACTCAGGGGAAATACACCACTTTATAGTTACATTTATTGTCAAACTAATGCAAATAAGATTCACTGGTTTAAAGAATGTTCTTAAAGTAGAATCTATCAGGTCATTTTATTTGCATAGATTGAAATTGCTATGATTTTAATACTTCTTTTGATCCACACTTTTAAAATAAACTGCCAAAACTCTTCAACTCTGTTTTCTCAACAAATTGAATATCAATTATTTTTTACCTAACCATTATTGACTTCAAATTATAATAAAACTGAAATATTTTATGCTTAGAGCCTGTTTTCAATTCAAGCAAATAGGTTATACTTGTCACATCAATGTGCCTACACCATTTCTATGAATGTGGGGCAAAGTGCTCTAAAACCAAATCTCTCTCTCTGCCTATGTGTGTATATGCATGGAAGTGTGAGCATGCATATTATACATCTATGTGCATATAGGTGAATTCAGCTGTGAGAGCTCACACACATGCTCAGGTGGAAGTCTGAGTTCAAAATTGACCATTTTCCCTCTATAGTTTTACACCTTATTTTTCAAAACAGGGTATTCTTGAATCTAAAGCTCACCAACTGGCTAGATTGGCCACTGTTTCTGCTCCATTACCTCTAGTGCTGGGTTATGGATGCTCACACACCATGGCATCTTGTTTTTATATGAGTGTTAGAGATACAAACTCAGGTCCTCAGACACAGCAAGCACTTTACACCCTGACCCATCTTCCTAGTCCTGAAATAGCATTCACGTTGTACCAGGATTATGAAGGCTTCCTTACCTTTCCCTTTGGCTAAGTTTCTGTTATATCCAACAGGACTGAAGTATTCAAAAACAAAGACAGCAATGGCAGAGACAATGAGCAGCATCACAAACATCATCACCCAGACAGAGGCGCTGAAGGGTTCTACGGGAAAGAGATAAGGAACAAATGTATAGGCAGTCAGTTCTTCCTCCCCTCTGACAGGAAGCCCAGCCATCTACCCACAAGCTTATGAAACTTACTGTCATCAAATCTGATTATTCCAAAGAAGCTGGTCATTTTTACTCATATGTGAAACCATTTTTTATAAAATGATTTCAGACACTTCGTATGACTGTACATAAGATGATAAAAATAGAGAAAGGAATGTGACATTATATAAACCAGGTCAAGGATAATATGAGAAGGAATATGTTAGACTACAAACAAACAGGCCATGGGGCCACGTGTAATCACAGAACCATCTAGAAAACCATAGCTGAGGGGAAAAAAGCCAGACCCAAATTGGTAGTATATGAACTCTACAAAAATGTGGCTTTAATTTTTACTTTCATTTGCATTTTTATATACTAGTTGTGAAAATATATGAGGGATTTCAGAAGTAGATGGAAAATTATGCCCTGCCATAAAGGATTATAAAATTATGGTATTGACAAGAATATTAGAAGGTCACAGTTTACCACCATCTGCTCCATATGGATGAGATCCCTGTGGCCCACATGTCTTACTGAGGTGGGTGATGGGCTTAAATTCAACCAAAAGTCATTCAGAGCTATTATGTTCATGGAATAATTCAATAAGACACCAATTAGAGCAGAGGTAATGAAGCCTTAGATGGGTAGATGGTTACTTCCTTTACAAGTTATCTTAACAGTTCATTGTATGTAACTTGGGAAGTAGGCAGGTATCTCAGAAGTGTGTAGGACACAAGGTCCTAAGCCTTACAACATTCTAGAAAGGTCAGAGATCCTGTGTATAAATGAACACTTCCACTTAACCTGGTTGAGAATATGAACATTAGCTGATTAAAGCTGTGTTATCATGCATAATATAGATGGGTTCGAAAACTCATCAAAAAAAAAATCTCTAACTGGTTGCATCATGGGGAGATATCACACACAGGCACCAATCAACTGAAACTCATTTTCCCCAGAAAAACACACTTTAGATAGTAAAGCAAATAAGTGTGACAATGCCACTCAATGGTAAATACTTTACTATTTTCACAAGTTTTGTGAAGCTGCTATCAGTCAGGAATAGAGTCTGTGGGTCTTGGACACAGGCAGATTCCAGAAGATGACCTTAATGTACAGCAAGGAAGCAATGTGTCTATACCATAATGACATTGGATCACTTAGAGCCTGGAACAAAAGGTTTGGATGAAATTTCAATAGAGTGAATATGTTAGAGCCCAATAGGTGGCACAGGTGACAGTATGGCTTCCTTGTTTACTTGAAAATGAGCTCAAGGAATCAAAGCTGCAACTGAAATTTATCTTAGCTGCTTTCAGCTAGAGCAATAAATAACATTATGTTCTTAGAGTTACTGCAACTTGGTAATGAGGTGCATCCAGAAGGAAGATAGGTAGATGGATAATTAGGAAATCAAAAGAGTATTTAATCATCAAGAATAAAGATGTTAAATTGATTCTGCAAGTATGGTGTACTAATGGGAAGGTGTGTCTTGCCAGGACACATGAGGAGTGCATGAGCTGTCCCCGGGGAAAGCCTTCAGCACTGCCTCTTAAGTGCTGTAGACACACACCACATAGTGGAAAGAATGACTGATCCCATAATTACAACCAGAAATGATGAATGATGTGTGGTCGCCAGTGCTGAAAAAGCGCCTTCAGTTAATAAAATCACACTTACTAATTAACTCCCATTCTTTGTAGGACCTGGTGATATCATAAAACTTAAGGGTAAATCACTACAGTGTTCTGTTCATGTGTCAGAATTTTTAACCTGCAGCAGGTTTTATTTGACAGAATACCTGGTAGTCACTAGTCAGAAAACTGATCCCGGCCACTATCCAAATGTCTCCTCACTTGAAGGTGACATCATTAGTCTCTTGGTTTGTAATTATGCCTCAGAAATCAAAGGCACTGTTTTAGGAGTCTGACTTTAAATTAATTGTGATTTTATTTATTTATTTTGTGTATGTCACATCTATGTAGTGTGTGTATGTGTGGTGTGTGTGTGTGTGCATGTGTGTGTGTGTGCATGCCCATTGAGCCATTGTATTGGTCAAGTATTCTGCTTTTAATAGATGAAGTATGTGTTTGTGTCCTACTACTTATAGAACACACACACATGCACACAAGCACACCCCACAATGAAAAAGAATGTAAATGAGGTAGTCCATAGCAGGAGTGACCCAGAAATATCTTAGGTTGCTCCAAGTTATATCCTCCAATGGTTTAAAACAGATTCAACATTTATCTAAGAAGGAGCATCAGTGTGGAAGACTCCAGATTAGCATTTCTATGGATCAAAGAATCTAACCTGCTCGGCAAGCTCTCAGAATTAACTGGATGGAAATATTACAATAGACACCATCTCTGTCCTTGAAGAGCCACTGGTTATGCTTTTACACAAAAGCTCAACACTACTACCTGACTGATGTTTCCCAAGTGACTTAATGAAGTTTTGCAGGAGAGGAGAGGAACTAAGGAAGAGCGACTCAATCAGATTTTGAGTGTTTAGGCTCTCCACATGGTTGAGCCCATGAATGGAAAAATGCAGCTTAGCTCGGCTTATTATGACTTTCATAACCTGCACATGATGTCTGTAAATAAGGGGTGCACAGTCAGTCAGACAGACATATAATCTGGAGACCAGGAAAAATACTTTGAAAGCAGCTCCCTCCTGTACAATGTATTATATTTTTAAAGAGACATTACGAAGAAGGGTGTTAAATTTGTCAAAAGAGTTGACTTCCTATGGAAATATTCTACAGACACAGGTAAGATTTTAAAAAATCCATGAAACTGGGTTGAGGCCAAATTCAATATCAGCGACCCATTTTTATGAGACAAGTCACTTGATATTCTTTGTCTCTGATTGCGGTAGAAAAAGTTCTCTGTGGTTTAGGGACATTAGGCATTTTGTGAAAAGGCACTTCTTTCTACTTTACTCCATGAAATCAGTCCTTCCCCCATCTTAACCCCCAGGGCAGCTGCCTTGTGTTAAACAGTCTGGTGGGCAAAGCAGGAAAAATAAACAGAGGAAGCTAATCGAGCGCCCATTTCCTAATGACTAAGAGTCTGCATTACTGGCAGGAGGAACCAGTTGCATTTCTCTGGTATAATGAGGCTCCCTCAAGATATGGATCTCAGAATCTGTGTCAAACAAAAGGACAAAGGGGAGAACAAATCAAGGTATGTCTTTCTCCAGCTCGTTATTAGACCAACAAAGGCTGTAAAGACTGAAATAACAAGTACAAACTCAAATGCAGTGAGCGGCAAGGATTTCAACAGCTTAACTGGATTACAAGAAGTGAAAATAGTATTCCATATGATGCTGTGAATAAGACAGTCTCCCAAATCCTGTTAGTCAACACTGTATTCAAGAGAAAGTGGCTTGGCAGTGACACTAGCTGCTGATGGGACATAAATGAAGTCAAGGAGGATCAAGGATACAGGTATAGTATGAGTTTGTAATTCAAACAACATTTATTTATGTGCATATTTCTTTATTCAATGTGCATGCTTTTGTGCCTGGATGTGTCTATGTGCACTAATGCATGTAGTGCCCATGGAGGCCAGGGGAGGACATCAGCTTCTCTATAACTGGAATTACAGGCCATTGTAGGCTACTGTGTGAGTGCTGGGAACTGAACTCAGTTCTTCGGCAAGAATAGTTAAATGCTCTTAGACATGGAGTCATTTCTACAGTCCTTGTGATTTTCTTAATCATAATCTTAATGATGTTTCCTGGCTCTGGAAAAGTATAAGAAATTTAGTTGACCTTAATAAAACCATTTCCCTCAGTCCTAGAGCTTTCTTCTTAAGACAAACATCTGTCTATACATTGCCAAATATGAACAAACTCATTTATATGGGAATAGGAGGAAAAAGTTAATAATCTGAACTTGATGATATTAACAATATTATTTCTAGAAAATAATTTATAACCACACAGTTGCTTTAAAGAAGAAATTAATTGTGTTAGGCTGTGTGTCATGAAGTTTCTATGACTCCCACCAGGATGCAAGCCCACATACAGTCCTAGGCTCCTGGCAGGTGGACAGTAGGAAGAGTCCACCTTGATTATATTTCATGTAAAGACATTTGTGAAACTGTTAAATGAAAAGTTGAAAGCATTTCCTACTTTACAAATTATATGGCAAGAAGGATAGCCACACTTAAAATATGAGTCTATTAATTCTATAACAGTATATATTTATTAGACTGTTTCTGCACTAGAATAAATTACTGGACAGTTTCCATTACTTCTAGTAAATAAATGATTAGTGGACTGGAAGATTGTGTGTGTGTGTGTGTGTGTGTGTGCAGACAGACAAGTTAATTTATTTTTAAAATGTTTTCATGGTTTTAGCAATATATTAATTTTTATTCTAAATGATCAAGACTAGTATCTAAATATGTGATGGTATTTATGAGCAGAAATATCCATGTTGAAGATAAATGAAAAAATATGAGCTGAGGGGATGGGGTAGAGGTTCTTTGGAAGAGTTAAAATGTAACATTCTCTGGGGAACAAACTTAGACCCTCATGCTTACACAGCAAGGTCTTTACCAGCTGAGATAATTACACTACCCAGGATCTCCCCTCCACTCTGTGTGTGTGTGTGTGTGTGTGTGTCTGTGTATGTGTATGTGGTGTGGTGTGTTCAAGGAAGAAATCATTACCCTGAAATTCACATACCAAGGAAAGCAGAAGGGGAGACAGTGCCATTGCTCCTGGAGACCATGACACTGATTCCTGTCTCCACAAAGGGCACTGAGAAGTCCACCACTTCAGAACGCTCCTCATTGATGGTGAGTGAGCCCACAGCCATGACTGCTCGCTGGTAGACCACCTGGATGGAAGAAAAAACATGGCCTTCATCCTCTCTTCCCATCACCACTGGACCCTGAGGCCCTCTGTTGGGATGAGAACCTGGAGGTAGCAGAGATGACTTACTTCACCTATCATTCCATTCCACACATTGTTAACCTTTTTCCCATGCTTCCCATTGGTCACCAGGTAGAGGTCATAGGTGAACTTCACAGTCCTGGACAGCTTCTTCAGGATGTCGATGCAGAATCCCTTACAGCACTTCTTCACATTCATCCCTTCGTTAGTTGAGTTGCTGCCAAGGAAATCCCAGGATCACACAAAGTTACTCTCAAAAGGTTGTGCTCTTGGCTGTATATACATTTATATTTTGGGATGAGATGTTGAAGCCCATAAAGGAGAAGTAAGTTCTAAAAGCAAATGTTGGAAATGTTCTTTAGTCTTTCTCTCCCTCTCTCTCTCTCTCTTTCTGTGTGTGTGTGTGTGTGTGTGTGTGTGTGTGTGTGATAGTGCACTTGTATGCAATAGTCAGAAGAGAATACCACATGCCTTCTATCACTCTCCACTTTGTTCTCTTGACATAGGGTCTCTCATTAATTCTAAGGCACTTGCCATTTTGATTAAGCTGCTGGCCAGCAATCTCTCAGGGTATGTTTCTTCCCATCCCCTGCACAAAGCTAGCATTATAGGCACATATAGCCATGCCCACCCAGCTTTTGACATGGGTGCTCAGCATTCAAACTCAGGTCTTCACACATTCATGTCCTGAACTCTTATCCACTAAGCTACCTCCTGAACTTCTTGTTTTACAAGACACAGTTTCATATAGCCCAGGCTGGCCCCGGGCTCCTTATGCAGCTGATGATAATTTTGAGCTCTGATTCCCACATCTACACTTCCTGAGTGCCAAAAATTAGAGTCATTGAATTCAAGGCAAGCCCTCTATAGCTCAGCTACATCTGTGGGGCCCCTAGACTGCTGAGCAGTGCTAATCACTAGGCACTCTGATGAGTGCTGTATACTAATTATGAGTTTCACCTCCATGGCATTTCTCTGAATTTGGTGTAGATCACACTCCATTACCAAAGGAGAGTTAGCAACACTTATTTTTTTTTAAAGAGTTTTGAACATATAAAACCTCTTTATCCAGAGTATTGTCATCTGATCTAAACTGACCTTAGAACAAAGGAAAATGAAGCAGAGAATTTGAAAGGCTTTAGGAAAGGGTTTTGTTGTTGTTGTTTTGTTTTGTTTTGTTTTTTACACTTAGAGCCAAGGGGAGAAGTGGGCACTCCTAAAAACGTGCCATAGAAACAGGACAGCTGAGCATTCTTCTGTTCTGGAGCTGTGGATTTTACCTCTTAATAGAACTGCCAGTCAAGTGAAGGTTTATTATATCATTCTTTCTGTGTAAATGCATGGCATGAAATACAAAGATGGTATTTATGAAGGACAACACCTTAGGGCAAGAAAAAGCCCTGGGAAGACACAGCAAAGGCTGGGGACATAGCTCAGTGCACAGACAATCTTGAATAAACATAAGGATCAGAAGTCAGATCTCAGCACCCACAGAAAGTCAAGCAGGCACAGTGGCTGCCTGCAATCCATGCACGAGAGGCAGAGATCGTAAACTGCTTAGCTAGGCTAGGAATAACTGGTAAATTCTAGGTTCAATAAGAGACCTTGCCTCAATAAATAGAGAACAATTGAGAAAGACACCCAATGTCAATCAACTTCTAGCCTCAAAAAGTATACATACACACATACATATGCATTTGTCCCATACAGTTGAATATACTCCTACCCATACACCACATAAACAAACAAAGGCAAAATAAGATTTGTATAGCATTGCCATATTGAAGGTGACCTTGTAGCCTCCCGAGGCTCTGCTCACTTTTCTCTACAGCCACTTGGCTTTACTCATTTGATAGGTCAGATCCAAGGGACATCCATAAGTCTTTCACAACTACAGAAAGCACTGTGATCTTGGAAAACAAGTAGTGGTAAATTGCTCCCAGAAGCCTTACCTGAAGATCAAGGTCTTTTTGGCACTACACTCAATTCTACCTTGCACCAGTGGGCATCCTATTTGCTTAGTCCTACAGGTGAGTTCCACAGTCATGAAAAACCCGCTCTTTTGGAAAACTCCAATTTATGTGCATCTACACAGTGAATTGTTAGCTAAGCATCAAAATTATGTTTATAGAAATTCAAGATCAAAATGGAAAAAGGTTTATATGCCTTATGAAACAGTAGGGTACAAAGAAATACAAACATAAACCTAGCTACACCAAATCAAACCTCTACAAAATGCCATTTAGAAAAGAAAAAAAAACATGAAATAGGAAAGGTAGCTATATTTGACAGGTGGGATATTTTTTATTCCCTGTACTTTTGAGATATTCCCCCCACGTTTTCTAGTGAGTATGCATTCTGCAAATAATTGGATACACATGTTTCAGGCCTCATAGATATCCATCAGTGTCTGCATACAGGGATGTGGACATGTTTGGCAGTATAATTGTAGTGATGGGAGTGGGTTACAGGTTACACCTGTTTTCTTTATTTCAAGGTCATGGGCAGCCTCACTTGATCCTATCCCCAACTTCTACTCACTGCTGGCTTTGTTTGGCCAGACACATCATGGTGACTTCCCTGTCTTAACCTACAACCTAAGTGATCTTTCCTGACCTTCCATCCTCATTTTAGAAGTCACACTTGTATACATTCACACACAATGACTGGTGGGGCCAATGCTATAAAGTGATAGGAAGTAAGTATCTGTTTCTCCCCTACCAAATACTCAGAACAGAGGGTTCATGGTGAATTGAAAAACAATAGAAGCCCAGGTACATTCAGTTAATGACAGGTCCAGTTACCATTTTCCTTTGACACTTGTACACTGATTAGGGTCTCTTTCTTTCTCTTGGCAACTGCACCACATACTTATACCTCATCCTCCATCTGGCCAGAATTCCTTGGATATGTTAGACAAAAGTTATGGATGCTCCCTGTTTTAGAGTAGGGATCACAGGTACTCTCTTAGCCTTGCCGAAAGTCTTAGGCAGCTTTTGAGCTAATGATATTCCTTGACCACAAGGCTTATTTCTAGATATGGATGGCCACAGTGAATGTTCACCCCATAAGCGCACAGTGAGTGCCTCCTCTATATAATCAACTGGTTTCCAAAGACACAATGTGAAAAAGACAAGCAAAGTTACTAATTAAATTCATTATGCTGTCTGAGTACAGCACACCTGATCACTTCAGACATCCGATGGCTCATTTCCCAGCCTTTATGAGTGTGAAGGGGGTGTGTCTTAATCACAGAAAAGCCTAGGAAATGATACCTCAGCTTCTTCAGCTCTTCTCCATCACTCAAAGCAAAGATGATTCATGGAAACAAACATAAGAAAAGAGAGCCAATGTGGTTCAATGGCTTTGCAATTCTCCTGTGTGGCTAGTGACAATGCAAATAAGTGCTGTGTGAAGAGCCTAGGCTGGCTTGCTATCACAGAACAGGGCACTCTGCTGAGTGTCCTGACTCCTGAAAAGAGAGGTCATCACTTTACAGGATGGCTGAGAACATGGGCAGATTGAGTGTGAAGTGTCTCCCACAGGCACGTATGTCAGAACATTTAGTCACTAATAGGTGTGGCTACTGTTTGGGGTGATTGTGGAACTTTTGAAAGGTGAGACCTCACTGGAAAGGGTTGCTGTTGGGAGGAGGATCTTGAAGCTTATATCCAGACTCACTTCTTGTTCACTCTCTGCTTTTTGGGGTGCTGTATATAAAGACATCCAATCTCCAACCACAATGGATGGAGCCACAACCACCACCATGCTTTCCCCACTGTATTAGATCACTTTGTAGTTATTGCAACAAAGTATCTGACAGAAACAAAGAAAGGAAGAGTTTATTTTGGCTTACAGTTTGAGGGTACAGTCCATCATGGAGAGGAAGGCATGGGAGCAAGACTGTGAAGCTGCTGGTTAATTGTATCTACAGTCAAGAAGGAGAGAAATACAGAGACACAGAGACAGATACAGAGATACAGAGACACAGAGACACAGAGACAGATACAGAGGTACAGAAATAGAGAGACACAGAGTAGAATGCTGGCTCTCAGCTCAATATCTCCTTATTATTCAATGGCGGCCCTCAGGCTAGAGAAAGGTGTCTTTCACATTAAGGATGGACCTTCCCATCTCAATTAACCCAGTATGGACCTCCATACAAGCATGCCCAGAAGGATGTTTCCTAAGTGACAACAGATCCTGTCAAATTGACAGCATTAACCATCACATTGCCATAATGGACTGAAACTCCCCTAAAAGCCTGAGCCAAAATGGGCCTTCTTATAATTTTGGAAGCTAAGACAGATGGTTACATGAAAAGGTATGTAAAGTATTTCTAGTATAAAAGAATCATTGGTACTATAAATCTAACCAATCACCTATGGCTGGCAAGGCTATGGTACCCTGAGGACAACAGTTGTCTCTTTCCTAAACCAGGATAATTCTTACCATATTCTAAATATTTATCTTTATAGCCACATAAATTTAAGGCTCATCCTCATGAAAGATGCATCTTCTTGTAGCAGACAGAGCCCATTACAGAAAGTTGCAACTAACTATGTGTTCCCAGCCTAAACTGCTATAGCTACAACAAACCCATACACCTAAAAAACATTGCAGAAAAGAAGGCAAAAGTTCTAAGAGCCAGAGACCCAAGACATCTGCTTCAAGGTAGTGTCTTCAATAATATACAAATATATGTGTGTATATACATAGAATATATATAATATTTTAATATGTAATATTTAAAATGATTTTCTATATTAAAATATATATGAATATATTTTAAATGAACTTCTTTTCCCTTCAGTGATTTGACAGGTGAGGAGTTTATTGGTAGAATAACCATTTCTCCTCACAGATCAAAGCAAATCATCTTTCCAGTTTTCTCTCCATGTCTTCAACACTTAGCAGAGCAGATGGGAAGTCATTTCTCAGGTTCTGAAGAGCTGCAAGTGCACTCAAGGACCCACTGTTTAAGAGATGACATGTGAGGTACAAAAGGTCTTCCTCGTAAGAGAATTACCAAGAAAACAAATGTGCCCGCTCACACTGCCTGGTTGGAATCTTTGTGCAGCCTTTGACAATGCCTCTTAGTTTGAAAAAGCAATAACTCCCATGTGTGTTAATGTTGGGATTAGTGGATCCTGGTATATTTCTATTGCTCTAAGTTAAATCCAACACCCTAATTTTGCCTAGACACACAGGCACGGCGAGCTTCTCTCATTTCCACATGGAAAGAGGCAGTTGAAAGATACCACCTTCTTGCAGGAAACCAAACCACTAACTTGACTGTGTTAAGCTTTTTAATCTTCGATAGAAAAGTCAATTCTTTTAAAGAGAGTAATTTATTTGGGCTCATGTTTCTCCATAGAAATGTGACTTGGGACTTGGATCTATCTCATTTTGCCTCTGAAGCTACTGACTATAGTATATATCATATCACATCATATCATTCATATCCTAAATGCATGTACCCCAGGCTGGTCTCAAGTTCATTATGTATTTGAGCATAGCCTTGAACTCCTGATCCTCCCCTTCCAGAGTGCTAGAAATAAAGGCTTGCATCACTGTACCCAATTTCTGTGGTTCCAAGGATTGAACTCAGAGCCTCATATGAGCACACTAGGCTAGCTTTCAACCAGCTACTGACTCCACACTCTAACTCCTCACAAGGAGACCCACTTGACTGGTTGCTTGAGACAAAGTTTTGTGATGGCCACAGGTCTCTTGCTGAGGTGAAGCTTTTTGATTGTGGGAGACTGCTTTCATCTGACCAATCTCAGCTCACAGTCTCCTGCCCCTATGCTCCAGCCCCTTCCCCACACTTTCTCTTCCAGATCCTTCCAGTTCCCTCCTCTCCAGACTTTAACAGGTTTCCTTTGGTTTATCGAGCTTGCTAAACTTTTTCCAGCCACAGGACCTTTGCACTTAGGATGTTCTTCTCCCAGGCCTTCAACTGTCTAGCCCTTACCTTGTGAGCTATAATGCTCTCATGCAGGCCAGCATACTCTCCTATCACATCTCTAATAGGTCCCATTCACAAGGCCTAGTAGCATTCATCTACCCAGCTACTTCACTGGCTGACTTGCATTCAGCCATTTTCAACAAGTGACTGCAAGTTCCTTGTCTTGGCCATGACAGTATCTGGGTCCCTGAAGTGTTTGTACATGAAGAAGAACCCTAAACTTAAAATGTCAGCTTTTTCTTCAGTGTGACAAAAGAGAAAATGGCACAAATGCAGTTCATTCCCACCTGGATCCCAACTAAAAGTTGTGTGCAAGGCTAGTACTACTCCAGGCCCAGGCAAGTTTTTATTTAAACTTGGAAAGTACCCATCTGGGAAACATAAGAGACAGGGGAAGAAGAACATGCTGGAGAATGGAGCTTGAAGGGGACAGAAAAGAGTGAGTGTTATTGAAGAAAAGACTGAAGGGCAAGTGTGAGGTGATACCACTTGTTAGCCCCATTGTTTGATTGGTTCCTTTCCTGCCTACTCACAGCAGGCCTTAAACAGGTTTCTTTCTTCTGTTTATTTGTGTGAGTGGTATGTTTGTGCTTGTGTGGGGGGAGAAGTGGGGGGGGCACTGTCTTTGTGTATGCATTGGAGGCTAGAGATCAAACCTGGAGGGTTCCTAAGCTGTATACCTCATTTTGAGACAGGGTCTCTCACTTGGAGCTCAACAAGTAGGTTGGGCCGGCTGCCCAGTGAAACTTTGCACTCCATTTGTCTCTACTTACCTAGTATATCACCATGCTTAATTGGCTATTATTATTATTATCATCATCATCATCATCATCATCATCATCATCATTGGCTCAAACTCAGGTCTTTGTGCTTGCAAGACAAGTCCTTGGCCAATCAATTTCATCTCTCTAGCCCTGAAGAGTTTCTTAATATTCCTATAATCTGCTAGTATCACTTTCCCATGAACAAAAACCACCCAATCAATATCAACATTGGAATTAAACAAATGCATTCTTGGCACATCCCCAGGCATGTAAATGTTCTAATCTATATGATCATGACATGGGATATAATTAATATTATGACTGGACTGTAGATAATGTCGTATAAATTCTTAGGTGGGATTGAACACACATAGCCAAGAGCATCCCAGAACTCACTTGATCTTGACAAACTTGCGACAAGGCACCGTGTTCCTCACACAGGTCTCCGTCAGCGGGTCTATGTCTTCTACAATGACGAAAGGGGCTTCCTCCAGGGTGACAATGCTCAGGTGGTTGTCATCTGGCTCACAGTCAGAAAAGGACTTGTACCTCGGCCACACGGCGTGTCTCAGGCTCAGTGTCTGGTTCTCCCATTTGCCTACCTGTGTCACAAACACAAAGACACACTGTACGTTCATACACCAATGACTTCCAGAAAGGCAGGTCCTTCTCACGAGATAGGGTAAAGGACATCTGACATATAACGTGCCTTGATGTATGCTTTGCTTGTATGCTAAGAAAAATGGTGAGGACCTGCCTGTTGGGCAGTTCCTCCATATCTCAGATCCCTCTAGAGGCTAATGAAATGCACAGATCTGGCAGTGATGACTAATACATGTACTTCTGGGGCTTCCCAGAATGATCCAGTGTTCTGCCAGAGTTCAGGGTCATGGGTGTCATGGAAACAGCATGGATTATGATAGTCACAGAAGCAGAGGTTTGAATGTGTGTCTCCCACTTCTCATCTGTGCAAGCTCTTCACCACAGGAGCATCCATTTCCTCATCTATCCCATGATGCAATTCTACCTGCTTCCTAAGTTGTCAAGAGAATCAAGTGGTGGACACACAGTAAATGCCAATGCCAGCGCCTAGCACGTGAGGGGGACCTCAGGAGGAAAACAAAAGGGGAAGCACCAAATTATGCTGAGAAATAAGAAAGGAAGGAAGAGTAATGTGAAGTGAATGAGCAAAAAGGAGAGGATTGAGTGAAGAGACAGCCTAAGGGGACAGAGCCAATGACAGAATTAGAAGCATCATTTCACCCTGATATGGTCCCATTTACTTTGCAAATGAAGGTGAACTTCTACTAATCCACAGAGCAGAGACTGTTACCGCTTAGCACACACTGAGACCTGTCAAAACAGAATCGATTGTATTCCCTCTGAGCAGCAGCCGGCATCTTAGTGAAATCAAATTGAAGGCTGTATGTTTTGAACTTTAATTTTATTTGACAGTTTATTGGCACTGTTCACATACTCGCTGGGAGAAAGCCGCCTCCATGCTTTGCTCTCTTCTTCCTCCTCCTGAGCCACTGCCTGACACCACAGGTCAGTGCTTTATTTGTAATACCAACCTCAAGGAAAACCCCTCACCAGAGAAGCTAAGTGCCGAGTGTAGGCTTCTCTGTGCTGATGTGACCCACTCACCTCTCCTCCGGTGATGGCAGTATCACCAGAAATGAATCTCAGGCCCTTAAAGAGAATTCAGACACAGAGAACCAGAAGGTGATGAGGGTGAAGAAGACAAAAAGAATTCCTGTTCTCTGAGATTACCTCATCTTTTGCACTGGAAAATTTTTGCTGGCTGTAAAGAAACATCCCATGTGGCTAATTACAAAATTGTCTAGCTTTGGTGATAGTGTCCTTTTTTAGACACAGAGGTTGGCAGACTAATTTGGTGAGGCAAACATGCTCATCTATCCATGATATGAGATATAAGCTTGGGGAAAGGTGCAGCCTGTGGAGTTCTTTCTTTGTTCAGAAATGATTTATTGTACACCTACTGTGTACTGGTACCAGACTAGAATGGCTCCTGCCTTCCTGGTCCTATCAGTCAGCTGAGGGACAGTGATTAAAATAATACCAAATCTACACATACATTAAACCTTGCTGTTAGAAAGATGGCACAGTCAGTGAGTTGCTTGTACCACAAGCATGGGGATCTGAGCTCAGTCCCCAGAACTCGTGTGACAAAGTAGAGCATAGTAGAATGTTCTTGTAATTCAACTGCTGGGGAAGAAAAGACCAGTAAATCCCTGGGTCATGCTGGCTAGCCTTCTAGGACACTGAGACACACACACTCTCTCTATTTCTCTCTCTCTCTCTCTCCCAAACCAAGTAGACAGCATCTTGGGAAATAACAAGTTAGGTCTGAGGTTGACCTCTGGCCTCCAAACACATGCATATGAATATACACATAGGCACACAAACACACCCACACCCCTACACACACACACATGCATACATACATAAGTATAAACACACACATTTTTAATAAGCATTTCTATTCCTTTCCATTTATCTTAAAAAACTCAAACCTGACCTCCAAGAGAGGCAGGGTAGTGGAGTGGGTAAGCAAAGGCTCAGGGAGGGGAAGTAAGAAGTACTGAATGTTCCAACTAATGTTACCCTTTAGCTGAATAACGTGGGGAAAGTCACTTATCCTCTCTGAGCTTCACTTTCTCTGTTTATAAAATGCAGAAAACAACCAGAACTGAGGACTGTAGTGAGGTCTAAACGAGACAAAATTGTACACAGTGCCCAAAGCATGGAAGCCAGCAAGGCACAGAAAGTACCCGGTGGGTGCTCTCATTCTGTTGTTAGGATTTATGACATAATTCCAGCATCACCTCCTCTGAAAAGCCATCTTTGCTGTCTCCAAAGATGGAAACCTTGTGGCACTCCATATTACAGTTACTTACGATCACTTCTGGTGGCCAGGAAACATGGCCACTTGGTCTACGTGCCTCCCCACACTCAGATCCTACATGGTAAACATCAGAACTCCAACTTCATAGTTCAACACAGAGGGGTTGTGTAAGTTTCCCTAACTTACACATTGAAGCTAACTACACCTTTTGGCTCTCTGAGACTCAAACTTAATGTCATACCATTCAGTGTGTCCATTCCTTGATAGCTTCAAGGCATCCCCTGCCTTCCAGAGATAGCTTCCAGATTCCGAATATAAACAATATGACACAGATCTGAGCTGGGTCATTGAAACACATCTCTGAAAATATTGCTCAGCCTATTAGGATACAGTTGTCCCAACATGAATAAGCTGTTAGAGAGTGAGTATTGAGCTAGGTAATAGAGAGACCAGAACAATGCAGGTCAGAGGTCAGTCTTGGATGTGGCTTACCAGGTACTATCTACCTTGTTTTGTTTATGAGAGCATTTGTTTTCTTTTTGAGATAGCCATTTAATTACATTTCTCCCTTCCCTTTCTTCCCTCCATATACCCTTTCCCACTATGCTTCAAACTCATGGCCTCTTTTTTCATTTATTGCTATTGTATGCATACATACATAATGTCACTTATATGTATCTTTTCAGGGATGAATGTCTAGCAATGGACAACCAGTGAGTATGCTCTTCCCAGAGCTTGTAGCTCTGGACAGCTGAGGTTTGGTTTTTGAAATGGAGTTTCTCACTAGCCTTGAATTTGCTGATCAAGCCAGCCTAGCTAGTCAGTGAGTTCAGGGATAGACACAGCTCTGTCTCCCTGGCACTAGAATTTTAGGGGCACCACTTGGATTTTTTCCTTGCCTAAAGGGAATGGGACCCATGTCCGCATGTTTGCAGAGTATTCTATTAACTGGACCTTGTTCTGGGCTCCCATCGGCTCTTACAAGACTGAAGGTTGACTTCCCAGAGTTCTTATCAAGTCTAGGCACCACTCTTAGTACCATTTTAATTTCTATGTGCCTCCTGTACAACAAATAAAGTTAGGGACAGATTTTTAAAGATCTCTATCATGAATATTTTTCACCCTTAAAAACAACCCTCCACTCATCCAAATAGGCTGTGTGGGAGGAGGGAAAAATCTTTTGCCTTCAAAACAAACTGAATTTTGATGACAGAGCTTTGGGGTATTTTCAGCAAATCCACTGAAGTTTGGAGGACAAAGAAAAATAATTGACCTCTGATGGAGAAAAGTGATTTCACTGAAAAAATATGAAAAGAAAAAAATTAACTTTGTAAGGATTTTTCATCCGTTCTTATTAATATAATTTAAATACAGTGCTTTGAAGATGTTAACTGCCCTTTAGCTTCTAGAAAGTGCCTTGTGAATGGGCAATGATTACTCTGCAAATGTTCAGCCAATATGTTCTCAGAGCAGAGATAATATCATCTCCAGAAGCTGCATGTCTCGACTTAATGCCTCTGCCTCTTCATGTCTGGATAAGCTCAGAGGGATGTCACAGGGACAGCAAGCGAATGGAAGAATTTAGGTTAATAGATGTGTGCATCTCTTTTTTTCAAAGGGCTGTGAATGCTTGAACCTATTTAATCTATTTATGAAATTCTTAAAAGATACAGTCAAAATAACTGCATAGTTGGGTTTCAGATCTCCAAACCATACAAGAACACCAAACTGGGGACATGGGAAGGATGTAGCTTAGTTGGTAGAGCGATGATGTAGCATGTATAAAGGCTGGGTATGAGCATCAGAACCTAGAGGTTATCCTTGGCTACAAAGCAAGTTGAAGGCTAGCCAGGGCTACATGAGACCCTGTCTCAAAAATAAACAAGCAACAACAAGGACACCAAAGTTCTGAATCTAGCCCTGATCAAACTGTTAGGCTACCTGTGAGACTGAAGCCCCATCGACACAAAGCTCCCTCCAACTTTTCCTACATCTCCTCTTGCTTTGTCTCTTTTCATCTCTCACTTATACATCAAGCACTCTCTGCATTCTCTCACAGTATAACACGTAAACTCAACCTTTGTGGTCTTACCAATAAACAAGCATACACCAACATGAGCCAATGCATCTGTACATGAACATATACATAAACACACACCTTACATACTCAGACTACATCATGTGCATAACCTCCACATAAAACTACACCTAGAAATGTACACTCAAACATCCAGAAATAGGTTCATGTATGCACATATTAAGACAAAATGTTAGGCTGCAATACATGACACACAGATTTTTACCAAACTTTCCCCGAAAAGCACCCACTCCTGTACCTATAACTCCTTGCTTTCTTTTAACTGGACTCCATCATCTCTAGTCTCAACTACTGAAATCCTTCTATCTCCTTTCAGGTCCAGTCACTTCAAATGTCAATTCTCCAGTGAATTGAAGTGTGTGTGTGTGTGTGTGTGTGTGTGTGTGTGTGTGTGTGTGTGTGTATGATTCATATTGTTCATGACAGGTGCTTCATTGGTGACAGTCCTCCAAGAGACTACCCCTCTTTGCAGCTTTCTGTCTGGTTGGAGAAAAGTGGAGGAGCTTCAGTCCCATTACAGGGCTGGTGATTCAGGTCAGCTTAGTGATAGAGCAATGGCATGTGCAAAGTCCATCCTCCCAACAGCAACAGGTAAGATGAATACATGCTGGCGTCAGCACAGGGCACTAAGGAAGGATTTTCTGCTGTGCTCAGACAAATGGGAACCAGTCTGAGAGTGGGTGTGCATCTTTTGATTTTATCTTAAGCCTATGGGATGATTGGAATGTATGCCTAGAACTTAGTGGAGATTTTCAATGAGGGGAATATTTTATGACACACCTTCCTAATACAGTACAGAGGAAGAGAGAAGGAACTTTTTGTACAAAGATTCTGGCTGCAAAGAGATGTGTCAGGAGGAGCCTGATTAACTCTGGTAGGCCTCAGTGGTAGGATTGGCATAAACTCACAGCATCTCAAATTAGGAGAATCATTAGAAAAAGATATATCTAGTCCTTAAGGGTGGGAGTGAAGCTGGAAATGCCTGAATGAAAGTTCTATAGATGCTCCAAGTTGGTCATTCTACACCATGAATGCCACATTTGTTGTAGCAGAGTGGTCAGTGACCACCCACTTCACTGAATATGCTAAACAGAACCACAACAATATCATCAATTCTTTTTAATAGAATTCAAAGTTGAAAGAGGGACAATTGCCTTTTTACCCAACTCCTCTCCTTGGAGACAGGGCAAAAGATATTGTGAAATTAAAACCAGAGAAGTTTATTAAAAGTGGTGACGGAAGCTGAGTTCACACCACCTATGCCCCCAAATCTGACTGGAGCTCAGGGGTGATTTCATAAACAGAGGCAAAAGCAGGCTTTAAGACAAACACTTCATTTGTGCAAAACATCAAAGAACATTTCACTCAGGCTAATAAGTACTGATTTACTTTCAAGCTGGAGGGAAAGATGAGCCATGAACTCTTCAGGAAGATAAAGTGACACAGGAAAGAAACTAAACAGGAAGCCAATTTCTCTCCACCTTAAAAATAAACATCTTCCAAAAGGCGTAAGGGAAGCAACTGTGAAGGGGCGACTATGAAATGATTTCATGTCCATGTTTTGCATAAGTAGCATCATACATTAGAGTTGTTTCCAGGCTTCTGCAAGCTCAGCAGTAGAGGTCAAGCAGATAGCAGACCTACACTAAGTCATTTAGTGTTAGAGGTAGCAGTTGAAGACCCTAGGCAGATCTTAATTTGGTGGATCTAGGAAAGATAGCATGGATGTCTAAGACATTGCTATAGCTTGATAGTAAGCCAAAATGTGTGATGGCCAGTGGGACTCAGTAATGTGTCATATTTTTAAAACAAATATGGTACTTAAAGTTCACCTATGGCAGCTAGTACATGGAAACCAATTATCACTATGGGACTCATCTTTCCAGGACAGTTATATGCAAACAAGATCTACAAAGAAGTTTCTGAACAGCAGTTGTAAGTTAGCCTGCCTCGTCTCCAAGTATGGAGACTCAGAGGCCACTTGAGAATGGAACATTTTCAATGCAGCAACTGAAGAAGGTGAAACCAACTTTGTGAGAGGTTGACTAAGAATGAAGCCAGGGAGGACAAAATGGAGACACACACTTTAATCCCAGAATTCAGTAGACAGAAGCAGGAGGCTCATGAGTTCAGGCCAGCCTAGCCTACAGAGTGAGGTTAAGACCTTTCAGGTCTATACAGTAGACCATATCTCAAAACAAACAAACAAAAACACAGAAAAACAAACAAAAAGAATGAATTTGGGCCAGTGAGATGGATGAATGGGTAAAGACATACATAGTTGCTGCCAAGTTTGATGATTTGAACTAGATTCCTGGGCACCACAGGATGTAGGACAAGAGCTAATCCCTTCTAGTTGTCCAATGAGCTCCTCATTCACACTGAAGTTCACATGCACACATGTGTGTACTCTTGTGTGCACACACAAAGTAAAAACAAAGAAATGTAGCATAAAATATAAAAGAATAAACTCCTAGGGCTGTGGATACTGAATTATGGGCAAAGTGTTTGGCTCACAAGCATGAGGAGCTGCATTTAGATACCCAGGGCAGAAAGTAAAGATAAAGAAAGCTGGAACTGACATGGTGCCTCTGAAATCCCAGCACTGTGGTGGCAGAGACAGGAGCATCCCTTCATGTCACTGTTACCTGCCGATGCAGAATCAGGGAGCTCCAGGCTCGCTGAATCGTCCTGGCTCAAAGAACAAAGTGGTTCTTTGTGATGGAAGATGCTGTAAGACATCAACCTCCATTTTCTACATGTACATACGTGTATACACACAAAACCTATGTTCTTATATGCCACATAGAAGTGGGGAGAGGGGAGAGAGAGTCCAAGATTTCCACAGAGCTGGCTGTGGCTTGAGACCTGAGACCCTGATGTTCCTGCTGGAGTCTTAGTGCTTTCTGCTCTGGGTCATCCAAGGACCCTATTTTGCGGAGCACCAAAAAGATTATACCTTTGGCTACAGGCAGAATTAAATACAACTGGAGAAATAGATGGGAATCGTTCTTCCTGGGTGACTTACATAACCAGTGGCAATTGCCAACAGATCCAAATGAGTTTAATCAGCTATTAGAGCCTTAATTAAATTCCTCTCAGTTGAAATTTCAGAATTGCCTAATTGTTACACAGCTCACATTGGAGCTGTTGATATTTTTTTCCTTCTGTAATAATTCTCAGGTTAACCTAATATCTTTACAGGTAAGAGCACCAGCTGTTGTAGAATTGAACACTGATTTGGTCATCTGTGGAGATGTGGTTTGGTCAAACATTTCCACAAACAACTCAGATATCTACATCAATTCCTCTTTTTTTCATATTTGTATATTTATTATATGGTGTTTTTTAGAGAAGTTTTTTCAAGTGTGTAATGTGTTTATACCCCCTCCCACTAGTGTCCTTCCTTACCCTTGTATCCCCCTCTTCTGCATTCACACTGTGTGTGCATGAGTGTGTGTGTGAGTGTGTGTGTGTGTGTGTGTGTGTGTGTGTGTAGTTTTTATATATCTATAAAGAAGCCTAAAACTCACTAGTAAGAAAAAACATGCAGTATTTGTCTTTCTGTGTCTGGTTTAAATTTGACTTGATATAATGGTCTCCAACTACATGCGTTTTCAAGAAAATGGTACAATTTCATTCTTTATTACTGAATAAAATGTCATTGTGCATAAATAGCATGTTTTCTTTATTCATTCACCTAGACTATTCTGTAACTTGGCTATCAAGAACTCTGGGAACAGACATGGGTGTGCTAGTATCTGTGAGGTAGGTTGACTTTGAGTCCTTCAGGTACATGCCCAGGAGCAGTATAGAGGATCATATGGTAACATTGTCCTCTTCAGGCTCAGTCAGTGGGAGAATAGCTCAAGGCTTGCTCCTGCTTGAAATTTAAATTTACATGTGGAACTCTGACTTCATCTCCTCTAGGAGCTTGTGCATAATGTTTGGAACTCCTCTGTTCCTGGGTCCCCAGGGATGGACAAAAGTCCTGTTTCTTTTTAATTGTGTCCTTTTTAAAAAGCGTCCTTTTAATTATTAAAAGTTGTGTGCTTTGCTAATTAGCTAAGCAACTAATAGTGTTTTCTTCCTCCTCTTTGATTCCACACTGCACAGATCTAACATCAGAGACTTGAAAATTCATGGAAAAAGTAAAGGAGCCTCTCATAATCACTAATTAATTTTTTCAACATGCTTCTGGGAGTCTTTCTTATAGTTTCTGTATCAGTCAGCCTTTCATGGGATATAATAATAATTATTGAATAACTAATAAGTATATTTATTGGCATTTATTAAGGTACTACAGTCTTCTGATATGCATTTTCTTATTTTATTGACATGACTTTGCAAAGAAGAAAAGCTGTTATCCTCATTTTGCAAATTTAACAACTTGACAACTTAAGTGACTTTCCCCAGATCAAACTGCAGGTTAGAGGCTCTGAGAGCAGGATGCCAGACTTCAGAGACCCCAGGGCTTCCAAGGTTGACATCATATCTGCCTTTGGAAGTGTCAAGGAGAATAATGAGTACTTGAGCACTTTACTTTGGTGGGGAGAGTATCCCAGGACTCAGTAGGGAAGGAAGCAATCAGCACTCTGCAATGGACAGAATGATGCCCCAGGAGCTGAGATATATAAGTTCTGGGCCCCACTGTGTATAAACTATTTCCTTTAGAGAGGGACTATGTTTGTGCTCTCTGTGGTGTGAAGGAGGGGAGAGAGGGACAGGGAGACAGACTGAGAGGCCTGACATTGTCTTCAGCTTGCTTTCATGTATGTCAGCTTTATTTCCCCAGTTTCCCTGTGAACTTACTCTTCTAGGGATTTGAACTCTACCATGGAAAATGCCTCCACCAGCAGTGCTATTAGTGAGCCCTGCTTTGTGGCCTTGTGGTTGAATTCCAGTGCTATGAGCATAGACATCCAATAAGCAATTAGAATAATAGATCAGGGGAAAGAATCCTCTGCTCAAATGTGAGCTGCGTGACAATTCAGTAATTTGGGGATTTCAACCAAGAGGAATGTAATTAAGGCTCTAGCAGCTGATTAGGCTTCTTGGACTCCATAGTAGCCTCTATCCCATTACATAAGGGCCCTTAAAAAGAAGTTCTGCCTCCTGTAGTGCCAGTGTGTTTCCTGTGCTGGGGTTTAAGAAGACACTATCCATTCACATGGCTACATCTGTTTTTACTGAAACCCAATGCAAAATTGTGTGGAGCTCTTTACAGTGACATTATGTTGAAGAAGAAAACAAGGTCTGCAAATCAGTTCAAGGAGGCATCAAAGGGGAGGGGAGCATGCAAACATCAGGATTGGGGTTGGGAAAACTAGCACCCCACACTGATAAAGGAGAATGCAGCCTGAGATCTGTCCTCTCTTAGACTGCACAGTCATTCTTGCTTTTTTTTTTTTTAAAGACCTTCACAAAGACTGTTTAAAAATGTGGCAAAGGTTTCCTCTTGACCTTCTCATGTGCTTTGTTCTGGGTAAATTTCAAAGATCAGCATCACTTCTGACTGCAGAATAAATGGAAGGCCATTTGCAATCAAGCAAAGTCAACAGCTCTTTGAGCAAGCCTTTACCTGGACAATATTTAATAGCTCTGTCCCCTTGACCATGCTGCCAGTGAGTTGGAAATAAGTTAGAGAGGTAGGCACGCTCCCATCCTGGGAGGACGGCCCAGTCTTCCCAGTCTTTCATTCTTGCCAACCTAAGGCAATAATGCAATGCAATAATGTTAAAGTGTGGATACAGATACAACTCTTCTTGTTTGGTTTTTTTGTTTTTTGTTTTTCTGAGACAGGGTTTCTCTGTAGCCCATCTGTCTAGAACTCACTTTGTAGACCAGTCTGGCCTGGAAGCCTGGAACTCACATAGATCCTCTGCCTCCTGAGTGCTGGGATTAAAGGCGCACCACCAATGCCGAGCTCTTCTTTGGCTTTTTTTTTTTTTTTTTTTTTTTTTTTTTTTTAGAACGAAAACCTTTAAAATGGTAAAATTTTGGTCTGAGACTGTAACTATTTATGAAAACAGGTAACCTCTGTGTAATCATATTACAGACAAAGGAAGCAACAGGATTTAGTGCACCAAAACTTGTAGTGATATTTTGTTCGTATTCTAACAAGTAAAGCTTGCCTGAAGATCAGAATGCAGAGCTAAACCACTAGGGAGGGCACACCTAAGCCACTTGTTAGCTATGGAGGCTGGGCAATGGTGGCACATACCTTTAATACCAGCATTCCAGAGACAGAGGCAGATGGATCTCTGAGTTCAAGGCCAGCCTGGGCTACATGAGAGAGACTCAGTCTGAAAGAGAAAAGCACTAGAAAGGCAAGAGCTCAGTGCAGTCTCAGGGAAGTCTGAGGTTTTGTGGAAAGCACTGCAGTCTGCAGTCACTCTGAGGACAGAATCACTCCCCTTTGGTCTGAGCCTTGGTAGAGGTAAGGCGCTCTAGTGGCTGACTGCTTTGTTTTTCTGACTTTCAGGCAAGCATTGTTTGTTAGATTACAAACAAAATATCACTACAAAATCTGACTTGAAGGATGTTACAGGCAAAGAGTGGATGGATTTCCTCACTCAGCACTATAAGGGGGAAAAAAGTAAAGCTGGTTCCATATGGATGTCAGGCCTGAAAATTCAAATTTAACCTCATACACAGTATCTGCAAAGTTGGAAATAAGGTTACAAAACCTGAGGGTACTAATTGATTGAAAGACACTTGCCCATGAGAAGTCAGTGGGCTGTTGATGCTGAAGTGTTTGGTCTCTAATGGGCATCTGTGCTTTTGTATCTGGGGCAAAATAACACATTTAAATCTTTGAGATGGATGGGTGTCTTCTTCCAAGATGAAGGAGAGTCAGGGTTGATGCCTGAGGCCCCAATAGCTATTACAAGGATACAAACCAAACCCTTGTGTTTGGGTTAACTCCAAGGCCATGATGACATGCTGCTCAGAGGCTCAGTTCTCCTTAGATAAGGTGGTACTTTGACTGGCATTTTTCTTTGCTGAGCTCTGGCCCCCAAATGACTTTGCTCCAGGCTCCATCTGAGCCCTAAAGATTCCAGCAAGAGGATCCTCTGGAATACTAAAGCCAACAGAAGGTTTAATGGTGTGAGATTTAATGGTGAGGAACAGTAATAAGCTTAACAACAATTCTGTCCACAGTTGGAGACATGATGAAGAGACAGCTCAGCTCAGTTGGTAAAGTGATTCCTGCAGAAGCATGATGACCTGGGTTCAAATCCCCAGCACACTCCTAAAACAGGGCCACATCAGTGCATGTCTGTAACTCCAACTCTGATGGGGAGAGCAGGGAGGGAAGACCCCTGAAGTCTGATGCCCAGCTATTATAGCCCAATCATCAAGCTTAAGGTTCAAAAAACAAACAAACAAACAAAAAACCAGTAGACAAACATCCCAACGTCAGCCTCTGGCCTCCAAACACATATATGTCAACACAGCCACAAATGCACTAGTCAAACATGATTATTGACATGTTGGGAGTGAGGAGGGTCCCTATGGGATGTGACAGCTAAGAGTGACCATTTCATAAAGCAGAACCTAAATAACCCTTGACTGTGAATCCCATCTCACCCACGATTATCCTCATCTCAGATAGGAATGAATGATTCTAGTGCTCTGTAGAGTGACTAACAGGAAACCAGAATCAGGGCAACTGGCCTAGCAGCACCTCAACATTGAACTGCTTGCTAAGTTACACGACAAACACAGCAGCTGAAAAGAACCCAAGGTGACCAAACAAGCAAAGCTGGGTGATGTTACACACAACGCAGGAATATCATCTTTGTTACATTTTCAGATGCACACAAATTGTAGTCAAATGGAGAATCCCAAGCTCCCTGGTTACTGTCATAACTAATTAGCAAAGTCATCTTCTAGGGTTACATGATATGATGTCTTGGTTCAGTTATTGAATAAATGTTTAGTGCCTGCTGTGTGATGTTGGCCTTCCCAACTGCAGCTCTTCAGGATGAATGGCCTCTCATCTGGAGGTCAGCAGACTATCAGACAGGTTTCCTGTTTCATTGTTGATGTGGTTTTTTTGTCAGGTTCTCCCAATGTAGCCTAAGCACATCCTGAACTCATAGTTCTCCTGCTTGAGTGTCCAGAGTGCTGAGATCACAGGCATGTACCACCACACACACTGGATTTTCTATCTTTAAGTGATTGAAAGAATAATTTTATAGCACATAAAAACTCTACGAGATTTGAATTTGTGTTCATAATAAAGCTTTATTGGAACACAGTCATATTTACTTTCCCTATATGCCCTTTACATTTACAAGGTAGGACCAAGGGCTAGTCAGAAAGACAGTGTGGCCCTTAAAGCCTAAAATATCAATAAAATATAGTTGCTAATCACCATTCTAAATCCCTATTGGCGAAAGACTATTAACTGGGTAGTAAGGAAGATAAAATAGAATGCTCTCAGAATGAACTATACAACATTTTTTTAAAATGATAAGAGCAAAGGATCAAAAAAGGAATAGATGCAGAAATTCTTCAGAAGTGGTAAGTAAGGAATTAGAAAAGGTGACAGCTCAGGATATTATGGAGTCTTCAAAGGAGGGAATCAGAACAGAGAGAAGGGGCTTGCAAGTTGGGGACAGCAGACAGAGGCTTAGGAGCTGAACTTAAGGGATGTGGCTATAAGTCAGGAACTAATCCAAACTGGGTAAAGCACACTGAGTGCAAAGGGAAAATGAGAAGAGGAACAAAGGGAAAGGCTAGAGGCAGGGGTGCAAAAGCAAGTTGATGTTGGTCTAATGTCCCCTCACACTTCCTGGAGGAATCTGGCTGCTTTTGAGTTCACATCTGTGACTAGCTTTGTGATTCCTTCCGCACTGGTTCAGAAACTATGCATGCTGTGTGTAGTGACTTTACTCAGGTATACCACTCCTTTCACAAATTCTTCCACACTTCTCAGGTGATTTGGTTAGCCTGAGAGGTCCATATTTGAAGCATCTCTCCACGAACCACCTCCAGTCCACTTTAGGCATTACCCCAGGGGCATGAATTTCAATCAGAAAAACTAAATTTCAGTGGTTCTATGAAAAGTTGCAGCCTCACTCAGGTAAGTTTAGGTATGTTCTCCAGTGTCACATTAGCCCTTGGACAGCTCTGTTTTCTTAGCAATAGCTCCTTCATGCTTTCACTTCTTCCCTATTCTAGCCATTACTTTTCATTCTCCATAACCACAGATCCATCCCCATTTGCACAAATGCCTGTCTCCACCTGTCCTTGAGTCACACCCACTCAGTACATCCACCCCCATCAGAGTCAATCTAACCACGTTTGCACCTGTAAAGCAGCTGTACAAGTGGAGAACATCACATGACCAAGTAGCTTAATGTCGTTTCAAATCTCAGGACTCCCTCTCTCACTAGAAATAATCCTCTTTCCCTAATTACATCTCCACCATCCCCTAGCAACCATTTCAAACCTTCACACCTGCCCACAAGACTTTCAGGATGCAAGCAATATCTTTGCTCTCAGTTGATGAATCTATCTCCTATTTCAGCTTAGATGGACAACCCACATAATCCATCAACTTGCCTTGCCTCTGCGCTTGCCTTCCTTCTCCTTTGAGATTGAAAGGGGTATCTTTCCCAACCTGAGGGTCAACACACCTTTGGGGGGGTCTCCTGAGACCATGGGAAAACACAAATTTGTGAATTTACATCACAATTCATAACAGTAGCAAAATTACAGTTATGAAGTAGCAATGAAAATAATTTTATGGTTGGGAGATGACCACAGCATGAGGAACTGCATTAAAGGGTCACAGTGTTAGGAAGGTTGGGAACCACTGGCCTAGACTAATGGTGATTCCATCCCTTCTTAGATATCCCTCTTCTATAGTCGCCTCTAAAACATGCTCTAGTAGGATCTCCAGTGCATCCCTCTTCACTAAAAAGCAGATGTATCATACATCAGTCCCAATAATTTTCATTGTGGGCCTCCCCATCCTCCCCGAGTGTGTCTACACTAGGTGGCTTCCTACCTCTTTGACTGATACACACCTCATAAGTCTCCACCCAGCCTCTTGACCTCAGCTGTCCATGCTCAGGTCTCTGTGCCATGCTCTTCGGTTATCAGCCCTTGGTCAACAGCAGATAGTTCCAATTTCTCACCAGCTCCTTCCTGCTGCCCAAAGAGGCTTGGCCACCAACATGATTAGAGCTTACTCACCCGCTTCTCTTAAGTCATAAGAGAAATGAAAATTCCTCCCCCCATCTGCAAGTATGAATTATTGGAATCCCAATGCTCCAAATGAGCCTCCACTCATCTCTCTTCCTCTTGGCCCTGTCTACATTAAACCAAGACCCAGACTTGAGACTCCCAGTGGAGTGTGGGTTTTTAATCTCCCCTGGCTGTGAAGAAGCTTCTTACTGGATTGTCCTATTTGGAAAATTTTCCCATTAGTCTGTCTTCCAGTCCATGACTCTAATATATCTGTCATGTGAGCATCCCACTGTCCCCGATATGCTTTCCAGTTACAACTGGAATGAGATATAAGTAGTGTGGTCTAAATGACTCAGTCTCTAGACTGGCCTTTCTAGCTCTTCGCAGGCTTTGCCAGTGTCATTCTTGACAGCCTACTCCTGATCCAGCTCTCCCGGTGGGGATTCATAAAGCATAGAAAACTAAGCACAACTGCTAGGCGCATCCAACACTTCTCTCATCAGATACTTTAACACAATCCATCCTGTCCAGAAAATTCCCCTGCCTTTGCCAGTCACCCCCTATCTTTCATTCAGATCCCAAGGCCAAGGAAAACAGTCTCCACTTCCACAGGATTGGGGAGGTGCTCTCTTCTCTCCTTATTCATTAATTGTAGTACTCAAATGTTCATTTGTTGCTGTAGCAGACTCCTGCAGTTCAGGGACTGGGTTCTGCCTACCTTTGTGTCTCTAGTATCCAGCTCAGGGCTTCAAATGCTCACTAAATAAGTTAATTAACAACCTAAACCAATTGGATCATCCTAACTGCTCCCCCTGCAGTCAACGATCAGCTTCTGTTGTTCTCTTAGGTGTAAAAAACAACACAGACTTTGGAGTCAGTTGAGCGTGGGCTTTCACCTGGCCTCAGAGCTTCCCAGTTATGTGGCCTTGTTTAAGGGTGCCTCTCAAACACTGACTTCCTCATCTGTGAGGTGGGCATAAAAGGAGTCACCATACCATATAATTCTTATGAAAAGTAAAGAAATAAAGAAAACAATTCAATGAATGTGCAAAGAACTAATTATAGTCTCTTCTATGTAACTGGTCACTCACTATCCAAGCAATGTGATCTGGTCCATATTATTCAGGAATCTTTGGGTGGTGTACTGAATCCCACAAAGGAACCACTGGACAGGGTGCCCCAATACTTTGACAGCCTTCAGTGAATGCCACTTTCTGCCTCCAGTGTGTATCTCCTCCTACAGTCATGGCTCATTCCTAAAAGTAACTCCAGAGCATACAAAACAAGACACTGACTGTAAAACCCAGTCCCATGGTTTGTCTACAAAAAGGACACAGGCATTTACTTTTCTCCTCTGTAACAGACCAATCTGCTTTGCACTTAACTGCTGACAATTTTAAATAGAACTCATATTGTCTATTAATACAATTGTGTGCACTGAGAAAGTCCTGCCAAAAGCAGCCTGCCGTTACTTTAGTTCTCCAATAAACTCAAAGTCCTGGAAATTATTTTATTCTCCTTTTTCTGGCTGGAGGTTTTGCACTATTAATGCATATCATTAATTTCATAACTATAAATGTAACTCAAACTTTCTTGGATCCGTATGCTCTGGCTTATTACTGTTTGACTGGCCAAGAAGCTGTACTGGGGAAATATGAATAAAAAGAAACCTCAGAAAACAGGCACATTGGAAGAAACATTCTAGTCACAAAGCTGTATTATTATAGGGATGATACTATCAAAGATGCCTGAATTTATAAGGCCCTCTATGAATTGCAAGTTACTGTTAATATCACATTTTATCTGTCATTCATGACATTCACATAAAGAGAAATTGCTACCATTGTTCAGATGGTGAAACAGTATTCATTCAAATAACTTGACTGAAAAGAGACAGATTTTTCTGGCCAACATTTGCTTAATTGTGTGTATTTCACTATTCCCCCTACTGTGTGGGCTATGCCAACGATTCCTGAGGATGTTGATCTTTAGAGTCTAAACCAGCTCCTGAGAGAAAGAAAGATAACATTCTTAGTGGTTCTCAGAAATCCACTCAAAATGCAAAAAGCAAAAGAAAATAACCCAAATAAGTGTCATTACAGGAAATCTAGATTGCACTCTGAATTTGTAGTAGCTCCCATTTGCTAGGCCCTTTCTATCAGTCCCATGCCCTCTACTAGGTATTTGGCATGAATTATCTATAATGCCCACAATCTCAGAAGTGGCTGGGTGAAGATGTTCAATTCATTCACATCTCTGGCCTTCACTTTTCCCATCTGTAAAATAAACTGTATCTATTGCTTAGCATTATGAAAGGTAGACAGAGAGAAAGAGAAGAGAGGAAGAGAGACCACTCAATGTGCTTAGTCAGAGACCTTCTAGAGCTTGGAAACTACTGATTATTTGTTTTCATAGTTAGGAAAGATATAGGAAAACTAAAGTGTGTTTCTTATTTGCATTCTCTACCTCTTACAGCACTGGGTAATGTGACCTGCACTGTAGAATTTGACTAAAAAAAGGAACATAATATAATGGGCAAAGCATGGGCTTTGGAAGCCAACAAATCGAGTCATAATTTAGCTCAGATTGTTGAAAACTGACTGTTCTCCTTCCCTTTGTTTTCTCTATACAAAATAGACACCACAACACCAGTAATATCATAAAGCTTTTTGTAAATAAAAGGGGTCATGAGAACTAAAGGTGGTTCACTGGGCAAAGTGTTTGCTGAGCTAGTACTAAGGATTTGAGTTCAGATCCTCAACACCCATATAAAGCCAGGTGTAACAGAAAACATCTGTCATCACAGTGCTGAATACAGAAGCAGACAAAAAGATCCCTGGCATTTATTCAGACAGTCTAGTTGAAACAGCTCCAGACTCAGTGAAACATCAATCTCAAAAAAAAAAAAAAAAAAAAAAAAAGGTGGAGAGAGATACTCACACATCACATGTGCATGCATGAAAGGCCACATATCTAAAGTCCTCTCACACTTACAGAAAGCATTTGATGAATGATGGCTTTAATAACTCACAGACACTGTGGATAGGGAAGGTATTATCATTAACTCCATCCTACTAAGGTCCAAGAAACATGAATAATGATGTTTCAAGGTTGGCCAGGGTATCAGAACTAAATGAATCTCAAGGTTAAACTTACCATCCCCTCCTCTAATATGAAACATCCATCCCAGAGGTTCCGTTATTGACTAGCGGCATGCTTCAAGAAGCAGGAAGCTACCAATCCTTGATCTCCACTGACTGCAACACTCACTCTATTCATATACATAATCACATGCTTCTCTCTTGATATGAATTTAGACCTTACATGCATGTGTTTCTGATTACAATCCCTGTAGGTTAGAGCATTGCTCCATGGAAGTCAACACCTACAATTTTGAATCCTCATCTGTTCTCAGTTAAATGACAATTCCTGACTGCAAAGCCTTAGGTTTTATTTTGCTAATGAAGCTCAAATCTTGCTATGTGGATTCAAGTGACCAGATTGAATGCTCTAAGTGAGGTGAATGTGCAGTATTGGCAGAAGAACTTTGAACATGTCTCTTGTCATTTGTGAAGCTTAGGGTTATCACCTGTGAAATGTCCTTGCTTTTCATTTTTAGAGAGTGGCCCTTGGGATGTGACAGTCAAAACCAATACTGCCCCCTTTTGTCATGCTGTAATCTGCCAGCCCAATAGAGGTAGGAAATCAGAGTTAAGAACCAGTATTCTTCAAAATTCAACACCACTAAGAGAGAGGCCATTGGTTGCCACAACTCCGGGGACATAAACGTTGAGTCACTCATGTCTTCTGCACTTTTGGGTATTTGTCTGTGCTTCTGACAGGCTTATTCCACATAGAGAGAAATCCAGATGGCTCACTCCCTGCTCTTTCCTTCTCTAGTCCCCCTCAGTCTTTCTAATTTGTAGGATTTTAATGGCAGCAATATCTAAAGATGCTATGGATATGGCAATGATGAGTTCTGTAACAGTTTTAAAAAGACAATGGGTAGATGGCAGGCCAGATGGCATTGCTATAAACAATGAAGAAGTGGTTTCTGCAGGGGTGGGTACTCATTTACTTCCTCAGATTGTCAGACTGCAGAAGATGGTCAGCTTTGCTGGAAGAATGGAGACCTGATTAGGAGACTGATTTGCATAGAGCCCAGAGGGGGACCACTTAACTGAGATCCCCAGATAAAGGAAGAGACCTTGTGCCTCTAAGAGCCCTCCTTCTAAACAACTGCAGTCAGTGCTCTCTCTGCACAGGGACTGGGACTCCCAAGATGGGCTTTCATGATGGGCCTCTGGCTACTTTCACTACCAATGTGAAAAGAAAGCACATTTCTATCACATCATGGCATGGAGAGGAAATTAGGCTCTGTCATCTTGGTCAAGTCACCAGTCATCTAAATCCTCAACATCCTTATATGTAACTGGCACAGGAGAGCAAAGGGTGATACTAATGATCTTGACTATCAAAGAGTAATCAATGTAATTAATAGAAAGTCATAAATGAAGCAAAATGATTAACATTATTATTGTTTTATAAAATACAGTAATTACTTCAAGATATATACATTTATGTACATATATACACTTATGATGGCTCTATGACCTGAAAATAGAACTATTAACTGCTACACACACACACACACACACACACACACACACCATGAAAACTTAAGGGAGACTATTTGGGAAGAGAATGAGAGAGGAGGACGAGAGACAGGAGAGGGCAATGGTAATAAACCTGGCCAAAGTGCCTGATAATATACTTGAACAAAATACTATCAAGAAATAGCTGTACAACTGTATGATAATAAACTTCCGAGGAAAGGTCTGGGGTAGCCATAGCTCTGGTCTTCAAGGTCTAAAATGTACACATTCAGTTCCCAAAGCTTAGAGATCAATACTGGAGTATGCTACCTCTCTGTTTCTGCCCCTCCTATCGGTCTAAGCTAGGTTATGATGTTGTGGGGGGGAGTAGGAAACCTGCCAGAAGCTCAGCTGAGAAAATCCAACTGCAGCCCCAGAAGGCACTGTCAGTCATTTGCAGCCAGGCGCAGATTGCTGGGGTGGAATACCTCACTGTTCTGTCAGGGACAAGTGTCCTTCCTGCTCCACCATCAGAATGTAAGTGGTACATCACAGACTGACAGCACCATGGTAAGAATGTGATGAACATCTCCAGAAAACCAGCAGCGGGGTCTTGGTGCCTGTGGGTGGGATGGGAAAAACACAGATATTGCTACTCAGGTGGACTAGGAAAAGAAGTAAGGCAGGGCAGTGGTGGTGTACCTCTTTAGTCACAGCACTCTGGAGGCAGAAAAAGGTGGATCTCTGTGAGTTCTAGGCCAGCCTGGTCAATAGAGCAAGTTCTAGAACAGGCAGAGCTACACACAGAAACCCCATGGGTGGGGGGATGAATAGGCAACAAAAGGCCTCCTGTGTCTGTGATTCAGTAAATTCCATGGGACTGTGGAACCTCTGTGGGAACTCTGTGAGAGCTGTAAGTTTGGAGATCTAAATTTGAATACTTCTTCAGCTGCTTGTAAGGAATGTCATTGGGTATCTTCAAGTCTGCACTACTTAAGAATAGTCAGAGATTGCTACCTATTTCATAACATGCTGCTAAGTGGAGTCACAGCACCTGCTTCCAGTGTGATTGTGTTGTATTCTGAGGGTCAGGATCATTAAATCCCACCTTGCAACTCAACTCACTCTCAAACTTCTTTCGAAATATAATCAAGAAAAATATTGCATTTTCTCCAAATGATAGGTGAGAGAGAGAGAGAGGGAGAAAGAGAGAGAGAGAGAGAGAGAGAGAGAGAGAGAGAGAGAGAGAGAGAACAGATAGGGCTCTGCCACTTCTGCTTGTCTAGATTCTGCCTCCTTCAATTCCTCACTTACCCAGAGCCCCCTGTAGCAGTCTAAGTTCAGCATGAACATAGCATCCCAGGGAACTAGAAAGAACTTTGGCTAAAAGCTGGGTAACTCTTTTCTCTCCTTCCTTCTTTTTCTCCCAATCCCGTCCTTCCCCCTTCCCATCCCCTTCCTTCCTTCTGTGGTTGAGATAAAGAATGCTGTGCCAAAGGTGTGGTCCTCCAGGTGATATTACCTTTAAGAAATGAACCTTGTGGGAACTCTGAAGGTCACTGGAGAGTATGCTCCTGGTAGAAACAGTGGTACCTCAGTCCATCCCTCTTTCTAAGTTCCTCCCTAACTGTGAAGGAGTAACTTTGTTCTGCCGCATCCCCCCACCTTGATGTAGTGCATCAGGATAAATCTAAAGAAAGGATTAGTTGATAAGGTACTGGAACCTCCAAAGCTGAGCCAACCCAAGACTTTGCTCTTCATACACTGATTATTTCAGGTATTTGATAATGTTCCAGTTCACTTCTCAGTCACTGCCATAAAACATTTATCAAAAACAACTTGGTAACAGAAGGGTTTATTTTCACTTTTGTAGGTTATAGACCATCACCGAGAGAAGACAAGGCAGGAACATGGAGGCAAGACCTGAAATAAAAAACCTCAGAGGAAGTCTAGTTCAACTTGGTTTCTCATACCACCCATGCCCACATTCCTTTGGGTAGCAATGCTCACAGTGGGCTGTGCCCTCTCTCCCGCATCAATCATTAATCAAGAAAATGTCCCTATACGCAATCTGATGGAGGCAATTCCTCAGTTGACTTTCCCTCTTCCCAGGTGACTCTACTTTGTGTCAAATTCCCAAAAACTACCCAGGCACAGATATAATGATGGAAATATGACTGACACAGTCTCTCTCTTGTCCTCCTCCCTCTCCCCATCTTTTCCACTTTTCCAGCCTTCATCAGTTCCTCCCTCTCTTCCTGCTCAGAGACATTTAGTTCTTTGGAGTCCTCCTCAACACAGATGAGTTGATGACCCTGTCAGAAAATCTAAATGGCTTTCATTTGTCTGTTCAGAAGTTTCTAGAAATATTTCTGACTGAGAGGCTCTTTGAATAATTTACTCATCTGGGGTCATTTAAATAATCTTATTCGCTCATTTTCATAATTGATGGCAGTGGCAGACTGCACAGGGAAAAGCTTTTGTCTCACATTTGTACTTTCTGTCAGCATAATTGTGCCCCCATCACCCTCAGACAGTTTCTGAGTTGAGTAGAAGTGAATACTGCCATGACATTATGATTGTACCAAGGTATAGGATCCAAGTCTGCCTTTACCGCTCTATGACCTTGGACAAATTGTTCTAATCATGTAGCTTCTGTTTTCCCTCCTATAACATTAGCAAAGAACTATTTATGATTGGAACTGGCAGTGTGCCAATCAATTTTCTAAGCATTTAATATACTAATTGTTCTAAAAAAAACTCTATGAAAGAGTATGGTCATCGTGTCCCTTTTAGAGATATGAAAATGAAGAGAACATTATAAGATCAAAACAACATATTATAGTAAGTGTATATTGCTGTCTGTGGTATATTACAGAGCTCAGCAAATAATGGCTGCTGTAATTAAGATTACCAGTGGTAGGTTCTCTTTTAGGGTCTTTGACCTGTGAAGCCACATGTTCTTGACCCTGATAAAGATTCCAGGTGTAGGTTTCATCTTGTGGGGTAGACCTTAAATCTAGTCAGAAAATTGTTGATTATTTCCATAATATACATGCTGCTATTGCACCAGTGGGTGTGTCTTGTCAAGTTGATCATTACAGTAGATTAGAGTTCAAACCTTAATAAGATGGATGGTTTCTTTTCTCCTCCAGTAGTACACAGACCACCTTCCAGTACTATGAAAACTAGCCAGTAGTGATGAAGATTCCAGGTGAGTATTCACTTGATTTCTCCATGTCCTCTCACTCAAGTCTGCAGTTCTGGCAGACAACCAAGATCAATCAATAACTTGTAATGTTCAGGTATCTACAGGACATCAGTGGCCAACAACTCCATTTCCAGATTTGAACTTTTTCTTTTTTAGTTTGTGGTGTTTATTAAGGGCATTGTTGCCCCCCACCATTAAAAGGTAATCCCATTTTTTAAACTCTTTTTTGTGTCTACATATACATTTTTAAAAGCTTCTACAGTAGTTGACTTTGATAGGACTTTTTTCAAAGGTCTTTATTTAGTATTACAGGAGAACTTGCTATTATTCTGCTAAATGAATATATTATTAAACAGACTCAAATGACTAACCTTTACACCCATAAGTTAGTACATCCCTCAGTATTAATTGAAAAAGTGTTTTTGTTCCTGTTTTTGTTTTTGCAGCAGATTATGATGAACACAGATCCACAACTGGTTAAAGGGCAGAGAATATTAGAGTCCAGAGTACTGGGACCTAAATGGGACATCTATATTTTACCCTCTCCTCCCAGTGGACAAGAGTCACATTGGAAAAGGGATTCTAAAAGCAAGAAGGAGTAAGTGGCTACAAGACAACAGTGTTTTCAGAACATAAAAGGGCTGTGCATATATTAACTCACAGTGGTTATGATAGAATGCATAATGACTATGCCAGCTCAAGCCAGACAAAATCCCAGCATGGCAAAGGGAGGTAGTCACAAAGTCCCACCCCTAACAAGGAGCTATTGGCAATTGATAGATACTGAAAGAGAAAGAATGTGTTTTCTTTAAAGGTATGCCCACAGTTGTTTGCACCCCAATGGAAGGCCACATATCCAAGAATTAAATATGATTTAAAGATATTATATGAAATTCTTAAAGAACTAATTAGGAAAATATTCACACATTAGTCATTATCAACCTATATCATCATATTCAGCAGCAGCAATATTACCACCATCATTCATTATCAGCATCACATAGCTATCACTACCATTATCATCCATCTTTATCATTAACAATCCTATCAATGCATGTTCCTATAGAGACAGACACCTTTTCTGTGAAATGCATTTTGTTGTTGCTGTTTTAATTTTTGGAATCTAGAAAACTTTTAGCAGAATGTTGCCTTGTAGGATACCATGGGCTAACATCATTTTGAGGTGAGTTAAAACTATAGATACAAAAAAAATTAAAATGAATAAAGAAAGTAAATAAAACAACTTGTGTAAGACCAGAACATATATACCATCAGGAGATGACAATCCTTATTCGAGCTGGACAAGTTTAATTTACAGAGATCACTGTACCTTCCTTCCTGTGACCTGACTTATTGTACTAAGTGGGTATTTAAAATAGTTCCTGTGCGTGACTCTAGGGAAGACAGATGATAATTTTAAGTCTTTTGTAATGATTTAACTTTCCCTCCCTGGCTCACATCATTTGAGAAACTTAATGATCATTATATAAGGAAACAAATTAAATTCCATAAGACTTTGCTAAGGTTGTAATATTACTAAACTCAGTTTACAAAAAGGGCACCAGAATTTGGGGAAACGAAGAAATGGAGGAGAAGAGCAGGAGAATAAAGGAAGAGAGATGAACAGTATGATACAGATGCAACAAATTTGCTCTAGAGCCGAACTGCCCACTTCCTCCCTGCTGTGCACCCTCCAGGGCATCTCCTCTTCACAACTCTACTTTCCTTAGGCATCACTTTAGGAAACGTCTCAAAGAGTCATGCCATCTGCCACTCCTGTGTGAGAAGCATCCCAATATATGTCTGTGAGTGCTGACTGTTGGATGAAATGTCCACATTTTGCAGCTCACCAGCTCTGTGACCCTGAGCAAGCCGAAGCATTTCTCCTGGCTTCTTTCCCTATGCTGAAAAGAAAGACCATAGAGCCTCGGTGCTGATGTCATGGTTGGAATGATGCCCAACACCCTCTGTGGCATACCATAAAGGCTAAATAAAAGTTAGTTCTTCCTTTTATTTGTATGTGGCCCTCTTACCTCAAGATCTTCAACAGTGCCTTCAAGGGGCAATACATAAAGTCCTGTTTTCTATAATGCAGATTTCAGTGAGCGCAGTCTGCAATTCTTTTTAAAAGTTTGTATTTTTCTATTGTTGTAAAATAAACCCCTGAGCACTATCATCTGTAACAGCATCCATGCATCATTTGACAGCATTGTAGGACTAAAGACTGAGAGGCTCAGCCTGCTTCTCAGTGTACCACAAAACTGGATCATCTGAAGAAGGCACTGCTGACCTCTCAGAGAGTGCTGGCTAAACTTAGGTCTTTGAGGCCACAGGACTCAAACCCCACTTCTTTCTGCATATTAGCAAGGATTGGCCACAGCTCCTGCTTTCCACTTCACAAGGTGCGCTTGTGATGGTTATGTTGTCAATTTAACAGGAGCAGAATCACTCAGGAAGGGGGACTTTTGGCACACCTGTAAGGAATTACTTTGATGTGGTTAACTGAAGACATAAGACCTCCCTTCCCACAAAGGAGATGGCATCATTCCCTGATTGAGGCTCTTAGACCACAGAGAAAGAAGAGATCAGGCTGGGTTCATCGTCTCTCCTTTTCATGACTGTCACTGAGTACCAACATTCACCAGAGCAACAAGAAGAGAACTTAAGACAACCTTCTGTCCTTAAATCTGGAAAACAGAAAAACCTGTCTCATGAAAGTAGCTTGGAAACTCCTCTCCTTTTAAAGGGATTATGTAATTGTCTTCACAGCCTCCCCAAACTCAATGTCAAATAATAAATACCATCTCATCATGTAACACTATGTAACTACAAGCACAGACCTACACTGTGTATTTCAGATGATTCCTTCTTCACAACTCCATTTTCTTTAAATGGCCCTTTAGAAAATTGTTCATAGATTCATGAAAACTATCATTTCTGTTTAAAGGGTGAATATTATTGAGCCATTCCTAGAATTCTTTGTCACAATTTCTGTTTAACATACACCACCAGTCATGCCCAAATAGAAGTTGAGTGTGTTTGCCTCTGAACATTAGTCTGAGGGGTTTCGGCTGTTTCAGCTGTGTGCATGGCTCTCCTATCAGCATTTGAAGTCCACATCTTGTTTATTCCCTGAGACCCTGTCCAGATGAGAAGTGTTCTGTATAGATGCCCTTAAGTTTTCTGCATTACACACATCTTCTCTGAGACCTTGGAGTCACTTCTCCACATCTGCAACATACCTTATGTTCTCCTCCAGTTCAGAGCACAATCCTGTGCCCTGTTAGATTCTGAGTCTCTAAAAGACCAGATGTTGTATCTGTTTTCAACCCTCCACAAAGATGTGCATATAGCTGGTCTTAAAGAAAAAAATCCATGATAGAATAAATGTAAATATGTAAGAGTCAAATATCCCCATTCAGTTACTCCTGGTTACGTGGGAAGATTTAACTGAGGTGATTATTTGATAAGTTAAAATTTATTTTACATTGAGAACAATGTAGTTCTTCAACCACAGCCATACATATCACCTTCTTTAGCCTTATTAGTAACTGTCTGATTTCTCAGACTGCATTCAAGATGCAACAGAAGCTTATAATTCCAGTGTGCCACAAAGACGGGGTCTCTGAGGTATGCAGGCTAGCCAGGCTAGTGAGACATTTTGTCCCATAAAAGAAGGTGGGTGATGCCTGAGGAACAGCACCCAAGGCTGACCTCTGGCCTCAATATGCACACATGCATACATGCATGTGTGTGCCCAGTCCTGCATATGTACCCTCCACACACAGAATCAACAAGATTATAATTTCCTTTCTTCTTTTTCCACATTTGGCCTAAGTATCTGAGTTAAGCAGAATCTTCCACAGCAGAAAAAGAGACAAAGGCCAAGAAGCAAGGGTTCTTTATGAGAGCTCTGATCTAGACTATCTTGGAAACATGGGAGCATGTGTGTGTGTGTGTCTGCAGCAGTGGCTCCTCGTCTTTTGTAACCATTGGAACCCCCAGGAAAGCACATAAAAGCTGCAGATACAGATTCAGACATGGTTGGCAGCAGACCTATTGTTTTTACCTCTCTACTTGTCTGGTTGTAGAAGAGTCTAAGGAACTGCACTTGTAAAAAATAAAATAAAATGACCACTATATGACCCCCTTCTCACAGGGGATGTTCATGGGTATGAGTTCCCTTCAGTTTCCTCTCCATCCTGTGTGTGTTGAGCATCTTAAGATGAACACCAAATATGGGATAGAAAAAATAAATAAATAAAGGAAACATAAATGTAAACACAGAATGTCTTTGGCGCTGACTGTTATCAGAATGCATGGTTTGACCTACAAGCTTCTGTTGTTGACATGTGCACAATTTATGTGTTGTTCTACCCATTGTCATTTACTGGTGACCTCATAACTAAGACTTCCCTTCATTTTTGTGTGTATAAGCCAAGAACAATGTTTATACAAATATTCCAGTTCTTGGGCAAGATGACTCTTCTTGCAGAATATTTAGAACACACACACACACACACACACACACACACACACACACTTTCTCATGAGTTCTATGACTTCTACCCTAGAACGAACATTATAGTGGAGATGGGAAGTGATGATCAGAAAAGGGAATGTACATACAGTGATTGAATGGAACAACATTACTCTTAAACTTAAAGGGATGGATAAGGGAATAGAGCGCAGATCTGTAATAGGTTCAGGGGTATGGCCGTGATGGAAAGAAAAAGGTCTACTATACTGTAGTATTGTAGGGTAATTATGACTGACAATAATTAGCTGTGCATTTCAAAATAGCTAATGGAGAGGATTTTGAATTTTCTAATACAAAGAAATGATGAATGGATTTGTTAATTACATGATCAGATCATTATATATGGTATATGTGTATTGAAATATCACTCTGCAATGTATATATGCATACAATTATTACATAGCAATTAAAATGTAAAGATCTGGGGATGTAATTTGGTTGGTAGAGTGCTTTATGGGCATGTGCAAGGCCTTGGGCTTTATAACTAGCACTGAGAAAAAAAGAAAGCAAAACGAAAAGAACATAACACTATCATGTTAGGCCAGGCATGGTGGATAGTGCTTGAATCCCAGCTGCATCTTGAGTGTGAGGTTATTCTAGACTATATGAGACCTTGTTTCAAAATAAACTAAGTTTGGGTTGGGAATATGACTCGGTAATATAACACTTGACTATCATGAATGAGGTCTTGGGTTCAATATCACAAAAAAAAAAAAGCTATTAAAATAGTAGCTATACAGTATACATCATGCCTCCCTAGATGTAATGGCACATAGACCCAAAGCAAGCTTAGCTTCTTTTCTTTTCTTTAACAAAATCCCCAATCTAGGGATAGAGTGATTGCTCAGTGCTCAGTGGGTAAAAGTATGAAGCCAGATGGCCTAAGTTCTATCCCTAGGTCTGATATGGTAGAAGAGAACCAACTTATATAAATTTTTCTCTGACATCCTTACCCTCACAAAATGCAATAAATAAGTAAATGTGTTCGTTTTTAAAGTTATATTTATACTAGAAATTCTACAAGTGGCCCCTACTTCATTCTGTGTAAGACATACAAGTCCTTAATGACCCAATTGGAAGATATAAGGCTATGAGACTTTAATTAATATTTGTAACTCATGTTCCAGTTAGCTGGCTTTAGGAGAATCTTCCGCATCCAGTGAGAAAAATGAGCATGAGTGTGGGAAGTAAAAGCTCCCTGCTTTCTCCTCTACCTTACTGGTCATGATGCAATATTGGAAACCATGGCCCTTTGGATCAATGGAACCTACATTTGTTTCTGCTTTTGACATATCCTAGTTGGAAGATCTTCATCAGATCACTACCCTCTCTGATCTTGAATTTACATGTCTGAAATTAAAATTAAAAAACCTACTTTGGATGGAATTTCGAAACACCTACATGAGATTATGAATGTAAAGTTCTCAGTCTAGTTCTTGGTACAGAATAGTGCTTAGCAAATGGTAAATAAGTGGGGCCCATCTGTGCCCTTGTACAAATCCTTCCGATGGAGCTGAAGAAACAGATGAAATGAACAGATCTTTCCCTGAGTGGGCTTCTAGTCTAAGTAGAGATGAATATGCACACAAGCAATCACACAAAGCACACTGCTGACCTGTGTGGGTCTGTAGAAACAGTGAGAAAGACCTAACCCACTTTGAACCACCCAGATGCAGGGTTGCTGCAAAAGGGATATATTCCTGATAAAGGGGGAAGAATGTTCAATGGGACAGGACCAATAGAGAGTCCAGCAGAAGCGCACCACAGCTGAATATGAGGGCTTGCAGAACACTGGGAGAAGAACACAGCTTTGCAGACTGGGCAAACAAGCCCATTGGGGGAGGGGTAAGGTGGCATCTTTGGCTTTGTGTAAGATTTGTATCTACATGTTATGCTTTGAGGAGTATTCTGTAGGCACTGCTGTAGACTAGGAGACAGCTATGCAGGAGGGAAGGATATGGAAGTCTTTCTGTGCAGGACAACCAAAACGAAGGTTAGAAAAGAAGAGACATAAGAATGGGGAGAAAATCAGATCTGTCAGGCCAAGGGCAATGGGAACTTTCCTTCAGGAAGAATTAGTGAGGTTCTCCACTGTCAGTCATGATGAGGGTCTCTCCCTTTCATCAGTGTTACTCTGTCACAATTAGGATCTCTGTTATGATGAGGGTCTCCCCTATCATAGTGAGGGTCACCCTTGTCAAATGAGGGTCTCCCAATCATAACAAGGTTCTCCCCTATCATAATGAAATTCTCTACCATAATAATGTCTCCCCCATCAAAATGAGGGTCTTTTCCCTTTTCATAATGAGGGTCCCCTGTCTTCTCAGAAATACCATCTTTGAATCTTCTGAAAGGAATAAAATCTCTGTTTTACCTTAACATGTGTTGGTCTTTGTATGTGATATTAAACTTCAAAACATTTTAAACATCTCCTTAAAATGTCTGTCTTGCAAACATATTCCTTTTCTATTTAACCTGGGATACATAGTTAGGCTGGAGTTTGCCTTCCTGCAACATACGTAAATATGAAAACCACATTTCCCACTGCCCATCAACTCAGTTTATTTATTAATTTAAAAATATAAAGATAGTCTGTATGTATGTACGTATGCATCTATCTTTTCACTTAAATATTATTAAAACCTTAAGTAGTTAATAAAATTGCTCTAAAGGCTTTGGGAATTTTTAATAGGGAAACAGTTCAGTCTAATGAAATGCAGTGTATCAGTCAGCCCAACCAAAATTCCCATCCTCAGAATGACTTAACCCAGATGACCAGGCCAAGGACATCTCCTCTGTGTGATTGATCTTATAGTCAGTAGAATATAGATAGCACTTTATTAAGGTTGGCTCATTTATAAACTTCATGAATATATGGATATCTACAGCCCTCCTATTTAATGGAATATTAGTCCTGGAATGGGCATATGGGATGTTGGTTGTTGTGGACTGATTGTCTATTGGACCTCATGTGAGATGTTGTTATCCAACATTTCTAAAAGCCCTGGACTGACCAAGTTCCGCAATGAACAGAAAAAGACAAATGCCCCAGAAATTCTGATTTGCAACAGAGAGGTTGCTTAGCTCCAGGTTCTAGGCAAATGTATGGACTTAGAAGAATCCATGCCAGCCACACACAAAGGCCCAGCAACACTAGCACCCCTCTGAGAGCCCTTAGCGTTTTTCATAAAACCCTCATTTCATGTGCTGCTTGCAGTGACACCACTGGGTGAACCTAAGATGAAAAGAACAGGCCTCTGTGTCCCAGAATACCAATCCGTCCTGTCAGCCCTGAGACTCTGGTGACCTGCTGGAGCAGCATGGTGCTCTGGGAAGCTCAGGGAGAACATGTCTGGTGTTTTCCTGCTCCGCTGACTCTTTGTCCTAGAGACAGAGAAGCATAGGAAGTTATTTCTGAACCACTGGGTCTCCTGTGTGCCAGGAGAATAGACCACTGACAGAAGTATTTGGACATGCTAAGCTCAACTGGGCAGCAACTCCCTGAGCTGCATTTAGGGGCTATTGCTTGTATCTCAACAAGAATATGAGGCTATACAAAGTATTCAAAAGCATTTTTGTATCTGGAAGTGGAGAATGTCAAAGGAATCTTTTTTTTTCATTCAGTGTTGCTACTTGTATTGCACTGACATGCTTGTAAGCTGGCTCCTTGGCATATGAGCCCAATCCAAAGGCAGCACAGAAATTTCATAGGTGTAAGCCAAGCCCAACCTGGAGAATAATTTTGCAGCTCAAATGAATACATGCCTGTTTTCAGCCACATGTTTGATAAATCAAGAGGAAAAGCAGAGCAAATCAATAAGAACTAAATGAGGAATATTGTTATCCTAGGTAATGTTAATCCCTGGAGGGATCATTATATATGAGTCCTCAGTAAAATCTGTTGGTTAATTGTGCTGAATATCCTAGGCTATAGAACTTAATATTTAAGTTGAGTATGAAGAAGTGCAATACGCCAACAGACTGTTGCCATAGCTGGATGCATTCTGAGAAATATTCAAGATGAAAATCCTTGCCATCACTCTAGAAAATTCTCTGTGTTTCTTTCTTAGAAACCATCCTTCCTTAAGACAGAAACCAGTGTACTGCCTTCAGACTTCATTAGAACATTTTACCTCCTTTTGAACTTCATATAAAATGAATAATGCATTATAATATTTTGTTTCTGTTTCCTTTGGTTCAACATAATACTTTTTAGTTATCCCATCAATATACATTTTAGCAATCCCTTATAAATTGAGAAGCAATTTTATGAATATACCATATTCTGTTTATTCATTTCATTATAGATATACCTCTTGTTATTTCTGATGAATAAAATTGTATTAACATTATCATACACATGTATGTCTGGATGTATACATATATCTCTTTAGTATTGTAACTAGAGATGGTACTCCTGGATGGTAAAGTCTGTGTGTATTATCTATGTTTTTCTTTATAAAACCCAGGCCATGCAATTGCCCTTGTTGGTGATAATTTACATTCTCACCTGTAATGATTAAGACTCTATGCCCTCACTAGGAAATAACAGTCAATATTTATATTAATACCCACTAAGTGGGCATGAACCTGTATCCTAACTATTATTTTAATTTGCCTGACCCTACAATGGGGATGTAATCAAAGGTGAAACACCTAACATACCAAACTAACTGGCTCAATCCTCAGCACAACCCCCACCCCACCACTCACAAATACTTACATTCTCCTCAAGCCCAGTGGTACTAAGCATTTCCCTGAATGTATCAATATTTGAATAGTAAATTTTATGAAGTATCTAAGACAATTTCTATTTGTATTAGTAATGTTGATCTTTTTATTATTGATTTGTAAGTTGTTTATATATTCTAAATATGTATTCTTCATAACATACATGTATTATCTCTTCAAATTTGCATTTTGCCTTTTTCATTTCCAAAAATGCTTTTATATAAGCAACATATTTATTTACTTTGAAAGATTTCAGTTTTATGCTTATTGGATATTTAAGAGATCTCTTGTCAGACTGAGCCAGTTATATTTAGGAATAGATTTTATTATATATACATGTAACAACAATTAATGAAAAAAGGCCATGGATTTGAAAGAGATCTAGGAAGTATATATGGGAAGGTTTGGATGGAGTATTGGGAAGGGAGAAATGATGTAGTTATATTATAACCTAAAAAATAAAAGGAAAAAAGAGATCTGTGATCTCCTTGGGCCTTCCAAATCCTGCTTTATCACCTTCTAGAAACTTTCTGATTTTAGTTTTGACATAAGCCTACAATTGGTTTCAAATAGTTTTTGTACATAGTGTAAGTAAATGGTGTTGGTTTATTTTTAGTTCCTTGTGGGCCTTGAGCTGAAATGATGCCATTTATTAGAAAGTCTTACAATATATTTTTGTTTGTTTGTTTGGATGGGGTTTGTTGTTATTTGTTCTTTTTGAGACAGGGTTTCTCTGTGTTACTCTGGCTGTCTTGGAACTCACTTTGTAGACCAGGCTGGCCTGGAAATCACTGAGATTCACCTGCCTGTCCTCCTAAGTGCTGGGATTAAAGACGTGCACCACCACCATCCAGCTTCAACATTCTTTTCATCATTCATCAGTTTCACTTCACGATGCATTTTCAGAGCTGTCTTCACTACTTCATCATTAAATACGGTATTAGCTGTAGAGTGTCTTCTGGACAGGGCATGGCCGCTGCCCTAACGATCTCATAGCAGCTGTGGTTGCCTGCACAAGGTCAAACCAGTCAACAGCCCATCCTGGATGGGGGAGGGCCTTCTGAGCCCCACCCCTAGCTGGAGAGTCACTGAAAACTGATGTCAGCTGGGAGATGAAGAGTCAGTTTTCTTTAGGGTTGTAGTCCCACAGATATGTATAGGAGCAGCTCTAATTGTGTTCAGGAGGCAATAAAGATTAAAATTAAAAATAAAGTTAAAAACAGGATATGAAGTTGAGACAGAGACATGTAGTGGGACCGAAGAGGATCTGAAAGTGTTGGGGTGAATATGATCAAAATACTTTTTATTCGTGTATGGACTTTTTAAATAATGAAAATAATATTATATTTAAACATATAGGATTCTCATAGACAGCCTTCATCAGATGAAGGAATTAATCAGCCTTCTTATCAAGATGGGTAGTGAATCTCATCAAATGTGTTTTCTGCATCTGTTGAAAAAACTATATAATTTCCCCCTTTATTCAGTTAATATGGTAAATTACATCAATTTAGTTTTTGAATGTGAAGCCAATATTGCATTCCTAAAATAAATCCCTCTTCTCTATGATGCATTATCTTTTTAGGCAACATTATTGCCTGCGATTAGTAAGATGGAGATGGTGAAAAACTGTGTACATTGCTGTTACTTTTAAAAAAAAAAAAACATTTGATTGAACTCACAGGGAAGCCATCTGGACTTGAAGATTTTCTTCCTAATACCACAGTAGAAAATGGGAAGGTTTTCTGTTATATATTCAACTTCCTAGAAAATATAAACTGTTCAGATGACTGACTTCTTCCCTTGTCAGTGTGGGGAAATCATGTTTCCTGGAGTATTTTCCTATTTTACAACACTATCAAATTTGTTGGCATGAATTATGTGTGATATTGTTCATTATCATCTAGAATCAATAATGTCTGTAGTGGCATTACCTTTATGTTTCAGTATTAATTATTTGTGTTTCTCTTTTTGCATAATCACTGTTGCTATGGATTTTAATCAAGGTTTTTCCTAAAGGTTGGGTTCTAAATTGTTGACTTGTAATCTTATATCTATTAATTTTACTTGTGCATAGTTTGGGTTCTTTTTCTGGCTTTCTATGTGCTGTGAGACAGAGAGTCAGAGATACAAGGTCAGGGTCTTACTGTGCAGTCTGATATGGTTGTGATTTGCAATCCCTCTGGCTCAGCCTCCAGTGCTAATATTATAGAGATAGATCACTCTCTCTTTTGAAGTATAAATTATGGACTTTACAATTTGTCTTTTTAAAAGATCTATTTAATTTTTACTTATGTGCATTTATCTGTGTCTGTGTGAATGCATGCCGTGTGTGAGTGAATACCCAAGGAAGAGAGTAGAAAGGGATAGCCTGGAGCTGGAGCTACAGTTACAACTATCAACTGTGACTTCTGGGAGCTGGACTCCAGTGATCTGGAAGAGCAGCAAGTGCTCTTAACTGCTGATCCTTCACCCCAGCTCCACAAATTCCATTCTATTATAATGAATTGCAGCCCTAAGTTTCCCTCCTAACACATTCAGCTTTACCCTTCCAGTTTTGATATGTTGTGTTTTCATTACCAATCTGTTAAAAAATATTTTCTAAATCCTTTTTTATTTCTCCTTTAGCCTAAAAGTAGAAGTCTGACATAATTTCCAAACATGTACTTTCTGGATGTATCTTTATTGCTGAATTTTAATTAGAATAGTGTTGTTATTAGAGGGTTCATTCTATTCCATTTCAATTTTTCCAGATATGAGACTTATTTTATTTTAAAACATAGTCTACCTTAGTGAACTTTTCACATGTTCTTGAAGGAAAACACATTTGGTAGCTGACAAATGTAGCAGGCAAATTTTTCCTAAGCTGCCTCGTCACCCTTTAGGAGTCTCACTGAGCCTCCAGTTTATAGAGTGTTTTTCTCCAAATCTCTGCCCTATACCTTCCTCCTCTCTAAGGCCTCTCACTCTTCCATTTGATGAGCAAAGCAAAGATAGACTTTAAGATGCTAATATCATTCAGAAATGAGACATATTTTGTCAAATACCATTTTATACTTTGGTCTTCTTAAATTTTTGTTTGTAACTCACTAAGACCAATTAATGCTGCCTCTATATGCATGGGTGTGCTACAGTCCATTGGGGCATGAGCAAGATGTTAGTGGTCACATTCCAAAAGAAAAGTAACTCTACCTTTCCCAGGATCTGTCAATGCCAATAGCTCCTCCACTAGAGTTATAGGGCTTCAGGAGCCTCCCCTCACCCATGCTGGGCTTTTAACCAGCTTGATGCATGCGGAGCTCCTGCAGGCAGCCATGGCCACTGTGAGTTCCTGTGTCCAGCCATGATTCACATTAGAAGACCACATCTCACAGGACTCTCCTCCTCTGGCCTTTACACTTTCTTTGCCTCTTCTTGCATGGTGTGCACTAGGTTTGATGCTTTTATTGCCCTCCACACATAGTAGTGTAGGATGGACTTAGTATCTGGGATAAGGAGGAAGAAGGTGTGCTGCTGAGACAGGTGTCACTGTGTCTCTGTACATTTGGTGAATTCTATGATGTCACTCTTCTGTGACACAGGATGCAGAAGTATATGGGGTGATTTTTTTCTTTACATGTTGACTTGTCAGAGCTAATTCTTTGACATGTGCTTTGTAAGACTTATATACTCCCTCTCTTTAATACAATTTACAGAAAGCAATAGAAGGGATGCACTGGAATTTTGAAAACTAGTTTATTTAGAGTAAAAGACTAAGTAAATTAAAATATGGAGTGCTCATTAAATGGCAGATTGTGTACATGGTACATGCTTAGAAGATTCAAGAAAATCAATGTGATCTTTGCTCCAGTGGGCATACCTTACTGCTTTTCTGTAGCTAGAGCTTAACCATCTTTAAATTGTCCTGAATATGTCCACAACTATGCCTGCTGGGACCCAAAGCAGCACACAACTATAAGTGCATTCCTTACATTTGCACCTGCCTGGATCTCTGAAAGGCTGGCCCTGGGCTTCAGAAGGAAGCTCAGAGCCACTGCAAGGAAATGCTCTGGGAGAAGGTGTCCCCCCCACTACCCCCTGCATTCTGCATACACTCACCTTTTCCCACTCTCGATCCTTGTTCAGCACTATCACCACAAGCCTGGGGTGCACCTGGTAGCCTTCTTCAGTGAAGGACAAGTCTTTGCCATCCCATGTCACATTGACCATAAATCTAGATGGAGGAAAAGAGAAAGACACATTTAGAAAAGCCTTAAAGAGACATCTGACAAATGAGTGTGTGCTACCATTAGCATACTATGACAGCATAAACATTCATAATCATTGCTTACCCTCATACAGAGCTTCCAACTGGGGACCTATCAGGACCTATGAAGGCACTGCTAACTACACACACTCCAATATACCAACCTGCACTCATTCTAAAAATTCTGGTCCTGTATCTAGGCATTAACCACTGAATACTTTTGACTACCAAATCATTGACCTGGGTTCACATGTCTTTCTTTTTAAGATTTATTTGTTATGTAGAGTGTTCTGTCTGCATGTATGCTTGCAGGCCAGAAGAGGGCACCAGATCTCACTACAGATGGTTGTGAGCCACATGTGGTTGCTGGGAATTGAACTCAGGATTTCTGGAAGAGTAGTAAGTGCTCTTAACCACTGAGCTATCTCTCCAGCCCCACATGTCTTCTTATATGAGAATCTGAATGCATTATCATTCTCTCCCTCTGTCAACTCTCCCCCACTGTGTGTGTGTGTGTGTGTGTGTGTGTGCGCGCGCACACACACACACACACACACACAGATGCACACACATGTGAATGACCACAGAGGCTAGAGGAAAAAGAGCATTAGATCCCACAAAGCAGTAAGTAGTGAGATCATGTATCATGGGAAGTGAATTCAGGTTCTCACCAGGAACTTGAAACACTTAGCTGCTGACCCCTCTCTCTAGCCATGTATATTCTATTCTTTCTCCATAGGGACCCCAGGGGGGAAAAAACTTCTTCCTAATAAACCACATAGATTTAGCTTCAAAGCAATGATAGGCCATCTGTTTATTACTTATTCTGCTAATATTTATTTGCTACCTGCCAGGGCTTAGCTAATTGGGTGGAGATAAAAAGGAAACAGATGTGATCCCTGCTCTCATAAGGTTTATAGTCTAAGGGAAAGGACAGATATTAGCTGATTTACTGCAAATCTCTGACATGCTACAAGAAAAAAGATATGGGTTGGAGTAAATAGCTCAGTTGGCAAAGCATTTGCTGTGTAAACATTAGGACCTGAGTTCAGATCCCCTGAATCCTGTGAAAATGATATGTATGAGTGCATATGCCTGTGACCCTAGTGCTGTTGCAGCGGAGTAGGATGACCCCCAGGCTTACTGGCCAGGTAATGTGGCTCACATATGATACTCAGGGTCAGTGAGAGATTCCATCTCAAAAAAAAAAAAATGGAGAGTAAGATACCCTTCTCTCTCTCTCTCTCTCTCTCTCTCTCTCTCTCTCTCTCTCATTTTTAAAGGATAAAGAAGAGAAAGAAAGGTATATTTATATTATAGGAAAACAAAAAAGAAGATAAAATAAGTTGAAGACCCAGGGAGTATATTTTGATCTAGAGGGGTAAGTTAGCACTGACTATGGAAAAGAAAATGGGAATAGACTAATGGATCAAGGTGTGGTGTTCAAATATCTGTGGTACATAAAAGACACAGAAACAAACAACTGAAGTTGAAGCAGAGATAGAAAGAGAAGTATACCAGAAGGAAATGTTGAGGTGGTGGATGAAGCAGTGTTGAGCTTTGTTGGCCATGTTCAGTTTTATCTGTATCTCAAAATGAGAAACCATTGAAGGGTTTTAACCCGGGGGTGCCATAGCACTTTAGTAATATCACTGTAGGGTGGTATAGAGAAGAGACAAGGAGAGTGGATAGGTGCTATTTAAAGGGCCATGCTGTTCCTTCAGTCAAGATGGAAGACAAGGGTGGCTTTGACTATGATGGTGCCAAACAAAGAGAGAATGAGAAAATAGAAGAAGAGCAGCAGAGGGATAAAGAAAATGGAAAACTAGCAGGATTCTGAGCTGGGTTCCAGGTAAGGATGAAGTAGCAAGTCATTAAGGACCGGTGTCATATCCACAAAATCAACTCTGACCTGGGTATGTTTATTACAGGGAACACCCATCCTCTTGATAGTACTTGTTCCCTCTCTACTGTGCTCCTCCGAATTCTCCTGCATGTGATCAAGTTGGACTCCAATGGGAACACACAGCACAGTTTTTCCACCAGAACCAGGATGAAAAGGTGCTCTAGGGGTTCTCTATCTCCATGATGCTTGAAATAGATAGCTGTGGTGTTAAATATGTCTAAGGGCCATCAGTTTGCCCCAGCAGATAAAGAGAATTGCTGAAATGGGACCCATGTAGTGGAAGGAGAGAAGCAGCTCCTGAAAGTTGTCCTCTGACCTCCACACACTATGACATGTATGCACCCACATGTGAATTCAATAAAACAGGAAAAACATTTTAAGAAAACATGGCTGTGTGGTCCTTTACCAACATTCCATAAATAGTACGAAAGACTGAAGCATTTGAAAACTTCATCAGAAAGAGAAAGCATGAAACCATTCTTTGGCTTTATAGTCACATCACCAAAAGCAGATAAAGAAATACAAGTATTTAAGGAAGAGGAAAAACTATAAAGTCCCCCCAAAAAGAGTGGCCTAGTGGGTCATATGTCCACCTTTCACCTTCTATAGTGTAGAAATGACCACATAGAGGAACTGTGACGAGCTGTGCTGTGTATCCATCCTGTGGGCCACCTACATCACTAAAGTCATGCTCTTGGGGCTAAATAACTCAGTAGATAAGAGTTCTCAATGCTCTTCCAAAAGACTCAGGTTTGGTTCCTAGCACACAACTGCCTGCAACTCCAGTTCCAGGGCATAACACACCCTCTTCTGGCTTCCCAGGGCCCCCATATATAGGTGTCATAGACACACACACACACACACACACACACACACACACACACAAATTAAATTAATAATTATCTTTAAACATCATGCTATCAGCAACAAGCTAATGATGTAGAGAAAGTAGTCAGCAGTAAATGTTAAAAGAGCAGGATAGGAATAAGAAGAGAGCCTGCTATGCACAGAAGGGATGCAGGTACTTCCATTTCCTTCTGTTCCCTTTTATCCTTCAAATTATTTGTAATCAAACATTTCAACAGAAACACTGTTCTAAAAAAAATAAAGCAGAGTAATCACAATTCTACTTGAGGCACTGGTAGTGACTATGACAATTTGCTGGAAAGACATCTTGTGTATGTATGTATGTGTATGGAGGTCAGAGAAGGACTTAGATGTCATTCCTCAGGAATGCTACCCACCTAGTGTTCTAAGACAGGGTCTCTCGATGGCTTGAAGCTTGTCAAGTAGGCTAGGCTGGCTGACAAGCAAGCCCCAGGAATCCACTTATCAATGCCTCCCAGGGCTGGGATTTCAAATTCACCATAACACATGGCTCTTTTACATGGGTTCTGAGGGTGTGTACGACAAGCCATTTACCAACTAAGCCAACTTTCCAGACCTAGAAAGATTGTTTTTTTTATTTGACAAGTCTCTTATGTGTCAGGCCTTATGAAAAGTCCTATAGATGCAGAATTAAAGGCACAGTGCCTCTCTACCCTCTGGCCAACAAGTCTCATAATTCATGGACAAAGATACATCAATGGCAGAATGACAGACAGAGAATGTGAAAATTGCAAAAGCACATGAGGGGATTCTCACCCAACACAGAATGTCTGGAGAGGCCTTCTGTAGAATACTGAAGAAAAAGAGAGAGGAAGGAGGAAGCACTATGGTCACCAGCTGAGATAGGGACACACCAGGAGAAGCCAGGTGATGGATGATGTCATCTGTGTGCTGTGAATATGTGTTCCTCCTATTGGTTGATGAATAAAGATGTTTCAGCCAATGGGTGGGCAGAATTGCCTTCACCATGGCAGGGATAGCCATTTGGACAAGAAACCGCTCTTGCCTGTACAGCTTGAAAACACACTGTCCTAACTGGACAAGCAGGTTACAAAGAAAACTGACTGCTGAACTTGGCAAGGTTCCTGTTTCATCAAAAAGTCTGCCAGACATTCCAGGCCTACGGGCTGAAGAAGGATGCCCCAATGTTACAGAAGAACTCTGTTTGACTGTTGAGGCAGTGAGATGTCTCTGTGAATTCTACAATCTATATATATTATCTTTCTTGGATCTTTGATGGAGTTGAAGACAGGTAGTTATAGTTATGGTTTTCTTTAGCTATGATAAAAGATAAGTTACCTATAAAACTTTAGACTCACAAAGATAGGATAGATGATAGAATATTTTCTTTAAATTTGCCAAATGTTAGTGAACTAAATATTGTTAACTATAGTTCTTGCTTAATAACTGTTTTTATACATAATTTCATTATGTTAAAGTTAAAAACTTTTCATTTAGGCAGAAAAGAGGAGATGATGGGAGATGTCCTTCTGTGAATATTGTTTGATGATTAAAGTTATTTTGGCCAATAGACAGGTAGGATTTAGCCAGGCAGGAAATGCAAACAAAGATAGAGAAAGGTAATAGGTGGAGTTGGAGAAGGCACTATGGAGCTGCCAAGGGAGCAAGAAATCCAGGCATCACTGGTACGTGGAGATTAATAGAAGTGGGTTAATAATTAAGAGAGAGCTATCCAGTAAAAAGCCTGAGTAATAGGCCCAATAGTTTACAATTAATAGAAGCCTCTGTGTGTTTATTTGGGACTGAACACATTAGGACTGGGAAGAACATAAACCACCACCCACATCAGGAAGCAGCTTTTTAAGGAGCTAAGTAAGTCTGTGAAGGACTCTAAACAAGGGATCATGGGGGCCCTTGCATGGCATGCTAAAGCACTATGAGTCTGTTCAGAAGCCATGGAAACCATGAAAAGTAGTAGGTTTTAAGTAGGGAAACATTTGGGTTTGCCATTGGCAGAACAGAGATGCAAAGCCTCTTCATTAGAAGGAACTTCAACACTTGTTCATGGATTTGTTTGTTTTTTTTTCCTTCTCTTTGATGGTCCTTGCAGGGATATGATGAGCTAAGTAGAGCCACATAGGAACATCTAGGGAACATTCCATTTCACACCTTGTTTGCATGTGCCGCTGGACTTTCATTAAATTCCTCATTGTCAGCAGGTTTTCAATGTAGCTAAATAAGACTACTTTTTATCTTCCAAGCTGAAGAATTATTTTTGGTTCTATCAAATTTCCTGGCACACAAAAGGCACACAGTTGATGCTTAATGGCTAAGTCTATTGACATATGATCTTAAGACTGCCACCCATCCATCCATCAATACTTGTATCTATATATAATTGCATTCATCACTTACAAATACCCATCTGTAAGCCCATCAATATCTACCTATTTGTTTATCCACAAATCCATCCAGCTGCTTATGCATCAATATATTATCTACCCATAAGCCCCTTCATAATTCATCAATATATCCAGTATTCCACATAATAGACACATTTGAGGATCCACTATATATCAAGCATTCTCTGTGCCATGAAACCTGCTAAGAAAGTACAAAAACAACAATACAATCTTCAAGATTGGGAGGGGGTCACAAAAATAACAATAAAGAATTTCAAATATAAAATGAACAATGTTTATTGGTTAAGCTGACAATGTGTGTAAGATAAACTCTGGCAAGTTCTATTGCAACTCCAGAGCTAGAATACAGGATACAAGGAGAACATGCTTGAGTCATGTGAACAAAGAGTGAGGGTCAGGCAGAGAGATGGTAGGGGATAGCAACAACAGTTTGCACGGGGAAAACTGCATAGTTAGTCAAAGGCAGAGAGATGAAGCTTCATAATGAATTTGATTAGAGTTAGAATCAGGTCAGAAGGATTGGGATATGGGGTTTGGGGTTTGGGGAGTGGCTTGAGATGTGAAGCTAGAGACAGAAGAAACTGTTTCATCAGCTGTACTAAGGGGATAAGGGGATTGTACTCATTCTGTTTATTGGGGGTAGAGTTAAGAACAAGTTCTCAAAGCACAGAAAAAAGGGGCCAGGTAGTTATTGAGGCAAGGAAAGGGGCAAAAGAAATGATGTTTGGGGTGAAGTGATTGTACCAACAGGCCAACAGCTGCAACAGAACATTTGTTGAATTGCAGTGTAACTGCTGTAAAGATAAGCCAAACTAGTAAGACAAACAAGCAAACAAAACAGCCACCTAGTAACTTTCTGTGCCTCACACCCTAAGCTCATACATAGCTAGGATGACCGGTGAATTGCCATGCCAAATCTCAATAATCTAACATCCTTGGATTAATAAAGCTCAAGGAGGTCTAGTTCATAACCTAAATGTTTATGCAAATTATTAAGAGGGTTGGAAATATCCTGCTTATTTTCTGTTTGGAAAGAAGAGTACTACAGATTGAATCTTGACTGTCTACCACAAAGACCCACAAAGACTGAACCCAGGTGCTGCAGCCAGAGGAGACAGAAGCTTTGAAAGTGGAATCTATTGAGAACTCAGTAGGTCATTGGAGGATGCCCTTGGAGGACAGTGGATCCCTTCGTCCCACTCTTTCAACTTCTTAGCAAAAGGTGAGTGGTTTTCTCTCCTATGTACTCCTGTTATGACATGATGCTCCACTATGGCCCTAAACCTTATCTTCCCAATCATAGACTGCCAACCTGAGAACAAATAACTCTTTCTTTTTGTGAGGTGATTGAAGAAAAACTGACTAACACAGCATATCAGAGAATAAAGATTTGTGGTTTGGGCATAGGCAGTTGGCCCCCAGAAGAAACATTTGCAAGTTCCATTATATGACCCAAGTATCATACTTGTCATTTTAAGCAAGAGACCAGCATGGGTTGCCATTTTTCTTTGGATTTATCCCTTGAATATACTCAAATCTTTAATTTCTTATCTTGATTCCTTACACACCATTCCTTTTTCTTCATTTCTTAATTAAATAAGGTGCAATTATCAGGGTGATTATTCAGATATAGCAAATCAGCTTTAGATTATATGAAAGCAACTATGAAGAAATCCTCATGTCCTGGTTTTTACTGGGTTCACTTAAAATTCAGGAATCTACAGCAGTGACTTCACGTACTAAACGTTAATATTGTCTCTTTCTGTCTAGCTCCTGTCTTTAGTCCTTAGGGAGGGAGAAAAAAGCTCTAACAGAAATTTCTGTGAACATCAATTTCATTATGAAGTTGGCAGGGAGCAAGTACCTATTACCTTCAATTCTTCTATCCAGTTTCTAGGAAGAACAGTCCATATTTCCTTAGGCTCTCTTGCCACTTAAACTTACACTAGAGCAAAATTCTTTACCTAAGGAGATATTATTATATACCACTTTGCTTTGTCCCCATTATTACCTGCTGAGCACTTGTATTAAACAGTAAAATCATATCACTTTCTTGCTTATCAAAATTGATTACATACCTTTAGCAATCAGATAAACATACTAGAAACCCTGATGGCTGCTAAGCTTCAAATTACATCTTCAGTATTTCCATCAGGAGCAATAAATACAAAAAAAGCATGCCAGCAAAATACACAAGGTGATGAGGCCCTGGTGCTCTGCCTCTATCTTTTTATCATTTAGGGATGGTAAAGTAGTCTACATAGCACTAATTCAAAAAATAGGAACCATTCACAGCACTTGTACATATGAGCTTCCTGCAGTAGCTACAGCCTTGGAGATGTGAGGCTGTTGTCTATGTTGAATGGCCCTTTCTCAACTGCTTGCAATTTTTTGTTCTATAAATAGTAAAGGTCCAAAGGGAGACCAGGGAGGTCATACTTCCTATTTTACAAATGGAGAGAAACTAAACCAGAAATTCTAATTTGACTCTAGACCATCAAAGTCTATGATGGAAGTATGAGTCTTCTACAAGAGCAGTATGTACTCTGAACAACTGAGCCATCTCTTCAGCCCCATATCCTGGACCATAACAATGTTTGTTTTAAACAAAGTGATAAGATCCCACAATGGTTTAAAATGATAGCTCAATGGATGGGTGCACAAGCATGAAACCTGAGCTTGATCCCCCAGAATGCACATTTAAAAAAAAAAAAAGCTAGGCCTTCTATTTTTATTGGACAGTTGGGTTAGGCTTTCTCTGAGTTTTGCTTTGTTTTCTAATAAGCAGCCTCTGCTTGCTTAATGTTGCATTTCTAGTGAACATGGCACCTGGCAGAGCTCTGGCACTGATCAACCATGCAATGAACAAGGACAGAATTGCTGTTTCCATGCAGTTGATGTTTCATGGCATTAAAGAATGAGATGCCCCTGATGTCTCCCGCTGAGCCCCTGGAGGGCTTCTTACATTCTCTGAGCCCCCTCCACCTCTGCCACATCAGTTTTGCTAAATGCCCCTGTTGTGGGCATCAGATTGCTTTGTAAATAGTCACATTTATCCCATCGATCAGTTAGTGCTTCTGATTATTGTGGAGATGCACAGCTGTTCAAAGTGCAGCGAGTAAATGACTGTTGAAAGCTGAGTCAGAAATGGGATGTCTATCTCACCAAGGCTTGGGGACCAGAAGAACGGAGAAAAAACAAATGTAGGAGATACCACACTGTCTTCCAGGTGTGGTACAGCCATCATACATCTTAATTCTCAGCTGCTGTGATTATGTGCACAAGATTGCCCAAACCAACATCTTATCATGGAGTGTTGAAGAGCTAATGAGGTTACTCCTCTAGAGACCTGTAGGCAATTAATGGTCATTGGCAGAAGGAGACATTTTCTTCAGTGGTGTAGCTACAGGTAATGTTCCCATGGTCCAGTCAATAACCCCAACTAAATTCATCAAGTCACCAAAATAAGATATGGAAGAGAAAGGGGTCAGTGGAAGTGTAGGGGGACAAGAGAGAATAATATGGAGAATACAAGGAAAATACATTTTGTACAAGTATTAAAATGTCATAGTGAAACTTATTAAAATATAAGACTAATACATGATTAAAACCACTTTAAATTAATTAGAAAAACTATATAAATTCCCCATCACTTAACATAATGCAAAATTACAAAGAATGTCCTGCACATGCCTAGTGTCTAATAAACAGTAGTTAATGAATACTGTCCACATATTTTCATTATTTTCCCACTGTCACTTTGTCTATCACCCTGTTGTGACACAGTTCTGTCTTTTTAAAGCTGTGCTTCTCTTTGATACCTGAGTGTGGTCATGTCCAAGGTCCCTCAGTCCTGTCAGAGCTGTGTGAGTGCCTGTGTACACTAAATGTATCCTTCTTTCAAATTTCTACTTGGTCTTTTTGCTTCACAGTTGTCCCTTTTAACTTCCCAAATTTGATTATTTGAAATGTTCTCTAGACATATTTATTATTTACCCTTTCCCTTTAGACTTTTATTCTCTAACTTTTTTCATAAAGCCACCATAACCTTTTTAGCATTCTTGATTTTTGGTTAATTCTCCATCTGCTCTGCCATTTCCCAGAATTCCAAGGGCTGGTTTTCTGACTCTCACTATCCCTTAAATGCCTCTCCCAGCAAACCTGGGTGTCTGTCATAGGCTTTCCATTTTCCACTTTCTTTACATGTTTGGGAATCAGAACCCTTGTTTTCTTTAATCTGTTTGTGTTTTCCAGCTCATTTCTGGAAGGTTTGAGTTCTTTTTTAAATTTCCTCCCCTAACTCCTCTAAGATCCTTCCTGCCTTCCTACTCTCCCAGCTACATCAGCTATATATTCTCCTCTCTCTCTCTCTCTATCTCTTTCTCTCTCTCTCTCTCTCTGTCTCCTGGTGGTCTGAAATCTCTTTCACACTGGTGTCTGTTTAGCATTCACTATTAGCTCAGGGGTAAGTCCTGGCCCAGACAGACACTCTAGAGTTGATCTCCAGCAAAAGCAAACAGGAATCTGAGCCCTCATGAAGGACTGAATACCAACCCTTCTTAAAGTAACCCCTTTATTCATTTTCCTATGTCTGCCTCCCCCATACATCTCCATTGCCTCCCTCACCTTGCCCCTCTCCTGTGAGCAGTGTCCCAATGGGCATGGCTTTCCATTTGTCCTCCCTTGTGCTTAACTCGTGCATTTATTGGAAGTTTCCTGTCTCCCTAGACAAAAACTAAACACCTAACAGCAGAGCCAAGATGCCTATGTTAGGGCTTAATTCCTTAACTTCAGCCCACATTCTACACTGTCCATGTCAGTGTCACATGGGACAGACTCATGGGGGTTGAATACATAGTAAGCTATGTCCCTAGCCCCACCCCCTTTACTCTCTTTTGAGACAGATTCTTGCTAAGTTGCTCAGGCAGGACTAGAACTCACTCCATACCCAGGTAGGCCTTGAACTTGTAATCCTTCTGCCACAGCTTCCCATATAAATATGACTGCAGTCCTGCACCATCAGGCTTGGTTAACACTGAATTCTAAAATTGGAGAAAGCGGGGGTTGTCTTTTGATGGCTCCACATCTAAAACTGCTGACTGTTTGCAAATCCTGGTCAGAGCGTCTGTGTGCTGCTGAACTAAGGGACAAATGAATGAGCAGACATGGGTCTGGAGCCTATCACACATTCAACGATTATTTCTGGAGAACCAGCTGCAGAAAAGAAATTATCCAAGGCCACTTGGTTTCTGGAATCTCCTTTATTTACTGAAAGTTATTGGAAGTCTGAGTGGCCATTAACAAATTGTTTTTTTAAATCCCGGGTGGCTATTCTTCCTTATATGTGGAATATGCCAAGGATGTAGAATGGGAATCTGTAATGCCTGGGGACTATTAATAACATATTAAAGTAGCACCAAATATACCCCTCCTTGCCTCCAATGCCTTTCTCTACCACTAGGGACAGGCTGGAAGAAGCCAAAACTACCAGCTTCTATAATGTTTCTCCTGGAGAATACAGAAGAGGTGGGCAGTGTGACAGCTGGAAGCTTACTCAGTCATCTAAGCCCATGCTTCCAAAAACATTTGAGGGCTTTACTTTTTATTCTTTGGAAAGAATCTCCTGCACCAGAACTTCTGGTTCTTCTGCTCTACCTCTTGAGTCCTGGGATTACAGATGTGTGCTACAATGCCTGTTTTATGCAGGGTTGTAGTTCATTCCCAGGGCTTCAGGCATGCAGGGCAAGCACTCTACAAATTAGTCAAGATCCTAAAGGAGCAGATGTGCATGAGATATTGTTTCCATCCAGAAGGTGGAGGAGGGAAAGAAGGGAAGAGAGGAGGAGTAGAAAGAGGAAAGAGTAAGTATACAGGAGAAGATGTGGATCTATTGTCACCCAAAATGAGGCGTAATTTCACATTATAATCTCTGGAAAACCCCACAATGAAACATGAGTGTAACAGAAACAAAGGTTTGCTCCCATTAGCAGCTGTGTCCCATGTAGAACATGGAACAGTATCTGCCCTGTGCTCAGAGGACAGTCACTGAATGAAGAAAGTCGCAGATCTCTGTCTTTTCTCGTTTTTGACACATTTATCGGTCCAGGCACTATAACCACCTGTTCTTTGAAAAAGGTAGGAAATCTAGCAAGGTCGCCTGAAGACAGAGAAGAAAGGCCTAGCCAATAGGACTATGAATTTCCCATCTCCTTTAAATTCTTTGATACAGCCAAGCTTCTTACATTATTTGGGGGAAATTCTGTTTGCATTCACCAAACCGGAGAGCAATTAAGATGTGTGTTCCTCCATGTTGTAGAGAAGAATTCTCACATTCAAACCAGGGAATCTCAGTTCTTGTCCCATCTCCTCAGATATGCAAGTAAGAGCAACCGCTTAAAGTGAGGTGCTTAATTTACTTAATTCCAACGTGCATTGCATGTTGTACAAGATGCCTTCTCTGTATTACGTCAGCCAAAGAGCCAGCTGTGGGTTTCTCCTTCTACAAGGGGAAGAAGATGCTTTGAGAGTTAGAAACCAGGGAAGGAATGCAGGGTGCCAGGGACTTCTGATTGCTCATCAATATCATCTCATTCTTGCTCCCAGAAATGGAAAGCTACGGACTGGGCAGGGTAGTGCAGGCCTATCATCCCAGCTACCCAGGAAGCTGATGCAGGAGGTTCACAAGCTCAAAGTCTGCCTGGGGTACAGAGGGGGTTCAAGGTTTACCTGGGAAACCTAGTGAGATCTGATCTCAAAATAAAAACACAGGAAAGTGGAGAAGGGGTTTCTGGAGATACAGCTTAGTGGCAGGGGGCTTGTCAAGCAAGAAATTCCATCTCTAGTGGTAAAAAAAAAATTAAACTAAAAAATAAGGAAAAATAAACCAACTTTTTTAAAGGGGAAGAAAGGGAAATTCCCATTTTAACTGGAAACAGAATATACAATAATAAAGTTTATAATCTGGGAATTCTAAACTATGTTCTGTTCAATAGGAAGAGAGAAGACAAGTACACTGTACACGTTATAGAAAGTACCTTAGACCCTCCAAAACTGGGCCTTTCAAAATGCCCCAAAAGTTCCCACTGTGGTGGCTCCTCAGAACCCCGCAATTCCTCTTTCCATCCTGCTAATTCAGGGTCCTTCACACACCCTCATCTCCTTTGCTGGAGCATGAACTCCAGGAGAACAGCAATGGTGTCTGAGTTGCCACCATGTGTCCCCAACACGAGCAGCATCTGGCATATGGTGGGCGGGCAGTCAGTGCCCATTTACTGTATGAACAGGAACAGATTTTTATCTGTCTAGTGCCAGAGTCCTCAGCAGTGTAGAGAATTTCCTGGTGTGCAGGATGGCAACTCAGAACCATCAAGATAGAGTTAAATATGTCCTGGCCTAAATAGCAGTCTCCATGCTGCCCAGCCTTGTAATGGAACTTGACAGCCCAGTGTAAGTGCTGCAGAACCCATGCTTCACATCCTGCCATGGGGTTCTGCTGTGAAAATTTGTCCTCTAAAAGAACCAGCTTTGCAGTCCTGGGAGCTACTTGGATATTCTTCTCTACCTGGACTCGCAAAGTCCACCCTATTGGTGGAGAAGATGATTCATTTAAGATGATTCATTTCCCACTCAATAGGAATGGCTGAGCAAAGAGTGCCTCATTCTCCTGCATGGCTTTGATTTCAATGTTTTCTGTTACCTGTTGCCAAGCACAGTCTGAGTACATCAATTAAAACTCCACAGAAATAATACGTATTTACAACTATACTGGTAAGACTGTTCAATGAGTGAACTGCTATGCTATGTAAATTTGATCCTCAAAACTGACCCCACCAAATGTGTCTTCTGACCACTCCATGCATCTCTTGGCATGCATGCTCCCACACACATATCACAATCACACGTGTGTGCACATGTACGCATGCACACACACACCACAAAAATAAATATTTTAATTATAAAATTGCATTGAATAGAATGATGAAATAGTGTGCCATCCCCACTCCACCTCACTCTAGATGTGAACTTGTTTAGTGTGTTCACACTGGATATGCTACCCACTTTGCATCACTATGGATCTATGATCAAGGACCACTGGAAGCAGAGGATCCCCTTTTGAAGGGTCAGCAATGCTATTTTACAATCACTTCAGCATTCAACTCACTTCACTTCATCAAGTAGTCATAGTATCATCTGATATCTTCACAGGAGATACAAGGGTGAGGATGGCACATAAGATATTCTAAGAGAGTCTGGGAAGTTGGCTCAATTGCTGAAGTGCTTGCTGTATTGAGTTCAATAACTAGACTAACACAAAAAGACAGGTGTGGTGGCACACACATTTGAAAGTCCAGCTCGGGGGAAGCAGAGACATCTGGTCGCTGGCACTCACTGTCCAGCCAGACTAGCCAATCAGTGCACACAGGCCATCAAAGGACTGTCCCCAAAACCAGTGGATAGTACCCAAGGAACATCCCAAAGTTTGTCTTTTGGCGTCCACTTCTACCTACATACATGTATGTACCCACACATATGCAAACATTCAAATAAATACAAAATACTTTCAATTATAAAAAGATTTTCTGGAAGAGAGAGGAATCAGTTTCATATGACTTTTCCTAGAGTGGATAGTTAAAATTCATCTCTTTTACTATTAGATATTGCCAATCTCTCCTACTTAATTTTAAACTGAACTCTTCATATAAGGAAAGCACAGAGAATCATAGAGGACTCTGTTTACCTGAAATTCTAGGTTTCCACTGGGATAACTCTCCTACAAAGGAAGACAACTACAACATATATGTATGTATGTATGTATGTATGTATGTATGTATGTATGTATATATGTGTGTATATATATATATATATATATTACAAATAGTTTTAAATGGTTAATTTTACAACTACAGAGACACAACTTGGAGGAAAGGAAGATGAGACAAGATAGTTGAAAGGAAAGGTCTTAAAGAGAAGAAGTGTGGGAAGAAGGAATTCCGATGAAGGGGGCAGACAGGATGTGAGATGGGGCTGGATGACGGGAGTCTCCCTCTTAACAACAAAATGGAGCTGGAAATAGGGCCTGGCCTTCTGCAGGGCTGGCTAGAGTTCCATGGAAGGAGGCCCTCCCGTCAAAGAGTGGCAGGATGGATCTGGTCCAGGGCAGCCAGAAAACAGGAAGGGGAGTGAGGAGGAAAGGCACCATGCTGTTGGCTGGCACCCGGCCCTCCCTTGCTGGTGACATTGGGAAAGTAGGTCAGTTTCAGAGCTGGCCAGGGAGGTAAGGACACTAAAGTAGAAGTGTACTTGAGCAGAGGACCAGGGACAGAGAGGACTTGAGCAGCAGTGCCTCAGTGTGACCACCCAGAGCACTTCCTGGCATGGTGGTGATGATGCCATAGGTCTGTGAAGGCTTCAGAGCAAACATGTGTGCCAGCTTTTCGCTACTGAGTATTGAGATGTGTATGTGGCAGAGGAATCAACTTTTCAATTTGGTTTCATTTTTAATCAAGTTCAAACTGAACAGTCACATATGGTTAATGGCTAGTTTACCGAACAGTAAATGTGCATAAAGAAGATGTGTGCCTCCTATTTCATAGGGAATGGACTGCACGTAAAGAAACCCGAGGCTGCTTTCCACAATTCTTTATGGAATACATAGATATACACAATATTTCTTTAGAGGACTCATGGAGGGCTTTGTTTTTCTTTTAATTAAGTTGTATTATTTCCATTTTTATTTGAAAAAAATGGAGTTAGCATATAAAGTCCAAATTTCACATATGTCATTGATGAGGAATGTACTGTCCTATTATATGAAAGTCTCTAAAGACTTACAGTTATCACAAAAATTAATGACCAAATTTCAGATAAATTGAGCCATATGATATGTGGGCTTTTGTTCCTGGATTCCTCCACTTGGTGTCTTGCTTTTCCATTTCTGTGATAAGACACCATGACCAGCATAAGCAAAATACAATGTTGAACAACAGACCTTCATGGAGTTCCTATTCTACTGTGAAAGAATTAAATTTATTATAAATTGTAACTGCTTCTTATTCTAGTTACATGGAAGGAAAATACCTAAAGAAGTTATATCTTAGCCAAGCTCTAGGGAAGAAAAGAACAGCTTATATAAAAGGGAATGTGTGATAGAAGCAGACAGGGTGGTCATCAGGAAGAGATGAATGCCTGGACCCATTTAAGGGCTTAAAGGCCCTTAACAAACAACAGCCAATGTGCACTAACATACCGAGAGGGCAGATAAACAAAAATATCTATCTATTGCTGTCAATGGTTGAGGACTGAGGCTTTGCCATAAGAACAACGGGCTTTTCAGAGTGTCACACATGACAAAAGAGAAAGTGAGGCGAGGGCCTGAACTCATCAGCACTAGTCCAAACACTCTCCACATGATAGGATTTGCAAGGTCATTTGTCTACACTGACAGAACCATAACCCTCCACCCTCCATCCTTTCCTGACAGTGTGGAAGCCTTTCTCGGGCTTTCTAACGCCTGCCCTTCCACTCACACTCTCCAGGATCTGAGATCCCTCTCTTTCTAGCAGGGTTCCTTTTTTACTAACAGCTTAAAGCATTTAGCAAGGGCTCATGACTGAACTGGAATGATTTCCTTGGAGCTCCAACCCACTGACACCTGTTCTCTATAAGAAAGTGATAGAGTTTGCTATTTCCAGAGACAGCTCTTTAAAACCTTGAATGCGTTCATTGGACTGCCTTAGACTCTTTCCATAGGATCCATCAACTATCTCATAAGGTAGTCCTGCCAGGGACCAGCACTCCATTGCATTGGAAAATACATGTGTAGTGGTAGGGAGATAATTCATTTGGTAAAGTACTTGCCTTGCCATCATCAGACCCAGGTTTAGTTCTCAGAACTGGGGGTATGGGTGAGAATTAGAGAGAGGACACAGAGAGAGAAAATTGTGTCATTTTTAAAATTGTAAAAAAAGAAAAACTAATTTTTAAAAATTAAAATATACTTGGCAGAAAAAAAAAGTGGTAGCATACTTGTAATCCCACGCCTTGGAAGACAGGCAGATTCTCAGAGCTTTTGAGAAATTCCTATACTTTCTCCAAAAGAAGTCAACCTAGCTAAATCAGTGGTCACCAGGACAATAAGAGACAATATATAGAAAAATAAGCTGAACAGCCCTGAAATAAACCTCTGCTCTACACACATACACACAAATTCCTTCTCTCTTCTCCAGATACAGTCTAGAATTTTCAAAATGATATTTCATCCCAAAGAATTTTACGAAGAAATCCATTTTGGTTCCAAACTTGTATTTCAGGTCATAGAAATAATCAAAATAAATTCCCTTGTGAAGTTTAGTTATGGTTACTATTGCTGTTTATTTGGCTTACACTTCCACATCACTGCCCATCATTGAAAGAAGTCAGGACAGGAGCTCACACAGGGCAGGAACCTAGAGGTAGGAGCTGATGCAGAGGCCATGGTGGGTTCTGCTTATTAACTTGCTCCTCATGGCTTCCTCAGACTGCTTTCTTTTAGAACCCAGGACACCAGGGATGTCACCACCCACAATGTGCTGTAGGACAGTGATTCACCTCTATGTAGAAATAATTAACTATGACCTTAAACCAGGGGTTCAGCATGTGTTAGCATGGTGCTGGGTGTTTATCAGAAGTTATTTTAATAGCTCTGCATCTCTCTAAGCAGCTCTTGCTTTCAGCATTTGCATGTCTGGGCTTCACATCCTGCAAAGATTCCCATCCTGAGCTTCCTTAGCACCTCCCACATCAAAATACTCCCTCTGAAAGAGCCCTTTGATGTCCAAGGCACTGGTTTTCAGCTTTGCTTCTAACTGAGCATTCACATTTCACATATTCAGCTCCATTCTTCAGAGCTGCTCTGCCTGCTAACAACATAGAAGGCAGGTAGCTTTGAAGGGAATTCTCCCCATCTTTTCTTATGTTGCATTTCATATGCAGGAATTGTTCTTGCTGCTGATCTTCAAAAATTCACTATAATAATGTCCTAAGTCATAAGTGTGAGAAAACAGTGTAGCGTGGGGTGGGGGGTTCCCAAGAATCAAAAAGCACAGAAGGTCTTCAGCCAAAAAGAAGATGTACCTCTGGATTAGCATAAAATCAGAGATTGATTTTGTCTAGTTGCAGTCAAACTAGGAGTAAAAAATATCAGGTCATCAAGGAAAGGGGGGGATGGGCCTTCAAGGCTGGAGAGATGACTAGTGGTTAACAGTGTTTGAAGTGCTTGCTGCTCTTCCTGAGGGCCAGAGTTCACTTCTCAGCATCAACAGCAGGACTCTGTAACTTCAGCTCCAAGGGAGCAAAAATACTCAAATAGACAATATTAGTCTGCAGAACTTTGGTTTTCATCATGTTGGCAACAGTAGCCAACAGATGTACCAACAAGAACTGCAGACCTCCACCAACCAGCAGGGGGCACCATTTAGCAAATGGGCTGTCTGCCATTGAACTAGTTTCTGTATCAGAGGACAAAATATCCCAACAAAGTCTAGTGTTAGTTAACTCAGCCAGCTGTGTGGCTGACAGGTCAGTCGGCAGCTGCTTTTCGCTGTAGATCTGGCTTCCAAACAGCGTAGTGGTCTACTCTGGTCCTTCTCACCACGCTAAGCTACTGTAAAGAGGAAAATTTCCCTGCACACAGTCCAGTGCCTGAGAGGACCATAGACTCGACACTGAGGAAAAAGTGAGTGAATTGAAACTTGCTGTTAATGTCGTATCATCCCCGTCACCTGGATATGACAGTAGTCAGACATGCCCCCAGAGATGAGGGGCTCCCCTGGAAGCTGCAGCATCTTGCCTCAGAGACACTTCAGTAACCACACAACCAATAGTGCTGTTGCTCACATGCGGGGAGGTGCATATGTTTCCACTTATTTGCATCCTATCGACTATGCAGAATTCTTAATCAGTTAAGTGGAAGAAGGAGAATCAGAAAGCATATATACACAAAAAAATAAAGTTCAACTGGTCAAGGATACATAAAAACTAGGAGGGATGCTATGAATGTGGCTTAGTGGTAGAGGCCTTTCCTAGGGTGCATACAGGTCTGGCTTCCATTCCCAGCAATGAAAGGAAAACAAGCAAAGAAAGAAAAAATTCAAAGGACTTAAATCAAACGTACAATGCTTGAGGACAGCAACTCTCTTCCCTTAGAAAAAGTGACATGGAGCTACCCCGCTAGTGGTTAATGTTGCTAATACATACAATTTCTCTGTATGAAGTCTTAGACTTCAAGACCTAATTGTTTGCCTCTGTGGCAAAGGCAACATAATAATAATCTCTTCCTAACATATTTGTTTGTTTGTTCCCTAACAGTTAAAAGGTATGGTTCTCTAACAGAAATAAGGTCTATCCAATGCATTGGTGCTGTTGATGTAATTGTACCTAATGGAGAAATATACAATTAACAAAAAAGCAATATCACAGTGACCAATACTGGCCTTGAAATTAAACTGCAGGAATTTGTAAATGACCTCTGAAGTTTGCTAGCTAGGTGGATGAGGGCAAGTTATTACTTTTTCTCAGTTGCCCATTGAAATTGACATGTTAATATTAATTAACATACCTCTTGGATTAGCATAGAAAGCAGTTACCACAGTATTCCAAACTCCAGATGCTGAGAAGGTCTCCTTATGCTTGGATGATGTGGCAATGCCATTAAATCTTAGTCAATATCTCTCCCCTCTTCTGAGATTGCAGGGGGAGATGGAGAATTTTCTGTCTTCTAGTCTTAAGGGGTCTTTCTTTCTCTTCTGAACCTGAAGGCCTAAGAGCCAGACCAGCATCACTGAGGCATGTTAATTATACTTTATCCTCTTTATTGTATTTCTGTGTAAACTAGAAGTAACTTTATATGACTCAGAATTGCTATAAGCTTAAAGTCTTGCATGTGTCTTGCTCTCCATACTGTGTTATGTGTATTAATTATGTAGGGAGGTAAAATGACCATCCTGCTGTGTTATGTGACACAGCCCAAAAACATCATGGCATGAGTCCTCAGCAAAAGCACTGGCATACCACACAGCTTCAGAAGAGGCCCTGAGGCAGGAAGTGCAGGGTCTCTGTGCTCCCTGAGCTTATAGACTTTTATAAACTTATAGACTTTTATAGACTTTTATAAAGAAGGTGACCCCATTCTTCCTTTAACTTCAGTAAGGGAACTGCAGGTTCAGATCTAAAACACAGCTCATACAAAACCGAGACACATGGAATGGTCCTTCCACTGTCCAGCTGTGGACTAAGAGAGACACCTAGTGTCCTGCCATGGACCTGGCTAGTGACTAGGGGTCAGCTGAAGTCAACAAGGATCTTCTAATTCCAACTTTACTTCCATTTTACGACTTTTGTCTTATTAATGTCCAAGTCTTTCCACTCCTGGGACTTTGCACACTCTGTTCCTTTTTCCTGAAACAACTTTTCTCTGGTTCTTTTCATGTCTGGTTCTGCACCTTCCTGCTTCCTATTTAAATGCCTGGTCCTTGGAGAGGAGTTCTTCCTCATCCTATAGAAAGAAGTATCTCTCACAGTAGGAACTCTCCTTCTCTGTGATCTCCATCATCCCTTCACAGAGCCAGCAGGCAGAAAGCTTCTTTTCTTTCTTTTCTCCCCATCCTTCTTTCCTTCTCAAAACAGGGGCTCATGTAGCTTATAGGCTGGTTTTAATTCCCTATGTGTAGCTAAGGATGACCTTGCACTTCTGATCCCCTTGTCTACTCACCCCAAGTCCTGAGATTGTAAGTATGTACCAGTACACTAAATTTGTGACCCTGGATATAGAACCCAGGACTTTGTCCATGCCAGCCAAGACCTCTGCCAACTGAGCTACATCAACAGCTGCTAAATTATTTTTATTTGTTTCATTGCTTACCTTTTTGCCCAGATTCCCTATGAAACTGTAGTGCTGTGAGAAAAGTAAGAGGTGTATTCTTATTTCCAGTTGCATATTCCCTGTGGGACTTGGAAATGAACCCTAGATATGGCTGTAGTTGCCAATGCTGCCCATTGATATGTGAATTTGAGCCACAATACACAGCTTCTCTGTTGGTTTCATTCTAGAATGTACATCTTTCACACTTCAACTTTGTAAAAAGTAAAGTCATCTAGCATTTGGGGTCTTTTGTTAAATAAAATATGGTAGCATCTCACTTTTAGTCACCTGTCCTGTGTGTGTGTGTGTGAGAGAGAGAGAGAGAGAGAGAGAGAGAAAGAGAGAGAGAGAGAGTTAATATGCACACACAGGCATATTAAGACTAAAGGACAACCTCGGATGTTCTTAAGAACAGCAGAATGTATGAACTGGTTATCCAGTACTGTTTTTGAAAGAGTCTTTCACTGGCCTAGAACTCACCAGTTAGTCTAGGCTGGCTAGTCAGCAGGCCCCAGGGATCATTATCCCTGCTCCCCAATAGTGCTGGAATTACAAGCATACACCACCATCCAGGATATTTACACGTGGCTTCTGGGGATTAAATTCAGGACCTCTTGCATTCGAGACAAGAGCTGTACTGATTGAGCCATCTCTCACAATTTCTTCTTTAGTGTAAGAAAGAAAGCATCTGCAGACACAGTTGTGTGGCTGTGCATGTGTGCTGACTACGAAGGGAGCAGACAACCAGTTCCCCTGCACTGGTTTTCCCCATGTGCTGCCTGCTCCTCTCAATGCCTGCCTTGAAGAGTGCCCCAACCCCACTCTCCAGCTAATGAGACTGTCTTTCTCATTTTTTTTCTGGAAAATGTAGCTTTACTTTAAAAGCCGTAGGGATTTGGAATAATGAAACACACTTAATTAAGCTATGCAGAGAAATTCTGCTATCTAGGCGGCATTTTTTGTCCCACTTTCCTTGGTTATTCTGAGGATTGTGTTATTACATAAGAAATGGCATTCATAGATGGCATACTATGTACCGGGCACTGAGCTAAATGCTTTTCATGCATTATTTAATTGTCACAAACTCCCCCACTATGAGGGGGATCAGTAATATTTCCATTTTATGGAAGATAAAAATAAGCTCCACATACATTTAGCAACTTGTTCAAGGCCCCACAGCTATAAGTGGCAGAAAAGGCTGGAATTGGATCCCAAAACCAATGTATACACAAGCCTGAATCCCCAAAAGGCACAAACACATGCAGGGTGTGCTGAACTATGTCCACCAAGTTTGTCTTGAACAAAAGCCATAGTAGCTTGTGTAGAACAGCCCCCACTCCACACACCTGTTGGTCAATTCTCCTTTGTTAAATGCTTAGCAAAATACAACCAAAAAAAAAAAAAACAGCTAGATATGCATATATCTCAGAGCTCTTCTTACTGAATTGGACAGAGTGGTTTGAATCAACTTAGGCCACTATGGGTGTTTGTTTAGTAACATCTGAGAAAGTCAGTGTCAGAATAGAACTCAGGTGTAGTTTGTGGCCCTGGCTATTTTCTATATGGCATTGATCTTTTTTTCTCCCCAGTGTGTGTAAGGTCCCATTATTCTCAGACAGGTTCCTTCAGGAAAAAAAAAGCCAGGAGAAATTCTACATTCTACTCCATAAATTTGCGCACAAGTCGTATGTCAAATAACCCTGAATTTCTCTCTACTAGACCCCATAGATTTCCTAACCATTTGTTAAAGAGAGAAGAATTGGATTCTTCTGGTTGGCTGTGGTCAAACAGGGCCCATCCATCTAGACGTCATGATGGTGAAGAGGTATAAACCCAGAGAGGCAAGTGCTTCTGCACCACTCCATGCAAAGATTACTAGAGATGAAATTCAGGGGAAAGGAAGGGCAAGCCACACACAGCTCAGTGAGCTGTAGAGTCCATCTTCCCCGCCCCAGTAAAACTACCCAAAGCTTCCCCTAGTACTTCAAAACCACCGGAACCACTGTGCCTCTAAGGCACAGACTCAGCCTCCCTCTCGAAACATGTCCCACTCACCCTTCAGTTTCTGCCAACAGACAGCCTTGAGGTTCTTTGAACCCTGCAAGTACTTTACTTGTCCTCTGCACAGGCTAGCACCTCATCCCAAACCCTGTTTTCCTGATCCTCACATTATTTCCTCATTCACATCATCTAGGTATCTGCCAAAACTTTACTTTCCAAACCACAAATCTGAAATTACTCCTCCCACCCCTTCTCTATAGCTTTAGCTTCCCAGCTAATTGGAATCATCTTGATTTCAATTCTGTTGCTGGGACAAAATGCCCCAACAAGAAGCAACTTAGGAGTGTTTGTTTTATCTCACAGTTCCAGGTGACAATTGATAGTGTGGAAATAGAGGCAGGAACTTTAAAGAGCTTGTCATATCACAGCCACAGTCAAGAGCAAAGAGCTACAGCTGCATCCATGCTCACTTGCTTGTTTGCTTGTGCTCAGCTCAGTTTCTCATCTCAAACAGGACTCCCTGCCTAGGGGATAGTGGTGCTCACAGTGGGCTGTGTCTTCTCACATTAATGAATATAATTAAGGCAATCATCCATGGGCATGTCCACAGACTGACCCAACATAGACAACCCTTCATTGAGACTCTCCCTAGGTAACTCTAGATTGTGTCAAACAGTCATCTCAACATGAACTTGTATTGACATGGTTATTTACCTTTAATTTGCTCACTAATAAAGCATTCAGGCTGTGTGCACATCATACTGTGTGCGCCTTGTATGTCTACTCACAGCATCATGCTCAGTGGATGAATTCAGGATACATGAAAGGTCGAGTGAATGAAAACAAATGAATACAGGCACAAACAAAGAACAGGATGGGTTATAGAAAAGCTGTGGATAAACATGGCTAACAGATGTCTCAGAACAATTTTTGTGTTTTGTTTTCACCTTATAGGCTAAAACCAAACACTCTCTCAAAATTCTGTATCCAGAATTCTGATTCTGCTTCAGAAACACACAGTATTGAAAGCCAAACATTTATTAAACTCAAGATAGAGTTTAACTCAAGTCAATGGTGTAGTCACACTGGCTCCCTCATCACTGCCCTGAACTGAAAGTATTTACTAGTAATTTGGTCTTTATCATACACCCCGTAGGAATCAAACACTTTAAAAATCAAGGCAGACAGCCGTGTTATGAACTGGATTGCATCCAGGATAAAAATTAAACCTTGGCTTTCCTTTTCCTTTCTGTTTTTTATTTTTTTTATTTCTGCTTAGTCTGTATTACTTATCTTCCTTTGCTGACGTTTTCCTTAATTCCCTGAAGTGTTTGTATCTATCAGCCCTTCTTAGAATTCACAAGGTCCAAGAGATTCATTCTAAAATGAATTGGCAGGGACTCCATCATGCTCTATTCTCATTACAATTCTCCCAGAATAGACCAGCTCCTCCCCTCTCTTCTATGCTTGTTTTATTTTCAGTAATACTCAAGCCTAGACCTTTCTGACAATAATAATTATTGGTAATTGATGGCAAGAACATTAGCATTTGTAGAATGGGTTTTGTAGCTTGTAATATGAATTCTGATTGATCACATTTTGTGATAAATAAAAGACAAGCAGGCAGCTCTGGCACACAGCATAAGGCTTTCTATACAACAGCTTTATTGCATTGGAAGACATTGCAGGACCTCTTCAAATGTATCTGACACTCCTTCTTTTCCCTAAAAAAGCAGAGAATTAGAGGACAAAGTGTCAGTATCTGGGAAAAAAAACTTCATCTGAGTCTTACATGAGGACATGAAGCAAAACTTGGAAAATCACTTTTCTGCCAGATATTCCTAATGTGAAATGGGAATCAGAATACAGACCATTTCATAGAGTAGTGGAGAGTAATGAAGGTACATGTAAGACAACACAGCCTAGTCCATAGAGTAGTGAAGAGTAGTGAAGGCACACATAAGAACCCTTAAGAGGGCACCCTCTCAAGATGGCTATGTTAGGAGTTACCCTTATTAATTCATTCAACACATATTTATTAACTGGCTGCAATATACAAAGATAAAATGGGCAAAGTCCCCAGAGTTCACCACAGTCATCACCACCATCATTGTCATTATCATCATACCATCACATGTTGTTGAATATTAAAGAGGTGTTACATTTGTTTGTGCTGGGAAATATTGCTTAATTATGCAAGGATATGTCACATTCTTTTATGTTGCATTTGTTTAAATCTGTAAGTTGTATTTCTTTCCTACCTAAACACCTGATTGGTCTAATAAAGGGATGAGTGGCCAAATAACTAGGCAGAAGAGGGATAGTCGGGCTTCCAGATAGTGAGAATAGATAGAAGGAGAAAAAAATAGAAAAGAGAGGAGCAAGAAAAAGGAGAGAGAGGACACCAGGAGCCAGCTACCAAGCTACACAATAGGCCACGAAGTAAGAAGTAAGGACAGTATATGGAATAGAGAAAGATAAAAGCCCAGATACAAAATGTAGACAAGACAATTTAAGTTAAGAAAAGCTAGTTAGAAATAAGCCAAGCTAAGACCAGACATTCCTATGTTAGAATAAGTGTCTTGCTTTATTTGGAAGCTGGGTGGTGGTCTCCAAAGAGAAAAAAAAAAAGACAATCACAATCAGTCATCATCATCATCATCATCATCATAACCAGCTTTATCATCATCAGAGCTATCACCATCACCATCATCACCATTATCACCATCACCATCATTATAGGCATCACCATCATATTATCATCATTACCATCATTTCATCAGTCATCATTATTATCACCATCATTTCATCAGTCATCACCATTATCATCACTGTTATCATCACCATGATCATTGCCATTGTAACCATCATAACCATCATTATCACCATTAGCAGCAGCACAGTTGTCTTCACCGTGATCATCACCACCATAACCATCATTATCACCATCATAAGTATCACCATCACCTTCATAACCATCATCATCTTAAGCACTATCATCTTCATCAAATTATTACTATTAATCACAAATAACCAGGAAGGGAAGAGGAATTGTATAATAGAAGCAGCATCCCTTACTCTTGAAGAAAGAAGACTGAAGCTTTTTGATATTAACTGAATATTAAAAAAATAATCTTGTTTCTTTTGGGTCTCTCTGTTTCCCCACATATAAAGTACTTTACAACACTGCTGTTGTAAAAGCAGTTGAAATATTTTGCAAAACTAGTAAGATATTGTATTATTAATGTTAGCCAGATGCTATGAATAATTTATGGAACTATATAAATTAGAGGAAAGCTATTGTTATTGCTCACTTGCACTCTGTCTGATATGGTGGTGAATGGAAACCAAGGTTGGGTTCATCACACACTCTAATAACTGTGGTGATATTTCACAAGCATCCAGAACCATCCATAGACAAAGTGAAGGGAAATCATAAAACACTATAGAACTCAGTTGCAACTGCCTGCTCTGACATTGTGCAATTCAATTCCCAAAAAATTGCATCTAATATGTAGCTGTACAGGCAAGAAAGACTAGACCCATAAACGTTTAACATTTTCCCAAGATATCTACAAGAAAAAGTTTGGGTACAACTGGATATCCTAAACTTTAGGATTTAGGACTATTTCTACCATAGCATAATTTTCTGAAGAGGGCAAGGAATGTGGATTGCCTATGAATAACACCCACACACCCATCTGGACTCAATTTCCCATCATTTTTTGTCAGGCAGTATAATCCTCATGCCCTCACACCCACAATGGTCTGTGTGGACATCAACTCGTGACTGTCTTGAACAACAGCTAACCAAGCAAAGAATCAGTCACTCCCATGAGCTGATGATGTGCCCCATACCTCAGGGGAAAATGCTGTCTTGGGCAGGCTGTACAAGTTTCAAATGATAATTTGGATAGTTTTAAAAATTTCTTCTTTGGCCTATAAGATGTTTTTAAGTGTGGTAGTTAATGCAAAAATATTTAGGAGTTTCTAGAGGTTTTTCTGATGTTGAATTCTAGCTCATCCCCGTACATTCACTGAAACACTTTGCTACTGTTCGTTTCAAATGCATCAAGACTTATTTTATAGCCTGAAACATATTTTTGTGCTATTGGGTAGAGGGCTGCTTGTTATGTCAATTTGGTTCTGATGTCAAAATCATCTGTATGCTTACTGGTTGTCTGCTTCTTCTATCAATTATGAAGACAGTAGTATTAAATCTCCAGCTGTAATTGTGAATTTTAAAAAATCTTCTTTCAGTTCTATCATTATCCCTGTCAGTTTTGCCTCATTATTTTGAAGCTCTGCTATTGTATATATACATATTTAGACTGATAATGTCTTCTTGATACATTGACTCATTTGTCATTATGAAATGACATTCTTTCTCACATTAAATACTCAAGCTCTGAATTTCACTTAGTCTATTACTAATACAGCTAGTCTAGATTTTTTCATTTATATTGGTGTGTATATTTAAATATTCAAAGTGTTCACATTTCTTCTATTATCTGTTATCTTTATATTTACAATGAGTTTCTTGTAAGAAACTTATAATTGGAGACTGCTTTGTAATCTAACTTCATGACCTTTCCCTTTTAAAATGAGATGTTTATGCCACTTACATTTAGTGGAGTTAATGAGGTAATTAATTTTAAATGTACCATCATGACTTTTTAAATATTTGCTTCATTTTTATTTTCAGTTTTGCTTTCTATTTTCAATTTTTTTATAATCATGTTTTATTTATTTTGTATCATGCTAGCTGGAAATCTTATTGTTTATAAGTTAGTGGCTTCTTTAGAGTCCATTATTTCATATTTGTTGATTATATTAAAATTATCAAGTTATATTTCTCTTTATGTACAGCATAAAAACCTTTAAATAATATGCTTCCTATTGCTTGCAACTTTTGTGCATTTGCTACTATATACATTTTACCTTTTTACACATTGTAAATCCCTTGAAATAATTATTGTTTTTGTTTGAAAACTCATGTAACTTTTAGATAATTTAGTTATTTAAAAACAATACACATGTGACAGATTGTTTTCATTTCAAACACTTTTCATTGGGTTATTATGACCCAGCTTCCTATTGAATATTACTATCCTTTACACTAAGCGTTTTCTGGAATGTTTCTCACAGTTGGATTTGTTGATGATGAACAACAGTTATTTTACGTGTTAGAAACCAATATTTCGCTTTCACTTTGGAATATATTTTCACCATGCAAATTTATGCTCTGTAGGTAAATTGTCATGTGCTGTTTAAGTTTGCTGAAAGTGAAGTTTTGGAATGAAGAGGTTTCTCGGTACCAGGCTTTCAGAATGCTTATTTCAAGCTTTGTCCAAATGCCTTTTTTATAGGCCAACTGGTGCTCCAAGTCTGTGACAAGAATGGAAGAGAACAGAGAAGCAGCCCTGCAATCAAAACATTGTGTCCTTGAGACTAGCCAGAAGAAACTGTTTCTAACATATATTACTATTGTTTATCATGAGATGTGTGTGTGTATGTGCATGCCCACACATGAGACAAGATGCCAGTTCAACTATGAGGAGCTCATGGACAGAAAGCAATTTTGGAACTCCAGCTCATGCTTATCTCCTTAGTTTCTTCAGCCATTTTCTGCTGGAAGTTGTAAGCACCCAATTCATGATGCCAGCTACCTGCTACCATCTCTTCTTTTACTAGGAGTGATTTGATCTCTTTAGGACTCTCAGAAAGGGACCTCAACTGATTGTTTCAGTGGGCCTCCCCAGTCTATTTCTGTTGGGTGTTTGTAAGCTTTCAACTTGATGATATTAGCTTTAGTCTGCTTTCTCAATTGAACTACACTAATTATCTCTACTGGATGCTCAGTTTGGCAATCTGCTGCTCACTATTGCTTCCTTGCTTTGGCTTGCTATATGATTAGTGAACTTGATCACTGAAAATAGAAAATGAAGCTCTCTTAGCTCACTCTCTGGGCTGTAGCTGGTGGTGGTGGCTTATAACTGTAATGCTAACACTCAGTAGACAGACACAGGGGAGCTGATGGTTTGAAATCATCCAAGTTGACTTAATAAGAATCCAACCTAAACAAGCAAGTTCTAGGCTGACATTTATTTTCCCCTTCAGGGCATCACAGCCCCCATTCTCTTTTAACTTTTATTGTATCTAGTGAGAAATATCTTTTTCATCTTGTCTTGATTAGTTTTTTGTCACCTTGACACAAACGTGAGTTATCTGGTAAGTGAACCCTCAGTTGATAAAATTCCTCCATCTGATCATCTATAGGCAGCTCACTGAGAGTGGTATGACCCCTGAACAAATAATCTGGCCCTGGGTTGGACAAGAAATCAGACTGAGAAAGCCATAGAAAACAACCTTGAGTTCTTACCCTGACTCTCCTCAACAATGAACTTTATGGAGAAGTATAAGCCAAATAAGCTCTTTCTTCCCTCACAGCAGTAAAAGCAAAATAAGTCATGTTTAATAGCTTTAAATTCCAATAACTTGATTTTAAGAAATTAGATTGTAGCATGCCTGATGAGGGAAGACCTTCTCTGCATATGTTTCTCTTATTGGTTGATGAATAAAACACTGTTCAGCCAATGAGGCAGGAAGATAGGTGAGACTAGGAGATGAGGAGGATTCTGGGAAACATAGGCAGAAGCAGTCACTATGTAGAAGAGGAAGGAGTAACAGGTCTAGACCCTTCTCCAGTAAGATAAGACCACGTAGAAATACTTAGATTTATAAATATGGGTTAATAATTAAGACAGAGGTAGCCAATAAGAAGCCCTAGTTATTGGTCAACAGATTTATAATTAATATAAGTCTCTGTGTGCTTATTTGGGGCTGAAGCAGTTGTGGGACCAGGCTGGTGGGACAGAAACTTTCATCAACACATGCCTCCTTCATTCTAATCTCAATTCAGAATTTCTTGAGCTGTGAACTAGTTTTCATCAAATTTTGTGATGGGGAAGGTGAAGAACATTTTAAATAAGCATGCAGGTGTCTAAAACAGAAGAGCCCTGATGGGAGATGTCATTCTGTATATGTTTCTCATACTGGTTAATAATAAAGCACTGTTGGCCAATAGGAAAGGAAGATAGGAGGGACTAGGAGACAAGGAAGGAAATAGGAAGTAGTAAGGAGGAGTCAAGATGGAGAGTCTGGAGAGAGCTGGACGCCAGCCGCCTCCCCGGTAAGAGAAGGCCATGTGAAGATACATAGAAATGGGTTAATAATTAAAGGCAGAGCTAGCCGATAAGTAACAAGTAACCGGGCCAACAGTATTGTATCAAATACAGAGTCTCTGTGTGTTGTTTGGGGCTGGCGGCGTGGCAGTGGGACCAGACAGGCGGCGGCAGGCAGAAAAACCTGTACTCCTTACAGATGGCGCCCAACGTGGGGCCCAAATTCCCAAATATTGTTTATAAATGTTTGTTTTCATTTAAATGGATTTGGTTATATAGATATGAATACTTTGTTTTGGAATGGATTTTCATTTATTGATACAATTTAAGGTCAATTTTGTGATGTGTATCTTCTCCTTTTGTTTAGGTATTGTCTTTATATAGCTCATTTAGAAATGTAATGTATAATGTAGTACAGATAATAGATTATTATCTATGATAGTCAAAGTTTAGAGTTAAATTAGTTAGGTTTTTCAAGATACACAGAGATATATTTGAGATAGATATTCTTCAAATCTTTCAAAGACCTACAGAATATGGCATTTAAAATGGTTTAGGGTTTTTCTTGACAATGAGACATAATTGTTCCTGGCAACACCACCTGCGTCAGAAAAGAAGATGAAGATAGACATTGAAGAAACTCATTATGGAGTTTACTTCCAATATGGTAAGACTAGCCATTTAGACAAGATACTGCTCTTGTCTGGACTGTTTGACTTTATACTGTATAAACTGGACATGCAGGACCCACAGGAAAGTGACTCCTGATTCAAGATGGACATTGCTACAGAGATCCTGCTTCATGGAAGAGTCTTCGAGACAGTATGCAGGACACGGAGAAAAGTGACTGACAAACTGCCAAAAAAAAAGACAGTTTAAAGTTTTCTGCTTTACTGGAGAGTCTGTCAGACACACTATGGCCTATGGGCTAAAGATGGACATCTCCCATCATCTCCTCTTTTATGTCTAAATAAAAAGAAGGGTTTTAACCTTAACATAGCAAAATATATTATACAACAGTTATCAAGTAAGAATCACAGTTAACAATATTTAGTGTATACTCATACACACACACACAAATACACAAACACACACACACACACACACACACACACTCAGGGAGGAGAAAGAGTGAGAATATAGGTAACTTTGCAACTTTGAAAATACATAGTGGGATGTAGAATTAACAAAAACAAAATTTAAATCCTAGCATTATTTTTTATCAGCTGTACAACATTTGTGGAGGTATGTCACATCTCTGGCCCTATTTCCTCATTGGAAATAAGATAATGGAAGATCATCCTGTCCAGCATTTAGCTCTCTCTCATTCTTAACTGAACTCATTAGTGTGTGTGTGTGTGTGTGTGTGTGTGTGTGTGTGTGTGTGTGTGATCCCATGCCTTCATAAGAGCCTATGTGCTTTGAGGGCTGTTCATCCCTGTCACAGCAACAGATGTTTGAATTCAATTTAACTGTCTCCTGTCAGACTTCTCAATGGCTGAGTGAGGAGGCCAGAATTAAACCAGTTGACGATTGGTACTTTCACAGTGCCTGATACTGGCCCAAAGGTGGAAACATCACTAATCTGACCTTGAAATTTTCCTTTACTTCAAAGTAATAGAAAAAATCCAGCTATAGGGAAAAGCTGACTCTCAGCAAAGAGTACCATAAGGCAAGGACCCAGAGCCTTGATCACACCACCTGTGAAGTCAATCCATCCACAACTAGAATTTCCGTTATGTGAAATAATTCCATTATATCATCAACTGAATTAAAAGGATATTCTTGAAGGAGAAAACATCCTGATTCACATTTAAACCCTGAAGGGAATACATGAGAACTCACTGGCAGTCAGTGAGTTCATGGCAGTCTCGTCATTAGGACACATTCACATTCGCACCCTACTACATCATCTGTCAAGGTCTGTCAAGGTACACATTCCACCTGATGTAAGGTGTGCAGTGTAGTGTCTCCCCACCTCCATCCACTCACAATGATGCATTTATTAAATTTTTAGAAGTTCTTTTTTTTTTTTTTTTTAAACTAGTGGCTAAAAAATATGCAAAGGAAGTGAACTGTTCTCCAAGAGCTGTTTGCTGCCCTGTGGGAAACTGAGCAATATGGTTTAGTCCTGTGGCTAGCCAAGACTTGCCAAAATGAGGTGGATCTCAGGAAACTGTCTGTGGTGATTTGGACAACACACCAGACCTCGGCAGATCTGTCAGCCCATTCACCAAACTTCGGGGCTCAGGCAGAAATGTGGCTGGCCTCCCCTGCCCACACAGAACACAGCCAGTGCCATTGGGCCTGACAGCGATTCTTCCATTCCTAGGATCCATGCCAGGCTCTGTGTCACCAGGAGCTGGACAAGGGCTCAGAGGCACCTGCAGCAGGCAGCATCCAAGTGACAGTGAGAAGAGGAAGCAAAGAAGTCAGGACAAAGGCCCGGAGCAGGTGGGGGACACACAGCCTAGCTCTCTAGCTCCCCCACCTGGCTGGGACAGGGAGGGTCCCTGCCCTGCATAGGAGGAAGTGCATAGACCAGATGGTTCCAGGCTATTCACTCAAGGGCAACCCGCACACTGCCTCTTTGTACTCAGACACATGTTTCTTCTCCTTCCATAGCAAGGATCTTTAATGTGGCCACTTCAGTGGAATGTCAGTTAGTTGCCTTCCAAATCACTTCCCTAATGAAACAAATTCAGAGACTGCTTCCCTTTCCAGAACCATCGCCTCAGACATCTCCGATTCCACAGACTCTCACCTCTTCATCAATACAGACTAAGCTCATGGCTTGCCATCTGCATCCTAGCTCAGGCTCAGAACGATATGGGGTTGGCTGTCTATGACTCAAAGAGCTCACTGCTGAGACAGCAGTCTGATAGCTCACCACACAGGGCTTTTTACTCCCTCCACGTATTGATTAAAATTCCTGGTGTGATTCTGCTAGGTTGTGGTGGCCACAGTTATTACATCTTTGAAAGAGTCACAGTACCTGCCTCGATGTGGGGCACATAGTGGATGTTGCAGATACCCACCAGCCTCCACCATAGCATCAAACATGCAACCAGCACACCAGCACGAAGAGGGACAGCACGAAGAGGGACAGCACGAAGAGGGACAGTCTGACACTTTATCTCCTCCTTCGTACTAATTAATACTCAGGCTCCTCCCAATCTGAACCCCCATCCGTCCTCCCCTTACTTCTCATTTCCCCCTAGGTGATTGTCTTAGTTCGTTTTCTTGTTGCTCTGAACAGACACCTAATAAGTAGCCACTTAAGAAGGAAAGGTTATTTTAGCTTACAGTTTAAGGCCCACTATTGCTATTGTAGGGAAGGAGCGGCAGCAGAAACTGAGACAGCTGGTTGGTCACACAGCACATAATCAGGAGGCAGGCAGGAAGTAGGGCCAGGCTTTTAAACCTTAAGGTGGACCTCCAGTGACTCACTTCCACCTCCGGAAGGGTCTACAACCTCCCCAACAGTGCCACCAGCTGAAGACCAAGAGTATAAGTACATGAGCTTATAGGGGACATTTCACACTTAAAACACACCAGCAATCCCACTCAATTTGGGGACTGTAAGAGCCATCAACAGTCTCACATCCTGTGCATTGTACTTCCATGTGAGTTCAGACACTCCTATTGAATCGCCTCCTTGAGATTTCCACTTAAATCCTTCAAAAGTACACACAATTCAACCTTTCTGAAATGTACACTATCTCTGATTCCTACCCACCACCCAGTGTTTCTTTGCCAGTTTCTTGTGTTTAGCAAAAGATGTAACCATTTACCCAGCTACACAAGTCTAAAAAGTGGTTACTATCGCTTCATAACATCATAGCCTCCATCAGGCCTTGTTAACTAGGCCAGCCACTTCCTTTTGAAAGCAAAGCTACAACTCCCACTAAGTTGCCATCTCTGCCATCGACTCCTAGCTGGTCTCTATGCTTACACATTGAGACCTCCCACTCCCAATACTCACTCTGCCAGCAGGCCCAGAGCAATGAAGGTAGTACTTTTATTTGTTTACTTTATCTCCTCACTGAGCTGAGTCACAGCAAGTGATCATTATACATTACAAAGTGACCAGGTTTCAGAATGAAGTGTCTCTGGTACACTCCACTCTGAAGGAAAAGGATCCATATGTCTTTCTTGCTAAGTGTACTGGTTCCAAGACTTACATCTGGCCTTAGGAAAATTTGAACAGTATCTGTGCTTGTGTGTGACCCTCCCCCACCAACAACCCAAACCACCACCTTCCCTTCAAGGTAAAGTCATAGGCAACTGCTCCTTCTTCTGAGTTGCCAACATCAAGTTTCCACCATTTGTCGAGCTATTCACTGGGTGCCAATTGGAAATGATTGACTGGCATTGCGGGGTTGGCATACGGTGCTTTTGACTTCCAGCCAAAAAAGAGAAGGCTGGGTTCCAGGAAAGATGGCACAAACAGGGACAGTGCTGAAACAAGGGTGTTGACTGAGCTCCAGGGCTGGGTATCCAGAGCACTCAACTCAGCCCTCCTGGGTCCAGCCAGACACCCAAAGGAGGCAAGATCAAGAGGCAGTACCCCAAAGAGTGCTGCTGTATCCTGGGTGCTTGGCTGAGAAGTTCATATGTAAGTCATTAGCACTGGCATCCTCCGATGCTTTGGTTCATGTCATGTTTGCAGCTAAGGAAATGGAGACATGAAGAAGCTAAACCACTTGTCTAAGAGAGATAGGTCATGGGCCCAGCACTGTTTAGATCCACACTCTACTGTCAGAGCCTGGGACAGAATACATCATCTCAGCTTGTTACCTGCCCCTTCGTTCTCTCATTACATCTGTTCCTTGCACTCTTATTCTGGGCCACTTTACCCATTCCTGAGTTGAGGGTCCCCATAATCAGAAACATAGCACAGGCTCACGGGTTTGCTTGTTCTCTGGAGTGGCTAGTGAACTAAGAAATGTTTGTGCAGTAAATGCTGATCCCACTGATAAATATTTGCAAAGAGTTATCACATTCACCCAGGGGAGCTTGACAGCAGTCAAGCTAGGAGAATTAACAGAGCAGGCTCTTTTGTTGGCATTTTAAAAGAAACCCAACAGTGAGAATTCTGATTATCAAATAAAAACATACCAAGCAGATTTAGTGCTGTCTCCTGGTGGGCATTAAACCCCAAACCTTTCTTTCCTCAGCTTCCTTGGGAGACAAAAGTTAAGGGAGGATATTGGTGTTACCTGGATGCCTGTTTACTTTACTGTCCCTGGTAGACAGCACTGCCTTCCCCTTCCTGTCAGGGAAACTGACAGTGCTGCTGCTTCAGCAGAAGTTTGCCTTTCAGTGTCAGGCCCTTGATGTAGGAGATGGTGACCAAGCCAGGTCCCAAGGAAAGTCAATTAAATTTCTTTCAAATACTAATCTACAAAACCAGGAGGGGATGTTTCTCCTTTTCCTTTGTGCTAGAGATGCACTTGAGTGCTTCTAATGCACTCACTGAATTCCTCACTTTCAAAAATAGTAGCCACAGGACATAAGCTATAAGGCTGTCATTAACAAATAAAATTGGACCCTGGAAAGATGGCTTAGTAGTTTAAAGTGTTCCCTGCTCTTGCGCAGGACCCAAGTTTAGTTCCTGTACCCATACGAGACAGCTCATTAGAGCTTATGAATCCAGCTTCTTCCACTCTCTGTGGTCACCTGCACACATGTGTGCATACTCCCACCCAGACACAAACACAGGCACAAGATGAAAAGTTAAAATATATCCTAGAAAAATGAAATTCGGACACACAGCTGTTTCCTTCTTCCCTACTTTGTGCATAGCTTGAAGCATGACCATGTAAATTACAGGGTGATTGAGCTGAGACCGGATGATGGGATGGGTATTTGAGAAAGTCTAGCACTTGTCAAGAGCCACATCCAGTGTTCTGCATGTAAATTTTCATTTAGTTCTGCTGAAAACAAAGTGATATAAATGGATAGTGCTCTGTACACATTCAGAGAGAGAGAGAGAGAGAGAGAGAGAGAGAGAGAGAGAGAGAGAATGTGTGTATGTGTGTGAGTAAGAAAGAGATGACAAAAGAGACAGGGGAGTTGTCCAACTTCAGGAGAAAAGCCAGTGTTCAGAGTGGTTGGTAAGTTACATTGGTGAGTTCATAAGAAATTCAAAGTTAACCGTGCTATACAGATAACACAACCACAAGCACTTCTCCCTGCCACGTTTCTCCTGAATCAAATCTATGACAACATTCAATCTGAAAAACATCTCCTTTCAATGACTTCTCTTTCCCTGAGTTGAAAAGGTGTCCCCTTCTAATGCATAAGCATGGCCACACATATACATCCATGCACAGACAGACACACATGTGCACACTCACAGACCATGTAACTCTCTCCATCCCATAAAACCACAGTCTGGGTGTGACAGGGACTTCACCTGAGCCAACGCTGGGGTTAGGGGCAGAACTTAAGTCACCAACAGAGCAAATTAAAAACTTTCAAAATGAAGCGTGGAAACTGACTACAGAGCACTTTGTCATTAGACCCTGCTGTCTTATTGAAGAGCTGTGCTCTCTACAGGAGCAACCCTTGTCCTCCAGCACCTCTGATCTAACAAGCTGGATGCAACCATGCATTCTATCCACTTCCCAGTACCTTGCAGAAGACCCAAGGTAAAAGCAGTCCTGGCCCCACAGTCATGTGCTTGACTGCAGGTCTCTCCACCTACAGAGAGCTGGGGCCAATCACATCAAAGGCTCCCACTATTTTGTGTAGCATGAACACCAGTTTTGTGGGCTGCTGCAAGCAGATTCATCTGCTTTGTGCACAATTTTATTTTATTCCTTCATGTGTCATCAGTACAGGCTGAGAATCTCTACTCAGAAATGCTTGGAATGATTGCAGCTTTCAGAGTTCTTCAGATTAGGAGACATTTGTATAGACATAATGCAGTATTTCAGGCATGGGAATCAAGTTCTAAACCCTGGCTGGAGTTACCATTCCTTTTCTCTGCTTCCTTCCTTCCTTCTTTCCTTCCTTCCTTCCAAGGAGGCCCAGGCTCATCTCAAAGTTACTATGTAGCCAAAGATAACCTTGAACTCCCATTTCCCTTGCCTCTACCTCCCATGTGCTATGATTAGAGGTGTTCACTACTACCAAACACAGTTTACACCTCACTGGAGATTGAAACCCAGGCTTTCCTACATGTTAAGCAATCACTCTACCCAGTCCCATTTATGTTTCTTAAACAGAAGGCATAAAAACAATTGTATCCTTTAAGTGACCTCAGAGATTCAGAATGTAATTTTCCACTTGTGGCATTATATCTGCATTTAAAAGTTCTGAATTTTGAAACAATTGAGATGTTGTATCTTCAGACTAGGGCTGCTCAATTTATAACAGCATCCATTTCATTTGTAATCTGCCTGCCCATGTGCTGGGCACTGACCAAACAGTCACATGCCTTCCTTATCTCTATATGATTTCCAAGAGCAGATGTGGAAGAGTCAAGAGGCTCTCCCAGAGTGGTATATCTGGAGCCACACGCATCAGGGGCTCTAGCCACAGCAGCCCAGACTCCAGGGAACACACCACTAAGGGTGTTGCCTCCCTGGCTGCTCATCAATGGGACAGAGCCTTGGCACAGAGCTGGGATGAACAGCCTGGGATCCACACCAGGAAACAGGTCATGCTTTGCCTTCACATTCTGGGAGTTACGTGCACTGTGCTCTGTGCTTGGTGAAGGAGCAGATGTTTAATAACTTTGCAGCAGCAAGGAAGAGGTTGCATAATGTGGCTGAGCTATTTTTGAACTTTGGAAAATGCTGACTGCTCTTTTCAAACTATCTTCTATAAAACCAGGAATATTAAAACACGGAGAAAATTTTCCCCCTTCTCTATACCCCATCATTTGAAACCATAAGGGCAGAGAAGAGATGGGTCTATTATAAGATCAGGAATACTCTATGTCCTGCAAGCTGCCCCTTGCACAGCTTGGGCAACAACACATCACTCTAATATGCCAACTGCAAGAACTCTAACATTAGAAGTAATGAACCTGGGGACCACAGAGTTACATGCCCAAATAGCCCCAAGGAGGTCTCCATTGGCTGACGCTGCTCTTGATGACTCATCCTGAGAACCGGTAGGAATTCAGTTAAAACTGTCCTTATCTTCCCTTCTACAGAGTAGAAGTAAGGAAAGCTAACTGTTCTCAAGGTGCTTTGCAAATTAAGGCTTTACCCAGCTGAAAATGTAATTTAAAAAAAAAAAAACTGAAATAAGGAACTTCTAGCTCAAGAGTCTCAACTCCCACTGTTGAAGAGCATGTACCCAGTGAGCCTTGTCTGCTCACTGCCTTGAGATGACTGCATCCTTCCCTGATGGGCAACCTAAATGCCCAGGTACTAGGGATGGCTAGCTAAAAAAGGAAGCATGGGAGTGGCAAAATATAAAAACAGCAGCTTAAATTAATACATTACATTATCTTCACAGTGATATTGAAAATACAAGATGAAAGCCAAGCAGAATGGAGTTCATTGGATGTCACCAGGATTGGGCATCTGGTTGCACAGGAATCTTTAGCGAAAATACATCAGCACACATACACATTGCCTATGTACATAATTCACATAGGGATTTCCCTTCCCTTGAAAAGGGAAGTGACCAGGACTTCTATACTTCTACTAATGTACTGCTTTGATGGGAGATATCATTCTGTAAATATGTTTTTATTATTGGTTAATGAGTAAAGCACAGTTGGCCAATAGGAAAGCAAGATAGGTGGGACTAGGAGACAAGGAATATTCTGGGAGATGTAGCAAGGGTCAAAATGTAGGACCAAAGGTAGTAAGAGGTCCAAAACTTCTTTCCGGTAAGATAAGACCACATGGAAACACTTAGATTGATAGAAATGTGTTGATATTTAAGACAGAGCTAGCCAATAAGAAACGCCAGTAACAGGCCAGCAGCTTTATATCTAATACAGTGTCTCTCTGTGTTACTTGCGGCTGATGTGGCTCTGGGACCAGGCTGGAAGGAAAACTAATTGTAACATTGTTTTAAAATGTTCAAACAAACCAGACATACCATCCTCATTCTGTGTTGAGCCTTGGTTGAGTATATTATTATATTCTCTACTACTCACTGTCTTTTTCAGCATTTAAAAAAGAAAGAATTCTTGATGCAGCAAGATGGCTGAGTGGGAAAAAGGAATTGCTGCCAAACCTGAAGGCCTAAGATCAATAAAGCCAACTCCCAGAAAGCTGTCTCCTGATCTGCACAAGCACACACAATGACACACACACACACACACATACACACACTCACACACACACACACACACACACACACACACATACACACACTCACACACACCACACACACACACACACACACACACATACCACATAGAGAGAGATTTTGAAAAATAAATAAATACATGTGAAAAGTGAATCTTACGCCAGAGTTTGTTTGGGGGCAAATTTCTTTTTTTCCATTAGACTGCATGGTCTTTGGGGACAGAAGTCACATCTTAACTTCATATTCCAGGAGCCCTCACAAGATTTGCCAGGTCTGAGGAATGACAGCTGGGAGCCAGAAGGACACAGTGCCCTTAGCTCTTCTCAAGTACTTTCTTTGGGTTATCTCTAACTCCCAGACAAGGACAACCCAGCAGGGCTCTGCTCTTGCCTCCATGGGGTGCATGTGAGAGCACTGAAGGGAAGGGAAGTGTGGCAAGAAGAGAAAGATGAGAAAGACGAGCCACTGGGAGCCACTACCCAACCTCAGTCTGCCTGTGCAGCACCACCCCTTTGTGGACAGCAAGACATCACATGTGCAGGAGCCCTCAGCTTGGCATGCGGCTTCTCTGGGATGGAAATGCCATTTACAAAGCTGATGCACTGGGAAAGGAAACTGTGAGGCTAGAACTGCCACAATTCACAGCCTCAGGGCCTGTGTTTTCTCTCAGTAAAGAATGGAATCTAGGGTGGTCGCTGGAAAAGAATCTGAATGTCTTGGCAATTATCCCTCTCAAATTCCCTTTCCTTTCATATATATATATATATATATGAATCATTTCAATTGCCTTATAATTGAGTTATGTTTTCCACAAAATAATAGATTTCTAAGTCTGCCAGCTGCAGGGCACATCTTATTAAAGTGAGTGTGAATTCATTAGCCCAGCCTTTGTCTTAGGCTGGCAGCCAGCCTGACTTCCTAAGAAGCTCCCATGTCCACACCAATTTATCTTAGTTCTTTCCTGATATTTGGATGATTATTTTGGATGCTCAGTGTGGCTACCTAGGAATAGGATGGGGGACGATGTCAAAGGAGCTTGATTTCTTAATTCAACCGTCCATTTTTCTCAGGTATAGGTTATTTGTGAAGAAGTACATCCTGGGCTTAGTGTTTAAAGCACTTGTCTCACAATTTGAAGCACTTATCTTCAGTTTCCCAGAACTCACTTTAAAGCAAGGCACAATGTGAGGATCTCTCATCCCACCAACAGAAAGATGGAGGATGGAGCCACAACTGTGCACAAACGCTTTTGGGCCATCTAGCCTGGGCACTACAGTGGGAAAATAATGAAGATACTGTCTCATACAAGGTAGAAGGTAATGACTAACAGCTGACACATGCTCTGACTCCCCAAACTCAGTCCATGGCATGTGTACACCACACACACACACACACACACACACACACACACACACACACTTCTGCTCTGTTTCAGAAGTAAACTCTGAAAGGTAGCAGATTCAAGCTCACAGTAATACAGAGGTGTTTTAGGATGGCAATACTCTGCAGGAACCAACATGATCTCCTGACTACAATCTTGTATGGGGTTGTACTTCATTGATAACTCTGATGTTTACTGAATGCTCAGCAGGTCATAAGAAGCATCCCTTCTCACACATCATATCCCCTCTTCTCATACTCATGACAGCCCCCCAGAACCTTGGTTCACAAATCACAGCAATTCAGCACCATCCAAGAACTTGTTAGAATGTCAATTCTATGAGCTTACTTCAGACCTAATAATACAACAGAAATTCCTAGTACAGACCCAGAACCCCACCAAGCCCTTCCAGATGTCTCAAAATATTTGAAGATGACAAGCCTGGAAAGAAGAGGCTATTATTACCACTCTATGACAAGCACTTGTGATGCAGAAATGGAAAGTGATTGCCGGTGTCCTGTAGAATGTGAAGGAGACAGGATTTGAACATGAAAACAGCATCACTACCCAACCCAGCCTTTAACCACAGTGCCACAGTGCTCATTCTGTGAGGAATAAAGCACAGATTACATCATTGAACATCAGGCAAAAACATGCAGAATGGGTTCTGAATAATAATTCTAAATCTTAGCAGCCGAGCAGTAATGATAGGCCACAAAGAATAACGACATCTCCCAGAAACATAAAATTTAACTTAAATGCCCACCCTGATGGGTCAGTTAAATAAATTATGCTACAGTCATACGGCAGAATGTAATGTGGCTTTAAGAGTGATGATTGCCAAGATCTCCAAAGACCTATAAAGATGCTTGGCATATAAGAAGAAAAGATATTCAGACTCAGCCGGGGACTAGGAGCATCAGCGTGAACAATATTCCCAAATCAGGCCAAGCTGCTGAGGATGTGGGATGTCAGATGATTCCACAAACTGTTGTATGGCTAAAAAGTGGTGCCATTGTTTTATAGAACAGTTTGGCAACTGATACTTAAAGATGCCCACATCTTTGACTCCCCAAGTCCCATTTCTTAGAACCAACCCTAGACAACTAGACAGTCAGGCTCTGTAAAAAATCTGAATTCTCATGATTGTAAAGAGTGAATAAATAAACAAAGTATGGCATATTTATATGGAAGAATGTGGCATGGATATTACAAAGAATTTACCTGACATATAAATAGATACTAGATTGATGATAGGTAGGTAAATGAAAAACAGATAGATAGATAGATAGATAGATAGATAGATGATAGAGAAATGGTATAGATAGATGGTAGATAGATAGATGGGTAGATAGATATAAAGATAGGACAAACAGAAAGATAGATGATTGATGTGGAAAAGAGAGAATGATAAAGAGACAGGAGGGAAGTCTCAAGTGGATGTTTCTGAAGTAAGTTTTGGAGTAAAGAAAATAAAAGCAAGTTGCAGAGAGCCACTAAAATACATTATTACTTGTAAACCCAACACTTAGGATCTTACAGGAGGATTGCAAGATGAAGGCCAGCTTGGGCTACATAGCAATTTCTAAAATAGCATGGCTATGTAATGAAATTATGTCTCAAAAAGTATTATTACTTTACTTACTATTTTTAAATGAGACAGGAAGAGAGAAAAAGAGAAATGAGCACAAATCAAAACCAACTTCCTCCAAGTAAATACATACATTCTGCATGTCAAGTCTATCCTTCCATCAATGACTATGGACCCAAACATTCATAGCAACAAAATTCTGACCCATCTTTGGGGAACAATGAAAGAGGCCTCTCTTACTGGTGCAGAGTGTGATGAGGAGTTTCTGGTTTCTCTGCCTGCCCATAGCAGCTGGTCTTGGCCTCAGGGATGTAGGAGAATTTCTCCAACATGGAAGATGCAGCAGTGGTTAGGATCCCAAGACCATCCCTCACTCTCGCCTCCAGGCTATAGTCCCAGTCATCATAGGACACTGAAATGAGTCCGGATGGGAACTCTTTGGGGATGAGCTCTGTGTTCCCAGAGACCAAACTGGGGACAATCCAGAAGAAGTCATACCCGGTGAGGCCAAGGGATCGAGCCTCACTTAGGATGAGGACAGCCTCGTCTTTGGAACAGTACAGTAAGATGACAGAAGAATGGATCTTCTTCAGCTGGACCTGTGTCTTGGCATCCTCGAAGGAGGTATCCAGTGTGATCACATTCTGCATATCCCAGCCCACAAAGCTGTTGTCCACTGTTGTCTTGATGAAGCTGATGAAGTCCCTGTAGCCAGGGAAGATGGTAGTCACCAGAGAGAAGACATGCCAATCATAATCCTGCATGATCTTCAGCATAACTGTGGCTTGCTGCTGGATGGATGCCCCAAACTGGAAGAACGTGGACGTCGGATCCTGCCGACAAATAAGAAGACAGAAAAGTAGAGGGTGAGGCCAGAGGTAGTTGCTATGCAGTGATCTGTCTTTGTAGAATTAGAGATGCCCTTTCTAGAAACAGAGAAAACATCAACTCATTCAGAACACTTCTGAAGAGCCAGGACTCAGTTAGGAAAGTGCTTATCATGCAATCGTGAGTACCTGTACTTGATCCACAGAAACTACACTGAAAACAAAGACAGGTGGGGAATCCCTGGAGCTCACTGGCCAACCAGTCAAGCTGATATGGCAAGTTACAAGCCAGTAAAAGACTGTCTAAAGACAAGGTAGACAGCTCCTAAGGAATAATACCTAAGGCTGTCCTCTAGTTTCCACATACATACGTGAAAATGTGTGCATTGGCATACACGTGTACACATGAACACACACATACACATACACACATACACACCAATAATAAAAATAAACACTGCTGATCTGTGCCAGACTCTGGAGCATGCACAGAAAATGCAGACTTGAAAGGATTCATGCTCAGAAGCTCATGGCCAGTTCATCATCATCCACTCTCGTTTTCCTCTAGACTCCCTTTCCCCACACATTTCTGTCCACCCAGTTCCAATAACACTAATGTGGTTTAGTCCTCGGGTCATATCATGACAATGAAGTTGACAGAGACAAAGGGGCATCAGGAAGTATAGAAAGGTTCACAAGGGCACAGTTGGAGCTATTGTAAGTGTCATACCTGAATTGTTTTACCCCCAGACCATCAGCTAAATGAGCCACTTAGCTCCCATGTTCACAAGAGCTAGTACAAGTAGGGATTCTGTAACTTCAACTCAAGATTCTCATGCATACAGACGACTCATTTGATTGGCAAACATTTGCAGAACAGTTTGTTTTTGCTTTAGACCCTGGGAAGTCATGACTAGCAGGGCAGGCATGGCAGGATCTCTGTTGTCATAGATGTAAGGGAAACTTAAGAAAGAGCAGTCACTGTGAACTGGAGACTGAGAGAAACATCTGGAAATGCAGAAGAATTAAGGCAAGAGTGGGGAGAAACAGGTAAGCATGTCGTGGGGTTACATTTTTTAGTATAATAGATAAAGTTGCTTTGTTACATGAAGTACAAAGGATGAAATTCTATCAAAAAGCTTGTGATGCTATATCCAAAGTCTTGGGAACTATTCTGATAAAACCCAGGAAATCTGTATTGGGGTAAGGGGCCACTATAACCCCAATAGCTTCCCAAATAAATATATGACCGTGAGAAGGAAGTTCCACTTGGCCAAGCAGATGATTGTAGGGTTGTCAATTTTATAACCAACCACACTCCTCAACTCATTAGTTTCCACAGCAGTCCTATGATGTTGGCATTATTGGCATGGAAACCGGTGATCAAAGTGTCAGACTGCAACCATGTATCTAAGCCTAGGTAGGTTCTGAGAATGTAGCATGCTGGGTCTCCTTTATCATCTGCAGCCACAGCCCTCTTGGGTTTAAAATAAGTGCATGGGGAATGCATAAGCCATGTCACTCTAGTTAATGTGCTACAGAAATGACAACTCAGGAGGTTGATAGCCCACCTGGTGAAGCCTTGCAAGCATGAGGACAAGAACACATGTTTTTTGTTGTTTGTTTGTTTGTTTGTTTGTTTGTTTTAAAGTTGAGTGTGTGGCCTGCACTTGCAATCCCAGTGCTTGGGAAATGGACACAGGGTCTTTCCTGAGGCTTACTGGCCAGCCAACTCAATCTACTTGATCTCTCATAATTCAAGGTAAAATGGTCCCGGAGAACAATGGTGATGTTTTCCTCTGACCTCTATATGCATGTGTACATATGCATATCTGCACATACATGTGCCCACCCGCATGAACATATGCATAAAACATATGCAAGTTCAGCAAAAACTATGCATCACAAAACAGGTATGGCCAAAGCTAGGGTATATATTTCTTACAGAAACTAAAATAATTGCCAAGGTGTCCTTATCTTATCACATTTTCATTTAGCAGGTTTTATTTTCTAGGTTCTTAGTGCTACCTCATTTTAGCAGTTTTACTTATGGGGACTCCATTTTGTGTACGTGTATGTGTGTGTGTGTGTGTGTGTGTGTGTGTGTGTGTGTGTTGGTGTTGATTGGTTCCATGGTTAGTCATGTCTTTCAGAGAAATACTTTGTAACTACAGATGTCAATATTTTCTCTCTCATTTTCTTGATCTCAGTGGCCAATGAGCTACAGTTCTTGGAAACTATGCTCTTTCTGCAGACAAAGGTTTGGTGGATTACTTCAGTGCAGCATGGCCTGAAGTCAGAGAGAGGAAATGGGAATAAATAAATGGTTTCTGGGCTCCTTCCAGCATTTCAGTTCAATGAATTTTACCTAATTAAATCAATTAAAATGGGTAACAGATTTAAAGACTTGGGGAAATCATCTTTTTCCCTACTGTAACATTTTGAGAAATCCAATATTCTTGAATTGATGAATCATTTTTTTCCAGTCACATTTCAACAAGACTGTGAGTTCTTCAAGGGCAGCAAAGCTGTTGTCCTCATCACTCTGTCCCCATGGTGGGCAGTAGGCTTGGTCCATGGCACATCAGTGAGTAGAGAACAAGGACATGCATGAGTAGATGAGTGTGGAATTAAAGCCCCAGAAAGTCCTAGGGTTACCCAGAATACTCAAGGGGATAATTCAGTGTCTGACATTGTGTGCTGTGGATCCTTAGTGTCACAGCCACAAAAGACCACATCACCACCCATCCTACACACTCCAAGAAATCACTCCTCCAACCAAAGCCCCATATTGTGAATATGTACACATTTGTATATATGCATACTTATGTGTGTGCATGCATGTGGATGCCAGAGGACAAACTTGGATGTCATTCCTCAAGTGCTACCTACCTTATTTTTTCCTAAAATTCTTTATTTGTAAGAGGTAGTAGGAGCATGCAGGCCATATAGAATGTGTGGAGTCAGAGGACAACTTGTGTTCTCTTCTCTCCTTCTACCGAGTGGGTTCCAGGAATAGAACGCAAGTCATGAGACTTGAGAGCAAATACCTCCTCTCCTGAGTCATTTGCCAGTCCCTTGTTTTACTTTTCTGGACAAGGTCCCTCACTGACCTGAGCCCTGTCAAATAGTGAAATCATACTGGCCAGTGATCCCCAGAAATCTACCTTTGTCTGCCCCCCACACTGATGTGATTTCAAGTATGCACTATCATATCTAACTTTTCCTCTTTTAGGCCCTAGGAGACTGAACTCAATTATTTATGCTTGCAAGGAAAGATCTTTAATAACAGATATCACTTTAACTCACATACAAAAAATTTAGTGTGCATATTATTGATAAGAGGAGGAGGAACACAAAAAAAATTTAAAAGCCTCATAAGCTGTCTCAAAACATCATTGAATAAACAAAAAAGACAAGAACATGTAGACTCTAGCAGATGACACAGAAGTCTTAAAGCAACTGCAGTATTCAGCCCCCCACACTGCTGGATGCCTCCTGAGATGGGACCAAAGTGTTGAAAACTGAATTACCAAGAAATGCATTAGTTCCCACTGAGCACTGAAACATCTGAGGATACTGACACCAGAGCCACACCATCACTGCAGAGCACAAGTTGGCATCTTCTGCACTGCATATTTGAGGAGTAGAGGGGGTACAAACGTTAACAAATCTCATACATCACCTGCTCCAAAGTTCAAAGGACATTGCAGAAGAGGGGACAGAGGAGGAGAAGTACACAAGAGCCAGAAAACAGTAGGAAGGGCTTCAAAATGCTACCCTCTGCATTCAATATAGCCCTTGAAAGCATTAATTCGTGATTGTAGTTTAAAAAGCTGTAATTACCTGCACTGCACCATAACAAGACTGACCCTAGCTGACCCTAGCAACAGTCAAGGAGAGGTGAAGGGCTCATAGGGACCCATCCTTTACCTCTGAATTATTGGCTATAGATAGATGCTGGGAGGGGGAAAAACACTGTCTTTTGTTGTATCCCCAATATTGAGGCAACTAGAATCTACACCCATGATTACCAAGATGGCCCTAATAAATCTCAGTGGCCCACAAAACAAAATGAATAGTTGTGAACATGAGAGCGTGGTTTGTGAGAAGTGGGGAAGGTGGACACAGATGGTAGGGAGGTGGGCTGTGAGTGGTTAGCATGCATGGCATACATGTGTGAAATTGTTACATAGGTGAGACAACCTATGTATGCACAAATGTTTGAACAACTAACATGGATGGAGAGGTAGGAACCAACATGCTAGATGTGGCTTCAATTTGGGATCCCGAAGGTTCCTTGCTCCAAGTGTAGTGAATTGTAGCATCGCTAGGCTGTCTCTGAGATGCTCTGTGCACAGAGAAGAGCTGTAGACTGATGCAGTGTTGCCTCATATCTCCTAGGTGGGAGAGGGTGTGCCTGCGGTGTGATCTTCATGGAGAGAGATAATCATAGAGACAACACAGTTCCTAACCTAGAGCCAATGCAGCACAGACCACCTGAGAACAGGTACAGGCAGAACACTGACCTGGCCACACTTCCTCTCCCATCTTAGACAGTTCAGCACAAGCTTCTATCTGATCCTCCATTCTTGTTAGGATCTTTAAAGTACTCCAAAGCTTGTGTGCCCAAGACTTATTGCCAAATACAGTAGTTCTCAGTGTCGGGACCTTCATGAGACAACTGGACTCCCAGAGCCCTGACATCATGGGTGGATTTACACATGAGGATTTGTCATATACTGGGCTGTTGGAAGGTGCTGGAAACTTCAGAAGGGTTATAAGTGTAGGAAGTTAGTCACTGGAAATACCCCCTTCAAAGGTATGTTTTGTCTCTGGTCTATGCCACCCCCTTCTTTCTATATGCTAGGAGGTGAACAGCTTTGCTCCACCTATGCTCCCTGTTAAGATATTTTTCTACCTCAATTCAGGACCAGAAACACTAGAGGCAAGTGACCGGGGTTAAATGCTCCAAACCATGAATTCAAATAAACCTTCTCTTCCTTCACAATGCTTTGTCTCAGGTCACAGCAACAGAAAACTGACCACCATGCTCCCTACTCCAATGGATGGACCATACTGCACCTCTGGATCAGACTGCTGTAACAGACTTAATAACATGTCCTTGGGAAAAGTCCCTCAATCTTCCTAAGACTGACTTTGCCCATCTGCACAATATATCTGTCCAATATAAAGATAATTAAAGGGGCTGGAGAGATGGTTTGGGTGTGAATTGCTTGCTGTGCAAGTATAAGGACATAGTTGAATCCCTAGAACCAACATCAAGTCAAGCACAGTAGCACACATCTGTAATCTTACTGTTTCTCTGGTGAGATGGGAGATGGAGGAGTTAGGAGAATTCCTGGAATTTGAGGGCTAACTATCCTGACATGTGCCTTGGAGAACTACATGTTATCCTCTGTCTAGCATAATGAAAGACAGAGACTAACACCTGAGGTTTTCTCTGAATCCATACCTACTGGAGCATGTCTATGTTCCCACTCACACATACAAATATGTTCATGTAGTAGAACATACACAAATACACATATGTATGCATATTACATATATGGAAAAGGGGGATCGTGTAATGCAGAAGTGTCTACTTGGGAGTTATTTTGCTCATTACATCATAGTAACTGTCAGTCAGTCTAAACATTTTACAGAAAATTGACCACTACACCCCATGAAGACCCTAGCCCTAGGGTGGACAATAGTGAACTAAGGTTAAGCCCAGAGGGTAGAGATTCTTCTAGGAAGCCAAGTGATCCACTCCTGTATTTTATCATTGGCAATAGACATGGATAAGTAGGTGTCCCTGTCCTGGGCTGATCTGGAGTTCTTTGGTGCATTCCCAAGACTCTGCACCACATTTCTCTTCTGTTCGGTCCCTTAAACTCCACCTTCAAAACAACTGAAAGCTAGGCAGGTAGCCCTTTAGTAGACTTGGCCTAACATGCATGTGAACCTGAGTTCCATCCTCTAAACCACACAATACCACACACACACACACCCACATACACACACACACACACACACACACACACACACACACACAAACACACACACTTCTCACTGTAAATCAAAGACATTGTATATCTTCCAGACAGACAGAAATGAGGAAACATTTGCAAAACAATTGCAGAATGAGGTTCCCTTTTGTCTATGGTGATTTTATGGACTGGCAGAAGATGATGGGGAATTTGGCCACATGCCCAGGAGGTAACAGATAAGCCAAATGTCCCAGTCTTCCATGTTCCCACCTCCTGCCTTGATGGTAGAGGCAGTCCCTCCTGCACTCACTCACCCCTGCCTGTCCTCTGTGGGCTCAGGAGAGCTGTCTGTGACCACCTCTGGAACTGGGCTTCCCTTGACTGTGCAGTCATGGAAGGAAAACAGATCTCACACGCCCACTGTGGTGTTGTATCAAGAGCAGCTCTCTCCCCAAGCTCACGAACTGCAGAACAAACTGTTTCAAACATAGCAAGGCAGGCAGGGATATTCAGGGTGCTGGGTGTCTGTTCTAGACAGTTTCCATCCTGTGATTGTGAGGTCTCATCCCATCAGATCTAAAGCATCAGTCCTAATCTGGAACATCCCAGAGATCACTGAGTGTCCACAGAGACAGGACACTCCATAAGGTCCAAGGATGATAAATAGTTGGGCCAAATAACAACCTTCATTTCACTCACCTACTTACAAAGGTTATATACACCATGCTTGCTTTGGTCTTAACTACTCAGGAGATAAGGGCAACAGTACAGTATCTACAAACGGTGCTTCTCATGGAGACTGCTACAGTTCCATGATGAGGTTGTTGCAAGATTAGTCGGATGCTTCCGGGCCACATACCAGTGGCTCTAAATCTCCTGCATATCATCACATATATAACCACCTTTAAAAAAGCATCTGTGTTGCTGGCCCTGGGCCACTCTAATGAGGGCAGTTTCCATGAGTAGGTTATCTGAATCACAAAGCCATTTATTTTAATGTCCTCTGCTCTCAGTGGCAGGATGAGTTTTACTGAGCATCTTTTCAGAGACCAGAACTATGTCTGACACACAGAAAGAGCCACATAAATATTTGGTGAGCAAATGGGTGAGTGGGAAGCCTGCCCCCGGGAATCATGGGCAAATGGTCACTGCTGTCGATTCTACAGACGTTTCTACACCATTTTTTCTGCTGCTTGATGGGGTGGGTGTAGCTGGTACAAAAACCAGTGCTGTGGTAGCAAAGATGCAGAGAAACATGTGGGAAGTTGTTTTGTTCTGCAAGGAACTGTCCCAGTGAGCCCTGACATACTTTTCACTGTTCTCCTAATGAATCAATAGAAGTTTTCAACAGATTTTATCTTCATCCCTGTGATAGAAGAGCTGGAAGACAGAGGGGAAGCTGTTCTCTGGACATGGCATGAGCATTGCACTCATGAACTCAGAGCAGCTGGGGTTGCCTCTAGGTTATCAAGCCAGCCTAAACTCCAGCACAGATGAGGTGTGGTCTCTAGGCCCATCCCTTGCTGAATAGCTATTGGCAATTAACAAGAGCTGAGAGTGGGGTTTTCTTCTACAAGGGTGTGGCCACTGGTAGGTTTCCCAAGCTGCAGTAGATGATGACCTCACAACCTATGCACATATAGGAAGAAAAGGAAGAAGAGGGAGGAGGGGGTAAAGGAGGAGGAAGAGGAAAAGTAAGGAGAGGAGAAGAAGAAAGAAGGAGGAGGGGGAAGAGGAGGAAGAAGAAAGGGACAAGAAAGAGACATGAAGTTGAAGGAAGAGACATTTTAGGGAAATCAGAAGGAGAAAATTGGAAGCATAAATGATATTTTACTGTATATATGCATGAAATTCTCAAAGAAGAAAATAAATGTAGGCATCAAACTTGATAAGCTGGAGGATTCAAATGAGAGCATGGGGCATGCATTTAAGATGAACAAGTCCCATTAGAGAACTTTAGTGCCTCCCATCCCCCTCCCCCACCATCACATCCAGCCTCTTTCTCCTCACTGTCACCATCACAGCCATTGTCGAGGCCAATATCTAACATGCAGCCCAGTGTATCAATAATGGAAAGTATGGTTACTGTCCCAGACTTTCAAACTGAATCTCAGAGTGTGAGTTGGCTAAAATTCATATAAAGGAGTGCATGGCAGAGCCAGAGGTCAAAACCAGGCCATTTCAAGTCAGCATCAAGGTTTAGCTATCTTAAGACACTGCTCTGTTCCCTATTGAGGCACCAAACCAACAAACAAGATACCCAAGAAATTGTAAAAATGACAATTATATGCCCTTTAATTGTGCACTGATTCAAGGAGGAAACTCAGGCAAGAAAGGAATGAGGTCACATCCAAGTGTCTTATCCATCTCAACTGCAGTATTCCATTTCAGAAAACCCTGACTCATCATCTGGATTCTGTCCTCTAGTCACTCCTGTTAGGGAGAGAAGATATCCCTTCTCACCCTGACTCCTGCAGCCAATCAGCACCCAAGCTGAGAGGCATCCCTTTTTCCTCTCCTGGCTGTTTAAAATGGATTAGCAGTTACCACAACCTGGAACAAGACTCTACCTCCAAGAAGTTCCATTGCAAGCTGTCTGGGACTCAGCATCTATTGCAGTGTTTGAGGGGCTTGAGGACAATTAGGAGAGGTGTCTGATATATTTGTTAGGAATGCAAGAAACATGCAGAAAACTCTGGGATAACAAGCACATGGTACCATGCCTGCCTGTCTTGCATGGGTTCTGGAGATTAAACACAGGTCCTCATGGTGGCACAGCGGGCCCTTTAACAAGGGAGCCCACCTCTCGCCCCCAGTAGCATTCTTGTTAAGTAATCTAACACCATCCTCCTCTGTCTGCTTTCTCTTCAAATCAGAAGTTTCACTCTTCTCCTTTATTTTTCTGTTTTATTGAGGAATAATTAACAAATAGAAGTTGTATACATCCAAGGTGCATGAAATAATGTTTTGATATGTGTATATACTGTGAAATGATTACCATAATCAAGCTAATTAACACATCCATCTCCTCACAGTTACCTTCTGTGTGTGAGGGATGAGAATATTTGAGACCTATCCTCAGCAAACTTCAAGTACACAATACATTATTAGTACCTACACTCACATTAGGCCTACTACCACTTACTGATTTTATAAATGCAAATGTGTAACCTGTGACTGACATCTCCTAACTCCTCCTGTCCCCAGAGCCCTGGCAACCATCATTCTATGCTATTTCTCTGAGATCAGCTTTTTATATCTGACACATAAGTGAAATCATGCAGTATTTGTCTTTATGTCTCTGGCTTATTATGTCTCCCAGACTAATCGATGTTGTCACAAATAGCACAAATAGTCACAAATAGATTTCTTATTTTAATAGAGCATTATATAAACATATATATATGCATATATACCTGTATAGATGCAACAAAATCTCTATACACATCCACAGATTCAACCAACCATAGGCTAAAAATATTTTAGAGTTGCATCTTTATTGGGCAAACGGGCCTTGTCTTGCCATTATTCTCTCTGCAGGGCAAGAAAGCAACTATTTATATAGGATTTGCATTATGTCAGTTATTGTAATAGGGAGTGTCTATTCAAATTGCATTCAAATATAAACCTACTTTATGTAAGGGACCAGAGTATCTGTGCATTTTGATGAGGGCTCTAGAAGCAACCCCTTGAAGAAACCAAGGAGTGATCAGTGGTTTTCAACCTGTGAGTCTTGACCCCTTTGGATGTCACATATCAGATATTCTGTATATCAAATATTTGCATTATGATTCATAATAGTAGCAAAATTACATTTATGATGTAGCAATGAAATAATTTTATTGGCAGGGATCACTGCAAGATGAGGAACAGAACTGTATTAAACAGTTAGACAGGTTAAGAACCACTGGTCTAGCAGGTATTCAAAGTAGTAACTTTGTTTCCTTTGGATGCATACTAGGTGAGATGGCTAGGGAAAGGAGGAGTTAGATGCAGTTTCTGGTGAGCATGGAGTTCCCATCTAGGATAGCTGTGTTTGGTGCCTGAAGTGCTCCATCCGAAAACAGGGACAAAAAGAACTCGGCCTTTACTCACAGTTTGTTCCCTAGGCTCTCAGACTAGAGTGTCAGGATATGCTCAGAGTAAGATAACCACCTCCACTTACCAAGCCCACAGCCTCAGCCTGGGGTTGGTTTTAGCAACAGGACCCACAAACAGCATGTGACTACTTAAATTTAGATACAAGGAAGTTTATCTTGACTTTAAGTCACCCTCCTTGTACCCTTGAACTTGAAAGCCAACGTCTCCTCACCCTTGTTGCCTTACCACTAAATAAGACCTGAGATGAAGCTCAGAAACATGATTTACTCCTTCAGAGAGTCTAACAGGATCCAGGGTTAAAAGAGCTGACCTGAGACTTCATATAAGGAAACTGAGGAGCCAGAATCTTGATGCTCTACTCTAAATTTCCTAGCAGTCTGTGGTACAGGATGGACACAGTTCTCTGATCCCACTTGGCGCTTTTCTTGCTGTGTCAGGACATGTCACAAAGAACATACAGAGAGCTGGGAGGACATGATCAGGGTTGGCAGCCCATTTCCTACCACAAGCAAGTTGCTTAACTCTTTCTGTTTTCACATCAAAAAAAATGAGGAGAAAAATAGTCACACAGGTTGCAGAGCTGGCCCAGTGAGTAACAGCACATACTGTACAACCATAAGGACCGGAGTTCAGATCCTCAACACCCAGGTAAAAAAAAATGACAGGTGTGGCCACACTGGGATGCTATCCAGCCAGCCTAGCAGCAAAACAAAGCTCCAAGGTCAGTGGTAGAAAGTGTCAGAGAAGGACTCCTGCCACCCTACCCTGTGCATGCACTCTCGAGTATATATGTGTGTGCACACACCACACCACACCACACCACACCACACACACACACACACATGCAGTCACCAAAAAATTATTGTACATGTGTGAGAGGCAATCGAAAAGTCAGCCAAGCTCTCTTGGTATCAACAACGGAAGGATAGCATATTTGAGGGGCCCCATGACCCACATCCATCACCTACTTCTGAATGTCTCTTCTTCCCACTTACTCTTGTTTTCTGAATTCCCAGAACTTCTGTCTATAGCTCCACACCTAAGCCCTGATTCACCACACCCAGACTAAGAATTGTTGAGGGCAAGGCACCATCTACCTGGAGCTCTCCCATGTACCTTGCAGATTCCTAGGCAGATGTTTTGGGTTTCTTCAAGGCTTCACTGACAGGGAGGGATCCACACATCACTTATCTGAGCAGATCTGCCGGGTCTGCTGTGCTAGAAGGAAGCTCTCATCCATGGGTTGCCTTTCATTCACTCATCAGGCTCAAAGTACTCCTGCTAAATGCCAAGTGTTTTTCCAGCATAGAGTATGGGGAAGAGGCTGCCTAAGGGAAGGTAACTTCTTTTTTGTATTTTACCTCCTTATAGAAGAAACAGACAAGAAAGAAATAAATCTATTAATGGACGTTTCACAGAAACCAAATGTCATAGTTCAGTCCTGGATTTCAAAGGAGACACTTTGGTTATCAGTAGGGACACTGAAACAGACCAGAAGGAAATGACGGAGCTGGGAGGATGCCTCAACTGCTAATGTGCTAGTTGTAATCCCTAGCATCTGTGGGGAAAGCCATGCATGGAAGCATGCCTGCAACCCCTGTGTTCAGGGCAAGAGGGGTGACAGGAGGGTGACAAAAGGATCCCTTACTGGCCAGCCAGTGTACTAACTAGTGATTTCCAGAGTCAGCAACAGAACCTAAATTAAAAAAAAAAATTAAAAGGTGGCAAGAGACTGAAGAGCATACCTGGCACTGACCTCTGGCCTCCATACACAGGCGTATACATTTTTTTACACACATACGCATACAGAAACACATATGCAAACATACAGTCCCACAAATACACGTAAAAAAGTAAATAAAACAAAAGGAAACATAGGAGGAAACAGTCATGCAGAATTTAGGATTTGGGTAGGAAGAGCATCTGAGCAGGGAACCATGGGAAGGTCAGAGCAATTGAAATTTAATGAACAAGAGAGATTGGTGAGAGCCAAGCTAGGGCAGGATGGGGGGGGAGGGTTGGTAGTCGATGCTGTTCACAGAGAGTGCCCCTAGAGAAAGGGAAACACTCTGCATCAATGCCTCAAGTAGATGATACTCCCAGCAACTCCTCTGCTTAGGTGCCATAGGTACCTGGGAGGGATGCTTGGACTCTCAGTCTATTTTCCCCCTGGAGTTTTGACACAGGCACTCAGCACAGAGAGCAGTCAAGCAAATAGCTGCATGCTATGCCCTTTTGTCAACTGGTACCCAAATCTCACTGCCATGGCTCAAACTTCCAGGTCTTCTAAGGATTCTGGGCCTTTCCCTAATGGGTCATCCAGAAATAACCAGAGCTTTTCCTCTTAACAAGAGCTTCAGGGATGGAGGGGGCAGTGCATCTAAGAAGGGTGTGGTGGCACACACCCGCAATCCTGGCACCTACACTTGGGAGGCAGAGGCAGTGGCTGCCCTAGCAAATCCCACACCAGTAAAGACTATATAGTGAGACCATGTCTCCACAAAAGAAAAAAATAAAGCCTGTACCCATGAATGGAGAGGTACACCATTTGAATTCCACTGCAATTCATTTAGGAAACTCAACAGAGTCTACACTAGTCAGAGCCACGCCATGCTGCTCTTGGACTCAGCCATGCTCTCTAGATCATTGGCAGCCAGTCGTGGTGAAGGGTTGAGAGGCAAGCCCATGTTTCTGAATAAGGACACAGAAAGGCCCATGCTCTAACAAGCCACAGGGAAGCCTCTGGCCTCAGCCTTCCAAGCAGGGCCACTGATAATTATGGAAGTCTGCAGTGAGTTCCAAGGAAAACCTCATTCCCACTGAAGCCAGGGAGAGATTCTCCCTGCTCAGAGGCCAGTGGGTCAGATGTCTGGGAAGCTGAGAAATTGAAGCTTCCAGGAGCATCTCTGTTTGGCCACTTCTGGCTGTTTCTTCTCTGAGGCCATGTGTCTAAGATACCATTTTATGAGTCACATGATAAACAGCTGCCACTCTGACCACCAAATATTCATTATTCCTTTACTGATAGTGGTCAATTTTCTCAGAAAGCCATCATTTTCCCCTTTCCTAGACAAGTCAATGGGATCATTTAATTCCTGTAGCGTCCTCATAATTAATTTTAGGGTAAAATTTGTCCTAAACCAGTCTAGACAGAGTAACTCTCAGGGTTGCTGAAGAAAAAGGATTTTAAAAACTGCAGGTTCTTTTACTTCAACCTGGGAGGTTGTTCAGCCAAAATTTCTGGCAGCAGCCACCAGACCTCCCACCCTACACCATTTTGAGAAAAGAAGAGTGGAGGCATGACAAAGCTAGTAAATCGAGCATTATCAAGCCATGGTATGCTTCTTGAGCACCTTGGCCAAGTCACACCTGAAGCCACCATACCCTCATCAGATGCATGCCTTAGTTTGTTGTTTTCTTTTGCTTAAAACCAATTGGAATTAACTTCTCTGACCCTTATAACAGAAGATCGCTGATGCCGCTTTGGGTAAGGAAAGAAACAGTGAATAATTTAAGAGTTTCCTCTCACCTTGATGAGCTCGGATCAGAAGAACTCAAACTAGCCTATTCCCTCCACCATCTTCACTTCCCTTCTCCAGGCTTTTCCCCCCAGAGGCACCTGCCATCTCCACTCATCTCCCTCTTCCCTTCATGAGCTCTTCATCCACCTTTTGTTTCTCTGTTTTCCTGTTATATGTTGCCAAGATTGGCTCCTCTCACACAGCCTGACAGTCACAGCTGCTGCGACCTAGACATGAGATGTGACAAGTTGCCACCAATAATAATGGCTTGTCATTAAGCCATTGCACTGAGGAGGAGAAGCAAACAAGTTGTGTGTTCATTAAGATATCATCTGGAGCTGTTGAAGAATGAAAAAAAGGAGGTAGCTTTAGTTTTGGAAAAACATCATCCCAGGTTTTCCTATAACTCTTGCAAGGGAGAGTCCTGGTGGTAAACATTAGAATAAAATGACCTCTTTAAAAATGACCCCCTGGACTCTGGAAATGTCCATGAACCGCCCTGAGACCTTGACTTCCAGAGGAAATTGCCCCCATCTGAGTGTATACATGTTTTCACGTGCACAGGTGCATGGACATGAAGGCCTTTGTTAAGGTTGTGTGTCTCCCTTGATCATTCTTCACCCCCCTCTTTTAGGACAGGGTCTCTCACTGGAAGTCACTGAGTCCCAGGGAGCCTTCCTATCTAAGCCTCCCAGAACTGTAAATAGTAGAGATGAGCATTTAGGGGATAGGACTCTGGTCTTCATTCTTGTCTGTCAAGTATTTCCAGCTCCTCACCCCAGGTTTAAGTTCATAAAGGCACAGATGCTATCAGACCGCTGCTTCAGGCTTGAACAGAAAACAGAAATCTTCATAGCTTAGAGGCTCTGTTTCCTCACTTTCAAAATGTTGTTGTGATTAGAAGAATGCATGTTCTGCTGCTCACACACCGAAAGCATTGTTAATGAGAGCTGTGTAATCATGAAAGAATCAACCGCAATGACAACAGAAAACCCAAACACAACAGCTCACCAGAACAGCAACACAGCAAATACAAAGCAAAATCTCCCTGTTACTCTTTCCCTCATGTCCTGACTGACACACATGGCATGTGTGCCAGGGATTGGGCACAAAACAGGTGGAAGGCTCGTCTTGGGGTTAAAACTCAAACCCTCCTCCTCTGAAGATCCCCTTCAGCTCTGGGCCAATTGGAAATGACTGGCTAAGCACTTGGAAAGATTGAAACATGTTTAATGCTCACACCGACTTTGGGGGAACAAATTCCATCCCCAGTTTAAGTTAAGGAAGTGAAGGGGGCGGCTTCCTGACTTTAAGGAGAAATCATTTGCGGGAATCTTGTTAAAATGCAATTCAGTAGACAGGGCTGGTGCACCTCTAACAAGTTTCCAAGTGATGCCAATGCTGCCAGTCTATAGCCATGCTGTGAGCTATAGAGGTTAAGTTGCATATCCAAGGTCATGCAGCCAGTTTCTGCATGAAGGTTCAGACCTGCAGGTCTTAGTGTGAATATGCCTAGGCCATGGCACTAGGTGACCCTCTGTCTCTACCAGGGAGGAGCACAGCATGACATAAGGAGGCATCTATTGCCTGACATCCTCACCCTGTGTTTCCATCAGGCACTCCCAGCTAAGACAGCCAGGTGTCACAGCCTGTCAGTCCCCATTGTCTCATCCAACAAAGCATGCTGGGGAGAAGCTGTAAGTCAAAGCCTACTGCATGGGAGGGCAGGAAGAGAGGACACCCTGGGGTGAAGCATCCCACTCCTGAAAGAGCTGGAAATACTCAGTATCAGAAGAGCCCGGAGAGGTAACTGCCAGTCAGCCTGAGACCCATCACATCTGCTCTTTAGTCCCCAGAGAACACAGCTGTCTTCTGGAGCAGTTCCTGCTGCAAGTAATGTTCAGGAAACTCTATAAGCCTCTGTTCTTATCTATAAAATGGACTTGGTGGTATCCTGGTTGTCCAAAAGGTTCAGGAGCCTCCATGACATGGTGATAAGTCCAAGCTCTGTGACCTCATGCCTCTGCATGAGCCCGCTCAGTAAATGACAAGAGGATGCCACCTCCTCTCCCTCCCACCCCCATGGTGCTCCCAGAACACACTGTCCAGGCCTCTATTGTTGATCTTGTATTTTAAGTGTCTAATTAAATATCTGTTTCTATGTGATCAGATTAATGTCAATTCATCTCCGCAGCAACAATACTCAGCCGAACTCCTGGTACATGGTGAAGTTCAAAACACATTTTTTTTTTTTTTGCTTAACATACAAGTAAATGGATGGCTGAGTAGACGGATGCAGAGATGCAAGAATGAATGGGCTTGTGGATGAATGGATATATACCAAAATAGAAGGATGTAGAGGTGGATGAATTGATAGATGGACAAATGGGTAGATGAATGTATGTATATAGGGATGGGTATACAGAGGGATAGATGGATTGAGGAATGAATATATGGGTGAATTTGGGGGTGAGTGAATGGATCCGTAGATGTATATGTGGATACACACACACACACACACACACACACACACAGGGATGAATGTAGATGGATGAATGTGTGGTAGGTGCAAAAATGGAAGGATTAGTGGATGCATGTAGGGTGGAACAGTGATTAATGATGGATGACACAGAGGGACAGATATAAGGAGGGGTAGAAAGATGAATGGATGAATTAGTAAATGGATAGATAGATGGGGAGATGTATGAATTCATGGATGGATAGATGAATAGAATGATAAATGAATTAAGAAATTAATAATAGTGAATTTGGGGATTGATAGATAAAATGGGTAGTTGGATAAATGGGTGGGTAGATACATAATAGATTGAAAGATGGGTGGATGGATACTATGATGGGTAGATAGAGGACAATGGATACGATGGTTAATTAATAGATAGGTACATGAATGGATGGATACAGAGACAGGAATGCATGATATATGGATACATGCAATAATGTAGACGTACATGTGTGGATTAATAAATTAATAAATCTGTAGGTATGAGATAATGAAATGATAATGAACATTCAGCAAGAGAAAGAGAGTGGTTGAGATAGGCATGTATTAGAAGATTAGAGTAGGATGTGGTGAGGGATGCAGGGAGAGGAGGTATGGGATGATGGAGGTCTCTGGCACAGCTGAGGGCCTGAAATATGGACTCTTGCAACTCCTCTGTGCCTGAAAACATGCAGTGATGCACATGAAAGTGGATACTCATCATCTTCATGAGTCAGAAACCAAACTCCTTCAGCAAAGAGGAGTGCTTGTTTATCCAAACCCAGAAATGGATTTCAGCAAGAAATGTGCCCTGGCTGCTCTCAGAGAAGACCCTAGTCCCTCCTTATCACAGGGACCAAATGTGATCCATTCCCCTTCTCCAGATCACTCAGTAACAGGAGCCAAACACAAGAGCCATGGTCACTGTGGGTTGCCGTTGCCAAGCCATATCCTGAACAGGTAGATCCATGGGGACAGAAAGTATGTAAGTGGAAACCTGGGGCTATAATTGCCTTCAAGAACAGATAATATGCCCAGGGGATTCTACCCAGAGATAGCCCAGGAGAGCAGAGAGCATACAGGTCCTAGAGTGACACTGAGTCCTAATCTCTGTCTTCCCCTTACTATATCTGTGGACTTGAGAAAGTGATCCAACCTCATTAAGACTCCATTTCTTCAGTTATATGATGGGAAAAGCCATCACCACTGATATTGAGGTAATAATAGAAATGGGTGAGCTCATCTCCATTGCTTGTCTATTTGTATTTATTGTGTCAATCACTTCTTCCACATTATCTCATTTAATCATAGTACACTCCTGTATTAGTGATTTTTCTCATCATTGTTACAAAATGCCTCACAAAAGCCACTTGGAAAGGTTCTGAGGGCACAGTTCCTCATCGCATACATACACCATGAAGGAGGTCATATTAATGACAAAATACACTTGTTTGAATGATGATGGATTCCAAAGCCCTTACTTCTCTGGCAGGGTACACATTTCCCATTTATCAATGTTTAAGTAATTTCTTCCATATCTTGGTCCAATAATGGCTCCTGGAGCTTGTGTTCACATAGCGCCTGGAGATCCCTGTTCTATAGCAGAGTTTCTGGCAATTGCCAGTTTCTTTCTCTATAAGTCATGCATCCATGGAAGAAAAATGAAGCCTGAATGCATGCCAAACAATTTAGCAACCTTTTACTTGAGCAGAATATTCTGCTTGCTACTCACTTTCCCACTGATACTAACAAATCACACATCTTCCTGTAACTTATGTAGATTAAGGACCTTATGAGCATCAGATTTATGCATCTCTCCTACACACCCTTGGGACCAGCAGACCAAGTGTAGCCTATTACCATCCCATTTAATAGCACAGCACTATTTCTCCAAATGCAGATTTAGGTACAGTGTATGCATGTGCATCCCTGCACACAAGCCAAAAGCTAATATTTGTTTGTTCCCTCCCGTAAGCGCTAATCCAGACTACTCATCTGAGACTACTTGATGATCGCAAAAAAGGGAAATTGTGACCAGCATTCATAAGAGTACAGATGGAATCAGCAGTGTGAACAAGGGCAGGAAGGGGGGTGGTTAGCAGAAAAATGGAGGGTTTGAGTGTCTTTCTGAGAAGTGATATAAAAGGGGAAATTGGATACTGGTCTCTACAAAGGGTTCCAAATTATTGTTAAAAAAAGAAAAACAAAATCGATGATTATCCATTTATATCTGTGCTCAGCCCTGGGGCCTCCTGCTTATAGTCACACTCACAGATAGCATCAGGAAGAGTCAGTCAATGAGTACCACCCCCAACCTACCCCTGTCTCAGGCTGGAAAGTGTCTCTGCAAGCAGAAGGCTCAAGAGGCTACAGGAGTCCTGATACACACCATCCACCCACATCCCAGCTCTTAGCTGCTGCTGCAGCTACCATGATAAAACACCCTGACCAAGGCAACTTAAAGGAGAATAGGCTTATTTGGGCTCAAGTTTGAAACATAGTTCATTCTGGTGGGGGAATCATGGTGGCAGGGGCTTGAACTAGATGGTCTCCTGGCATCCAGTCAAGAAGCAGAGAACAATGCATGCATGATAGTGCTTAACTCTCTTTATTCATTCTATGCAGCTCAGGATCCCCTGAGCAGAGAATAGCCCTGCCCACAGTTAAAATTCTTACAGCATCAATTAACATAATCAAAACACTTTCCCACAGCCTTGCCCAGAGGTCCATCCTCCAGGCTATTTCAGATCCTGTCAGGTTCACAAGGAACATTAGCATCACAACAGATATTGCAAATTGTATAACAGCCATGGGAAATCAATAGAAAGCTCTCTTTCTTCCCATGTTATATATGAGAAAATTGAGGCTAAAGGCTGAGACCCCACTGGCCTCTAGGCTCTCCCAAGAAAGAAGCCATAGAGCACAGCCCAGGAATGCTGAGAAATTTAGCCAAAAAAAGCTTCATGTGCTGAAGACAAGGGAGCCCTGTGATGCTTGTGAATGGACAACAGCCAGACACATGTTAGAATATTCTGGGGATAGCAGAGGTCGGTGTGCGAAGATGCAGAGATAAAGTCCAGGTGTATGCTGGGGATGGTAAGCAAAACAGGAACAAGCACAGAAGCCTGAGTGTGGGAAAGAGCTGGAACTCAAGGCCAGCCCCATGTTGGGCAGAATCACACTGTGGACTTTGAAATAGGTTCTATGATTCACATATATTACATTTTCTAATGCATTCATCTCCCCGAATGACAAATGCAGCATATTCTGTCTCTTATTTGGAACCTAAGTTATATATCAAAAGACAGGTACATATCATATGTATACATGCATAGATATCATGTGTACTCATGCTTGTACACATTTGGTATAAAAATAGAAAAGAGACTGTTTTGGAAGAGGATGTTGAGAAGTGTGGGGGTAGGAAGGAGAGGAGAGGATAATGGGAATGGATGTGGACAAAATACATGATATTCTTCAACAAAAATACCATTATGAAACCTATAACTTTGTAATATGCATATGTTATATATTAGCATATGTACATATGCTAATAAAGAGGATTGAAGGAAATTGGTGGGGCTGGACAGATGGCTCAGCAATTAAGAGTGCTGCTGCTCTTCCAGAGGACCCTAATTCTGTTCTCAACACCCATGTCAGACAGGTTACAACAGCCTGTACTAACTCCAGAGAATTCAGTGACTTCTGATGGCCTCTGAGGTACCTGCACACATATGAGAAATATGCACCAACATGCATACATAAAAAAATTAGACCTTTAAGATTTTTAAGAAATTGGTTGCATGAACAATATTGCCCCTCACTCGTACATGATTTCCATAGGTTCCTTGTTCCCTTCCCTGCTGGAGTGCTGTTATCTGTGTGGCAGTTTATAAGCATCAGAGGTCAGAGGTGGTTTTGTTTGTTCATTGATATACTACAAACATGTGTAACAGAGCCTAGCACAGACAGAAACTCAATATTTGTGTTTGTAGAACCTAATTGAAGACATTTAAGTTGATCTTGGAAGAGAGGGACAACGTGGGTACAAAGTGAGTGAGGAAGGGAATCTGAAGAGACCCAGAACAGAGAAGTAAAAATGTGCTTGTCTTTCCTAGGGCAGTAAGTAGAGAGTCCACTAAAGAATTCTAAGAGGTGTCATGTGAGAGGATTTCTGTCCCTAAGAAGCATCGCTCTAGCTAGGATGTGAAGGGTGTCCTGGAGGAAGACAGGAATGGCCACTAGATGAGCAAGCCAAGAAGCCAGAGCCAGTGATGGGGCAGGGGCAGATATGAACTAGGAAAGTGCCAGAACAGTTACAGAGAACAAAAGCCTAATGGATGATGAGCAAGTGGATTGAAATGGCCCTAGTGGCCAGATGATAGGATAGTCTGGGGTATTGTGTGTGGAGGAGAAGGTGGAACCTCAGAGTATAGTGAATGGCAGTGCTACTCACAGAGTGAGAGCCTGCCAGATTTTCTTCCTCACACCTGTCCCTGGCACCCAGCATCGCAGCTGACCTACAGCCATTAGAAAATGGAGACCAGTATCATGAGAGAATTCACGTACGAAGAAAGCAGGAGTGAGGAAGGGTCAGGGAGAGCGGAGGAGAATAATGGTTCAGAAACTAAGTGAGCAAGGAGAAGCAGTCCTGCACTCAGGAAGACAAACTGGACAACACTACTGTACAGTACAGAGGGACTGTCCCTGCACACTATAGTGGGTAAAAGGGCATAGAAGTGCCAAAGACACAAGCCCTAAAGGAGATACTTTGACACTTTCTAGGCTTATCAAACCGGAATGCAGTTTGAAAACAGAGAAGAGTGCTTGTGAATGCTGGTGTCAGAAGGCTCCCCATGCCTCTCCACAAAGCCTCCAGGTCTCTTCATCTTTCCTCCTGAGCTAGACACCAGGTGTCCTAAGTGGCCCTATGCATGCTACAGGAAGGCAGAGTGGATGCATTTCCTTTTCCATTAAATCCTACTTCATGTTGCATGACACCTTCACTACTGAAGTTCCCTGAGCTCTTTACTCTGATCTGCCCATTTTCTTTTCAAAGTAAACATATAATTGTGCCTCATTTCTCAGAGAATGGGGTGGAAGCAAAGGCTGACTGTGTATGTGAGAGGTAGATGAGGACGAACAGCTTCATGAGGTGTTCTGGAGTTGGGATGGTGGCTCAGACTCACAAGCATTGCTTTACATTCATATTGCAATATCTCCTGGAGGGTTAGTTCTAGAACCTTTGAAACTGAGCAGGGCAAAAACTGTGCTTATTACAAACCGGAAACCACATTTGATTGGGGGAACATGGAAGAACAGCTTGTTTAAAAGCCACAAGGTGCCTCCATTTCTAAAGCTCACAGGAGATAGCCAGCAGGCATCCCTGGCCTCTCTCCATCTTTTTAAACCCCTGGCTAAGCAAATGTTCAGGCCACAAACAATAAAAAGAGATTCTATCAGTACAACAAAAGAAGTTCATGTTTGAATGAGTCCTCTGCTTCTAGATAAATCCTCTCCTCAATACTCAATGTTCTCCATGTTCAATAAGGAGTCGGGCTAAGATCCAAATCCCAGAGTCCAACAATCAGAGTCCTCTCTCTACGCTGTTTATTCATCACATCAAGGAGTGGATAAGTATAAGGAAAATGGCATTAGACTGCCTTGCATGTAAATGGTGAGGCAAGCCATGGTCCTCCCTAGAGCTATGACACTCTTGTTCTGTAGGGTGTCTGGTGGGTTGGAGTAGGTTTGATGGCAACCCTGCAGGCTTTCCATAAATACATTACCCGAGTCAGGGTAGAGTTTCACCTTCTCATTGGCCTGGGCTTCCACCACCTGGGTGTAGAACATTTAGCCAAATAGTGTCAAAAGGCTCTTAGGACAAATAGGAGAAATAGGCATGTGGCCTGCACATGTCTGAGGAATCTGAGCTGTTCTTCTATGGGCTCTTCTCAAACTACACTTGGCCTTGTTTTCTCTTCTCCAGCTCCAGTACCCTGCCAACTCCCTCATGCTGACCATAGGGCCTTTGCTGGGATCTTTCTTTCCCTCTCAGCCTAGCTCCTGCACTGCATTTCACTACTAGATCCTGCACTTCTCCTTTTCGTGTGTGTGTGTGTGTGTGTGTGTGTGTGTGTGTGTGTGTGTGTACATGCACGTATGTAAGGCATCGGTTAACCCCAGGTGGTAACCTTAGATGCCATCCTTACTGATCTGGAACTTGAAGAGTAGACTTGATTGGCAGGACAGGGACAGCAGGAATGCATCTGTCTCTACCTCCCCAGTGCTAGGGTTATAAGCATTGGCTCTCACTGCCTGGCTTTCCCAGTTGTGGCATGGGGTTTGAACTCAGGTACTTATGCTTGCACAGCAAGGACTTCACCAACTGTGGGTGGCATAATCTCCCAGATGAGTCAACCCCTTCTTCACTTTCTGTAAGTTTTCGTGACATCTCAAATGTTTAAAACTGAACTACGTGTGGCACTTGTGAATGTGCCTGCCCTCCCCTGAACAAATGCTCCTCAGAGGAGGGGTTGTTTGAAGCTCTGCTGTGTCTCTTTCACTCAGCTCTACCAGTCACTGTATCTCCGGCACACAGTCAGTCCTTTGAGGCTTGGTTTAAACTCACCAGCTGGTTATGCATGAGGTCGAAGTCAAGTGTGTCATGGTGACCAAGTGGCTCAAGTGGCACCAGGGAAGATATCTGGTTCTTTCCCACTTCCAATGAGTCAGGTAACATAACAAGCTATGTCAGCACTGGGTAGTTCCAAACAGGTGTGGGAAGGTCTTTGGGACCAGCTTCCTGCCAGGTACTGATTCCTGCCTTTCTGCACCACCATTCAAGCTGCCATCATCATCCTGGGAAAGTATTGTTGCTTAAAGCAATCAAGATACAAAATCCTTCCTGGCTGCCACCAGACAAGCATGGGGCTGCATGCCAGGTGATCTAAGAGTGACACCTGTTCAACTATGTTCATAGCAGCATTATTTGTAATAGCAAGAACCTGGAAGCAACCTAGAAGCCCCTCAACTGAAGAATGGATAAAGAAGATGTGGCACATTTACATGATGGAGTACAACTCAGTGGGAAAAAACAATGGAATTCTAAAATTCGCAGGCAAATGGATGGAACTTGAAGAAATCATTCTGAGTGAGGTAACCCAGTCACAAAAAGAGGAACATGGTATGTACTCACTCATATATGGATTTTAGACCAAAGAATCACCAGTGTATAATTCACACTGCCACCATGACTAGGATACAAGGAAGGACCTATGAGATTCATACAAGGTCCCTCACAGAAGGGGAAAGGAACAAGATCTCCTGAGCATATTGGGAGTTGGGGCAGAGAGTGGAGAGGAAGTTAGGATAAAGAGAAGGGGAGGAAAGGAGAACATGTGGGACCAGGAAGATTGAGTTGGGGGATGAATAAACAAGAGGAAGAAAAAGAGAGAGAAAGAGGGATACCAAAATAGAGGGAATCATTATAGGTTTGAAGAGAAAACTGACTCTAGAGAAATGTCCAGAGACCTACAAGGATGACCCCAACTAACAATCTGAGCAACAGTAGAAAGGCTACATTAAATGCCCTTCCCTTGTCCACCATCATAGAGCCCTCATCTAGTAGCTGATGGAAACAGAAGCAGGCACTGCTAAACACTGTGCCAAACTCTTGGAATCCAGTTGCAGAGAGGGAGGACAAGACCAGGGTACAGAAACCCACAGAGACAGCTGACCTGAATAAGGGGGAGCTAATGGACCCCCAGACTGATAGCTGGGAAACCAGCATTGGACCGACTCAGACCCTCTGAACATGGGTCTCAGTTAGAAGGCCTGGGCAGTCTAAGAGACCTCTGACAGTGGAACTAGGATGTATCCCTGGTACATGAAAGGATTTTGGGAGCACATTCCCCTTGGAGGGATACTCTTAACCTAGAGACAGGATGGAGGGCCCAGACTCTTCTCCAAATGACTTGACAGATTTTGATGATCCCTCTTGGAAGTCATCACCCTCCCTGTGGATGGTGGGGGAGGATGGGAAGGTGGTCAGGGGGCATGGGACAGAGGGAGGGAGAGGGATAGGTAAACTGTCTTCCAGTGAATATGGCCCTGAAGTGAGATGTTTGCAAATAACCCTTTGTTCCACTGGCTTGGGGTCCTCCTTTCATTTGCATCATTTTCTTTCTTGTCCCTGTTTTAATTAAAAAAAAAGAAAAGAAAAACCCTTCTACCACAAAGCATTATAATAGCCACCTTTAAAGCAAAGGTGAGAGGACAGATCATCTAGGGTTCCAGGGGGCTCTGGTGTCACCACACATGAGCCGTGTGGCCTTGTTGAAGTCACCTCATGCTATAGACACCCCCAGGTTTCCTGAGAACTGTGATGAGCGGGTGCCTTGGAAGCGATCCAAGACCCAGAAGCCGGAAGCCAGCATGGCCTAGCTGGATCTTCCTCCAATTCTCTTTATCTAGCCCATTCTGTTTTGTTTTGGAGGCTGGGACCCCATGCTCTACAAAAACAGCCATGGAAGCCATGCCCACGGAGCTTATGACCCAGATGGAGAAGACAGCAATTGCTACACAGATGTAAAATTGCTTTTGTAGCTTGCATTTTCACAAAAAAAAAAAAAAAAAAAAAAAAAAAAAAAGTTTATGGCACTTTAAGGACTAACAGTAAGGGCTCATGGAACTATCTAGATGATCAGAGACCTTCCCAAAGCACATACCAAAGATGTTATCCTGCTAAAGAGGAGAAGGCAATGCCTTTTGTGATGGGCACTCATATGCAAAGGCCCTGAGGTAAAAGAAAATGCATGGTGCTCTGAAAGGAAGACACTGAGGTGAGAGTGGCGCCCTGCTTATAAAACACAGTTTTATTCCTGTACCAGAGAAAAGCAATTCCCTCTCACCTCTCAGCTGCTTGAGTCTCTTTTCACAGTTTCCATCTAATCCCTTTCAATAATTCTCTGGCTGCTAATCAGAGGAAAGTGCTAATTACCTTCTTAGCGATGCCTGCTTCCCTGCCACCAAATGGGCCTCTTACACCCTCCTCAGGAATACTCCTGTCTATCAGGTTTGCCATTGTGTACTATTCCCCATCCTCCAGAAATACTTCTGTCTGTCATGGTGGCCCTGTGTGCTCCCTAATCCCAGGAGAACTAGGACTTTCTCAGGCCAGAGCCCACTGGTGTGAGGGAGCCTCTTGGGTTCAGCACATGAACTGAGCTGAGGCCTGCAGCTTCTTTCACTGAGCCAACCGTCCCTTCCCCTGAGGTCAGTGGGTCCTTTTAAGGACACCTCATCTTCCTACTTTCCTTCGTGAAGCCCTAACTCCCTTCCAGAGAAGTAGCCAAGAGCCAACTCACAGCCCACAGCTGGTACAGGTCTGAAATGTGGACCAGGAATACATTTGTTTGCTCCAGTGTTAGTTAGGGCAGGGTATCTTTGTAGTTCAGACTGTCCTTGAACTCACTGTGTTATCTTGTAAGTTTAGGATTGTTGACAGGAGCACAGGTGAGGCAGTACTTGTAACAGCATGGGAACCTTACCAGTGATTATGTTACTGAAGAAAATGTCTCTCCCTCCCCAAAGCAACCATTAACTCGCAATTGTGCCTGATCTTCCTGCCTCTATCCCCTGAGTGATGAGATGACAGATGCAACCTGTGGCTTGCATGTGTCTGTAAGTGCTAGATAAATACTTTAGTGTCCACTGCCCCAGTGGACTCCAAGCCCCACACCAGAAGGGGTGTGATCACTATTGAATCTGTGGTGCTGGACCTACAGGAGTGGATCAATATTTATGGGATGAATGGATGAACACAGATGCACTGGCATGAGAAAGGCACAGAATGAATGGAATGGGTGCTAATTTATATTTGTTCAGACAACTATTCAGCCTCTATCCCACTGCACACTGCTCGACATCAGCTTTCCCTCACAACACTCAGCAACTGTCAGGGGCCTCCAGGGATGATCTATCTCAATCACTGCATAATACACCCATCCATTTATGCTTGGGAGTGTTTGGGGTGTTCACATGTGTCTGCATGTTCATATGTGTGCAAATGCACATGCGTGCTGATGTGAGTGTATGTGTAAGTTTGCACATGCATGTGTAGGTACAGGCCAGAGGTCAAATTTGGGTGACTGGTCTGAAGCTGGCTGACCAGGGTAGGGTGCTGACCAGCTAGTGAGCCCCCAGAACCCTCCCATCTCCACCTCCACATTGCTGGGATTCTAAGCTCACACCACCACACTAGGCATCTTAACTTGGGTTCTGAGGATTGACCCCAGGTTCTCATGTTTGCCAGGCCTGCACTTTATTGACTAAGCCCTCTTCCTAGCAAAGATCAGGCTGGATATACATTCATATGCTGCCCTGAAATCAGTTTCAGGTCCAAAATCCCTTGAAAACATCCCCCACCTCTGAGTTAAAGAACAACTTTATCTATCTGCCTTAGGCCCACCACCAACACTCACCTCTGACTCCAGGTGAAATAGCACTGGCTGCTTCTCCTCCTATTTCAACTTTTTATATTCTCTCTCCCTCCCAATAAAAGCTCACCACTGGTTTGATGGCTCTTCCTGGCTGAAAATCAAGTTGTGAGTCCCTCCAATCTGCTTACATAGTAAGTCTCATGAGAATGTCAATAGGAAACCCAAGGACTCTGAGCATCCTCTGACTCCTCACCTGAGATGATGTGTTCTGGGAGCCCTTACTGTGATTGGCTGCCCAGGGTTCCTGCTGGGCCAAAGCAAGAAGTATAAAGAATCTTCAGGGAGATACTGATGCTGTTTTAGTGGTTTGGTTCTTTTACAAACTAAAAAGTAACCCAACAGCAACAAGTCTAGGAATCTATTCAAGACACATGATCCAGCAACACTAATATTTTGAGATAGAGATTGGGACCCAAGTAAGCAAAGTCAGAGAGGAGACAGTAAAACCTGATGGATAATAATGTGGGTTCTGCACAATGCTTGGTGCTGGGTAGGAACTCACTGGACACTGTCCATACTATACAATATCAGATATCAACTGAATGAAGTAGAGTGCAGCCACTGAGTACAACTTAATAGTTTCTGGGGAAGGAGAAACATTTTGCTCAGTAGTGTAGCTACTGAAAAAGTGCTCCTATAAATAGCTTCTCACCCCTTCTCCTGTAAGTGGCCCTAATTAAGCTCATTGAGTCATCAAAAATAAAATTAAACAGGAAACTAAAAGTGGAACTCACAGGGAGGAAGAAGGGGTCATTAGGAGTGGAAAGGAGAAAGGAGAGCGTAAGGGGATGAATTTGATCAAAATATATTATGTACATGTGTGAAACTATCATGCATGACTAATAGAAATTTTCTTTAATGTTTCATGGAACTAGGTATAATTTTGTATGCACTATGATTATAACTATGTCGAACAAAGAAATAGTGAACTATACACAGAAATTAATGCAAAACGATCATATACTCCAAAATCTAAAGCGTGACTATGCTTTAGTAGAAATACAATGTGGCCTCCATGTTGTGCTTTCTCCTTTATGCATTTCTCTGTTTCTCAAGTGTCCTATAGTTTACCTGCGTTTCCTTTATAAAGAAAAATCAATCACCATTAGGAATGGATGGCTCATAGACAGCTTAGCAGGTGGGCGAACAGATGGTTGCAATCAAGCAGTCCATCTATTATTAATCATATCACGTAGGTCCAACAGGTAATTTCCTCAGCACCAATTTATTGACTTATATATTAGAGTCAGTAGTACTTACCACTCGAGTTAGTTGCTGCTGTTATCATTTCAATTGTGTGAGATAAGAGATGGGCAATGTTCAGCACTGTCGTGCCCATCTGTAGTAAGGTTCCATGTAATCATTACAGAAACTTTTGCTTGTGTGCTCATTGATTTAATCTTTTACCGAGCCTCATCAAACTATCAGGAGCTCCCTCTCTTTGAAACTCTGACACTTCCAAAAAGACATTTTGAGCTTGAATCATCAGGTATGACTCATGTGCAAATGAAGAGACCTAATGCAGTGGTCAGTCACATAGTCTACACTAAGACTTCATCTAGATGGGAGAGCATAGACACTAGATGGAAAAGCATACCAATAGAAAGCATACCAACGGAGAGCTTGCTACATCCAGTGTGATGGGAGACCCTCAAAACACTATGCTAACACTGAAGAAGCTAGCACAAAGAACACACTTTCATAGTCCCAGATACAGAGGAGCAGAATGAAAATGTTATGTGATATTTAAGATCAGACAAAATGAATCGACAGCAAATTCACAATAGCAGGGCACTTGAAATGCATGCTTAACCTGGGTGGTCACAGGACTATACACTTGACATTCATGCATGACACCATATGTAAGTTACAGATTGTTGAAGTATGTGTAGAGGCTTGTAAGTAGTTACTACAGGCAAGTGAACCCTCAGTCCCATGGTATAATTACAGAGAGGCTGTCATTTATTAATGAATCCAATCAACAGGTATTTATAGTATAACTACAGTAATTTGTGTACTATTTCAGGCACTGTAACATAGCTGTGATGCATGAAGCCTCTATGAGGCTGTTTTTATTCTCTCACACAGTAGCTGAGAAATGTGAAGTAAAGAGATTTTAGTCTCAGGAAGACTAAAATCAAGGCTTTGGCAGGGTTGAACTCCATTTTGAGGCTCCAAGAAACAACTTCCTTGTGTTTCCAGCTGAGAAGTCACCTCCAGTCTTTGGCTCATTGGCTTCTTCCTCTGTTTTCAAAGCTGTTGCAACCCTGGCCATTCTTCTGTCTTCACATCTTTCTCTGACTGAAGTCTGGAAAGGTTCCCTGCTCTTGAGTATTCATAGGATTAAACTGGGCTGACCTAACACAATCCCTTCTGTTACAAGGTCCTGAACCTTAATCAGAACCACAACATCCTATATCCCATTTTCCACGTAAATTTACAGATTCCAGAGGCAAGTGCCTGGGTGTCTTTGGGGACCATTGTTCTTCAAAGCATACATAATATTACTTCATGCAATGCCTGCTTTATACTATACACTTAATCATGATCTTACTGCTATCCTGTGAAGAGAATGAGAAGGGAATGTAAAACCTCGGGCCCCAGGAGGTATGCAAATGTGAGCCAAATTAGTTGGAATTTGGGAATGAATGCTCAGGGCTGAAGGAATTGCTCCAAAAGATGCAGAGTTCTGCTTAAGTACAAGTTTCAAATAAACAAAGACTTCCTGGCTAAGTACTGTCTGCTGCATACTTCCACACTGGCAGCACAGACCTTGCATCATGTTTCAACATTTCCATCCCAACAACTAGAACAGATTTCTCTTCCAGCTCCATGTGCCATACCAACCAGCTGGTCTGGGCTGACTCATAAATGGCTATAGCCTGGTAGTGGGTGAGGAGAACTCTATAAACCGTTTGTTTGCAAAGAACTCCCGGCAACTGGTGGGGTGGAATCAGAAATGTTCCCAAAAGTTGCCTCAACTTCACTTAAGAGTTGGGTAGTAAGAGAAGCCAGGAAGTAGAACACAGAGTGTTAACTGGGGTGTGGAATAGACTCAGAGAAGGCAAGTCACCCCCTGGTGTAAAGCACAAACCACAATAAATTGTAATCCATGTAATAATTATCCCCACACTAGATAGACTGTGAGACATGTGAGGAAGGATCTTTCCATGGCATCACCAGTCAACCCCTGATGCCTGATCAGGTTCTGGCAAATATCTGTGACCCAAGAGAAGGTACTGAATTAAAGAATGAATGAATGAATGAATGAATGAATGAACATGAACAAAAAAGGACCAAGTGATAGGACAATATGCAAACCAGAACCACAATGGTGAGAAGGCCCAGAAACCATGAATGGATGGTATGGAAATCAAACCCACTATGTGCAAACCAGGGTTACAATGATAGAAATGGCCACAAGTATCACAAGGATGGAAAGGCATGCAAACCAGGATCTTCATGATAGGAACAAATACAACTAGCGTCACAACCAAGGGTAAGGCTCAGATTCTGAAGTGGAGTTGGATGATCCATGGCCTGTGTGTGGGCTAAGGATGCAGGGAATATCCTCAGAGCACAGCCATGCTCTTCCTGGGTATCTTGATTGTGGCTGATTTCATGTGACAACAGTAGTGTGTGGGGCCCCTTGGTTTGATAAGCATGAAGTGTCTACTATCTGGTCTTTCACACAGAACACTTGCCAACCTGGTAACTCATCAAAACCATCTTCCATGTTGGTTGATGGGCCTGTGATACAGATTTTAAACTGTTTTTTCCCCAGCGTTGAGACTCCTTGGAGTAAGAGAATTGATCCAGTTCTACCAAGGCCAGGTTCTCAACCTTTAGGATGAAGCAATCCCAAGAACAACTTGTTAAAATATAGCTCCTGACCTAGACTTTCTGATTTAGTAGAACTGAGGGTATGCATGTTTGGCCACACTCCACATGGCGCTGAGGCTGTTTGCCCAGGGATCAACAGTCAGAGAATCATGGCACAGGCTTCTTAGTGCCCAAGATTCAAGCAAGACATTCTAGCTAACTAGTCTCACATTTAGAATTTTGAATTCTTCCTGAAACTCTGTCCATAAAGAATACAGACTATGTTTGTTCACTTCAGGATCACCATAGGTGAAAATCTTTGTAAAAATAATTGTCTTTTTAGTTTATATTTTGTGCATGCATATGTGTGTGCCCGGTTGCTTGCTTACACACAGATTCTGTAGAGCTAGAGTTATAGACAATTGTGAACTACAGAACTAAGATGCTGAGAACCAAAAGCCGGTGCTTTGAGAGGCATCACCCCAGCCCCTGAAATTCTTTAATGCAGTGTCTTCTCACCTCCAAAGATGATCTGGAGTCTCAATCTCTGTCCAGCACCAGGACAAGCCTACAGGAAGGCATTGTTGTTGAAACAGGATCCTCACTCCCAATTTGCAGGAGAAAAGAATGAGGTACAAGGGGGCTGAGGGGAGTCCAGGGCATCACTCCTAGGCAACTACTGCCTGTTTGAGGAGGATCTCTCTAGGCCTTGTTTTTTCCTTCTTTTTCTTTCTGTGGCAAGCAATAGTTGGCATGTAATGAGGTTTATACTTGACCTCAAGCATGCTCTAGTCTTTCCCTCCTCCAAAATAAATCCTCTGTAACAAGGTCCCCTCTCCCAGTTCACAATAAGTCATCCATCATCCATGGCAGATCCAAGAACAGCCAGCCTGTGGGTGCTCCCTATCAGCAGGTTTTAGCCCTCACACCACCATATCCTCTAGAACCTTCCAACAGAGACACAAGGCAAGCCATATAAGTCATGTGACATTTTCTATGTTTTAAAAAGTAAAACCACATTGAAATTAACTTCAGTAATATAACATCAGTCCATTTATCTTAGTTTTGTTTAAAAGTATAATCAATATTAAACCAATTATTGATGTATCTTACACTCTTGTTTTAATTCTAAGTCTGTAATCCAGTGTGAAGCTGGTATTTGTATTACATTTCATCCCAAACCAATTGTACTTCAGTGACTCAAAGGTCATTCTTGGTCTGTGTCCACTTTGTTTTGTTAGTTTGTTCCCTGTGGTGCTATTTGGAAAGAGTATAAAACCTTTATGAGATGAAGCTTTGCTGGAAGAAGTACATCACTGAGAGCAAGCTTCCAGGTTTCCCAACCCTGCCCCTATTTCCTGCCCCATCTTTATGCTTCCTGTGCAGATAAAATGGTGACTTCTCTGCCTCTGCTCTTATGGCTGTACTTCCACACCATGGTGTACTAATCTTCTTCAAGTTGCTTGGCCATGGTACTTACCACAGCACCAGAAAGGTTAATAAATACTGTGGCCATTTTGTTACATAGCACAGACCTTCAAGGTCAAGATGGCCTCCTGGAAGTCAGGTCCAGTGGCCCATTAATGGACCTGGTGCTACTTCATCTTTCTGATGGTCAGCTGTGTTTTCTCCTTACCTCTCTTTCATTGTTTTCTGAAACACTTTCCCTGCTTTGCCCTTTTACTTGTCTTTGATCATGTTCATGGCTCCCAAAGCCAACTTTTGAGGTCCGATCATTCCTGAAGTCTTCTATTGCAAAGAATGGAGATTCACATCACTCAATAAACCAATGAGCCCACCAAAACTAAAACCCACTGTATGACCCATCCCAATCTACTCAGTAGGTGAACCATCAATCTACCAGCCACCTAGATCAAGCACCCCGGTCTTCAATAGTGACAACATTTGACAATACCTGAAAACACAGAGTTATCTAAACTGGAGGTGAGGGGAGCAGGTCTAATGTGGAATGGATCTCAGGATGCTGATAAACATTCCATAATCATAAATAACTCCAAGAAAGGGTTGTTTGCTCCCCAAAACCAGCTGTCTCACTGTTAAGACAATCTGCCTGCCATCCTTCACAACATCAGGACCACATACAAATCGCACAGACATGCCTATTCTTGGGCCTCATTCCAAACTTACTGAATTAGAGTTTCCTGGAATGGGGTCCTGAATTGGTGTTTCAGCTAAATTTCTGATTCTCTCTCTCTCTCTCTCTCTCTCTCTCTCTCTCTCTCTCTCTCGTGTGTGTGTGTGTGTGTGTGTGTGTGTGTGTGTGTGTGTTCGTGTGCATCTGAGTGAGTGAATGTGGATACATGCACGCCATGGTGCATGTATGGTGGTCAGAGGACAACCTCATGGCTCGGTTCTCCCCTTCTGCTCAGTTTGAAACAAGGTCTCATCACCACTGTGCACACAAGGCTAGCTCCTGGAGATTCTCCTGTCTCTACCTCCCATATCCCTGAAGGTGCACTGGGGATACATGTGCTCATGCAGCGTCCAGCTTTTACATGGGTTCTGGGAACCTGAACTTGAGTCCTCATGCTTAGATAGTAGAAGTAACCATCTCCCCAACCCTCCACATGACTCTTAATGCACGCTAAAGTTTAAAAGTTGCACTTCTAGAGACCTTCTTGACATCAAAGGCACCCACGTGTTTCTGCTCTATTCCAAACAAGTCCAGTTTAAAACAGAAAATACAGCTCATTTCAAGTTCAAATAAATATTTGATCTCAGCCTTCATGGCCCAACTTAGTGGGCTTTTAACTTGCAGTTTCTCCTTTAACAGAACTATCCTGGAGACAACTGGCCTGTAAAGTTTGTGGTCTAATACAACACCTTTAGGGAATTCTCTGCCTTTCAGTCCTGGAGCTCAGAGCTTATTTCTCCAAATTTAAGAATAGGAGACAGAGCAGAGTTTGCTATACTGTCCATTATAGAGATGGCACCAACCAGAAAAATCCTCAAGATGTCTTTTCTTAAGCTGTTTGTGTTTTGAATCATATGAAAGGAAGTAGCTCTTGAGATATGGGGATAAAGGCATGACTGATATGCTACAGAAAAGAGGCTCTGAGGATTATTTAGCTACTTGGGAGTCTAAGAAAGATTTAACTTAGAGGGAGACAAATCTGGAACTCAGTTCTGGTTCTGCCTTAACTGATTGCATGAATTTTAAAAAAATCAATCCAGTTAAAGAACTATTTATTAAGTATCTCTGATAAGCAAGGCAAGAAGCCAGGCACTGGAAATGTATGAAGCAAGCAAATTCCAAGCCTTAAGGAAATTTCCACCTGATGGACCTTCCCACTGGGAGAATGGAGGATGTATCCATATGGTCCTTTCCTCTACTAAACCCAGACTAGCTGGCTTTAAAAAATCGATATGAAAATAGATATGTGGTGTGGTGAACACTAAAGTGTGTGCAAAATTCTCTAGAATATGAAAGTTCATTCATCCTAGGAGACACAGGCTTTCGGGAAACATAAGGAGTTGTTTCAATAAATTTGAGAGAAGAAAGCCTGGAGAGAAAGAAACAGCCAGCAGATTACCTCAGAGATCTGACAGAGATGAGGCAGGCAGGAATAAAGCCCAAGGAAGAGTAAATTAGTCCAAAGTAGTCTGAGGGAGCTACAAGTGTCAATAGAACCTGCAGGTACAGAACAATCCCCTTCCAGGTGTTAATGGATACCATTTCACTGCTTCCTTCCCAGTTTGGATGGATTTTTTTTCTTGGCGAGTCATTCTGGCTAGGAGTTCTCAGCAGGAAGAATGGGTGTCTGTGTCCTATTCCTGAACACAGGGAAAACTTTCAATTTTCACCATCAAGTATAATATAAGTTGTCACATACAGTCTTTATCATGTAGCATACCTTTCCTTCTATAGATACTTGGTAAACCTGAAAATACCATTTGCATGTCTCGAGATGATCATTTGAAAAAGATTTGCAAAGTTCCCCCAAATCTGAAAAGGGGACAGGTGGGCAGAAATGACTCCCAAAAATGCCCACTACTCTGTCTCTAGAGACCACAGATGTGTTTTACTACATGAAAAAGAGAGACCTGAAGATACAATTAAGATTGCCTTAGACCTCAGGACAGGGAGAATATGTACCCTGAATCCCTCCACCAAGCAAAAACATGAGAATCTTCTTCTGGTAAATTCAGAGAAATATAACAAAAAGAGGCTCAAATGTGAGAGGGTTTTGGCTCAGCACTGATGAAGAGGGATACAGGGAGAGAGCAAGGCAGCATCTGGAGCAAAGGCTAGACCACCCTCAGACAACAAGCAAATAGGGACCCCCTACAGCCACTGAGTATGCTATAATCTACTTCAGCAGCAACAGAAAACTGATTTGGCAGGAAATGGGGTAAAGAAGGATGAAAAACAGAGAGGAGTGGCATAAATTATAGAATCCAAACTCATCAATTGCTGCTTTAAGTGACAGCAAAGTAAATAGCAGGGGTTCTCAAGATGGATTGTATAAAAAATAGAACCACCTAAAAATATGGACAGACTGGCAGTCAATTAATCAAAAGATACACCACGTTCAGGCTAGAGCACCTCTGTTAGCATCAGATAAAATGGAGTTTGGGTCAAAAAGAATTCACAGAGGAGTAGGTCATAATGAAGAACAAAGGGGGTCAAATCACCAGAAATATACAACAGGTATAACTGTATAAATTTAGTTACAGAACCCCAAAATATGGAATTGAGAGGAGACATGGGTGAACCCCAGATGAAGCTCCTCTTGGACTTCAGTCACAGATGTTAACCATCATTTATTAGTAATCTGTAAAGTAAATCACTTTTAAAAATGCAATTAAACTACTTATGAGTAATTTTATTGCTCACATAAAAAACGAAGCTGCAATAGTCCCATAAGTAATGACACAAAAGTAAAACAAACCATATCCATTGAAGTCTATCTGGATACCATGGCATGCCTACTGTGTGACTCTGTGTTCTCTACAACTGCAGCTGTGTGCCATCTACCAACATTTCTAGTGAGGTGGCATGCATTCTATATTCCTGGAAATACAGATGTTGCTCAAATCTCATGCATGCAAAGGAGTATACTAACTGACCGTATATCACAAAGCAAGATTACTACAGAATTCAGAGTACAGTGTTTCTTCTTCTACCAGCACTGAAGATGGGTACTGTAGCCACATCCAGGCTGGTACTTCGAACCCAGTGGAAATCATAAACTGTGGTGTCCTGAGGCAACTAGAAGGGTCAGGTGTGCTGGACCATAGCACCAAGGTAGTGTTGCACTGCAGAACAGGAGCCAGGCCCGCAATACCAGGATCTGAACCACATGAAGGTACGTGCCCTGTAGAAGCCCACAAATGATTCATGTCCTCTGAAGCCACCCGGCTGGTGAGACTTGTAGATTTATTTCTCTGAGGGAAGCCACTATCCATCAAGTGGCCAGCCTGACTCCACATCGGGTGGCGCCGAATGAGATCAGGGAAGCAAGGCTTGTCAGGAAAAGGCTGCACACTTGTAGAATACAAAATGTTGCATCCTGCTGTGATAGCCTCAAGGCTTAAATGCAGTTCATAGAAACCAGAGGCAGAACAGCCAAGAATAACATTGGTTCTGTCTCTGCCATCTTCTCTCACTAGTCATGGTGATTAATTTATTTTAATTTAAAATTTTTATTTATTCATTCTTTATTTCTGTGGGTGAGTGAGTGGATGGGTGCACATACCACGGTGCATGTGATGATCAGACAGCGACTTGTGGGGTTAGTTCTGTCTTTCCAACACGTAGGTTCCAGGCATCAAACCCGGGTCATCAGGCTTGGTAGCAAATGCCCCTACCCACAGGGCCCTCTTGCTGGCCCCATGACTATGAATTTATGATCAAGCAGTTTGCTACAAGACCCCCGGTAGACACAGAGCCAGCAAACAAACCATGAGTGCCTCAATTCAAGTGGTCCTGGACGTGCATATCAGATCTTTGATTTCCTGACTGATTGACAAGCAGCTGTTTAACACTAAATCTTAGTGTCTTAACCTCTGAAATAAGTCAAATCATATTTACATCCTAAATGAGATAAATACAATAAAAATTAATTTTATTGATGCCATTAGCTCACCGTACTATGGTGAGCCCTTCATGACTGTTGGGTCATATATGTAGGATACAAAGAAATGTTCTGGGGGCAGAGAGATGGCTCAGTGGCAAAGAATGCATGCTGCTCTTGCATGCTCAGGCAGCTTACAATTCTCTGTAACTCCAAATTTTAGGGGATCCTGCAATGTTTACTTCTAACATACAGAAATACAAATACACACTCTAACATATACCAGAACATTCATGCACATACACAAAGACAGAAACACAAAAACACATAATTGAAATTAATAAAATAAATATTTTAAAATATATCTGTGCCCCTTCCAGATAGTCAGTGTACCATAAGATGGCCACTCTGAAAACAAGGACCAAAGCTCAAGAGGCCATGAACCAGAGTACATGTTTAGGCAACTCTACCACAAAGCTTTTAATACATATATGAATGTGCCTCTCTCTTTATACCCCATGGACATGTACACACACACACACACACACACACACACACACACACACACACACACACACTTCCTTTCAGTGGGTTGGTTTTCTTAGGGAAGTATACTTGAGTGAATACCTTATTCTAAATCTTAACTCCACAAAAATCAAATCAAATCAAAATTATGTTCCTATTCACAGAAGGACAGCCTCAGTCAGGTTCATCTTGGAGCAGAAAAACAGAGGCAAAGATGAAAGAGTCTCCAGCAAGAAGAAGGTGGTGCTAAGCTGAGAACACAGGGGACATGGAGTCAGGACTGGGACGCCAGCTCTACTGCCCTTTGCTGGATGAGTTTGGACACATTCTTCACCTTTCTGATATTTTTTCTATGTGTGAGAGGAGGCAGGCAGTTGGATGTGCTCCTGAAACCCTGCAATACTATCACACATATAAAGGCCACTTTGATAGCAAAGAAAAAGGCAGTGTCTGGCCCATGTCCAAGGTAAGCTAGAGCTGTGAGTTGTTTAGACTGGAAAGCAAAGGATGCTTGATTTCAGTGTCCATGTAGAAGCTGTATGATTTGAGGACATGGATCCTTGGAGCCTAGCTTCAGCTGAGCTTTGATTTGCTCATTTGTGAAGCCTGGTGATAATTCCTTGTCTCCATGAATCATTCTATCTGTCTGTCTGTCTGTCTGTCTGTCTGTCTGTCTGTCTCCCCCTCTCTCTCTCTCTCTCTCTCTCTCTCTGTGTGTGTGTGTGTGTGTGTGTGTGTGTGTGCGTGTGTTCATGTTGGAGGTGGTTCACATATGTGCATATACATGTAGAAATCATGAGGGCCTTTCCTCAGTGGTTGTTCATTTAGTTTTTGAAACATGGTCTGTGACTGGACTGCCCTGAAATCAGCAAACCCAGGGATGCTCCTGCCTCTGCCATCCCAGTCCTGGAACTACCAGGGCACGCCATAGCACCTGGCTATTTATATAGGTTCTGGGGACCAAATTCAAGTCATTATGCTTGCATGAAGGGTGCTTTACTGACTGAGCCATTCCCCAGCCCTTCTTCTAGTCTTCCATAAGAATACCGATTATTGTCCAGAGCAGGCATCTTCTCCCACATCTGATTGTCTTGTCCCTCGCCACTCAAGGCTCTCCTCTCCAGGACAAAATTAAATTTCTCCAAGTCTTTTACTAGGATCAAGGTCACCATAAAAAATCCTTTCTACCAGAAGAAAAGCTCCCACTCAGGAAGCTTCCCATTCTATCTCCCTTAGAAGAATAACAAGCTGGGAAGTAACCATTGACTTCCTCAAAAGACATTGGGAATTGGTGCTTTCACCAGAGTGGTGCCTTAACGGACTTTTATAATGGTATAACTCAGGTCTGGTTCTGCATCTCAAATGGCAAGTTACTCAGAAAGACAGAGGGAGAGCAGTAGATGGATGTAGCAGTGAGTCCTTCTCTGCGCCCACAGGCACTTCTGAGATGTTCAGAAGCTGCACTCACATTTCCTCTTCCCATGTCAGAGCCCACGAAGAACTCCTGTTGTCACTTTGTGGAGTATGTGGCACTTTGCCTCTCTCTTCAATCTAAGTCCCTCACCCTGATCACAGCAAACACGCTTCAAGTGACCGCTCTGGTCATGAGAAAAGTAAGGGTAGAGGAGACTAAATCTGTAACCAGTTTGTCTTTCTACTTGAAGGAAACCTCAGATGTGATTCATGCTTCTGTTCTGTGATTTACTAGCAATGATGTAAGAAGTTGTCTCCATTGCCCCAGCTGTGAAATTGGAGGAAGGATAAGAATAGAGTCCCGTGTGGTTATATGAATGTAAAACTAGATGCTATGCCATGGGCCATAACCTTACTTGTCAATTACAGTCTAAACACTCTTGGCCTCCATGTTTTCCATACTGAAGGCATATTCCTTCTGCCTCAGTTTCATTGTAGTGGCTGTGCCCTGCACCTTGAGTGCTTTTCCCTTAGCTCTTCCCCATGTTAGAAGCTCCTTGTCCTTCATAAATCATCTAAATGGCACACTCTGAGAGGTCCTCTTGTCTAAGGCAGGTCTGACACCACCAGTCTTCAAAACTCTGCTTAATTTTTTTTCTTATAGTACTTTTCAAAGTCTATAATTTGGTGTGCCAAGACAGCCAAGTAGTTAAGATCTCAGACTCAAAATGTGTGTCTTTGTGTCATCCTACACTGGGGTGTTGATTAGAATTCAGTCTTTTCATACCACATGCTCATCCTCTAGTATAATGGCTGCCATTTAAGCATTTGAGAAATACTCATAGAGTGAATGACTTTAGTGGAAAATACTTAGAACTAGGAATGCCTGACTATGAGGACACTAGTCCTTTATATACATCACATTCACACACGATAAAGGTATATATACACATGTATAGTGTGTGTGTGTGTGTGTGTGTCTGTCTGTCTGTCTGTCTGTCTGTCTGTCTGTGTTTATGGCTTCAATGAGAAATGCCCCCCATAGGCTCCTGTGTTTGAACATTTTGTCTCCAGCTGTTAGAACTGTTTGGGGAGGTTTTAGAACTTGTAAAAAGTAAAGCCTTGCTAGAGAAAGTGGGTGTCTGAAGGCCGGCCTTGGGGCTCTATAGCCTGTCCCCACTTCTTGTTCATTCTGCTTCTGGAATGTAGATTCATTGTGACCAACCGGTCTCCTGCTCCTCCTACCACACCCTGCCTGACTGCTGCCATGCTTTCTTACAATGAGGACTCCATCCCTTTGGATCTATTAGTGAAAATAAATCCTTTATCCTTTGACTTGCTTCTGTGAGGTATTTTATCACAATGATGAGAAAAAAAATCTAAAACAATATACGTCTAAGATACATGATGTACGTTAAATATATCTCAGGTAATAAAAAGTGAAGCTATCACTCATTTTGGTAATATAGGGCCATCTTCTCCTTCTCCATAAAACCAGAGAACATTTCTTCTTGCATTCCTTAGAGCCCACTTATAAAGACAGAAAAGGAATTGGCATGGGCTTAAGATTTAAATGTTCCCAGGACTTGGTGCTGTCAAAAGACACTGAAAGAACACAGGACACAAAACCAATATCAGCATAAAATCAGTAAATGCTGCCTGTGCTGTGTGAGTTTAACCTCCTGACTATCTGGGTTCCCTTCTGTGTTGTCCAAGGCACCTCACTAAGCCATTCCATAGCTCATGTCAGGGTTTGAGAGGAATCAGGTTCATAAACATTTACCAATCTACAAGACTGAATCATACATAGTTTGGTCATTTATACAAATAACTACAGAAACATAGGTCCCTATATCTTCCTTTTAACATCTACCTATTTATTTATTTGTGTGTGTGTGTGTGTGTGTATGTGTGTGTGTGTGTGTGTGTGTGTGTGTGTTTCCTGCATGTATCGTGTTACATATGTAAAAGGCATAGGAAAACTCTCTCCTTCCACCATGTGAGAACTAGGGATCAGACTCAGGTCATCAGACATGGCAGCTCCCTAAACCACACCAAATCATCTTCCTGGTTCCTTATGAACTGTTTTGAATGGAACCCTATGTGTCACATCATTTCATCTGTCGATATTTCAGTTTGTATCGCGAAAAGTCAAGGACTACTCTTGTCAAATATTCCCACAATGTCATTACAGTCCGATGTCATCTGCGATCATATTTCTTTGGGTTGTTCTAGATAGTTTTAAACACCATTTTTCTTTGTTATGATTGAAGAATATACAAGTTACACATAAGAAAGGTAATATGATTCAAGACCTTTTGATGTGCAAATTCATCTTCCACCTGTCAATTTATTGTATTGTATTTGGGTCTGAAAGCAAAACTGGATCTACTTCTTCTAGTTTCCTAGAGCCTGCACTTTTGGAGTTCCCTTCCATGAGTCCATACACTAGACTTACACACCTCTCCCTCCCACTTGTTAAAAATGGATAATTCAATCTAGAGGCCAATTCAGGCTTTATACATTTTCCCAATCCTACTGCCTGTGTAAACTGTGTACCTTCTTTAAGAAGTAATATTTTTAGCTGTCTTTTTTTGTAACAATTGATGGTACTGGTGACTGCTACTTGAATCACTAATGCATTAGAGTTCACAAAGCAAAGATTTCAATTTACAATTCCTTCATCATTTATTACCTGGAATGATGCCAATGAGAAGAAATTTTGTTCATCAGCCTTTTGATTAGCTTGAGAAATTGTTGTTCTAAAAAAGGCAGAATCAATGCTTGATTCCTCCCCCTTACATAGTTTTCAAAACTATGAACTAGTTTCCTAGCTTCCCACAAAGGTTGATGTATCATCTTTTAATTTTATTATGAGCTCACAAACATATTATGATATAGTTAGGACTTCTGTGCTTCAACTCTGTACAGTTAGCATCTTCCTTGATCCTGAATGTCCCATCTTTAGCCAGTTGGTTCTTTTCAAGCTGGCTCCTGTGGTGGTTAATCTCATTATCAACTTGGTTAGATTGCAAGCCACCTAAGCAAATCATAAATCACACCTCTAAATGAGTCTGGGAGGATGTTTCCAAAGATGATCATGAGAGTTCTTATAGCATTAATCCACTGATGGATTCAAAGTTTAAGTAGAGTGTTTTTGGTGGTTTGAAAGGAAATGCTCCTCAAAGGGAGGGGCACTATTAGGAGGCGTGGCCTTTTTGGAGCAGATGTGGGCTTGCTGCAGGAAGTGTGTCAATGTGGAGGCAGGTTTTGAGGTCTTATATATGCCAAAGCCACACACAGTGAGTCAGACCTGCAAATAAGATGTAGGACCTTTGGCTACTTCTCCAGCACCATGTCTGCCTGTGCACCACCATGTCCTGCCATGATGATAATGGACTAAACCTCTGAAAATGTAAGCTAGCCGCAACGAAATATTTCTCCTTTTTAAGAGTTGCTGTGGGGATAGTCTCCTCACAGCAATAGAAACCTTAGTGTTGAAAGGTGACAGAACACTGGAAGTTGGGCAATCATGACCTTGGAGGCTGTATCTTGCTCTGGCCCCTTCCTGTTGTCATTTTGTTTACGTCCTGGTCAGCTATGAAATGAAAAACCTTCTCTACCACATAATCCTACCATGGGCCAAATCCTCTGAAACTGTGTATGAAAATGACCCCTCCTCCCTGAAACTGTGGGAAACAGCCCTCTTCCTCAAAGTGACTTCTGCCTAGTATTTAGTCACAGCAACAAATGGCAACTAACACAACATCTTGGTCCTTGTGATGCATAGTATGGTAATGCTTTGTTTTTTGCTTTAACCAGATCCTGGAGCAGCGTGTTCTAGCCCCACTTTGGGAAACAGCCACTTTCTGGGTGGGTTTGTTGTCATGGAAAGTAAAACTTAAAGCCACAAATCTAAATACAGGGATACTTACTATTGCCAAGTTGATCACTGTTCTGGAGTATGTGGATTTTGAGTTTAAAATGCATGATACATTTCTAATTATCACATATGAATTATCCTACTTACAGTGTACTATGTTTTGATTCATACATAGTACACTGTATAATGATCAAGTTAAGGTAGTTAGCACATGCATACATCACCTCAAGCATTTATCATTTCTTTGTGATACAAAATCCTCCTTTTGGTTATTAACATTGATGCTTTTGGATTGAATTGACATATCCATACTTATCTCTGGGATATACAGTGCAGTTGTCTGATACTTCTACACAATACCCAAAGATCAAACCAAAGTCAGTCCATCTCCTTGGATGCTATCATTTCTATGTGGTGGAAATCTGCATACTCTCCTCCAGTTATTTAAAAATGTATGGACTAAAGTTCCTTTGGTATAGAATGGTGATCCAGAATCAGGACTTGGCTTCACAGATCTTTCTCTCAAAACAAAATGCTCATTTCACCATTGTCCTTGTAGTTAGTAACATTTTACATCCCCACAATACAGGAAACGAGCCTCAGGGAGGTAACCTTGTTCCTTTCCTGTCCTCCACAGATCTGACAATGGCTTACAATTTGCTCACAGTTCTTTTTATACTTAAGAGTGTGCACCCTCAGGTGTGTAAAAAGGTCCATTCTGATGTCACTTAAACTAGTGTCTTTGAATGTCATTGAGAAACTAAGGTTGTTTTATTTTACATCAAGCACTTCAAAAATGATTTATCATATTTTTAAAACTGGAGTAAAACATATTTAGCCAAGTCTAAAAGGTCATACACATTCATAAAAATATGGGTATTTTCTCTGCTGTGATTCCTCATTTCCACGGGCAACAATTACATTGTGTGTGTGTGTGTGTGTGTGTGTGTGTGTGTGTGTGTGTGTGTTTCACATGTGTGTGCATACATGTGTATGTATGTAGATAAAGATGGAGAGTCTGTCCCTGAATATATTTTATTTGCACAGTATCTTATTTTACATTGTATATTTTATTCTATGGAATTCTTTATTTTAATAGGCTGGTAGTTATTTCCATCTACCTGTCAAGTATTGAATTTTAATGAGCTGGTGGTTACTTTTATGTATCTGTCAGGAGTTCAATTGTGCCCCTCCCAGTATGGGAGGACATGGTGATACCCATAAGTAGCTACTTTGTTAACCAATTCATTTTTGCTGTCTTCCTTTCTATGCAAGGTGGATTGGAAGGCACTGGGGGGCTCTGTTTCTGTAGGGCTCCCTACTGATCCCTCCCTTGATGTGAAATCTTGCAGGAACCAGCATGCCTTGCTTCTCTCCTGTATGCACTCACACGTGTGTCGGACACACATTAGGGTAACTTGGGATGTCATTATCTTCAGATGAGCCTACTGAACCTCTCTGAAGAACTCCATACCTGTGGCCCCACAGTTGGCCATGGTTAAACACAAAGGGTCACAAAACCAAACAGAAAGGCATGAATGTGGGAAATGGACCTACAAGGAAGAAGGCTGTTGACAGAGGTGGGACAAAAGGGAGAATGGGGTGATCAGTGAATTAAACACACATATAAAATTGCCAGAGAAAATGTAATTAATAAAAAATATAACGACTCAATACTCAGTTAGAAATTATAGCTCTTACAGAGGTTGCCCACATGCCAGGCCCGCTTCTTAGTTGAGACCAAACCCAAATTAATCAGTTCCTTTGTCAGCATAAGACTAAACCTGATAGCGTTATATTAGCATGCCGGCATGGGTCCAGATGATTTATGTTTTCAATTCTGTGTAGCTCCATACGGCATGGGAAGAAACTACACTTTATCCTTCCGGCTCCTGTCTGCCTTTTTCATCAGGCAATGATATGCACTCATTGGTGTTTTGAATGAAAACACCATTACCTGGCCCAAAGCATATGCAATCATAGTCATCTGTGTTTGGGAAATGGAGGATTCTTCATCATTTGGCTGGGATGATAGCTTTGAAGGAAAAGAGAAGCAACTATCCTTCTTCAGAAGCATGAATGACCAACTTCACTGTCCCTGGCTAGATACCAAAACACCCTCAACAGCAAAGAAATCTAGCAGAGAGCATGCAATATCTTACAACTGAAAATGAGTAGGCACTCCCTTGGGAGATGTTCCAGTTGTACACAGAGTATACATACAAGACTACTTTAAAATACGTGTGTGTGTGTGTGTGTGTGTGTGTGTGTGTGCATGTGTATGCATGTGAGTGTATGAGTGTGTGTGTGTTGCACAATAACATATGCATAACATACAGTGATTACATCAAGATGATGACTGTTCCCTTCATCTCAGAAACACAGCATTTCTTCAGGTAAGAACTCCCTTAACAACTTTGAAATCATTACACTACCACCTCCTGTTACCCATTCTCCACCTGTGTACATAGCTAGAGGCATTGTTCTAATGAGCATCAAAAAAAAAAATTCCTAAGTAGCTTAAAAAAATACTCAGAAATGCTGTATTTTGGACATGAAATGACTGCTACACACACAAACACAATACCTGTGGTTATCTACACAAGACCTGGACAAGATGGAGCCAGTAAAATTACAGCATGTGCTGAAGAGGGGTGACTGAGGCCCCACCCAAGCTGAGAAGCTATTGGCGGTTCAGGGAGTCACTTTGGAGGGGGTAGTGTGGTCACTGATAAGTTACCATGCATCAGTGCATGTCTCCTACCTATCAATGCATATGGACAGCGTTGATTGGACTCAGTAGTCCTTAGAAAGAAAGAAACGGGGGAAAACGAAGGGAAGAAAGCAAAGAAAGCCCATGAAATTGGGAAGAAGATGGGTTGGTGTGGAGGAGTTAGAGATCATGAATGGATGGGAAGATGTGTATGTATGAAATTTTCAAAGAATACATTTTAAAATACTGTTTAAAATAGCATATTCCTGGATTTCATCTTGTCCCCATCGAACTGAACTCTTCAACTATCATGCTCAGAAATTGCATTCTGAATCGGCATCCATGGTGTCATGGGTGCATTCTGTCCATAGACCCTGCTTGAAATAACCGTGCTGGGGATACCACATGATCTGATGTCTGAAGGTGTAAATGCTGCTTTTTGCTGAGCATGTCTAGTGCCTGCAACCAGATCACTAATGACCAGAAAACAGCCACAGCTTGCCTCAGAAGTCT